>NW_023416323.1:22664331-23864331 GCF_014108235.1 Myotis myotis | reverse complement strand
TCTGATTCTACAGAGAACCACCAAAGCCATCTTTTAAAGCACAGGCATAGATCCATCCCTTCTTTACCTAAATCCTTCTTCCTCAGGCTTTTTAGAACACAGTCAAATCTTCCCTGAGTGAGCCATCAGCAGCTGCTTTGAGCTTGTCTGTTCTCCCTCTCCGTCTTCCCCACAACTACACGGACTCTCAGTTCCAAGCAGACAAATCTCTCCCCACCTCTGGACATTCCCATAAGACACTCTCTGGATGATGTGTCCATGCTGCTCACTATAACTGCTTCCCTCCTGCTGTCCCTCAAGAATTCTTCTGAAGACCTTTTCTTCCTGGTGCCCTTTTCTCAACTCTTCTTTTGCTCCGTGTGGTAGACAGAACAATGGCCTGCTTGCAGACATCTGCATCCTACTCCCTGAATCCTGTGAATATGTGACCTTACATGGCAAAAGCAACTGCAGATGTGAATAAACTAAGGATCTTGAGATGGGGAGATTATAATCCAGAATAGTTAAAATCTAGGTGGTCCAATGAAATCTAAGGATCTTTATCAAGGAAAGTAGAAGGCAGGAGAATCAGAGAAGATGTGACTGATGGAAGTTGAGGTGGGTGTGATGCAATTACTGGCTGGCAACCACAAACCAAAGGGGACAGCTACTAGATAACATCTCCCTTAGAGCCCCCAGGAGGAGCACAGCCTGGCCAGAAGACCTTGAGACCCATTTCAGATTTCTGACCTTTAGAAGTGAAGATGTGTTTTGTTTAAGCCAGGAAAACTTTTTTCTGCCAAGGTCCATTTGGATATTTATAACGTCATTCACAGGACATACAAAATTACCAACTTAAAAATTAGCCTGCTGTATTTGGTCAAACATTTCATTAACTCACCTCTAATGCCTTGGCGGAAACAGACCAAATGATTTCACGGGGATTACAAGGCGAGAAATACTGGTGATAGCAAACTAATATCCTTCGACTCCCAGGCTCTTTTGGCCTCCCTTGTCTTGTGTTTACATGACATTGTCTACTTCTCCTGGCTGCACTTAGATCTCTGGCAAGTACTTACTTGGAATATTTTGTTTAACACTCATTCTCCTGATCAGAGTGTGACGCCTCACGCCATGTCTTTAAACTACCACTGGATCCCCAGCTTCTATCTAGCACAGGACTTGGCCCAAGAAAGAATTCGTTGATTCAAAGAAAAAGTTCACAGAGCATTGCTGTGGCAGGGGAAGCACCGTGTATTAGTAAAATAATGGAAATAGGCTATTTTCAAAGAAAGAGGCAAGTTTCAGGCAGCGTGCGGAGGAGGTCTCCCAGCGCTAGCCCACCACCTTTCCAAGTTGACGCAGGGTAAACGCTGCTGAGCAGGGTGTGGCTGCGGCCTCTGCAGCGAGCTTCAGAGTTTGTATAGCAAGGGACTGAGGGGCCAGGTGCCTCTGAGGGCAGAGGACCCAGAGACCTGGCTCCTGGGCTGCTCTACTCAGAGGAGTCTCCCACCAGGCAGAAGGGACCTGGGCAGTGCTTGGTTGCCACCTGCTCTGGAGTGCAGAGGTCTTGGAAACAGTGTCTCCTTGTGGGAAAAGAGGAGTATTTTTGAGTGCCTACCATCTACTCATAGTTTACTCACCAGTGTAACACACACACACACACACACACACACACACACCTTCTTTCGGATGTGCCAGATGAGACTTCCCAGTGAGGAAGAACTCTAGTGCAGGGTTAGGGATGATCCATTTCTAAGTTACTCAGGTGATGTCCAATTCTGGCTTTTTCATCTCTAGTGAAGGGACCAGCATCAGATCCCTAAATCTCTTTCCTCGTCGGCAACGAGTGTGTAATGCTCCTCTCATCACATGGTTCCGATGTGCCGAGGATCAAACAACACGCAGCTTAGATGCCTGGTGCGCACCGCGTGCTCGGTAACAGCAGGAATCATTCTTTCCTGAGGGAGAGAAGGATGATGCATTTAATTGGGCGCTGTTGTAAGCTGTGCACTTCCTCCGGAGCATTCACAATCACCACGTCCTGGATCCACACCACACCCCTGAGGGAGGCGGCATCCTCCCGACCTCGCAGGTGAGGCGTCTGGCTCATGGAGGTGTGGGGTGTGCCCGGGACCACACAGTGTGCAAATGGCAGAATGTTTGATCATTCCAGAGCCAGGGTGGCCTCCTGAAGGGGGCTCGGCTGTTCTTTCTTGGGGGAAAGGAACAATCAATACCTCTGCGGGATTACTGCTGGAGAGAAGCCTGATGTGAGCGCAGAGTTTCTGCGAAAAAGAAATTGGCAAAGCTCACTGTCAACAATCAGAAGACGATCAACAGGAGGAGAGTACTCTGAGGAAGCGTTTTTAAAAATATCTTCTTTGAAACAGAGCTGATTTCCCTAGACAAACGCAGAGCGAAATTCGTATAATTATCTATGCATGCACCCCTGCCATCTTCTATATTTTTAGACAGTGCATTTTTAAAGAAAAAAGACAGAGGCACCATTATTCACATTTTAGCAAGCTGAAAAATCTCCCTCCCCTTGCTTCTCTGTTACAGTCATCAGCACAGCATGCTATGATGAATTTTAGGAGTGGGTTAACATGCATCTTAAAAAAAAAAACAGTGGAAGAAACATTTACTGTTTCTTGGTGCTTGTTAATGTGAAAATATAATCAATTGCTTCCTGATTCTTTACTCCAGCAAAGACTAGGAACATGAACTCACAGGGACAGACGTGCCTGGACATCATTGCCTACTGTTCCTCGCACCGATACCACCTGGACAGCCAACTCCTCTTCCCAAGGCCCGTGTAGATTCTATGTCTCCAAAGAGGGAAAACTACATCTCACTATCCGTTTGCCTAGACTTCCTTGGAAATGTTGGGGTGACTATGCAGGGTGGTTGGAGGGGACCAGTCATGCTGGGGACATGGTAGGGTCCTAGATTTCATGTAACCGTGTGTGCCCACCACAGCCTGGGCTAAGGACACATGTTCATTCGCACGTGTTGAACTCATTGTTTCCTTCCATCACCCCGTCGAAAGCTGAAGTGGTAAACACCCTTCTTCCAAACCCACAGAAACCCTTAGACACAATGCCAGCTGTGTTTGGAACTGTCCAGCAGGCGGAAGCAAGCTTTTGTACTTTGTGAAGCATTAACCTTTTGGATCCTCATTCCTGGGGACCTCAGGAAAGCCAGTAGAGTGAGAGCAGCTGGTCTGTGCCTTCTTACCAGGGAGACCCAGGCCCAGCCTCAGTGGAATCATGAGGCCAGTGAGAAAGGACCTGTGTGAGGCAACCTTGGAGATGCAGGAGGGTGACCAGAAACCAAGATTTTCCACGGGATTCAATGAGGCAAAGGGTATAAAACAAATTGTACAATATAATCTCATTCAAACAATAAACATATATTTTGAAACAACACCAGAAGGAAATGTATGAAATTTCAAATTTTTGAGCATTTTCCCCCCCACCTGACTACTAGGAATACAGGTGGTTTTCTTGTGTGTGTATGTTTGTGATGCAGACCTATGTTTCCCCAAATTTTCTGTATTAAGCATATACTATGGTCATAATGACTTAAAAAATTGTTTAAAAAAAATTGCAAATGATCCACATCAGCCTCTGAGTTGGAGCCAAGGGAGTCCAATAAACACAGAGTCATTCCCCAGGCTCCCTTGTGCCCCTCTGTTGGCTTCACTGTAACCAAGGAAATGGAGCTTTAAAATGTGCGCATCATCAAGCGCTTAGTCATTGGACCACAGAGTTTTTAGGGGTGTGGATGTAAGTTTGTCAGAGCAGCCTGAGAAGCAGACGCAGCTTCCTTTACCCCTTGTCTCCTTTCTCACCCTCTCCAAGCAGGGTGGCTGTCCTTGGACCACTGTCCTCCCTGGAGGTCCAGGGGAGTAAAACTGCACACCAAGGTCGATAGCAAAGGAATGGGGACTTGGGGGAATTGGCCTGATTACATGCCAACATGCAGAACGAGATGCAGAACGAGAGCCACACTGCGGACAAGGCAAGTTACTTAGTCTCACCTGGCCTCGTGTTCCTCATCTGTTCGGGGATCCGTAGGCATTGTTGAAAGTGTGCAGAACAACCCTAACCAAGTTTGGCTCAGTGGATAGAGCGTCGGCCTGTGGACTGAAAGGTCCCAGGTTCAATTCCGGTCAAGGGCATGTACCTTGGTTGCGGGCACATCCCCACTAGGAGGTGTGCAGGAAGCAGCTGATCGAAGTTTCTAACTCTCTATCCCTCTTCCTCTCTGTAAGAAATCAATAAAAATAAATATATTCTTTTAAAAAAGAAATTGTACAGAACACTGATTCCTCCTCAGAGCAGAAACTGAAAAAAAATTACAGCTGTGACTCAGAAACACAAGCAAACCATCTTAGCTTGGTAACCGTGGAATGGAAATAAAGCGTGTGACTTTATTTCTCCTTAAAATGAAAGAAAACCAAAACCCCACCCTCTCACACACCCCAGGTACAGTTGTACAAATTCCTTTCATGTTTCCAAGTAAAGCCAGAATGTCAGGAACTTCGACACCTCTGATGTCGGGCTTGGTAGCCACAAAGCACATGTGGCTGTTGAAACGTGGCTCGTCTGAACTGAGATGTGCTGGAATGTAAAACACACCCCATTCCAGAGATTTGGCATGAATAAATATGCAACATGCCATTCACATTTTGCACTGGATAGATGTTAAACTTACATTATATTGGTCATCATGATTTAAATGTATCATTAAAAACATTTTCACCTTTACTGTGCTATACTTGAAAATTTAAAATTATTCGTGTGGCTCGTAGATAGTGTTGATCGAGATTTCCTTTCTGGAGATAGTCTCTCTGTCTGTAAGGCCTTTCATACACTGCCTACATGATGAGAGAACTATGTGAGGTGCATTGCAACACGGAGGTAGGGTTGAAGGTAGTCTACCACCCTAGCCCTCACTGGGTTATGGCTGGCTATGATTTAAGCCACTTTCTCGTTTTCCTTCCCTCCTTCTGCCTCTTCTTCCTTGCTCATTCCTCTTTTTCTTTTTCTGTAAAATCTCCTACACCAAAGCGGCCGGCCATTGCTGAGCTCTAATAAGAGTGAGGTGTGGGCCAGATAATTAGGTACTGTTTTACTTCACTCATCATTAGCAACTGATTTACTGGGAAAGCTTTACTCCAGGAAAAATCATTACCTGCCAGTGTGATGTGACTCGTAGTCAGGTTTTGCCGCCCAGAATACTTCCAGTGTGCTTTAAGTAACAGCGCTCTGATTTTTCTTTGCAAAACAGATCAATACCTTTGTTTGTGTCAGTCACAGTGCCCTACCCTCTTCCCCTCCCCACTGGGCATTCAGGACAACCCCACGCCCTTTCCCAGAGCTTGAATCTCAAGAGGAATGGCACACCTTAGGAATGGAGGTGTAACTAGGCCATGTGGATATCAGTCTCCTGCTACTGGATTCTTAGAGCTGTCTTGATACTGTGCCTGATTGATTTCCAATTCTTCTTTCAGTCTGATGAGCTACCCAGTAGCCTTGAAATAACTTCCTTTTGCATTTAAGCTACAAAGAATCATTTTCTTTTTAAAAACATATTTTTTTATTGATTTCAGAGAGGAAGGGAGAGGGAGAGATAGAAATATCAATGATGAGAATCATTGATCAGCTGCCTCCTGCACGCCCCCTACTGGGGATCAAGCCTACAACCCAGGCATGTGCCCTGATATGGAAGGAACCATGACCACTTGGTTCATAGGTCTACTCTCAACCTCTGAGCCACACCAGCCGAGCAGGAGTCATTTTCTATTCTTCGAAGCCACAGCCCTCTTTGCTATTATCCTGATTTTGCAAAACAGTGAAATACTGTACTGTAAAAAGTATCCAAGGACCTTTGTCCCTGGATGCAAATATTAGTGTCAACAGGAATAAGAAAGAATAAATTGTTGAAATATAGCCCGCAACGTTGTCATTGTAAAAACTACAATGAACCTGATGCCAGGCTCGCTCAATTGAGAACAGAGCTGAGTCCCACCAATGCCTGGCAGACCTCACCTCCATGCCATAGGGTGGAGCTCTGGGAACTGAGAGCTAAGGGAATGGATGGCCTGGATTTCCCCAACCTTTCGGTACAGTGAGTCCTCACTCAAGCAAAATAAGCTATCAACATCAAAACTTGATTTTATAAAGGATAGCTTGAAAAGAAAGAAACATCAATTGAGCTATCAGCTGTTAAGTGTATAAACATTTTTGGGACACCCTGTATATGAAACTTCAATTATTCTTTGTTATTCAAGCAGAATACTCGGGGTTTCGCCTGGTTAATTGAGATTTGAGGTAAAGGAGGGCTTTCTTTTCTCCCCAAAGGTGCCGAACTTTCCTCTTGTTATGAGGGTTTAAAGACTTGGTCATGATCCCTCACTAATGCTAATTGTTACTCAATGCAAATCTCTGTAGCATTTTATGATGGGAACAGGAGAGTTAATATAAGTAGCTAACAATTTTTGCAGCTGTGAGCAGCAAGCTTGCTATTAATAAAATGTCTTGCACTTGTAAAATAAGTTATCGAGAAATTGGTTGTTTCTTCATGAACTCTACACTTGTAAATGTTGTATTTATTAGAGAGGATGCTGC
The DNA here is from genome assembly GCF_014108235.1 of Myotis myotis. Taxonomy (NCBI): domain Eukaryota; kingdom Metazoa; phylum Chordata; class Mammalia; order Chiroptera; family Vespertilionidae; genus Myotis; species Myotis myotis. The sequence continues at coordinate 23,857,714 of NW_023416323.1, read as the reverse complement.
CAACGAGGGAAAAAGGAGTCAGGGATAGACATAACTGTCTTGATGTATGTAACCAAGGGAAGTAATATTCTTCCCTTATTGATTATTTTTTAATATATTTTATTGATTTTTTTTTTTTTACAGAGATAAAGGAAGAGGGATAGAGAGTCAGAAACATCAATGAGAGAGAAACGTCGATCAGCTGCCTCCTGCACATCTCCTACTGGGGATTTGCCCACAACCAAGGTACATGCCCTTAACTGGAATCAAACCCGGGACCCTTCAGTTGGCAGGCCAATGCTCTATCCACTAAGCCAAACCGGTCAGGGCTTCCCTTATTGATTATTGATTGCATCCTGAGTTTTAGGCACTGAACTAAGGTTTTTCATTTATTATTTTTAATTCATTTATTTACAACAGCCCTAAGATTAGATATCATTATCCCAATTTTACAAATAAGAAGGCTGAAACCAAAATAATTAAGTAATCTGTCTAAGGTCACCCAATTAAGAAATGGCAAATCAAGGTTACAAACTCCCAACAAAATCTGATTTCAAATCCTAGTTCATTTTAGCACATCTTCCCGTTTCATTGCTATTGTTGCTGTTCAAGAAAATAAATTTTAGTTAATTTAAAAAACACCTTAACTTTGGCTAAACATAACCTGTTTCTTAGATTAGCCTTCAAAGATATGTGAACGGACTTAAAGAAACAGGCCCCTCCCTTATCAAAGATAGGGACACCAAGCCAACAAACAAGTGGCATGTTAGGTACCATCTCTTTGGCACAGACACCACACACTTGTCTTATTCTCCCAGGTCCTGCTGCCTAAAGTTTCTGGATCCAGGGACACTGTCTCCTTAAGGCATAATGTGACTTACTGGCTGTCCCTCCTCACAGTAGGTCTGAACAAACTCTGCCTCTAGATTCATTCTGCCATGTTTCTCCCTGAGGTGAGCTAAAGTTGAAAGAAACTTACTGGCCAGGCTGATGTGGCTCAGCAGTTGAGCATCAACCTATGAACCAGGAGATCATGGTTCGATTCCTGGTCAGGGCACATGCCTGGGTTGCAGTCTCGATCCCTAGTATGGGGCATGCAGGAGGAGGCCGATCAATGATTCTCTATCATCATTGATGTTTCTATCTCCCTCTTCCTTCCTCTGTGAAATGAATAAAAATATACGTAAAAAATAAAGAAAGAAACTTATTGATTCTACAGGCTACCACCGCCCTGCAGTCCCAAGTTCCTAAACTTTTCATGACTGGATCCCATCCTTTGAAATATTTCAACAACTACATAACTTTATTATTCTCTGGCTCTTCATGCAGGATAAACCACCTCGCAAAGTCACTCATTTGTGACTGTCAACCAAACACCTAAAATAATTTAAAATACAAGATAAGGTTATACAATTATTACCTAAAAAGTCATGGATGGATTTATTAACTCCAAGGCTGGCCATTTCTGGCTTTGCCTGCTGTCCCAGAATCTTTCTGAGGTTACTTTGTGAGATTGTATCTGAGACTACCCCACAGGGATGGCAACCACTGCTCATCGAGTCCACTCCCATTTCTACAGCTCTGGATTACAGAAGGAGAAAGTTGGCAGAATTCATTTCTTACTCGCTATTTTCATATGGTGAACATCTCCATTCTCAAGCCAGCAATAGAAGGTCTACCATGTACTACTTGTCTTAAGTTTTGGATGCTTATAGAGAAAGGGTGGGGAGGAGGGAGACTGAAGAAAAATGGATTTCAGCCCTGGCCAGTTTCTCAATGGTTAGAGCGCCAGCCCGAGGGTCTAGGCTTTGATTCCATAAAGGGCATGTACTTGAGTTGAAGGAACGATCCCCCACCCAGGTCAGGGCTAGTTCGGGAGGCAAACAATCGATGTGTCTCACTAACATCAATGTATCTCTCTCTCTCTCTCTTGCTCTCTCTTTTCTCTCTCTTTCTTTCTCTTTTCTCTCCCTTTCACTCTCTCTAAAAATCAATGGAAAAAATGTCCTCAGGTGAGGATTAACAACAACAAGAAAACATTGTTTTGGCCTTATTTTAAAAAAATGGATTCCACAGAAAAGTTTGTGGATAATCGTGGAGTGGAATAAGAAAGGCAAAAGTATAAAGATTTGAGTCAAAGAGTAGAATAAGTTATCTTTATCAGTGTTAGTCTCTCTTCTTCTGAACCTTTTATTTTTTATTTTTTATAGGGAAATATTTTCTGAAACTACAAAATACATATTATGCTATGCCCCATGGTAGTCTATATCTATTCCAATTCTATGAATCTGATAAAGTTGAAAATTTAAATCTGTTTCTAAAGGAAGCACTGAGCACTACCCTGAAATATCAAGCATACGACATGTATAGTTCTGCAGCTAGATATGCCATTTAAAATCTTTCAGCAAGAAACTCCAAAAGCCAAATGAATTCAGCCCTAGACAGCTCACAGTTTATTTGGAAAATAACCCTTTGGCTGGCAGTTGAAAAGGAAGAACATGGAAGCCCCGTGGTTAAATGGAGGGAAACATGAGATTGTTCTAGAGTGGGCGCCAGCTGCAGGGAGCAGATGTTCTGAAAATTTCTAAGTCAGATAACCTCTGCCCTTTTTGCTTCGTGGACAGTAAATAAAGACGATGATCTGGATCCCAACCCTTGCTCTTCCCGTTGCTAGCTTTGTGACCTCGACAGGATGTTTAACTTCTCCAACAATCAAGTTTCATCAACTATAAAAATGAGCATAATTACTTTTGCCTCGTAGGACCATTGTTAGGATGGAGCAAGGTGATGCATATAAATGAACTAGCTTAGTCCCTGGCATGATAGGTGCTTAATGAATATTGGATTATTTTCTTCTTAATTTGAGAATATCTAACATTTCTGTTTGAAAAAGAGCCCTGATTTCAACTACAAATATCATTGCAGCCAACTTGTGAGTTGAGATGAGAGCTCAGATGAAAACTCCAATCACACTTCTCATCACACACTCATTGGGTTTGAAACCGGCAGCCAGTCAGATGTGGAATTTTAATTTTCTGAGATTCAGTCGTGGGGAGTTGTTTTTCCCTGACAGGATTGTGTGAGTAGGAAATAAACTCTGTACAACACCTGACAGTAAACTAGCATTGACGCCGTGCCTGTGAGTGTGGAGGTGTGTCTTACTGGAGAGATTGTTGCCAGCTGCTGAGGCTGTACTCTTAAATTATATTCTAGAATCATTATTTTGTCTCTCATACTTAGGTCTACAGTCCACCTGGTATTGATTGTTGCTTATAGTATGAAAAAGGGAATGTATAATAACTATGGATTATAACATAAAACCAGCAAGGATACTCAAGACGAGCTCATTCTACAGTGGCTTCTTCTTGGACCTGGGGACACTCTCATGACCTTGACCCTACAAAATTACTGGGGTTACATTGCACTCTGTTTTTCTTCCTTCCTACTGCCTGTCTCAAGTTCTCCTTCCCACTCTTTGCTGTATGTGCAGACACATCCACTAAGGAAAGAGGCTGCCTATCTGTCTTCCTAAAACCTATCTATATCTATAAGAGGCTAACATGCAAAGTGTTCCCTCAGGAGACCAGGAGTTTGGTCACTCACTATGACATACACTGACCACCAGGGGGCAGTGTGGAATGAAGGAAGGCCCAAGCCAGCAGCTGGAAGGCCCCGATAGGCCCTGATCACCAGTCAGGCCTAGGGACCCTACCCATGCACAAATTTCGTGCACCGGGCCACTAGTCTATATATATATATATAAAACCTGAATATGCAAACAGACTAAACAGCGGAGCAACGGAACAACCAAACCACCGGTCATTATGATGTGCGCTAACAACCAAGGGGCATGCGCAGAGTAAGGCGGGCATTGGCAGCAGGCTGCAGAGCGCAGAACATGGCGGGCGGCGGCCACAGCGGGATGGTGGAGCAGGTGAGCAGGGGCGCCAGACCAAGGCAGGGTGCCAGTCACTGTCATCGGGGCAAGCCTCTGGTGGTGATTGAAAATTCTTTGCTCCCACATGTCGTGGTCCCACCCAACGCTCGCACCTGTTTCCGGCGCCGGCCCCACTTGCACCCGCTGCCAGCGCTGGAGCTGCCGCTCACACCTGCTGCATGCCATCAGCGAGTACAAGTGGGGCCGGCGCCATCAGTGCATGGGAGCAGCGGCGGTGGGAGCGGGGCTGTCATCAGACAGGGGACTAGGGGCTGCAGCAGGAGGGGCTGGGCAGGGGCGCAGAAGATGGGCCGAGACCCGCCCCTGTGCCTACTGCAGCCTTGCTGCCCACAATTTCTTTCAAGGTGCACAAATTTGTGCACTGGGCTCCTAATACTTTATAAAGGATGCTCTTGGAGAATCCCTAAAAGGCCGGAATTTAAGTGGAAAATCACAGGAGGAAGAACCACACTCCCTACCTCTCTTCCTAACCTTCTGTTTTTATAGGCTTGGCAGGGAAGGAGACAGCATTGCAGCGGTTCTCAGCCTGTGGGTCGCGACCATTGGAAAACACATATAGCATATCAGATATTTACATTACGATTCATAACAGTAGCAAAATTACAGTTATGAAGTAGCAACGGAAATAATTTTATGGTTGGAGGTCACCACAACATGAACTGTATTAAAGGGTCGCGGCATTAGGAAGGTTGAGAACCACTGGCTTAGAGACTTCTGTGAGGATCTGTGCTCTGATTACAGTTTAATCTATTATGCCTCTTTCCCCTAAGCTTTGGGTCTCATTTCTCAATTCTAAGGCAACCAGACAAGAGCCAGAAATCAATCTCCCATCACACTGAGGTGGACATGCAGGGGAGAGAGGGCAATACAAAGAGAGCGCTGGGGTCCAAACATATATGGTGGCCATTTGACGGTTTTATCTGCTCACATGCTTAGAGAAATAAGGAAGGACAGCGCTCCCTGCAGTACAGAGTTCCCGGTGCCCAGGAGGACTTCAGTGACTTGGACTGTGACATTCAGAGTGCATGTCTTATAAGAGGCTCTCCATCACCCCGAAAATGAAAAAAAATCTCACAGCTGAGCAGCTGGCGATAATGTTCATTAAAAAAACAGCTAAAGCAGTCTGTGTGTTATCAAAGAGCCACATGGCACCTGGAAAAATAGCATTTTGATATTTTAGGGGGGAAAAGTAAAACAAGAGTTAAAAGGAAAAAGAACTCTTCTATCTCAAAAGACACAGATTTCCCAATTCTGAGAATGTGAATTACAGCCAATTTATAAAGTCCTTTGAAATTAACAGGTTATATTAGCAAAGCTGAGACATCCTTATCTAAAAGTGAGCAAGAACAGCCTCATTACAATGGAAAAACAAAACCAAAATAAACCTCTAAAGCACGCAGTGGCCCGAGACAAAGAAAAACCAAGGTCTTTGCATAATATTGTTCCAGGATGAGCTCATTATATATTTTCGTAAGGAACTTGGAATTGGGGCCAACAAGTCATATTTTCTTGGGTTGCACAACACGTAAATGGGGAGTTTAGAGCTGTGGGTGCCCAGGATGTTTGCTAAGAAGCAGGAAAAGTTCAGGGATAAGAAATAAGAATAATGGAGACATACAGAGAGAAGAATAGTGGGGATGGGAGGTGGACAAAGAAAAAGGTTTCAGGGTTTCTCTGGTTTCTGATTTCATCCCCTCTGAAGTCCAGTTGCCTTCCATTCTGTGTGTCATGAAGTACACATTGATTTCAGAGCCACCTTTTTGATGAACTGCCTGGCATTGGGTTTTCTTACCTTCTACCAAGAGTTCTGTCTGTAGCAAGTCTTGGGAAATTAGCCAATAAGTAGAGAGGCTATTTCTGGGCATAGAACTCTGACACAAGACAGCACTTCACAGATGACCTGCCCTCTGTCGAAAGGGTGCTGATGAAATTGCATAAAATTCTTGAACATCAAGTTATAAATCAGAGAAGCACATCAGACTGGATGTGTTGTGCTCTTGGAGGAGGTCAAGGATAGACTTGAGCTGCATCTTGAAGCAGCTGGGATGATTTAACTACTCCGTCACACCAAAGAAGGTCTTGTAACCTGCAGCCAGCAGGACAGTCCTGGTTTAAAATATCATGTCAACATCAGCCTAGATATGGCCACAGTGCTCCCCAAGAATGTATGTTCATCCTTACTCAGGGTAGCAGAACTAGAACTTTTTTCCAGACTCTCACTTATCAGTGGTCCAGTGATGAGGAGATTTTAATACATGTGTCACAGGCCCAAAGGGACAATTGCTTTTGTTGTTGTTGTTGTTGTTAATCCTCACCCGAGGATATTTTTCCATTAATTTTAGGGAGAGTGGGAGAGAGAGGGAAAGAGAGAGAAACAGTCTATGTGAGAGAAACACATTGATTGGTTGCCTCCTGCAGGCCAATGCTCTATCCACTGAGCCAAACCGGCTAGGGTGGGACAATAGCTTTTCATCCAAATTCATAAAGCCCTAATGATGTTAACATCAAGGACCATATTGATAATGCCGTGAAATATAAGTAAAATTTTTTAAGTCGCTTACATTTTTCTATTATATGACCATAAGTAAATTGCTTAAACCCTCTGCGTCTCTATGTACTTATCATTATTGTCAGTATTAAATAAACTTGCCAATATAAAGTGCTTAGTATAGTGCCTGGCACACCAGTCATTATTTTGACTAGAAATACCTTGCTGCCCCCACCATTGTCTTCATTTCAGATGAACTCTCTCCTGTCCAAATATTTGAGACGCCACCCTGGCCATTAGAGATTCATCACTTTGGGTTATCAAATAATCCCTACTGAAAGGCAGAAAGTTCTAGTAGGAAATATTAAATAATACCTAGTAGTCATTCCAACCTTTCATGAAATAGTTTTCAATGTAGATTCTTTCCTCCTAATATGTTTGAATGGTTTATCTCATCTAACCATCCGACTCCTGAGAGAGGTACAGATTGGGAGGACTGACATGGGAGTGGGCTCATGTTACAACGCTCCCTGATTCTCTATCCCCATCGGGCAAATGAGCTGGTCTCATTAGATACTCAGACTCCAGAATCTTAGAACAGGTGCCTTCTATCAGGTACATGGATTTTTTCTGCCATCTAGTGGTGTCGTTGAGGACAACAGTCTTGATCTGAGCAAAGAAGGCATTTGTACCTCACTGGCCTCTATAAGCTTGATTTCTCCAGGTATCTCATATATGTGGAATCATGGCTCCACAGGTGTGAAACTGTGTCCACACTCATCAAATTTTACACATGAAATATTTTTGTATATCATTTACACTTTATAAAGCCATTAAAACAACACAGCTCACTGGCTCCCACGCATCTTCTTCAGCTTACACTAACCTGAAATTCTCAATGAGGCAGGAAGGAAATCAGAGGCTTGGATCTACAGGGAGGATTGAGCCCCAACCTGGCTATTTGAAGACCAGTAACTCAGCCACTGATTCTCTGGGTGGCCTCAGCCCTGTCACTTCTCTCTCCCAACGTATTTTCTCCTCTATCAGATGAATTGCATTGGCTGGTTCCTGCTAGCTCTAATATTGTGGCATTTTATTGTCCTTCAGATTGTAACTCTTTGTTTAAAGAAACATATATAGAAAAATTATAACATTTGGACAATTAACTAATTTACTATTGTCTAGGACACCTTTTTCATCTCATGGCACACATAAACTAATTAATGAAATTCTGCGGCACCACCAAAATATATATTTTTGCCGATTTGACAGAAATATAGATTTAGTTTCTATTCATTCAACTCTGATGGCTAGTGTTGTGTTGGCTGTTATCATTTTTTTAATTGACAATCTAAGACAGTGGTCAGCAAACTGCGGCTCATGTGCCACATGCGGCTCTTTGGCCCCTTGAGTGTGGCTCTTCCACAAAATACCACGTACAGTGCGATTGAAACTTCGTGGCCCATGCGCAGAAGTAGGTATTTTGTGGAAGAGCCACACTCAAGGGGCCAAAGAGCCGCATGTGGCTCACGAGCCGCAGTTTGCCGACCACTGGTCTAAGGGAAAAGAGATCAGTGCCCCCTGAGTAAATAGATATTGCATATTTTAAAAATTCTTGTGGCCTTAGCTGGTTTGGCTCAGTGGATAGAGCGTCAAACTGCGGACTGAAGGGTCCCAAGTTCAATTCCAGTCAAGGGCACATGCCCAGTTGCAGGCTGGATCCCCAGTTGGGGCATGCAGGAGGCAGCCGGTCAATAATTCTCTCTCATCGTTGATGTTTCTATCTCTCTCCCTTCCTGTCTGAAATCAATAAAAATATATTTTAAATTCTTGCGGCACACCAGTTGAAAATAGCTGCTTTAGGACAACAGTGATAAGGTGGATAAGTATAATGTTTTTGACATCATCTTCCTCTTGGGGAAGCTCTTCCTTCTTAATTGCCTTGTAAAGACTGTGTGACTTATTGATTCAATTACTCTAAAGTCCTTAAGTTAAATGCAAACAACAGTGAGCAAGTGATTTGTTTCTAATACTCATATATTTCTTGATGAATGCCAGAAATGCTTTACTCACAGTAATACACAGTTACTTATTCATTTGTGGGATTTATTTAATCCAGAATTTTGCCGTGACACAGCACTGGCTTAATCCCTCCCAAATAGGACTACCATATATTCTTTAACATTCTACCTGCTTCTAAAATCTCTCCTTTCCCTTCATCATTATTGTATCCAATATTTGAGATAGAGGAATCTGAAAAAAAATTGACTCCCTATATATCCCACTGGCTTCCCATGGCCAACATCATCCAGTCCAAACCTGCAGCACGCCACCACAGCATCCCTTGATTGGGCCTCTCAGGGACAGCTGTTTATTGCTTCCTTGGCATCCCCACCCCCACCAGCTGCAGCACCCTGAATTTTCTTTGTAAAATTACCCCCTGCTATTGCTTGAGTAGTCTTGACCTGCCTTCCAAGAACAGAGTGACTCTTTATTGACTTAGGCCAGTGATGGCGAACCTTTTGAGCTCGGCGTGTCAGCATTTTGAAAAACCCTAACTTAACCCTGGTGCTGTGTCACATATAGAAAGTTTTTGATATTTGCAACCATAGTAAAACAAAGACATATCTTTTATATTTATTTTATATATTTAAATGCCATTTAACAAAGAAAAATCAACTGAAAAAATGAGTTCATGTGTCACCTCTGACATGTGTGTCATAGGTTCGCCATCACTGCCTTAGGCCATTCAAATGACTCCTTGCCTGGCCACAGTGATTGATTCGGGGGTGGACATATGATCCAGGCTGAGTCAATGAGATTTCTGTGGAGACATCTAAGAATTAGACTCCATCTACAGTGGGGCCTTGACTTACGAGTTTAATTCGTTCCGTGACGGAGCTCGTAACTCAAATTACTTGTATGTCAAATCATTAAAGTGAACGAGTGAGATACATGACGCTGGGCTGATGTTGTGGTGTTCACTGTGACATTCGCTGCGCCAACTAGCGGTGGGGTATCTGAAGCTGGCTCGTAACCCGAATTTTAGCTCGCAACTCAAAGCAAAAAATCGGCCGAGAGACGGCTCGTATCTCAAAAAACTCGTTAGTTGGGACACTCGTAAGTCAAGGCCCCACTGTAATCCCTTCTAGATGCAAGCTGGACATAGGTAGCCAAAGAAACTGATGGATCCATCTTGGAATCACAAGGGAGAGTCCTAGAAATTGAAGTGAGCATCAAGAAAGAAGAGCAAGAAATAGAAAAAAAAGTGAACCTGATCACATCATTGGAGCTCTGAATCAAGCCTCACCTGAAGCTAGCATTGCCTTTTTCCTCCATTTAAGGCAATTTGAATTGGGTTTTCTGTAAATTATAGTAGTAATAATAATGATAAGCAAAACATATAGGCCCCCATGCAAGCTTTCCATATTTCTCATTAGTCCTCATAGATTCTTGTCTCCCCATATCACTAGACTAAAGGAGAATGTTCGGACTGAAGGGACAGTGTAGGCGATGGCCCAGCAGCTTGGATCAGATTCTGGAGGTGCTTACTTGGTCATTAATATTGGACCTGAGCGTGGGGGAGAAGACAGAGGCAAGGGTGACTCCAAGGGGACAGACACAAGTCACTTTGGGACTGCTACTGCCATTAACTAGGAGAATAAATGAGTTTCGGAAAGGGGACAAGGTTCAGTCTAGAGCAGTGGTTCTCAACCTTCCTAATGCTGCGACCCTTTAATACAGTTCCTCATGTTGTAGTGACCTCCAACCATAAAATTATTTTCATTGCTACTTCATAACTGTAATTTTGCTACTGTTATGAATCATAATGTAAATATCTGATATGCAGCATGTATTTTCATTGTTACAAATTGAACATAATTAAAGCATAGTGATTAACCACAAAAACAATATCTTACCTAATAATAGACAAACATGTAAATTGACCATACCTTCACTACGCTAACCAGCCAATCAGGAGAGTATGCAAATTAACCCAACAAAGATGGCGGTTAATTTGCATAGATAGGCTCCAAGCAGTGGAGTGAAGACTGAAGGCGAGCCAGCGCAGCGAAGACGGAAGACTGAAGGCGGCTCCGGCCGGAGCAGCAAAGACTGAAGGCGGCTCCGGCCGGAGCGAAGGCCTGGGTCCCGGGTGCTGGAGGAAAACCGGTGCCAGCAGCCAGGAGAAGGGAAGGCCTATTGCACGAATCTCTTAGTGCAACAGGCCTCTAGTGTAATAATATTATGTGTTTTCTGATGGTCTTAGGTGACCCCTGTGAAAGGGCCATTCGACCCCCAAAGGGGTCACGACCCACAGGTTGAGAACCGCTGATCTAGAACAATTGGAATTTGAAGAGAATTATAGCACGCTGCAAAAGGCATTGTCCTATCTACCATCCCCAGGAAACTGGCAGGTCCATAAGAGCAGGGACTGTGTTCACCTTCAGTATACCCTTCTCCCCCACAGAAACCCCCGAGGACTATCTGTCCAAATAATGAAGAAATAAATACATGAAAGCTAAATTCTCTAAAATTAGAGAACATTTAAGTCTCTTCTGTGGGCCTGATGCTGAAGTTTTTCAAAAGTTCTGAAAAGTCAGTGATGCCTGTTGGTAGGAACAGAGGCAGCACTGTCAGGGAAGAGGCAGCACTGAAGCTGTATTTTGAGGATAAAAGTGGATGAAGGGAGTAGGCTTCTGGGCTGGGAGAGGGGCTCAAGCAAAGGAGTTCCTGCATCCGTCTTCGACTGGGGAGCACCACTATATTCTCTCCAAATAACTGGAGAGAAAGCTGGTGTGAAGCAACCAACAAGGGTTCCCACCTCACCTGACAACTGATGACTCATCCCAGTGGCTGAGACGTAAAGGAGACCAGGGAGGGGCCGTGCTTACAGAAATAGGTCACAGAAAATTCAACACAAATAAAAGGGAATGATTAACTGCAAGTTTCTCAGTCCTACAGCTGGGTCGGGAGACCATTCGGTGTGTCTCAATTGACATCCAAGGAGTAGGAGATGAGGCAGCTGGCATTGATGTTTGTGCCTTTTTCTTTTTTTTTTTTTTTTTCCTGATTACATAACAAGATGGAGAGAAAGAAGAGGGGACTTTGAACCATTCTGATCAACAAAATCCAGAAGCTAACTGCATAGTTTTGTTCTTACCGCTAGAGGAATTTTCCAGAGGAAACGTTACACAGAAAATTTCTATTTAAAAAGAGGAAGCGATTATTTCTCATAATTGTTTCCAATTTAAGGGGAGGAAAAATCTTCAAAAGGGAAGTATGACTTCTGAGCTAGTTGTTTCATATGCATTTAAAACAGAAAATAAGGCACAACCGAAAGCAGTTCTCTGTCAACTGTTGGGATTTGCCTGAGAATGATCAAAGGGGCCCTTCCTCTGTTGTTATCAGCCTGCGCTCAAAGGGCTCTCCGGTGCAGGCAGTGCCTCCTCTAGCATCACTGTTTACACTTCCACCCAATTAGCTCTACTGGCTGTTTTTATGAATTTCTTAGCCGTCCACAAGGAAGTACTCTGAGACATTAGCAAATCCATCCAAATCTTATTTAACTGGCAGCAGGTGACTGGGCGATGATTTTGTACCCCTTCTTGTTTCCTAATTCTGTGAGGAGTGATGCTGCTGAGTCTCATTACTTCCACGGGGAAACCGATCTGGGATGCAGAGACCCATAAAAACAGGCTCTCATCCTCATCATGCAGTTTCCACCTTCCGAGGTTTGGGTTGAGGAGGAATATAGGGGGCAACCTGGGGTGCAGGGGGTGGGGCGGCTCGTAAGCTGAATCTGTGCCAGTGACAGGTGTCCTAATGCACATTCTTGTTAGCCTATAATTAAGTCACTGCCCCTTCCTTAGGCAATAATCTGTTTTCCTAAATACTCCCAGTTTATAAGGGCCACAAACCAAGAATTTAACAGCTTAGCCAGAGGGGAGGTCCCCAGCACCACCCAGGCCAGGCCTTTAGCTATAATCTTACTTCCCCATAATAACTGACTTAGGTAGGGCTGCAAAAGCCCGCAGTAAGGAAACAAAGAATTTAGAAATATATATAAGGAGTAATCTTATTGTATAAGTTGTTCAGGCTTTGGATCTTCGAGTCCCCTGAGCCAGCAGTGCTGCTTTAAATAAAGGGTTTTTCCTGAATCTCCGGGTACTCGTGTATTTTCTAGTCGCCTGGTAAATTCTGCAACAGGGTGACCCGATTAGATTTATCCAAAGGAATAATGAGATGGCTGTGGCCTTGTACTCTGGAAATGGGCTCATGTTTTTGCATTTTCATGTGAACACTATATGGTAGAGCAGAGGGTGGCATGGAATAGTGGATGAAACATAGACCTGGGTGCCATGAAATCTGAGAGGCAAATTCTAGTATGAGTTGACTAAATAATTTAACCTTTCTAAGCTTCTATAAAATAGGATAGTTATAGCCATTCCAAGAGAGTGCTGAGGATTAAATAAGATCATATATATCAGACACCTCCTATAGATGACACACAGTATGGGTTCAATGAATTGATCAGGGAGGGGTGCTGCTGGTAGTGGTATTATTATCGCTCTTTAAATATTCATTCAATGAAAGAACATGTAAATGGGATAACATTATAAATTATCTATGATGACTGCAAATGGTTACAGTAGGAATAATATATTTTTAATCCTCATGCAAGGATATGTTTACTGATTTTAGAGAAAGGAAAGGAGAGAGAGAGAGAGTGCCGGGGTCCAACCCCAGCGAGTCCAGGGGTCCCCAAAGGTGTGGACGGAGTCGGCGAAGAAGAGATGACATGGAGACAGCGTTCAGTTGATCAGCAGCCTAGCCAGGATCTCTAGCCAGGATCTCCAGCCAAGTTCTGGTCTGGATCTCCAGCGAAGTTATGGTTAGGATCTCCAGCCAGGTTCTGTGTCCATGTTCTCTTGCTAGGTTCTCCAGCCAGGTTCTATCCAGGTTCTCCAGCCAGGTTCAGTCACCAGCTTCTAGTCAGGTTCTCTTGCCAATTTCTGTAGTCAGGTTCAGTCCAGGATCTTTTGCCATGTTCTCTCCAGCGAAGTTCTTCTGTCTGTAGGTTCTGTGTAGGTTCTGTCTTCTGAGTTCTGTGTTCTAAGCTCTGTATTCTAAGTTCTGTCTCTTGTTGTCTTGTTACATCTGTATTTATACCAGTTGATTCAATCCTATCAATCTCTATTCCAAAGGTTAGGGCATTTCTTATCTCCATTCCAGGGAGTAAAGATTATGTAACTTAAGCATGATTGTTCATAGTTAAAGTGATTAATTACCCGCCTGGCACTTAGTTAAGGGGTTTTATCCCCTCCCTAACTTCAGGGAAAAATCCCTACCTGGGGAAACAACCTTTCTCGGAGAGGTGACCTTGGTTAAAACACATAGCGCTAAGGGGAGCAAACATATTAAGAACAGTATGCTATATACGCCAGGTCCCTTGAAACAGCAAGGATGGACCGGCTCCCGGCAAGAGAGAAACATCTATGTGAGAGAGAAACATGGGTTGGTTGCCTCTCCTGTGTGCCCCAATTGGGGCTGAACCAGCAACCTAGGTATGTGCCCTGACCAGGGATTGAACTCACAACCTTTAGGAGGTGACACTACAACCAACTGAGCCACACTGATCAGGGCATGGAATAATTAATATTATAATATGTAATATGAAATTGACATTTAAAAATGTGGGTTATTTTTATTGTTTTATCAAAGCTAATTAATATATGCTCATTTTCAAATACTTAAATGATACAATTGTATAAAGTGGGAAATAATAGTTCCTTATAATTTTTTACTTTCCTGCTCTGAGATATGGTGATTATCCTTTCAAATTTGTTTTTGGGTACATATAAAAATAGTCCTAGAAAAAAATAACAGATTTTTCACTCAGTAGTAGGATTTGACCTTGATGTAAGGGTGGACCATTTTATTTCTAGGTCTTTATCTTTGGGGTAGAGCCCATTGGGAACTTTGTATTTTTGTCCCACTTTGTAGATTAATAGCAAATTAGGCTTTCAGATTACTCTAACAGAAGGGCTGTGAATTGTCTAATATAAAATAATGTTGAAAAGCATCAATATTTCCTGTCGGACTTCACTACTAAAGTAATGTCTTTTGTTGAGGGATAATTTTGAAATATAAAAACATGACTTTCAAATAAATATGTAATAAGGACATGCCAATGATTTGATTCAATTATTAATAAATGAAGGAATCAATCAGATGATACACCTGGTTCAAAGTAGAATTCAAGAAACATAAATTTAAACAGTTATTCAAAGAAATGCTGAAATGAATGTGTTAATAAATACAAAACTGCTTAATGCTCTTCAGGTTCCCTGAAACCTTTAGAGTTTAGATTTCTGATCAGACAGAAATCTAAAACTTAACATATAAAATCATAGCATCCATGATCCCATAAGATAATAAAGAGCAAAGTTAAACACAGATGCATTCTCTTAGTTAAATAATACTTGGATGAGACCTTTTAACAATGACCCAGTCTGACTTTGAAAGGACATGCTGTCATATTTGCCTTTATTTTTAAGTTTTATATGTTAATTATTCTCAATATTTAAGTTTGTTCTTGGTCTTTATGGTCATGGTGTCCCTATTATCTTTTGACCCACAAAATCTTTTTACTTCCTATTACTTTAATTTCCTTTTCATGTCTTTCAGAATAAAACAAACACACACACACACACACAAACTTTTATAAAGAAGCCAAATCTTAGATTTTTTTACTTTTTTTAAAAATAGATATGTACAATGGCATGAGGAGACTGGTTCCTTGTCACTAGCCAGGTCAATTTTATCTCCCATTCTGGAGCAGATTCCACTAAAACATAGTAATTATATTGAATTATATTAAAAAGATTCCTATTCCATGACTCTTTTTGCACATTTCTCTAAATTTTAAGCCTAGAATAAATTTCTCTTGTGTTTTCTTGCACCCCCAAAACCATAAAAGGTGTTTCTTATGTGCCCTAATGTACTTGTCACACTATTATGATACATACACTTTCTACCTCCCACCACAACACACCCTTCTGTTAACTTGGAATTTGTAAGGGCAAGACAGTCTTTGTCCAGTTTTCTCAGGGCCTGGCTTATATTAGATGCTCAGTAAATAACACTTGAATAATGGACACTATTCTTATGGTCGATGAATCGAATGTAAAAATTAAAAATAAATTCAAGTACAGCTGGCATTGCTCAGTGGTTGAGCATTGACCCTGGAACCAGGAGGCCACTGGTTTGATTCCTGATCAGGGCACATGCCCAGGTTGTGGGCTCAATCCCCAGTGGGGGGCCTGCAGGAGGCAGCTGATCAATGATTCTCTATCATCATTGATATTTCTATTTCTTTAACCCTCTTCCTTCCTCTCTCTCTATAAATCAATAAAAACATATTTAAGAAAATTAAATTCAAAACTTTCTTTCTCATATATCTCTCTCATAATTTTGTTTTAGTTATACTGCCAAACTTTCTTTGTCACACTCCAACCTAAACATTGTAAAACTCCCCATTTTTTAACATATTAATTGGTACTTGCCTTTATTTAGATCAATTACTCCTCTTTAGGTAAAACATAGCAAAATGGTCAATTCTCAGTTTCCCAATTCAAAGCTGAACGTAGGTATTCAAAACCAGCTTAAGTGAATGTTATCAGAGATTTAATTTTGCTCTAAAGGGATTTTCCCCACTGACAGCTAAAAACCATTTAGCATACCATTCTAATTTTCAGAAAACAACTGAGTCAAAATAGTTCCTTATCATAAAGCAAGTTCATGGTGAAATTAAGACTAGTTCTTTTTTTTTTTTAATATATTTTATTGATTTTTTACAGAGAGGAAGGGAGAGAGATAGTTAGAAACATCGATGAGAGAGAAACATCGATCAGCCGCCTCCTGCACATCTCCTACTGGGGATATGCCCGCAACCCAGGTACATGCCCTTGACCGGAATCGAACCTGGGACCCTTCAGTCCACAGGCCGACGCTCTATCCACTGAGCCAAACCGGTTTCGGCAAGACTAGTTCTTGATACACAAACTAGTGGATAAAACACCATGTGCTACAGGGATATCATATGCTACAGTGACAAGTTAGTGTGTATTGCCCAATGAATGTGATATGTCCCTGTCCATCCTTGCTCTAAGATTCATGTTAGATGGGAGGACAAGTAACGATAGACCATGGTTAGATAATGCTTGGTATGCCTATGAGATGATCAAGGACCAAGGATTATTAAATGAGTCAGGAGTAATACGTAAAACACTGGTCAGTTTCACATTGCCATAATGAGAACTAAAAGATGCTAGAGAGTTGAAGACAAAAAAAGCTACCCTTCCCCTATTATTGTTAACTAGAGGCCTGATGCACGAAATTGTGCATGGGTAGGGTCCCTAGGCCTGGCCAGCGATCAGGGCCGATCTGTGGAGTGACCGGCAGGGCGATTGGGGAAGGGGCCCCCGCTGGCACCTGCCTTGGCTGGCCTGGGGCCTGCGGGCTGGGGGCAGCTCCTGCATTGAACGTCTGCCCCATAGTGGTCAGTGTGCATCATAGTGACTGGTTGTTCCACCAGTTGTTCCGCCTTTTGGTTGATTTGCATATTAGGCTTTTATTATATAGAATATCACTGGTGGTCAACATAGTGAGTGCTCAGCAAATTCCTGTTAATACTGTTATCTACGGCCTTGTCCCCATTCCCATCTGTCAAGTCATCTACACACACTGACCAAGCAAGAAGAGGCATTGTTTCCAGGTGAGTTGGGAAGATCAAAAGTGGCCTCTCATGCCTTTCAATAGGAATTGTGGACGTAAATAGTTATTAAGCAATACCTGGATTTTTCACATTTGTCATTTCCATGGCATACTTTCATCATCTCATCACTCATTTTAAACTATCAATATATTGGTATATTATCTACACTAATAAAAGAGAAATATTTCCTTTCTCACAGCCAGTTGGCCTGGAGGTCAAATCCCCCTAGTATTAACTACAACAATCAAGGCTTAACTACAACAAGACTGAGCACAAAGACCACTAGGGGGTGCACCAAGAAAGCATAAAAAATGCGGAGACAAAGAAACAGGACAAAACTGTCAATGGAGGATATTGAGTTCAGAACCACACTTTTAAGGTCCCTCAAGAACTGTTTAGAAGCCACCAAGAAAGTTACTGAGATCCTCAAGAAATCTAATGAGACCCTCGATGTTATGATAAAGAACCAACTAGAAATTAAGCATACACGGACTGAAATAACGAATATTATACAGACTCCCAACAGCAGACCAGAGGAGCGCAAGAATCAAGGCAAAGATTTGAAATGCGAAGAAGCAAAAAACACCCAACCAGAAAAGCAAAATGAAAAAAGAATCCAAAAATACGAAGATAGTATAGGGAGCCTCTGGGACAGCTTCAAGCGTACCAACATCAGAATTATAGGGGTGCCAGAAGATGAGAGAGAGCAAGATATTGAAAACCTATTTGAAGAAATAATGACAGAAAACTTCCCCTACCTGGTGAAAGAAATAGACTTACAAGTCCAGGAAGCACAGAGAACCCCAAACAAAAGGAATCCAAAGAGGACCACACCAAGACACATCATAATTAAAATGCCAAGAGCAAAAGACAAAGAGAGAATCTTAAAAGCAGCAAGAGAAAGAAACTCAGTTACCTACAAGGGAATACCCATACGACTGTCAGCTGATTTCTCAACAGAAACTTTGCAGGCCAGAAGGGAGTGGCAAGAAATATTCAAAGTGATGAATGCCAAGAACCTACAACCAAGATTACTTTATCCAGCAAAGCTATCATTCAGAACTGAAGGTCAGATAAAGAGCTTCACAGATAAGGAAAAGCTAAAGGAGTTCATCACCACCAAACCAGTATTATATGAAATACTGAAAGGTATCCTTTAAGAAGAGGAAGAAGAAAAAGGTAAAGATACTAATTATGAACAACAAATATGCATCTATCAACAAGTGAATCCAAGAATCAAGTGAATAAATAATCTGATGAACAGAATGAACTGGTGATTATAATAGAATCAGGGACATAGAAAGGGAATGGACTTACTATTCTTGGTGGGGAAAGGGGTGTGGGAGATGCGGGAAGAGACTGGACAAAAATTGTGCACCTAGGGATGAGGACAGTGGGGGGGGGGGGAGTAAGGGCAGAGGGTGGGGTGGGAACTGGGTGGAGGGGAGCTATGGGGGGAAAAAAAGAGGAACAAATGTAATAATCTGAACAATAAAGATTTACTAAAATAAAAAAAAATTTAAAAAAAGAAATATTTAAATTGGTCATCACTCTGCTACACCCAACAGCCAATCAGGATGACTATCAAATTAACCCAACAAAGATGGTGGGTTAATTTGCATACGCAGGTGCGGAGTGAAGGCTGGAGGCTCTGGCCCGAGCAAAGACTGAAGATGAGTGAAGACTGAAGAGGCTTGGCTTCTCCACTGCGGCCGGAGTGGAGAAGCCTAGCCTGGAGGCGTGGCTTCTCCTCTGCAACTGGACCAAAGGCCTGGGTCCCGGGTGCCGGAGGAAAACCGGTGCCAGCAGTCAGGGGAAGGAAGGCCTATTGTGCGAATCTTCGTGCAACGGGCCTCTGGTCTATATTATAAAAAGCCAGTGGCCGTAACACCATAAAAACCAAATAACTGGTCACCAGGAGGTGCATTGATGGGTCTCATGGTGCAGCGGGTCTGAGGTCCCACGCGATTTCGCGCATTGGGCCTCTAGTATCCTTATAATGGAATATGGATTATATGTATTAGATATTTCAGCTGCCCCTTCATAAATGGAAATTACTGGGTATTTAGAAGGCATGAACAGTACTATCAACCAATGTGACCCACTGGAATACTAATTCTTTGTAATTGCAAATGGAACATTCTCCAATATAGGTGATATGGTATGACATTAAGTAAAATTCTAATTGTTTAAAAGGTTTAAAATCAGACAGATTATGTTCTGTGATGACAGAAGATTAAATTCATTAACAAAAGTTATTTAGAAATTTCCAGATATTTAGGAATTAAACAACACACTTTCAAAATTATTCATGGGCCAAACAAGAAATCACAGAGGAAATTAGAATATATTTTGTATTTATTTTATTATAGTTTTTATTTTTTATATATTTTATTGATTTCAGAGAGGAAGGAAGAGGGAAAGAGAGAAATATCAATGATAAGAGAGAATCATGGATCCGCTGCCTCCTGCACAACCCCTACTGGGGATTGAGCCTGCAACCCACTCATGTGCCCTTGAACCCTAATCAAACCCGGGACCCTTCAGTCTGCAGGCTGACGCTCTATCCACTGAGCCAAACCAGCTAGGACTAGAATATATTTTGAATTGAATAAAAATTAAACCAAAACATTTAATAATTTGTGCAATAGAGCTAGAAAGGTGCTTAGAGTATAATTTATAGCTCAACATGCTTATATTAGAAAAAAAGATAAAAAATCAACAACCTAAGCTTCTACCATAAAATGTTGGAAAATAAGTACATGTTATATTAAATCTCACGAGAAGGAAGGAAATAAATGAGTGAAAATCAATAGAAAATATAGAATATCAGTTAAACTAAAAGATTGTTTTTTGAAAATGGCAATCAAATTGACAACCCAGTAGGTATATTAATCCAGAAAAAATGAGAACATGTGCAGATTACTTATCTGGATAACAAAAGAACATTGGTGTATACATCTTATAAACATAAAGAATAAGAGTATTTAAAGAACTTTATGCTAATAAATTTGAAAGCTTAGGTGAACTGCACAAATTCTTTGAAAAATAAAAATTTCCAAATTACATGCAAGAATAAATAGAAAATTTCAATAGCACTGTAACAATTAAAGAACTTGACTTTGTATACTGAATTTTCCTTGCAATCTAAATAAACTTGACTTCATCGGTTAATTCTAACACTTAAGGAAAAACGAATACATTTATTCACAAACTCTTCAAAAACATAGAAGATACATAAATCTTTTCTTAAATTATTTTATCAGTGAAAAATTATCCTGAAACTAAAAAAAAAAAAAAAAAAAAAAAAAAGAAAAGTAAAACCCTCTAATATTACCATTCCTCATGAGCAAACACATAAATTCCACAAGAAAATATTAGCCAATAAAATCCAGCAATACATGACTGATTGGCATTTTAGCACCAAAAGCAAAGTTGGTTCATCTTTAGGAAAACTAAATAATGTAATTTACTACATTAACCAAATAAATTGTTAAATAAAGCCTATTTAATTATACAAGTAGATGCAGAGAGGGATGTCTGGCAAAATTCAACAATCATTCTTTATAATAGACCATTATTTATCTATTAAATAATGTATAATACCACTCTACAATCAACATCATACTTAACCATGAAAGACTAAATAACTTCCCCTTAACATTAGCAACAGGGTAGAGATTTCTGCTCTTGTCCCTTTATTCTACATTGTAACAAAAGTTTTGTTAGTACATAAGGCAATTAAAGGAATAAATGTCATAGTGGTTGGAATGGAAGAATAAAAACTATCTTTAGCCCTGTCTGGTTTAGCTCAGTGGATAGAGCATCAGCCTGCGGACACAAGGATCCCAGGTTCGATTCCAGTCAAGGGCATGTACCTTGGTTGCGGGCACGTCCCCAGTGGGGAGTGTGCAGGAGGCAGCTGATCGATGTTTCTCTCTCATCCATGTTTCTAACTCTCTATCCCTCTCCCTTCCTCTCTGTAAAAAATCAATAAAATATATTTTAAAAATAAAATAAAAACTATCTTTATTTATAGATGACCTAATCTTGTATGTAAACTTTCTTAGGAAATCTAAAGAAAAGCTACTATAGCTGATAAGTGAATTTAGCCAGGTTGCAGGGACAAGAGCAATGTACAAACTCCTCTTACATTTTTGTATAACAGAATCAATACAAATTGAAGTTAAAAATTAATACCTGCTATAGTAACCTAAAAGTAAGAAATAGTTAATGTGGGGGAGCATGGGACTTGGTTGGAAAGTTGGTAAGGAGGAAATTCCCAAAGAATTTTATAGGGGAGTTGGCTGAAGGCAACGGCCCCTAATTGCTCCTTGACCTTTCCAAACAAGTCTGTGGATGTGAGCACCCATGGTTGTTTATCCGAATCTTTATGCTTAATCTTTATGCTTAAAGGGTACTGCTGTGGCCTCTGTCCTCCCAAGAATGCTTACCTTACTGATTGTATCTAAAAGTTAAACTTTCAAACTGCCATTACAATAAAAGCCTGAAGAGGCAGGCGAACAAGGCTGTTTGGTTTCTCTAGCCAGGCAGTTCCTTAGCCCTCTCTCTCACAGAAACTTGTGTCAGAGTAATCATTCATCCGTTCCTCAGGGTCTGGTGGTCAGCCCTGGCAAGTCAAGAGCAAATTTACAAAATAGGTGCCAAATTCACAACACTGTAAATACCAAACATGGCAGAGAAATGTAAAATGGTAGAATACATGGTGAGATACAAGCTGCTCTTGGATTGGAAGACTCAATATTGGTATCAGGTTTCTTTAAAATTATCTCTAGATTCAGATGAATCCTAGTCAAAAGCCCAGTATGCATTTGTGTAGATGTTGATAAGCAGTATCTAAAATGCTTATACAATGGACTTTACATTAATTGGAAATAGCCAAGATAGAGTTAGAAGAGAACACATTTGAAAGAATTACACTAATTTCCAAATTTGAAGTATGTCATAAAGACACAGTAATAAAATTTGGTATTACATTGAAAATAGACATATAGATAGTAGAAGAAAATGTCCAGAAACAAACCCAAATACATAAGGTGAGTTGATTTTCAAGACAGAGGCCAGGGTGATAAAATGAAAATGTGTCCTTTCAAGAAATTATGTCAGAACTATTGATATTATATGGAAAATAATTAACTTTGACTCTGTCCCCAGACCATACACAAAAATTAACTTGAAATAGATAACAGACTAAGTGTAAAAGTTTACACCCACACACCCACAATTTCTAGAGGAAAACAGAACATTTTTGCAATCTTAGCCTAGGTAAATAATTCCTATACTGGACAAAAAAGAAAGCATGAAGGGTTTTTTAAATAACTTTTACTTTATTAAAAGAAAATACTTATTTTATTCAAAAGGTACTGTGAGCAAAAAACAAATCGGACTAAGAGAAAATAGTGAATATTTCATGCAGTCAAATTGAAAAAGAAAACAACTAGTTATCCCTTTCTTGAAATACATCAATGTGGCGCCATTTGCCTGGAGTGGCATTCCAATAAAGAGCCTCACACAGAGATGGTGTGTGTGCAATGGAGCTCTGATTTTCTGTGCCCCTAAATAGGAAGAGTGTGCAGTGTGTGTGTGTGTGTGTGTGTGTGTGTGTGTGTGTGTGTCTACCACTATGGTAGTCAAAATAAATAATGCCCCTCCGAAGATAATCACAAATGACAAGGAGGAATTGAAGTTGCAAATGGCATTAAATTTGCTAATCAGTGGACTTAAAAATAAAGAGGTTATCCTGGCTTATCAGAATGGACCCAGTGTAATCCCAAAGATCCTCTAAATCAGCGGTTCTCAACCTGTGGGTCGAGACCCCTTTGGGGGTCCACGACCCTTTCACAGGGGTCGCCTAAGACCATCGGAAAACACATATATAATTACATATTGTTTTTGTGATTAATCACTATGCTTTAATTATGTTCATTTGGTAACAATGAAAATACATCCTGCATATCAGATATTTACATTATGATTCATAACAGTAGCAAAATTACAATTATGAAGTAGCAACGAAAATAATTTTATGGTTGGGGGTCACCACAACATGAGAAACTGTATTAAAGGGTTGCAGCATTAGGAAGGTTGAGAACCACTGCTCTAAATGTATGTAAAAAAAGGCAGAAGAGGTGGTGTCAGATATGTGATGTGAGACTTGACTATCTATTGCTGGCTTTAAAGATGGAGAGGGGCCATGAGACAAAAAATTGGGGCCACTTCTAGCAGTAGTAAAAGTAAAAAAAAATGCAAAAGAAAAAAATTCTCTAGAAAAATATTAAAACACTTAGAACATTCAATTATTTTTAAAGTCTCTGCAGTGTGGTACTGATGAAGGAATGGACGCATAGATTAATTGGCTGGAACATCATAATACAGTCTCAAATGCATAAGGAAATTTAGCATATGATAAAGGTGACGTCTCGATTAAGAATGGAAAAAGGTATCTTTGTAGTAGAGGTATTGGGTTAATTGATATGGAAAAAAAATCAAACCTATAGAAAAAAATAGGACATGATATAGACAAGTCACACAAAAAATGCAAATGGCCCCTAGCCCAATCCATTTTCTAGAAATCACTTCTAAAAATCACATTTTCAAATATAGCAAATGTCATTGAAGTACTATTCGTAAGAGCAAACAACAGAAAAGTAGTGAAAGGACCAATAATCAGGAACTGGTTGGATAGTAATCCAGGGCACAACAGCATGGAGGATTATAGAACCATCTGAAGAATAGGAATATATACTATTGTAGTGTCATTTGAGGATATGGCATAAAATAAAAATAGCAAGATAACAAAAGCTATGTAGACAGTGTGCTGCAGTTTTACCTGAGAGAGTGGATGCATGTGCTTATAGATGTTTCCATTAACATAGCAATGGGAGTGTAAGCCATATCATAAATGGAAATGTGAGGGGGTGCAGGGAGGGGCAGAAATAGAGGTAGGGGCAGAATAGAAGTGGAATGACGGAATAAATCTTCTTTGGTAAATTTGGTGTTGGAGGTGATTTTATTTTCTCAAAATCCTGTACAAATTTTAAATTGTACAAAGGCCCTAAATATATATCTACTAGAGGCCCAGTGCACAGATTCCTCCACCTGGCCTGCAGGAATTTGGTTGAAACTAGCTCTCTGACATCCCCTGAGTGGTCCTGGATTGCGAGGGTGCATTTCTCGGGTGACACACCCTGGAATCGGGCTCCCTCCTCTCTGGTACTGGGGTGCATTACCAGAGAACCGCAGCTGCCAAGGCACCGCAGAAGAGGCGGTGTCAGATATGTGATGTAAGACTTGAGCGTCTGCCCCTGATGGTCAGTGCGTGTCATAGATACCAGTCATTGTGTCTGCTCCCTGGTGGTCATTGCACGTCATACCTACCGGTCGGATGGTTAGACAGTTCCTTAGGCTTTTATATATATAGATACCTGCAGGCCAAGCTGAAGGACCCTGCTCACTCCGCAGACACCCAGGTGCGGCGGGCCGGGGAGGGACCGCAGAAGGTTGACTCCAGGGCCTGTCTGGTCCCTCTCACCCAGTCCTGCCCCACCAGCCATCTTCTAATTAGTTTCCTTTTAATGTGCATGAATCTGTGCACCGGGGCACTACTTTATAAATAAAACAAAGGAGTCTGTCAGTTTTCTAGGGCTGC
Organism: Myotis myotis; assembly: GCF_014108235.1. Taxonomy (NCBI): domain Eukaryota; kingdom Metazoa; phylum Chordata; class Mammalia; order Chiroptera; family Vespertilionidae; genus Myotis; species Myotis myotis. The sequence continues at coordinate 23,832,840 of NW_023416323.1, read as the reverse complement.
TATAACTATGTACCACAGACTGGGTGGCCTAAACAACAGAAATGTATTTCCTTATAGTTCTGGAGGCTGGAAGTCCAGATCTTCTGAGTATCTCCTTAGTTCATACATGGCTATCTTCTCCTTGTATCTTCAAATGGGCTTCCTTCTATGTGTTTATCTGTGTCCTAATCTCTGCAGATAAAGATAAGCCATGTTGGATTAGGACCCAACTTAATGACCTCATTTTACCTTAATTCTCTTCTTAAAGACCCTGTCTCTAAATAATCATATTCTAAGGACTTGAACCTATAAATTTTAAGGAGGCACAGTTGAGTCCATAGTACTGTCCAGGAATAGGTGGAGTGGGTGACTCCTTAAATAATCATCAGAAAAAAATTCTAAGTGACAAATGTACCCAATAGTTGGACCATACCTGCCTGGTTGACATGCTCGAAAGATGAAAAGAAAATACAGACGAGAGAAAAATGATTCCAAGTGATGGGTACACCCAGTAATCAGATTGTACCTCCCAGGTGGACAAGCCCCAGGGTGAATAGGAAATTCAGAAGACTATTTATCCTTCCTGGTTCTGGCTCTTCTGTGGAAGCAGTGGTACACCTTAGCTTGGCCTGATAGAGATAAGACATTTTAAAATATATTTTTATTGATTTCAGAAAGGAAGAGAGAAGGAGAGGTAGACAGAAACATCAATGATGACAGAGAATCATTGATTGGCTGATTCCTACACACCCACACGGGGGATTGAGCCCAAAACCTGGACATGTGCTGGACCTGGAATTGAGCTGTGACCTCCTGGTTCATAGGGTAACCCTCAACCACTGAGCCATGCCAGCCAGGCCAGGTAAGACATTTTACACGTGAGGCACAGACTTCATGCATGTGGTCCACAAGATTGTTGGGGGCTGGACTCTGTCTTTCTAGGTCTCTAGACATTAAGATAGTTAATCCTCCAAAGCCAGCTCAGTTTCTATCTGTAGGTGAATGGGGGTGCTGAGCTAAAAAAAAAAGGTCATGATTTAACACATGCCCTGTGTTCCCAGGACCCACCATGGATCCCTCAGTCCTGCTGGCCTTACCCTTGCTCCTGGCTCTTGTCCACACCTTGAAATGCTTGTCAATGTAAACTTCAGCACCCTCAGGCATATTACTGCTCCTCAGACATTGGTGAGTCTCGGGAGACACAGGGAAGTCTGCATCAAGAAGGTCTCACCATGGGGTGGAGAAATGCAGAGGTGGGGGAGCTCTGTAGATCTGAACAATGTCTCCAGGAGACTCAGGATGAAAAAAGTTAAATCAATGAACCTATGGGCTCCTGACCTATTTTTTCCTCCTCCCAGTCTTACTAGTTTATCTACTAAGACCAGGAGAAAACACTGCGTTAAAACGAAGTTTTTAAGTAGAAATCATTAAGGTAAACCCAATACCTCTTTCCTTCTTAACCCCTTCCTTCAAAATAAACTAGACTTTCCAATGTGCTTGGGCGGAGGGATTTTAATGGTGTCTAGAGCCTAGCACCTTCAAGGAAAACTAAGGTCTTAGCCTCTCTTTCTCCCCCATCACAGATCCTCAAGGGTCCCCACCCCCTCCCACTAATCAGTAATATCTACACCCCTCTTCGTTTGGATGACTGTGGATATCAGGGGACATTTCCTGAACAATCACAGTTACTTATTGCAGGTGAGCACCCCATCCCCATGGAGCCCCTCATGACCACTGTATTTCCGCAACCCCAGTTCCATGGAGGACCAGGGACCTCTTCTTCATAATCTGACAGATGTATCCTAGGAAAATGCTGGACCCTCTGGGTTTCCAGACTCTCTGGGGCTAACTACCTTAGGGCCTTAGCATGTCCTTCCCAGGGGGCATCCATGCATGCTGTGCTGACCCCAGGCCATGCTCTCTGATTACCTCAGACTTCCTGAGGGCCGGAAGAGTGAACTTCACAAGGTGCCATATAATGTTTTACTAGGTCAGGCTCACCACAGAGCAGACAGTAGGTTTCCTGGGAGCATACAAAAGAGGCTGCAAATGTCACGTGAGTAGCCTCCTATGGGTATTTCCTCTGCAGCCCAGGCTCTGGTCATTGTTCCTACATCTTCCTCCCTGTCATCTCCCTCTTTGGGTGACCTTGGCCTCCTTCCCCGCTTCCTTCCTATTCCCTGCCCCCTCTCATTGCCCCCTTTAGCTTCTCCCTGGATTCAGACCCCTCCCCCACCCCTCCACCCCTTCACCCTTATCATTTTAGGATGGGGTGTGTGAACATGAGGTGGGAAGGGAATGACAGTAAATCCTGTATCTCCCTCCACCTGTAGGTTCAACCCTGCCTCCTCTGCTCACTTGGCTGCCCTGAAGCTGATCTCACAGATTGTGTGTGGAAACAAAGAAATTGTGAATATCAATCATGGAGTGGAAACCACTCCTTAAGCTCCATGTGTGTCCCCTCCACAACTGGTCACTGTCAATGGACTAACATCCTAGTCCCACCTCTGAGAGCTCTTCCATGACTGCTCCTCCAACAACTGTTCCAAGCACTACTCCTCGGGTTCTGGCCTAGGCTTTAATATTCTATTGCTCGATCTGGTCAATATTAACAGGACTGGGTTGTACACCTACGTTTTGCTTACTTTCTGCAAGCAGTGTATGCATCAGTAAAATTTACAAAAATAAATCCCAGACTGAGACTGTGACAGCTTTTCCTTCCTTACCTCAGTTCTTCAATCAGATTTCATTTCCACTCATCCAGCAACTAACCTGACCCTAATCCTTCTCATTCCACAGTTCCTGTTAGACTCCACCTGACATGCCCTCACTTCCCCTGATGATTGGCAGAATCAAAACCCACCAGGTGAAAGAGAAAGGACATCCCTTGTTCCCACAGAATCAAGACTGCTTTGCAAATATAAAAATCATTCCTTGTCATCTTAAGGTCCTGAGTGTAAAACATTACACTTTTCAACTTTTATAAGAACACAAAGGGAAATAATTTTAGGTCATCAAATCACAAAAGACAAGAACTATGAAAGAAAATATTGACAAATTTGACTATTTTAAAATAAAACATCTTTCCAAGAATAAAGTACCATAAACACTGTAAAATTATAAGATGCAGACATAGATTGAAATTGTAGAAGATTTACAGCCTACTGTACAAGTGAGGTCTGGATAGTAAATGTTCTGGGAAATTGATTGAAGTTTTCCTTAAAAATTTCCAGAGTCCTTTCAAAACCAATCTCTTCTCTCTTTATTATATTTAGTTAGGTTTTTTAAGATGTGCAGTAACTTGGAATTTTAAAAAAGCGGTGCCAAGATGGTACAGAGAATTCATACACAGATGGCCCTTGCCGTAAGATTTTTTAACATTATGATGGTGAAAAAGTGATATGCTTCCAATAGAAAGCATACTTCCAATTTGAATTTTGCTCTTTTCCTAGGTAGCAATATGTGATGTGATATTCTGTCATGATGCTGGGCAGAGGCAGTGAGCCATAGCTCTCAGTCAGCCACGTGAGCAGGAGGCTAAACAACCCATATGCTACTGTGTGATCGTGTGTTAACCGTTTTTTCCCAACTTCAGGCTAATGTAAGTGTTCTGAGGAAGTCTAAGGCAGGCTAGGCAAAGCTATGATGTTTAGGTTAGCTGTATTAAATGCATTTTTGACCTATGATACTGTTACCCCAATGGTAAGTTGAGCAGCATCTGTACACCCTTCACCTCATTGGCCCTAATGATAACATCTTATGTATCTATGGTATATTTGTGAAAACTAAGAAATTTCCCCCAGCCTGTTTTTCCCAGTGATTAGAGCCCAAGCCTGTGGACTGAAGGGTCATGGGTTCAATTCCGGTCAAGAGCATTTACCTTGGTTGTAGGCTCCATCCCCAGACCCCGATGGTGCTGGGACTTGTGCAGGAGGCAACCAATGCATGTCCCTCTCACATCGATGTTTCTCTCTGTCCCACTCCCTTCCATTTGCTCTAAAAATCAATAGAAAAAATATCCTCTAGTGCGGATTAACAACAACAACAAACTATGAGATTTACCAAGTGTATAATTCTGTTAACTAAATGACACTCTCTTCAGATTTCTACAGCTTTTCAGTTTTTTCTGTGCCAGCATCCAAGCCAGGACACTGCAGAACTTAGTCACCCTGTCTCCCCAGTCTTCTCTGTGCTGTGACAACTGCTTCGTTTAACTTCGTTTTCAACAAGCTGGCAATTCTTAAGAGTACTGGACAGGTGTTCTGTGGACTGTTCCTCAGTTTGGGTTTGTCTGGTGTATTTTCGTGATGACAGCGGGACTATGGATTTGGGAGAAGAATACCACAGAGAGGAAGGCCTTTTCTCATTGTCCCACATCACAACATAGCATTGACATTTTATCCCTGGGGTGGTGACATTCCTCACCTGCTTACAGTGGTGTTGGCCAGGCTTCTCCGCTGTGCAGCCTCTATTTTTCTTTTTCTACACTGTACTGGCCATGCCCTCTTGTTTTAATTGGACAATGGAATTTAGAAACCCATATTTGAGCTCTAGGTTATTCGTTGCTCCTGGGTGCTACCGCTTGTAGGCCCTCTCAATAAACAGAGCTAGGAAATATGTGTACTAGTTCATGCATATACACAGTTATAACCATTTCTCTGTCTCTCAATATATATTTAAATGAACATGTGTTCATACTATCTTTAACTATGAAGTGATCCAGAGTTTATTCTAGCCTTCAATCCTTGATTATTTGTACCATTTTTCTCTGACAATAAGAAATCTGACTTCCATTTTATATAATTCCCTTATTTGTTCAACCCCAATATACATACAGGGTGGGGCAAAAATAGGATTACCATTGTGAGTACATGGAGCACAGAGTTCATTCTCATACTATTGTTATTGAGTAATTATTTTCCGTACAAAACAACTGTAAACATACTTTTGCCCCTCTCTGTATAAATTAGTTTCAGGATTGTCAATATATAACCTTTTGAAAATAAATTTACCAACTAAGATTATCAGGTTTATGTAGTTTTTAAATAAATCCGCTCATTGAAACTCAAAAGTACATGGTCCCTATCATTGAACCCCAAAGGTTCCCGGGGTCCATTCTGGGAGAAGAAGCCCAGCAGGGGAGATGGTTCTTGTGGCACAGACTCAGAAGTCGGAATGGGCTTCCATACAGTGTCAGAAATAAAGGCACTGCCTGATATCGACTCATCTACAATCCCCACCTAACTGATCCAGACCCTCGACATCACCCTTCCAATAAGCAGGTCCTTCCATTTAAAATTCTCAGAATATTCTATGCACCCAAAGTAGGAGCACCTAAATATATAAAGCAAATATTGAGCAACATAAAGGGAGAGAGTAACAGTAGTACAAAAATAAATAAATAAAATCCTCAATAAAATAGAGCCACGAATCAAAAATCTAAATGAGCATAGTTGTGGTTAATAGGAATAAAGGAGGCTGCAAACTCCATGCACAAATTGTCCATGATCTCACCTTCTGTGGCATTCAACCAAAACCTTGGAATCGGGAGCTGATTCTACGTGAGAAAACCTCTGGGACAGAAGGAATATCACACAGACTTTGGGAACCATATTGAGCACAGGGAGGTTTTCTGTGGCTATAAGGTCATACACACACATACACTAACAGAAATGTTTATATAAATATCTTTGTATACATAAGTAACATATTCCCTAGCTTTGTCTGCTAAGAACCTAAATGAAATAAAATTTATCAGTTGAATAGGCAACAGTTTCTTAGCTGGGGCACAAAAAGCAAAAACTGTAAAAGGCAAATCGATAATTGTGCTTCATTAAAATTTAAAACTCCCACTCTTCAAAAACTGTAATTCCAAAAGTAAGAGTAAGCCGCAGAGAGAGGATCTGGAAACAGCCTAAGTGCGCATCAGCAGATGAGTGGATTAAAACACTATGGTTCATCTATACAAGGGAATACTATGCTGCTGTAAAAAAGAAAGAACTCTTACCATTCATAACAGCATGGATGGACCTGGAGAGCATTATGCTAAGTGAAATAAGTCAGTCAGAGAAGAATAAGTATCACATGATCTCACTCATTTGTGGAATATAATGAACAATGTAAACTGATGAATAAAAATAGATTCAGAGACATAGAAACATTGAACAGACCATCAAACCTCAGAGGGAAGGCAGGGGAGGGGCGAGAGAGGTAAGAGATCAACCAAATGACTTGTATGCATGTATATAAGAATAACCACTGGACACAGACAGTAGGGGGGTAAGGAGATGTGCCAGGAGGTGGGGTGGCCAGGGGGAGGCCAATGGGGCGAAAAAGGAGACATATGTAATACTTTCAACAATAAAGAATTTAAATTTTAAAAAACACCCATAGACTATATAAATGAAATGTCAGTGCTGCAGTAAATACAAAATAAAACACCCTTTTTGCAAAAACAAAACACATATACTTGACAGACATCCTATATTCAGAATATATTAAGGAAAAAAAGCCTCTTACCACTCAATGATAAAAGAAACAATATGAATAGGCACAATATTTGAATAGACACTCCATAAAAACATAATATATGAATGACCAACAGTTCCTAAAAATACTTATTTTGGGAAAATGTAAATGAAACCTTTATGAGACACCACTTTGTATTCACTACAATGGCAAGAATTATGAAAGATGGATAATACCAAGTGTTGACAAAGATTTGAAGTAAGTAGCAGTCTTCTAAATTGTTCTTGGGAGTATAAGATATTACAACCAATTTGGAAAAAGTCCAACAGTTTTTTATGAAGTTAATGATATAAAAATCACATGATCAAATGATTACAGCTTTAGTGTTTGCACAAACAATAAAAACATAGGAAACAAAAAAACTTGTAATGAATGTATATAATAGTGTTACTCATAATGCCCCAAAATCTATCAATAACGAATGAATAAACACATTTTGGTTTAGTCACACAATGTAATAGTAACCAGCATGAAAGGATAAAACCTATGAGTTCAGGCAACAACGTGGCTGAAAGAAAATGCAGATGAGAGAAAAATGATTCCAAGTGACGGGTACACCCCGTAATCAGATTGTACATTCCGGGTGATAAGCCTCAGGATGAAAAGGAAATTCAGAAGACTATTTAACCTTCGTAGTGCTTGGTGTTCTGTGGAAGCAGTGGTACACCTTGGACCAACCTGACAGAGGTAAGACATTTTAAAATATATGTTTATTGATTTCAGAAAGAAAGGGAGAAGGGGATAGACACATCCATGATGAGAGAGAATCATTGATAGGCTGTCTCCTGCCTCCTGGGGATTGAGCCTCCAAATAGGGCATGTGCCCTGACTGGGAATCAAATCACAACCTCCTGATTCATAGGGTGACCCTCAACCACTGAGCCATGCCAGCCAGGCCAGGTAAGACATTTTAGACACGAGTCACCGACTTCATGCATGTGGTCCACAAGATTGTTGGGGGCTGGACTCTGTCTTTCTAGGTCTCTAGACATTAAGAGAGGTAGACAGTCCACCAAAGCCAGCTCAGTTTCTATCTGTAGGTAGATGGGGGCGGCTGGGCTAGAAAAAGTTCATGATTTAACGCATGCCCTGTGTTCCCCAGGGCCCACCATGGATCCCTCAGTCCTGCTGGCCTTATCCTTGCTCCTGGCTCTGTCCACACCTTGCAGTGCTTGTCAATGTAAATTTCAGCACCCTCAGACATATTTCTGCATGTCAGACATTGGTGAGTCTAGGGAGATACCAGGGAAGCCTGCATCAAGAAGGTCTCACCATGGGGTGGAGAAATGCCGAGGTGGGGGAGCTCTGTAGATCTGAACAATGTCTCCAGGAGACTCAGGAGGGAAAATCTTAAATCAATGAACCTATGGGCTCCTGACCTATTTCTTCCTCCTCCCAGTCTTACTTGTGGAGATACTAGGACCAGGAGAAAACACTGTGCTAAAACGAAGTTTCAAAATCAACACCATTAAGGTAAACCCAATACCTCTTTCCTTCTTAACCCCTTCCTTCAAAATAAACTAGACTTTCCAATGTGCTTGGGCGGAGGGATTTTAATGGTGTCTAGAGCCTAGCACCTTCAAGGAAAACTAAGGTCTTAGCCTCTCTTTCTCCCCCATCACAGATCCTCAAGGGTCCCTACCCCCTCCCACTAATCAGTAATATCTACACCCCACTTCGTTCGGATGACTGTGGATATCAGGGGACATTTCCTGAACAATCACAGTTACTTATTGCAGGTGAGCACCCCATCCCCATGTAGCCCCTCATGACCACTGAATTTCCGCAACCCCAGTTCCATGGAGGACCAGGGACCTCTTCTTCATAATCTGACAGATGTATCCTAGGAAAATGCTGGACCATTTTAAAATCATCCATGATTTGTGGATCACTGTACCAGCCTCTGGGTTTCCAGACTCTCTGGGGCCAACTACCTTAGGGCCTTAGCATGTCCTTCCCAGGGGGCATCCATGCATGCTGTGCTGAACCCAGGCCATGCTCTCTGATTACCGCAGGCTTCCTGAGGGCCGGAAGATTGAACTTCACGAAGTGCCATATGATATATCTCTGGAACCTGCTCACCAGAGAGCAGAAAATAGGTTTCCAGATAGCATACAGAACAGGCTGCAAATGTCACGTGAGTAGCATCCTATGCATATTTCCTCTGCAGCCCAGGCTCTGGTCATTGTTCCTAGATCTTCCTCCCTGTCATCTCCCTCTTTGGGTGACCTTGGCCTCCTTCCCCGCTTCCTTCTTGTTCCCTGTCCCCTCTCATTGTCCCCTTTAGCTTCTCCCTGGATTCAGACCTCTCTCCCACCCCTCCACCCCTTCACCCTTATCATTTTAGGATGGGGTGTGTGAACATGAGGTGGGAAGGGAATGACAGTAAATCCTGTATCTCCCTCCACCTGTAGGTTCAACCCTGCCTCCTCTGCTCACTCGGCTGCCCTGAAGCTGATCTCACAGATTGTGTGTGGAAACAAAGAAATTGTGAATATCAATCATGGAGTGGAAACCACTCCTTAAGCTCCATGTGTGTCCCCTCTACAACTGGTCACTGTCAATGGACTAACGTCTCTAACGTCTACGCCTAGGCTGCAGCAGCTGTTCCAAGCACTGCTCCTCGGGTTCTGGCCTAGGCTTTAATATTCTATTGCTCGATCTGGCCACTGTTAACAGAACTGGGTTGTACACCTACGTTTTGCTTACTTTCTGCAAGCAGTGTATGCATCAGTAAAATTTACAAAAATAAATCCCAGACTGAGACTGTGACAGCTTTTCCTTCCTTACCTCAGTTCTTCACTCAGATTTCATTTCCACTCATCCAGCAACAGCGCGCCTGACCCCAGTCCTTCTCATTCCACAGTTCCTGCATCTCCTCCTCCTACCAAAAGCAAGAGTTCAGGGCCCAGGCAAAGGGATAAACCAGAAAGACGAGGGTCAGACTCCACCTGACATGCCCTCACTTCCCCTGACGATTGGCAGAATCAAAACCCACCAGGTGAAGGAGAAAGGACGTTCCTTGTTCCCACAGAATCAAGACTGCTGTGCAAATATAAAAATCATTCCTTGTCATATTAAGGTCCTGAGTATAAAATGTAACACTTTTAAACTTTTATAAGAACACAAAGGGGAATGATCTTAGGATCTCAAATCACAAAAGGCAAAAAATATGAAAGAAAATAGACAAGTTTGACTATTTTAAAATAAAACATCTTTCCAAGAATAAAATACCATAAACACTGTAAAAATATAAGATGCAGACAGAAGCTGGAATTATAGAGTATTTACCCCTTATGTGAGGTCTGGTTAGTAAATGTTTTGGGGTATTGACTGAAGTTTTCCTTTGAACATAATCAACTTAAAAATTTTCCAGAGTTCTTTCAAAACTAGTCCCTTCTCTCTTTATTATATTTAGTTCTGGCTTTTTTTCTCACCAGAGGATATTTTTCCACTCATTTTTAGAGAGTGGAAGAGAGCGGGAAAGACATAGAGAAACATCACTGTGAGAGAAACACATTGATTGGTTGCTTCCTGCACGCTCCCTGACCAGGGCCCCTGCGACCAAGATACATGCCCTTGACAGAAATCGAACCCGGGACCCTTCAGTCCGCAGCCAACGCTCTATACACTAGCATGGAATCCTCCGGGCCTTATTTGAGTTATTTCAAAATGACTGTTTGCGGAGTGTAGACAGGTGCTTGGTTCAGTAAATTATACTTGAATACAAGGCGGGAGCAATCTTACCTGTGTGATTGTAAGGTTGTGAGGAAACAGTGACCTACTCTCTCTGTGGGAGTCTCTCTGGGGGTGCAGCAAGCAAAGAAAAGATTAGCATGTCTTGTTATGCCCTTTCCATGGTAGATAATAGAAAAAAAAATTGTAGGAGGAGATGAGGGACTGGAAGACAGTCCTGTGAGCAGAGAGAAGGAGCAGAGGGAGGGAACAAAAGGACAGGAGATGGAGCAAACAGTAGAAAATAGGAGCAGGGAGAAAAGATAGAGAAAAGGGAAGACCAGGAGGCTCATCAAATAGGAAAAAGGAGGCAAAAACAGAGATAAAACAAATGATGAGAGAAAGAGGAGAAGGGAGGAGGGAGACAGAGCGAGGTTCGGTGGGAAGGAGTAAGCAACAGGCTCTGGGCTGAAAGCACAGCTGCTGGGTCACTCATTATAGAAAGACCTCCTATCCTGTTGCTATCAGGATGCCGTCTTTCCCTCCTGGCTGCACTCTTTTCTATAGTTCGTGCTACATCTATTCAGTTTTAATTTATTGTTACTCAGAACTGCTCATGAGGACAGACGTCAGCACACTGTGTGAACACTCTGTGGTTTAAATGAGTCCAGCCTCCGGATACCCTGGGCATGGTCCCAAATCAGCCATGGATGGGTAGTCCTGGGAGCACAATGTCCCAGGTTACTAAGGAGCTGCAATTACTGTGTTTCTGGTTCGTTGGCTAAAATGGAGGGTTCCCATGCAGGGGTCAGAGAAGGCAAAGGGCTGTGAGGGAGGGTGAGCTCGTGGGGAGAGATGAGTGGGGAGAAGTTGGCAGGGTTACTTTGGTAATATGATCTCCTAGAGATGCATTCTCCTGTTGACATGGCCAAGCCCTAGAATAAAGAAATCACGATTGAGAGGGTGGAAAGAGACCCCTTGTGTTTAGGTATCAACATGCCACTTATGTGCCTCCAGCCAAGTCTCAAAACAACAAAATATGCAGCCCCACTGCACCCACACCCAAGACCCCCAACTCAACCCCCAGAGCAGGGAGAATTCTCACCCTTTATAGATACATGGGGAGACACCATAGTGAGGGACTCACTACCTACCAGACTCACCAACTTCCAGGTGAACAATCCAGTAGTGTAATTGCACAAGAACAGGCCTGCCCACCCCTGCTCATCACTACCTACCAGACTCACCAACTTCCAGGTGAACAATCCAGTGGTGTAATTGCACAAGAACAGGCCTGCCCACCCCTGCTCATCGGTCAGGAGGATGCAAAGACCACCAGGAGGGTGGGAGCCAGGTGGGTACAAGGGGGACAAGGAAGGATTTAGGAAGAGACTTTCTTACAGTTCCTCTTGATATAACATTATAATAGTGACAGAATGTGGGTAAATAATATTAGTGCTTTGTGCTAAGTATTCCTGTAATCACTGTGAGAAACCCAGAGATTAACTAAATGGAACCTGGACTCAAGGTGCTTGGGTTAAAATCCAAGTTGTATTAATTCCTGGCTGTAGTACCTCAGGGCAGGTCATTCAATAGCTCTTTGCATCAGATTCCTCAACTGTGACGTGTAAATAATTACAGAACTTCTCTTACAGAATTACTGCCAAGATTAAATATTTAATACATGGAACACACTTGAAATATTACCTGAAGTCAAGTAGGCACTCAATAAATTTGGATTTGTATAGTATACCCTATGGTTAGTAGTTATTATTACTAATACTTTAGCAATAATGAGCACTGCTTTAATAAAACCTCACAATACTCATAAAAATATGGATTTATGCCCTAATTTTCAAGAATCTTTTCATTCTTAATCGCAGTATCAATTTCAATTATACTTTAATGTGAAAGAAAAAAATAGTATCAATGATGCAGTATAACTATCTCAATTTCATAGAGATTAAGAGGGAACAACAAGATTCACCAGGGTAGTATTAATCATGGTTATAATGCTATGTTAATGCAAATAAACAAGGTACTGAAATCACCCCCAGTTCATAAAAGAAAACCAGAGAGGATGCCAATATTTTAACACTTCTTCCTTGGCCCTGAAATGTCCTGCATGAAAGAGTTCTGTAGGGCGTCACAACATTTCTCAGAGATTAATCACCTCAATCATTATCCCACATGGTCCTTCAAAGTTGGCATGAATTTTCTTGGACATAGTCATGCTCCTTCATTCTCACCCCACACTGGCCACTCACCAGGGTGAGGCTATAATCTAATCTCTCCCCATCCTCTGAGAATGCCCAAATCCAGACAGGCATGTAGCTGGATCTTACTTGTGGATCGGGGACCGGTAGCCATACTTCCTAATATACAACATGCTCCCACATAAAACATAAAATCTTGTTAGGCCATATGCCCCGACTGTAACCACACACTCAAGCTTTTACCTCAGGAGGAGGTCACAAATAGGTCAAGGATCAGTTGCTTGTCCTCAAACCTGTTTCCAGGGTCTTTTGGTGCCACCAATGAATTCACGCAACCTCCCACTCCTTCCCCACATAAGCAAAGGGGATAAGTACATTGTATACTGTGGCGATGGTTTAATTAGATGTGTGAGTGTGAATTCATGTTTATTTTAATATATATCCAGGTACTTAGATGCAGAAATAATTATAGACATGTTTCTATAAAAAGTTATCAGATATGTACACATATGTATTAATCAGTTATTTGTTTTCTGTTCTGTCTTGTGAGCAAACCTAATAGCAATGAGCACACCTAGTGCCCAGATCGCAGTTTCTAAACATCATTATCCATTAAAAGAAACCAGAGCCCTTTGTAGAAAGGGCTGGGGCAGGTAAAACACAAAATGACATTAGGTTGTAAGTGACAGAAAAGAAGCTCAAAGTCACTTAAGCATAAGAGGAGGTATTTACGGGCTCTCATAACTGGTTCGTATAGAACTGCCCTCTGGCCTCTGGCCTGGCTGGACCCCAAAACTCAGGACCTTCCAGGCTTTTAGTCTGTTTCTCGACCTCACATCTCTGTTTAACTCTTCATTCCTCAGAGAGCCTCCCACCTGCCAGTTCCGCAAGCCCACTGAGAAGGCAGCCTTTTCTCTTCCCAAGCAGAAAAAATTCCACAAACTCTCGCTGGGTCATGTGCCCTTCACCAACCAATCGCCATGCTCAGGACTCACTACTCTGCTTAGACTGGCTTGGCCAGGCCTTCTTTTTATTTTTTTATTTTTGAGAGAGAGAGAGAGAGATTTGTTGTTCCACTTATTCATGTATTCATTGGTTGCTTCTTATATGTGCCCTGACCAGAGATCCAAACCACAACCTTGGCCTACAGGGACAACGTTCTAACCAATTGAGATACCCAGCTAGGGCCCACCTAGGCCTTCTGCTCCATCCAGGGAAGGGTGGAGCCCAGTGGTTCAGGGACCAAAGGGGCCATATAGGAGAGGGAGGAAAAGTTCTCAAGGAAGAGTGTTCTCTGACCAGAAAGACTGATCATATGGCAATCACCCGCAAGAGTCCAGCATTGGATCAGCATGGAGCCTCACACACCATCCGCCACCCTGTACTGTGCTGAGCCAGGTCTATACAAAGCAGAGTTGTGAAGAGAAGCTTCTCTGGCGCAGCCTCGTTGGTCTGTACCCTCAGTGTGGTTGCCCCCTTCCACTGACATGCGGACAGGCTCCCAGGAGCCATGTGCACCATGTGTGAGGGTGCTGGTGCTGAGCTTTACGCTGGGCCACCAGAGGGACACATCAGGTTGGAAGGAGTAGATGATGCTTTGCCTGCGGGGGAGGGAGAAGATGGACTGCGTTGGTCCCTGGCAGCAGCTGGGATGACTTAAACTCTCCACTGCACTCAAGAAGGTCAGGTAACATGCAGCCAGCGGGACAGTCCTGGTTTACCACATTCTGCTAATGTCAGCATTGTCACAATGCTCTCTTAAGAATTTGTGTTCTTTACTCGGAGTGACACAGTTGAAAACTCTTTTTTTTTTAATTAAATCTTTATTGTTCAGATTATCACATATGTTCCTCTTTTTTCCCCCCATAACTCCCCTCCTCCCAGTTCCCGCCCCACCCTCCGCCCTCACTCCCCACCCACTGTCCTCATCCATAGGTGCACGATTTTTGTCCAGTCTCTTCCCGCATCTCCCACACCCCTTTCCCCCCCAAGAATAGTCAGTCCATTCCCTTTCTATGTCCCTGATTCTATTATGCTCACCAGATTATTTATTCACTTGATTCTTAGATTCACTTGTTGATAGATGCATGTTTGTTGTTCATAATTTGTATCTTTACCTTTTTCTTCTTCTTCCTCTTCTTAAAGGATACCTTTCAGCATTTCATATATCACTGGTTTGGTGGTGATGAACTCCTTTAGCTTTTCCTTATCTGTGAAGCTCTTTATCTGACCTTCAGTTCTGAATGATAGCTTTGCTGGATAAAGTAATCTTGGTTGTAGATTCTTGGTATTCATCACTTTGAATATTTCTTGCCATTCCCTTCTGGCCTGCAAAGTTTCTGTTGAGAAATCAGCTGACAGTCGTATGGGTATTCCCTTATAGGTAACTGAGTTTCTTTCTCTTGCTGCTTTTAAGATTCTCTCTTTGTCTTTTGCTCTTGGCATTTTAATTATGATGTGTCTTGGTGTGGTCCTCTTTGGATTCCTTTTGTTTGGGGTTATCTGTGCTTCCTGGACCTGTAAGTCTATTTCTTTCACCAGGTGGGGGAAGTTTTCTGTCATTATTTCTTCAAATAGGTTTTCAATGTCTTGCTCTCTCTCATCTTCTGGCACCCCTATAATTCTGATGTTGGTATGCTTGAAGCTGTCCCAGAGGCTCCTTATACTATCTTCGTATTTTCGGATTCTTTTTTCATTTTGCTTTTCTGGTTGGGTGTTTTTTGCTTCTTCGCATTTCAAATCTTTGCCTTGATTCTTGCGCTCCTCTGGTCTGCTGTTGGGAGTCTGTATAGTATTCGTCATTTCAGTCCGTGTATGCTTAATTTCTAGTTGGTTCTTTATCATAACATCGAGGGTCTCATTAGATTTCTTGAGGATCTCACTACATTTATCGGCGGCTTCTAGACAGTTCTTGAGAGACCTTAAAAGTGTGGTTCTGAACTCAATATCCTCCATTGACAGTTTTGTCCTGTTTCTTTGTCTCCGCATTTTTTATGCTTTCTTGGTGCACCCCCTAGTGGTCTTTGTGCTCAGTCTTGTTGTAGTTAAGCCTTGATTGTTGTCGGCAATACCAGGGGTGATTTGACCTCCAGGCTAACTGGCTATCAGAGTCTGCTGTGTCTGCAGTGGGAGAGCTTCTGTGCTGGATCTCTAGGGCGGTGCTAATCTAGCATTTGCCTGAGGCTATCCGGCAAATGGCTCTGGGCAGGGCTTGGGCGGGGCGGGTCCCCGGGGATCTACAGGGCGGGCTGGAGCAAGCAGTTATGGCTGCTCTCAGTCCCATCCCTAGGGGCTCTGCCTCACAGAGTCCCAGCAACCGCTGCAAACCTCGGAGAGAAAGCTGCCTTCGAGTTCCGACTGAAGCCAGACAGTCCTGCTTCTCCCGTTTGAGTCTGGGTCCCTAGAGACTCGCCCGGATCTGGAGCTCAGAGTCTGAAACTCCCTCCCGATTGAAAACAACAACCGCGCCCTCCGCCGCCAGCCCGCTCCGCACCTTAGTATTTCACTTCAGCACTGCGCCTCCTCTAAGTCTGGGTATGATATTCTCTTTCCTCCTAGTTGTAGAATTTCCACTCAGCCAGCCTTTCTGTGGTTCTGGATGATGTCCGTTCCGTCTTTTAGTTGTTTTTTGAAGTGGTTGTTCGAGGCAGCAATCTCCGGCGTTAACCTATGCCGCCATCTTGGTTTCCTCCCACATTTTCAATGACAGTTGAAAACTCTTTCCCAGATCTAGTAATGAGAAGATTTGAACAGGTGTCACAGAGTCAAGAGAACAATCTGAATTCATAAAGTCCAGCAGTGAGAACATCAAGTACCATATTGTTAATTGCATGCAGGGTGAATGCATACGAAATGGTCCTGATCGTTTTTCTATTGTATAGCTTGAGCAAATTACTTGAATTCTCTGGGAATCAGTGTACTTCTTAGTAAAAATGTGAGATATCCATCACTTCATAGGTATTATGAAGATTAAACTTGCCAATATAAAGTGTATAGTACAGTGCCAAGCACATAGTCAGTGCTGAATAAATATCTACTCTTACTATTATTACAAAAAGTATAGGGCTACATCCACCAACTTAATTTTAGAAGCAGATGAACTCTTTGCTTGTCCCAAAATATTACATACACCTTTCTGGCCATTACAGATTCATCACTTTGAATTGCCAAATCTCCACGGTAATGCAGAAAACTCTGGTAAGGAACATGAAATACCATAATCAGGCCTTTCATAAAATAGTTTCAAAGCAGATTATGTCTTCCTAATGGGTTTTAATGAAGAGAAAGATGAGATTGACCACAAGACTCTTCAGACAGGTACAGATTTGGTTAAATGGCATGGGAGTGGATAGGCTGTGTTATAAATGTTGGGCTGAGAAGAGAAAGTATCGATGGAAAATATTCTAATATCACAACAATCTCCAGTTCTCAGTATTTACCAGGCAGGTGAGCTGGTCTCCTCAGAAAAACTATATAGACTCTCAGAGCTTCATAATCTGTGGAGTAGGTGTCTACCTATTAAAATCGTGGATTTTTCTGCCATCTACTGGTCATTTTTGAGGACAGCAGTCTTTGTGTGAGCAAAAGTGATGGGGTCTTTGATGTCTCTCTTCTTCTGTGGCCCACCCGGGGCCTTGCCACAAACCTCACTGGAGCTGTGGGGTGTGGGATTGGGTTTGTGGAATAAGTGACAGGGGTTTGAGGGTTAATGGTGGTGGTACATGGAGACAGTGATGAGCTTGTGTGGAGTCAGTGATGAATGTCCATAGGTTCAGTAGTAAGGGCTCTGTCTGTGAGTCAGGGAGTGGGGCTGAGGGCTGAGGAGTGAGTGATTGAAAGGCTGCAGAATCAGAAATTGGTTTCTCCAGCGTTGGCAATAGGATCTCTAGAAGTACTTTCTAGAATTGGAGACTGAAATATCTGACATGTGGAATCTATTTTGTCTGTAGGACAAGTGATGTTTAGACAGGGTGCCTCGAGTCTGGAGGCTCAAGGATACGAAGTCTTATGTTAGTAGGTGGGGTTTCTCTGACAGTGATGGGAGTCTGAGCCTGCTGATGTATCACCTCTGAATATAGTGATGGGGTCTCTGGGGTCAGTAATGGGAGGCTGTAGGATCAGTAGGTGGGTGATGGAGAGCCTTTGCTGCCAGAATGACGCCCACGGGACCAGTGGTTCTGGGTTTTAGGAAGCAAATAGGGGTCTGTAGGCTTAAAGAATGGGGCACATAGTTTCAGTAATGGACTGTCTATGGACTTTTCAATCCTGTCCAGACCAGTCATTTGATGCAGGCTCCCTGCGGAAAGCAGGCATACACATGACTGCTGTGATTACCATCCAATAGGGACAATTCCTTGAGACTGACTCAGATCTGAGATGTCAGCACTCCTCATTCCTAAATGCCTCAGACCTGAAAGAGGGGTTTTTATGGAAGAAAAACTACCACAAAAAAGAAGTGCCCTTCTCATCAAATCAGATCAAGGGTGCACTCATTATCTGCACCTGATATTCTGGTGATGTTAACCTTGATCACTGGGTTAAGGTGGCTTCTGCCAGGTCTCGGCACTGTGAAGACCTTTTTATGTTCCCTTTCCATACCCTATCACTTGGAAGTGAGTCACAGTTCTAGCTCACACTCCAGGGGAGGGAAAGTAATTGGAATTAATTCAAATTGTCCCATAAAGAAAATCTGCCCCTTTCCCCATATCTATTTTATTTGTTCAATTATTCATGTATATTATTATGGACTCGTGGATATTTATTTTGTGTCTTGGGTTATAATGCAGCACTAATATTATTTATGTACTTGCTTAAATTGTTCCAGCTTTGCCCATTGAGAGCAATTTCATGTTGGCTTCCGTGCCCATTTGCAAAGCCCATCGTTTTTAAAATCGGAGAATGGTATTTAAAAACCAATATCTGGAAGAGTAATGTCAGCAAAATGGCAGACTAGGCAGCTCCAAGCTTTCATCTCCCCGCAGACACATCAAAACAAGCAGAAAACGTCAAGACCAATTTTATCAGAACTCTGCAAAACAATCAGCAACCAAGCAAATGCTGAATCAAGGGAAAATGTGACTTCAAAATTGTAGACAACTTCTGTGGTGATTTTACTCGCCCTTGTTCCACCCCCTCCCTGGCATGCAGTGGTTTTAAAGCAGTAGCCACACACACTGCTGGAGAGGCAGCTGGTCCCTGAGTCAGGGAGGAAGAGAGCAGACATTATTTTTAAATTATAGTGTGTGTCTGTTCAAACCTGGGGGGGGGGGGGAGGTGGTGTCTGAAAGACTGATGCAAGTTGTTCAATCTCTGTTTCAATTAACTTGGAAGTCAGCAGAAGGATAGCAGGTCAGAAAAGTGACAGACATTGTTCAAAATCACTGCAAGGCATACTAACAACGCTGAGATGCCTGGAGCAAAAAATAAATGACTGGGTCTTACACAGTTTACCCACTTAACATGCCTATCTCAATGGCTCTATGTTTCCTACTCTTACTGTCCGCCATAGCAATTCTGGCATTTCTCCACCAAGTGCTTTAGTCATTCCACATCTCCAGAAAACATCCTAGAGACATGTTCACACCATCTGATGAAGTCCCTGCTATGGTGTTAAATCCTGTATCCTCCCTCCCACCACACCCATTCAAATCTAATCTTCAATACCACTTACCCAGAAACCCCAGATTCTGGTCCCATGACCACTCCCTGGTTCTTGCAATACATGACTTCACATACTGCCAACACGTTGAGATATTGTCCTATTTTACTAGCAGGCTAAACGTATCCTGGCTGGGTTATACTATGACTTTTTCCTAGTTATTGACTTAGTGGGAAGCCCTTAGTTGGAAGGCTCAGCATTAGGAAGTAATTCAATAGGATGTGACAGAGTGCAGCATCAAGCAGGGAGAATGCAAAATGATTCTGGGGGTCATCTGGTGCCGAAAATAAAGGATCATTTTTTCCAGCTTTAACGAGGTATAATTTATTTTTTAAATTGTATATTATTAAATTCTTTGGCATGATTGTTTGGTACCTATATACACTTTGAAATGATTACCTCCGTCAAGCTAAAGGAATACATCTATTATCTCGCACAGTTGACTTTTTTTCTTCTTTTTGGCATGCTGAGAACACATCTACTCTTTTAGCAAATTTCAAGTATACATACAGTATGGTTAACTATAGTCACCATGATGTACATTAGATCCCTAGAATGTATTCATCTTATAACTGAAAGAGGTTCCCTTTACCCAAGCTCTTCTCATTTTCCCCACCCCAGGTGACCATGGTCTAGAAAAATGTACAGCACAATTTTTAAACAAATAATTATTACAGAAATACCAAGACATAAGAGCAGATCGGAAAGAGCTCACAAAGGCTAAAGCTAGAATAATATGTCCAATATATCTGATACTATAGAACTATAGTCTAAAAGAATAAAAAGCATATGCATAAGCAGGATGTAAATAAAAGATTGAATAAAGAAATAAATGAGCTCTAACGGGTTTGGCTCAGTGGATAGAGCATGGGCCTGCAGACTCAAGGGTTCCAGGTTCGATTCTGGTCAAGGGCATGTACCTTGGTTGCAGGCACATCCCCAGTGTGGAGTGTGCAGGAAGCAGCTGATCGATGTTTCTCTCTCTCATCGATGTTTCTAACTCTCTATCCCTCTCCCTTCCTCTCTGTAAAAAAATCAATAAAATATATATTTTTTTAAAAAAGAAATAAATGAGAAGAGGCAAATCTTTCCTACAAAAGAATTCCAAATAACACGTAGATACCTCTCCAGGATTTCACTTCCTTCTTCTTTTTTTGTTTTTGTTTTGTTAATCCTCACCCGAGAACATTTTTCTTTCCAGAATTGAACTCGGGACCCTGCAGCCTGCAGGTCTGCTGAGCCAAGCCGGCTAGGGCCACTTCCCTCTTCTTTCAGTGCAGGCTGGACTTAAGAAATTCTACAAAAGACCTGTACTCTTCAAAACTCTCAAGTTTAGGAAAAACTAGAGAAGACTAAAAACTGTCATGTGTTATAGAGGACTAATGGCACATGAAGACTCAATGTAATCTGTTATCCAGAATTAGATCGGGGAAGTGAAAAAGGATATGGGTGTCAAGACAGATTAAGCACAAATAAAGATTAAAGTTTAGCTCACAGTATTGTTACCAATATTAATGTTGCAGTTTTGACAAATGTATCATGATTATTTTTTATGTTAATTTTGGCTCTAGCCGGTTTGGCTCATTGGATAGAGCATCAGCCTGCGAACTGAAGGGTCCTGGGTTCAATTCCAGTCAAGGGCGCATGCCCGGGTTGCGGGCTCGATCAACGATTCTCTCTCATCATTGATGTGTCTATCTCTCTCCCTCTCTCTTCTTCCCTGAAATATATATATATATAGATAGATAGATAGATAGATAGATAGATAGATAGATAGATAGATATAGATATAGATGTTAACTTTGTGGAACTGGATGGAAGGTATACAGGAACTCTCCATACTAAATTTCCAACTTTTCTGTAAATCTAAAATTATTCCAAATCTAAAAGTTTAAGAAGTTGAACTGTAAAAATAAAATTGTAAAAAGTCCTAAAAGGAATAAACAAAATAAAGCAAAGGAGTCTGAGGGCAGGTGGAGTTGTGACTCTTCTAAAGGAAACTCTTCTAAATTGATTTGTGAACCCTTCATCAGGCCTTATTTCCCAAATGGATACACTCAAGAGATGAAAATAAAATGCAGTTAACTATTTATCCTCCAAGGAGCTTGAGAGCCCTGCAGAAATTGTGTGGAGTATCTCAGCTAAGACTGCCAAGGGGCAATACTTTAGAACAGTGGCCTAGACTAGGTGATTCTTGTCCACAGGAACTAGGTGTAGATATCTTTATGTTTAAACTATTTTGAGTTTGTTGAACTTCTTTTTTTAAATATATTTTTATTGATTTCAGAAAAGAAGGGAGAGGGAGAAAGAGATAGAAACATCAATGATGAGAGAGAATCATTGATCGGCTGCTTCCTATTCGCCCCACACTGGGGATCGAGCCCACAACCTGGGCATATGCCTGACTAGGAATCAAACCATGACCTCCTGGTTCATAGGTCTCTGCTCAATCATTGAGTCATGCCTGCTGGCTGGGGCTTTGTTGCACTTTTTAAGTACAGATATTACATCTTTTTTTCAAATTTGAGGAGCTTTCAGCTATTAATTTTTTCTGCCTCTTTCTCTCTCTTCTCTTTCTGGGACTAATATTGCATTTTTTAAATTGGAGTATAATTGACATGTAATATTATAGTAGTTTCAGTGTACATAATGATTCAATATTTTCATACACTGAAAAATGATCACCACAAAATCTAGTTACCTTCCATCACCATACAAAGTTATAGCATTTTTTTTCTTGTGATGAGAACTTTTAAGAGGGTGGAAAGGTAGAGTTCAATGGGGGGGAAAAAAAGAGACTCAAATAATACTTTAAACAATAAAGAATTAAAAAAAAAGATTTACTCTCAGCAATCTTTAAATATGCAATGCAATATTATTGACTATAGTCACCATGCTGTGCATTGCATCCCATGACTCATTTATTTTTTAATTGGAAGTTTGTACCTCTTAACCCTCTTCATCCATTCGCCCACACCCAATCTCCTTCCCCATGTTGCATGTTTAATGTAATATGTTTAATGGTTTCCTAAGGATCTCATTAGCATTCATTCATTTTTTTACATTCTTTTTCTGTTCATCAATTGGGAAATCTTCATTGATCTATCTTCAGTTTTGCAGATCCTTCCTTCCACTAGCTCAGATCTGTTTTTGAACCTCTCTAATAAATTACCCATATCAATTACTGTACTTCTAAAAATTCAGATATTCTTATTGGTTCATATTTACAATATCAATTTATTTACTCATATTGTTTATTTTATGAGTCATGCAATGACATTTTTAAATTCTTTAGATATGGTTTCTATTCGTGTTTTTTTTTCCCCATCACTATTTATCCCTCTATACACTCTTCTACCTCCACTCTCCCCATCCACCCACAATCACCCACTGTTGTCCATGTGGTTTCTATTAGTTTTAAAAACATATTTATAATACCTGTTTTGAAGTCCTTTTCTGCTAAATCCAACATCTTAGCCCCCTCAGAGAGCATTTCTATCAACAAGTGTTTTTTTCCTGTGTATACATGCACATATAAGGCACACTTTCCTATTTCTTTGCATGCAGTATTGAAAAATTGGCATTGTAGATCATATACCAACTTTGGATTCTGTTCCCACCTTGTGGATGGTTGTGGTTGCCAGATTTCTGTTGGTTTATTTGTTTAGTGACTTACCTGGGTTAATTCTGTAGAGTATTAGAATTAGTGTGTGTGTGACTGCTGTCACCTTGTTGCCTAGAGATTGGAATTCCACCCCTACATCCTTGTTACCTCCCTACATTGTCCCTATCCCAACTAGAGAATATGGGGAGCTTTATGCAAAAGATGAGGCAAGAGAAAGAGATTCACTAAATTTGTATATAATGTCCTGGCAAACCTCTAAGAGATGCATGTATGAAAATGATCAGAACCAACTCAAGCAAAAGGTTTGAGAACTGAACTACAGCACTGAGCACAAGACCTGTTTCAAAATTGACCTGTGGGTAGCATGCAAGTGAGGGAGACCAGAACTGCACTGCAAAGGCTTTGGAAGCTAAATTCATAGCTGAGCAATAGCCCCACCAACAGTAGGCCAGAGTGTATGTTACAAACCAACACAGGTTGACCACATACTAAAATGGAAGCATGTCATATAATACCCAAAATGTCTGAGGTACAGTATAAAATAGCATAATTGTGGGGGCTTTTTCTTGTAGACCCACAGTTTTGCCTTGTTGGTGTTCCCAGCTAGAAATCTTCCACTCAGTAATTTCTGCTGCATATATTCTGTTTCCATTTGTTATGGTTGAGAAAGGTGTGTGGGAATGGAAGGCATAGCCTGGGAATCGCTTCAGTGTGTGCAGTTATCCACAAAAAAGAACACATTGTGTTTTACAAAGAGTCCATTGCAGAGACTCGGAGCACCCGGAGGCAGGTGTAGAAATGCGCATGGCTGGCCACTCCTGGGAGCGCAATAGGCTGAGTGACTCATGAAGAACCATGTGCACAGAGGCGGACCTTTTGTCCTGGGAAGATGGGTGCGATCCACTTTTCAGAAACACATGCCAAGGAACAGAGGTAGGAATCTGGAGAGTGGTCACTTTACCCTAGGTGAGGGACTTCTCCTGAGATGTCCACTTTCGGACGTAAACACAATTATCCTCCTTCTAAGTCATATAAATGAACTCAAATACCCCTTCAGCTAACTTGATCCTCTGTAATTAAAGGCAGGCGTGTGACACGGGATTAAGGGGTATGATGGTGTTTCCATCAGTTCAAGTGACTATAATAAAATAGCACAAACCAATTTATTTCTGCAAAGTCCGAAATCAAAGTGGCAGTAGACTGGTATCCGGTGAGGACACACTTCCCGGTTTGCAGACCACTGCCTTGCTGCTGTGTCCTCATGGGAAGGAGGGAAAGAGAACGCAAGCTCTCTGGGCTCTTCTTACAACACCACCAATCCCCTCAGGTGCACCCACCCTTATGACCTTCTGAACCTACTTACCTCCCAAAGTCCCCAGCTTATTAAGATAATGTCATGTTTCCTCGAAAATTTATGGTAGAATATTCATCACAATTACATTAAAATGTAGACTTTTTTTTTTTTTTAGTTTTCCAATCAATGATCATAGTATAATCCCAATTTATTGAGATCTTCTTAGTTTCTTTCAGGAAAATCTTATAGTAACCTGGATAAAGGTCTTGTGCATATATTGCTCACATTCCCACTGTTTTTTGTTAGATATGTGATTCCCCCCCCCCCCCCCGCCCAGTCTGTGGCTTGTTTTTCATGCTTTTAGAAGTGCCTTGCAAAGAGCATACTTTTAAAAAAATTTAATCAAGCCCAATGGAGCAAATGTTTCTGTTTTAGCCTTAGTGATTGTGCCTCAGGGTGTTTTGTGAGGCTGCAACCAAGATGAAAATCAGAACTACAGTCATGTCAAGACTCAACTGCGGGAGGATCGCCTCCTAGCTAACTTACGCCATTGGCTCTTGGTGATACTGTTCTAAAAACCTAGTTATTATTTAACAGAAAAGGAGAAAAGACAATATAGGCACGCCCTTTACACAGCTTTGCCAGATAGCGGCCAATGGGCATTTTCTTTCGCCCACGGAACTCTGAAGGCTCTCAAGGCCACGCCCACAGGCTATCCCGTCAGACTGGGACTTCCCATCTCTATAGCTCCGCCCACAAGGCCGTGGCTTATTTGAAAGGAAGTCGGCTCGGTATTTTGCCCGTCTGGGCGAGCCCTGATCAGCCTGCACATTACCTTCGCAAACTCATTCCTCCGCGCCGTGAGGATGTTCACGGCTCGTGCTTCCCTTTTTTCCAGACGCCACAAGCCCTTTGGTGGGCTGAATGCAGAGACTTGCGAATACTTCCTATTTCTGAGAGGTCCGCCTTCTGCTTGAGCACCGAGTTCCATAGGCTGACCAGGTTACGCACGGCACTCCAATTGGAAGCGGCGGCTGTCCGTCAAACATCCTATTGGTTGGGTACAGTATCTACGGTTGTTTAGCTGTGAACGTCCTCGAGCGAAAAGGGGAATTGGCTCGAGCTTTCGATTGGGCCCAGGGAACTGTCAGTCAAGGAATGGGCGGGTGCAATCGCAACCCAGCGCACATTATTGGTAGAGAGAAGAGGCGGATACCGGGATGGGAGAAGGAAGCCGGCTTCTCTTGATTGGGCCATACGGAGGGCCGTGCGCCCCCATACTCCGGATTGGCTGACCGTGAGCCGCGCCCCCCTCACGCCAACAGCCTTCGGTACGAGAAGTGCGCCGGGCTCGCCTCGCGTAGCCGTGGAGCCAGTTTGGTGCAAAGGCGTGCACAGGGGGCTCGCTGGGTTCCCAACCAGACCCGACGTACACCCGGGAGTGGTGCGCTCCTTCTCAACGGTGAGCGAAGACCAGTGGGCAGCGGGAGAGGGGTCGGGCCGGCGGGCTGCGAATGAAGGTCTGCGGCACCAAGTTCCTTCAGAGCGTCGTCGCACCCGGAAGTGTGGCAAGACATCAGTCGCACCCGGAAGTGTGATGCTTCCGAGGCCATGGGAAGTAATGGTACCCGGCCAGTTGAGATACCGGGTTAAAACAGATGTTTATGTATCTTTAATTCCTGCGGCTCGGTAGAGCCTCCCTTTTCGGCAAGTGCTTGGAGGATGCAAGTATTTGGTCACATTTTTAAATGCTTCATTCTTTTCAGAACCGAGGGTAAACGAGCACTAGGAACGTGGACAAGAGGGCTAAGCTCAGTAAAGGATTTTAGGAAGTTTCTTTTGCTGCCCGTCACCCTCACTTCCCCTGCCGTCCAGGGATGTGCAGATGGAGGCCGGAGGAGACGCTGCTGCCCCAGCCCCCGGGGACGCGGAGGACTTGGAGGACACGCGGCTCCCCAGTGAGGAGGCTGGAGACGGTGGAGGGGTTCAGGAGGACCCCACAGATCCCGAGGACCGGAGCCTGGAGGAAACAGGTATGTCTTTTCCTCACTACAAATTCCAAAGAATGTATAGGGGTGTCATTGTGGAGGGAGGTCAATGAGGGCCCAGTAACGAGCGTTTTTGGGACTTAACAGGGTTGCATGTGGTCAGTAAGAGGTCGTCGTTGACTCACATTGTAGTTTAAATCCTCGAGGAATGAAAAGGAGGAAATCAGTGAGCATCGGTGAATGTTCACTGGGGGCTTGGGTTGAGTTTAGGCCCTTGGGGTATCAAAAAGGGATTAGTTGGGATCAAAGGGGGGCATTGGGGATTTAAGATGGTCAGGTCAATGACTGACCGAAAGGAAGAGGGCCAAAGGTGGACTATTTAGAAATCAGTGTCTTTGGGGACTAGGGTGTCACTTAAGTCACTGAGGTGGGGAAGAGGGTCAATGGAAGCCCGTGGGCCAGCGGTTCTCAACCTGGGGGTCGAACGACCCTTTCACAGGGGTCGCCTAAGACCATCGGAAAACACATATATAATTATATATTGTTTTTGTGATTAATCACGATGCTTTAATTATGTTCAATTTGTAACAATGAAATTGGGGGTCACCACAACATGAGGAACTGTATTAAAGGGTCGCGGCATTCGGAAGGTTGAGAACCACTGGGTGGGCACTCAGAGTATTTACCTCATTGGGGAGACAATGGTGAGTTGTCGGAGGTACTCTTGTAAGGAACCAGATGTTAGTGGCTACTAATGGTGATTATGGGTGGGGAGGCAGTGGACATCAATGAGATTATTTGGGGAGTTAGAGGACCAGTAGGAGAGTCTTTGAAGACCCAGGTGGCTGTGTAAAGGTATTCTGTGGGGCGTCGATGGAAGTCATTGGGGGCATTGCTCATTGATCACATTGGAAGGAGCAGTGGACATCTCTAAGATTAAATGGTGGAGGGGGGCGGTCTTTGAGAACTTGGGAATTGTTAGCAAGTAATGGCAGATATTGGGAGGAGGTCGTTGGTAATTGGGAGCAAGTGGAGTCATAGAATGTCAGAGAGAATGAAGGAATATGAGGTCATGGGGATTTCATGGGAAAATTGTTGAGACATAGTTGCCAGTGGGTAATAATGGTTGTCCTTTGGGGAAATCAATGGACGTTGACTGGGTTAAGTAGGAATTGTGTCAGGGGAGTCAGTAGGGGGCATTGAAGTGGTGGGTTTCATTGGTGATTGTTAATAATCATGGGGGAGAGCAGTGGAGGTCATATTCATAGAAGTCCTGTGTGTTAGTGTATATTATGGTGATTATTGTAGGGAGGGGGTGGATACCACTGAGAATAAAGGGAGATCAAGAGAGTCAGTGGAGGTCATTGAAGTCCTAGGGGTTAGTGGAGATTAATAGTGATCATTGGAGAGAAGGGAATAAGAGAGGGTTAGGGGAGCCGTAACCGGTTTGGCTCAGTGGCTAGAGCGTCAGCCTGTGGACTGAAGGGTCCTGGGTTTGATTCCGGTCAAGGGCATGTACCTTGGTTGTGAGCACATCCCCAGTGGGGGGTGTGTAGGAGGCAGCTGATCTATGTTTCTCTGTCATCGATGTTTCTAACTCTATCCCTCTCCCTTCCTCTCTGTAAAAAATCAAAATATATTTTTAAAAAAGGTTAGGGGAATCAACAGAGATCACTGGAAGTCTTGGATGTTAGTGGTCATTAATAGTAGTCATGGTAGGGATGGAATGGACATGGAGTAGAATAGATTGTGGGTTAGAGCAGTCAGTGAAGGTCATTGAGGACCCAGGTATTAGTGATGATAATGTGGGGTCATTGAAATGGTAATGAACAGCAGTGGGAGTAAATAGAGGGGATTAAGGATCTGGGTGTTAGTGGATATTCAGGAAATGGGGTGCTTTGAAGACTTAGAAATGGCAGTTATTGAAAGAAGAATAATTGGTCTTTAGGACATAAGAGGGTTCAATTATGACAATGAGAGATTGGATTATTGGGGTTTTAAGGGCATCGTGTGGATGTAATTGAGGGGCAGAGAAGATACCTGGAATTCTGTGTCAGCATCAGGGGTCATTGGGAGAAGGGGCTGGTAGGCATTTGGTGGGTCCTTGGGCACATGGGGTTAGTGGGAGTCCACAGGCAGGTGACCCACCAGGAGCTCCCTTTCAGGATCCGAGACCAAGGACCAGTCACCCAGCCTGCTGTCACCACTGCCCCAGTCAGAGTCCCCTTCATGTACCCCTGGGCTCTGGGATCCTGCAGCCTCTGAGAATAATGCCATGGATGACTCTGAGAGTGGCTCCGGGGGCCAGGGCGGAGATCCAAGTGACGAGGACTGGCGCAGCAAGCGAAAGCACGTGTTTGTACTGAGTGAGGCAGGCAAGCCCATCTACTCGAGGTACGGTAGTGTGGAGGCACTGTCGACTACCATGGGTGTGATGACAGCTCTCGTGTCTTTCGTGCAGAGTGCAGGAGATACCATCCGCGCCATCTATGCTGGTGAGCAAAGGGGCAGGAGGTGGAACTGGGGGCAGTGACTGTGAATATGAATATGGCTGTCTGGGTAGCTATAGGTCTGTCTGACTTCCGGGGGCACTGTCCAGCCAGCCAGGTGTGGGTCAGTGTGTGTGGCTGGCTTTCCAGTCCTGAAGGGGTGAGGGTTTGGTGTTGTGTCCATCTGTCAGTTTGGCCTTCTGCGTTCTGAGTGATTAACTCCTGGGATGTAAGTGACTGGCTGGATACTTCCTTGTTTATCTGACAGCATGGTTGTGTGGCTGTGTGGCTGAGTTGGGTATCTTTCTGGCTGTGTCAGTCCTTGCTTCATCTTCCCCCACTTCATGTTATATGTCTAACCTGATTCTTTGACCATCCCATCATGTCTCTACAAATGTTCAGTCTCCCCCAGATTGTCCTAACCCTAAGTCCGAGTGTCCACAGAGTGACCGCGCAAGCTTGGGCCAGAGGTGTGTGTTCAGGGAAAGGGGGGAAGAGCCTCACCTGATCCTCTCAGTCACCAGCGACTCATCGCTACCCCCTGCCCATCCCTTCCTCCCCCAGAGGACCACAAGCTGGTGTTCCTACAGCAGGGCCCACTGCTGCTGGTGGCTGTGTCAAGGACTCCTCAGTCAGCAGCCCAGCTGCGGGAGGAGCTTCTCGCCGTGCACGCACAGATCGTGAGTACACTGACCCGTGCAAGTGTGGCCCGCATCTTCGCCCGCAAGCAGAACTACGACCTCCGCCGCCTGCTAGCTGGCTCCGAGCGCACCCTAGACCGGCTTCTGGACAGTGTGGAGCGGGACCCAGGTGCCCTGCTCCTGGGTGCCGTGCGCTGTGTGCCCCTCACTCGCCCGCTGCGGGAAGCACTGGGTACACTGCTCCGACGTTGCACAGCACCTGGCCTGGCGCTGTCCGTGCTGGCGGTGGGTGGTCAACTGGTGACAGCAGCCCAGGAGCGGAATGTGTTGGCTGAGTGCCGGCTGGACCCAGCTGACCTGCAATTGCTGCTCAACTGGGTCAGTGCACCTGCCTTTGCAGCAGGGGAAGCATGGGCACCTGTGTGCCTGCCCCGCTTCAACCCAGATGGTTTCTTCTATGCCTATGTGGCCCGCCTGGATGCCATGCCTGTCTGCCTGCTGCTACTTGGCACTGACCCTGAGGCCTTCCATGACATGGCCACCTGCCGGCGCCTGGTAGAAGACGGCATGCACACACTTGGTGCCATGCGTAACCTTGGGGAGGCTGCCAGTTTCTCTAATGCCCCATCAGCCACTGCCCCATCCTACAGTGTGCAGGCTGTGGGAGCACCTGGCCTTCGGCACTTCCTCTATAAGCCACTGGACATCCCTGACCATCACCGCCAGCTGCCTCAGTTTACCAGGTAGGTCATGATCCTTGGGCAATCTGCCAGGTGGGAAGGCTTACCTAACTGGAAGGTTCAGCATCTCATAGACATGTTTCAGGAAACAAAGCCAGCCATGCTCTACAACAGCGGTCACCAGCTGGTAGTCCATGGACCACTGGTGGTCCATGAGGTCCAAAAGGTTGGCGACCGATGCTCTAGAACAGTGGTCGGCAAACTGCGGCTCGCAAGCCACATGCAGCTCTTTGGCCCCTTGAGTGTGGCTCTTCCTAAGCCTTAGGAGTACCCTAATTAAGTTAATAACAATGTACCTACCTATATAGTTTAAGTTTAAAAAATTTGGCTCTTCAAAGAAATTTCAATCGTACTGTTGATATTTGGCTCTGTTGACTAATGAGTTTGCCGACCACTGCTCTAGAATGATGGAATAGAACAGGTGTATAACTGATGAGGGAGGCTCAACTACCAATCTCAAGGAATCCCTTATTCTAATGGAAACTAAGGCCCCAGTATTCAAGGAATCCCATAGTTTGAGGGGAAAGCTGGGCCTCTGACCATAGAGATTCTTTAAGTTTAATGGGGAGGGCTTATTTAGCTCCTTAACTTAATTGAACTCCTTAGACTGAGGGGAGATGGCCAGCCAAGAAAAGCCCTAGAGACTGACCCTGTCGCCGGCCTCCCTCCCTCACTGCAGCCCTGAGCTAGAGGCCCCGTACAGCAGAGAAGAGGAACGGCAGCGTCTATCGGACCTATACCACCGCCTGCATGCTCGCCTCCATAGTACCTCCCGGCCTCTGCGCCTCATTTACCACGTGGCTGAGAAGGAGACACTGCTGGCCTGGGTGAGTTGGGGAGAGGGCTCTTCAGGGGTTAATTCCCTGCTTCAATTCTTTTTGCCTCCATTGTATCCCCCCAGCCATAACAAACTCCATCCATAGCCTTTGTATACCTCTGCTTTCAACACTGTCCCTGCCATTACACATCTGTCTTTGAAACCCATAAGGGTCAATCACAGTGTCTCCAAACCTCATTAATCCCATCATTCTGTTTGCTGTTCCCTCATTAGCAACCAGGACAGTGTCTTCAACTTTCAAGAGGCCCCATTAACAGCCATCACTGTGTCTGCTGATTTCCTGTATTCCCATTAGTCCTGCCCATGTGTATTCAGACACCAGTTCAGAACTCCTTGAATACCAAAGGCTTGGCTCCATGCTATGCCTCCTACCTGGCATATCCTTCCCTGCAGTCTTTCCAGGGCTTCTGTCCTCACTTTCTATGGGTGTATAAAATGTCATCTATTCTGGGAGCTTGGTCAAGGTTACCCCATTGAAAATGGCACCTTCCCCCCGGGCTCTGCCATTCAGTGCACATTTATTAAATAATGTATTGGGTACCTATTGAGTATCAGGCACTGTTCTAGGCCAGGGGCTCTTTTTTATTTTTTATTTTTTTAAACCTTATTTCCAAGCAATTTTAGACTTACAAAGAAGTTGCAAAATAGTAGAGAAAATTACTATAAATAGTTCCATCACCTAGTTTCTCCAGATATTAACGTAACCACAGTAACTTATCAAAATCAGGGAATTAACACCAGTATAATGACATCTAATCCACAGACTTCATTCAGATTTCACCAGTTGCCCCACTAATGTTTTTTTATTGGTCCAGAATTCAGTCCAGGATCACATGTTGGATTTATTTATTGTGTCTCCCTAATGTCATTTATTCTGGAACAGTTCCTCAGTCTTTTTTGTCTTTCATAATCTTGGCACTTTTAAAGGGTGCCAGCCAGTTAGTTTGTAGAATGTCCCTCAACTTGGGTTTTCCTGGTATTTATTCTGACTAAATAGAGGTCTGCATTTTTTTGAAAGAATATCACAGAAGTGATGTGACCTTCTCTGCATCATATCAGGAGGCCCACAATGTCAGTTTGTCCTGTTGTTGATGATATTAGCCTTGATCACTTAGTTAAGGTGGTGTCTGTCAGATTTATCCACAGGAGGTTAGTATTTCTCCCCTTTGTAATTAGTAAATAGCATGAGGTGATTATGTTACTGTTCTGTTTTTCATCATATTTTCACCCACTAATTTTAATATCCATTAATGATTCTTGCCTGCAATAGTTATTACTCTGGTGTTTATTACTAGACTGTCATTTTTCTAACCCTATCATTCCTTCTACAGTTATTGTTTGATATTTTATTGTCTTAGAGACCTTTTCCTCCTGATTTGTTTGTTGAATTTTTAATTTTATATTAGTATGGTCTCATGGATTTTTCTTTAATTCAGTGGGCTAAAATCTTCTCTATCCTTTATTTTTCTTGTCTGTTATTTATTTCATTGCTCAAATTGTCTCTCACATAGCCAGTGGGAGCCATGATGTAGGTACACTGTCCCTTGTGTCATTTGACATGTCTCCATCACTGCTGGAACACTTCTTACTTTTTGGCACAAGATGTTCCAAGCTCACCTTGTACTTTTTCTGTGTCAGTCCATTTGTCCAAGTAGCCCTTGTACCTTTTAGTGAAGAATGGTGATTCAAAACCAAGATATGGTAGGCCCAGGATTTTAAATCGGGTGATTGGGGGATTACTCACCAAGGAGATGGCAGCTAAGTGGGGCAGGGAGGTAGTGGGCCATGTGGGTATCTGGAGGAAGAGTACAGCTGGCAGAAGGAAAGGGATGTGCAAATGCTGTGAGGTGGGACTGAGCCTGGTTTATGGTTGAGGAAGAGCAAAAAGGCTAGAGTGGCTGGAACAGAGGAAGTGAGGGGAGAGCAGTGAGAAGTGGTGTGGAAAGAACTGGTGATCCCATGACATTACATCTCTCAGATTGGTGTGAGGATTAAATGGAATTAATCCTCTTCTACTCAGGGTACAGATGATGAAGACATAGATGTGCAGAGCTCAGAACAGGACCTTGTATACAACAATTGCTCATTAAAAAGCACTGTTGTTGTTATACCCATTCTATAGGTGAGCATCACAGTCAGCATCACCCAGTTGAAGCCACTAGATCTAAACGATCCCTTGGCTCAACTGAACCTGGCCCACCCTTGGTTCAACTGAGAACCCCTGGCTCACCCATGACACAATAATATCAGCTTACCTGCTTTAGCCCAGTGACCAGACAGCATCAGGTGGGAGCTGCTGCCAGGTGCGTCTTCCAAACAGGAGATAGGCATGGGGCTAGGGTTGGATGGACAGGGTTAGGGATGACCAGTTCCAGTCCAACTGACTCTGTCTCCTCTCAAACCCACAGGTGACCTCCAAATTTGAGCTCTATACCTGCCTCAGCCCCCTGGTGACCAAGGCAGGTGCCATCTTGGTAGTGACCAAACTCCTACGCTGGGTGAAGAAAGAGGAAGATCGGCTTTTCATTCGTTATCCACCCAAGTACTCGACACCTCCGGCAGCCTCATCTGCCTCTACGGACCAAGCTTCCCATAATGGCTTGTTCACTGGATCTTGAGAGGCAGAACCTCCCAGATTGGGCAGTGCTGGGAACAACTACCTTTGGCTCTTACCTTCTGTCTGCACCCTGGAAAGGGGGAGTTGGAAGGGGTGGGGTGGTTGATGGTGGTGTCTGTGGCTGGTCTCTCTCCCTAGACAATAGGGCAAGATCTGAGGGCTTGCCCACGAATGAGAGATGACTGGACATAGGTCAGCAGGCTGCTTCCTCAGCCCCTCACATGCTTCTTCCCTTCCCTCTGCCTCACTATCTCCACTTGGATGATGTTCCAGCCTCTGTCAGGGACTTTCTCCTCCGATACCTAGGCACCATGCCCTCTGTCCTGCGTCTGGAGTCGGCCTCCTCAGTGGGCTCTTAGCCCTGAGTCTCCAGGGCTGGCCAAGGTCTCTGTGGGTGACCCATGGGGCCAGCCTGTGCTGGAACTGACCTAAAGATACTTAAAAGAAAAGGTCTAAACCAATCCCCACAGGGACATTCCTTTGCCCTTGTTGTACTTCATCTCCCTGTCAAAAGGGACCCCATCAGTGTTGGCTGCTGCTAATGTTTATGAGAAAGGCGGTCCTCACAGTCTGTCTGTCTGTGTAACCCAGGGCAAAGCCCCCGACAAACACAGAGATCCAGAATTTTTACGTAGGAGGTGACTTAGCTTCTAAGGCTCCTTCTGCTCATTCGTGAAATAGAGATAACTGACCTCTCACCGGCTAAGTGAGCATTTGTGAATGAAAAGGGACTCGGACTCTTGTGTACCACCCACGACACATGTACATTTGCCCCGGACTTTCTTACAACCTGCACTACACAAGCAACCTGGAGGGGCGAGACCTCTTTCTAATTTGTATATGTACTCACAGCACTCGGTCCCCAATCACTAAGACCCTAGCTCTAGCCTTGTTTTCTCTAAGCGAATTACAGCCGCACGTCACTGAGCCAGAGGCTCGCGGAAACGCCTTTGCTCTCATCCTGGTCCAGTGCGCAGACTGCGCTGCACGCATGCGCGCTGCAGAGCCTGCCTGCCCTCGCGTGCTCCCCCCTCCCCCCATCAATTGTCGAAGGCGCATGCGCCTAACTCCTGTTCGGAAAATGGCGGCCAAGTTGGAGCCGCTGGCGGTCTCGGAGGAGGCGGAGGAGGGCGAGGGCGAGGGATGCGCGGGTAAGCCGGCTGCTCCGGCCAGGGCAGAGGGGAGCCTCTGTCCCAGTCCAATAGAGAGAGATTGATAGCGGTTCCAAAAAAAAAACGAAGTGAAAATTTAGGCCTTTTATTACAAGGTAAATAATACTCTTCAAGCAACCTGTGGAGGTAGACACTCTCACAAAAACCACTCTGCTGCTGCTGCCACATCTGAGGAAATTCACAGTAACTCCTGTCCTCTGACACCCAGGCGGTTCACACGTTGTGTGGACTCTTAAATCCTAATCCCACAGACCAGACCGCTTTTCTCCAGGGCGATGTGACAATGATGCCCACACCTTCGTGAAGGGGGAGCGGGGGGAGGGTGGATTGCCATCTAGGAAAGAAGAAAACCCCCGAAGACCGACCCGCCACTGTGCCGCCAGCATTCTCTAAACTATAGGAATGTTCAGAAAGGACCACAGGACAGGAAATAGCATGATGCGTGCCCGCGTACCCGTCACTGTTTCAACAGCTGCCACCTTTCTGCCCTCCGTTCACCCATAGCCAGCCCCCTTTCTGCAGCCTAAACCGCTGTGTTAATAAACATGGTTGCATTTGGTCCAGACCTGTCTGCAGACATCGACAATATCTTGTCTATTGTCCTGTCAGCGCCATGAGAACCCTTCGTTGCTCTTTCCCCAAGGCCCAAACAATGCCTGCTTGGCACATAGTAGGGGCTCAATAATTTGTGTATTGTATGAACAGTGACGTAACGAACGTGGAGAGCTCTCTCAGATTAGGGCCGGCTTTCAACAGAGGAGGGACAGAAATGAGGCCGATGCCAGTAGATCTCATTGATTGAGCACTTACTGCAGCTGCCACTGTGCTACAAAGCTTTTAGTATCCACTTTCAAATTTGTCACAATTGAAGTGACTTCATCAGCAAGGAGGAAATTTAAGAGCAGGTGATGTTACCGTTTTTAGCCATTAAAATTGGCTTTATAAAAGGAGAGATGATATCTACTATTGATTACTCTGGGGGGAAAGGCCATCTTTTGTCTCACTTGGAGAGCTGACCAGTAAACGCTTAGCTGGATGCAGTTTGGCAGAACATTTTAGCATCTAAAATGCTAGTCACTATATTCGGCCATTGTGCTTAGTAATCAGGAGAATACAGAGATACCTGGGCCAGAAAAAGTCATTAGGACGTTGTTGATGGAAGCCAAAAAAAGGAGCAATTATGGAAATTGCTAAGCTTAGGTATATTCATGCATATTGTGGAATGCCTGTGTGTGGTGGACCTTTAAAATTTTTTGAGCAGCAGGAAAAAAAAATGGTTAAATTGCAATTTAATTTAAAATAATTAAAATTTAAAAGGATAAGACCATGATTTATTGGCACAGAATGAACTCTAAAAAGATATTTTTATGAGTAAAAAGTTTGTATTTTCAAAATAAAGTAGAAGCAATGTCAGCCATAGCCCTTTGTAGGTTGCACAGAAAAATATCTGAAGGCAAAGGGCCTCACTGATGACTCTTAATAAGGGACTTGGATCTTGGGGGCTGTGCAAAAGTGGAGACATTTTTGTGATTGTTTTTCTTTTAGGAAACTAAGTAGCACTGTATAATTTTTTAAAAGATGAGAACGAGGGAAATTTGAATTGCATCCGAGAATCATATATTAATGTTGATTAATATTGGCATCTTGGTTTGGATGGTTATACTGTGGTTATCTGGTAGATTCCCCTTGAATAGAGTAAATATACACTGGAACATTAAGGAATAATGGGCCATGGTGCCTGCGATTTATGGTACAGAAACGCTCACAAATGGGAAACCTGATACAAGGCAAGTAGGAGCATTGTGGTCTATTTCTACAACTTTTATGTACATCTGAAATGATTTCAAAATAAAATGTTTAAAAGGGGCTCGTGCATTATAAGCTGTTTTATAACATGGATTTAAAAAAACTTCTATCACGTTGTTAGTTGGATTATTTAAAAGATTTGCTGATCACCCGTGATCTTACCCCAATGACTAGGACTGGAAGTGCAGGGGAGAGGAAAAACAGATGGAGCTTTCACAAAAATGGCTGCAAAAGCCAGCTATAAAAGGCATGGGGACAGTCGGGGAAATCACATATGTTCTGGGTACTAGATGATATTAATGATCCAATGATTAGTGATAATTGTTAATATTGGTATCATTATAGGATTGGAGTCATCTAAGAAACTGTCTTCAAGTAGTGAAACTTAATTATCTGGGGATGACATGTTATGAAGCCTGGAGCTTGCCTGGAAAAACATAGCTGAAGCAAATATTAAGGATTGTCAGATCTGGGCGATGAGTAAATCAGAGCTCATCACGGTATTCTCCTTACTTTTATGTGCATTTGGAAGTTTTCATAATGAACTATTTAAAAAACAATAACAAATACTTATCCTCATTATTAAAGTAGCTTTAATTTTTTTGTTTAATTTCCAAATAGTAAGAGTATTTAAAACTGCTTAAAGTCTCAAGAGACTACATACCAGCCTATTAATACCAGAGAAAGGCACTGAGATTTGGGGCCAAGGAGAGAAGGGAAAGTTTCATTTTTAACTTCACATGTTTGTGTGGTGTTTGAATGTTTTTAGAATGTTATGTGGATAAGGAAGTAAAAATTAAAACAATACATAAAAGACATTTTACTAAAAGATCTGCATGTCTTCACCAAATGTTGGCAGTAATTACTTCTTGGGAAGGGGACTGACTTGGGGAAGGGGCTAATGGTGAGGGGAGACGTATTTTTTACTCTATGTTCTTCATTTGTTTAATAAGTAATTTAAAAATTCAAATGCAAAATTAAATTAATGCATATAATTTGTAAAAGTTTTCAGGCAAGACAAAAATATGTAAAGAGAGTGAATACACCACCAAATATTTTAACAAAATTTAATAAATTCAGGTTACAAGCCCCTGGTTCACAACATGATTTTTACTTATTTATTTATTTTTTAAATATATTTTATTGATTTTTTACAGAGAGGAAAGGAGAGAGATAGAGAGTCAGAAACATCGATGAAAGAGAACCATCGATCAGTCGCCTCCTGCACATCCCCCACCGGGGATGTGCCCGCAACCCAGGTACATGCCCTTGACCGGAATCGAACCTGGGACCTTTCAGTCCGCAGGCCAACGCTCTATCCACTGAACCAAACCGGTTTCGGCAACACAACATGATTTTTAATGGCTGCAAATAATATCATCCTACAAAAGTGCTATAATCAACTAAGGCATCTTTAGGTTGCTTCCATCTTTTAAGATTGCAAACAATGAAACAATGAACATCTTGCCATCATCCTTAATTTTTTTCCTTAAGATAGATTCCTAGAAGTGGAATTTCTGGTTCAGAGGAGTTGAGTAAGTTTTGGATATTTACTCTGTAGATATGACTTGTTACTATGAGGTTATACTGGATCAGGGTGGGCCCTGACCCAATGTCTGGTTCCTAATAAGAGGGAATTTTGGACACAGAGATAGAATGCAAGGTGAAAACACAAACACACACAAAAGGAAGCCCCGGTTTATGGTACTTAGTTTTGGCAGCAAAAGAAGGAAAGCAGCCTAAATATCCACTAGTAAGGGACCTCTCTTAAATTATGGTATATTTACTCTGTGGACCACTATGCAGCCACTAAAAAAATAAAAAGATCACCAGTATACATTGTCAAATGAAAAATACAAGCTGTGGAACATCATTCATGATAGGATACCACTTATATAGAAAGAGTGGAGATATGCTTGCATATGAATTGAATTATCTCTAAGCTTGTAACACTAGTGACTTCTGAGGAGGGAAATTGAGGAATTGGTGTCTGAGGGGAAGAGACTTTTCTGTTTATAGCTTTTTAGCTATCATGTGTGATTTGTGTGCTGCCTTTTATATTCTCTGCCCAATTTTCCTTGGAGAGGGGTGAGTCATTGGGATTTGATCTTTTATCATTGATTTCAAAAGTTTAAGATGTCAATATATTTTTTTCTGTTATTTTATTGTTATTGTAATTCTAAAAGGAACATAGGCTCCTGTTAAAAATGTATAGAAGGCCCAGCTGGCATAGCTCAGTGGTTGAGTGTTGACCTAAGAACCAGAAGGTCATGGACATATGCTTGGGTTGTGGGGCTTGGTCCCCAGTGTGGGGCTTGCAGGAGGCAGCCAATCAATGATTCTCTCTCATCATTGATGTTTCTATCTCTCTCTCCCTCTCCCTTCTTCTCTGAAACCATTAAAAAAATACATTTTTTAAAAAAATGTATAGAAGTATATATGGTGAAAGTGTGTTTGAATTAAGATCCAAATTAGGTATTCATTACAATTGATTGATATATGTCTCAAGTCTTTTTTTAAAAAAGTATATTTTTATTGATTTCAGAGAGGAAGAGAGAGATAGAGACATCAATGATGAGAGAGAATCATTGACTGGCTGCCTCCTGCACACCCCCCACTGGGGATGGAGCCCAAAACCCAGGCATGTGCCCTTGACTGAAATCGAACCCAGGACCCTTCAGTCCACAAGCCAGCACTCTATCCACTGAGCCAAACCAGCTAGGGCTGTCTCAAGTCTTTTAATCCATAGTTTTCCCCCTCTCCCTTTTTCTTCTTTGCAATTTACTTGTTGAAGAAACAAGATTGTCTTGTGGAATTTGCCAGAGTCTTATAATGCTGATCACATCCCCATGATACAATTTAACATATTTTACTGCCCCTTGCACTTTCTTTGAATTGGCATTTAGATATGGAAACCTTAGTAAGATTTCTTTTTTTATTTGGTTGGCAAGAATCCTTCATAGGTGCTGTTATGTTCTTCCATCAAAAAGCTCATAATACCCTGTTGTCTTTTTTTTATTGTTAGTCATTAATAACTATTTCCTAGATCCATAAATTCTTTAAGATTTGCAAATTGTGGCCTATAATGATTTTACAGAATTCATATGAAATCTCTCTGCCCTATCGCATTGATTAGAACTTCATACTATTCTGAACAGCAGCAGCAAAAATGCTTCCCCTTCTCTCATGCCTGTGTTGTGTTAAGGGATCTGTGGTGTCCTTTGACCTCAGGGAGAAGCTGACCATAAGGGTCCCCGATTCATCCAGCACATACCATGAACCTCAGGTACAAGGGGCCGGGTCCTGCCGAGGCCCTCCTCTTGCTGAAAGCCTCGCCCTCAACCTGGCCTGGGTCCCAGCCCAGGGGTGTCTGTAGAACCGACTGGGGCTTCCTTCCTCCCTTCCCAGATAGGCCTTTCCGCAGTCCCCTCACTCTCACCGGATCCTGTAATTCTGGTTTTCATCTCCACAGGGCAGACCAAACCTTTGAAGACTGAGGACTTGCTGTCAATGGTGAAAAAGCTGCAGAAAGGTCGTGTGTCTCCTTGTATCTGAGGCTCCCCTGGGGTTTTGAGTCAGGCATGTGGCTCAAACCCAGCTCCCTCAGCTCACAACCTTGGAGAAGTATCCCATAGCACTCTCTCCCTCTCACACAATTTATTCTGCGCGCGCGCGCGCGCGCGCGCGCGCGCACACACACACACACACACACACACACACACACACACACACCAGCCATCCATTTCCCTGACCCACAGGCCAGCAGTGACTATTTTTAAATTCTTGGGTAATTTTCTAGAGATTAAAAAGAAAATACATTCATGGGTGTGTGTTCTTTGTCTGCCCTTTTTATACACAAATGGTAATACAAATAGCTTTGTGCCTTGCTTTGCTGTTGAAGGGGGCCTGGGAGCCCTCTATATCAGGGCTGGGCAAAATTCTGGCTGGATTGGAGGTTGGACACACCCCCTCCCCAGCCCATCCTCAGGTTAAATTCTACAGTGCATTGATCGGTTCCTAATAGAAGGGAACCTCCCCTCCCCCAGACCCTGTGGCTCCTGCAGAAGTGCACTGGGGCTCCTGCCTAGGCTAACATTAGAGAAATTGCAGGACTGGAGCTTTGTCAGCCATAATTAGCACCTTGGAAGCACCCACTGTGCTAGAAGTCACAGGAGCTGGAGGACTCAGAAAATCCAGGGCTTGAGTTTATTAACTCCAGAGTGTTGGGGCTGGGGACCCAGCAAGGGCTGGGAAGCTTTTTGCCCCAGCTCTGTGCTGCTGATCTTGAAGCCAAAAGAGGGTTGAGGAAGAAGGCTTCTTCACACAAAACACTGATAACGGGGCTGTAAGAAGGTAGAGACAGCTACACTAAAGAGGCAGCGACCTCCCTGTCACTGGAGAACTTGAAAGCTGCCACCCACAAAATTAAAGCAGCACTTTCCCATTTTCTCTAATGGGACCCATACCAGGGTCTGGAAGGACAGAGTGACAACCTACCCTGCCAGGCTTTTAACAGGATGGGGCCGGCAGGAGGTCTTCCCTGGCTCCCACCACGCTCAGAATTACAACTAGAAGCCCCCAGCATGTCCTTGGACACCCTCAGCGATCTGCACCCCCACTTCCCCCCACCTTGCCTCTTGCTGCTCCCCACTTGCTTACTAGATTCACACCTGCCACACCAGCCCCTTAGCCATTACTTTGGGCATCTGCCTCACTCTCTCTGCACTAGTCCATCTGCCTGGCAGGGTTCCTCCCTCCACACCCCACATCCCCACAAAACTGAAGGGCTCCCTTCCCTTTCCACATTTGGAGCCTTTTTCACATCTCAAGAAGCACCTTCTACGCTTTCACCCTCCAACCCCTTGCTTCACTTTATTCCCCTTCACAGCAGTTACTGCCACCTACATTGATACATATCTTTGTTCAATGTCCATCTCTCCCACCCAGAATGCAAGCCCTGCAAAGGGCCTCTTACAGAGCCCAGCATACAACAGGCACTCAATAAATGTGTGCTGATGATAGCAGCAGAGACACAATGCCAACACCCACCCACCCTCTGTCTGCCTTGGACAGCTAGGCATCTGTCTTCTCTGATTTAATCTTTCTTTCCGTCTGCAGAGGGAAGCCTGGAGCCACAGATAGAAGATCTGATTAGCCGGATTAATGAGCTTCAGCAAGGTAAACTGGGACTGAGGCTGGCCCTGGACTTTGAATGACTCCCCTTCCTCATCTATAAAATTCAGGCCCCTCCAGGTTGCTTGAAGATAGCGTGCTGTGTCACAATCTAAGAGAGAATAGCCAGGCTAGAGGCTG
The DNA here is from genome assembly GCF_014108235.1 of Myotis myotis. Lineage (NCBI taxonomy): Eukaryota > Metazoa > Chordata > Mammalia > Chiroptera > Vespertilionidae > Myotis > Myotis myotis. Next base: position 23,791,261 of record NW_023416323.1, on the reverse strand, counting down.
CATTCACAGTGTCTTCTGTGTTTTGACTCAGCAAAGAAGAAATCTAATGAGGAATTGGGAGAAACTCAAGCTCTCTGGGAGACGCTGCACAGGGAATTAGAATCTTGTAAGTGAGACCAAAACCAGAGATCCCATGACACTGCTGGTGTTCCTGTGCACACCTCAGGGTCCTTGCATGGGCTGTTCCCTCTGCCTGCAATGCTCTTATGCTGTGTAATCTAGATTGCTTCTTGCTATCTCAAGTCATCTTTTAGCTCTTAGCTCAAACTTCACTCAACAGGTCTACCTTGATGGTCCCATGTGAAATAGGATGTCATCTTCTCTCTCTGTCACTCTCACTCTTCATGGCCTTTATTTTCATCTGACTTGGTGCATTTATTTCTAGTCATCTCTTTCCTCGCTGTAACATTGTGCATCCTGCAGAGTCATTACTCCTTTGGAGTTTACAGGGAATGTGGGCACCCACAGGGAGAAGCTGGATCTGGATGGTCCCCAGTGGGAGATGGGTGCAGGGTGGCAAGAACATACCTCCCCTCTCCTGGGGCTGCACCAGACCTTCTGTATGACCTTGGGCATGCCCTTTGCATGAAGTTGCAGCGGGGGCACGGAATATAGCCCCTTCCTTGGAAGCTCAAAGTGTTACTGTGTTTTTCAGTGAATGGAGAGAAAGTACACCTAGAGGAGGTCTTGAGAAAAAAGCAAGGTATTTACAGCTGTTCTGTCTTCATTATTCTACCCCATCACCCCATAAAAGCCAGAAGAATCCCACTGAAGCCTGAGTCAGGCTGCTTCCCTCTCTGCTCAGACCTCTCCATTGGCTGCCACCTGACTTGAAGTAAACACTAAAGTGCTCTTAGTGCCCTTCAGTGCCCATTACCTCCACCCAAGCCTGGCTCCCCAAGAGCTCTCACATGGCCCTCCTGGTTCCTCTCCACAGAAGCGCTGAGGATCCTTCAGCTGCACTGCCAAAAGAAGGAAAGCGAGGCTCAGAGGTAAGAGGTCCTGCCCAGCTCTGCCCCACCTTATTCCCCAGCTTGAAGGAGCGAGGAGCAAGAGCTAGGGAAAATAAATCTTGGACACACACTCCTCATTTCCCCCTTTTATAATATACACCAGCTAGACAAAAGACTTCTATGCTCATCTCTGATATTAGATACTGGTGTTGAGATGAACTCACTCATTTAATCCTTCCTTGCTACTTTCTTTATAAATTTCATCCATTGGTATTATTCTAAGCTTTCCCCTATTGGTTATTCAGATCTTCTGCTTTTATCCAGATCTGTTTATCTATCTGCTCATTTAGGCCTCCCATTCATCCGTTTACCCATTCATCCATTCACCCATTAACCCATTCACCCATTCACCCATCAATACATCTGCCCTACTATCCAATCCTTCATCCGGTCAGCCAGACAAACAGTATCTCTCCAGCCTTCTATATAATCATCTTCCATCCGTTTAATCATTCATTCTTCTTCTCTCCATCTTTCCAATTATCTGTTCATCTAGCTGTTCATTTCTTCACCCAACCATCCACACAGACATCCGCTATCCTTCTAGTAATCCTTTTATTTCTCCACCCAGCCATCTCCCTCCACTGGTCATTTCTCCAGCCAGCCATCATCTCTTCAGCCAGCCATTCACTCATCCAATTAACTGTCTAGCCAACCATTCATCCGTCCATCTCTCCATCATTTGAACCTTTACTTAACTGTTCTGTGACCAGAGCTGTCACACCCTGGTGCACCATGATTTTAATTGCGCAGGAAAACCTGATGATGGATAATGTGTGAATGCTTAATTACACCACCCACACCACACACACACACACACACACACACACACACACACACACACGACAGAGTCTGATAAGCAGTTTATGTTCATTTATCAACATAATCCTCACAAAGACAATTAAAGGAGTTAAAGGCTAATGTCACCCTCCCATCATTACCACCATTTACAGATGAGTAAATTAAGACCCAGAGAGGTTAAGTAACTTAACCTCTTATACAGCAAAAGGATCACAGTAGAATAGCAGATCCAGGCTTTAAGTCAGGACTTTAGAATCTATGAAGCTAAACTACTGCTCCCCTCACAAAGTGTTCTTCCAACCGAAGCCCCTCCTCTTTGGCTTCAATGTCTCTGCTCACTGCTCAGATCAGGCCCAAATTCATGGTTTGATGGGGGACAGGATGGACAGGATGATAGTCTCAACAGAGACCCATAAATTTTCACATTCAATCAACAGAAGAAAGGGGAATGACGACGGTTACAAACAAACCCCAAACTCCCACTCCTGCAGAGAATGATTCAGAGAATGATTGAGGTTGTCTTTCCCTTCCTTGGAAGCACATGTTGCATGAGTTCATGGATCAAATTTCCATCCATAACTCTCAGATTGAAGAGAGTTGTAAACAGAGGAAGCTGGGGTAACCACTGGGGCCTGGGGTGGCACTGGGTGGGGAGTGGGCGTGGGGTTTGCATCAGGGAGAATTTGTTGGGAGAGGAGCTAGTGGAACCAAGGCTAGTGCCCGAAGCCAATTCCAGCATGTCATAATTTCAAGAGTTTCATCAAAAGGTTGATGAAACTTGGGGACTCAACAGGGTTGAGTCACACATGTAGTCACCTGTTGGGAATGGCTGAAGGCATTTCCCCAAACCTGAAAAGAGGATTATTGCTTGGCTGCCAGACAGCTAAAAGGCATCTTAATCTACATGTTATTGCCTCCTACTGGCCAAACACCTGAACAGCCATAGGCTAATTCCCCCATTCTGACAATGCTTGTGTATACCCTTTGAAGTGTATTATCTCTGACTCGCCTCAGGACAAATTGTGTTAATAAAAAGCATGGGGTCCTGGGACGAGGAAACCTAAGACCTGAGAACTTAGAACTTAGCTCCTTTAGCTAAGCTCCTCTGACCCCCTAATGCCTTTCAAAATTACGCTTCGTCTCCGGACTCCTATTTAATCTACGCACAGCCTTCTCCAGATTGCTGAACTCTTCTTGATGCTGGGACAAGAACCCCAGCAATATTGGAGGATAAAGCCCAGAAAAGGGCTCCTACCAGATGGAGCACCAGGCAAAGATCTAAAGGCCTGTGCATGAGGAATCCTCAGAATGAGCCGGGCTGTGTGTCAGTCCTAGTAGATGTTCTCTTATTCCTGGGTGTTGGCCCCTAGGTCACACATGGAAGAACAGCTGGAGGATTTCATGAGCCAGCACAAGGACCTCTGGGAATTCCAGGTGAGCTATCATCATTGCCTCCAACCAAAGCCTCTCCTCTCCAGTGTCCCCACTAGCTGCTCAGGCCCATCTGCTCCAGCCCAACTTCATGGCACAATCTTGACTCTGTTCTTCTTTTCGCCCAGCCACCCAACCCTTCAGCTTTTACCTTTAATCTGGCCACCTCTCACCATCCCCCACTGCAACACATTGCCAAGACTCTCACAGTAACCATTGCTGACCCTGTTCCCCTCCTGCTCACCTAGAGTGTGCTTACCTTGCAGTAGCAAATGGGAAAAAGCCATGGTCAGATTGTTCCTTCATTCAACCAATGTCCCTGGATGCATCTCGCAGCATTCCAGGCAGGAGGAGACAGTGGGGAACCCAAGGGCCAAGTGTCTGCCGGCCCCAGGATGGTTTGAGGCAAGGGGGGGCATACCCATACTCTAAGAAAATAAGACAATCATGTACTATCAGTTGGGGAAGGCCTCAACAAGTGACATTCGAATGCAGACACAAAGGAAGTAAGGGAGGAAGCAGGCAGGAAGCTGGGTGAAAAATATCCTGGCAGAAGGAAAGGCCAATGTAAAGGCCCTGAGGCTGAACTCTACCTTGGACATTTGGGGAAGAGCAAACTGGAGGATGGGCAGGGGAGTGGCAGGACCTAAGGTTTAAGATGTACAAAGGGACATCGGCAGCAGAAACTGCACTTTGAGTTAATAAATAGTTGAATGAATGAGTGACCTAATTCAAGTAAGGACTTACTGAGAGGCGCGAAGGAGCAGGGCGCCAGGACTACAGACCTTAGACAGGTCCCTTCTCTCCAGCAGGTCCTGGAGCGGAGACTGGCCTGGGAGATCCGCGCGCTGCAGAGCAGCAAGGAGCAGCTGCTCACTGAAGGTGGGACTCCCGCGTGGGCTGGGGGACAGGGGCGCGGCGGCGCGTGGGAGCTCCGGCCCCGCCATGATGCCCACCCTTCACCCTCTGCAGAGAACTTAGCGAGGGCCAAGCTGGAGCAGGTGGAGCAGAGGCTGGGCTCCTCGCCTACGGTCCAGGGCGCCCTGGCAGTGAACGAAGCGTGAGGGGAAAGGAGGCCCTGGGCAGGGGACGGGGCAGGGAGGAAGGGAATGGGCCAATGCCTCCCCAGGACCACCCCTCCCAGGAGGACTGGCCTGGGCCTCGTCAGGTCACTGGGTCTCAGTGGTTTCCTTCTGACCCCTCCACTCTAGCTCTCTTCTCCCTCTTCTCCTCTGGCCCTTCTCTGCAGGCTGAAGGTGGAGCTGGAGAAATCCGGGGGGCAAGTCCCCACCCAGACCCAGAGCCCCTCGGGCGACTGGGCCCACAAAGAAGAGGTCAGGAGCCAGGGATGGAGGCGAGACGGGCAGAGAGGGAGGCAGAGCGGGCGGGGATGTCCCCAGAGTCCCTCGGAAGGAGGGTCTGTGGGGAGCAGGGCATCCCCGGGTGCTGACGGTGACGGGGCAAAGGCAGCCACAGGCTTGACAGCCTGACTCTGCCTGCGCTCCGGCAGCCCGACCCGGAGTCCCTGTGCGCCCGCCACGAGGAGGACCTGGAGCCGCTGGTGGAGCTGGCCCTGTGGTCCCCCTAGGCCAGTGGGACCCACCGATCCCCAGCTGCAAGGCCCGCCGAGAAATAAAGGCAATGATTCAGACGGTCCTTCACCTCGCGGCCTGAGTCTGTGCTCCAGGAGTCCCTGGGTTGATGGAGAGGGGCGGGGCCGACGGGGCGGGGCTCCACGCGCCATGGGCGGGGCCTCGTCCGGACTCCGCCCCCAGGCCCTGCGGGTGCTCTCACCAGCTCAACAATGAAGGTACCTGAGCAGCTCAGGAGTCAAGTCCGCCCCATCTCCACCGCTGCATCTCCGGTTCCTGAACCGTCTGTTTTGCCAACACGAACAAGAGGAAACGTGTTAAAAACCCGCATCAGGTCGTGTCGGATTCCTGTGTTTCAGCGTAAAATCCTAGAGTCCCTGCGTTCCCCACAGACTCCTGCTGACTGACCTCTTGGGCCTCTGAGACTTGCTGCCTACCTGGGCTTCCCCTCACACGTTAGGTTCTAGCTTTCCACCCTTGTCCTAGCACGTTGTCGTCTTAGAGCCTCTATGCTGCCGGGCCCTCATCTGGGGTGCTTTCCCTCAGGTCTCCTTGGGGCTTCTGCCCTCACTTACTTAGCTGGGCTGTATGTCAGCTATTCAGGAAGCTGGGGATGGGGGGGCAGAAGGGGGTGGAGGGGAGGGACGATACCCAATTCCAAAAGGCACCTTGCGCCAGGCCGCTGCCACTTTGTAAGCAGGTACTGATTAAGCAAGCATTTGCTGGATGCCTCTTTTGCAGCAGCAATAAGCACTATTGTGGGTCCTGGGTTTTACATGACATGGTCAGGGAAGGTCTCGCTGAGGAAGTGATGTCTGAGCAGGAAGGTGAGCGGGCAAGTGCAGTGGGTCCTGTGGGTATCTGGGGAGATGTGCATGGGCAGAGGGAATGGTGCATGCCGGGGCTGTGAGGGGGACTGAGCTCAGTGTGTTTGGGAGCATCTGGAGGCCAACATCGAGGAGGAACACAAAGAGGTGAAGAGGGAGGGAGATGATATGGAAGGTTTGCTGGCGACCCAGTCAAGTTGGGCCTTGTCTATTTGTCTGAATAGAGTTCTGGGTACAGGACCTGGCACACAGCAACCACTCAGTAAATGTTGGCTATCACTTACGATGATTCATTATTCCCAGTCTTCAGTGAGGGAAACTGAGCTGTGTGAGTCACTTAGAACAGGGGTTTATAATCCATTAAGTGTTTAATACATGGTCCTTATCATTTATTATTACTGCTGCTGTTATTCCCAGACCACAGATGAGGAACTCCAAGGTGTGTGTTTCTCTTAGAACAGAGGTTTTTATGCAATAAATGCTCAATAAATGGTACTTATTATTTATTATCCTCATGACTATTCTTGATATTCCCGATTTAGAGATGAGGAAAATTGTGGCAGTAAATGTAGACAGTAAGCCCACAGTAAATGTTGGGTCTCGCCATTGTTGCTATTATTACCCCAGGTGCACAGATGAGGCCCAGGAGGCTTAAAACCTTGGTTTTAATGCCAATCTCCTGCCCCACGGACACTGTGCACCTGCTGCAGGTGAGCCTCCAGGAAACTTTAGTGTCTTCTTCATGATCCTCTCTGTGGCACACAAATGAGGATGGCCTGATACTCCACAGACATAATCACGCTTCTCCTCGGATTCAAATCCTGGCTCACTGGCTGAGTGTGGCCTCAGGAATTGTTTAATGTCTCCCAAACTCAGCCACCAAGTTTGTAAAATGGTCTTCCCAACTGCGCAGAACTTATTATACACCGGACCAACTCCCCACTCCTCCAGAAACCTCCTCTGAACCCTTAGATATGCTACATTGCCTCTCTGTGGTGCAGTACAGGAGACAGCTGGTGCGTGGGATTGTCTCTCCCTGACTGGACTGACTCTGAGGTGGATGGGCACGTCCACAGGGCACACACACAAAGAGCTGCACCCTGATCCCTTCTCTGTACATGTATCTCAATTTGTGGATGAACAGATCACATAGTCTTGCATTTCAGAAAATGTTAGAAAAAGTGTATTTGCAGGATGTTTGGAAATTCTCAGTGAAACCAGATTTCTTAAGTAGCTCGAGCAAAACCGTTGACTTTATCCCTGAACAACTAGATTAGCATCAAGTTTCTTCTAATGCCATTAGCAAGAGGCTCAAAATGCGTACACTGCAAAATTACCAGGCTTCCAGAATGCATTTTACATAACTGTCATGCCACCAAAACTGTTGCATGGCTGTTTAGGAGCAGGATAATCACATGTTCTTAAAGTTATATCCTACGGTTTATTTATTCAGACTGAAGAAGGATATGCCTTTGCAGTGGGGAGATGAGAGAGCTACCCTGAACCAGGGCCAAATTTAGCATCACCCGTTGTGGGACAGTTTGACCTTATCTTCTTCTTGGTGTGATGAGTGGGAGGCACACGTCATCACCCATGTTTAACTTTAATCAATAGGGAACCGACACAGTGAGGAGTGCTATGGGACAATTGCCCTGGACACTGGAAAGGAGTCACCGTCATGAAGAATAGAGAAGGCTCTGATGTACCAGTTTCCTATCACTGTGGTAAAAAACTGCCACAAACCTGGTGACTAACCAACACAAATTTATTCCTTACAGTCTGGAGGTCAGAAGCCTCAGCTCTGGAGGACTAAAGTCAAGGTGTCATTGAGGCTATGTTCCTTCTGGACGCTCTCAGGGGGAACCTATTCCCTACCTTTTCTAGCTGCTCAAGGCTGCCTGAAATCCTTGACTCCGATCACTCTGACCTCTGCTTCCATCTCGCATCTCCTTCGCTGACTCTGACTATCCTGCTTCCCTTTTGTAAGGGCCCTTGTGATGACATTAGACCAGGGGTGGGCAAACTTTTTGACTGGAGGGCCACAATGGGTTCTTAAACTGGACCGGAGGGCCAGAACAAAAGCATGGATGGAGTGTTTGTGTGAACTAATATAAATTCAAAATAAACATCATTACATAAAAGGGTACGGTCTTTTTTTTCAATAGTTTTATTCATTTCAAACCGCTGGCCGTAGTTTGCCCACGGCTGCATTAGACAATCAGGAAAATCCAGCTCAAGATGTCTACACTTACTTCCTGCATTCAGTGCCCAAAACTCATTCTCAGAACTTGGCTTCTTTGTGTCTTTCAGGTTCAAATGTGAATGGACCCGGGGAGCCCAGCATTGCCAAAGACTAAAGGGTGCACCTGAAAGAACTGAGCTAGAAAGAAACCAACTGTAAAAACAGAGGAGCCAGAGGAGAGACTGAAGGGGATGCATGCAGAACAGAGCCTGCAGCTGAGAGGGTGTGGCCAAGGGACATCATTAGATTCTCCAGGTAGATAATAGTTCCTCCCTCTGGGCAGGCAATGAATGACCTGGAGCCAGACTTCCTCCCTTAGAATCCCAGCTCTGCTGCCCACTAGCTGTGTGATATATATATATATATATATATATATATATATATATAATGAAATATTATTCAGCTGGAAAAAAAACCACACACACACACAAGAAAATCCTGTAATTTTGGGGACAATATAGATGAACCTTGAAGGCATTATGCTAACTGAAGTAAGTCAGACATATACTGTATGATTTCACTTATGTGTGGACTCTAAAAAAACAGCAAAATTTATTAAAGACATATTATTCTTTTAGGAGTGACCTTTGTAATAAAATTCTTACAATGAGAAATAAAAAACAGAAAAAGTCATAGAAAAAGAGATCAGACTTCTGGTTACTAGAGGCAGGGGCTGAGGGTAGGAGGAACTGGAGGAAGGTAGTCAAAAGATAAAAGCGTCCACTAATAAGATAAATAAGTGCTAGGGATGTCATGTACGATATGATGACTCTAACTAGTGCTTCTGTGTGATGTATAGCAAAGTTTAAGGGAATAAATCCCAAGAGTTCTTATCACAAGAATTTTTCCCCTTTATTCTTTCTTTTGTCTCTATATGAGAAGATGCATGTTAGATGAACCTAGTATGGTAATCATTTCACAATATATGTAAATAAAACCAGAAAAAGGAAATTAATCCACATGTAGGACAAAGTTAAACTATTTTGTAAGCCTCTGGAAACCATTTAACAGAAAAGGCATAATCTTGCATAATAGCAGATTGACTGAATACTCTAGAAATTTGCTGATTTAGCATTTAATTCTCACAGAGCAATTACTGGGAAAACAAGTTCTGTCAAGATAATATAATTAACATTGCTGCAGTATTTAGATTTTTAAAATCACTGCTGAGAAGGTAGATATGGCAGAGATAATAGATGAAATGTGTGTGTGTGTGCGTGCTGTGTATGCATGCAGCATGCACATATACGTACAACATATACATGCATACACACACAGGCACACACAGTGGTAATAAAAAGCCTTATTCTTTAAATATGTATTAAAAAGAAGGCAATAGCTGTCTCAGGAGAGGAAGAATCAACAACCAGTGGGTACCCCACAATCAAATTCACGAGAGTTGGAATTTACAAAGGACAACATGAAATTCTACTTCTCTCTCGACCAGGCCTCACAGATAAAGGTCTGGGAGAGCTGATTCAGTAAGAATTTTCCCCATTTGCCAGCTTCTGCCAGTTTCCCCAGGGTCCCTTCTGCAGGTTCTGGACTGAGGGGGTGTCCCAGAAGGTCTCATCCAGTCCCCTGAAACTGTAGAGGAAGAAAAATAATTTTTCCTTTATCTTTTATGGAGAGTGCCCGATGAGACCCCTTTTATACTGGGCACTTTGTAAGTGGATAAGCTCATCTAGGTCAAACATTCTCCACTGTGGCCACTCTAACTTGATTCTCTTTGATAAGGTAAACCTGCTTGTTCAGCCCTCACACCAAATATATTCACCTGAGGCCTCACACTGGCCCCACTCCGGCGTTAGTCAGACCCAGTCCCAGTCTGAGCCTGGACACAGTAGGTTTCCAAGTCAGACCCTGAACGCAGCAGGTGCCTAAGTCTGACCCAGTCTGGCTCCTGGGGTTTCAGGCCGCGCTCCAGGACAAGCAGTGCTCAGTCTGAAAGCTCCTATGCAGAGCTGGGAGCAGGATCCAGGAACCCCGGGGGCCTTGCCTGGCACCTCCAGAGGCAGCGAGAAAGCAGCGAGCCAGGGGCTCTGCAGGTACCTGTCCTGGTTGCGTTGTTCCTGGGGGCCGTGGGGTGTCTCCTTTGGTTCCCTCTTCTGAGGCCAGAACTGTTAAAAGATAAACTGGGGCATATTTAAAAATATGAGTTTATTTGAGCAAAAATCTATTTGAATCGGACAGCATCCCATCTAGCAGATAGAAAGGTGCTCTGAGGCCCTGTTCAAAATGAGAATTTTGAACAGAAGGAGGTGGAACAGGGGAGTTTACCAGGCCAAAGGCGAGTGGGTTACGAAAGTCCCCTTTCTTTAGGCGCCCGGTGGTCCATCAGACAGAAGGCCTAACAGTGCTGCTCAGGTGGCTCCGGGCTGACTGGCTAAGATTTCACCCCTGGTTTTGCTGAAAATGCAATCAGTTACGCCTTGGTTTGGTGGCATGGGCTTAGCCTAGGCCCATTTTGGGCCTGTTGTCCTGTTTTAACAAAGGCTAGGGGCATTTTCCTTGTGAAAAAGCTAGGCTGGAGGTGACATCCTGGGCATTTGAAATGGCAGATGCAAAGTTTTCTTTACCTATCATCTAAATGCATGTAGGTTCCACGTGTTTCTGCAGATGTTGTGAAAAATACCGCTTTTTGGTTATTGCTTTATTTCTACACCTGACGTAAGTTTTTATTAACCAAGTGTTTCGGTGGACCTCATGAAAAATACAGCTGGTTGGTTATTGATTTATTTCTGCACCTGAAGTAAATTCTTGTTAACTATCAATCTTAAAATACTGCTTTCACTTATAAAGAGGCTCAAATCAGATGTGGTAATTCTTTCTGTTGAAGAAACATGAGTGATTCATATATATAATTCATTATATATCCATGATTTCATTAACTTCTTGAAATAATAATGTAAATGAAAGAGGTAGATATGACAGAAACTATGAGATTCTCCTTGTAGTAGGAAAAATTCTAGAATGACGCTGTGATCCAAAGGCATGTATAATCCATCCTCTTGATTGGGGCAGGTCTGATGTATGTTACAGGATGCCACGCTGTGATTAGATGATGCTGTATGCACAGCTGACTTCATGAAAGGGTAACTAGCCTCGGTGGGCCTGACCTTTTCAGGGGAGCCCTTCCTTAACAGGGACTGCGTGCTTCCCGGCCAAAGACACTCAAGGCCTGAGAAGGATTCAATACAGGGGTGTTCTCCCTTTCTGGCTTTGAAGCTCGAGGGGGCCACATGACAAGGAATGCGGTTGCTTCTATGAGCTGACAGCCAGCAAGGAAGTTTCTCAGTTTCATTGAATTATTAATTTTTTTTGCATCAGGCTTGTGAAACATTCATTGTGAAGGCCTGCTAGTAAATATCTCAGGCTTTGCAGCCATGTCTGTCTCTATCACATGTTTTCTTTTTCCCCCTGTCCTCCCCTTTCTTCCTTCTATATTTAAAATGTAAAAAAATCTTCTTAGTTTAAGGACTGAACCAAAAACAGGTTGTGTCTGGTTTGCCAGCTTCTGGTGTAAACAATCAAAGTAAATTAAGGCCTAGATTGCAGTGTTGGCCGATTTCTGCCGTGTAAATACACCATGGTTGATTTCAGGCTACCAACATGAAGTGTCTTCACTGTCAGAAAAGATACGCAGTAGCGCCCATTGTATAGTGTTTCCAAGAACAAACAATAGGAGTAAATAATCACGGGAGCGTAGACAATAGTAGAATATAATGACATAATTAAGGAGGGTTGAGTTTTGAGGATCTGCTGCCCTTGTTTTTAACATAATGAGTTTCTGTACTTTAATTTTTACTAAAGGCTGTGTTTAATAACCAACACATGTAATTCCTGAAACTCATGAGCAGGTCCTAGCCACCTCCAGCACCGTACTGCTCGTGTCCCAGAGGCTCCTTTCACTATCCTCCTATTTTTGAATTCTTTTTTCTTTTTGCTCTTCAGATTGGGTGTTTTGATTTTTGGAATCCTCTACTGTTGAATCACTGTAGATTATTCTTTATCTCAGTGTATGCATAATTTCTGACTGGTCCTTTTTTATGTCTTTGCTTTTCTCACTAAGATCCTTGAGTAATCTTATAACCATGGTTTTTGAACTTGTATCCAAAAGTTTGCTTGCTTTCATTTCATCATTTGTGACATGTCTCTCCATTTTGCCTGCTTCCTTGTGTTGGTTTCTATGTATTGGGTAGAACTACTATATCTCCTGGAATGGGTAGAGTGGCCTTGTATACTAGGTGTCCTGTAGGGCCCAGTGGTTCAGCCTCCCCAGTCACCTGAGCTGGGCACTCTAGGTGCGCCCCTGCGTGGGCTGTGTGCACAGTCTTGTAGTTGAGCCTTGATTGCTGTTGGCATCATGGGGAGGAATTGACCTCCAAGCCAATTGGCTGTGAGGACCAGCTGCTACTACAGGGGAGAGCTGCTGTGCAGGAGACACCCCTGTGGCGCAGGACTTGCTTCAGTGGGGCTTCGGTGCTCACTGAGTCTGCCCCGTGAGTGTGTTGCTTATGGACCTGTAGAGTTGTAATCTGTTGTGATCTGAAGCTGTCCCCCAGGTTACTGGCTCTAGAGCTCCAGGGAGGTGCAAGGTCAGCCACTTCTTGGGGCCACCCTGCAGGAGCCATTTGTATTGGACTTGAAGGTGCACAGGCAAGGCCCAGCTGTGAAGCAAGGCAGGCTGGTGCTAGTGCTGGGTCTTGGGCCTTTTATTGATAGGTTTGGGGTATGCTGACCCAGCTGCAGTTTGATTTAGGGAAGTCTGAAGTCCTAGCCAGGACAGGCCATTCATATGCAAAAGCCAATGCAAACAGGTTGGGTGGGGCTGCAAGTTAGATGGGCCAGGATCTCAGGGAATCACCAGGGCAGAGAAAACAGAAATGGCTGCCAGTCAGCCCTGCAACAAGGGAGGTCCCAGTACTGGAACAATGACCCTTGCAAGCACCCCCATCTGGGAGAAAGCCACTCCGAGTTCCTGCCCTGATACCAGACAATCCAGTTCCTCACCATATATGCCTGAGTCCCCCAACACATCCTGGCGCTGGAGCTCAGAGAAAGTGAGTCTGAGTAAGTTCATGCCTTTAAGAGGGACACCTGGGATTCCAGCAGCCTCCATGTCTCTTAGCCCCAATCCCTGCTGGTTTTTACAGCCCATAGTTCAGGGACTTCTCTTCTCAGCTCTGGGACCCTGGGCTGGGGGTCTGGTATGGGACTGGGACCCTTGCTCCTCACGGGTCTCCCTCCCAATTAAAAAGGCAGCACACATGGGTGTCGGACCAGCCCTCCTACCAGTCTGTGTGCTTTCTTCTCCTCTAGTTGTAGGACTTCCATTCAGCCAGCTTCCAGGCGGTTCTGAGTGATCGTTGTTTTTTATTTTCGTTGTAATTTTGATGTGGCTGTGGGAGGTGGTGAGTACGGGCATTTACCTGTGCCCTCTTAGTTCCTCTTCAGGAGCACTTTAGATGATGAATCTTGCAAGACCCCATGTGTCCCAGGACCGAACTCACTCAAAGCTCAGAGACAGACACAGACATGTTTGCCGTTTTTTAAAAAATCTTTATTGTTGAAAGTGTTACCTATGTCCCCTTTTTCCCCCATTGACGCCCTCCAGCCTGCCCCCACCCCCCGCCCAGGCCTTCACCACCTTATTGTCTGTGTCCATGGGTTATGCATATATGCATACAAGGCAGACACAGACATGTTTTGTCATCATTTTTGAGCTGTAAATTTCTACGTTCTTATAGCAAACACATACGAACTAAAATAATGTTGTTAGTGTTGGTTATGCAATTAAACAGTTGCAAACATCTCGGCTTCTCCTCCAACGTGGCATTTCCTTCAGTGAATGCTCTTTCCTTGTTATGTGTGCAGGAATATGTTTACATGTCAAAGTCAATATGGATCTTTTCCCCTCAAGATAACTATTTCTAGGCATAAACAATGTCTTATGTTCTCTTTATATCTTGTCTTAGTCCTGGGCAGCCTCACTAAAATCCTAATCTCAGAGGAAGATTAATTTGATTTCCATGTTGCTTCTCTTTACGCATATCAGCTGAAGACAAATACTCTGTCTAGGGGTTACCATTATTGCATATCTGACTTAATTCTGCTCGCTCTGTTGGGAGGACAGGTGGCTATTAACCACTTAGTTCTGGGTCCTACAGCTTTCTATTTCCAGTTTGGGCAGAATTTATTTATTTTTCTTGGGAAGTTTTATTGTGTTGACACCTCCTTTGTCAGAATCTTCCCATGTGATACGTGCCTGGGCCATGTTTTCTTGGGCCTTGTTGTGTCTTAGCCTTTTTGCTACTAGTTTGTGGAAAGTGTCCCAGCCTTTGCTGCCACCTGCAAATCATGGCCACTGCCACCCCATGTAAGAGCAGCACAGGTATCCTCTCCTCCTTCCCCCAGGATGAGTGCTGGCATCTGATGGAAGACACAGGCTCCAGCAGGCTGCCCTGACCTGATAGGCCCCCAAGGCTCTGACTCCTCCCAGCACTTCTAGGCAGGAATGAAGTGCCTGGCACAGGGTGTGCCCTATGGCTTCACCAGTGGGTGTCTGAAAAGCTCAGGGGACACAGCTGGAAATGAGGAGTTAACTGCTAGTGGGGCAAATTTTGGACAATGAGAGACAGGCAATGACAGGGAGCGGAGACACACTGCCCTCTTTCTGTCCTCTGATGCCAGGGTCTGCGGTGGGGAGCTGCTATGCAGAGAGGTCCCTGTGACTGAGGGACCTCTTTTTTACAGCTGCATTGTCTTCCATGTGTAAATTCTCCCCTTTGCGGTGTAGCCACCCAACTGATGTAGGGAATGTTGGGAATCAAAGACCAAATAGTACCTCTCCGCTCTCTCTCCTCACTCTCTTTTCCTTGTGATTGCATCTCCCCTTCAAACAGTAGCACTTACTTTTTTATTTTTAATTATTTTTTAAATTTATCTTTATTGTTGAAAGTATTACAGACGTCCCTCTTTACTTCCCCCATTGACCCCCCTCCACCACACTCCCACCCACCCCCCAGGCCTTTACCACATGATTATCTATGTCCATGGGTTATGCATATACATTTTTTGGTTTATAGCTTCCCCACCCCCAAACCCCCCTAACCTCCTTCCCTCTGAGATTCATCAGTCTATTTCATGCTTCCATGTCTCTGGATCTATTTTGTTCATCAGTTTATTTTGTTTATTAGATTCCACATATAAATGAGATCATGAGATACTTGTCTTTCTCTGACTGGCTTATTTCACTTAGCATAATTCTCTCCAGGTCCATCCATGTTGCTTCAAAGGGTACGAAATCCTTCTTTTTTTACTGTTGCATAGTATTTCATGGTATAAATGTACCACAGATTTTTTATCCACTGATCTACTGATAGGCACTTAGGCTGTTACCCAATTTTAGTTACTGCAAGTAACTCTGCTATAAACACAGGGGTGCATACATTCTTTTTGTTTGGTGTTTTGGGTTTCTTAAGGTATATTCCTAGAAATGGGATCACTAGGTCAAATGGCACTTCCATTTTTATTGTTTTGAGGAAATTCCATACTGTTTTCCACAGTGGCTGCACCAGTCTGTATTCCCACCAGCAATGTACTAACGTTCTCTTTTCTCCACATCCTCACCAGCAGTTATCATTTGTTGATTTGTTGATGGCAGCCATTCTGGCAGTTGTAAGGTGATACTCATTGTTGTTTTAATTTGCATC
Source organism: Myotis myotis (assembly GCF_014108235.1). Lineage (NCBI taxonomy): Eukaryota > Metazoa > Chordata > Mammalia > Chiroptera > Vespertilionidae > Myotis > Myotis myotis. The sequence goes on along the minus strand of NW_023416323.1, from coordinate 23,775,640 downwards.
TCTCTGATGATCAGTGACTGAGCATGTTTTCATATGTCTCTTGGCCATTTGTATGTCCTCTTTGGAAAAGTGTCTATTTAGGTCCTTTGCCCATTTTTTATTTCTTTTTTTATTTTAAATAATTCTTTATTGTTGAAAGTATTACATATGTTTCTTCTTTCCTCCTCATTGACCGCCTTCAGCCCCCCTCCCTGCCTTGGGCCTTCAATTTGCCCATTTTTTAATTGTTTGTCTTCCTTTTGTTAAGTTGTATGAGTTCTTTACATATTTTGAAAATTAACCACTTATCAGATGTATCATTGCCAAATATATTCTCCCACAAGTGGGATCCCTTTTCATTTTGTTTATAGCTTCTTTTGCTGTGCAGAAGCTTTTCATTTTGATGTAGTCTCATTTGCTTGTTTATTCCTTTGTATCTCTTGCCCTAGGAGATATATCGGCAAACATATTGCTACGAGAGATGTCTGAGATTTTGCTGTCGATGGTTTTTCCTAGTATTTTTATGGTTTCATGACTTACGTTTAAGTCTTTTATCCATTTTGAGTTTATTCTTGTGTATGGTGTAAGTTGGTGGTCTAGTTTCACTTTTTTGCATGTATCTGTCCAATTTTTCCAACACCATTTATTGAAGAGACTGTTTTTACTCCATTGTATGCACTCGCTTCATTTGTCAAATACTAATTGAGCATAATGGCTTGGGTTGATTTCTGGGGTCTTTGTTCTGTTCCACTGATCTATATGCCTGTTCTTGCGCCAGTACCAGCTGTTTTGATTACAGTGTCTTTATTGTATAGCATAAGGCATCTCAGCAAAGACAACAGAGGATCACTGGGAAATAATTCCCAAGTTTTCCTTGGGGATGTGGCACAGACTAAGAATAAGAAGTCAGCCCTTACGTGGTTACATTTGATCCATAGCCTATTGGCATTGATGACAAGTGGGAATCCACAGGGAAGAGTAAAATAAAAATGCAAGCAGGTATTAAAGAGAGAACCTACTAAAAGGAAACCCGTGTGTGAAGTAACACCTCTGAGGAGTCAGGTGCTAACGTTGGATTATGAGGACAGAGAACATTATGGAAAACAGGACAAATTCTTGTAAAGGCCCGAGTTCCTGAGGAGAGTCAGCCCCTGAAACGGCCATGGCAGAGTCTGTTCTGCTCAGGGATCGGGCACACGGACACCTGCTTCTCAATGCCCAGCAGGCAGAGGCTGTTTATTCAGAGCTCACTCTACAGGGGCAGCCACCGTCCTTGTACTTGGTACAGACTCAAGGCTGGCAGGGGAGAAGGAACACTTTATAGAGGAAGAGAGAGAGAAGGCTTCCGTGGGCCTGACTCCAGGCTGCTCTCCACGGAAGCTGTAATTGGGGAATGCAAGTAGGCCTCCTGTGTCAGGGGTGAGGGGTGCATTCTGCCGCACTGGGTAAGGCTTTCTCTGTGGGTCCCGCATTGGCAGTGATGACAGACATTAGGGAAGCTGTCAGTTGTTGATCGAGTCCTGGCCATCTTGGCACAGTTGCCAAAGGAGGTGCTGTCTGGCTTCCTGGACCGGCTGCTGCAGGTTGCGGGTTTGTAGGTTGGCTTCCTGCAGGTTGTGGTTGCTGCAGACTGTGGCTCAGTGTGTTTCCACTTGCGTTCTGGCTGTTGTCTGTTTGTACCTTCAGTTTCTCACCCCCATTAACATGATCAAGAAAGAGATGATATCACATTTAAGTGCTTTACAAAGGAGCTGATTCTAAATAGTAAAGCTGGGGTCGTAATTTAGTCACAATTATTATTTCTCTGGAGCGATATGTCCTATATTTTTGCTAAAAATGAATTTCAGGGAAAAGTAATCATGAGATGTTTTTTATTTTTTAAAATTTTATTTTTTAGTCCAAAAATGCATTGATTAATACTATTAAAATAAGGACCTTGCCTCCAAAGTTTACTACTGTAGGAAGTTATTAAATAGAGTATTTCTTAAATGTCTTCTCATTTCTTAAAATAGTGGTTTGAAATGTTCTGTGTAGAGTTCTTAAGTTGCTTTGTAATGAACCAATGCCTAAGTTTGGGTGTATTTTGATTCTATGTATTTCTACTTTTTTCTATTTTTATTGTGTACATCTAGAAATAAATTGATTTTTACTATATTTTCCTTCTATCCAATGACTTTATTAAACTCACAGGTTAATTTTAATAGCTTATCTCTGTATTCACTTGGATGTTCTTTGTGCACCAAATCATCTATGAATAATAGTTTTATTTCTTTATTTCCGAAGCTTGCCTTATTGCATTACATAGGACTTCGAGTAAAATATCAGAGAGAATTGGTGAAAGCAGTCATGCTTGTCTTATTTCTGATCTTAAGGGAAAGCTTTCAGTATTCACAGTGACATATGAGGTTTGCTGGAAAATCCTCTTAGATATTCTTTGTCAGATTAATGAAGTTCTATTTTAGTCCAAGTTTGCTACAAAAGTTTTTATTAATGAAGACTGACTTTTATATATTGTTTTTTCTGCATCAATGGGAATATTTTATTTTTCCATTATTTTGTCAATGTGGTGAGCTTTAAAATTGATTCTTTGTTGTGGGAGAAAATGTGCAGAAATCATGAATGTATAGTGGCGTGAATTTTGACAAATGAAATGAGAGTGCTCAATTCTCACATGAAGAAACAAGCCCTACTAGGGCATCTGTAATACTCTGTGACCCCTTTCAGTATAGAGACTGGGTAACCAGTATCTTGACGACTTTTTTTTTTTAAATTTAAAGGAGAGGGGTGGGGGAGAGAGAAAAACATCAATGTGAGAGAGATACATTCATTGGTTGCTTCCCACATGTGCCCTGACTGAGGCTGGGGATCAAACCTGCAACCCAGCCCTAGCTGGTTTGGCTTAGTAGATAGGTGTTGGCCTGTGGACTGAAGGGTCCCAGGTTTAATTCTGGTCAAGGGCACATGCCCGGGTTGCGGGCTCAATCCCCAGTAGGGGGTGTGCAGGAAGTAGCTGATAAATGATTTTCTCTCATCATTTCTGTTTCTCGCTCCCTCTTCCTTCCTCTCTGAAATCAATAAAAATATATTAAAACAAACAAACAAACAAACAAACAGACAAAAACACCTGCAACCCAGGCCCATGCCCTTGACTGGAATTGAACCCGTAACCCTTAGGTATGCAGATTGACGCACTAACCAGTGTGACGCACGAGTCACACTGGCCAAGGCAGTATCTTGACTTTAATGCCATAGATGAATTTTTATTTATTTTGGGGGGGGAAGCAAGGGGAGGGGGGGCTCATCTGGCTTTCTTCCTTTAGAATTATATTTGCATGATTAATCTTTACTATAAGTAGTTGTAGTTTATCTATTCTTATTGGTGGGTAGTATTCCATTGTATGAATATGTGACAATCTATTTACCCATTGTAATGTTTATGGACATTTGGTTTGCATCATTTCTGTTTTCTCTTATGATCAGTGCATATATCAACATTCTTGGATAGGTGCCTTTGATTGTATCCATTCACTTTGCATGCGCGTGTGCGCATGCACACACACACACACACACACACACACACACACACACACGTGCACGCATTCACCCACCTACCCCAAGAGTGGAGTTTCTGGATCAGAGGTTATGTATATGTTAGGCTTTAGTATATACTATTGTCTAACAGGTTCCCAAAGTGATTGTACCAATTTGTACTTCAACTAAGAGCGTATGAGAGAGTTCATAGTAGATTCTCATTAAAGAGTAGGTGTTATTATTAGAGAACATCTTTCCTTTTTATGGAGGTGATAAAGGGCAGTAAAAAGTAGTGGTGCTGGCCTTAGGCTAAATGGAGTGGGTTATATGGTGTCTAGTTCTTATAGTTTCTTCCATGGTGTCGAATATATTACCTTGTAACAAGTAGCCATCCAATGAGCTTTTACTGCATTGAAAGGTGTTAATAACGACCTCCACAGTATCTGCCCTGTGGGGTGAGCAGGTACGTAGGTGATATATTGGCGGGCTGGGCAGTAGTCAGCACCATTGCGATAGGAGCGGTGGGGGAATAAGAGAGGAGAATGTATAAACAGAGGTGGAAGGACCGTAAAGTCGTGTTTTTCACTTGGATTTTTTTCTCAGGGTTGCTTGTGGTGAATAGTCAATGTTGGTTATTCCATCTATTATCCTGATCATAGAAAACTGTTTAAAAACTGGAATTGTTTGGGGGCAACCTAGAAGGATAAGGGGGAGCCCAGTATCCAGAAATCCAGCGCCTCCACCCAGCACTACCCTGCCCCAATCAGGGCATTTCTACCCATTCCAACTGATTGCCATAGAAGATTTTATTTGAAGATACTATTTTGCTAAAATAGAAGAGAAGCATGGTAATATTTTTCTTGATAAATACTAAGTTTTCTGTTTTCTATCTCAACCACCTGTTAACCATTTCAGTGTTTTGTTTCAAATCATGATGATAATGTAGGCGCATGTTTTTATTTTTGCAAGAATCACTAGACATATTGGTTTTTTAAAATTTAGTTTTGTTTTTAATCACAGCATTCCATGGCTTATATTTTTGTCAGAGAATGTCTCTTTTCTCAGTCTTTCATTGGCATACTCTTTCTGTGATATTTTTACTGTTCCTAATATTAGCCATTTTTTGCAATCAAAAGAAGAACTGGAAGCAGATTTTTACATTTGTGGGATTTTAGCAAGGCAATTACATCTTGATATGAATGACCAGACATGAATAAGCCAATTTTTAAAATTTCCCATTATCTAGAAAGGAAGTTGAGTCATAATTCTTGATGATGCCATAAATATTGGTAATTCTGAAAAGCATTATATATTTAATCATTCAATTAGAAGAAAAGGCAAATTTCTCAGGGAAGCATCAATGTTAGATAAGAACAAGCATTGCATAAAAATATTTTGTCTTATAGTCATGTTAGATTATTCATAGAATCTAGTCACTTTGGAGAATTCAGTTCTTTAGTTTTTTGTTGTTTATTCTGTACCAAGAACAATAATTAGTTGCTATAAGTGTTTTAACAATATGTGCCATTTAGAATATGGGACCTCAATTCCCTTTGGCATATTAGCAGCCTACAAATGCATATGAATTTGCAGATCAAGAGTTATATCTCTGATTATTCAGATTGAACTGGCAGTTCCAGTTCTAGGGAAATAAATTGTTTTTCTCCACATGTCATTAAAAAGATTCCTAGTTTCTTGACTTCCAAATACTGAGCCGTTACTTAGTAAATGTATGTATATACAGGGTGGGGCAAAAGTAGATTTACAGTTGTGAGTATGCAAAATGCAGTTTTTTCTTGTATTATTATTTATTGTTATTTTCCATATGAAAGAACAACTATAAACCTACTTTGCCCCACCTTGCACATGAACCATGCATATTAGACATGCACATGTATAAGTCCCTTGTTATGAACTCCTATGTGAGCCAGGAGATGACACAGCTGAGTGTTGAGGCTGGAAGTTGGCAGCCTCTTTAAAGTTTCAATCATTCCCTCCATTATCAGGGTTGAGGAGTTAACCGATACTTACTCAAGGTGCCAGGGCACAGTCTGATTATTCGCACTGATGGAAAGAATTGGCTCTGTTTTTTGCGTGAATAGGTTCTCTTCCATGCTTTTCATTCAAGTCTGGCTCCTGCCACGGACCAACATTAGACAAAGCTCTCTCCTGAGGATCCCCACTGCCCTTGGTTCAATCTCTGTAACAAGGGGACCACGTTTGTGGTCTTTGAGCTCCTGCAGGGCCTCAGAGGCCTCAGGTCTGGGTCGAGTCTCAGCAGACTTTTAAGCCATAAAATAGGCTCCATTTATTATTAGAGACAGGGTTTCCACCTTTCCATGCTTTGTTACATGAGGGTGACCTTCACCAAAATGAGAGGACTAAGACTTAAGGCAAAATACAGCTGTGGAGAAACATAACCAGGGTATAATATTAAACCCACAAACTGATAAAATCTTAAGTCACTAGTCCTGAGAGTGGTGAACATGGTTCATGAAGATGTCATAATTGTCCCTTTGATTGGGAGTTTGACCAGGGGGCAGGGCCAGCCGGCCAACTGCCCACAGCCCCTCCCTCTGGCTGGCCCCATCCTGGCCAACGGCAGCAGTGGCAGGCGGCTGAGGGAAGGGAGGCCCTGGCCAGCAGCCGCTGGGGACCCTACCTGTGCATGAATTTCATGCACTGGGGCTCTAGTTCCTAATAATTGGCCATGAGAATAATTGATCAGAAAAATACTCTCTATTTAAACATTTAAGAAAACAAAACAAATATAGACATGGGTTATCATCATCAAATAATATTTTTCTTTCCTAGAAAAGTCTTTTTTAAGTCACATTAATCATTGTCATTAACATATAATTTTCAGCCATTATATCTGTGATGATCTGAATGTTTGTGTCCCCCAAGTCCATTTATTGAAATGTAACCCCCAAGGTGTTGGTATTAGGAGGTGGGGGGCCTTTCGGTGGTGATTAGATCATGGGGACAGAGCCTTCATGAATGAGATTATTGCCTTTATAAAAGAGACCCCAGCGAGCTACCTAGCCCCTCCCACCATGTGAGGGCAGGGTTGAAAGGTCAGCAGTTTGCCACTTGGAAGATTCTCCAAGAACCCAACCATGCTGACACCCTCCAACCTCCAGAACTGTGAGAGATATACTTCTGTTTACGCCACGCAGTCTGTGGTATTTTGTTAAAGCAGCCTGAAGAGACTATGACAACGTGCATGACTGTAAAATTTCTTTTTTTCCTACTTTATACTTCTCATTATAGCATCTTTCCAAACCAAACATAGGACACACTTTCTCACCATCTAGATCCTGCTTCTCTCTATGGGGTAGGGCAAGAGGAGAGGTGCTATGGGTATTCAAATGGTGCAGCTGAGGATTATGGAATCCCTTAGGCAGCCACTTGATGTAAAAGTTTAAGTATTTTTTCACTCTAGCTGGTTTGGCTCAGTGGATAGAGCATCAGTCTGTGGACTGAAGGGCCTTGGGTTGGATTCCTCCTTTCTTGTAGGCATCTTAAAGTTGGGTGTTGTTTTTTGTCTAATCTGACAGTCCCTGTCTTCAAAAGCATGTTTAGACTATTTACATTTCATGTGATTCTTTTCGTTGGGTTTAAATTCACCATCTTATTCTGTTTTTGTTTTTCATTAGTCTCCTCTGGTATTTGCTTATTTTTTTCTCTTTGGTAACTTCTTTGTATAATGTATTTCTTTACTCCATGTAATCTCCATTGCCAGTTTATTAGCTACAATGATTTGTAATTTTAGGGCTTGCTTAGGGTAATACAAATCTTTAGGTTATCTCAGTCTATTCAAGTGATACACTTTTTGGCATATTCTAGCTATTCAATTTTAGAGATAAAGCTGAAACTTAGTGAAGAGATGTGACTTGTCTATGCCCAGAAACCTTGGTTATGGGGCTAAAATAGGAATTCTAGTTTTTGGATTTCAGACTCTGCATATTTCACAGCGTAATGCTAGGATGAGTGTAAATGTACTTTCTTTGGAGAATACCAAGTCACCACAATTAGAAATTATAAGCATTGATGGGGGAAAAAGTTGGGATTATTTTTTTCTTATTTAGGAAAATGTAAGTTTTAAACACCTAATAGAAAATCCCTACAATTTCCCTGCAGACCACTGGGCAGGCATCACACATGGGCATCAGGTGAACAATGAGAGGTAAAGCTGTGAGCCAGCATTTCAGTTGAGACCCTGGAGCGGATTAGGATTCCTTAGGCTTTTCACATTAGTCCCTCCAGAGAGCAGCTCACATCCCATAAATCATATTTGTGACTGGTGGGGCTGTCTGAAGTTGTACTTACTCATCTTATTCCATGTGCTCGTATTAAAGAGTATCTGAGACTGTCAGCATGATAGGGGCCTCTACCCAGGCCTGGTTATGCACAAATTGAATGCAAGATGCATATTCACTTCTTGCATTTGTAACATTAGGATTGCAGGTTGATCTGTTCATACATCCATTTGGACAGATCGGATTTTATGATCCTTGGATCATGATAGGAACAAAGAAAATAGTCTATTAATAATATGAATAAATATGTCAGTATTATTTTTTAACACAAGTATAACTTAAATAGGAACCAATATACATTAAAATGAAATTCTCTTCAATATATTTTCCCTAGTATAATTGCATTTATGTCCAGCTTTACTCTAAGTATTATATATTTATACAAGATTAAAATTAAATGCTCTCTGGGTATTTATACACCATCACTTTCTGTCATACTCATTCATGAGCTCTAGAAAGCAGACACTTAATCTCTGAATCTAGGAGACAGGTCATAAATATGGCCAGTTGTTATAAATAGTCTGATTTATTTGAAAATAAAGAGTAGAATTCTTAGGTTGAAACAAAGTTTGTCAGATCAGGAATGTGTGTGTATGTGTGTGTATGTGTATGTAGTGTGTGTGTGTGTGTATGATGCCAGAATGCCTGGATTTCTTTCTTATAGTCATAGGAATATTATATAGAAACTAGAGGCCCGGTGCACAAAAATTTGTGCACTCGGGGGTGATGGGGAGCCCCTCAGCCTGGCCTGTGCCCTCTCGCAGTCTGGGACCCCTCAAGGGATGACCACCTGCTGGGTTAGGCCCACTCCCCAGGGGATTGGGCCTAAGATGGCAATCAGACATCCCTCTGGCAGCCCGGCAGCCCTCAGGGGATGTCTACTTGCCAGCGGGGAGCAGGCCTAAACTGCAGTCAGACATCCTTAGCGCTGCTGAGGAGGCAGGAGAGGCTCCCACCACCACTGCTGTACTGGCAGCCATCAGCCTGGCTTGGCTGAGCAGAGCTCCTCCCATGTGAGAGCGCCCTGACCACCAGAGGGCAGCTTCTGCGTTGAGCGTCTGCCCCTTGGTGGTCAGTGTGTGTCATAGAGATCAGTCATTCCCAGTCCTTCTGCTGTTAGGGTCAGTTTCCATATTACCCATTTACTATATAGGATAGAGGCCTGGTGCACGTGTGGGGGCCGGCTGGTTTGCCTTGAAGGATGTCCTGGATCAGGGTGGGGGTCCCGCTTGGGTGCCTGGCCAGCCTGGATGAGGGGATGATGGCTGTTTGCAGCTGGTCACACCCCCTTCAGGGTGTGGGTCCCCACTGGGGGTGCCTGGCCAGCCTAGATGATGGGATGATGGCTGTCTTCAGCTGGTCACACCCCCTTCAGGGTGGGGGTCCCCACTGGGGTTCCTGGCCAGTCTGGGTGAGGGGCTGAGGGCTGTTTTCAGGCTGATGGGCAACTGAAGCTCCCAGCCTCTCCTTTTTTCTTTTCTTTTTTTTAATTCTGGGATTAATTTACCTTCTATAGCTGTCACTGGAGCTGAGAGCAGGCTCCAGCTCTGAGGCTGTTGCCAGCTGAAAGCAGGTACCTGGGTTTGTTTAGATTCTATAATTGAAACTCTGTTGCCATCACTGGCCGCTCTAAGCTCTGAGGCCGCGCTGGCTGAAAGCAGGTTTCTGGGGTTTGTTTAGGTTCTATAATTGCAACATTGTTTCATCCGGAGCTCAGAGCTGAGCTGCGGCAGGCGGGGAAGGTTGACTTCCTCCATCACTGGAGTAAGCAAGCCTCATGTTCATGTTCGCTTCAGCTGCCTGGCTGCTGGCTGCCATCTTGGCTGGCAGTTAATTTGCATATCTTGCTGATTAGCCAATGGGAAGGGTAGCGAAGTTATGGCTAATTACCATGTTTCTCTATTATTAGATAGGATAGCCTCAAAATATAACTTTTTGACTGGTATTTATATAACGAGAAGAATTGTCAGACTCAGTTGTTAAGGCTCTTGACAGTTTCTCATCAGCTTCCCCTGGATGTTTACAAAAGGAGTAACCATTGCTCAGTGGTTTCCACTGTAAATGCACAGGAGTGGTTCCGTGCGTGTGTAGGGAAATGACTATCACCACATAGGCCACTGAGGACCATGGCAAGAAGGCTTCCTGGGCTGGGTACATGATAAGGGAGAGTTGAGAGGGACAGAGAGAAAGAGGCCACACAGCCTGGTCCAGTCACTCTTGCTCTGCAGCTGTGCAGCTCTTAGGCCATTTGAGTTCCTCACAGCCTTTTCCATGTGGGTTAATAAACAAGAAAGATCTACAGCATTCCACAATGAAATTGTCTTTTGGAATAGATGTTTAGCTGGCAGCTTCACTCTTTCATTTCTTTAAAAGAGATATATCGTCAGTGCTGTTTGCAGGAAACTGTGATGAGTCCCGTCCTGGGGATGGCTTTGCCTTCATTTCCTAAAATGTGCTTTAGACAGGCTGATCATTTGGGTGAACGATAACACAAAACTCTACAAAATGAAATTAAAATGTTTGCTCAGGAAAGAACAAGAGGGCAAGGTGAAATTTTATAAAGAATTATTGGTAAAATATTGGGTTTGATTAATGAGATATTTAGTCATTCCCTTTATTCCATTTCTAAATGCCCTCCTGGCCACTGTGCATTTCAGGCTCTATATTATGCTTAGTTACAAGTTAGTAATAAAAACAAAACAAACATGACCACTGCCCTAGGAACTCAATCTGGGATTCAGTCAATAAAGAAGTGAACAAATGAAAATTTTAATTTATATTAAAATACATATATTTAATGAATGTTATGATAGAGAATAATTTAGTTGGGTTCTTTGTCAGAAAATGTTATAGCAAATCCCTCAGTAAATTAGTATTTTATTTATTTATTTATCCTCACTCGAGGATATTTTTCCATTGATTTTTAGAGAAACTGGAAGAGAGAGGGAGAAAATACCAGTGTGAGAGAAACACATCAATTGGTTGCTTCTTGCATGCGTCCTGACCAGGGCCTGGGCCAGGGAGAAGCCTGCAACAGGTATGTGCCCTTGACCAGAATTGAATCTGGGATCCTTCAGACTGCAGGCCAACGCTCTAGCCACTGAGCCAAACTGGCTAGGGCCAGGAATTAGTATTTAAATCACACTCAGTGAAATTACTAATCCATCAAGGGAAAAATTGGCAGTATCGTCCTAGGAAAAGGGAAGGACATAAGCAAAAGTCTGGAGCTGGCTGAAGCATTAGCGTATTTGGTAACTGAAAATGGACCAGTGTGCTGAGAGGTGGAATGGAAGCCAGGGAATATGTAGTTTGAATTGTATAGGGTCTTGTAAGGCATAGTCAACTGTTTGAAAATGGGTCACTATGGTAATTCCATTTCTTCTTTGCTAATTGGTATTACATCTGCTATTCAATACAAATTATTAAATGAATATACGCTATCGAATAAAATATTAACTTTTATTCTATATAATTAATAGATATCTACTTTAATGATTTAAACAATCTTAGGTCATCCAATGGAAAAGAACTTACATTGTAATAGGGCTGACATGCTGAAGTAAATGACATTGACTTTGAAATGACATAGACTAAAGTTAAGTGGTAGAAACAGATTTCAACTCATTTTATTTTTTAATTTCCTACTTTAAAAATATGTTTTTTAAATGGATTTTCAGAGAGAGGAAGGCAGAGGGTGAGACAGATAGAAACATCAATGATGAGAGAGAATCATCAATCAGCTGCCTCCTACATGCCCCCTACTGGGGATTAAGCCTGAAACCTGGGCATGTGCCCTGACCAGGAATTGAATCGAGACCTCTTGGTTCATGGGTCGACGCTCAACCACTGAGCCACTCCAGCCTGCCAACTCATTTTATTTTTAATCTTTAACATGATTCTTTTGAACTTCAATGAATTAAAAAATTTTGGACTTGTTGATGTATTATGATGGGATAATACATCAATAATATTACATGATACATTGTGTGATAGTAAAACAAGCAGGGTTCAGGAATTGATAATGTAACGGAGATGGAACTATTTTCTAGTTTGGATCTCTATACTTTTAAAAAGAAAACGGAAATGAGTAATAAGTTAAAATATGAACTGCATAAGCTGTAATTCATATATATGTGTAAAAATGTTAAAATTAATAACTGTAACAAAAATATTTCCAATTACATGGAGAATTTACTATAATAGTTGGGGGATAAGGTATGCAGGATAGATCAATATTGTGGATCGAGTTGTCATCAAAAGCATATTTCTATAATTATTTGTTTTACCTACTTTCAATCTCAAAATGTATTTTTCTAAGTTAGCCCTTCATGTCTTCCAATCTCTTAGGCTCCTCCTTGTTCTTGAGTTCTTTTGACAGTGTGCTGTCTCGAAATCCTCCTTTACACAGTAATTCACCAGCTTTATACAATTGTTAGAACACCTGCTATGCAAGACATCCAGTAAAGAAGACACTGTCCTTCCTCTCAAAATTTTGAAATGGGATCAGTAGGAAGAAATATTTAGATTAACAACTGCAATATAGGAAAAATGTTGGTGCAAGAAAAAATGAAAAACATCTGAGAGGGGAGAATTCAGAAGAGAGAATGATAACATTTGCTTGGGAGGATTAACATGTTAATGGAGGCAGTAGAATTTGAACTGATACTTGAAGAATGGCCATTATTTTGAAGACTGGGAAAGGAAGGAATATGGTGAGCAAGGGAGTGGCAAGCATGCACTAATCTTGAGAATAGAATGATTGCTGCAAAGTTTGTTTTGACACAAGCCAGTATTACCCAGCTTGTTCATCCTCTTGATTCATCTTACTTGGCACCAAATGACTATTGGTTATTATCAGAAATAAAACTCGCCTCGTAAGATAAAAATATTTATTCTGATTCACTTATGTTTATTTTACTACTAGAGGCCTGGTGCATGAAATTCATGCATGGGTAGGGTCCCTAGGCCTGGCTGGTGATCAGGGCCGATCAGGTTCCCCACCTCCCTGCCTCCCGGCCTCCTTCTTCCCTCGCTCCCTCAGTGCCCTGCCGCTGGTTGCCCACCATGTTCCATGCCGACCCCTGGTGGTCAGCACACATCATAGCGAGCGATCGAACTCCCGTTCTCCAGGTAGAACTCCTGAGGGGACACTTTGCATATTAGCTATATCTCTCTTTCTCTCTCTCTCCAGGTTTCCAATGATTCACACCCTTGTGTACTACACTCCCTAATCTATATACATAAAAGCCAAGTAACTGCAATGATGGAATGACCGGAATGACCGATGGCTATGATGGACACTATGGTGGCCAACTGGCCTGATCGGGGCCCGTTCAGCCCCCCAACCTCCTATGGCCCCTCCCCCCAGCTGGCCCTACCCCCAACTGCCCCCCCCTCCCCGATTGAGGGCAGGGTCAATTGGCCAACCTCCCTTGTCCCCTCCTCCTCACCGGCCTGGCCCCCATAGGCCCCCAACAGGGCAGGCTGGCCGGACCCCACATGTGCACAAATTTGTGCACAGGGCCTCCAGTAATCTTATATTTTAGATAATGTCTCCCATTGACAGATGAGGAAACTGAAGCTTAACAGATTAAGCGTTTGAAGCACATGGCATTAGAAAATCATTTGGAAAATTTTTTAAGGATAAAAAAGAGAAAGTAAATGAATGATAAGTTATTTTTAAAAGGAAACCATGTAGAGAAAATAATAGGACAGGAGAATTTTGAGGGGAAAATATTTATTGAACAACACATTGTTAGGGACCTGATAAAGGCTCTGACAAGACTGCAGATATAGTAGATGTGATCTGATTATGAAGTATGAAGGAAACATATTGTTTCTATAACCCCCCATAATGGTAGAAGTGTGGACTGAGGGGAACAGTGAGAGCAAATGGACCTCACAGAACAGAATGGTCACTTTACAATGACATGGGCTACATGCTGAGCTCTGATAGACTAGTGTAGTATATTGTAATATATTTTGAATAGGCAGGAAGTGAAAAAATAATTTTTCTAGGACAGAAAACTGGGTGACCAATCTCAAGAAAGTGACAAAAGATATTGAGGGCAAATTTGAAAAATAAAATAAGTGCAGAGTTCAAGGCAGAATAGAAGTAAAAAAATCACTGTGCATTTCTCTCCTCTTGAAGGTCAACATCATGACCCTAAGGTCCCCCAGTCTGAAACCTAGTACCATTTTCACATCAGGCATGTTAGGTTGCTTCAGTTGTTAAGAAGACTGAAGTAGCTGAGATAAATACACACTTTCTAATTGAATTCAATAAAATCTCGAAAGTTCTTCTCCTCCTGGGTATTTTATTTCAGCCGGGTGCATGCATGGTTGATCTCACCACTAAATATCTGTGACTTGAGGGTGGGATACACATAGACTTTATATTTGCATTTATTCAAGTCCTGTCACAGGCCACTAAACACAGCAGGATCTTAGTGTGTGTTGAGGAGTCCTGGGTTGAGGTGGGGGAAAGGGATTACATGGAGATGGTTGAATTGGTGGTTCCCTGTTGATGGGAGGAGGAGGGAAGAGTTGGGGGCAGCTGGGAACCAGACACAGAAGTCCAGGTTGTATGCATTTGGTGGTGTCGTCACGAGCAGCCATTCAAAGGATTCCTGAGCAGTAGCGTGGTCGTGAGCAGAACCACTCTTTGAAAAATTTAATTGAGCAGGACACTGAAGGAGGAAAGATGATATCGGAATTAAATATAATATTTTAGGAGGAGGCAACAGGGGCCTGCCTCACCCAGGCAGTAAGAATAGGAGAAAGAGATGATAATATTGAGATCTAAAGAACAAGAGAATAGAAGTTCAATTCTAATTCCTTCTTTGAGCAGCTCTAGCATGTGAATATCAAGTGAGATTTCATTATTTTCATTGCTGACATCAAGAAGGAACATTGCGTTACTTTCTTTTGGTGGAACATGTGCTGAGTAGTAAGTTGGTATAAAGCCACTGACCTTGCCTAGCCTTTCATGGTGCCTGATGTCTACTTATACTTGGGCAGAAGGCAGCACACACAGAAGGAAGCACTCACTAGGTCTCGTCAGCTGCTGGGCTCACATCCACACCTTCCCACTCGTGTGACTGAGCGTTACTCGCTGACCCACCCTAATCTCACCGACACAAGTGCAGGTGAGGTTGGCGGTGGTGTGCCTGTGGTCTGGCCACTGTGGGGATTAGGGGTTGCCGTGAAGCACTGAGCACAGGGCCTGGCCCGGAGTAAGTGCCCAGGCTCACTAACTGATACGCAGACCGTCATCAAGATTCCAAAATCCCGGCCACTGCAGTCAGTGAACAAACCAAGGAGCCTATTGTCCCGCATGGGGTCTGCCTGAGAGTATCATGTTCTTAGGTACCGGCCTTGCTATTATTTTTACAATGGGCCTATTAAGCTTATTTTCTTAGGAACAAAATTGCTATGCAGTGCCCATTTTCAGGGAACCAAATAAAAGATTCACTTTCAAACTTTCTTTTGAATAAGAGGGAAATTTCCACACAATGGAACTATAAATTTAAGTGAAAGAACACGCTTTGGAATTTACAATAGATGGCAGGCTGTGTTCTTAGTCTTCTTGAAGGTGTGAAATTGTAGCTAATTGCTCTGTTCTCCATTTTAAAGAGCAAAGAGCTCATAAATAATAAGCTCCAGTAGCAGTTTGCAAGGCTCTAAAACCTCTCATTGCCAAAGATGTAATTCTTTTGAGTGTTGATTATTCCCATGCATTTTGAAGTGCCTTACAGAGACTAAGGGGATGAAAACCATCTCTTCCATTCCCTTTGCATAGAAGAGCTGTTTATGCCAATGAGAAGCTTACTCCCTTTGGTTGCCTACGACACATGCATCCTTTATCGAGATATAATACTGCTTAAAGATATAATGTAGGGGTCTCCAATAAAATGTAAATAATGAAATTACTACTTCCTGGGTAATGATAAGTATTTTCTTTAAAGTAGAAGTCAAAGCTCCTCTGAGCCTGCAGAGGCTCCATTCCCTTCAGCTCAAAATAATTCAGATGCCAAAGTGGCATGTCTCAGGGAGGCCCGTGCTGAACCACTTCAACACCTGAAACAGCATGCTCTTGTAGGGAAGGAAGGAGAATTTTCATTCTACCCTTTTAGGTTCTTGGCTGAGACTTGTTCCCCCACCTTCTTAAGAAAAGACAGATTAACAGGAGAAAAATAAAGAGAAGTTTAATGACATGTATACCTGCTGTATACACGGCACATACCCAAGAAAACTGAGTAACTCTCCCACATAACCCAAGCCACCACTTTATTTTTATTTTTTAAAATATATTTTATTGATTTTTTACAGAGAGGAAGGGAGAGGAATAGAGAGTTAGAAACATCGATGAGAGAGAAACATCGATCAGCTGCCCCCTGCACACCCACCACTGGGGATGTGCCCGCAACCAAGGTACATGCCCTTGACTGGAATCGAACCTGGGACCCTTCAGTCCGCAGGCCAACGCTCTATGCACTGAGCCAAACCGGTGCTGGCTAAGCCACCACTTTAAATAACATCCCTATTTAAAGAGGAAAGACGACATTGGGGGAAGGGGAGGCCAGTTACAGGTATTACCAAGAAAAGCCCGGCAAACAAGGGTGAGGTTGTTATGCAGATTTAAGTCCTAGATTTCTCCATTGATAAAAAGATTTAGTCACTTCCTCTTCCTGGTACAGAGGCAGAGACCCTTGCAATGGCAACATTTTCATTATAAATGTGTCTCTTACAAAAGGGTACCTTCTACTCAGTTTTCAGAGCTTCTCCCATGTCTACTGTTTCTTAAAAATAACGATCTCAAAATAACCAATAGGCCAAGGAAGCATATTTTGGGGTGGCATGTTATGCTCCCCTTTACTTCTAAGGGGCAGTGGGGCCAGGGGAGAGTGCCAGGCCGGAAATCAGGTGGTTCCTTTTTTGATTCAGCCCTGGTTCACCTTGTGACCTTGTTGGGGAAATATAAGCAAAGCAAAATCTCCTGCCAACCCAGAAAACCTCTGCACACAATGTAGCAGAGAGAGAAGACAGTTTTATCATTGAATAGGCATTAAACTAGAATGAGATGCACATCTCAGGCCACTCACTAAAAAAGAGACAAAGGAATCTCACCCTTACACATAGCCAAGCAGATACAGCCCACTGATAGACAGTACTAGTCCTCAAACAGTGGACTTGACAGCACCATTTGTCACACACATGTCACCTGAAGTTCATTTGGTAATTAGGGGGACCTTCTGTGATAGCCAATTGGTTTTATCCAAAGGAAAATTAAATGACAGGAGGTAGTTTTGGAGCAAGGCACCTGCCAAGTCAGGCTGCTGTCCTACCGAAACTGGATGACAGGGGCTTGATGGTTACATTTTAAAGTGATGGGTTCTAGGTCCTTGAGGCAGAAATTCCTGTTTTTATTAGTAAAATATACATAACATAAAATTTACCACTTTAAGTGTACCATTCAGTAGTAGGTACATTTGCAATGTTGTGTAACCATCACCTCTATCTGTATTCAAGACTTTCTCATCACCCCAAATAAAAACTCTACCCTATAAGCAATAATGCCCCATTCTCCCCTGAAAACAAAAACAAAAACACAACAACCCTCTTATCCTATATAATAAAAAGCTAATATGCAAATTTTTCCCATGGGTGGGAGTTCTACCAACTGGGAGTTAGACATTCGCTGACCACCTGGGGGTGGCAGTGGCAGGCAGCTGGGGGAAGGGAGGCCCTGGCTGGCAGCCGGCAGCCTCTAGGGACCCTACCTGTGCACAAATTTGGTGCACTGGGCCTCTAGTTTTAAATAATTCCTAAAACTTCTAATTGTGCCCTCCTCCCCTCCCCACACCTGCTTTCAATAAAACCTTTGGCAAGCAACTATATTTTTCTATAACTTAATGTGTTGTTTAGTTTTCCTTCTATTTACTTTTGCATTTTCCTCTAAAGACAAGGGGTGCTATTACTTTCATATATGATAGTAATAAAAAGAATCCTTTAAATAAATTTAAGTAAAAATGAGTTTATTTTTAAAACATTTAAAATAAAATGAGTCAAGGCCCTGGCTGGGTAGGCTCATTTGGTTGGAGCATTGTCTGCAATGCCAAGGTTGCAGGATTACTCCCCATCAGGGCACATACAGGAAGCAATCAATGAGTGCATAAATAAGTGGAACAACAAGTCAATGTTTCTCTCTCCCTCCGGCTCCCCCTCCTTCCCTCCCTCCCTCTCTTTCTTCCTCTCTCTCTCTCTAAAAAACAAACAAACAAACAAACAAAAAACAATAAATAAAATGAGTCACTGTTGTGACCAATGAGGGGCATGTGTTCAAGTCAGCAGTTCCCATAGTTCAAGGATAGCAAACAGGAACTGCACAGCCTTAAACTGTCACAGTTGAGAGAGAGGACGAGTATACGGAAAGTCTGAAAACAGAGGCAGAACCAACCTTGTGATGATACATGATTTTTGGACTGGAACACATGGTGTTCCCTGGATTCTTTGTCTGTTGGAGTCGAAGAATGAATCCACGGACTGAAGATGGTATAGCAAAGGTGGAGATTTATTGAAGAACAAGTACAGACTCCCACATGGTGAAGGGGAAAGAATCTCAGAGCACAGACTCCCATGTGGGGAGGGGGAAAGAGTCCCATTGACTTCCTGTTTCCATGGTTTATAAAGGCTGCAAGTCCCTATGTCCTGATATCCCTTCTGATTGGTCAATATCTCCTTTTGAATTGGTTTCTACGGTAACTCCCAAGGCCCTCCTCCTTCATTGTCCTCCTCCCCCATTGTCCTCCTATTCCTTCTGGGCTTTCTTTCTCCTTTATTTTGTAAATATAGACCTTTTGGGTACTCCTGGTTCCCTTGTCTTATGTAAATATAACTGTTGGCTCCCTTCTGTTATGGAAATGTACCTTCTCCCAGCTCTCTAGTCTTATGGAAATGTAACTTCTAGTCTATAGCCCTGTGTGTTTTTTTCCATGAACCCCCAATTCTAAAAATTCCCTAAGCCTGCCTATATCCCCCTAAAATTCCTATTTCAGTGGTATGAATGTGAATAATTGATAGATGCTCAAAGACCAGGGTCTGTATATAGAAAATTTGGCAGGTGTTCCTGTGAAAAAGATCTAGATGCCGTTGTGCAAACATGTTTATTAATCCTTTAAAACCATATCTATGCCTCTTAAAGCACATTGATGCAACTCTAGTGTTCAGAACAAGGAGATTATGGTTGTGCTGATTTAGCACTGCTCAGGGCATTTTATAAAACCCTGGTAAATTCAGGTGGAGATGGATATTATAAAATGAAGCACGTCCAAATAAGTAGGGGAAGTATGATAAAGAGTTTGAAACGCATGTCGTGAGTGCTAAGTCTGAAGAACCTAAGAATATTTCGATGAACAGAGACTTGATACTAAAATCCTCTTTGCATATCTGAACAGATATCATGTGAAAAGAGGAACCAGTGAGACAAATGAGGACTTGCTAGCAGATACCGTTGTCCAACAGTAGAGTCAGCAGCCACATTGGGTAGTGAGAGCTCTCTCAGCAGAGGTAATCAAACAGATGAGGCCTTGGCTGATGATTGTGCAGCTGCAGATGTGTGCAGTGATATTACCGTAAAAGGCTTGGTTGGGTTGTGGTATGTTGGGAGCAGTTAGAAAAGGAATTAATATGTAAAAAATACCTGTTCTATTACAGGCTATTTGCTAGTATTTTTGATCACCTGTTTCAGTGTAGGAAGAACTTAAAAAAAATTACTTTCTGGCAAAGTTGCTTAATTCCTAACAACAACAACAATACTGATGCTTCGAAGATCTAAAAGAAAACTACCAGCACAGACCAGCTTGCAAAGTGCAATGGTAGAGAAATGTGTAGAGGATAATGGGCCCAGATTATGTCTTAAGGGAATTTTGGGCTTTGGGGACAGTCAGCTTGTTTTTCCCTTTGTATTTTCATGCCTTCCAAAAGCTGACTCTGGGTCTCCAGGGATTCCGGTGAGAGAGGCCCAGTCTTTGCAGCTTCCCTCCCAGAACAGTGAACATCTGGGATTTGCTAAGTGTGACTCCCACCAGGAGATGGCAGCATGTGCCTATAGATGTACCAGCCAGCCCATGTAGTGCCTCACAACACCATGGGCTATGTTTAAGGGACACTAGGGGGCACTAAGCTCCCACCGCTGGTTACAGAGTGAGCTGTTCAGAGGATCACTTCGTAGGAAACAGTCCTCCTTATAACTACTACCCTATAACTCCACCCTATTACTACTACCCCCCCCCCCGCACTCCCCCCCCCACACACACCTACACCTATTCACAAAGAGGGTCCTGTGGCTGTCTACAAAGCCGTGGCTATTACACACACACACACACACACACACACTTTGCAATCTGAGACAGGTCCAATGAACCCCCCAAATCTCAAGGTTCAGAGACAGCTGTCATCTCTATCTACTTCTTTTACACTTTGGCGACCACAGGAAGTGCTCTTTATTCCATGCAAGTTTCAGTGGCAGGACTTACTAGACTCCAAGACCAACCAGGGTACCAGATGGACAGGTTGTATCCAGCAGGAAACAACAGCAAATCAAGAACAAGGACAGATTTTGTGCTTCTATGAGCCTCGCGCAGTAATTGTGGAGCTATATGTCCAATGAGATTTTAGACGTGCATGTAGTTTAATTTTGTGAAAGCGGTAACTCTGTCCTCCCTTCCCACTTTAGGTAACTGCTGCTCAGTGTTACTTCTTAGTTACTTCTCCACTGTCATAATCTGCCCAGCAACTGAAAAGAGACTCAATCCCAAATTTAACTGATTCCAAATACTCTGTTATTTCTACAGCCTCTTTCTGCTGCTTCCCCTACAACACGGGAACATTCAAATCTCTGAAGAAATACTCAATTCTCTGAAAGGAATTTAGTGTCACGTGCAGTTGTTTTTCCTTTTCCAAATAGAATACAGTGGAATTAAACAAAGGCTTTTTGCCAAGTGCTAAACAGAATCTCTTCCGCCAAAGGCGAGCTCTAGTTAAGCGGAATGTGATGTGGGAATTCACAGGAGCGTTGCCCAATACCCCCTTCTCTGTAATCACGAGAGCACCCACACCGTCCAGGTACCATACACATTTTAAAACAAGGCTAACGTGCACGTTGCTGTGCTTGTTCTCGAACATGTTAGTCAATAAAGTAAAATGAACCACACATTCTCAGGTCCAGGTGAGATGTGAATGAATGTGGACCCAGAGGTCTTTGTCACCTGGGCTGCACTATGGTCTGCATAGTGAGTCTGACCAGTGAACCTGGGTGATCTTAAGGGGCAGTAATAAAAGCATAGAAGTTCTAAATAACGGATGGGATCATTTCCCTCCACTGTGGCTTGGTCCGATCATTCCTGGTGGTGCCAAGACCTTGTTGCCACATTTTGGCAAGAGGAATAGTGGCCTGGTGAGGGGGTCAGAAAACACCCAATGGACCAATGATGATTGAAGCAGAAACTCCTTTCCACACACAGGGCACATGCTGAATTAAAGCTGGGAGCACAATAATGACGAGGCAAGCTCTGTCCCCGCCCTGTTGAACCTCCGTCTGATGGGGAAAACGGATATCGCAACCAGGAGGTATAAAATGTACTGTAACAGGGGAAAGAACTGGGTGGTAAAGAGCCCACCAGAGAGGCCCTACCCCCATCTCAGGGGAGTCGGAGGAAAACTCTTGGAGAAAGTTTGTCTAATTTGAGACCCGAATAGTGACTAGGAATTAGTTAGAGAGGGTGGGAGAAACTGAGGCTTTTCCATGGAAATAATCTGCTTTCCCAAACAGAAAGGTTCCTGCGACTTTCTATATGTATGCGGTCTTTCTAAAATACCTAGAAAAATGTCTTTTGTGTCTGTTATCTATTGGTCCTTGCTGTGTCTCCTGGTTTGACCCTCTGAGTCGTGCTTCCCGTTTTGGTCCAGATACCTCCCTGGGAGTGGAGGAGAGGTCTGTTCTTTAGCTGGCGACCAATACGCCTTCTGGCTTCATTGTGGACACCGAAACCAGTGACTCTGAGGACTATTATGAAAGCGCGTGAGTTCAGCACATGAGGGCAGAAGCCGTCTAAGCCAACAAGTATCTACTGCCAGTTGGATTTCCACAGGATTACCCCGCCCCCCCCCCCCCCCCCCATTTATCTTCAGTCATTTGGGAGAAGACATGTTACTGCTGAATGGCCTTTGAGAGGAAGAATTGAATAGCAATCAACTTTTTGGCAAAGCCAGGATAGAGGTGACTTAGATCACCGAAGGTCATATGATAGCCAAATGATCTAAGCCACTGGGGATGGATAGTAAACATTTCCTCACATTTTTTGGTTGCTCTGTGGGCAGGAACAAAGCATGATTGAAAATTAAAGTGCAGACTCTCTCTTTTGAGTAAACCCTTCTGTCATTTTGAGGCCGGCTGGCAACCACCTAGCCGTTCTGTTCAGAAAGACTTTTGAAAATCAAGTAGAGGCATGCTCTAGAAGCCATAGCAAGCATAACAAGTGTCTTCCGCTTCCTAAGTATATCCCTTTGTTCCTTTAAACCCAAAGGAACATCTGTAGAAATGCAAACCAAGAATCCACCCATTCTTAATAGCTGGCAGTTGGGGTTTATGTTGTTCAATCAACCTTAATGCTGGCAAAAAATGAGTCCTTTGTTTTGCTTTGGGGAGAAATGGAGCCTCTTAGAGGTGGCAGGCATAAAGACCTGTTGATTCAACGCATTTTGTGTTAGATTAGCTAGACTCTATAGAGTGACAGGCCCCTGCGCCTCAGGTTGTCTATGTTTTGCTAAGATAGGAAGGATTCCCTCAGGGACCGACAGGCCTGGGGCTAATTATGCTGTAGGGTGAATTCATCACTAAATCTTTTTCACTAACAAAGACAAATGACTTCATAGGTTGTAAAAGGCCCTAAAAAATTAGGTGAGTGAATCTAACTTGCAGCCAACACATGAACCCAGAGTCAGCAAATGGCAGCCTGCCAGAGAGGCTCCTCATTGTTGGTTTGCATAGACAAAGACGAGAAATAGGCAACTGTCATTGGGTTTACAGCTTATGACCTCTTTCACCGACCGTGGTCTTCACTGCAGTCAGTAAGAGGGAGGCATTGTTAGGGCCTTCATGTGCAAATGTGGAAATTGTGCTTCAGAAATTTCAGAATCATATAATCAAAAGAGCTTGGGTTTTGCAGATATTCAGCTTTTAGCTCCAATTCTGTCTTCACCACTCATTGATGTGTGACAGATTTTAAAATCTCTTTGAGACTCAGTCTCCTCATCTTTATAATGGGGATGATAATATCTACCTCATAGGCTTGTGACAACAGAGAGAATTCATCCATTCTCTCTCTCTCTCTCTCTCTCTCTCTCTCTCTCTCTCTCTCTCACACACACACACACACACACACACACACACACACACACACGTCCCTTAAAACATTTGTGAATTGGAAGAACTAGTTTAGCTTCTCTGTGACACATTTTCTTATTTATAAAATGTAGACAAGAATAACAGCTGCTCCAGTGATTTGTTGTGAAGCTTAAAGCTGATAATGGGAGGTAAAGTCAACCAGTAAGCACTTTGATGATGATGATGAGTCTCTTACCCCTCAAATTATTAGTCCATGGTCATCATGTAAGGTCCAGAGCCAGGGTGCAGTCCCAGGAGTTCTAACTTTAAGATATAAGGTTTTTCTATTGTGAGAAAGGAACACAGAATTAAGGGCAAGGATGGGAAACAATGTGAAATCCCAAGAGCTGGGATTTCTGTGATGGCATAAAAGACTTTCAAGAGACAATGGAAGTGTGGGAGGGCTAGGCTAATGCCTTCCTGATGGGCAGCCTGGGACCTCTCAGGCTTTGATGAGGGGGTTCAGAAGGACATTATGTGGCAAGACCTGCATAGCCTCTCTGTGTTGGTCATGGGGCTGAGTTACAGAGCCACCAGATATGGAGTGTGATCTTCAGCTCAGGTTTGAAAGAAGGACCTGCCATGATCAAAGGGAAATCATATTCCTTGATTATTCCTCCCTTTTATAGCTTCCTCTTTTGGGAGAAGGATCTAGGCGGTCGTCATTTATATCTGTAGTAAAAAGTGTCTTATCTTGTATTATTTATTCAGTTACTCATTTTCCTATATTACCACTTGCAAAAGGTCAGATGGCTGGTATTAAGTTTCTATCTCTTTATCTGTAAAACTGGTAATAAGAGTTTTTATCCCTTAGGATTTTAATCAAGATGTAAAATAATGCAGGTAAAACACTTAGCTGTTATTTATTAGTCACTGTCTTACTACTTATTGATAACTCCATTGAAAACACATTAGGGATATAGCAGCAAAAACGGGATTTGGTCATTTGGTTATTGTCTGAGGTCTAGCTTAGAGACCTGGTTCAGATGACTAGTACGACCTAAAGAAAGTCACATTTTCTCTCGACTTTTGTTTTTATTCTCATCTGTAAAATGAAGATATTGGAAAAGATCAACATTTAAAGGTATTTTCTGCCTAGCTGGCGTGGCTCAGTGATTGAGCGTCGATCTATGAGCCAGGATGTCATTGGTTGTGAGCTCCATTCCCAATAAGGGGTGTGCAAGAGTTAGCTGACCAATAATTCCCCCTCATCATTGATGTTTCTCTCTCTCTCCCTCTTCCTTCCTCTCTGAAATCAATAAAAACATATATTTTTTTATAAAGGTATTTTCCAAGAAACATTCACCTCATGAGATTGTCCAGGGATGAAAAGGAGTTCACTGGACATGCAAGTGTGAGAGAGTTTGTATCTTATATTCCTTTCCCAGAAATCTTCAGTGCACAACACCATACTTCCTCCTGAAGTAAAGGAGTCCTCTCGTAAAGAAACCTGTTAGATTGAGATGAAAGTTTCCCAAAGTCATTTGACCACAGGACCCATTTCTCTCCATACAGCAGATCCCCTTCATGTGGCTTGTTCTTTGGGACATGCTGAACTAGGTGACCTAAGGGCTTTTTCAACGTTGACCATCTTTTCTCTCTACCAACACACCTACACTGGATGTTTTCTTCTGTGCCTTCAACATCAGGTACAAGGGGGGATATTCTCCTTGTTGATAGGCACCATACCTGTCAATCCCAAAGCATGTGGTCTAGGCAGCTGACAGGTCTGTACTTACAAAGCCACATGGGTAAAATACACACATCAGTGCATGCACAAAGAAGATGATAATATGCAAAATGTAGACATGCATTTCACAACATTCTTACTGCTGCCAAAGCTGTTTATTTTTTCAGTGTTCCCTGAGAAGCCTTTTCTTTCAGAATTGTATCTCGTTTTTCTCACCCAAATGGAAAGAAAACCTTGGAACCAGAAGCCTTTCTTTGCTTTCTGAGTAGTTGAGCCAAATAGGAGTGATGGTCTGGAAGCCAGAAAGGTTGGATTCTAGTTCTGCCTGTGCCATGGGCTTGACCTTGATTTAGAGCACGTCATCTGGCCAATCAATCCCGCATTTCTCAATCTAGAAGGTGAGAAGTTGAGCTTAATTGGTCTTGGTGTTCTCACCCAGCATGAGATGTGGTTTCTTCTAGATAATTGGCATCTGAAGCCCGCTTTTGATCCAGCAGTCCCACAGTCTATCCCAGAAGCCTCCTGTAGTAGCCATCTGATCCTGTGTGGTTTGTATTAGCCTCTCTGCACCAACAAGCAATAGCAGGGGATGGGAACAGCTCGAACCCATCTGGCTCTTCACACCCCACGTGCCACCCACACTGATGTCACCCTCATTGTTGGGGAAAAGGCTCTTTCCATCATCTGTTGGGACAGTCTGTGTCCACTAGATCAATGGTCTGGATTTTAGGGATTTGGGTGTTTTTCTTTCTTTTTTTTTTCATGTCATAACAAAAGAAATATCATCAACACAAAACCTAATTTAAGTTATGGGAAGGATTTCACTTAAATCCACAAAAGCAATGAGAACCAGACTTGGGCTGGCAAGTAGGGCCAGACACAATGGATTAGGTTAAGGCACGAGGATCAGCCTCAATTCTGAGGTTAAAGATTGTTCTTTCTTTTGTGGCTCTGTCAGACCCTTAACATCACTTAACCATAATTGATTCGGGGGAACTGAATGCTGTGAATGTGTACATTGGCTTCTGTTTCTCCAGAATTGTGCTTTCTAGGAGCTCATATTCCCTGAACTATTGAGCACAGTGATCTTCTCTTCAGAAAAAGCCTCAAGTGTTGATCTTGAGGTTGTTTTCTGTGTCCCTCTCCCTGATCCATAGGCAGTCAGCTAATTAAGACCTGCTTGGGGCTTGGATCACTCAGTAACTCCTGGGGAGGGTTAGTCTCTGTACATTTCAGGAAGAGGAGCATCACAGACCTGGGCTGTGTCTCTGGGAGGCTCAGTGGCTTTGCCACTCTGACCCTGGGCCAGGTATTTAACCACTCTGTTCAGCTTCCATTTATGCACAATGGGGTGGATAAGCCATGAGCCCCTCATGGGGTGGGTCTATTGGGACACCTTTTTCTCCTTCACCAGTTTTCTGTATAATATCTGTGGAACATCTTGACTTTGTCTCACTCTTCCTTGTTCTCAGTGTCTTGGACACTGGGCAAGGGCTGTCCCTTTTCCCAGCAACAACCTTCCTCTGTTGCTTGGTGAAAGTGTACTCATTCTTCCAGAATCAAATAGAGTGTTTTCTCTCTTTGTAGTTTTTTTATGACATTCCAGGCTAGATTTCCCTGCTCTGTGTTAGATTTCCCTCTCTGTATTTACATTTGTCAGAGCACCTAGGAAACCTGAAGTCCACCCTTAAGATGCTCACAGACTTTGGAGAGATGTGTCCAGCATCCCATGGTTAAACCCTGTTCTAGGCATATCATAATTGGTGAATAAAACTGCAGAATATATTTTATTTTTATACACCAGTGATGAGAAGGATCATACTAGTGAGCTGAGTGAAGGTAAAAAAAAAAATTCTTGGTGACAGTTTCCTATGAGCCAGGGTATATTATATATTCTACCTCATTGCACCTCTCCAAATTCTGAAGATGTATATGGAGCAATGTAATTTGAAAGAGGAAGAATTGACTCTCAGAGAATTTAAGTAACTTACCCTGTCAGTTGGATGCTTTGGGAAGCAGACACTGAAATGGAATTAATAGTTTATGTGGAATTAATTGTGTGTGTGTGTGTGTGTGTGTGGTGGGGGAGTGGAGTACAAAGTATAGGCCAATTCCACAGGGAACTCCAGAGCAAAAATTTCCCATTAGAAATGCCCCATGTTGAGCAGAAATGGTAATGAAGAAATGGTACTGCAGTTGGAAGTTCTCAGCTAACTGTAGCCCTTACATATGGAATCTAGATGTCCGAACAAAGCCATGATTTGAAAACATGGGTCAGCCTGACTTTAAGTCCAGTTTTTACTACACTATACTTCTCAAACTTAAGGGACCTCCTATTACTTATCTTGACATAGTTTTAAAGATCACATGAATGACCAAGACCAGTACAATACCAACACACATATGACACTAGAGTTTAAGTTCCTCTGAAAAACCAGATACAAGGTGACCTTCTCATTCACAATCTTGCTTCCATTACTCTGTTTCCTCTCTCTTGAAACTATGTTTTGGCAGAACCTACAGGGATCATATAATATACTGAATGATTAAAAGTTATTCAAACCCCAGATGATTGAACCTACTGATTAAGCAACTGTATGGACATCCAAATCATTTAACAGGGCTCTGATGGTCGCCAAGTGTTGTAACCCTGGACTGGAAAGTCAGGGGATTTATACAAGCTGGTCTGATCCAAGTCTTGATTAACCATGACCTCATCTTCATGACCCTCATTATAGACATCCTGGGACTGCAGCCTTTCAACCACCTCCATTTATGGCCACTTGAGGGCCATCAGAGTGGGATGGCATGGGATCTATTACATGAACTCTCTGAAGTATTCAGAAAACTACAAATCAATGCACAGCCATTTGAAATCCAATGCTTTCAAGTAGCTGGCAAAATATGATGTCAAGTAGAGAGACTGAGATGGGTTTAACTTTCCCTCAGATGATTCTGTTGCTCAATTTGGTAGTAAGTGTAAAGTCTCAATCACTCTACTCCACAGACCCCAACCTAGAGTTAATAAGTATCTCCAGGGTTGGAGCTCAGAATCATTTATTACTGATTTATGTGAGTTCATCACAGAGAGAGCAGACTGGCCCTAGATCTTGAACCCCATCCAAGTTCATGCTGATCTTAAAAGTTCTAGTCCCAAGGTCACCAGCTTTTTAGTGGGAGAAACAAGCCTAAACCCCACTCCAGCAGTCTTTCAGAATTACAGGGAGTCATACAGCTCTTCAAATCTATATGTCGATGGCTGGCTCAATTGGTGGCGAGCTTTCCATCCCTGGAGATATTCAAGCAGAGGCAGGAAGGTCATGTGTCAAGTAGATTGTGGAGAAGAGTCTTGAAGAGGGAAGGAGGTTGGAATCCATAAATTCTCTTGCAACTCTGAAAGTCAACCTCTAATAAAGCTTGACATAGACAATCCAGGAGGAAAAAAATTCACTATAATTCATGCCTAATATATCTACCCACACCGTCCTTCAAATAATGGTCTAGTATTAGGCATTTACTTTCTAATGCCATCTACAAATCTGCTGGGGTCCAGCCCCAGCGGGTCCAGGGGTTCCCAAAGGTGTGGACGGAGTTGGCGAAGAATGAATGACACGGAGGCAGTGTTCAGGTGATCATCATAGCCAGATGATCTTTTTTTTTTTATTGTCATCTAACATCTGTATTTATACTATTTGGTCCTCACCTGGGGAAACAACCTTTTTTCTCCTAGCCAGATTCCTCCCCCTATTGTCCTCTTACATCTGCATTTATCCTATTTGATCTTAACCCCATCCATTCCATTCCAAAGGCTAGGGCGTTTCTCATCTCCATTTCAAGGTTCCTTGAAACATCCTTGCAGGTACTGCCTCAAGCAGCCAGGATGGATCGGCTTCCAACAAATTCCCCCATTTTTATTTTTTAAATGACAGAGCCTTGTTAGAAAAAAAAGAGGGAGAAGAAAGGGAAGAAGGCGGCATCCTGACACAGCCCTTTCCTTCAGCTGCCCCTTTCCCTGTGGTCCAAGGTAGAAATGGGAAACAAGTCCTGTTGCAGTGAGAGGGCAGCTGCTGTCAGCCAGGTCTCTTATCTGGGTACTGATCTCAGCTGGACCAAGTCTCTTTCTGTTCCCGATGTGAGCTGGGCCAAGTCTCTATCTGTTATCTGGGTCCTGATCTGAGCTGGACATGGGAAGCGAGAAGCAGCCATGGGGGCAGGAGACCTTCCTCAGAAGGGGCAAGTGTTCAAGCCCCTGCACAATTGGGGGGGGGGTGAGGATCTGTGCCCCACCTCTGTTGAACCCCAAGTTCTCTCCTACTGGCCCTCCGACTGTGCCTGTCTTAGGTCGCCCCTCCCTAAGGGGTCTTACCCGTCATTGACTACCAGCCATCCTCTGGGCCAAGTAGGGTGATGTGAGGTTCAGTTCTGTCTCCTTGTTAACCTATGTCCCTCTGGCCTCCATGCCCAGCAACTGCCTTTGGATCCCCTCGCCTGCTGGCGGGGCCCCGGCATTGATCACATATCTTGGGGAACCCAGGTTTCTTCTCCAGAGAGGGCCCAGCTCACACCATTGGGTGAGAGACAGATCCATGGTACTAGCCACCATGACCTCAGCATTAACAGAGAACTCAGGCAACAGCTGTGGGCAATTGGATAGTAAGAAGAGGGTCCCTCTTGACACAAGGGCAAGAGGGGCCAATACAGGACAAAGGAGAGTCCCAGGACAGGCTTTCTCAGACTAGGAAGTCAGGCTCTTGGCACAAGACAACTCCACATATGGGGCATATACCATACACCCCCTAGTCATGGTAGAAAAGGGAGGTTCCCTTCCTGGAACAGTAGGGTAGAGAGATTCTAGAAAAGGCTGTGTTCAGGAGAGAAGGAGAAAGGCCAAAGAACCAGCAAACAAGTAGTTAGATTTATAAAAAGAAAAGGGAAAGGAGATGTGGGGCAAAGCTGGGACATAGTTTTTAAGCATCAAGAACAAAAGGCTACCATAATGAAAGTAAAACTTAAGCATCAAGAACAAAAGTCTGGCTATTAAAACAATAACAAGACAATGCCCATGAAAAACCCAAAACATTTCAGAACTTAAACATAACATTTTTAAAACTAGTAAGAATAATAAAACAATGGCAATGAAAAACAGCAATAAGTGAGTTTCTGCTAAATGAAAATTTCTTTTGCTGATTTACTCAGAGTCCTCGGCTGAGAGTCCTTGGCTGAGAGAGTAGCTTCCACTTCTTGCTTTTCTACCATCTGCTGGGCCTCAGTTGTTAACTTCTTCAGCTGACCCCATGTTGGTACCTCAGTCCCTTGCATAGCCTTCCTTTTCTTCTTTTTTTCAGCTTTTCTGTCATCAGGGCAACTCTAAGTCTTTGGAACAAGGGGACAAGGAGCTTCTCTGGGTCCATTGTGGTGATACACGTAATGCTCTGGTACCCAAATTGGCTGCACTGCTCCTTCTGGAAAGATACAAAACACAACCTCTTCCCCACATCATTACTAGATCTGGTAAAACTCTTGTCTGGTTTGTGTATCCTTCTACCAGGCTGAGTCGGCAGAGGCTATTGTACAGGAGGCCCGATGCTTTTTGGCTGCTGTAAAACCCTCTGCATTGTATTTCCCAAAAGTCTAACATATAACATTATTCTCCCCCCCTTTTTTTTGTTTTAATCAGACAAATGAGTAACATATTTTGAATTCCTGATTATTTCAGAGAAAACAAAAAATTATTTACGCATTTAGCTACCATAACTACACAATTTCTCCCAATTCAATCCGAACCTTAAAATTTTAGCTGGCAAGTCAAATATTTAGCATTTCTCAATCAGTAACATTTTTAAGAATAAACTTCAAAAATGCAAGACATAATCAACCAACAGATTTAATTCTGTCCTCTAGATTTTTCATGAGGCAAATTTAGATTATTGAACAATTTTTATAATTTGATTTAGTAAACTTTACTTTTTACTTTCAAGAGGCTCTGGAGAACCACATTTGAGCCTTGCAAAACAGGTTCTGGCCTACCTGGTCTTTTCAGATGTAAATTGACCACATTCTTTCTTTAAGATTTTGCTACAGGTGGGAAGCAACTAGCCCCTTCCTCCATTAGAAAGGCTTTCTTAATTAACAAAGGACCAGTTTTTTACCTGGGCTACTTAGATTTTTATAATTCATATATTTCAATAGTTCTTGAGATTCAAAGCCAAATTATTATTTTAAGGCATATTCTTTAGCAAATTTTTGTAACAGAGATAATTTTACTGAATTTTCTTTTCGGCCTTGAAGTTAACTTTGGAATGTGGTTCATTAACATTTTAAAGACTACTCTTTATTATGGAAAAATACCAATCTTGTTGCTAGAATCAGCCTGCATTTCTTTTTCCCTTGGGTAAAATTTGCCATTTTTCGTAGGAAATAATCAGTCTTGGGTTTTATTTTGTACATTTGTAAAGAGATTCTAGCTCAAAACTCTATCTAATATCCGAAATCGGACGATGCGCGCATTAGTTTTAAGCCAGTTTTCTCTTTACACGTGCACAGAAATCCCAGACGCATTTTCTAAATTTTGTAAAACTTTTCAATTACAAGAAGGACTTTAAATTATAATACTGGGGATGAGGCATCCATATTGGATCGCCATGTGTTCTCTTCTTCCCTTCCCCCACATCCTGCTTTGGGGGAAGTTTCAGCAAATGACTCAGATGGCATATTTTTCCCAAAGTCATGCTTAATAGAAAGAGACATTTTAATTTTTTTCCTATTTCGCTTTCTAAACTCATGGCTAGCACCCAAGGTAATCTTAGCCAAAGTTTGGTTGTCATAAGATGTTCTCTGGTAATTTTTAAATAAAACATTAAGTAATCTCATTGCGGGAGAGCTTACAGCTCTGCCTTTTCCTGCCACCTTTGAATCTCTCCACACCAGAGGTGGATTCGGCAGCAGGGTTTCACTTCTTATTACTGATTTTAGATTCCAAACACAAATTAAAATATTAATTTGAACAAGAATCCACATTGTGGTGACCATGGCACTCTTTTTTTCAGCCTGATTTAAAAGAGTATCTTTTAATATTCCAATTTCTTTATAATTCGGTCTTTTTGTACAGGTGATTCTATTAACAGCAAATGAAACATTTCAGGATTAGGACATGGAGGTGGAGGGAGCCATGAAGGCCATTCCTCCCATTTTTTCTTTTCTTTCTGCTCCTCTTAAGGCACCTTTCCTTCCTCAGAAAAGCATGGACACACTTCTTGTATAAAACATTCCGTCTGACTGGGCGTAACCTTAACTCCTCTGCTAGCAAGCATATGTGTTAAAAGATCAATACAGAATGTTTTTTCTTCTAGACTCAGTATGGTACATCTTCTCAATCTAAAGATCAATACAGAGTCTTCTTTCTTCTAGACTCAGTATGGCACATCTTCTCAATCTAAGTTCTATACTATCCACCCACTTACCCTACTTATCCTCTATAGGGGGGTCTGCAGCACCCTACAGTGGAGTCCTATCCATCCCGAGTGCGGGGGGGGGGGGGGCAGGGGGGCTTACCTAGGGGAATCCTGTTCGGCGCCAAAATGCTGGGGTCCAGCCCCAGCGGGTCCAGGGGTTCCCAAAGGTGTGGATGGAGTCGGCAAAGAATGGATGACACGGAGGCAGTGTTCAGGTGATCATCATAGCCAGATTCATTTTTTTATTGTCATCTAACATCTGTATTTATACTATTTGGTCCTCACCTGGGGAAACAACCTTTCTTCTCCTAGCCAGGTTCCTCCCCCTATTGTCCTCTTACATCTGCATTTATCCTATTTGATCTTAACCACATTTACTCCATTCCAAAGGCTAGGGCGTTTCTCATCTCCATTTCAAGGTTCCTTGAAACATCCCTGCAGGGACTGACTCAAGCAGCCAGGGTGGATTGGCTTCCAACACAAATCTAATGCCATCACTTCATTGCTAAAATAAACAACAATCCCCTTTTGTAATTCTCTGTGGTTCACCCTGAATACAAAACCTTTCCATTTAGATCTCCCCCTTTTCCTTTGTACCCTCATCCCTTACCATTTCCCTTCTTATCCCAGAGCATAGCATGAAGTTGGATGCCATCTCTATTATCTATCTATCTATCTATCTATCTATCTATCTATCTATCTATCTATCATCTACCTACGTATCAGAGTGTAACAAATTACCCCAAACAGTGGCTCACAATAGTCACAGGCATTCAGAAGAGATTACCTGTGTGGTTCTGGTTTGAGGTCCCTCAGGAGGCTGCAGGAAAGATGTCAGGCAGGTCTCAGCTCTCTGAACACTTAGCTCGGGAATCTTCTTCCAAGGTGATGCTCTCACCTGGTTCTAGCTGCTGTCAGGAGGCTTGAGTTCTTCTTCATGGGGGCTTCCTCCTGGGCTGCCTGAGCCTCACCATAATAGGGTGACTGACTTCCCCCAAGTGTGAAATCCAAGAGGGCCCAAGACAGACACCACAATATTTTTTAATGGCCTGGCTTTGGAAATCACAGTTATTCTGGCCTATTTTATAGTTACACAGCTAAGCTTTTTTCAGTATGAGAGGGGACTACACAAGGGCATAAATACGGAGGCAGAGATCACTGGGGAGTTTCTTGGAGCCTGGCTGCTGTACTCATAACGCTGAACATGCCATTCCATTTGCCTCGATTGCCCTGGTCTCATCTTTACCTAGTACTCGCCTATCCTTCTAGAATCATCTCACATGCCACTGCCTTTTTCAGTGAAGTCTTCTCTGAATCCTTTAAACAGAACTAATAATATTCTTTTCTGTTTCCCCATAATATTCTCATAATATTCTTTTCTGTTTGCACATACTTCTATTAGGTTATCTCTTATAAAAAAGATTCATTTTATTATAAAGTACAGCTTTATCTCTCCAAGAGACATATAAAAGAAAGGGCCATATCTTATCTAGAGTTTCTAAGATTGAGTTGAATTTTGGCAAATAACAGGTACTTATGGAATATGTCAATGAGTTTATATCACTTCCCTCATCTGATCATCCCTAACCTACTTTCAGGGACTGAAATTAATACTAAGGAAGTAAAAATAAAAAATAGAACCTAAGATAAAGTAAAAGGCACCAAGTGTTATTTTTCATTTAAACCATAAACTTACATATCATTTTAATAAGAAACAACCTTGTATGAGGAAAAGTTGAGATAAAATGGAAATCAACTGTTAGAGCAGATAAAAAGCCTTAAAAATTACCAGTATGTTGCCCAAATTTCTCCTTTTGGAAATGGGAAAAATTAAGGCCTAATATCAATAGTGTTTTTTTTTTTTTTTTTTTTTTGGCAGACACTATAAAAGAGGGTTAACTAACTTTGATAGAAGAGAATTAAATCACTTGAGTAACTTTGGTTTTTATGTTTTTATCCCTCTCATGGCCCAACATCTCTAATCTCATCTCCATGAGTCTTTTTTCTTTTAAATATATTTTTATTGATTTCAGAGAGGAAGGGAGAGGGGGAGACAGAAACATCAATGATGAGATAGAATCATTAATCAGCTGCCTTCTAATGGGGATTGAGCCGACAACCCGGGCATGTGCCCCTGACTGGAATCAATCACACCCGGGACCCTTTAGTCCTCAGGCTGATGCTCTATCCACTGAGCCATACCAGCTAGGGCCCCATGAGTCTTTCTTAAAGAAGAGCAATATAGAGTAAATTGACAGAATGAGTCAATTTCCTTCACAGGGCAGAAGGAAAGCAGATGGTAACTCCAAAACACCAAGAGAAGGAAGACTCAGACATTGGGTGTCGAACTCAGGTAGAGAAGAAGTCTTCAAAAAGAGAGAGAACTTCAAGGCAGCCCATTCCCCTCTCCTCTGAGCTCAGTGCAGAATCCTAACTTCCTGAGTGGGGTGCATTTTCTCTGGAGAAGGAAAAATAAATACAGTGGCAAAGGCTTGCTAAACAAGTCCTGTTTAGCAAATAATAAAACTGACTTTCTTTAGAGAGTGGAAAATTGAGGACATTGCAAAGGGGACAGAGAGAGAACATTGCCTCTTCCCAATCAATCTTGAATGTAAACTGTACTTTTTTTTATGGGGATATCAGGGCTCATTTATGCCCATCTCATTCCTCTATGACTGTCCCCGTCCAGAAGTGGTACAAATAGTTTCTCCTTGTCAAGAGTTATGCCAATATCCATGTGAGATTTCAGATGTTCCTGGGTAAGGAGAAGGAAAATAAGGTATCTGTGGAACCAGAGAACTCCGGTGCCACCATACCAAATGCACCAGTAAGATGTAGGCAGGGCATTTGCTGCTGACACCATAGCAACAGTAACACACATCCCAAAAGGGTTTGATTTGAGTTTTCCAACCACAAGCTCCCCGAGAACCACTTCCCCCCATTCCCATTGTGTCCCAACTAGTACTCAGCACAAATGTTTTTAATTTGTTGTTGAACCCACCCAGAGAAGATAAATAAATTGCTTTAGCAATTGCTCTTTCAGGCCACTTACACAATAGGCTGAAGTCATTCTTAGATTTTCAGTGAGAATAGAAACCAACGTAAACTTATGGGAGAATCAAGGGCTTGGAAGAGCCCTTAAATGACTCATCTACAATGTTGTTGGACTTGAACCAGTGGTTCGCAGCCCTGGTGAATAAGAATAACCTGGGGGAACTTGCAGCTCTATTTCAAATCAGTGGGATGAGGATTTCTGGAGGTGAGGCATGGGCATAATATTTTTTACATTCTTTTTGGGTTATTCTAATATGCATTCAGGGTTGAGTATCACAAGATCTAATGATATCCTGAGGTTACGGAGAATATGAGAGCAAAGTTTAAACTCCAGGTTTTCTGTCTTCCTTTTTTTTTTAAAGGCACCACAGTAATGCACTGAGTAATTAATGCACTTAGTAATGTCTACTTAATCACTTCAGGGAATAGAGACAGTAAATCTTAAGATCTTTTGCTTTAAGTAATGAACCTCAGACATCCGAGATTCTCAGTCACTAGAATATTGGGCTCCAATACTTGTTGATAATTGGGCTGAGTGTTATTTCTGAGAGGCAGCAGAGCACATAGAAAGCATGTTGGGCTGCAGGTCAGGTAAAGCTGGGTTCTAGTATCAGCTTTAGATGAGCTATCAATGTAGGCTGAATGCATTCAGTTTAGGCTGTGGTTCCCTATCCAGGCTGCATACCTGAATCACCTCTGTGTGCTTCAACATATAAAAGCTTTAACTCTTCTCTCAAGTATTTTCGTTTAGAAAATCTACAGTGACCCAAGAATATGTATGTTACAAGATCCTCAAGTGAGCCTGATGTCCATCCCTCGTTGAAAACCCCTGGGCTAAATGTTCCCCAGAGAACATTTTTTTTCCAGTTCTCATATTCTGCGGTGAAAAGATTTCTATGGCGCTGGCATATGCTACACTGTTTAAGTTTTTTTTTAAAAAAACAGCTTTATTAGGATATAGTTTGGATACTATGCATCCATTTAAAGTGTACAATGCAATGGTTTTGATATTGTCATAGATAATGTGCACCCATCACCATAGCCAGTTTTAGAACATTTTCAAACCCCAAAAGAAACCCCACCTGCTTTAGCTATCATCACCTCCCTAACTCCTAGTTTCACCCTAGCCCTAGGCAACCACCAATGTAGTTTCTGAATCTATAGATTTCCCTACACGAGTGGAATCATATGTAATATTTTGTGAGTTACTTCTCTCATTTAGCATAGTGTTTTCAAAATTGATTTGTTTTTTTTCTCTTTTTATTTATTTAGATTTTATGGAATTTATTAGGGTGACATTGGCTTGCAAAACCATACAGGTTTCAAGTGTACAACTCAATAACATAATCTGCACACTGCATTGTGCACCCATTGCAAAATCTCTTTTTATGGCTGAGTAATATTCCACATTGTGGTTGTACTGCACTTTGGTTAACCAGTCTCCAGTTGATGAACATTGGGTTGCTTCCAACTTTTGGCAATTAGGAATACAACCTACTAAGACTAAATAATGAAAAACAGGAAGACTAAACAGAAAAATAACAAGCAAGAAGATTGAAGCATTAATTAAAAACCTCCCAACAAAGAAAATCCCAGGACAGATGGCTTCATGGATGAATTCTTCCAAACATTTGGCAAATAATGAATGCCAAACCTTCTCAAACTCTTCCAAAAGTTGAAGAGGAGGGAACATGTCCAAACTCATTTTACAAGGCCAGCATTACCCTCGTACCAAAGCCAGATAAGGACACTACAAGAGAAGAACATTACAGGTTATGTTCTTGATGAATATGGATGAAAAAATCCTGAACAAAATACTAGCAAATTGAGTTCAACAGCACATAAACAGATCATACACCAGGATGAAGTGGGATTTTATCCCTGGGATGTAAAGATAGTTTAACGTAAGCAAATCAATAAATGTGGAACACACATTAACAGAATTAAGGCTAAATTTTATATCATCCCAATAAATGCTGAGAAGCATTTGACAAAATTCAACATTCTTTCATGACTTAAAAAAATCACCTCTGAGCAAATTAAGTATAGAAGTAATATGCCTCAACATAATAAAGGCCATGTATGACAAACCCAACAGCTAACATCATACTCAATGGTAAAAAAGCTTCCTCTAAAATCCAGAGCAAGACAAGGATGCCCACTCTCATCACTTTATTCAGCATAGTACTGGAAGTCCTAGCAAGAGAAATTAAAGGCACCCAACTTAAAGGAAAAAGTGAAATTATCTCTCTTTGCATATGACATAATCTTATACATAGAAAACCCAAAAGATTCTACCAATAAAATGTCAGAACTAATCAACAAGTTCAGTAAAATTGAAGATACAACATACAAAAGGCAGATGTGTTTCTATACTAACAACAAACTAGCTGAAAAATAGATTTTTTTAAAAATCCCATTCACAATAGCATCACAACAATAAAACACAGGAATATATTTAACAAGGGAGGTGAAAAATCTATACACTGAAAACTACAAGACATAGATAAAAGAAACTGAAGAAGACACGAATGAAAAGATGCCCTGTGTTTGTTTATGTGCCCAAAGAATCAATACTATTGTTAAAATGTCCAAACTATCCAGAGTGACCTGTAGATTCTATGTGATCCCTATCAAAACTCCAATGGCATTTTTCACATAAATAGAAAAAACAACTCTAAATTCATATGGAACCACAAAAGACCCAAATAGCCAAACAAATCTGAGGAAAAAAATAGCAAAGCTGAAGTCATCATACTTTCTGATTTTAAATTAATTACAAAGCTATTATAATCTCAATTGACCTGCGTTTAAGTTCTCTGATTCTTTCTTTTCTTGCTCCACTCTGCTACTTAGCCCCTCTCATAATTTTTTTCTCATTTCAGTTATTGAACAATTTAACTCCAGAATTTTTACATGTTTCTTTTTTTTACAATTTCAGTCTTTTTATTGACACGCTCTATTTGGAACAACATTCTCATATTTTACCATCACTCTTTTTAAAAATATATATTTTATTGATTTTTTTGCAGAGAGGTAGGGAGAGGGATAGAGAGTTAGAAACATCAGTGAGAGAGAAACATCGACCAGCTGCCTCCTGCACACCCCCGACTGGGGATGTGTCCGCAACCAAGGTATATGTCCTTGACTGGAATCGAACCTGGGACCCTTCAGTCTGCAGGCTGATGCTCTATCCATTGAGCCAAACTGGTCAGGGCTATTACCATCACTCATACTTTAGTTCAGTAGACATGATTTTTTTCCCATTTTTGAAGTACTTGAAATGGAATAAAAACCTTTGCTTGCAAAGTCAACATCTGGGTTTCCTCATGGAAAGAAAATGAAAGGAAAAGAAACTTACTCCTTTGCTCTTTGCTTCTCCACATTGTGCTTACGTTACCCTCTGGATCTTTAGGCAGGTGTTTTTCATATTTTATCTGAAGTCTGTCTGTTTGAGAGTTGGTCTTTAGGAGGCTTATAACATCAGCCTATAAGTGGAGGCCACAGGGCAATTTTTAAACAAATCTTATTGGCTTGTTTTTTAAAAAGTGGGCTTCTTTCTTTTCTAAGTGGAAAGGTTTTATAACCTGAAACAGACCTATATTCTAAGCCCCGTCATGTCATGCTTTACTGTGTGGCCTTAAGTGAATTATTTACCTTTATTGAACCACAGTTTTCTTGTCCTTAAAAGGGAGGAAATTATAATAAGGGATTTGATGTGAGAATTAAAGGAGAGAGTGCCGACAAAGTGCCTCGGACAGTATTTGGCACATGATCAGGGTTTGTAAATGTCAGCCCACTTCTCTTTGTGTAGCAGTAAAGGCTTTGGAAAAGAATTGAACTAGCTGGTGATTCTTTGGCTACCGCATTTGAAGGCAGTAAACCGACATCTGCATGATCTAGGTTGATAAGATTATCTAGATCACTGCTAAATCTCCCTGCCACTTTGTAGTGGGGATATCGAGACACCTAACGCCCAAACATAATCTTCCAAAAAGCAGCCTTACAGAGGAACGCTGAAAGACTCTTTGTGCTAGCAAACAATACCCAGTGTGCCTTCCAGATAGACAATATGGTAAAGCAGCGCATTAATCTTCCCAAATCCTATTTCATGTCTTCCGGACCTTGCAGAGGGGAGCTGGGTGGAAACAATTGATCCATTGAGAATCACAGGCTGACCTCCAACTCAGACCTCTACCTGGGTGAGTAAATTTGGATGGAGAACAAGTGCTTTGGCCCCAGCCAAAGGTTGTTTCCTGTTCCCCGACGGAGGCTGGCTGCAGTTCAGTTATGAACTCTGCTGGTAAGACTGCCACTGGAAAAGACGTTAACAGTGCCCACCCAGTTAGGGTTTAATTAATAGTCACACCGGAACCAACTTCCTCCCACTCTGGGGAAAGGAGGGGTTTGGCAGCTGGCCATCCCCAGGCTGCCAGCTCTCAGTCCTTTGAGGACCTTGGCCGTGCACCTGTGCCAGGAGGCTGGCAGCGGAGGGTCAGATCCAGGCCCTCGAGAAATCTTGGCCACGAATACACTTGCTCCTCATTGTTTTCTGAAAAGCTTCAAAATCATAAAACTCTCCTTTTAAGCTTCAAATCTCCTTCACTGTTGCAAGAACATCTGCGGCCTTCTTCACTATTCTTTTTCTTGATTGTTCTTTTTTTGTAGTTACCATTTGTTGAGTATTAGTATGTGTCAGGCATTCCTGTTCAGTGCACAATACATTATTGAACGTTCAAACAGTTCTAGTTACTATTGTTACTCCTGACTAGGTCAGTCACTAATAAACGAAGGACACATTGGTTGAGGGTCTTCCCAGGGTTGAGGGGGAAGTACATTTCCAGACACTTGTGGTTGTGTGTTTGCTGCAACGTGGGTACCGGCAGCAAGAGTACGACTTTGGAAAAAGAAACGCAGGTGCTGGCTGTGGAAGTAAAATCACACCCAAGACTGGTGTGCAGCAAAAGGCGTAAGGGTTCCATTGACTGTGTAGCCTCTGCTACCACCTACACCTTCTCTGCTCAGTCTTTATTTTGTGTTTTTCCATGAGATATCTTGGTTCCTGGCTGTCCTCATCCATGAATCATAAGCCCAATGAGGGCAGAACCCTATATGTCCTCAACCCTGTCGTATCCAGCACTTTGTTGAATAAATGATTAGATGAGTGAAGAAATTAAGGCTCAAAGAAATGAGGTGACATTGTCACTGACCAGAGGAGTCTTTTGGGGAAACTCAGGATATGACTTTGAAATGTATGTGGATGCAAATTTCTTGCTCCTTATCACCATAATAGTGTCTCCATGAATCCAATGTCATCATATGAAATGTCTGTGAGCTGTGATTCATATGCAAAATTAGGGGAGTTAATAATAATTTTACATGTTGTTTAAGATCCAGATAACTGCAGAAATTCAGATTAATGTATGGGAAGTACAAGAATATCCCTTGTGCATAGCAGATGTGTATTGTTATTACAACCATCATCATCCTATCAACATTGCCCCTCCCTGCTCCTCCCACTCCTAATCTTTGGGAACTCTAGCATCTTATTGCATTGTTATTCTTGATTTTCCAAGTAAGTCCTAGGAACATATTATGGAAATAAGCAAAACATTTAAATTTAATCTGATGTCTTTTTAAAAAATATATATATTTTAAAAACACCTGTTTTATAGAATCCACAAAATATTCAAGAACTTCCCCTGGGTATATCTCTATTTCTTTTTTAATGTGGGGGTAGAAAAAAAAGGAGTAAGATCAAATTAGTTTTTCCTTCCCTCCTCCTTTTATAACCTCAATCTTGTCATATAGGATGCAGGTGGCTACAAAAAGAGACATAGCTCTCCTGCCAAACTCTTAAAGAATAGGTTGAATGCATAATGTGTATGCTTCCATTATCTAAATTGTTTTCTGCAACCAGAGCTCAGAACTGTGGCAGTGCTTTCCACCTACTCTTATCCAGGAAAAATAGTCTTGTTCCTGACAGATCCTTATTCTTCAATGCCACACAATTACAATGAAGGGTTTACTTTCCACCTGGTTTATTTCTTCCTATGACCCAGTCAGGCAAGAGGATTTAATTATCATTGTTTCAGCTGTTCTATGTTTTTGTCTTTTTAACACAACAAGCACAGTAAATCAAGTTACTCTTTTAACTGGGCATAGATGGCCATTTTAAACTTACTGATTCATCATATGATTTGAGTCAAAACATCCTTACTCTCTGTGCCCTTAACATTGATACTATGAATGTTTATCCTTTTGGAAAAGGTATAGGGAATCAGTTTAGAACACTTTTAAAACAAATGCTAACATTAAATTTATCCTTTCATTTAAATTATCAAGTTACATAATTAACCAAAGGACTTGTATGCATGCATATAAGCCTAACCAATGGACACAGACAACAGGGGGGTGAGGGCATGAGTGTGTGTGGGGGGGTGTAATGGGGGGATAAAAACACATATGTAATACCTTAATCAATAAAGAAATTTTAAAAAGTTACATAATCATATTTCCTCAAGGATTAGTGATGTTGACCATCTTTTTTTACATGTCTATTGACCATATCTATGCCCTCTTTGGAGAAATGTCTATTCAGGACCTCTGCCCATTGTTTTTAAATTGGATTTTTTTTTTTTATGTTAAGTTGAATGAGTTCCTTGTTTATTTTGGATGTTAACCCCTTATCTGATGTATCATTGGTAAATATCTTCTCCCTTGCAACAGGCTCTTTTCATTTTCTTGCTGGTTTCCTTTGCTTTGCAAAAACTTTTTAGTT
Source organism: Myotis myotis (assembly GCF_014108235.1). Classification (NCBI taxonomy): domain Eukaryota; kingdom Metazoa; phylum Chordata; class Mammalia; order Chiroptera; family Vespertilionidae; genus Myotis; species Myotis myotis. Next base: position 23,733,387 of record NW_023416323.1, on the reverse strand, counting down.
TGATGGAATGCCATTTGTTTATTTTTCTTTTGTTTCCCTTTCCCATGGATGGATATATATCTAAGAGAGATGTCAAAGAGTTTACTGCTTATGTTTTCTTCTAGGAGTTTTATAGTTTCAAGTCTTACATTTAAGTCTTTAAGTCATTTTTAATTTATTTTTGTATATGGTGCAGGAAAGCGGGCTAGTTTCTTTTTTGCATGTGTTTGTCCAGTTTTCCAAACACCATTTATTGAAGAGACTGTCTTGACCCCATTGTATATTCTTGTCTCCGTTGTCATGTTAATTAGGTGTGGGTTTATTTCTGGGCCCTCTGTTCGGTTCCATTGATATATTTCTGTTTTATGCCAGTACCATGCTGCTGTTGAATGCTACAGCCTTGCAGGATAGTATAGTTTGATATCAGACAGTGTGACACCTCCAACTTTGTTTTTAAGATTGCTTTGGCAATTTGGGATCTTTTGTGGTTCCATATAATTTTAGGATTATTTGTTCTAGTTCTGTGAAAACTTCCATTGGCATTTGATAGGGATTGCATTGAATCTGTAGATAGCCTTACGTTGTATGGACATTTTAACAATGTTAATAATTCTATCCACGAGCATGATATAGCCATCCATTTATTTGTATTTTCTTTAATTTCTTTATTTAATGTATTATTGTTTTCCAAGGACAGGTCTTTTACCTTCTTGGATAAATGTACTCCTAGATATTTGATTTTTTAAAAAATATATATTTTATTGATTTTTTACAAAGAGAAAGGGAGGGATAGAGAGTTAGAAACATTGATGAGAGAGAAACATCAATTTAGCTGCCTCCTGCACACTCCCTACTGGGGATGTGCCCACAACCAAGGTATATGCCCTTGACCGGAATCGAACCTGGGACCCTTCAGTCCTCAGGCCGACGCTCTATCCACTGAGCCAAACCAGTTAGGGCTATTTGATTCTTTTTGATGCAATCTTAAATGGGATTGTTTTCTTAATTTCTCTTTTTGATAATTATTGTTATTGGTGTATAAAAATGCAATCAATTTCTGAATATTAATTTTGCATCCTCCTACTTTACTGAATTTACTTATTGAAATAACTTGTGGTGGAATATTTAGGGTCTTTTTATATGGAATCATTCATCTTCAGGTAATGACAGTTTTACTTGTTCTTTTCTAATTTGGATGCCTTCTAATTTTTTCCTTGTCTGATTGCTGTGGGTAGGATTTTCAATATTGTGCTGAATAAAAGTGGTGAAAGTGGCTATCCTTGTCTTGCTCCTGATCCAAAGAAAAACACTTTTAGCTTTCCAGCATTGAGTGTGATGTTACCTATGGGTTTTTCATATATGGCCTTTATTATGTTGAATATGTTCCCTCTATTCCCACTTTGCTGAGAGTTCTTATTGTAAATTGATGTTGGATTTTGTCAAATAATTTCTCTGCATTTATTGATATGATCATATGATTTTTATCTTTCATTTTATTTATATGGTGTATCACTTTAATTCATTTGCTGATACCAAAACAAACTTGCATCCTGAAAATAAATTCTACTTGATCATGGTGTATGATCTTTTTAATGTATTGGTGAATTCAGTTTGCTGAGCATTTTTTCATCCATGTTCATCAGGGATTATTAGCGTATAATTTTTATGTTTTTATTGACTTTAGAGAGAGGAAGGGAGGATAGAGAGTTGGAAATATCAATGAGAGAGACATTGGCTGCCTCCTGCATGCCCTCTACTAGGGATTGAGCCAGCAAGCCAGGCACATGCCCTGACTGGGAATCAAACCTGGGGAACTCCTGGTTCATGGGTTGATGCTCTGCTCAACCACTGAGCAACACGGGCTGAGCTTTAATTTTCTTTTTTTGGTGGTGGTGTTGGTATTGAGACCAGGTTAATATTGGCCTTGAAAAATGAGTTTGGAGCTTTTCTTTAATTTTTTTTGGAAAAGTTTCAGAAGGATTGGTATTAATTCTATTTGAATGTTTGGTTCTAGGATTTTGTTTGCTGGGAGATTTTTTGTTTGTTTGTTTTATTGATTTGATTTTGTTAGTAGTTATTGGTCTGTTCACATTTTCTGATTCTTTGATTCAGTTGTGGCAGCTGGTATGTTTCTAGAAGTTTGTCCATTTCATCCAGGTTGTCCATTTTGTTAGCATATAATTGTTCGTAGTATTTTTTAAAAATCCTTTGAATTCCGTTGTCACTACTTCCCTTTCATTTCTGATTTTATTTGGGACCTCTTTTTTTGAGGGATCTGGTTAAAATTTATCAATTTTATCTTTTACAAAAAATACAACTCTTGGTTTCATTGATCTTTTCTATTGTCTTTTTTAGACTCTATTTTCACTCTGATCTTTATTATTTCCTTTTTTCTACTCACTTTTGGCATTGTTCTCCTTTTTCTAGTTCCTTTGGGCATAAATTTAGATTAAGATTTTTCTTGTGTCTTCTACTTTAGTGCGGCCAAAAAAGCATCAGTCTAGCATTTCTTCTCTATATTATAAAGATGTTTTTTTTGTCTTCCATAGTATGAAAGCTGAAGTTACTATTTTTATTCAGTTGAGTCAGCCGATGCATTTTTGGCAATTTGTAAGGAAGTTACAGTTGGCCTGATTCTTAAAAATGATTAATTTACCTCTTGGCACTTAATGACTGGGCAGGAAACAGGACAGGAGCCTTCATTCTGCCTTCACTCTGGATCTCAGAAGCACAACTGTTTTTTTTTTTTAAATTTAAGTTCTTTATTGCTTAATGTATTACATAAGTCTCCTTTTTCCCCCACTGACCTTTCCCTGGCCACCCCCAACCCCCAGCACATTCCCTCACCACCACCGCCCCCTCCCCGGTCTATGTCCATTGGTCATGCTCATATGCATGCATACAAGACCTTTGGTTGATCTCTTACTCCCACACCCCCCATCTTCCCTCATAGGTTGGACAGTGTATTTGATCTATGACTCTGGTTCTGTTTTTGTTCATCAGTTTATGTTGTTCGTTATATTCCACAAATAAGCACAACTGTTTTCATGCACTGTCGGTTTACACACACACACACACACACACACACACATGAGATCCTGGGAGAAATTTGCCAAAAGACACTTTCTGAGGGTAATTTCACCATTTTTTTTTATTGCATGCTTTTTCCTTAAAAGCCACACACAAAAACCTCTACACAGTACACTAACTCTTGCATATAGATGCTTGACTGAGAGAAATGGCCAATTGCCTCAATACTGCTGATCCACTGCCCACCAAACCCTGCTGTAGGCTATCGACGTTCTTGAGAATGAGAAGAAGCTGAGAGAAAGATGACCAGGGAACTGGTCCCTGCTGGTGAGTCCTCCTCTTGACTCATTATTTATCTCCCCAAGAGTTTCCCAGGTGAGACTTACGTGCAGGGGATGAGAATAGGCCAAGGCTCCTTTAATATTAACTGAGTTTGGCCCAGAACACCTCAGAGCTGCACCAGAAGGGGTGGTGCCAAGGGAACGCCTTTGCCTACACAAGGAGGGGTGATTCAAGCTTTTCTTTATTTGCCCTCAACCATTGGTTTCAAAAGTAGCTGTTCATTGAGAACCTTGAATGCCTTTTAAAATATACATTCCCAGGTTCTAACCCAGGCTTAATTAATTAAATTTCTGAAATGAGGCCTGGGGAGATTTGTAAAGTATTCTCTTGATTGTGATGTCACTAATTATTTAGAGACTATTGTCCTGAGACATACTCTAGATCAGTGGTTCTCAACCTTGGCTGCACATTAGAATCACCTGGGAATCTTTTTAAAATCCTGATTTCTGGGCCTCATCCTCCGGAAATTCTGTTTCTTTGTTACTAATGTTGTGGCCCCACCCCATAACAAAGAAACAGAATTTCCGGAGGATGAGGCCCAGGAATCAGGATTTTAAAAAGATTCCCAGGTGATTCTAACGTGCAGCCAAGGTTGAGAACCACTGCCCTAGATCCAACCTGCATCCAAAAGGGGGCGGGGCAGGGAAGGGAGGACCCTCTTTCCCAGAAAAAGGACGACCCAGCCGCAGAGCATATGGAGCGGAAGTGCAGGAACAGCAGAGCTGGCCAGGCCTTCATCCAAGAGTGGGCTGCCTATCCTCCCTGTGCGCCAGCCACATAAAAGAGAGAAAGGAGGGAGTTGGAGAGAAACCTGTCTGGGGCCTTGTCTTTAGCAGGAATAGCCCCTGGCCCTGGGTTCACCTTCAAAGTCCATCTCCTCAAGGGCTCTGATTGTTAATTTATTCCAGCAAAAATGCCACGGTCTGTACTGCACACCAGTTTTAGAAAGTCTGTTAGCCATGGGGATAGAGGACTAAGGAGTACCAAGTGCTCGTTTAGAGTAGAGTTCTCCAACATGTGGTTTGGCGGTGGCCCAACACTAGGGAATTTCAGAAGATCTCCTAACCTGTGTGGGGCAGAGGCAGCCTAAGTGGGGAGCCCAAGGCAATGTAGGGAGGAAGAGAAGAGGGCTAGAAGGAAACAGAGGGGCTTGGGGAGAAATGGCCTACAGGGTTTCCTTTTCCTAGGCATTGGCACCTCTTTCTCACCCCAATTAGGATGCTGGAGACACTCCTTGAATCTCACCTGTTAATGAAATGAACCAACATTTATATAAATTGTTATTGAATGAACTGACTATGAACTTAACTATGACTCTTACTAAACACAGATCATTTATTAATTCTATAAATTAATTATAGTGACATTTTATTTTTAATTAAAATTAACAAATGTTAATATTTATTGGGCTTACTTTTATAGCTACTTTCTATTTATGGCAAAAAATATGATTTTTCCCAGTAAAGGACTTAGTAAAAGTTTATTTTTTTAAAGAATATTTTATTACTTTTTTTACTTAAATAAATTAGCAATTTGTGTTTACAGGGAAACTCAAGATGATAGCAGTTAAAGAATCACTTCTCCCTGTGGTCCTCCCTGGAGGAGGAAGACAGAATGACCTAGACCAGTGGTCGGCAAACTGTGGCTCGCGAGCCACATGCGGCTCTTTGGCCCCTTAAGTGTGGCTCTTCCACAAAATACCACGTGCGGGCGCGCATGTACAGTGCGATTGAAACTTCGTGGCCCATGCGCAGAAGTCGGTATTTTGTGGAAGAGCCACACTCAAGGGGCCAAAGAGCCGCATATGGCTCGCGAGCCGCAGTTTGATGACCACTGACCTAGACCCAGGGTGACTGATGAAGAGTTACTGAGGTGAAGATCATCAGGATCAGAGGAGGCCAAACAGGTGTTCCAGGATTCAAGGTCTTCTGGGAAAGATAAGGCAAGGCAGACAAAACATGAAATGCAAATCCAGAAGGCCCTTGAATAGCACCATTTCATTCCACATCGTTTTGTGGTAACATTGACAAGATGCGGTCAGAACTTAACTCTCGTTTATATCATTTAGCCTATAAAAACCGGTTTCATTGTATGTCGTTTCAGTTAATGTCACACAACCTATTGGTGACATTAAGTGAGGATTTACTGTATGTACTTTTCATTCCTAAAATAAACCCACATAGAACGTAAGTAAATGGACTTTTCTACATTGCATTTAGCAGTAATGGGTTCTATGCTGTTAATTCCCTAAAGGATTTTTTTGCATGGTACACGCTGCTGTGACATCATCCTTCCCTCCAGTCAGCATATAGAATCCACAGCAAACGCATTTCTTCACTCTCTCTTGCTTGCTCTCCCTCTCTCCTAATGGACTTGACGTTGCAGGCTCCGGACTCAGATTCTGTTGTGCAGGAAACATTTTTACCCAAGAGATAAGCAGTTATTAGAGGATAAAGACAACAAGTCTTTAAGTATCCTTTATCAAAAAGACGGGCTAGGTGGGAATTTATTACCCCCCATTCCCAATTCCCCACCTTATAGCATCGCAGCTCTGCCCATAATTCATTGTTAAATCATTTATTACCAGATTCTTTTCACATGCAGAGTTCTAAGGCCTACATGTCCTTTTTTGTTTTGTCTTTCTCAGGGTAATGCAGCACAGTAACAAGAGAATAATCTTTTAAGTCCAATGGACCTGGGTTGGAATCCTGACCCATCACTTGATGACCATGTGCCCTGAGGCCAAATCTCTGAACCCAGAGTTCTCATCTGTGGTGGGAAGATAGCACTGTCTTCCTAACTAGGCTGTTGTGAGGATAAATGAGGCAACAGATATGCGGGGCTTGTTAGCACAGTACCTGGCACCTGCTAAACACTAATATGTGGTTACTTTTATTAGTGATACTTTATTACCAAAAGGTATAAAGATACTTTCTCTTTTTTGCCATTTATACCATTTTTCATTCTTAACCACATTTATTTTATTATATGTGCCAATTAGCAATAACTCATATAAAAACCCTCTTAAATATTTTTAGTTATATATGCATAAATTATATATATATAATCTATTTTTTTTTCTTTCTATGTATGCAGGGAAAAAACTTTTTATTCAGGTCAGTTGGATTCACTGCCCAGAGAGTTTTTATTCTCCTCTGGTCTGATGATTCAAAACTTGAAAAGCCTGAAAAAAAATGCTTTTTAATTTTAGTTTTTTAAAAGAATTTGAATGTTTATTAGGGTAGGAAATTGATGCTTACACGCAGATTTGGTATAGTATTCAATAAAAAGGATTATATATATATATATATATATATATATATATATATATATATATATATATATATATACTTTGTAATCATGGCCTAGAATGATCCTGAGCTTGGCACAGTTATGTACAAATTTTAGAAATTTATAGGTAGGGGATTGTGGAGTACTAAATTCTGGTCGAATAAATTCACTACAACGAAACGGGCAGGGCCCACCCTTTAGAATTAGATTTTGTAAACGAAACTCTAGGTCTTTGATTTGTTTCTTTGTCTTGAGAATGTTTCTTTTGAGGTTGATATCACAGCTCTGGGCTTCATCTCCAATGACAGCCCATTGCTTTTCCCTTAGGCTCTGGTCTGAGGAAGACCAGTCAAGGGAATCTATGCAGTTTCTTTATACTTTCTGGTTTCTTATTCTTCTTTCATCTTTTAAAAATTGTTTATTATTTTTCAATTTCAGTTGACATACAATATTATCACTTTCAACTGCACAACATAGTAATTAGACACTTATGTAACTTACTAAGTGATTACCCCAGTAAGCCTAGTACCCACCTGACACCATATATACTTATTACAATATTATTGACCATATATTCTCCATGTTGTACTTTATGACCCTGTGACTATTTAACTGCCAATTTATACTTCTTAATCCCTTCACCTTATTCACCCATTCTACTAACTCCTCTCCCAGCTGGCAGCTATCAATTTTTTCTCTGTATCTATGAATTTATTTCTTTTGTTTGTTCATTTGTTTTTGTTTGTTCATTTTTTTTAGATTCCACATATAAGTGAACTCATATGGCATTTGTCTTTCTCTATGTGACATTTTAGCATAATACCCCCTAGGCCAGTAATGGCAAACCTATGACACGCATGTCAGAGGTGACACGGAACTCATTTTTTTGTTGATTTTTCTTTTTTAAATGGGATTTAAATATATAAAATAAATATCAAAAATATAAGTCTTTGTTTTACTATGGTTGCAAATATCAAAACATTTCTATAGGTGACACGGCACCAGAGTTAAGTTAGGGTTTTTCAAAATGCTGACACACCGAGCTCAAAAGGTTCGCCGTCACTGCCTAGGCCCATCCATGTTATCCCAAATAGTAAGAATCAATTATTTTTATGAGTAATAATCAATTACTAATATTCCATTGCACTACTACTTTATCCATTTGTCTATCGATTGACACTTAGGTAGCTTCCATATCTTGACTATTGCAAATAATGTTGCAATGAATATATGGGTGCATATGTCTTTCTTCAGATAAATACCCAGAAGTAGAATTTCTGGATCATATAGTAGTTCTATTTTTTACTTTTTGAGAATCTCCATACTGTTTTACATAGTGGCTGTACCAGTTTGCAATCCTAGCAACAGTGCAGGAGCGTTCCCTCATCTCTATATCCTTGCCAACACTTGTGGTTCATTGATTTATTGATGAGTCATTCTGACAGGTTAAGGTGATATCTAATTGTGGTTTTAATTTGCATTTCTCTGATGATTCATGATGTTGAGCATCTTTTCATATGTCTGTTGGCCATCTGAATGTCCTCTTTGGAGAAGTGTCTAGGTCCTTTGTCCATTTTTTAATCAAGTGGTATTTTGGGGTTTTTTTTGGTGTTGTGTGAGTTTTTAAATATATTTTGGATATTAACCCCTCATTGGATGTATTTCCTCACATTTAGTAGGTTGTCTTTTCATTTTCTTGATGGTTTCCTTCATTGTGCAAAAACATTTTAGTTTGATGTAGTCCCATTTGCTTATTTTTCACCTGATGAGACATATTGCTAAGAGTAAAGTCAAAGAATTTGCTGCCTATGTTTTCTCCTAGGAATTATATGGTGTGAGACTGTGGTCATTTCATTTTTTTCTTGGTATGTATCTGTCCAGTTTTCCCAATGCTATTTATTGAAAAGAATGTCTTTACCCCATTGTATAATCTTGCTCCCTTGGTCATAGATAAATTGACCAGATAGGCATGGGTTTATTTCTGGGCTCTTAGTTTTATTTTCTTCCTCCCTTTTCTCTTTCTCATTGCAAAACAATTTTATCAGAATGACTTTCAACTAGAAAAAAAAATAAAACCAACTACATTTATAGGTTTATCTAACTAACTTAGATGATTTCCATAAATGTTTGCATGACTGTTATGATAGAAAAGAATTTAGTATATTCCTAAGGTGGTAAATATGTTATCTATTTAATCCCACTGTTTGACAGTTTCTAATTTTCTAATACACAAACAGGAAAAGTTGTTAATTAATGAATATCTTATCTTCCCCCCCTAAAAATTTCTCAACTTTTCATTGAAAAATTAACATTTATACAGTTAAATTACCTTGGACATAACTGACTTCTCACTAATTTATTCAAAAACTTAACAAGTTTCAAAGATAAACAGAACACTTTATTATAAAACTTATAAAATAATTAAATATTACACATATATTTTGACTTTTCTCTATAACCCATGGTTTTAGTCAACACTTTTCCTCAGAATTAATATCACTCAGAGAAGCAAGTGAGAACACAACAATAGGCTATTAATTAATAAATTAATTTTTCCATAAAATAAAATGATAATTATATAAAAAACAGGTAACTTGTAATTTTCAGAGGGTGGTGATGTAGAACTATTTTTTTATGATAAAATGACCACTATTCTAGGCCCAGAGAGTTGAGAAAATATCTAATCATCTCTCTGAGATTCGAGAATGCATGATTTTAATTAGAATGGGAACAAAGGATGATCTAAATTTATAAACCACTGTCTAGTTGGTTGTGCTGAGCTGGCAGATCCCTGTTTGAATTGAGACTTTTTAAAAGTAGTTGGGTTACATTCATCAAAAATACTGAGGAATGGAGTAGAATTATATAAATACGTCTTTTATAACCACATCTCAAAAAATTACAGAAGGACCCAGTCTTGTAAGTTACTTTGGTTTTGGCAAAATAGTATGGTGTTTTTGCAATTGAGAACAATTTTAAACTCATTAGTGCCAACCAACAGCTGGCTTTTGAAGACTGAAAATATCATCTGAAAGATTGTAAAATACTTATTCATTGAATAGTTTTGTCATAGTATGATTTATTAATATTAACGTAGCAGGAAGACAGATGGATTTTTCTATTGCCACTATGAATTTTTTTCTTGTTAACTAAATCCTAGGGCAGATTTAAACATGTCAGTTGGTAGGCAAAAACCACAAGTGGCCTTTAATTTTCCAAGCAGCTCTGATAATAAGTAGGGAGCATTACAAATAATGGTCTCCTCTCCTTCAACACACTGCTATTTAACCCCTCCTAGATTTTTACCAGAAAAGAACATTTCACCAATTCGGATTCCCAAAGAGCAGACTCGAGGATCCTGTCTAGCACCAAAAGTTATGAGGTTGATATAATGTGTAGGGCATCAATATTTACCTTTCTGATGAGCTCTTTTTTTTTTCTTCAGAGTGTGCATTTTAATTAAATGGAGATCTTAAATAGTCCATGTTGCCCTGTTTTTTTGAATATTCCTTGGAATACTTTTCAAGTTGTGAATTTTAGTCTTGAAGACTCTCTATAAGCAGAATATACTTTAAACAAAACCGTAAAAACAACACACTCACACTAAATAAACATACATGAAGCTTGCCAGTCCAGCAGCAAGCACTGTCGTGAGCACCATTTAGCTTTCTGTGTAACTCCTGGTTGGGGGTGTCCACAGTTTCAGTCACACTGTGAGCTCCAAGTAAACGTTCCGTCCATGCTTGATTCCTCCAACTCTCAGCCTGTGACCTGAAGTCTTGAAAGACCTTTCAAAACAGATGTCTTTGCCATGGAACCCTTTTAAGTTCAAAGGGGGATGTGTCCCAAAGTTGACCAGGCTCTCACATTGACGTATCTCAGTGTGGTTCATCACTTCTTTCGATTAACAGTGCAAATCAACGTTGTTTCTTCGTGAGTCAGATTTGTCATCGCTTCCCATTTTCAAGTGCTTCAGAGTACCACGTGCTTTGGGGAAGTGAAAAAGAAGCCGGACTATTCTTCAGAGCTGGCCCCTCAACACTGCCAACCACCCGTGAGGTGCTGAGGCTTCGGCCTGAAAGGTGAGACCCCGGCCTTAAGGTGCTGGGGAAGGTATCAGCTCTTCCTTGTGCATGACTTACAGCACTGTTTGCCATAAAATTTGTGGTTGCAGACACCATGTTGAGGAACTAGATGACACCAGTTGAAGAAATCTATACAGGATGGGTCCTCTAAAAGGAGAAAACATAGTTAGCATGCTAGGAAAAGGCTCAATGTCTTAAGGTGAAGGCTTACAGATTAACGACCTTGGATCTACCTGCTTGTGCTTCTGAGTGGCTTTTCTTCTTATCCATTAGGACTTGGATAGGAGGGTGGGAAGAGTGGCATTAAGAGTTCAAAAGGGACTATGACCATTAACAAAATTTACACCGGTGGGGGGAAAGTGGATGTTAAGAAAAAAGTCATATCTAGCCAGAGATTATCTGATCCTCCCCAAATAACCTGGGAGGTATCATTTTACACCCCAGGGAAGTATCTAGAACAGCACATGCAGAATCACCTAAGGATCCTGTGAAACCATTGGTTCTGATTCAGAGGTCTATGGTGACTGCTGGGATTCCATATTTCTAACACACATGCTGCTGGTCCATGCGTTACTTTGGGGAACCAGGAGCCTAATGGAGCCCCAGCTGCAATACTCTCTAAGCTTGGCTCTGAGATTTATTTAATCTGCAACCAAATGGATGTAAGTCAACACCAGCCTTTTCTAACATCTTTGTTCAAATAGAACAGCCATGATTACTGATTAGAAGCAGGACATTGTACGTCAGGAATTACCCAGAAGCATCTCACAAGATACAGAATGTGCATGAAATTGTAAGTAAGATGTTCTTTGTGTAAACATAAACACATGTTTGAGGAGTTAGGACTCAGTTGTTTTACTGGATTCTCAAGGAGTTTTGACTTCAGACATATTTAGGGTCTACCCTCCGTAAATAGTCTCATTCACAGCTGGGATAGTTTTCCCTCCTCTATGCAAGCCTTAACTTGCCTTTACCTGCAACTCAAAACCACACACTGCCCACAGGTATCTACTCATGTGCCTTCTGAATTCACCCTTCAGTGGCTCTCCACTGGGCCTTTTGTCAGAACATAGAAAGCTCCCAATTTGTAGCCCATCTTTCTGTGATTCAGAACTACCTAAATTTGTTCTGCCTAAAAAAAAAATTCCCTTTTAAACACACATCCCATCTAATAGTGATCCTTTAAAAAAAAGTAAGCCATTTTATGTAAAACCTATGCCCCAAACTCTCCCCTTAGCTCCCAGCCACTCAGAATAAAAGGTAGTTCTTACATTGGTCTACATGCCCCAGGATGTGGTTCTCCTAATCTCCCCTAATCTTTGCATGTGTGGTTGCGTCTGGAGCCTTCTGACTAAAGGGTGGAAATTTGAAATCACTGATAGTGAAGGAAGGAGGAGATGGTCCGGAAAACATGGCCACATGCTCAAAATGTGTGTACTTTTCCCTCATAAGCTTTCTGATGAGAAAGGCTGCAGGTGTGTAGAATCCTGGCATTGCCTAGAGGTGATCTGGCTCTGAGTAACTGCTACAGGACTAGCTTTCTGGCCTCCAAGCCTCAGATAAGACAGGGGAGGGAGCAGAGGGAGGGAAAGGGATGCTGGAGCTAAGGCTATCTCAGAAGCAGATAAGCAAGCAACAATGTAGATTCAGCTGGGAAGTGAGTAACTGTCCTGAATCTGATTCACCACAAATTGGCAAGTGTCGGCTAAGAGACTGGAGAGTCTTGGAAAAAACTGTGATTACATAAAGAGAAAACTCAGCAGGTACACAATTGAGACTAAGAAAATCTGGTTAGGCTGAAAAATATTTCATGGTGTTCGTCAGATCACTTTGAAATAAATTGCACTGGTGAGGAATGGTTTCCCATCAGCACACATGCACTTCATCTGAAATAAGAAAACATGTCAGCTGTCATCCTAGGACAATACATAGTCCCTGTACTGGACTGTAATGTAACTGTCTTCTCAATTAAAATGTGAGCTCCTTGAGGGGAATTCTTGTTCACTCTTGCATTACCATTGATCATACAATCTCTGGCACACAGCGTTTACTTTTTCATGTGTTTGCGCAATTAAAATTTAGTTTAGAAAAAATGGACTTGCAAGATTACCATTTCTCCCTTGCAAAGAATTAATGCCTATAAAGTCTTATCATAGCACAAAATCTTCCTGCACATGAGATCATGTTGAATGGGAACTGCCTGGATTTGTGCCTTGTACACCTCCAAGGAGTGCTGTTCACATGGACTTGGATGTGAATGGCATCCCCTAGAGGTGTGGAATGTACAAGCTGCACAACCTGATCTGATGGCATTTTGAAGCATTCTCTGGAGACCAGTAAAACTGACTGGACTGTGGGGTCCCTTTTACCTCTCTTTTCAGGAGCTGGGCAGAAGTTCGTATTACAGGCGCGTGTCACCGGAGGTTTCTGTCGGAGCAGGCAGCTTGAGGAAGGCCGGCCCTGCTGCACACAGTGGACGGATCGGGTCTGGACCCCTCCCCCACAGGTCACCGTGCACTGCAGAAGAGGGAAGCATCAGAAACACTCAGCGGGATGGGATCCATTTAATGTCAGTGACATCAAAGAAAGGGTCTCCAGGCTTCATGACATGACCAAGGTGCCTGCTGATAAATCGTCCAGAGCCAGGTACATGTGCTTGCCGTCTAGTCTTTCTAACGTGGGAGCCAGTGGATCTGATTAGAAGGGTCGTAGGCTAATGCTATCTCACCCAACAGTGTGTCTCCAGGTAGGTGACTCATAAAGAAGAGACCTTCCAGAAATCCAAAAGCTGCCGTAAGAATGTGGAAACAAATACAGACACATCTAGGCCATTAATCCCCGTAGCTTAGGAATTCCAAATAATCTCTGCAGATGCAATCGTGGAGGGAATGGTTCGAAACTAGGGCAGCAAACGAAAGGCTTTGGGTGCCCAGCCAGATTCCTGGTTAGCATGGCGGATAGGGTGCTTCCCAGAAGTCAGTGCTGTTACTGTCTAATTAGTCATCTATTTTTTTGAAAGTCTAACAAGGACTGTTAGCATTCTTAAATTTTCATGTGTCTGAACAACATAACAGATATTTCATAACAAAAGAATAAACAAAATATTATCAGGGAAAAAGACATCCCTTTAAATTATTTTTTGTTTCTGCTTTTTAAAATTGCAGACAGGTGAAACTTAATCTTGGACAGTCATCACTATATAGACTGGTATTTAGGAAAAATAAATTCTGGTGGAAAAAGTATGAGTTTGTAATTAGCTCCAAATTCAAATATAGTTGTATAATCGTTATTTCATCTAAACCAGCGGTCGCCAACTGATGGTCCATGAGGTCCAAAAGGTTGGCAACTGCTGATCTAAACCAGGAGTATGCAAACTTCCCTGTGAAGATAGTAGATGTTTTAGGCTGGCAGTTCTTTACTGACTGAAATAATCTTATAAGAATCAATCTCCAAATCTGTAAAATAATGATAAAAACAATCCATAGCAATAGGCATTGCATTTAGTACATAGGTAACGACATAGGTATAGCACCTAGCCAATTAGAGATATAAAATCATGCTAATTTAATTTCCTCCATGTTTTACTTCCCAAACACACACATATATACACAGTTGACTCTTGAACAACTTGGGTTAGGGGTATCACCTATCTGTGCAGTTGAAAATCTGCATATAATTTGGATTCTCCTAAAACTTAATTTCTTAAATAGGTAACTGTTGACCAGAAGCCTTATTGATAACATAGTTGATTAACACATACTTTGTGTTATTTGTATGATATACTGTATACTCCAATAAAGCCAGCTAGAGAAAATACACTTATAGTATTTATTGAAAAAAAAAAATCCTTGTATAAGTGGACCTGCACAATTCAAACCCGTCTTGTTCAAGGGTCAACTGAATACATACATGTACATGCGTGTATATAAACATAGATACACAGACATACTACTTGTTTCATGATGAGGTATGGGCAGCACCTCTCAAGCCAACAAGCTCTTCGAAGAGCTGTGCACCACAAGGACCAAAACACAGTGTTCTCTCAAACTTTGCATCACCTCCTCCTACCAATAAGAACCAAAGTGATCACCCTATCAGTGGTCGGCAAGCTGCGGCTCGGCAAACCGTGGCTTGCGAGCCACATGCAGCTCTTTGGCCCCTTGAGTGTGGCTCTTCCACAAAATACCGACTTCTGCACATGGGCCACAAAGTTTCAGTCGTACTGTACGTGTGCGCCCGCACGTGGTATTTTGTGGAAGAGCCACACTGAAGGGGCCAAAGAGACGCATGTGGCTTGCGAGCCGCGGTTTGCCGACCACGGCCCTAGCTGGTTTGGCTCAGTGGACAGTGTCGGCCTGTGGTCTGAAGGGTCATGGGTTGTGGGCTTGATCCCCAGTAGGGGGTGTGCAGGAGGCAGCCAATCAATGATTCCTTCTCATCATTAATGTTCCTCTCTCTCTCCCTTCCTCTCTGAAATCAATAAAAATATATTTTAAAAAAAGAAAAAAAGAACCAAAGTCACCAAACCTTCATTGAAGTCTTCTGAGAAAGAGGGTGGCACTGACATCTGCTGAGCTAAAAGAGCTGGGGGTCTAGGGCTGAAGTGCTCACCTCTGAGCTTTACCTGCCTCATCCACAAAACAGCAACCACAATAAGACCATTGAAAGGATGCAGTGAGAGTGAGAAAGTAGCAAATGCATGTAAAACATTTAGCATCGTGAATAGCAAGGGTTTGACAAATGTTAGCTATTATTATATTATTTGGAAACATGACACAAGAACCAAATGAGTCAAGACCGTGACGGGCGTTTCTAGAATATAGAAGACACTAATGGTGGATTTAATAGCAATTGCTGGCATTGTGTGACAAGCCGGGTACTAAGTGATTTATATTATCTTATTTGTGTAAAAAAAAAAATCATCAAACCTTGCAAGATATTATCCTCTGTTTTTTTTTAGATGTGAAAACAGAGGCTTCCAGATTACGTAACCTTCCCAGGCCACACAGGTGGTGAAGCCCTTTGTTCCTGACATGCGGACAGGTTTCTACCAGCAGCCCTTGGTGGACTGCCTCCTCTTTTTGAATCTCACTTAAATACAATCCTCGTACATCTGGGGGCACTCACCTGTTGCCATGGCGATGAATACCATCCAGCTGCCACATTGTACACAGGACGCACTGGACAGGCCCCTCGGTCACAGGCTTCCTCCAAATTCAGGTTTGGTTTCTTAATGTTGCGGCACCTTCGCTCTGGGAAAGTTATCAGCTTCCCCTGGAAGGCCTTCTCGCTGCACTTCATTTCCCTCTTCCTCACCCCCAGCCCACAGGTCGCCGAGCACTAGGAGCCAAGAAAGGAGGCATTAGCGTGCAGAGCTCTCGTCAGGTCTGCCGAGCAGGTGTGTCCCTGCCTGAGGACGTGCCATCCACGTGAAGTTAGAGGGGTTGGGTGATGGCAGGTCAGCCACACGCACGCAAGGATCCCACAAATATGGCACCAAGTCCCTCGTGCTACAGGTGAGAAAACCAGTCACAGGGCTCATCAGCACCAACAAACCAAAATGAGGCATCGCCCCACGGATGTGAGTGCGGCAGAGTCCAAAGATGAGGTGGCAAGGGATGGAGTCAGGGTCTCTGGCTGATGTTCGTTTGGATGTCCAGGTCTACCTGAGGCCTAAGGATTCGGGAGTCTGTGTCAAGGAGGCTGGGCACAAAGATGAGAGTTGAAAGCTCCCGAGGGGAAGAACACCTATCTTTTTACCCTGCCCCTCGAGGCCGAGATATAACCTGATGATGTCTGCCGCAGGAAAAAGAGAGAAGGATGGAGACTGATGAAATCAGTGTGGGAAAACGTGTTTGTGTTTCAAGTATTACGGGATAAAGTGTAGGGCCTTGATGAATAAGTAAGCACTGGCATCAGTGTACCAGTCAGACAATAAAGGATGGCACTGAGCTCATACAACAGCTCTGAGAGGGAGGGGCAAGCCCAAGCATGGAATTAGGGTTTTAATGTTTCTCAAAGAAAATGAGCGAGGAAAGGAGAGATGGACACACTGCTCTACACTTATCCTTGAGGCGGAGTAGAAGGGCATTGATGGACAAGAACTGGAGCTGTTGCCATAGAAACCCCTCCTGTATTGGACCTCACCAGACTGAACTGCGAGCAGACACCTGTCTCCTAGGCCCGCGGTTGGCAAACCGCGGCTCGCGAGCCACTTGCGGCTCTTTGGCCCCTTCAGTGTGGCTCTTCCACAAAATACCATGTGCGGGCACGCATGTACAGTGCGATTGAAACTTCGTGGCCCATGCACAGAAGTCGGTATTTTGTGGAAGAGCCACACTCAAGGGGCCAAAGAGCCACATTTGGCTCGTGAGCCGTGGTTTGCTGAGCTGCAGTTTGCCGACCACTCTCTGGCTTGGCTCCTTCCCTCAGGATTCCTGTGTCTGTGAACTCCACTGAGGTGCCCAAGCCGAGGAGGCATCTTCTTCTTGCCCACATACTCCTGAAGGGACCAGTGGCCTCTCTAGGAACTCTCAAAGGTACCACTTCTCTCTCCCTGAGACACGTTCCCCTTTTGTCTTTATTACGCTGATGCCCATGCAAGCGCCTCTCTGGCCTCGGCCCATTTGCATTGAATCCCCTTCTCTCTGAAATGAAAACCTGCTTGTTCTTCTTCTTTAACATTTTAATTGGCCCCCAATGTTTAAAGGGTAGATTTTCAGTCTGTTCCCTGAGGCCCTCAATCCCCGATGTCTGCAGCTCCAGCACACACGGCTCCATCCTTACCAAGTGTGTTCTGGGAACCGCTCTGCGTGGAGCGGCCTCCTCCCCGGCCCTCCTGATTCCTGCCCATCTTTCAGGCTCACACTCCCTGCAAACTCTCTTCTGACAAGGATTCCTTCTGATGTTGGGCTGAGTGGAGCTAGGCCAGCCGTGGGCAAACTACGGCCCGCCGGATCAGCCCCTTTTGAAATGAATAAAACTAAAAAAAAAAAAAAGACCGTACCCTTTTATGTAATGATGTTTACTTTGAATTTATATTAGTTCACACAAACACTCCATCCATGCTTTTGTTCCGGCCCTCCGGTCCAGTTTAAGAACCCATTGTGGCCCTCGAGTCAAAAAGTTTGCCCACCCCTGAGCTAGGCTGTCCCACGGGAGGGCCAACCCCCGTCACAGCACTTTGCATCCCCAGTGTTGCCATGTTTCCATTCCAACACTTTATGGGGTTTTGTACCTCCACTGCCCCAACACCATGATGGGTGCTTAATCAACATCTGATGAAGAAATCAGATGGGAAGAATGAATAATTGGAAGGTACCTGGTAGATGTTGTTGAATAGAAAGAAGCTTTGAGCATCCGGATGCTGGTGGATACGCTGAGCATTAAAACAAACCAAACCCAGACGCAGCAGTGATAGAAAGTCCTACCTCGCTCCACGAGGAGACGGCCCACTGTAGCCGGGTGTTTTTGGGGCATCGCCCCAGGACACAGCCCTCCTGCGACTCTGGTCTGGGGATGCCGGCGCACAGGCTCTCGGGGAGGCCCTCGGTCCTGGAGGCACTTTTGCACAGCACTGCCCGCTTCCTCACCCCGCGCCCACAGGTCTTGGAACACTTGAGGTGAAAAGAAAAATGCTGTTGGCATGCTGGTTTCAAATGACTTTCAAGTTCTCAGACATAGTTGGTTTTAGTAGTCAGGAAAGAGAAATAAAATACTCTCCCAAAATATTTCCGTGTGAAATCTGGGGCAAACTCCATGAACTAAGGCTCCTTTCCGTGAAGAACTCCATGTCCTTTATCCATGCCCACCCTACACACGGCGCCGAAACAGCCCTCTGAATTCTCCTTCTGTAAATGATAACTACCAATGGCAGAGAGAGGCCGGACAGCACCACATACTACTTAGATTTGCCCTAAGCGGTAGATGAACGTACACCCTCATTTTAAAAGTACATCTACGCATGCTCACACATTCTCCCCCTAAGAGATATACTCCCAACATTAGAAAACATTTTCCATCATGTCTTCTCATTAAATACACAAACCCTCACTCTGACCTCTGTTGGGGACAGGGTAGTGCACTGTTAAACTTGATCCGAAATCAACACCCTCCACGATATTGTGTGTCCTAAGAGAGCATGGCAGGAATGTGGGCTGCTCCCTGGCTTCCTAGTTCAGGCAAGAAAACCCCTGGTTTTTTTTTTTTATTATTGCCTAAAACTGTCTTGCCAGCTGTGGTTTAGCAGAGGCTGGGTTTTTACAGAGCAGAGTTCCCCCCGTCCTCAGCACCATTTGGGGAGCTGTCCCGCCCACTGTAGGATGTGTATCTCACCCATGCCCCCTCCCCATTGTCCTCATTGTAACAATAGAAAATGTCTCCTGTTATTAACATCAGGGCCCCAGTTGAGAACCGCTGTGTGGATGACAGGTAGTTCTATGCTTCCTCCAACTTTATAACCTTGTATCTCTCACTGGGAATTTGTGACAATAGCAACTGTTAGGCACAACTCCTCTCTGTAGGCCACTGACGCAAGAGTTAGATATCCCTTTAGGCCGCTCTCTCTGTATTTGTCTTTCCCATTTGCTTCGGGGAATTCAGTAGCCAGATTCACCGGCCATTCCTCTGACACTCGAATCCTGTCAAGCTGTGCTCACTAGTCTAGCCTAAACGTCCTCTAATTTCTGGACGTCTAAGGGTCCCAAACTGCAGGTTGCATAAAAAATCACTGAAAACGTTAATGAAAATGCCCCGTTGCATTAAGTCAGTGTGGTTCTCTTGAAGGTGTAAACACCTGAGAGTCTCTTGGGCAGCAAAGGTACCACCTATGTTTTTGTCACCTTCATTTTCCATGGGGAACAAGACCAACGGCTCTAAGTCTGACCCAGTTACCTGAGACCAGGGCCCGAGGCTCCACTCTGGGGGGCAGGCGTGGCTGTTGCAGACCTGGACCTGAGTGGGTGTGCTCACTGGGCAGAGGGAGTGCACCACCGCCGCCTCCTTCTGGAAGGGCTTCTTCTGCACACACTGGATTTTCCGGCTCTGCTGGCCCCCCGCACATGGCTTGCTGCACACGCTCCAGTCGCCTGGCTTCCAACTGCCAGTGAAAAGCAAAATTACTTCCAATGAAGCTGAGACTTTGGCTCATCCCTCTCAAAGCAGTTCCTATGAAAGATTAACCACCTGATGAAAGCCTTAGGGCAATGTTAGAACCGATGACGGCCATGCATACTAATTCTTGTGCACATTTTGAAGCCCGTGCTCACGGTCCAGTTATAGGGAGTCACTTAGTCACCACAAAGTCGTGGGGAAAAATACAGTCCTGCCCTCTGCAGGGGAAGAAATGTGTGCCATTTGGAAATCTGAGCAACCCACTCATTCAGCCAAATTTCTTGGGATCTTAACTTTGTGCCAGGGACTCTCCTAGGCATTAGGGTTGGAAAAAGGAATGTTCTTTCCATTAAGGAGCCTACAACTCAGTGAAGAGGCAGACATGTGAACAGATGCCGACCATACTTTCTGATAATTGCCATGCTATTCGTTAACACATAAACTACAATAATGAGAGTAATGGAAGAGGGATCAATGAGCGGTTGTGTGGATGTGTGTGTGTGTGTACGTACACATGTGCACATGCAGGAGACAGGGATACATTCCGAGAAGTTCTTACAGAGGAAATTTCTAAGGAGGCAAGTCCCCCAGCTACTTTTCTGATTAGTCTTAAAATTTACTGATGGGTTAGGGACAGAACCTTGTGTTCTTATTTAAAAATTACCAGGCCAGCTTTTTCACAGTGGTCTGAGACTTGGTTTATATTAAAGGGTAATCAACAGAAACTACTAATACTTTTCAACAGCTACTTTTGACAAATTGAAATTCTATGATTTGAAGGCCTAGCATAAAAAAAGATCTAGCAGATATGATTTTAATACCTACATTTGAATCCCGGCAGCAATGTCTAAAACTCGGCTTGTTCTAACAAGGTTCTAGGTATCATTTTAAGAAATACAACGTCACACATATGTTGTTATATCTTTGCATTTCTCTCACCTTTCCTAGTCCTATAAATTTTTTCTTTGGTTTCCCCCACAAGCCTGACATGCGAAATTAAAGACCTTTTGGCCAGGGAATTTAGCACATGGATTCTAGGGTTATATGCATTCTAAAACATTAGAGAGTCCATACTATCTTATTTAGTAAAAGATTGTATCAAATAATTTCTTATGTTTGTACAATTATTTGTATCTTATAAGATGTAAAGAAAACATATATTTTGCTATTAGTAGCTTCAACAGTTGTCTATCAAGATGGCATTTTATTGTCTACCAAATTAAAATCTCTTTCCTTTATGTGGCAAAGATGGTTTTGTAAAAGTATTAGACGAAGTATAACACAAATAGACGCTTTGCGTGACATGCGTGATCCCCCACATCGGGGCCGCAGGCTTACTTCTCACCTACTCTCCTTCCCTCTCAACCCCGACCTCGGAGCTCAGACCTCTACAACCTCCATGTCTCCCTTACAGCCTTTTTAGGTAAACTTGTTTATATACATGTATCTCACTGCATCTCAATGACTTCTTTACACTTCCATCTCTTCCATTTGGCTGAGGGTTCATTAATGGCAAGAGCTTCAAGTTACCCATTTCCACACCCCAGTTCTCATCTCAGAGCTGGCATACAAAAAGTACACGTGACATGATTGCTCCATGTGGAAATAAGGGCGTTAGCTCAGGTTAATTCCTTTCTCCTTCTAGCTCTAATAGTGTGAGTTTAAACTTTATTTCTAATAGATCCCTAGTGAAGAAGAGTCCGTGAGAGTCCCCATTACTACAACAGAAAATAATGAGAAATAATAGGGTGAAGAAAAGAAGGCAACAAAAGATCCTGCCCCTTCCTCCGCTCCACCCCGGCAGTCATTGTGAGGCACTTTTCTAGTTGTAAAAAGCCAGTAAACCTGCTACTGTAGAGTATCATTTCCACATGGAGCCATCAGGGGAGGCTTAGGAGTCGGACAGGAGCGAGGCTCTCTCTTTTCATGGGTGTATATGTAAATGGAGTCCCTTTCTTTGGCTGGCTAAAATAACCAATGATGGGAAGGCGGCTTAAAATAGGAAACATCAGCTTGCCATTCAGGCATACAATTCCTATGCATGCACACACACACCTACCACCCAAAGGAGAGGTTACTCCATGAAGGTCAGTAACACTGTCTGGTAGTCACATATTTCTTAGAACCAGATATTTCTTAGCAAAAGTGGAAAATCCATAAAAGCCCCCCAAGTTTCTTCCTCTTTTTTTGTGTGTTTAGAATACAGCTGGTTCCATATTCTAAGAGAAAAACTGACTATTGTGCATATGGGATTGGTAGATAGCGATAGCCCCAAGCGATGATGACAGAATGTGTATAAAAAGATTGTATAAACTCACAGCATTACCACAAAGCAAACACTACTTATTAAGATGATCTGAAACATTAGTGAATACAACCTTGCTTTGGAAGAAACTCTGTCAATTCTATATAAATACATTTGGCAGAAGATAAATCACACAAGAAAAGACTCCATTTGGCTGGGAAGATTACTTAAAATTATTGTTCAAACAATAGTGTGGCTAAACTCCATCCAAAAACAAACCCACTGAGCTGCCCATAGGTTACCATCATCAGAAGTGGATTACCACTTGGCCTCTTACCCCTTTCTTTTTATTTTGTGTCTTGCTACTGTGTAATTTGCATTTGGGGTTTCATGGTCTGCTTTCTAAATTCTTAGACAACTATATAAAAGTTAAGCACACAACCACATGTGACCTTAACTAATGTAGGAATCTGGGTTAAATATCTGTTTGCAGAGAAGAGGAGTCTGTATGTAAAGGTTAAAAAAAACACCAACACCACCTTTATAGCCCAAGGTTAGGTTTGCAAAGACAGTTAAATGAATGTCTAAAGCCAATTTGTGTTTTTCAAGTTTTATATTTTAACCTCAACTACCTTCTTTCTTCTATTACTTTTTGGGGCATTCTATCTATCTATCACCTATCTATCTATCTATCTATCTATCTATCTATCTATCTATCATCTATATATCTATCAATCATACCATTACTTTTGATCAGAAGCATTGATGTGGCTTTAATGGTCTCACACCAACACTGAAGGCATATAAAGAACTAATATCACCAGAAAGACATTTCCAGATGACTTACTAGGCAGGGCAGGAGAACGCATTGCATACTTTGGGTTCAGTTGCTGGCTTGGTCCTTGCGTTGCAGAATGAGGAATTGACTTGAGTGTTTTGATCTCGTAAGCAAATGGCCTTTACACTTATGTAACCTAACAAGACATCAAAAGATACATAGTAAAAATTACAGATAACCAATTCAATTTCGTTTCCAAATGTAGCTTCTGATTTACCAGGGTTCTGATACCGCATTTAGGATACAGAATCCATATATTGGGTGAGACCGCCTCCTTCTGATGAAATCTGCAACTAATTTGAATCCCATTTCCCCCCAAAATAATAGTCTTCACATCTCAATCATGTTAACGTGTAGCTTCTTCACTTTCCAGATGGCTGTGGGTTCTAGAACCACACGGTGATACATACAGCCCCTTGAAAATAGGGCGGTTGTAAGGGAAATATCCCGCCAACTGTACCTCTCCCTGCACACATCAAATGGAAATGCTCCCCAATGAAAAGCCATTGGCGGGCTATGCGTGGAAACTCTAAGATTCTACTTTTCCAGGAAGCGCCTTCACCTTCCATATGCGTGTAATGCATATATAAGCAAAAGTGCAGCCCACTGAATGTGTGTGTGTTTGTACCGGCCAGCTAGGACTCTGATTTTTTGTTTGTTTGTTTCAGTGCCATCCTACGCCTGGCTTGCCATGCTCACTTCAGGGCTTCTCATCAGAGGTGTACATTCTGTGAATAGCTGTATCTGTCAGCTCCCCAAATAGGAATTCTGCCTCCTCTTTGAATTGTTTGTTCCTATGTATATAGTGCTTCCCCTTCAAACGAATCAGAGGAGCCATGAAAAGTCACCTTGCTATTACCATTAGGTTGAAGTAGATTTGCCTGAGGTGGCACTTAACCACACTGGGATTCCCTAAAGTTAAGAGTTTACTTCCGGAGATCTTATTCATTTGAAAGCTTCTTCTCATATGCCTTGGACACAACATGCCTGCGAGTCACCTGAAGGGGTTGCTAGATCAAGGCAAGGGGGAACCCCAGAATGCACTTCTCCAGCATCCTCCCCTTGGCTGCATTCATTCCCTGGAAATGGAAAATGGATCGGATCTCTGTGCTTCCCAAGGAACTGTGCTCTCTCTGCAATACCAGGAAGTGACTGCAAATAATCTCAAAGAACATTTGATGTGTGAAAAACTGCTCGTGCTCCAAAACAAAGTAAAAAAGGGTAAAGCTATGTCTACAGCAGTGACTTTCAACCAGTGTTCTGCAAGAATTTTAAAAACATGCAATACCTGACTATTTAGTCAGGGCACTGCCCTCCTTTTCCTTAAATTGTCAAATAAGAAAATGACAGCAGCCAACACAACAATAGCCATCCAGTGTGAATGAATCAAAATTATACCTATTTTTTTTTTGCCACAGTATTTTAGTAATTAGTTTATGTGTGCCATGAGATGAAAAAGGTTGAAAATCGCTGGTCTATTAGCATGGTTTCTGTTCTTTAAAAATAACAAACAAAATGATACAGATGGCATATGTCTGAGGAGGTCAAACACACATATTTTTATGTTTGCATAATAAAAACAACGATATAGAGCAAAATATTTAACATTGGCTATTGATGATTAAGGGATTATGGGAAGTTATTTTTCTTCTTTATAGCATATTGCCTTTAAAATGTTCATTAACAAAAACATTACCTTTGGGTGATTTGATATTTTTAAAAAAGAAGTATTTCCTCATATGTTGTTAATTAGCATGAGCACCTGAAGAACAGGCCTTACAGACATGAGAATTTCTTCATTTTCTATGTTTCTGCTCCGTCTGTGGTTCCAAGACGCCCTCCTCTGCTAAGGGGGATGGAAGAGTTAGGCGGCCCACTGCCACCAGGTGCTCTGAACAGGAGGAAGTGAGTGACCCGCCTTCCTGCCTCGGTTTCACGGACCTATTTATGGACTTTCCATTCCTTTTTCCAAGTGTGACTAAGATTAACGAACAAACGAAAATATATGAGGTTTTTGGATCTCAATAAAATGCCAGCCTTCTACTTGCTGAGGGGATCACTATTGCACTTCCTCCCTTGCAAAGGTGTTTCTCAGAGCTAACCCCTCCCTGATGAGACTGCCGACCCCGAGGGGATGGCAGTGTCCACACTGCAGGGCCTCTCCGTCTGCCTAGCTGTGTTCTCACCTGTCATGACCCACCTTCTACAACAGGAAAGTCAGGGCAGGGAGAAACTAAACCGTAAGCTGAAAATTTTAAAAAATATACAGATATATGTGTAGATATTCTTATAAATAGATTTTCTTTTTCTCTTTCCATCTATACATTTCTGATGTATAACTTCTGACGAGTGGCTGACGAGTTTTGTGAGAATTGTTTCCTCTCTACCTAGGAAAATCCTCAGTGCAATGATATTTGCTTCTTACAGTGATGGCTCCCATAAAAGACACTTATTTTGTTGCTTATTCAAACAACACAATTTGAAGAGGCCTGGCATGGAAGGACCTGTTTTAAGAAGAGACTTGAAGGTGGCGTAAGAAGTCGCCTTACCTCCACCGCAGGAGGCGGAGCACGGGGTCTGCAGGGTGCTCCAGGTGTGGGCGTGTCTCTTCCCAGCGGGCTGAGTCCCATTGGTGGCCTTGGGGAGCGCGTACTTCCAAGCTATGCCCGGGTTTTTGCCTTGCATCAGAATCTGGACAGCGTAAGACACAAATCAGAGATCAAGATGCAGGTCAGGCCCTGGAATTCCAGAGGGCTCGCTGAACATGGTAAAGATATTTGTATGACATTTCGACCTTAAAGTGGGTTCACATCATTGTTCCCAAGTATGGTGTATGTTGCTTTAAAGTTTTCCCATGCCGCTTAAAAATGTGTACGCCATAGCATCAAAACTGTGATTAAGATAAATGTTACACAGAGAAACTTGACTTGGCATTTGCCATAAGCCCACAACCCTCAACTCTAGGTATACATTTAATAAAAACAACTGCATTAATAAAACAAAAAATGTTTTACATTATATTGAAGGAAGGAAAGTTATGAGGTCTTAACCAAAGAGAATGTGTCTGTTAACTGTGCACCAGGATGAGCAACAGATAAGACAAAAAGAAATATCAGAAGTAGGGATTGATTTTATATAAATAAATATAAATATAAATATAAATATAAATATAAATATAAATAATATAAATCATATAAGTTTAAAAAGTACTTAACCTTAAAAGGGCAGAGCCTTAGGCTAAATCTGATCCTATAAGATGCTAAAATAAGAGCAATAATTTACTGGCACATTCTACGCACCGGGCACCCTGCTGAATTTTTTCTATGCATTATCTCAAAACATTCCTCTAACCACTTTATAATGTAGCTATTTTTTCACTGAAAAAAGCCCCCCACCAAAACAGAAAATTATTAAGGCCCTGTGCAAGTCACATAGGTGACTAGAGAATGACCTTAAAACAGAACAACTTGGGACCTCCAATAAAATGCATCTCAGTACTGCAAAATGTCACCTTGTTCTGGGCGTGGGCAAATATTTGCCTCCCTTCCTGATTCTCTCTTTTCTTCACTATTCCTCTCTTCTCTTCTTTCAAGCTTGAAGCATGAGTATAAATAGCTGCTTGTCTCTGCCCCATGAGTCTTGTGGAAAATTCTTTACCACCAGAACTGGGCATTTGTGCCCAAGAAGCAAAGCAGATTTCCAGTTAAATATAGAAACCTCTGGCTCTATCGCTGTCTGGTGGGATCCCACCTCGATTAAAGTTGGGCGGGTGGCGGCTGTTCAAGGACCTCCATTAAACCAGACCACTCCTCAGGATGCTGCAAAAATGGTTTCCACTTCACTATTAGCGTAAGTGGATCCAGGAATATAATGGCTTACACGAAAGATTCCATGGTGTGGGCATACTGTGTTGCACAACAAAACGAATCTTGGTGCCTCTCAGAAAGAACTAAAATGTTAATAGATGGGTCTTTGTTCCTCTCACCCCCATCCAAAACCCAAACCAAAAGTAGCAAACAGGTAGGACCATTAAAATAGACAACTGCCAAACTATATTAGTCACCAATGAAAACCTTCTTAAAGTCGAGGTCCTAGGGATTTTTAGTTCTGAGGACCTTTTTCGTCTTTGCTTTTCTTATTTTTGCAGCTAAATCATACAACGGTTCTTGGAATCATGTGTATTCAATTGTGTTATAACATTTCACACACTTTGAACACATAGCGTGCTTTCCTTATTTGACATTGTTGCAGTGTTTCTGTAAATGTCTTCATGTGCTATGAAGTACACAGACACTTACGTGTGTTTTTTTTCACAATCAAACTAGAATTGTGAGAGAAGTTTTACATTCAGAAGATCCTCTTGATGGTCACTGATTTCTCACTCAAATTTCTCCTTCAATGAACATAGTATCTCAATGCAACACTTTGGATTGTTATTTTCTGTATGCAGTAGGAATGGAGAGATTGTGTAGGGGAGAAAATAACGCAGTGCACCACATGCAGGAAAACACAGGGACTGCATAAGAGTTACAGGGAGCTAAGACTCAGGAGGCAGGATGGTATTACAGCAGTGGCATTGCATCACACATGCATGTGTGGAGGGCATATTCAAGTGTAAGTGTGATAAAGAAATCCACTCACTTTTCTCCTCTTCCTAAGACCACCCATTCCCCCCATTCAAACTAGATTCTGACTCCTACTGCCACAGGGGAGAGTGGTCCCTAATGGGAATGCAAAGAAAATTAAACATTGGTTCTTGCTTTGGGGATTTCAAGGACTTATATTCTGGTGATTTAACAGTGCTTTAACAACTTTTCAAAGGGAAATAAAATATATTCTACTTTCATCTTACAGACAGATTGTAGAACTTAAGCCATGCATGGCATGTGGTTTTACTATAAAACATTTTTAAATGTTGCTGTGAAGAGCAGGATGCATTTAAGAAAAAAAAAAATAGACTGTGAAGATCAAAGTGTCATCACGATTGAACAAGCAAAACCAACCAAGATGTCAGGTTTCCCCAGATCTCCAGGAAAAAAATTATCAAAATTACCTTCCTACAAACAAAAGAATTTAGACAATCTCTGTCAAACCTAATTCTGTTCCTGTACCCCCACACTCCCCTGTTACCCAGGATGCCCTGTCCTGACTCTGGTGTTAGTCCAGGTTGTCCCTCACCTGCTTACGGACATCACTACTATGGTTGCCCACTCTTTCTTGAGCCTTAAATTTCCCAGTCAATTGGATCATTCCCATATTGAATCTAAATATGCTAATGTATCTCTAATATTAAGCAAAAAATTATCTTCATGTATCCCCCAGTTCTTGTCCCATTTTCCCCCTTCAGAGCAAAAATTTCTCCAAAAGTTGCCTTTACTCTTCTCTCTCTTTATCTTTCCTCACTAGTCCCTGATTCTTCTCTATCAGGTGTCCCTCCCACCACATCCCTGCAACTGCTCTTTTAAGAACACCTAGTTATGTTCAGTACGTGATAGGCCTCGTCTTCCTTAACCAATCGCCAGTACTGGACATAGTTGATCACTTCCTCCTTCCTTTGCCACAAGAAACCCTTTTATTTTCTCAGTTCTTCTCTTGACTCACTGACCTTCATTACCAGTCTCCTTTGTTGAATTCTCCTTATCTCCTAACTATTCAATATCAAAGTGATCTTCAACCTCTTGACCACTTCTTTCATTTATCTATACCTGAATGTTTAAAAGGTGCATCAACGTCTAACCCTGAACTCTTGCTTTTCCTCCCTGTTCTTCCCAAACTCATAGAATGGCAACCTGATCCTTCCAATTGTTGAGGCTAAAATGAAAAGTTGGTGGCACCTTGATCTCCTCTCTTTTTCTCATACTCCACAGCTAATCCATCCAGATATGGTGATAGCTTTACTTTCAACAAATTTCAGCTCTGACCATGTTTCCCTGTGTCTATCTAGGCCACTGTGGCTGCCCAGATCTGAGCTACATTGCCTCTTCTGATTCTCATGGTCATGGCCCTCTCTAGATGAGGAGACACCTAGTCTCCAGTGGAGGAAATGAGGCAGACCACACAAAAATAATACCGTACTTAAGAGGTTAAAAACAAGGTATTACACAATTGCCAAGAAAAACCCAATGCTGCTGTGAAATTGGGGGAAGGAATCACATGACTGAAGAAGCTTAGTAGCTGTCATTTAATTAGTAAAGCATGCTGTGGATGATTTCAGCAAAAAAGCCACAAAACAACAAAAGAGAACTTAAGTTTTCTTGGAGGATTTCTATTTACCTCAATAGGATGAACTCTTATATTGAGTTTCCCATGTGCCTTCCCTCATAGCTCAAACAAAAATATGTAAAGATCCTCTGAAAAGTAAAATTATTAAGCAACAATTAATAGCAAACATAATATTGAATAGCAAGAAGGCAACGAATCCATTCCATATTATCCTATATAACAAAAGGCTAATATGCAAATCGACTGAATAGCAGAACAACTGGTTGCTATGACATGCACTGACCACCAGGGGGCAGATGCTCAATGCAGGAGTTGCCCCCTGGTGGTCAGTGAGCTTCCACAGGGGAAGCACCATTCAGCCAGAAGCTGGGCCCATGGCTGGCAAGTGCAGTGGCGGTGGTGGGAGACTCTCCCACCTCTGTGGCAGTGCTAAGGATGTCCGACTGCCGGCAGTTGGACATCCCCTGAGGGCTCCCGGACTGCAAGAGGGCACAGGCTGGTCTGCGGGGACCCCCTCCCCAGTGTACAGATTTTGTGCACTGGGCCTCTAGTCAAGGTAATAAGGCATTTACTTAGCCAAAGCAAGAGAGAAATAACTTACACAATTTACTGTAATTGTTTACAGGATTATACAACTTTAAATTACTAGCTCATAAAATACATAGAGCTGGATATCGTTGTATTACTGTTATAGTTTTATAGCCAGTGGCATAAAGGATCTTTTGTTTATAGTTTGTTTGTTGAGCATATTAAAGCATTCAATGAATGCATAAATGAATAAATGACTCTCAACTTTAAAAAATCAAATGACTCAAGGGCCAACTGTAATGTCTACATAGCTATACATTCACAGACAGCTGTTTGTGTGATCACGTACGCTCAGAGACAATATTTGTATAAACTAGCAGAACGCTGACTTAAGAATTTATTGTAGCAACCCCTCCTAAAAACCTCTTAAAGATAATAATTAAACAAATAGATGCCAAGACCAAATATATAAAAGATGAACCTTTGGCAATTGTAACGTACTATTTGTTTCTTGAGAATTAAGGTACATCTCTGCCTTTTTCTTTTTCTTGTATTGAGGAGAAAGGTGACGAGGAACAGACTACATAGCAGTAGGTTATCTCTTCCTTTTTCCTATTTTTCCCATCTCCTTTGGAAACAGACTGCCCACCTGGCTAATAGAATAGAGATTCTCAAAAAGCCTGGACTTTAAAAAATTGTTAAGAATTTCAAGTTGGTGACAGCCAAGCATGAAACCAAACACAGGGCCCATCTGAGCATGAGGTCCCGCATGGCTTTGCAGATTCCACATCCGTGAAGCCGGCTCCATCCAACCTCAAGGTGGAGGTTTTCTCACCTGCAGCAGTATGAGGCACAATTTAAAAGTTTCCAAATTTCAAATGGCCCAGTGGTCTAACGATGACTGCACCTGCTCTTCCTAGATGGAGACGATAGCCCCCTATAGTCTTGGTGATTTGTTCATGCCTCCCTCCCTCTGGATGACCATGACCATCATCTTGACATGGCCGGTCCTGCCAGAATCTGGGAAGCAGGAGGACTTTGGGGTGCCATGTGATAACCACACAGCTGGGACTCTGACTGCCTCTGTGAATGCTGAGGAACACAGCTGGGGCAATGCATAATTTGAAAATAATTCCCACCCCTCACATCTATTTTAAAACAATGTCAGTGACCTTGACAGGAGCAGTCCATAACTCTTCTCAGCACCAGCGGAGAAGACGAACGCCCTGCAGGTCCTAGGAATGCCACATGGCCCTCCCTATCTCCATCCCGGCATCACAGTAGCGCTGTTCCCGGCCACCCCGCGCTGCATGTCAGACGGGAAGACCGCGCGGCTCAATGCACAGATTTGGAAAGACCGCCGGCGATTCCGTCTACTTAACTGGTCTTAGTCCAGAGAATTTTCCAGCCAACTGGCATTGGGTCTCTAATTTACAGCTGGCAAGCAACCTCCTTAAACGCTTCCAGGTCCTCGGCAGAGCTGTTTAATGTCTACCTTGAACACACGAACCACCTGACTTCAGACACAACACTCAGCAGCTCTGACCACAGGGTGCAGGGTTATAAAATTTACAGCTTCTTAGGTTGGAAAACCACAGATGGGGGCTGGACGCTACCAACTGCCCTCGGGAGGAGGGGGGGGCCGCTCCTGCTTCCGTTGCACACAGCTGAAACAAAGGACACATTGAGTAATCTTGGTAAACAGCCTTCTTTCTTTTGCTCCCATGTTTAATTTTTAGTGTTAAAACTACAAATGACTTCAACCAGCTTTGTATTTGTTTCATTATTTAGGCCTTAAAAAAAAGAGAGAGAGAGGTTGTTCTCATCCTCCAATGGAATTTACCAGTTATGCCTGGGCTGGAAAGACTGGCTTTTTATTGAATGCATGCTAGAGATCTTGCTTCTTGTCTTCAGTAATATATTTGACTAGAGGCCCAGTGCATGAAATTTGTGCACAGGAGTGGGGGTCCCTCACCCCAGCCTGCACCCTCTCCAATCCGGGACATCCCTCTCGCAATCTGGGACCACTGGCTCCTAACCGCTCGCCTGCTTGCCTGATTGCCCCTAACCCCTCTGCCTGCCTGCCTGATCGCCCCTAACTGCTCCCCTGCCAGCCTGATCACCCCTAACTGCCTCTGCCTGCTGGCCTGATTGCTCCCTAACTGCCCTCCCCTGCTGGCCTGATTGCTCCTAACTGCCTCTGCCTCTGCCTCTGCCTCAGCCCCGCCACCATGGCTTTGTCTGGAAGACATTCGGAAAATGTCAGGTCTAATTAGCATATTACCCTTTTATTAGTATAGAAGATTGCTTACGAAACACCAATAGCAGCACTTATTGTGCGCCAGACAAAACACTGCACATATGATCTCATTTAAAGTTGATAACATTATGAGGAATAGACAGTGCTATTAAGACTCCACTTCGGTAGACGAATAAACCAATAAGCCAATCCACAGGATCACGAAGCTGGTAAACAGAAGCACCAGACCCCAGTCTCTAATATCCCTGACTCCAAAACTCAGCATCTTAACTCTCGCGACACTGCCTCCCCAGCTATGAAACCCAGTGTCCAGGATTCTAACAAACTTCTAAAAACTGTACCAACTGTTGAAAAGATCTTATCACTGGGCTTCCAGAGCATGCTGTGCTACTGACATAGTGCTACTGGGTTCCAACCCGGGACGTGTTATTGCGTGAACGTGCTAATGTCTGATTTAAGCACTCAATGATTCTTAATCTCCTAAATTCATGTTCCCCTGTGTTTATACTTCACTGCTGTTTTAGCCACTGAAACGCAAGACACGTTATAGATTGGCCCCTCCTGGTAAGTCAGGGACTGCACCACCCGTCCCATGTGGACTCATGCTCCGGAAGGGACGTTTCCGTGGTGCGGATTCGTGTTTGTGGAGGTTCCTGTGGCGTGTGGAAGGCCCTGTGCCGGGAAAAGCCGGCCAGCTGTCTCTGCCTCCTTGTGTGCTTCAGAGCCCGGGGAGCACGACCGGTATCATCATTGCTATTAAGTGTGAGTGAGCTGGATTTGACAAGAGACAGCAACGCAGAGACGCGGACGGGGACTTGCAAACGCATCTGTTAGGCAGCTTCAAAGGTGCGGCTGACACACTGAACCCCGACTGCAGTTCTAATTCAACTCATCAACATTCCTTCGGGTTTAGTGAAGAGGAAGAGTGTCCTCCCACCCGTCACAGAAGTATTTGCCGTGAATGCGCTGAAGCCTGCGCTTCCAATAGCACATGGCGCTCTTCTAGACAAATGACGTGGCATCGCCAAAGCACCTCCGAATTGTCCCCTGGAGTCTGAGCTTTAGATCATCTGTTCTGCATTAACCCTCCATTACGTCTCTGCCTCTGTTGTGTTTTGTGTCTGCGCTCAGTCCGTGCTCCTTGGCTAATCTCCTCACACTGAGTTTATCTGGAGGCTCATCTTCATTCATTTCAGCTCCTTTCCCTGGGGGAGGGGCGCACTCAGACAGCAGGGTCAGAGGGAAGGGGCTACATGAGAAGGTAATGCTCTGTCGGCGCTGCTCACACACTGTCAGCGCACTGATCTATGTGCCCGGCCACCTGGTCCCCCGCCACTCCATCATCTCCGTTCGCCCGAGAGCGGAGGAAGTTGTTTATTATAGCAATTTTCTTTAGATGTCTTTTTCTGCCTTGAAACTGGCCTGTGGTTAACTTATTTCTCACTTACTGTCATTGCAAAGGCCGCTGTCCGTTTCCCCTGCAGGACTCTCCCTCGGTGCGCTATTAATTGGGAAGGGAGTTTCAAAGAGTTAAACACCCCCTTTGCCACTTAACAGGGAGGGGGAAAATGCCTTCACATAAAGGAGAGCTTTTATTTTTAAGACTTTGAAGAAAAGAAGGAATGCTGTACAAACACAGGGGATCACCTTTCAGTCTTAGAATAGCAACCTGTGTTATCTTGTCGTTCCCAATCAGCGTTCATCAGACGGAGATGAAGTTACTTCATAACGAAGCACTCTGATGAATTTCCTCATACCCTCCCACCGCGAGACAGCTTGACAGAGAATGTGACCCAGTCATTGTTTTTGTGTGTGTGAGTGCGAGACAGAAGCAGAGACAGAGAGAAACAGAAGCAGATGGAAAAGGAGGAAGAGAGAGAGGAAGTGGGAAGAGAAAGACGGTGGGGGAAGAAGAAATGGGGCAGGGAGGAAAGGGGTGGCATTGTGGGGATGAGAGAGAGGGCAAAGCTGGCAGAAAAGCTCACCTCAGTCACTTCCAAAGAATGTATCATCTCTAAGTGGGCACCTTAACTAGTCATGAAAAAAAAGAGTGTGTTTTTAATTATTGTCAAGGCCCCCTAAAATGATATATTAGACACACCTTTTGCACGGTGCTTAAACAAACAAACAAACAAAAAAGAGTCGGTGGCCTTATATGACCTATATATTATCTCAAAATGGAAAAAAAGTCGTTTTCAGCTATACTCAAAAGCCCAGCACATCTATGTTGACTTCAGATTAAGTGATTATTTTTCAACAAGTCATGTGTAAATGTCAACTCTGATCTTCAGTTTTCACATTTCTACCATTTCAAAATTTAATTTCTTACACAACTCTCTCTCTCTCTCTCTCTCTCTCTCTCTCACACACACACACACACACACACACACACTAAATGTTGGGTGTGGAAGTAACATACTTAGTTTTTCTTGGTCTTCCCAAACCCCATGAACTAAACAATGCGGTGGTCTATACATGATCTCCTAAAGACTATAGAAATGGAAGCTGACTTTTCAATCTTTCAGATGACTGACAAGTGAACTCATTCAATGAGCAATTCCTTAGACTTTATTCCAGGCTCATATTGTGTGGAAGGAGTTGAGTAAGAAAGGGTGGGAATAAACTAGTTGGTAATAACTGTATCTGCAGTGGCCTCAGGATGTGTGTGACTTGCCAGATCAACACTGACTTCTTCTGGTGCTGGTTCTGCATATGCCTGAGGAGTCTTTCCCCGGGGGGCAATGCACAAATATAATACAGGGCCCTGGAAATGAGCTCTTTTCCTCCAACTCATTTACATATATATGTGTATTTCTCAATGAGATATTGATTGGACTTAACTAATGCCTAACATTTTTAAGATCTAAGACAATCATATAAACCCTCCGTTATCTTTGTGAATTTCCAGCATTGTGTCCGTGATATGCAGCCCTTGCAAATGCGGACATGGAGAGCCAAAGGTTCCCAGGAGAATGCATGTGTGGAAGGGAGACTGCATTTTAAAACTGGGCGGACGCACGCCTCAGTGATAGAAGTAACGGTCTGTTTTCCATTTAGACTGAGCTTCCCTATGAAGACGTTCTGCACAGCTTTGACAGATAAACATAACCAGAAGCAGAAGACCTTGCCTTTGGGGTTAACTGACAGCCGTCAGTTACTCCCAGGATCTCATCAGCCTGCCTTCCTTGCACTAGAAAACTATCAGAAATAAGGGTCTGGGAAACCCACCACCTTGGGAAGGCAAGTTGCTATTCTCTCAGACTGGGGTGAGTCTATTGTGAGCCAACTGGTCAGAAACTTCTCCTGTGTAAACTGCTCACTTTGGGGAAGGCAGGCATTTCAGCCACCACGCTGATTCCTCAAATGCAATTCAGGAGATCAAATGTCAATACTTTAAATGCTGTTGACTGTACTCAACTTTCAGCTCAACCCAGTTCTAAGGCTAGTCCTGAGAGATGATGAAACCCCGTGGTTTTTAAATGTGTCCCTTAGAAGTCTGGGCTTGTCAGAGATTACAGCTGCGGTTTGGGACAGAAGCAAAAATGGGGTAAGAAGAGGCTGGTCTCTGGGCCTCTCACTCCTGCCTTTGGTCCGAGAAATTTTGCTGTCATTTAACTTATTTATCATCTCTATGTGTGATGTTTTTTCAATTTGGAAAGAAGATTCCACTTTCTAAATGTATAAATGAATTTTATCACCGGAAGCTCTTCGTCCAATAAATATATATTTTTTGAGCATCTACGATGTCCCAGGTACTAAGTCAGCCCTGGAAGCTGCAAAGATGAGTAAGTCCTTGTGCTAATGTGGGATTCCGGGGGCCATTAAAGTGCGCAAGGCCAGTGCTGTGGAGTACAGCAGAAGGCACAGTTTAGCATGAGTTCGGGGAAATCATTTCCCAAATGAGAAAACTGGGATCCAGATCGATGAAGTGACTCCTGCACCGTGGCACGGGGAAGAGCAGCAAGCAGCCCGTGCTGCCAACTGTTCACACAGCACTCCCTGCACCAGCCCATGCGCTTCCCAAAGAATGGGATCCACATACCGGGGCTCCCGCTTGACATCCCTTAAAGAGCCGAGACATGATCTGTGTCTTAACCACTGTGTACTCCCTATGTCTAGTTCAAGGCACCCAGCAAATGTCTCATTTTGTTCAGACAAAGAGAGGAAGTAAGCAGGGGCAAATTACTTTGCAAGTAGTTACCTAAGTCAATACACACCAAGGCAGTCGAAGATGGGAACTAGCTAAGCTATTGGGAGGGTCTGATTAATATATATAAACGAGATAAAAATAGAGACAGTATGCTCTAACCGGTTTGGCTCAGTGGATAGAGCGTCGGCCTGCGGACTGAAAGGTCCCAGGTTCGATTCTGGTCCAGGGCATGTACCTTGGTTGCGGGCACATCCCCAGTAGGGGGTGTGCAGGAGGAGCTGATCGATGTTTCTCACTCATAGATGTTTCTAACTCTATCCCTCTCCCTTCCTCTCTGTAAAAAATCAATAAAATATATTAAAAAAAAAATAGGGCCAGTATCCTTAACATGCCATCCTCACGTGTTTTGGTAAACACACACTCCTGCCGACTTTTACACCATGAGAGGAACTTAGTGAACAGATATTTTAAGTGGCTGAGAGAGAAAGTGCTTTCTTTCACAGACTTATACTTTCTGTGGATGCAACAGCATTTTTTATTTTGGTCGGTTCCCACACTTTGATTTTTAGCATCCCCCAGGATTGTAAAACGCATTCAACATTTTTATATTGGAGTGAACATATTTTTGGCTCCCAGAGTATTCATTCTGGTTCAATTCACAGTTGTATGGAGAGGCGTATGAACTTGAACTCCCTTTAAAGAATACAGCCATGGATCACTTGGATATTGCTAGACAGTCTAGTTTTGGGAAAATGTAATTTATTGCTTACTATGATTTTAACTTTTTAAAATCACTGTGTTATATCGATTTAGGAAGGTCTGACCGCATGACAAAAACTGGCCTGAAATTTGATGTTCTCCTGAGAGGAATAATGTATAATTTAAATATTAAAGTCATTAACCCCAATATTTTTAAAAGACAAAATAGACATGATACTAGGTCACTGGATTTGATGTTTTTAAATCTCCCAACACATCTGCAAGTTTTGAATGAAACCACAACTCCTTTAAAAGAACAAGCAATTCATGTCCAATTAATCAAGTACGTGTCCCTGGAGGTCACTTTCAGACAGGTCACATTCCTGGGACATCACGCTTTCATTGATTCTGTAAGTAGAATGAGTACAAGAAGTGTGGCTTTGTAAGCAAATGTGACCTTATTCCATTGCCGCCAAACTATGGTTTTGCATTCATAGAAATATTATTATAGTTCTTACTTCTATTCATATGGTCGTAAAAATTATTTTAAAAAAATATAGCCCAGCCACGTTGGCTCAGTGGTTGAGTGTCGACCTCTGAACCAGAAGGTCAGGGTTCGATTCCCCGTCAGGGCATATGCCTGGTTGTGAGCTCTATCCCTAGTAGGGGGCATGGAGGAGGCAGCCGATCAATGATTCTCTTTCATCATTGATTTTCTTTCATCATTGATTTTCTATCTCTCTCTCCCTCTCCCTTCCTTTCTGCAATCAATAAATATATATATATTTTTTAAAAAAATATAATACATATCCAATTGAAACCGGGGAAGGTTTTTATGTTTTTATAATTTTATTTAGATCTACATAATATTTCCCCTTATATTGTAGTTGCTCCACCATCTCCCCCCGAAGGCACTGCCTGTATTTGCAAGCAGATGGACTGATGAACCTGACCAATTTTGGAGAACTCCATCACCCACTGAGGTCATCCTTCTATTTCTTAAAAATAGCTCCTAAACATCAGAAAAAAAATTGGACCTAGTGAACAACCCAAAGATTTCATTCATTTCAGCCAGGTCTAAACTAATATAGATGAATGAGATATGGAGCTATGCTTAGATCAAGCAAAGCACAAATAAAAATTCTCTGCCTGAAGCCAGCACAACATTCAGTGACAATGTGTCCATTATCTGGTTAATGTGATCAACGCCGACAGTGCCAGGGGATATTCCGGGCTCTGAAGATGAAAGCGAGAAGGGACTCTGTTATTCTGCTGTGCACTTTCCATCATTCTTGTCTGACTCTTTGTTGTGGTTTCCCTACGGATGATATATGTTTAACAACAAGCCTGAAATTACCAACAGGACTGTCGACACCTACTGGAGTGGCTCTGTGTTTACGAACAAAACCGGAGGAACAACAACAAAGAAGGGCTGCTTGTCACGAGGGAGTGAACCACACATTTCTCACGGGGAGCGACTTGCGCGTGCCTGTGACTGCGCATGGCAGAAGCCGTGGGAGGCCCCTCGTCCCCTTCCGACCTACATTATTTTTCAGCCACAGACCTCGGTGTGTGTACACTTGCTCAGAGATGGATCAGAGGCCTCTTGGCAAAGCTAGTGAAGCCACGTTGCTCTAAAACATAAACCTTGGCGCGCGCAGTATACCCCACCCCTAGAGAAAACACACCTTTCGAAAGAAAAGAAAAAGGTGTTTGTGGCTTAGATGCTGAGTAGAAAAGAAACAGAGCAAACATGCACATTTAAAAGAAAAAGATTTGGGGGGAAAAAAAAAAGTCCAGAAATCCCTAATCGGAGAGTTCAATCCCTGGGGCCTTAGGCTTAATGAAAGCGCAATTTCAGGGGCTGGATGCACTGTTGAGCTCCCGCCACCCTAACTTCAGTCCAGTTTGATTCGGGGTTCCTATCTTATCCCCTGAGAGACCTGAGGGGGTTGGAAGAATACCGTGTGCTGATGGCTTCTCTCAGACTTAGTGTTGTGAAATCTCTGAGGGACCTTCTGTCACACAGACAGAGGTGATAGGACCTGCTGCCTCAAATTGGTAGGACAGTGGAGGTTAACTCATGGTCAAGATCAAGGGCCTAGGCTGCAAACTCAAATGCTGTACCTACTGGGGCCAGAAGTTCTTTTATTTTTTTAAAGAGATGTCAAAAATCTGTATTTTTAAAAATAGGAAATCACCTTATATTAAAGTATTGGTCCATTTTGTTTTAATATGCAGATCTGGGACCTGGATTTGACTTGTGGTCAGCAGTTGGCTAACCATGGTCTGAGGTTTAGATTTTAAAAATATATGTGCAATACACTCAGAGGGCAAAATGATGATCATGGTTACAAATATTATGTGCCAAGGACTCTGTAAGCATTGGACTTATCTTAAATTATCCTCAAACTGGTCTTAATAGTTAGCTAGTATTGTTTGTCCATATTTCAGATGTGGGTATTAAGAGATTAAGAAACTTGCCCAAGTTTATAGCTAGTTAAGAGTCTATACTTTGCACCCTAGCTGGTTTGGCTCAGCGGATACAGCGTCGGCCTGCAGATCAAAGGGGTCCCCTGGTTGGATTCGGGTCAGGGGCAGTACCTTGGTTGCAGGCTCCTCCCCTGCCCGGGCCCTGGTCAGGACACATGTAGGAGGCAACCAATCGATGTGTGTCCTCTCACATCAATGTTTCTCTTTGTCTTTTCCTCTCTCTCCAACTCTCTCTAAAAATCAATGGAAAAATATCCTTGGGTGAGGATTAAAAAAAAAAGAGTCTGTACTTTCCACCATACTACTTGTACAATATCTGACTTAGAATCCAGAGTTACAGTAGGTCATTTTTTAAAACTGTCTTCTACTCATTTTCCTTAGTAAATGTTTAAGGCTAATGCCTTTAATAACAATAATTATTAATATAATTATAATTATTGTAATTATTGAATTAAGCTACCGTTTCCTTTAATTGAGAAGAGCAGCATCACCCCCCTCGCTGGGAAAGATTTGGGCTACAGTTCAACTCTGCTTTTCCCCTCACTGTGTGAGTCAGGCAAATCTTTTAAGCTTTCTTCACACTCCATTGCTTATTTTTTGGCACATCAGTGAGGTAGGTTTTCTATCCCAATTTTGTGGGTGAGAAACTGAAGCTCGAAATGACTAACGTGAGTGCCTGGTTATGTAAGCCCTCAGTACGTGGGGGCCAATGTGATTCTACCCAACCCGAAGCACATCACTTGTCTCTGAAAGCAAATGACCAGCCCCGGCTTATACACTGAACATTATGAGGACCAAAGAAAAGGTACACATGACAACAGTCCACAGAGCCATTTGCAGATACGCCGGCTGTTTTCATTACCATTATTAGCCATTCATACCGCTAGGAACCTGACAGCCTCCAAGAGCAAGGTGGCTTGCTGTGATTGAAACTTTCTTGGCCCTCAGGCCAGTGTCCTTTCTGCTCCATCACTCTGCGCCCCCCCCCCCCCCCAAGCCGGGCCAGCTGACCTATGCGGGGAATTGCAGCAATGGACTACCCCAATGGCAGACACAGACACACGGGAACGATGTAAAAAGTGCTCCTCTACGTACTCAGCATTCGGGACAGCCGCGTGCCACAGTGAGAGGCTGGCGTCTAAATGTGAAACTCACACATTTTCTCGGGGACCCATTGGATCCCTGCCCTTTCCCCCCTAAATGGAGTTGCTGCCTCTTCCCCTTTGCACTCTGAAATCGAGCCTGTTAGGAGACGTGGACTAGAAAGACTGGGGCTCTCAGAGCTCCCTCAAGCTGGGATCATCACTACCCACTTAGCAGGAGGCGCTGGGAACTGAATGAGCAGAAGGGGCTTACTTCAAAGACCAGCGTCTCATTAGTGGGTCCTGGCGCGTACAGACGTTCCGGGCGGTTGAAGGGGCGCTGGTACTCAAACACGGTCCCGGAGAAGAGGAACTCCCCGGGCCAGTCGATGCTCCAGCCCCCCGTCAGGTAGTACTTTTGATGGAGGCTCCGGACGGCGAGGTAACTGGAGGACATCTGCAGCTCCTGGACTTCGATGCTTCGGGCTCCTGCCGGGATGACGACCACCGGGTAATATTCTAAGTGGGAAGAACAGAACATGTTTGTTTTCCACGGGAGGTGACCAGAAAGGCTCAGACATGGAGTGGCCATTTTTTGTAAGGGAGGTTTTTGAATCATCAACTGACATTCATTTCTACTCTTATGAAGTGAGAGTGATTGGTAATTTTTAAAAAAATATATATTTTATTGATTTTTACAGAGAGGAAGGGAGAGGGATAGAGAGTTAGAAACATTGATGAGAGAGAAACATCGATCAGCTGCCTCCTGCACACCCCCTACTGGGGATGTGCCTGCAACCAAGGTACATGCCCTTGACTGGAATCGAACCTGGGACCCTTCAATCCGCAGGCCGACGCTCTATCCACTGAACCAAACCGGTCAGGGCAGTGATTGGTAATTTCATTTTCCGAGTGGCAGGAGCACGGGAGCGAGAGATGTATGTGGCTGTCACCAGCAGCTGTGTGCAGACTGAAGGTACTGCGCAAGGCCACGGAACTCAAGGATGCGATTTATTTTGCATCTACTGAGGAGAAAGTGAGAACTGTATACTCTCACAGTGATATGCAAAAAACAGGGCTCCAAGTTTAACCTTACTCAAGATGTTTAGATAATTGCTTCAAATACTCATCCAACATTTGAGGGGGTATTATCTAAGTTTCGCAATAAGTTCTCTATTTAACGAATGAATGTGGGGCATAGGACAGCCTGATCAGCAGATTCAGACTGCCAAGTAGAAGGGCATTTGTTTGAACACATCTGAGATGAGTGTGTTTCGAAAACCCTTCACAGGAAAATCCCCACCTGTCCTCCCTAGCTCTTGCAGAAGTGTAAAAGCCATCATCGGCCCTGCGTCAGGTGAGCCAGGCAAAGATGCTCGACCACATCTAGCATCACTTGAACTTGTTCAGTAGCAGAAGATGTGTCCCACCAGTGACAGCCACGGAGCAGCAGCGTCTCTTACCATTTGCTTTATGCTGGTTGAGGTACAGGCCTTTATAAAACTTGCAAGTCGAATTATCACCTTTGCAAACACCACAGGCATCAGAAACTGCTTTAGAGCCAAGTTCATGATCGCATCCCACTGGCTGTGACAAGAAGGCAAAGAGCGAGAAAAATCAAAGGTCAGAGAAGCCAGTGGCTAAGAATAACCTAGCGGTTTCCTGTATTTGCAGAACCTTAGGAAGGAGGTTCAGCTTTATGATGAAAGCACACTGTCAAGTTTGACTGACTCGGAGTTCAAATCCTTCCCTGCCATTCATGACTAGATTTATGCCCAGGCAATCATATAACTTATCTAGGCTTAGACTCGTCATCTGTAAAATCAGAATAAAAAGTTACCATTGCTACCAATGGCAGGTGAGCCAGCTCTACTACCGAAACCTAAAAATGCTGGACAAAACACACACACACACACACACACACACACACACACCCTGAAGAGATCAACAATCTCACAATCAAATTAAAAGAGAAAGTGGGTACCCAAATAAAACTACTAGAAAGAAATAGTAGTACTATTTCAAACACATGTGTGAGGTTCTAATCATATAGTGAATGTATTTAGTGAATATGCAATAAAAGTTTACATTCTTATTTCATTTTTACAGCTACTATGTACAGCAGGCTACGTCATAGGGTTAATGTTGCCCCTTAACCCTATGCCACCTGCTTTTCTGCAGACAGACTCTCTTGCCACCCTTC
This sequence comes from Myotis myotis, assembly GCF_014108235.1. Taxonomy (NCBI): domain Eukaryota; kingdom Metazoa; phylum Chordata; class Mammalia; order Chiroptera; family Vespertilionidae; genus Myotis; species Myotis myotis. Next base: position 23,690,829 of record NW_023416323.1, on the reverse strand, counting down.
TCAATATTTGCCATCTGATATGAGAAAACACAAACATGATCAGACATCCCAAAGCAGAAAGGTTCTCTTACTTCACAGATCCCATCAATACAAACATCATTTTTGTTTGGGGAGCAAGGAGTTCCGTCTTTCACCTTGCTGGACATTGCGAAAAAAAACTCAAAGTTCTCAGCCTTGCAGTACAGTCTACACCGGTCTTCCTCTAGAAGCAAAGAGAGTAAGATAGGACACGGTCAAGAGGAAATCACAGGACAATGACATACCCTCCAAAAGGATGAATTACATTTATTTAAAACGCTAGCATGATCAAAATGGAAAATGTTACTTACAGGTTTGTGTGTGTGTGTGTGTGTGTGCATGTTGGTGCACGTGTGCTCATGTATGTGGCTTTAAAAAATACAAATGCCAATTAGTAATCCATATAAAGTTGCTTTAACATCAATATGTAAGAATTTAATTTTTTCCAATCCTTAGTACTAGTACGATACACACGTGGATTGTGTAGCTACTCTGCTTGGATAGTAAATATTTGAGGCTTCCTTGGCCCTACTGTCTGCCATTGATAACATATAAATGAAGGAGTGTTTAAAGTTCCAATAAATCTTTATATTTATATTTTAAATTTTAGTTTTCAATGACAGTTGACATTTAATAATATTTTATATTAGTTCCAGGTATACATCACAGTGGTTAAACAGTTATATAATTTACAAAGTGACCCCCCCAATAATTCAGGTATCCACCTGGCAACATACATGGTTACCTCAATATTATTGACTATATTCCCCGTGCTGTGTTTTACATCCCCATGACTATTTTGTAACTACAAATCTGTGCTTCTTAATCCCTTTTCACCCAGCCCTCCACCCTCTCCCCTCTAGCAACCATCAGTCTGTTCTCTACATCTGTGAGTCTATTTCTGTTTTGTTTGTTCATTTATTTTGTGTTTTTAGGTTTCACATATAAGTGAAATCATACCATATTTGTCCTTCACCAATAAAACTTTATAATTTTCATAAAAAAGCAGGTCAGACTTGGCTCACAGGGCATAGTTTGCTGACCTGAGATTTAGGACATGACTTACTTTAGGTATTTATTCAACTAAGCGAAAAAAAATTAGGCATTTCTGAAAAAAAGACATATGTCAATAATGTTTATAAAACATACAGAGAAGTATCATATCATGAAAAGGAAGAGGAAGCAAATAAACTGAACTTAAAGGCTAAAAAATGTAAGTTTTATTGACCACTAAGTTACTGAGATTTCAGATATCACAGGCAAAAAATGAGAGCATTATACTTATAGAGCTCTTGTTATCAGAAAGACGTTATGCTAATTTCTCAAATAGAAAGAGTTGTTCTAGTCCAGGAACTGCAGATGACATTTCTCACGAGACCTGACGTAAGCAGCCCTGTGTGATATCCCTGACAACATCTTACAACAAATGTGTAAACAGTTTGCAAACAGTTGTGCTTCATAAACTCTCTCAATAAAGGACAAAGCCAAAAATGAGGAAGAAGCTCAATTATTATGTTCCAAATATGCAGATGTGCGGATGGATGAACTTTTTCCCCCACCTAGTTTTTTTAAAAAATATATTTTTATTGATTTCAGAGAGGAAGGGAGAGGGAGAGAGAGATAGAAACATCAATGATGAGAAAGAATCACTGATTGGCTGTCTCCTGCAGACCCTCTATTCGGGGATCGAGACCACAACCCAGGCATGTGCCCTTGATCGGAATCGAACCTGGGACCATTCAGTCCGCAGGTCAACACTCTATCCATTGAGCCAAACCGGCTACGGACAGTTTTTTTTTGTTGTTTTTTTTTAAATAGCAGTTTTATGTAATGCCTACTAACTTTTGCATTTGAGATTCGGGAGCTGAAATTAACACAATCTAGAAAGCTCCATTTTTCCAGCACAGGTTCCTGAGCAACTTATAAATTAGTCCATTAGAAATACCGAAGAAGGAAAAGAGCTCACTACTGTCAGACAAGGATGGTCTACATTGCCCTCACCGGATGGCCCAGTGGATAGAGTGTTGGGCTGAGGACTGAATGGTCCTGGGTTTGATTCTGGTCAAGGGTAGGGTCGATCCCTGGCCCTGGTTGGGGCATGTGCGGGAGGCAACCAATCAACGTGTCTCTCTCACATCGATGTTTCTCTCTCTCTCCCCCTCTCTTCCACTTTCTCTAAAAATCAATGGGAAAATATCCTCAGGTGAGGATTAACAACAACAAAAAAGAAGAAAAAAAGGATGGTCTACATTTAAAAGGAGAAGAGGGAGGGACGGACAAGAAGGCCTTTACTTTTCTGTCTCCCTCCACTGGGATTTGAGATCCCAAGGCTGGGGTTTCTGTCTTATTCAATCTAGTTTCCTTGGCATTGGGCAGGGTGTCTGCCAGGCAGTAAGCATCAACAAGGGAGCATGGATGAGTTCTAGTAAGTCAAGTGAATGGAAATAATGAAAAAGAAATAAGTAGAACAGTGACAGCTTATTCTGCACAGGTAACAGAAAGCACATTAAATTTGCATATTAGAACTAAAATAAATGTTTTGATGCTTAGCCAAAATAAAAACTAACTAATTTAAAAGTACAATACATGCCATTACTTTAAGTTATAATAAGTACTAAGAACTTAGTATGGAGATAATTTTTATTCGTGTGTGTGTGTGTGTGTGTGTGTGTGTGTGTGTACATACTCTGCAAATAGGCCTTCCCATGCATGTAATCATCGAACATGTCAGTTACTGAGTATGGTGTCTCCATGGGGCATATATGGTTTCACGAATTTTTAGTCTGGATAATTCAGACCCATTTCAATTAACATCCCTGGGAGACTTAATTGCTGAAATGTCAAAGGTAAGTTTGGAAATATAAGTGCATTCCAAACACATGAATACTTTGGCTTACAGATGTGGGAGACAAGGGGTGTCTTGTGAAATAAAAAAGTGTGGAAAAATAAACAAAACCTATGGAACTGAGAAAACACATGAGCCAGGATGGGTCTGGGGAACAAAAGATAAAAACTGAAACTTTCATACAGGCAGCAATTTCTTCTGAGCTGTTCGTTCACATTACCGTCCATGTAGAGACATATTTATTTGAGGGTCACACAGACCAAATTACCTTCCACTTTCGTATAGGGTTTCCACTGGTAGAACCATCCCCGGAAAGGTTTGCTGTTATATTCTGCACACTGCTGGGCTCGAAAATCCAAGCTATTCTCATGGCAAGGGTTAATGTTGCACAGCTGATAAATGCGGCCGGAACCTGGACAGAACTTGCCACCATACTGAGGCCTAAAGAGAAAAGAACTTTAAGGCTGGCAGTCAAAGGGCTCACTATTCGTCACAGAGGGTACTATACAGAGGAACATTCCAGATGGGTGTTGTCCCGCATATATAGTCTGAGAATGGAAGTCTGTAGCATACAACTTGTCACACCCCTTTTTGTATCCATGGCAGACATAACTAACCAATCAAAGACCCTTTTTGTTTGTTTGTTGTTGTTTTTTTTTTTTTTGGCAGAGCCTGACATTTCCTTAAAATCCCCCTTTAGCACAGCCCTCAAGGTAGCCGCTTGTCACTGTTCATCAACTGGAACTGGCAGCTTAGATCAAACTTATTTGCCATTTCTGATCCAATTTGTACATTCTGGCAATTTCCTTACAAACTGATGAAAGCGTATTTTGACACTCATCCTATCACCTTATATGTTAGGAAACCTGTAAACGCACCTCAATGTTCTCATTAATGTAGATGTGTGCCACACACACACACCCTATGTTGGCATCAAAGCTCTTCAAATGCGAACCCAAGCCACTCGCCAGCTTCTCTCCCATTTCTAAACACTCATCATCTTCCCACAGGCCGTCCGGCACCTGCTGCTGCGTGCAAATTCAGGACCCTGGGGAGACGGAGCAGAAAGCCCCATCTGCCATGCTTCCCAGGCCAGCTTTGTCAGTCCCTGGGCTGATATTTTGATTACTGTCTGACTCTTGTGTGTTTTATTCTAATTGTTCCTAAGCTCCGAGGCAAAACATTCCCTCGTTTTCATCTGCACAATCACTTTTTAACTTTGCAGGTGGCCTACTCTTTTCCTGCCAAGCACGATGGGAAATGGATTTCAAGAGTAGGGAACCCCATCAGAACATAAATAATTAGGATCTAATGGCAAACTCTTTAAGATCTTGGTAGGCAGGCTGCAAAACACCAGAAAGCAAAATAAAGGAAAAAAGGAGCACAAGCCACACGGAAAGTCACCACTAGCATTGTGTCCAGCTTAATCTGGGCACAGAGCAATTGCTTCTTTTCAGTCGCATATTTTTTTGGCGGTTTCCTCCAAAGGCTAAAACCCAAGGATGGATTGTCTCACACCAGAGCTCAATGCAAACATGTAACACGAAAGAAGCCTCCAGGTTAATAAACTGATGTGATTAAAATTCCTTGTCTCTTTAGGAAGCACAGGAATGCTATAAAACACCCTGGATTTGCTTCAGCATATTTTATCAAGTCCTCCTAGAACTGCATGTGAAAATGGATTCAGCAGAAACGGGAAGTGTCACGCTGCCAGAATGAGATTTTTCTGCTATTTCAAAACATTCTGGAGTAACTACTTAAACATCCAGCAGTCACTGGGCTAGATCAAATCCCCGAGGACTTCTTAAATCATTACCTAAAAAGCGTTGAGCAAAACTTTAAAGGGCCACATCTGACAGTCTTCCTATCGCTGGTCATCTTTAGAGAGCCGATGCCAAGCTTTCTCAGTAAGACTCTCCGTCTGAGATTTTACACATAACCTGCATTTCGACGATTTAAACGCAATCAAGTGAAAGAGGACCACATGTGTTACTTTTTTCAACACTGAAACGATAACAGGGAAAAGACCTCAAAGCTCATAGAGCCATCTCCTCATTTGATAGATGAGACAAGTGGCTGACAGAGCTCACAAAACTTGCATAAAGGTCACAGGGCTACAGGAGAGTGGAGTTAAACCTCTTATCTCTGGGCTCTCTGCCCACTGCACTCTGCCTGCGCCTCACTGTGAAACAGTAGGACCCGTGCACGGGAGAGGAAGAGTAACACACAGTGGCTGGGGAGCTGGCCTTTGCGATGGCTGCAGATCAGGACTGAAATATTCTCTGCCTCTTCCCAGCTTACCTTTAGGCAATTTTATTCTAATCTGTAAAGTGGGGGCAATTGTGACAATGAACTGAGACCACATTTGGAAAGAATTTAGGACACAGTCTCGGGCCCAGTTTGCACAAGTAAATCATAACTATATAAAAATGCTTTCTACTTGTAATGACTGGCAAGCATTTGGACTTTTCCATCAAATCTTCCAATACAGGTCCATTTCTCTGCGGCTATGAGCATGGGTGTTAGGATAAGTTAACAGAGAATTCATCGGGGGCATCCCTTGGTATAATAACTTAAGATTTTAAAAGAAATGTAGAAAATGAGAAAACAAATGTCTAGGCACACGATTTTGTGTTTACATTAGACTATTTTAAAGTTTACCCATAATTTGCTTCTGCATAATTTGTCAGGTCCTCCCTGTAAATGGTTATCATATTGGCTGGCTGATATTAGAACCATGTAGGGAGCCCTGCTAAATACACAGACACACTCTTGGGCCCTTCCCAGACATTTTCTCTAAGAATATATGGTGGGGAAGATCCAAACCTCATTTTTTTTAAAGCACACTTGGTGATTCTGATCATCAGCTGGGCCTAGAAATTACCAGTTGGGAAAAGAGCCAGAGGTTGGATTCAATTATTATTCTGGAGCTATGAACCTAGTGGTGTATTATTCTTTCTCAAGTAGACTCACATTTTAGGAAAAAGTTCTAGAATGCCTTAATGTGTTTAATTTTCACAGTTTTCCTAAACAGTTTATAGGAGTTTTACTAGGCTCCCTTAAGTATAATCATTTAATTGCCAGGGACCCAGGAAAAATGTCAAAGGATTAAGACTGTGGGCTCTTGGTCCCACTGTAACATGATCAGCTTGGTGACTTGGGCAAGAATTGCTGCTGTGAATGGGACCCTCTGCCACCCTACTTATAAAAAAACTGGATGAGACAACAGATTGCAACTCACGGAGGAATAAAAAGGGCCACATGTACCTGGGATTGGCCATTCCCGGACCACATTAACCTGTCAAGCCTTGGGAAGCTGAAATGCATCCCCGAATTGGCCAGGAATAACTCACTTTTTATGAAACAAAAATATGTTCTGGGAAAACCATCATGGTGTGAAATAAAAAGCTTGCATTGCCTCCACATGAAAAAATAAAAATGGTCAGGCTGAGTGATGGGAACAGACCGAATGTTTGAACTGAAGGAAGAAAGGAACCTGCAGGGACGAGAAAAAAGCAGCTGTACTACAACCAAGGGAAATAGGAACAGAGAACATCTAACCCAGTGGTTCTCAACCTTGGCTGCACATTAGAATCACCTGGGAATCTTTTTAAAATCCTGATTTCTGGGCCTCATCCTCCGGAAATTCTGTTTCTTTGTTATGGGGTGGGGCCACAACATTAGTAACAAAGAAACAGAATTTCCGGAGGATGAGGTCCAGAAATCAGGATTTAAAAAAGATTCCCAGGTGATTCTAATGTGCAGCCAAGGTTGAGAACCACTGATCTAACCCAATGGCCTTGGGATAGTCGACCACTAGCTTGTTTCATTTGTGACTTCGAACTTAATGAAAGCAAACAGTACCCTGACTAGACTTGTTTAAAATTAAAACTGCACCAAATGGAACTACTTTAGTGATTAATTCTTCTATTAGGCATCTCTAAAATTATGAAAGGGTATTTCCACGAACAATGCCCTATTATCATGAGAGCTCTCAATCCAGCAGATATGGGAGAGGCTTCCTTTAAATCTCAGGGGCGTCATTCATGCACTTTCCCAGCAGGGCTGTTAAATTAGGCAATCTATTTCTTTCTTGGGGGGAAAAAAATCGAGATTGTAAAATGTAGTGAAGTATGAAAACCAGATCCATGAAATATGTTGCAAAAATGAAAAAGTAATATGATGAATTTTAACAATCCTATCCAAGACACGGGCTGTGTTCAAAGTAGACAAGAGTGGTTTTAATAACCTGATATAAATTGTACATGTACCACAAACGTCCCTACCATTACACACAGTCACTGGGTCTGACTAGGGCAGTCAGGCTCAGCTGGGGATGACTCTGCCCCTACAGGACATTTGGCAAGGTCCGGAGACAGTGTGGTTGTCATAACTTGGAGACTGTGGGGAGGGGCGTTAAGAGGGGAGAGGCTAGAGATGCTGCTAAACATCCTGCCATGTACAGGGCCAACTCCCACAGCAAAATGACGGTCCAGCTGAAAATGTCAACGGTGCCCTGGCCGAGTAGCTCAGTTGGTGAGAGTGTTGTCTTGATGCGCCAAGGTTGTGGGTTTGATCCCTGGTCGGGGCACATACAAGAATCAACCCGTGAATGTCTAAATACATCGAACAACAAATTGATCTCTCTCTCTCTCTTTCTGCCTCTCTCTCTCTCTTTTACTCCTTCTCTCTCTCTTTTACTCCTTCTCTCTCTAAAATCAATAAGTTAAAAAAATTAAAATAACCTGTCAATAGTGCCGACATTGAGAAATCCTACGTTAGCCTGAGATAGCCCAATGCGTGTCTAGCAAGCCATGGTTGATGTATCTCCCAACCCTCCCTGGTATTTTGGAACAAAATGGCCTCTTGACCCAGCTCACTTACATAACGTATCACTGTCTCTTTACAAATTTGCTTGGGCTTTCATTTCATCATTTATTTTAGTTCTCAACCTACCAAGCAGTCCTGCGATATTTACAACCTGCCAGGCACTTTTAAAGAGCACTTTACAAATATGAACTCAGTTGATGAAGGTACTTTCTTTATCCCACTTTACAAGTGAGGAACCTAGAGTGGGAGAGGCCGTGGTCCATGGCCACAGCCCTGGGAGCGGTGGGCCACGAGGCCAGCCCAGGTGATTGGGTCCGAGTCTGTATTCCCACCCCCCGCGCTGTGCCACCACTCCGGTTATGTTGTACAAACCAACGCCTCTATTTTCCAACATCCCATCACATCCTCCTTACTCCATAGCATCCGCCCAAGTCAGGCCTCTCCCCACTGCTTCTCAGGGCCGGCCCTCTGTTGCCCTGTGTTCCTAGTGAGCTTTCAGATGAAATGATGAAAACCACATGGACCCTAGAACCTTCGCCGAATGCCCATTAGGTGCTTCTTGGTGTGTCAGAGATTCTACAGGTGCAATTTTTAATCCTCCCCAAACCTTTAGAGGTATTATCATCTCCATTCTATACACCTAGGCCCAAGCTCACCACTCACATGACCTTCCCAAAGCCACACCGTGAATACATGGAAGGCCAGACATTTGGGGTCATATCAGTCTGTCTCCTGAACTTGGGCTCTTGCTACAGAACCACGTCAATCAGGAAACATACATGTTTCCTGTGGGAATTAGAGCCCATAAAAGTAGCATTAAACCCCCTTCTCCACACAGCACAAACTAGTTCAGAATCTCCGGACCAGAACAGAGGGTGCCCACAGGTGATCACGGGCTGATTTCAATCCACGGACATTTTGATTAATCCTCATTATGTGTGTGGGTTGTTGTTTTTTTTATTATTTTTTTAAGAAAATTGAATTTGTCGTCGATATTTTAGAAATTAGGAAAATTCACACACTTTTTTTTTTAGATTTCGGGTTTCTCTTGCAAAGTCAGACAGATCTGTCAACACGTGTTGCTGTACATTCCTGCGAGGCAGAAATCAGCATACTTTCTCCAATTCATCACTTTGAGAGACACACACTCCCCCAGCCAACCCTCTCTGGTCCCCAATTGCACAGTGTTTGGGTGTGTGACTGTGCGGTCCTAACTTAGACTCAGAAAGTGAGTAGCTTGGATGGACCGTTACTACCATTGCTGGAGCCCTTGATAAGACTATTCACGCGGGGAATCACTCCTTGCCGTTTTTTTGGTCCCCCCCGCCCATAACCTTTACATACAGCCCTAAGACCGTCGATGATTGCTATGAGCCGGAGCGAAGAAAACTGCCCGTAAAACAAACAGAAGCAGTACGTTACCGGCTGAGGGTTAATGCCTGACACAGCCTCACTTGCTGCAGAGCCTTACTTGGGGTTGTTGCAGTGTCTCTCCTGGTACTTGACTCCTCCGCCACACGTCCGGGAGCAGTCTGACCACTTGGACCAGGAGGACCACTGGCCGTGGACGGGCCGGGGGCCGTGCTCCCCGAGCTTCACACACTGGCCTTGGCGACACCACTGTGGAAAGAACATGGGACATGTCTCCTGTCAGGGCCGCCTGGGGAAGGGCGAGGAGACGCACACGCCTGCCCGTGGACAGGGAAGCCGAGTCTGTGGGCAGGTGGCATTCCTTCCCAGGCTGCGCTGTAGGAACAGCGGCTCAGTGTGCATTTCCCATGTGCATTTTGAAAAGCTGACATTGCCCAGCCGGTGTGGCTCAGTGGTTGAGCGTCAACCAATGAACCAAGAGGTCACGGTTCGATTTCCCATTGGGGCACATGCCCGATTGCGGGCTCGATCCCTAGTGGGGGGAGGGGTGTGTGCAGGAAGCAGCTGATCAATGATTCTCTCTCATCATTGATGTTTCTATCTCTCCCTCTCCCTTCCTCTCTGAAATCAATAACAAACATTAAAAAAAAACACCCACAAATTGAAAAGCTGACGTCTAGAGAGAAGGGCCATCTGTCACCCATGAACTTTGTGAGCTGTGGAGGTGAAATGCTCAGACCAGATCACCCCCCCTATCCCCAATAGCCAAGGGAGTCAGAGCAGAAAAATGACAACAGAGCCTCCCTAGACTTTTAGGGACATCGCTGTGTAGGAACAGCTTGGCATATGAACTCACAGCGAGCCAGTTTTGAAGACATTAACAGAATTCACCCTTCTGATGGTTATCTCATCATAAAAACAGATACAGCCATGCAAACATTTCTGTTTATTCCACCTATAGCGGTCTTAAAAACTGCACTTGTCTTAATAAAACTGAATAGCTCCCACTGTGCACTTAGATAACACCGTTTTGTGTGTATAAAAGGTCCCGACTTAAGACCCTTGGATGACTTGGAACTCTGAGGGCCTTTTATAACTTAGCTCTGGGTCTTCCGTTTGTCTGTGATGTGCTCGCCAGGGCGAGGATGGTTTTCTGCCCTAACATTTCCTTTTAGTTTTCCTCTGTAACACAATCCAGGCGCTGCGGGTCCTCTCTGTCCTTGGGGGTTGCGTTAGCCTCTGGTGTGTGTGTGTGGGGGTGCTTTTACCAGGAGCAAGTTCTGCATGACTTAGCATAAGCGCACCCTTTTCCGAAAGCCTGTGCAGTCAGACCCACAGGCCTGCGCCGGGTTCTGCCGAGCAGCGGGGGTTCGGTTACAGGATCACGGGGAGGTCTGACGTTCAAATGTTCACTTTGCCTCCACGATCCATTTGGCTGGTGGCTGTTTATTGTCTTGCTAGTGCACTTTGTCTAGGTCAAGATATTGCTTCCTGTCTTCAAATTCTTGCCATGAACTGATTAATTCTTCTGTTTATACTGTTTCTTTCCCTCGGATTAATTGCCATTTCAGGGTTTGCACGAAAGCCTAAAACACTGTTGAGGACTTTGGGGTCGGGGAGGAAGCAATCGGTCATTTGAGGATTCTATCGACCGTAAGCGCCAATCTGAATCTTCCCTACTAAGAGTCCCCGAGTCCTCCTGGACAGAGCTCAGTGGCTGAGACAAAATAACAATAACAAACAGCCAACAACAGCAGCAGCTACCATTTATTAAGTGGCTTCTATGTACCCCAAATGGTGCAGGCAGGGGACGGAGGCGGACTTTAGATGCAGTATCTAATGTAATCCTCACAAAGTACTTAGGGGTTAATAACTATTTCCTGGATGAGAGAACTCCAGCAAAGAGATACTAACTAACTTGCCCAGAATCACACATCTGTCCAAGTAGCTACACAACTAGCTGAGACTGGATTTCAGCTCAGCAGCCAAAACTCCTGAACAGGACACACAGACTTCTCACCTCGGAGGCAAATTGCCCACCAATGTATCTGAACTCTGACCTAATTTCTATTTTGAAAATGTGTTTTTTAGTTCTGTTCCAACCCTTCAATCATTTCAACTTTCTTTTATTCCAGCATCGTAGTATTGACAGTCTCCTCCGGGTTCTTCATTTAGTAGAGGAGTCAGGAACATACAAGAATATATACCCATGCATGCACAATCCACATATATGTATGTATGTATATATATATATATATATATATATATATATATATATATATATATATAAAATTCTACTAGTACATATACCATGTGACTGTAAAACAGACACACATATAACCGTATCTATCCAAACAGATGTATGTCTAGCACTGCTTCTAATTTCAAATAGAATGGCCATAGCTGGGCAAACGTCTTTACTGATAGACAACAAGCACAAACCTTTCTTTCCTTGCACACAGATCTAGATAAAATAATGTGGCTTCCATATCCTCACCCATTTACTGAACATTCAGGGTAAAGCTGTCACTGAAGGGTGAGAGAGGGACTGGAGAAAGAGGGGGAAGGATTCAGTTGGGTTCTAGTTACAGAGGAATAAACAAAACATGGAGTAGCTGCTACTCTGCAAGACCCTTGAGATAAAGCATGAGTAAGACACAGCTCTGGCCTCATGGAGGTTACAGACTAATAAGTAGCCAGTTACATTCCCCCCGTGGAGGGAGACTCAGAGAACCATCGATATGAATGAGGAAGAATTATACTGAGTGAAACTTACCAGAATGCTTTCTATAGAGGGTGGCCTTACAATTAAGGGCTTTCCTCCAGTATATAGGTCCACAGTGTGGTCTTTCAAAATAGTGGGTGGGGAAAGTGTTAGGACATCTGTTTTCTGACTCCTGGCTTGATGTGTCTCATGTTATATTAGCTGAAGTCTAATCCAGGGGCATGTTTGTCCCCTGGAACTAGATCCTGGATATATGTATGTAACAAACGTTAACCTATGACATTATGCACTATTTTCCTCATTTATTATATCAGTATTTTCTTGTACATCCCTCTCACATATAATACTGTGGCTTTCTTAATGACAAAAATATCTATTAATCTTCAAGTTGAAGTTCTAAATTTTGATGCTTTAACAATACAAATAAGTTGAGCAGAACCTGTATTTTCAATCATTCAATTAATTCATGGTTTTGTGTCATTCCAACCACTCCTGTGCATGCTTTCATGAGAAGCCTTATCGGGATTGCGTAAGACAGGTGCATCTGATTAAAAATTGCATGTAATGCCTTCTTAAATGTCTATTTTCTTTAAAGTACAAAACAGTGAAAAACTGCCAGTCTTTTAAGACATTAGAAAAATGAATTAACTAATATCAGAAAGCCTTTTCTGACACATCTATTTTCAGGTGTGTCTGTCCTTGCCTTTACTGTTACTCTGTCACTAAAAGTCTCTCTTTCATCTGACTGAAGAACTTCAATTCAAATCCCAACATCCGCCTTGGTGCACCCACTCATTGTCATTGATTCTAACAGCACACCAATCACCAGCAAGCTTCCTCTCCCATTCACATGGGCCTCGCTAGCAATTCTGTGCTTAAAGAATGTGTGCTTATAAAGAAAGCTAGAGTTGTTGGCTTCTGCACAGGTCTCCCCACTAAACTAAATTTTTGAAGAGATAAAACTGAGTTTTACTCATCGGTGTATCCCCAGAGCTTTCTGTCTCTGATAGCTAGTAGTCAGGAAATTATTGTGGCATTGAATTCACTTTCAAGGACCAATTCTTTTATATGCAGGCTCGTGCTGCCTCGAGAGAGCCAAAAGCAGAGATAAACATCCTGTAACCTCATATGCTCTTTCATCAGTCATCGCTCCCTTATCTCGGCCTTTCAAAGGAACGCCCCAAATCTGGAGCATTTACTGAACTTCAAGTGCACCTCTCCCTCCAGATTCTACTGGGACAGGGGAAGAAAAATAGAAACTAATATGTGAGAGTTCTTCACTCAAAACACAAAAATCGCCCATAATCTTCCACAATGGAAGTGGTTCTTAGGGTTGAAGACACAGGCAAGCAAAAAGGACTTTCTGGTACAACATAGATGGAGACACAGCTTACCCTTCCGCAGGAGTCACTATGTGATGGGCCTCCACTGGGCTTATCCCAGGCTCCACGCTGGTCCTGGGAAGTGCTTAATAGAGGCCTTGTATGGAGGGGCCATCTTTTCTTTGCTATCAAAGGGCTATCTGCTCCCTGAGGCCTTTCTATGCTGAATCAAGTTTAAAAGACAAAGAATATGCAATGAAGCCTATCAGCTCATTGGAAAAGAAATATTTTGGCTCAAACCTCCAGCCGAAAATAAAAATAAAGGCCAAAAGCAACAACAACAAAATCTTGAACAATCAAGCCAACTGGGTTATGTTCGCATTGAGTTTTATAAGCTGCTAGCTAACGCTGGTTCATGTAGTGAGAAGTCAGAACATAGACACAGAGAGGCATTCTATTCTGAGGTTGCAGCGCAAAGAGTTTGGGTTCTAGGCTCCATCAAGTTTCTAGAACAAAATCTAACAAGTATGCAGTTTACCATACTCAAGCCACAAACGGTCCCTTCCGCTGCAGGCATAAACTTCGTCTCACACCTGTGGCCCACTCGATGGCACCAAAGTGACTTGCAAATGTCCTGAAAGGAAAGGAGGAACTGGTAAGGGTGATGATTCAATAAAATAAAAAATCCAAAGTTTTCGTACACATATTATATTCAGGGGTGGCTGAAATGACACTCTATCCAGAAAGTGAAGGCAAGAGAAGTTGATAGTAGCAAGGTAACCAGTAGTATGTTCTAACAGATGAATTCCCTACACTCCCCCCCCCCCACCCCCCATTCAGGTATGTTTAGGAATGACTGGGATCGAACAGTAGTTAATTTAGAGACCATTTGGCTGGAAGCTAAGAGGTCTGGTTTCTAATAACAACAGAAACAAAACAACAATATAACAACCAGTGAAGCAGAAGAGGCCAAGACTGGACTAAAGCCCGATTCCAATCCTTGTCTGGAAACTCCAGGTTGCATGCCCTGTGCACATGTTCTGGAAGGCTTGTATGCGCAGTTTCTTCCTCTGCCAAATAGTGATCATGTTAGCACGTGCCCCTGTAGGGTTCTTCTCAAGGATACAGGATGTAAATGATCACTGTCATTACCTTCTTTATCTTTATAGTAATTGTCAAGCATTTAGACAGTTTAATTCTTGAAGTAGGTCTAAGAAATACATAAACTCCCATGCTGTTCTGTAGTAGGCAGACTAAAGCCCCCCAACAATGACCACATCCTCCTAATCCCTGGAAACTGAGTGTGTGAGGTCATATACTACAGAAGCATTAACGTTACAGAGAATTAAGGCAGCTCATCCATTAACCTTGAGATGGGGAGACTATCTTAAATTTTCTAGAAGGGCACAAGGTAATCACAAGGGTCCATTCAATGGGTAAGAGGAAGACAGAAGAGAACCCGGGAGATGAGAGTGGGAGGCAAACTTGGGGATGCTGCTGGCTCTGATGATAGAGAAAGGGGCCATGAGCCAAGGAAAGTACGAGGCCTCTCGAAGCTAGAGAAGGCAAGAACGTGGCTTTCTTCTAGAGCCTCCAGAAGGAACACAGCCCTGCCAACACCTGATCTTAGCCGAGTGAGACTCACGTCAGATGCCTGCCTGCAGGTCTGTAAGGAAATAAACGTGTGTTGTTTTAACTCACGACGATTATGGGAATTTATTGTGACAGCCATAGGAAACGAATCTTATTGCCTTTTAGTGGAAGACACTGAACCAGTTCATTATAAAAATTCATTTGGATGGGGAAACTGAGAAAGCTACTGATACATTCAAAGCCATGATGTCACACAGCTGGTAAGTGGCAAAGGCAGGACCCCAAATGGCCTGATCATTGCAGGCTATTGATCACTGCTCTGGACCGGGATTTACCATCAATGGATGGTAGAAAGCTCTCCCTTCTCCAGGCCTCCGCTGCCTGACGATAAAGAAAGGGGACTGAACCAGACTCCTTCCAGCTCACTCAGTTGAAGCTGCTCTTTGGGATGACGTCGCTAATAAAATGTCAAAATCACAAAACGCCAAAGTGATTTCATTTTATTTGCCACAATCTATTGACTAAGATAGAAGTGTGAACACATTCCTTTTGGGGGAAATATCAACCACCATGTTGGAAACAAAATCATTTTTGTGGTCACTTGTCGTAGCCCTGAAAATTCAATTAAACAGGCACCCAATTCCCCGAGCATTCGGGTTAATATGGATTTCACGGTTAGAACATATAGCAAGGACATACTTAGAAATATTTCACAAAATAGTTTTCCACAGGAAGGAGAAAAGAAAACACAGGGGAAGCAGAGATGTGTGCAGTGAGTGTGCTATTGCAGACCATGAAATCCTACCCCCCCTTCCCCAGAGAGATGGGCAGGCGATTCAGGACACCGCTTGGAAACACCGCTGCCACCAGCAGCCCGACATGTGCCACACATGCCACTTCCAAACAGCTCAGAAGACACAACATGTTCCCATGGAAATGGACCTGCCATTGACATTAGGAGAAAGCATAGGGCAGCCTCCCAGCACCGTGAATCAGGTTCCTCATCTCTGTGCGCCACCATATCATATGATGCTGGGCCTGAGGAGGACAAGTTAATGTGGGAAAAGAACAGTCTACAGCAAAATGGAAGAATGGCCTGGCTGGCGTGGCTCAGTGGTTGAGCGTCGACCTATGAACCAGGAGGTCGAGGTTCGATTCCTGGTCAGGGCACATGCCCAGGTTGTGGTCTCGATCCCCAGTGTGGGGCGTGCAGGAGGCAGCCAATCAATGATTCTCTCTCATCATTGATGTTTCTATCTCTCGCTCCTTCTCCCTTCCTCTCTGAAATGAATAAAAATATTTTTTTAAAGCCATAAAAAACAGCCCTGACTGGTTTGGCTCAGTGGATAGAGCGTCGGCCTGCAGACTCAAGGGTCCCAGGTTCGATTCCAGTCAAGGGCATGTACCTTGGTTGCGGGCACGTCCCCAGTGGGGAGTGTGCAGGAGGCAGCTGATCGATGTTTGTCTCTCATCAATGTTTCTAACTCTCTATCCCTCTCCCTTCCTCTCTGTAAAAAAATCAATAAAATATATATATTTTTTAAAAAAGCCATAAAAAACAATATAATAAAAAAATGGAAGAATTGGATGTGACCATTGAAACCGTGAAAGCCACCGTGAGAAAGGCTTTCAGGATTAAATTGTTTTCCTTCTTACAGCCAGGGGACAGCCATCACACAAACACACTCCCAGCGCCTATGTGGCAGCCACCGAGATGACCCAGGGCAGACAGAAGCAGACGCCAAGCCACAGGGCGAAGGGAAGGGGGCAGCCCGAGAAGACCAGGAAAATAAAGCCAAACACAAAAACACAGGGATTCCAGAGCGAAGTCAGGCAGCTGCACGAACATGTTATTTCTTTTGTGGTGAAGCACAGAAGTCAAACGTAATTACAGCCGACTACATGCTCTGACGGCCGTGGGGTCCTCTGAGAAAGCTCCCTTTCAAAGTAAGCAGAAATGAGAGTTTGCACTTTTTTGCTCATTCTTCCCTCTTTTTTCCCCCCAGTATATTCGACTCACTTTTCCTTATCTATAATTCCCTAGACTTAAGTCATAATTTAAGGGAAAGAGAAATAACCACAGAGACTATGTGGTCTCCTGTTGCCTGGGTGTGACTTTTGAGGAGTCTCAATGCCATACATTCTGTCCTGTCGCTCCTTGGCCATGCTCTCCAGTTGTATTTCAAAGGCTTTAGGCTCAAGTCTATCTAATGCCAAAGGCCAGTGGATGAGTGAGTGAGTGAGTGTGAGTGTGTGTGTGAGTGTGTTTAAAGTTTAAGATCATCTAATTCAGTAGCTCTCCCCCCGTTTCCCCCCGCCTTGAGCATGCATCTGACTCACTTAGAGCCCATGTTCAAACATAGACTTCCAGGCCTCACCCCAAAGTTTTTTATTTTCTGGGCCTGGATGAGACCTGAGCATTTGCATTTCTACCAAGTCCTAGGTCAGTGATGGCGAACCTTTTGAGCTCAGTGTGTCAGCATTTTGAAAAACCCTAACTTAACTCTGGTGCCGTGTCACCTATAGAAATGTTTTGATATTTGCAACCATAGTAAAACAAAGACTTATATTTTTGATATTTGCTTTATGTATTTAAATGCCATTTAACAAAGAAAAATCAACCAAAAAAATGAGTTTGCGTGTCACCTCTGACACGCGTGTCATAGGTTCGCCATCACTGTTCTAGGTGATGCTAATCTACTGCATCTGCTGGTTTGCGAGGACACTTTGAAAATGATATCTTATTTTTTTTTCCTTTTTCTGTTGCTTCTAAACATTTTGCAAAACTGCCTTTCTAGGAGGTATTGAGGGGAAAAATAGGCAGCAAAGAGAAAAGGTCAGAGAAAGAACATAATAATAGGACAGTGAAGACCTGAACAGAAACGTCATCCTGTTCTTGTGTTGCTGGAGCTGGTCTGACCTGTTGAGATCAACAGGATGAACAGGAGACTGCTGTTCTGAAACCCCTCCTCCTGGCAGGCACCTCCTCATGATCCTCAGAGACGCAGCCATGGTCCAAGTTATAAGTAGGTTTGGCAATAATACCAAAACGTCAGCGGTCGGGGGAGAAATATTCCACATTCAGGACCCACCTACCAACCCTACCTTCTCTACCTTACCCCCTAGTCATCGTCAATGATCTCTCTCTTAGTCAAATCTCCCTACCCCGCCAGGCATTCCTATCCCTGTGCCTTTCCTAATTTTATTCCATCCTTTAGTCTGGAATTTCCATTTCCCTTTGCTCTGCTTCCTCAGAAAGACCATCACACTGAGATGCTATCTTTCAAAAGCATGGTGTGTTTTCAGGAAAAAAAAAAAAGGTCTAGGATTTAAGAATGGTTGTTTAAGCCCTGCACACTGTCTGACACAGAACAGGCACCCACAAATGTTTGCTGAATGTATGATCCTAAAGGAATGACTGTAATTTTAGAAACTTCCTTTATATTACTAAAGAAACTCTAACTCATTACCAATTGTGCATTTACTGAAGAGTAAGTGCTTTATACACATTTGATTAATGAATAAGCTAGTGAATCCACTAAGAATGAAGTGACCAGGAGACAAAGTTAGCAAACAGTTTCAACAAAGTGAATGGCTATGCAATGTCTACTCTGCCAAATGCATCAACTTAATATGTAATTTGAAATAGTTATAAGTGTATTAATTTATACATATCATATAGGTTCATGTATCATGGAGAACACACCAAAAAATTGTGAATGATATATGTATAAAACTTCTCTAATAGTTATACATTTAAATTATATTAGAGAAATATGTAATCCCATATCAAAACTGTGATTTAATGGTTATTATTTCCTAGAACTGAACTTAGTGGTGGTGCTATTGGTAATGATGGTGCCGGTGGTATTGATGGTAATGGTAGTAAGAATGGTGGTGGTGATGGTGGTGGTGGGTGGAGAAAGAGGAAGAAGAAAAGAGGAGCAATAGAAAGAGGAAGAGTAGGAACAGAGGAGGGAAAATTAGCTTTAAAATTCCATAACTTCTCTGCATCCAGACCTAGGATTTCCATGTTTCTCCTGTGGTACTAGGGATAAACCAACTTAAAAGTGAATATACTTTTTAGTGATGCTGAGGTTGTCAGTGATGTAGTTTTTGACCAACTAGAACAATGTTCCTCCATTTGGACATCCTCTTTTTTGCTTTTCCCATCTACCTTTCTCACAAATGATGAATGAAAGGCTTGACACAAACATAGTAAGACTGCTCAAGATACACCTTGAACGTTTACATATCAAAGAGTTGGCTGCCATCAAGAGTTTTTGTATAATATAAAAGGCACATGTAGGCATTTTGGGTGGTGATTATTTCAAACATATCATATTAAAAGGGAATGTGAACATGATGATACCGAAAACAGAGATGAGCTGTAGGTAAAAGCTATGGTACCCAGATTTACTACTTGAGATAAAAATCTTCGTCTCCAGCAGAGGAATGTTCTTTCAAGGATGCAGTCAGATGGTATTAAAACCAGGCATGGTCTATGGGGGATAAGGCTGGATAATTCATTGATGGTAAAATTGCCACTTAATTTTCATGCCAAACAACTGACATCTTCGAGATAACCCAGACTCCAACCCTTGGCCTTAGCAAACTAAATGTTTATACTTCGGTTAGGTACACAGACACATGGCAGGATCTTAATGTAAGTTTCAAATCACAAGCGCACATACCTTCACAAAGCCAAGGCTGCATAACTTGGCTTTTGCTCCAAATTGCCACTTGCACTGTGTGTCGGCATCATAAATCTGTCCTGGGAGTTTGTCCGGATATTTATACTGTCCTGTTTGCTTGGGCTCATCCACCAGACACCCAGCCTGAGGTGTACTGCAAGGACAACATAGCCTTGTTAATGACCTTGTTTATCTGTGATCTGCAACTTCAAATCATGCACCTCTGAATGCATTCGTGCAGAGAAAAATATAACATGGCTAAAGAAATGGGTATGTGCTTAAGGTTAAAATGCGTATTTATTCCAAATATTGAGTTTTGTCCTGTTTAAGATGAAATTTATACAGTCATAAAGGGTTTCATGTGGTATTGAAGTTATAGCCATCCAAGTGACCTGGCCTGGCCTGCGAAGAGATGGGCAAGGTCAACATATTAAAAGCCTTCCCCTGCCCTAACCGGTTTGGCTCAGTGGATAGAGCGTCGGCCTGCGGACTCAAGGGTCCCAGGTTTGATTCCAGTCAAGGGCATGTACCTTGGTTGCGGGCACATCCTCAGTGGGGAGTGTGCAGGAGGCAGCTGATTGATGTTTCTCTCTCATCGATGTTTCTAACTCTCTATCCCTCTCTTTTCCTCTCTGTAAAAAAATCAATAAAACATATTAAAAAATAAAAAGCCTTCCCCAACAGTCTTGCTCAATAATATTCAACAGATTTTTATTGTGTGCCTACTCTGTGGACAGCGTAGGCTAAGCACTAAGGGAGCAGAATAAACTAAACACACAGAGAGTGCCCATGTTTATGGAGTTTAAAGTGATGATATATTTTTTATAGATAATGGGGAAGTAATCAAAGATGTATTTTACCTCAGATGATATTTACAAGTAAAAAGTGAATCAGGTTTTTGAAAGAAATCAGGAGAAAGGACACATGGGCATAAGGCAGAGCAATGTCCCTGAGGCATGTTCAACTGGGACGAGCTGTCTTGATGGCATGGTTATTCTTAGAAATCACCTTATCTCCACTGACTTAATGAAACTATGATATCAATGAGAGGTAAAACAGCATGGTGGCTAAGTGTGACCTTGGAGTCAGACAGATGGGGGTCCTGGTCAGCCATGCAACTCTTGGACATCTCCTTTATCACAAGGACTCCCATAAACATCGTCCCACAGATCAAACAAGAAAAAGGAAAGCGCTTAACACAGCAGAGTTAAGTGTTCAAAGTTAGCAGCTGCTACCGTTATTATCATCCAAAAGCATTTAACTGTTTCACATAGATAATGGAAATTCTATCTACAGGGTGGGGCAAAAGTAGGTTATAGTTGCGAATACCCCAAACAGAGTTTATTCTTGTATTATTATTAATTATTGATTATTATTAATTATTGTATTACTTTTCATATAAACAACTATAAGCTTTCTTTTGCCCCCCCCCCCCCCGTATATTAAGTTGACCTTGATGTATAATATCTATTCTCACATGAGGTAGAAAAGATAATTTCAGGCACCAAATCATAAACTTAAGACTAAAAAAATCTATGTGACAAAGCTTATTGTGAGCAAAAGGTTTGTCAATTTCTCGCTATCTTTTGGGACGGCATTTGTTAGACATCAGCATTTAATCAGCTTTGCCTGTGCTGTATCTATAGCTAAACCTATAAACATTTGTAAATAATATGCAGTGGTACAGGTAAAAAAAAGTGCGGTAGTCTCCCCGTTTCTTCGAGATGTGTTCCAAGACCTCCAGTGGATGCCGGAAAACAGGGATAGTACTGAAAAATCATAGTATACCAGTACATGTATACTATGATTTTTCCTATACATATGTACATATGATAAAGTTTATACAGTAGGCACCATAAAGATTAACAATAACTAGTAATAAAAATAGAACACCTATAACAATATTTTGTAATAAAAGTTATGTGAATGTGAACTCTCACATTCTCTGATAGCTGATGATGACTAAGACAGCTACTAAATAATGAAGGGGTAGGTAGCGTATATGGTGTGAAATGCTGGACATAGGGATGATTCACATCCCGAGTGGGAGGGAGTGGATTCCATCACATTACTCAGAATGAGGAGCAATTTAAAATTTCTAAATTGTTTATTTCTGGAACTTTTCATTTATTATTTTTGGACTATGATTGAACATACGTATCTAAAACCACAGAGAAGGGGAGACTACTGCATCAATATCAGTTCCCAAAGAAATGTTTAGTTTTCCTAACATCTGGTCAAAGGGAGATGGGATTAGAACCTGAGAGTTCTTAGAGTCAACATAGATTAATAAGATATAGCTACATGCATATAACTATATAGTGCTGTTACAATGGTCAAATAGTCAAATATATATTATTGCTAAATAAAATTAAAGGAAACTTCAGAGAGTTTCAACTTTGGGTTCATCATTTAATATGAATCAAGTAGTGCTACCTTTGTAATTCACACTTTATTAATGTAATATAAGAGTTCTTAGTTATAAAATAAATTTTACATAGCTATCACCCCTTTGGATATTGTTTGGACATAGAACTAGCTCTCAACCATTCCAAACAAAATAGCCAATCAAGGCAATCTCCATTCATTAATATCATGCACACCATTTTAGTGCGTTTTAATACTCTTACAACCAAATTGATTAGTCAGATTAAAATAGTCACAGTGAAAAGCCCATACATCTAGCAATCTCTGGAGGTCATAAGAAGGATAGTTATAAGCACAGATCTTGGATTCCTATTAGACTAAGTGTGGGTCTTAGGTCTGTAACTTAGCAGACGCAGAACCTTAGGCAACACAATTATCTTCCATTTCCTCAGCTCTAGAATGAGGACATAATAGGATTGCTGTGAGGACTGGATGAGGCATCATGTGGAGAGCACATAGTACAGTATTAGGCCTTTAATCTGTTTTTTCAACAATGACAATGTCATCATCATCATCACCACCACCATCATCATCATCAGAATGTGTCAGCCTTTCTGTTCATTGGGGGGAGGGGTCAGAAGATACTCCCACTGCACATTTGTTGTCACACTTCTTGAACACTGTTCGTTGGCACCGCTCCAAACCTGGGAGCAGCCCTGCTTTGGCCTGTCTTACCTAAGGAATTTCTTGAGATACTGCCGGCTGCATGAAGACCATGAAAATACCCCATTGTTTCCGGTGAGCGTGGGAGACATGATATTGCCTTCAGCCTTCCTGCAGGGGTTGCCTTCTCCATCGTGAACCATGCCGAAGCTGAAGCAAACAACAAAGCCTTCTGTGAACAACCACTTCCATGATTATAATCAGCGGAGAAAAATGGTGCCCTAAGAATCAAGGAGCCCAAGGGAGAGAGAGTGATCAAGGTTGTTAGAAAAGCCCAGCCCGTGTTGCTCAGTGTTGAGCACCAGCCTATAAACTAGGAGGTCATAGTTCAATTCCTGGTCAAGGCACACGCCCGTGTTGTGGGCTCGATCCCCAGTGTGGGGAGTGCAGGAGGTAGCCGATCAATGATTCTCTCTCATCACTGACGTTTCTCTCTCTCTCTCCCCCTCTTCCTTCCCCTCTGAAATCAATAAAAATATATTTAAAAAGAAAAGATTATAAGAAAATGGAAATACAAAAATTAATTACTACATAAAGTGTTGTGAAATTCTTGGAGAAAATTTGAAAGAATGCTGACAGCTTTGTTATAGTATGTCTTGGCCGCAAAAAAATCAAAGAATGGTATGCCTGCTACGTATTTTAAGGGGGAAAAATTTTGGTCAAGATTTTTTAAGCTAAACTGAAGTGAAGAGGGAGTCAAATTATTTTTTTATTCAAATAGCAAAATTTCTTGCCACCAACTGTGGAACTTTGGTAAGAAAGTTTAGCGTGAGTAGGAGGTAGGTACAGAGAGAAGCTGATGGACAGCTGTGGGCTGTTCATGCATACAGCTAGTGTGACACAAAGTTGTAATGGTGACCCATTTATTAGCTGAAATCATAAACTCTGGTCATAATTAAATCATAAACTTCTTTACTTATTAGTGGTTGAACCCATCTATTGAAGGCATATAAAAGACTTCTTTTGAGTGCATTTTATGAGAAAACTTTGATTTGTCCCATTTTACACAGAAGGTTATAGCAATTACAGAGTGAAAATAATTTTAGGTGGTTTACTCCCTATAAATCATGCACATTACACCTACATGGTTCCTAAATCTCCTGACTGGGAGAATAAATGTGACAGTGATGTACAAACCCATGTGTAATACACACACCACAAAGCGCTTACTTCAGGCCATAGTAAAGTGGTAGAGGACAGGAGAATAACTGTCTTTAATCATCTCTAAAAAACTCAGTTCACCAGGAAGCTTTTTGTGGTTCTTCTAGAGAGGCGGATAATAGACAAATATCAACTTTATCATTAACTTACATTGTTCTTAACCTAATTATTTAAAGGAGCACAATTTGGCCCTAGCTGGTTTGGCTCAGTGAGTAGAATGCCGGCTTGCGGATTGAAGGGTCCCAGGTTTGATTTCGGTCAAGGGCACATGCCTGGGTTGTGGGCTCGATCCCCAGTAAGGGGCGAGCAGGGGGCAGCCGATAGATGGTTCTCTCTCATCAATGATGTTTCTATCTCGCTCTCCCTCTTCCTTCCTCTCTGAAATCAATAAAAATATATTAAAAAATAAAGCAAAACAAAAATACCTAAAGGAGAATAATTTGCCTCTGAAAAAAACATATTTTTATGAAGCAGATAGGATTCCTGTGGAAATAAACACGTTCTTCCAATATAATCTTATTTATGTAGTTATCCTTTGAAGGTAGCCTCTACCAGATAACATATTACAATGAAATGTAAATAGATAATTATGTTACAACCATAAGTGGGATTCCACTGTAACTCATGTCTAAAACTAGCCATTTTTCTAACATTCCTCTCAATTGACCAGGCAGGTAACCCCAGATGGCTGTGCACCGTGACAGAATCTGGGAATGCCCCCGCTATTTATAGGTGGCAGATTCACAAATAGTTTTTGTCTTTGTTTTGTTTTGTTATGTTACAAATAGGTATTATTTCTTCAACAAACACTCAGAGAAAGCATTTTCTCTTACTCAGCTTTGCCCAATTCAACTCTTCTTTATACTGAACCAGGAGACTAAGGGAGTTAGTCTGGGAGACACTCCTTTCTAAACGTATTCGTGAAAGTCAAAACCAGAAGGAAATTCATATGTCAAAACCAGAGGAAAGGGTAAAAATCAGACAGATGGGAATGGGTGAGGAGAGATGAAAGTCTTTATTTAAAATGGAAATGGTAATTAAATTAGCATTTCACTGGAGTTTTATGAACATAAAATCAAGTTTGAATTGAATTTTGAACTTTAAAATGTTAACTTTTCTAATTTATTTTGATTTAACAGCATTTTAGAGAATAATATACATTTTCCTTAGCAAATGTCAAAAGGCATATCAAAATCTCATGAAATGTCTGTTTCAAAATTTACCCCTATAAGGCTATGTTTTTTAGAACGTGAGTATGTATATTTTATTTTATATCTGTTCTTTCTTCTAATTCTGACCATTCTCTCCTCACCCCATCTGGAGAATGTCTTTGTTTTTCCTTACTAAAATGTTGGATTTCAATTTTGGTTACTTTAACTTATAACCAAGAATGAGTCAAATTTTTAATGGCCAGTATTTTGAAAAGTGAGAGACCTGTTAATTTGGACTTCGTGTTGGTGAAACAAATTTAGATATACATTTGACATTCACAGATATTTTATTTCCTGCGCTGTACAAAGGAGTCTTGTGCCTAATGGGCATTTTTGCACCACCGCCATTCATGGTAAAATTGGTTCATTCATATCTTGCTATGAAAGCAGTTGTGTATATACATAAAATTCTAGGAAACTATTAGATAACGGTATCGTCAAGATTCAAATTTCCTAGAGATAATAAATTTAGCTCATGGGAGACTAACACCAAAATATCAAATATAAATTATAGTTGTGGAATAGATGACATTTGCTTTTATTTTTAAGTCAGAAATTAATTGGATGTTCTGAAAATGAGCATTCAATATAAATGTCAAATATAAGGCACACATACACACACACATACACAAGCCTAAACTCATACATCCAAAGAGTTTGCCCTTGAAATAGTCATTTTGCAAAGCAATATGCTTATCCCAATGTAGATGCTGTTGCTCAAATAATGTTTAAAAATTCTCTGTAGAATTTTATCCACACCAGATCATATGCCTTGTAAAATACATCCATCTCATTTTTCTTAGGTTTCTGATTCCTCATTCCTAACTATATTCTCACAAAAGTGCCTGCAATGATGCCAACTAAAAGAATATCTAGAAAATGCATCAGAAGTTTTTAAGCAATTAACATGCCATTACTTTGGAGAATTTACATGTCTCTATCATTATTTCCTTATTATAATAAACTCAAAGTATCTTCAGTAAAACATGAAAGAATATAAACAAATGCCTAAGTTGCCAGAGGATTTATTAGACAACCTGAAGTTGATTTTTGCAGAATGTAATGTGGTTACTAAATGCTGTTTAAAAAGCGCAACATCCACAAGGGCCTTTATTGAGCCCTTCATCCAGTCAGACAGTATTCTAAGCTTTACACAGACTTATCCTAAGTACTCTACTTATATCAATAATAATCATTAGGGGAATGTCAATGAATCACCGTTTCCATATAAAGTCACTTACTTGTGCCCTGACTCATGAGCGATGGTGAAGGCCAGACCAAGCCCCGTGTCCTCATTGATGGTACAACTTCGGTACTTACTGCACATTCCACTGATGGGGGCAAACCCTATTGAAAGATCAATTTCAAATGTTAGTCCAAAGGGAACACACCATACAGATACCTCATCATCTCTTATGCGCTCCAAATGTTCTGCATAGTTTTAGTTTAATGAATTCATTAATTTGTGGGGGGTTTTTGTTTGTTTTTGTGGGGTTTTTTTTGCAGGAAAACACTAATATGGTTCTCTCTCCTGTCCAAACACATGAATGTAGTGTTTAATATTTTCTTTCTTCTAAAGATATTATCATCAATTGATCCTCCTAACAACACTTTGAAGTTGAATATTGTAATTCTCATTTTATATATAGGACAGTAAGTCACAGAACATTTATATGCCTTATCTAAGTTTGCTATTTGGGTCAGCGGAGCTGATGAAATGATCGCTAAACCAATGCAAAATGCTCACTTAACAGTAGTATTTGCATCAAAGCTCAAGGTTTGTTTTCTAAGAGAACACACATTCTGGTCTATTTCTAAAGCATATAACATGAAAATGCCTAAACAATGTGAATAGATTAAATTCATTTTTCTCCTGTTCACTATAATGTGATCAATATTCCTGTTTCCAAAAACTAGTTCCTTCTGAGAACAGTTATAAAATCATCCCAGCCAGTCCTTGATTGTATCTTAAACTACACGATTTTGGTTTCTCCCAAGTTTTGAGTCCTGATAACCAGTAGAACAGGGCTACGTACCCAGTTAGTGTTAAACGCACACTTGTGAATGGACTGCGCCCACCTTACAGTCAGGGTGTGAGATCACCGGGGACCTAATGCACAGGCATGCATCGTGGATGGCACCATCGCCGCCACCACCATCACCATCAATATTGATCTAGATGACCATCAATTCATTAAACAAACTGTTGAATCCCTACTATATGCAATAGAATACACTAGAAAACATAGTACAGATGTAGAAGCTTTAGTGCTCACTCACTGTCTTGTACAAATATAGGAGGTCTGAGTCCTTCAAGGCTCAACTAACTTCCTAAAGGACACACTGCCACCAAGGAGCACAGTTCAGTACCATGGAGACCAATCACATTTTCTTCAGCCACCCCGCTCTGCAGTCATGATGCTTATGGAATAAACCACGGCTTCTCTAGTTAAATAATTCATCTCATGCCTCAATGAGCCTCCATAGAGTTAAAAAGAAAAACACAGAAAGGAATAAAGTAAGTGGGTTCCCCCTTCTGGACTGAGCTCAGTTGAATAGAACAATACTCACAAGAGGGTACGGGGAGGACACTCCACCACTTAAGTATGAGGTCTCCTTATTAATGATCATAAGGGCCACCCACCCAATAGAAAGATTCCATACTGTGTTTTCAGCTACCAGGGGTGTGTGGAAAGCATCTGTTCATACCATACCTAAAGTGTCACATGGTTCATTCTTCCAGGAACAAATGTCAAATCCCGTGAGTAAGATGGCATGGTCATGCCTCTTGCCATTCTTTCCAATGAGGGCAGACTGCCACTGACAAAAACTATTCAAAGACTGGTCTGCATGATGGTTGATCAATAATCCTCCCTATGGGAAACCCACACAAATCAGAGTGTGAATTTGTCACAGAGATGAGAACGTTGAATCATTCCATTTCTACAGGCAAACACAGAAACAGAATGTTTCTAGGGAGAAAGGTCAGTAGAGGAAAAAACTTGAGCTAAGGTTGGTGACAATTGGTTAAAAAAAAAAAAAAGAAGAAGAAAAATGCCTAAAATCTACTTCAGGTAAATGCTCACAATATTTAAAGTAACTACAGAGTTTCAGTAGTGTAGTTTATGGTCAATTATATTTCTACAACAAGGAACCTGACATTGGTTAGCAACATCCT
Source organism: Myotis myotis (assembly GCF_014108235.1). Taxonomy (NCBI): domain Eukaryota; kingdom Metazoa; phylum Chordata; class Mammalia; order Chiroptera; family Vespertilionidae; genus Myotis; species Myotis myotis. The sequence goes on along the minus strand of NW_023416323.1, from coordinate 23,662,791 downwards.
TGTTCATCTCTTGCTGGTTCCATCTTTACAAAAGTATTAAAACTTTTAGAATATAATTGTAAATTAATGGTGATAAAGTTCAATGCCTCGTCAATAGAGTATGAGAAATGTAGTTGAGTATAGCTCAGTTACTCCTATATCAACATTTCCAAGAAAGGGCTTGGCATATCAGAGATTACCATCAATCAACCAACCAACCAACCGACCAACCAGCCAAATGAAAGCTCATTGAAAGAATGCAGAAACAAATAATTACAAGGTTCTAAAGGGTAAGATAGAATCTACCCTTAAAATACTTTTTTTTTTTTTTTGCCTGGCTGGCGTGGCTCAGTGGTTGAGCATTGACCCATGAACCAAGAGGTCACTGGTTAGGTTCCTGGTCAGGGCATATGCCCGTTTCAGCCTCGATCCCCAGTAGGGAGTGTGCAGGAGGCAGCCGATGGATGTTTTTCTCTCTTTATCTCTCTTCTTCTCTCTCTAAAAGTCAATAAAAATGTATTTTTTAAAAATAATAATTTTTAATCGAAATGTTTGTTTAAATTATTGACTTGAGTCAATTTGAGGGTTCTTAGAGATATTCAATTCTGAGTGAATTAGGATGCTGGGGTTTCAACGTCCTTGAGGTAGGTGTAAGTGGAAGGTTAAAGACAAATTGTCTCTCAAACAGCACACACCATTTCTTCCTTCCTAAAATTCCAAGAATCATTTGACAAGTTGTTAACCTCTGTAGCTCTACACACCTGGGCAATTAGATTTATTTTCCTTTTGTCTCTGACTCCCTGCCTTCCATGTTCATTATTGGGGCTATAGATAAAGATAAAAAGCCACAGGAGACTTTAAAAATAGTCTGTTTAATTGGTAATCCCCAACTGAGAAAAATACAGCTTTAACATCAAAATACTACAAAGCAGTGAGAGTTGTGCGATTTAACACTTGATTATGTGTTCTGATTGTATAATTTACCCCATGCCTTTCCCTTGTACCTCACTGTAATCAATCAGGGCAGCTACATATTCCTTGTTTATTCTCTGTAGTACCCAAGATGGTGCTGCGGAGACAGTAGGTTTACTACAAAAATTTCCTGATGACTTATTTTCAAAATATCCTTTTGCATATACCTGCTATTACCCAGCCTATCCAACTTGCAAAATCCAATTTACCCTTTAACCTATTACCAAATGCACCTTCCTTATGAAGCCTGCATAATATTTATATTTTTGTATATAATGTAAAATTTATATTTTGCATTTGTATTCATATTATATATGCATATTTAATCATATTTTGTGTCATTATATATATGCATATATATTATACATATATATATGCAGATAATTATTTTGTGATGTTTTAGTTATTTGACTGTACAACCCTATTAGACTATACTTTCCTTGAGAGTAGGATCAGCATAGTTTCAAATTCAAATTTCTAATGACCAGTAAGTACAAGATTGGCACACAGCAGATACTTAATAAGTGTATCCTGAGTGAAGAAATAAATGAAGTTTGCCACTTACAGGTTCTTGTTCCAGAAGAATGAGGCTCACCACAACAATGTTTATATCACTTCCAATGGTCCCGTCTTTAAATAGGCTGGAAACCTGTTGGAACATGTAAAATCAAAAACAAAATCTGAAAGTTTCCAGAACTGAGGTGGTGGGAAACCAATTAGTAATATTTATATGTATAAAGGCTTTAGTTTTACCAAATATATGTACAATGAAGCCAATTTCAACACTTTTTTTTCTCTCTCTCAAGAAAAACCCACGGCTGCATCCCCTAGTCAACCCATAGCGGGGATTCTCTGCTTTCTGGCTGTCGTGGAGAGCCAGCAGGGCTGGAGTCCGACAGCCCCCCTTACCATGTTCATGACCGTGAGGATGTACGTGGTGACGTTTGCCTTGCCGTGCTTTTCCACCATTTTCTTGTCTGCTACCACCAGGGTTTCCACGTTTAGGCCCTTTTGTGACTTCCCAGCTGATCTTCTGGGTCTCCCTGTGCTCCCGTATTCATCAAACCTGAGATAGGTGTCCCCTGTGGGAGGCTTGGGGGCATCTACAATGAACAGAAGAGCATTTGGAAGGGATATCAGTACAGAGCATTTGGTAGTACAGAGATAGGCAGACATCTATACCAGGGGAGGAGAAGGACTCTGTAACCAACATCTCACTCATCTATGATGCCATCAGTGCCTGTCCTGAGGCTCTGCACCAAGTTTGTGATCAAGAGCGATTCATTCACTTGTATGCATATATGCATAACCCATGGACACAGACAACAGAGTGGTGAAGACCCGGGTGGCGGGGAGTGGGGGGCTAGAAATGGTCAATGGTGGGTGGTGGGGGGAAAGAGACATATGTAATACCCCAACAATAAAAATTTAAATTAAAAAAATAAAAGAAAATAAAATCTTCGTCTAGTAAGTAAAAAGAAAAAGATTCATTCAATAGAAGTTTGGATGGATGGATGGATAGGTGGGTGGATGGATGGATTCAATAAATGAAAATGCTCTAATGAGTAAAAGAAAAGATACAATTCTAGGGGGTCAAGAAAAATCAATTTTGTGAGCATAGTCTTTAAAAACAGAAAGTGCTCATTTTATTTTAGTGTTTAAAAACTGCAGAAATAGGTATCGTTCTTTGCATCTGAATTCATAACACTTTATATATTACTTTCTAAATAAAATTAGAAATGTATATCCTGTAGAATACTGCCCATGTCTGATAGTCTGTTTCATCAACATGAACTTTAATGTCGCACAAAATAAGTGGTCAAATCAGGTCTCTTGCCTGATATTGACTTAGTTATAGGGGAACAGCAGGGTCAGGTTGATGTTTGAAAGTATAAATATTTTGTAACAGGGAAAACATGGACACCACCTCAACAGAATGGATGCTGGCCATGGCCTTTGCGCGGAGCCCTGAATGGGCCTGTTGGGCTAGGCATGGCCCCTGTAGTCCCAGGGTGGCCGAGACAGTCACTATGTAAACGAATATGGAATTATTTTAGTGCTTTAACAACTGGTATAGTTACAATAGTGACGTCCTCTCCCCACAGCGTGAAATTAAAAGAACAAATCAGTTAGAGGCAGATTTAAAAACTCAGGTTGGCCATGTTGACGGGGGACCTTGAGTTTAGTTCTCATCTCTCACTGCCGCTGTGAATATCATTACAATGATCAATACGACTATTACTGTAGACCCATGCCAAAGAGATGTCTCTAAAAGAAAGTGTGTCCGTACCACTCCAAATGCAGAAACCAATTAAAATGGTAAAAACATGACCTTTCATTCTAGCTCCCAATCAAGACCTCAGCCATCGGAGCTCCCTTCTCCAGGGGTGGGACCATCACCTGGCTGCCTGTCCAGCTACTTGCCTTTGAAATGTGGTGACAATGGAGGAAGTCAATGTTAAGTTTAATTTAATGTAAAGTTGTATTTAAAAAGCAATACTTGGCTCAGTTATTAAAAAGCTTAAGCATGTGTGGAACAACTTGAATATGTAAATCTACTTTTTTAACCTTAAATGTTATGAAACCTAAATATAGGTTGTTTCTGATGAGAGTTTATCATCTCACTTGTAACTGTGCTCTCAGTGCAAACTAAATACTCGATTTCCAAAACTTAACATTTAAAAGTGTAGTTTGTTACATTAATGACATATTAACATGATATTTTGTGTATACTGGGTTAAATGAAATATATTTTTAAATCTATATTATCAACATTAATTTAGCCATTTTTAAATTTAAAAAATGTGCCTCTTAGGGCATTTAAAATTACATGTGGGGCTGGCCTTGTATTTCTACTGGCACTGCTGGTCTAGAACATGCAGAAGGCGTGCCTGGGTCAACAAACATGGCCGCAGGTCCAGCTAATTCCACTCAGGTGCCAATGTTCTTACTTCCTGGGAAGTTTCTCCTTCAAACCTTCAAAAGGAACACCCACCACCCCTGAAGATTCACCTCTGGTTTCTTAGTTATGGGAAGACTGGGTGCTTTTCTCATGAGCACAGAGATAACAGTGGAGCCTGTGACTAAAATGTAGGAGATGCTAAAAGAATGACAAAGAAAAGCATATAAAAATCTTCCCTAGTTTATCCGAGAAAAATTGAGAACTGATCACCTAGTGTTTGTCTGATTGGGTGATGTCTGCTCCATCCCCAAGACTAAATTCTGGGGGCGCTCAGTGTAACCCCATCTTAATCTGCAAAGTCAGCACACCCAATGGCACTCAACAAAGCCTATCGAGCGCCCACATAAGAACAGAACAAGAAAAAGTTTCCTTACATACATTTCTTGCGCCGTCCACAAAAATGCTGCTTTTGCGACCTTCGATGGTGGTGCTCTCTTTCTTGACTCTGGTACGTGTGCGGAGTGTGACTGAGGGTATGACCAGGATAAATCTGGCTGGAGCCTGGGTAGCCATGGTAACGCTGGACCGTTTCCTCGGCGGTCCTTTTGTACAGTACGTGAGGATGGTGGCCTGCAGGTGAGCTGTAGTTGTGTTCCTGGGCCAGTAGCTGAGGTAATGGCGAGATGAGGAATTCATTTTTTCGTGTCCTTATTAGACCTGACTGAAAAGCCAAATACAAAGAAAACATCAATGATTCCAGGCATGCCTGTCTTATGTGTTGATTTTCAGCAACTGCTTATTGGCCGCTTCCTGTGGTGCAGGCACTGTGCTAAACGCATGCACGTATCTTCTCATTTTACTTGCAACTCTTATCACTCCCATTTTACAGATGAGGAAACCGAGGCTAAGATAGTAAGTGGGAAAGCTAATACTGGCACTATGGGAAAGGAAGAATAATTTTCCCTCTTCCCTTCCAGGTTCTTGGCTGAGAACCCCCCTGTAATAAAAAAACAAATTAACAGGGGAAAAACAAACAGATGTTTAATGACATGTATACCTTCCTCTCTACATGGGAGAGACTCAGGAAAACTGAGTAACTCCTGGAATTGGCCCAAGCCACTACCTTAAGTCTGTTTTATTACAGGCGTACCTCAGCCAAGAACCTAGAAGGTGTGAAAAGTTGGCATAATAGAGCCAGAAGTCAGCCCAGAGGAACTGCTTGCATGTCTTGCTCCTTGAACCTTCGGAAAGTTTGAAGTGGACAGCATAACCTCTGGACCGAGCCGAAGCTACATTGTCTTAGACAACATAATTGTTTGCAAAACTAACAGGAAAGCAGACATCCTGACCACAAGCACTGTGACTGTGGGCTCTCTGAAGATAGAATCAGCAATCAGCACGTATAGCTAAACAGTGACTCCACTTGTTAGCACCAGTAGAAATCGTTCCTTCATTCATGCAAACATTTCCCTTGCATGTCTCACAAAACCCCTTGTCCTCACCCTGTAATCAGGGCACAGCTTGGGTTTCTGCCTGAATCTGTGCCCCGAGACTGCAATTCTGTGAAATTAAATAAACACCTGTGGCCTCTCACTTTGGCTTTTTATTTCTTAGGTGAATAAGGGATAAAGAGAAAATGACTTTTCCTCCCCTACACACGCGTAAGGGAGTTTGCACACACTTCTTTCACTGCGATCTTCTCCCTCCAACTGGCTTGGCTCATGGCTTATGTCTCAGCTTAAATACTCAGGACTACCCTCCCCCACATCCAAGTGACCTCAGGCCACGGACTATGTGCTTTAGTCTATCTTCAGTGAAGGAAACAAACAAAAGGCACCTTTTCCCCACCACCTCTGAGGTACAGTTTCAACGCACACACTTACCAGGGGCAGGCGCCGCGCTGGCACCCCGGTGTGTGCCACACATTTATAGGTAATAAATATTGATTGGCTGCTAATATTTGCTGGATAAGCGAGTTAAAGAAACTCAGCGTGCAGAGGACCCTAAAGGGGTGCCAGCCCCCCCTCCCTTCACAGATGGAGAAACCAGAGCAGGGGAATGCCATGTTCAAATTCATAGAAACCATGAGCTCTGCCCAAGTCACAGGTGGGAAGCCAGAGTTTGAATCAGTCCCTTCTTTAATCTCGCAGCTACCCTGTGAGCCAATCTCCGCTGGACAGGGCCCTGAATAGGACCCTCACCTCTTCAAGCTGCACCATTGCAAGGGGCACCATTTACTGTCTCCAACAGAGTGAACAGAGTCGACTGTTTTTGGGAAAAAAAAAAAAAAAGTGAATTACCCTTGAAAGCCCTCCAGCCTTAGTAACTTCCTTACTTGGTTAAACTCGTATCAAAGGCTTAAGCCCCTTCAGTGCCTTAACTGGACAAACCAGTTTGAAAGATTTTTTTTTCCCCTTCGTTTCAGGAGAATGATAGGCAACTCAAATACAGAGAGAAAACTTCCATTTTGAGAAAGCAATACAAAAATAACACAATTGTCATCCTATATTGGGACAAACACACGGGGCCCACACAGCCCACTGCTTTTCAGTTTGGAGCGACAAGGACAACAGCTAGAACAATTCTTTATAAGAAAACTAGGGTTTGGCAGTGTTGGCTCTTAAAGGAGAAAGCATTCTCTGGGGGGTTTAGTTTGAAAACACGGAGTGTCACCAAATAAATGCATGGGATAGTTTAAGTATCTAAACCCGGTACATCCAAAAGGAGTGACCTGTGTGTGCGCCTGTGGGATGTGGGAATGAAGCACTCGGAGTTGCTGAACCCTCGCGGTGCTCTGAAGGGATCGGTGCCCTCCCAGGGCTTCTGATGAAATGGGAGGAGGAGGAATTAAATGAAGACCACCAATGGGCTACGAACTGTTCCTGTGTGTGAAGCACGAAGAAAAAGAGCAGGGTTCTATGAGAGATGATAACGGAGAGGGTGCGGAGGAGGGTGGTGGTGGGCTGCTTTGCTGAGGACGGGCATGTTCACGGGGACCAGCAGCCCTTTCCTGAAGAGCCCAGTCAATCCACATTTAATCAGAGGCTGTCAGCATCCCCCAGTTCTCCCAGCCTGATGAGAGGGGGGGTCGGGCAGCTAATAAGAGCCACAGAGTGTTTTCAGTCGGCAAGGGCCAAGCGCCCCTTCCGTCCTTTCCTTATCTCCTGGGGAAGTTCATAAACCTCTGAGGGACGCAAGTCCCTGATTTGTAAAATGGGAATAATAAGTGCACTTCCCTTAGACAGTTTTTAGCATTAGTACTTTTAAGTGCTAAGAACAGTGCTCAGCACACAGGAAACACTCAGTACATGCTTATTACTGTTATCATTATTACATTTGATTATTTGAGGGAACAAAGCAGAGAAGTCATGCCTTTTTCTAACAGTGTGCTTGATTTGCCTTAAAGAGATAAATGGGTGGTTACTGCTGGGAGAAAAAAGTGAAGTGGACTTTTTGGAGAAGATGGCAGAATGCACCATGGCCATGGACTAGAGCAGCGGTCGCCAACGGGTGGTCCGTGGACCACTGGTGGTCCGTGAGGTCCGAAAGGTTGGCGACCTCTGGACTAGAGCTCTCTGAGGCCAGCCGTCAGTTTCGATGGGACAGGCACAGGCCCGCCTCCTCCCAGGGAACACCTGGGCAGATCGCTCTGAGGCTGTTCCGCCGATGCCCATGAGCACTCTGCCCGCGGTACACGCGGCTGCTTCACTGGCAAAGGTGTTCATCCAGGTGACCTCTGACCTCAGCTTAGGCAGGTAGAGTCTTCATGCTCTCTCAGTCGCTATGTCTTTCTGAGTCACACTGATAGTGATGGATTAGGGGGGGGAAAAGTTCAAAAATCTTGCTTCTTAGAAGTTCTTAGAAATAATTGGCTTTCCCCCTCTTTCCTAGCTCCTTCTTCAAACACTGCAGTAGGCTCAAAACAAATGATCCCTCTCTTTCACTCAGACTAACCAATTTGGGCTCCAAACAAGTATCAGCCAGCACGGTTCTGGCCATATGCAATGGTTTGTGCTACTGACACAAAGATGCATATTCTCGGTCCCTTCTTCAAAGCACTGTAACTACAAACTGTCTGTGCGGGTATAGATCATGCCATTCTAGTGGCTCTTAAGCAATACTATAACATAGTGATGAAACTTATTTATTTGGCCAATTAGCAATATTTCTATTGAAAGAACTACTTAATGACTTCAACAGCCCAAATCTCATGAGACCAGCATGCAGTGGCTGGCAACTCAGCATGGGGTGGAGGGGTGTGAGCCGATTCTGCCCAGTGCCTGGCTGTGCCCCTCCTCAGAAGGCCATATGCTTATAAGAAGCTCTTTTTATTTTTTAAACAATGTATTAATATCAAAGGGGTTGGTAAGTTTACCATAGCGTATTGTATAAATTTCAGTATTAATTTAAAAAAATTTAAATCCACAAATGCTCTTAAATAAGGTTTTTATAAGCAGTCAAAATCTGTGGTTTCACATTTATAAACGAATCCAAGTCGTTTAATCATGACTGACAGATTCTCTCTCCTTTTCTCCCCACCTTCCTCACTGCCCTGCCTGAAGGAGTTGTTTACTGTTTTCTACCAGACAATGCGCGTGCGCAACATTGTCTGAGAAATCGCGCCTGCCTCTCATATTAGTCCTATTTGATTAGTTCTCTTACTAAACTTTCTCTATCACACAGCCTTTCTTCACCCATAAACACGCATCCCATTAGGATTCAGGAAAAGTTCCAGGAACACTGTATGGCATAACTAAAATTTACTAAAAGAGAACTTGAATGTATTTGTAAAAGTTTTTTTTTTTAAAGGTACATAATATGAGGTGAAAGAATGTGATCATTAACTCGATGGGGAAAATCTTTGCATAATATACAGGTAGTCAAATCATCACATGATAGGCTTTCCATATCTTACAGCTTTGTCAGTTACACTCCAGTAATGCTGAAAAAAGACAAGAAAGGCTCCGGAGAGGATAAGAACAAAATACTTCTGGGCTGGCTTAACTTAAGTGTTAACTACCTTTTACTGCCACTTCATATGGAACAAGAACTGCGAGAGTCTAGAAATGAAGGCTGGGGTCCAGGGACGCTAAAATCAGAGTCATCCCTTTGTCTTCCCCTCTCAGTGTTCACACCAAAGGGAGGGTGTTCCGTAGTGTCACTGAGAAAGCTTCTCCCTGGATCTGGCAACAGCTGGCTCACCCGGGATGTGGCCTTCCTGCACGTTCCCAAGCTAGTTCAGGTCCAGCCTGCAATGCCTGGGGTTTCCTCCCTTCTATTGCATTGCAAGTACTTGCAGGGCATGGCTGGGCTACTCTGCTTGGCCACAGCCAAGGCATGTCCTCCTGTGTGTCAGAGGTACTCCACAAATCTTCGGGAGAGTGGTAAGTGACACCCCGACTTCTCTGCTCCTCCAATAGCTTATTAGGCCCTGATCATCAATGAGGCCCGATGTCAGAGCTGCATGGCCCGTACCAGCAGCTTGGTCACGAGGACTGTCTCATGGAGGGAAGACTGAGGAAGGGGCTATTTGACAGTCTTGTGTCACACAGCCCTCTTGGCTCCAGACTTCGCTTTAGATCGGATCATTTCAAAGGAAGGATTCCATTTGGAAAACACATGACGGCCATCATGGCTGTTGGTTAATTGTGAGGGACCAAGACGAGAGAGCTAGCACGTCTGGATTTAATAGAAACCAGACTTCGCACGAACTCCACATGGGTCCATGCAGCCAGCCTTTCCTCCTGGATCATTCCAGGCTTTGGTGCTGTGTCTGCTAATAACGGTCCTCCTTCGTCACGTGTCACGTCGACGTCCTGGGGAAGGGGGTGTGCATGCTAAAAGTCTGGGAGGAGACAGTCATAACTCACATCCATCAGAGCTGTGTTTTTTCACGTCAATTTGAGAATCCAAATTTGTTCTCCCTATCTCAAATTTCCATTTCCTCCAAATAACATCCTACCAAATGCAGTATTATGTGGTTAAACAATGTTGACAATTTTAAACGTGCAGTTGATCCCTTGGGCCCCTAACTCTGTCCTTCCCTGTGTTCTGATTCCAGTGTGTCCTGTATCGCCCGGTCTTAGAGGAAAGCACTGGCCCCCTCTTTCATCTCCCTGTGGGCAATGCCTACCCTTTCGGGCTCCAAAGTCATTTTTCTAAAGCACCACTTTGCAGAGTGTATTATTCACACTGTATTATTACACGCTGAATGCCAGAACAAAAAACACGGATTTCCAACAACATTGCAGTCCAGGTCAACCTAAGTCCAGTGCCTGGTCGCCTCTGGACCCATCCTCTATCCCTTTAGACTAGACTCTAGGTACACCTGCTCCATCGCTGTTCCATCAACAGGACAGCCACACTCCTGCCCCAGGACCTTTGTGATTGCTGTTTTCTGTGTCTAGAACAGTGATTTTCAATCTGTGTGTCACAAGAATGTTTAAAACATGCAATCCCTGACTATTTAGTCAGGGCACTGACCTCTTTTCCCTTAGAGTGTCAAATAAAAAAGTGACAATAACTGTCCAGTGTGAATGAATCAAAATTATTTTCTGTGAGATTGACAAAAAATATACGTTTGGTATGCTGAAGAATTTTATTAATTAGTTACATGTACTATGAGATTAAAAAGGTTGAGAATCACTGGTCTAGAATAGAATGTTCTCTCCCTAGATACATCAGTGCATTTAGATTTTTGCTCTAAGGCCACCTCTTCAAACCACCCTATACACACAGCAAACCTTGTCCTTCTCCATGTCAGTCAGCTTTATTTTTCTATAGAACCCTTATCATTATTGACGATGCATCATGTAACTGTTTGCTTATTGTCCATTGCGCCTACTCGCTCCATAAAACCTGGGGCTTTTGTCTATGTTGCTCATTTTCATATACTCAGTGTTTGGCACATGGTAGATGCTCTGTAAATATTTGTGGAATGAGCTAGAAGTAAGGCAATGTGCTTGGTACGGAGGGAGACATAAGAACAAGCAAGACATTGATGTCAATACTTAAGGACACATCTACTATGGGAGATACATTAAGTCCTTTCCTGATTCATCATTCTGATTTACATGCCCCTGTGTAGGCTTCTTTCCTAGTCTGTACTTTGCCACAGCACTCATCGAAGGGGTCTTTCGTCCTCCCTTATTGTAATGTAAATCCCTGCAAAGTGGCGACAGTGTGCCCTTGGTACTCAGATAGCATTGGCATGACACTGAAATCGTCCTGAGTGAATGAGGAAACATACAGAATCCTATGGGAGTACAAAGTCAGGGCAGACCACCTCTGAGGATAATATTCAAACTCTTGTACAGTGAGGAACAGCAGAAGGTTTTGAAGGGAGAAGCCATAAGAAACAATCTATGTTATAGAAAACTGGCTGGCTTCAGGTTGTAGGGACTCTCTGCTTCCTGTAACAGTGAAGAATAAACTAATTTGACACTTTTTATTGTGCTCGGTATTATCGTGAAATATGTCAAAAAATGTAGGCAAGACTAGAAAATTATATAATGAACACACATTAGCTAACATCCGCTTTGTCAATTCTTACTATGCCATCTTTGCTTCACATTTCTTTTTTAAAGAGCCTAATTATTATACATATAGGTATTCAAGTATGGAAATCTAAACTCTCCGAATACAAATAAATGGAAGCATATGCTGTGCTAATAAATAGGAAGAATGAACATCACAAAAATGTCCATACTACCGAAAGCTATCTAAAGATTCAATACAATTCCTATCAAAATACCAATGGCATATTTTACAGAACTAGAAAAAATAATACAAAAATTTATATGGAACCACAAAAGACCCTAAGCAGCCTTAGTAAACTTGAGAAAAAAGAACATGTTGGAGGCATCATACTATCTGGTATCAAACTATACTATAAGGCCATAGTAGTCCCAACAGCAAAGTCATGTAGATCAATGGAACAGAATAGAAAGCCCAGAAATAAACCCACGCCTAGATGGTCAATTAATATTTGACAAAGGAGGCAAGAGCATACAATGAGGTAAAGACAGTCTCTTCAATAAATGGTGTTGGGAAAATTGAACAGATACAAGCAAAAAAAAAAAAAAAAAAAAAAGAAAGAAACTAGACCACCATATTAACCCATATATAAGAGTAAACTTAAAATAGATTGAAGACTTCAATGTAAGACTCAAAACCATAAAACTCCTAGAAAAAAACATAGGCAGTAAAATCTCTGACATTTCTTTTAGCAATATTTTTTCCCCTGCTATATCTCATCAGGCAAGGGAAACAAAAGAAAAACAAATGGGACTACATCAAACAAAAAAGTTTTTACACAGCAAAGGAACCATTAACAAAACCAAAAGACAGCCTACCTAATGGGAGAAGATTTTTGCTAATGATACATTAGATAAGGAGTTAATATTCAAAATGTATAAAGAACTTATATACCTAAAAACTAGGAAAAAAAACCCAATCCAATTATAAAATAGATAGGATCTGAATAGAAACTTCCCCCAATAGGACATACCGATGGCCAATAGAAAGGATGCTCAATGTCACTCCTCATCATAGAAATGCAAATGAAAAACTCAATGAGATATTACCTCACCCCTGTTAGAATGACTATCGTCAATAAATCAACAAACAACAAATGCTGGTGAGGATGTGGAGAAAAGGGAACCCTTGCACACTATTGGTGGGAATGCTGATTGGTGCAACCACTATGGAAAACAGTATGGAGGGTCCTCAAAAAAGGAAACTGCCTTATGACCCAGTGATTTCATTTCTCAGTATATATCTAAAGAAATGCAAATCCCTAATTTGAAAGAATATATACACCCCTATGTTCATTGCAGCATTGTTTACAATAGCCACGATATAAAAGCAACCCAAGTGCCAATCAATAGAAGAATGGGTGGAAAATGCTGTGGTACACATACACAATGGACTAGTACTCAGCCATGAAAAAAAAGAATAAGATCATACCATCTGAGACAGTATGGATGGACCTAGAGGATATTATATTAAGTGAAATAAGTCATTCAGAGAAAGACAAATGCAATATGATTTTACTTACATGTGAACCTAAAGAACAAAATAAACAAAATTGGAACAGACTCATAGACACAGAGAACAGATTGATGGTTGCCAGAGAGGAGGAGGTTGGGGGAATTGGGTGAAAAAGGTGAAGGGATTAAGAAGTAGAAATTTGTAGTTACAAAACAGTCATGGGGATGTAAAGTATAGCATAGGGAATATAGTTAGTAATATTGTAATAACTATGTATGGTGTCAGGTGGGTGCTGGAAATATTGGGAGGAACACTTTTTAAAGTGTAACCACAATGCTGTATACTTGAAACTTCTATAAAATAACATTGAATGCAAACTGTAATCCTATATAATAAAACCCTAATATGCAAATCGACTCAACAGCAGAACCATCAGTCAGTATGATGCGCACTGACCACCAGGGGGCAGACGCTCAAAGCAGGAGCTGACCCCTGGTGGTCGGTGCGCTTCCACAGAGGGAGTGCAGCTCAGCCAGAAGCCGGGCTCATGGCTGGCGAGCACAGCAGCAGTGGCGGGAGAGGCTCTGTGGCAGCACTAAGGACCCCTCGGGGGAGGCTTACATTCCCCCGAGGGGTCCCAGACTGCAAGAGGTCACAGGCCAGGCTGAGGAACCCCCTCCACTCCCCCAGTGCACGAATGTTGTGCACCGGGCCTCTAGTTGAAAAATAAAAGAAAAAAGAAATGAAGTAATTCCGTAGTGAATTGATTATGGTGAACATTTTCATATAAGATTAGTATTGTTTGCTATGAAAACTCTAACTCCTTGCTATCTGATAATCAATAATCACTACATTATTGGTGTCTCCTGCTATTTCAATTCTCACTGTCCACATTTATTTGGTCCCTGAGTTTGGACAGAAAGGAATGTACGTAGTTGATGCTTAACATACACTTGCTGAAAACAGTGATTTTCCGGGAGGAACAGCTGACACGGGCCCAGCGACTCAGCTGGAGCTGCATGAACCGTGTCTGTGATACTTGCAAGATACTGGAGCAACCAGCTTTGAAATAAATGGTGCTCCTGCATCCCCAAGGCTGCGGCCTGCGGATGCACAGCATCAGGAAGACATATGTTTATACTTGTTTCTGTAGTGCTGATGGGTTATGTCAAGCCCTCCACCCTACCTTGCCCTGCCCACCTTGGAACTGATAGCACTCATTTTTTAAAGAGACAGCTGGAGCTGGAAGCCATGCCAAGAACCAGCTGTTAGAGATGTGATGAAGCACACCACGTGGCGTCCATCGATTGGGTGGCTACACGGAGGGGCTGGGTGACTGACTGGACTGCCCGAGTTCTCTCGCGGGTGGTGCGGAAGAGCCAGAGATGAACACCACGTTGGAAACGGCTGGTCCCAATTTTCCTCAGTTATTTATCTCCTCCTGCCCCTCCTCAATCCCCGCCTGAAGGTAAAACCAATGAAAATAATCATAGGATGATGGGATGTTAACAATTATGTACTTCATCCCCCTGATTTTACAGGGAAAGGAAATGCGATCCAGAAAGAACAAAGAAATTGACCAAAGTCTCACAACTGCTTAGCAGCAGACCGTTCCTGCCTCGCATTTTTTTTTCTCACCTACTTAATGCAGGCATTGGACTTGATAATTTAAGGGCCCTACTACTTCTGTAATTCTATTCTTTTTATGAGTTGGGATGACGTGCAGGTTATTTACTGTGATGCAAAATACAACTTCTACACAAGATGGCAAGCCTGTGTGAGAGCCTGGTACACATGTAGCAATAAACACGTTTCTTGGTGGTGCTGTGTAGCATCAGGGCCCAGTCAGGGGCCTTAGAGCCCACCTTCAACCTGGCTGGATATCAAGCTTAAAGATGTAGACACCTGTACCCAACTCAGACCTTCACAGTCTAAATTTCTAGAGTTTGAAAACCAGTCTTCCAGAACAGACTACAAACAGGTGCCTGCAGGTCCAAGCTGGCCCTTGGTAGGGTTTCCCTCTCCACCCCAGCTTTATCCTATATAATAAAAGGGTAATATGCAAACTGACCAAATGGCGGAACAACCGGTTACTATGACTTGCACTGACCACCAGGGAGCAGATGCTCAACACAGGAGCTGCCCCCTGGTGGCCAGTGCGCTCCCACAAGCCAGGCGGACGGCTGGCAAGACCAGCGGCAATGGCAGGAGCCTCTCCCGCCTCTGCTACAGGTGGGCCGTAAGGAACAAGGGGTCCCAAACTGCGAGAGCCCCAGACTGTGAGAGGGATGTCTGACTGCCGGCTTAGGCCCAATCCCCACGAGGAGTGGGCCTAAGCCGTCAGTTGCACATCCCCTGGGGGCTCCTGGACTGCTAAAGGGCGCAGGCCAAGCTGAGGGGACACTCCCCACCCCCCCAGTGCACAAATGTCATGCACTGGGCCTCTAGTTGATGTATAATTAACAAATAAAAATTGTATATATTTAAACCAGCATTTCTCAACCTGTGGGTCGCGACCCCTTTGGTGGTCGAATGACCCTTTCACAGGGGTCACCTAAGGCCATCCTGCATATCAGATATATACATTATGATTCATAACAGTAGGAACATTACAATTATGAAGTAGCAATGAAAGTAATTTTATGGTTGGATCACAACATGAGGAACTGTATTTAAAGGGCCAGAAGGTTGAGAACCATTGATTTAAACTGTATATTATCTTTTGGCATATGGGAAATGATCCCCCAAATCAAGCTAACTAACATATCTATCATTTCATAGTTGCCATATATTTTGCATATATGAGGAGGATGCTTAAGAGCTACTCTCTTAGCAAATTTCAAGTATACAACACAGTACTATTAACTATAGTCACCGTGCCTCAAGTAGATCTCAAGAACTTACTCATCCTGCATAACTGAAAGTTGTATCCTTCGATCAATATCTCTCTATCCCCCACCCCTTTAGTCCCTGATATTACCTTTCTACTCTGATTCTATGAGTATGACATTTTTAGATTCCACATATAAGTAAAATCATGCAGTGTCTGTCCTTCTGTGCCTGGCTTATTTCACTTAGCAAAACGTTCACTCTTGTTTTTGCAAATGATAGGACTCTCTCCTTTTTATGGCTGAATGATATTCCATTATATATATTATACACACACACCCCACATTTTTTTTATCCACTTATCTGTTGATCCCATATTTTGGCTATTGTGAATAATGCTTCAATGAACAAGGGAGTGCAGATATCTCTTTCTGATCCCAATTTCATTTCCTTTGGATATATGCCCAGAAGTGAAATCGTTGGGTTATATGGTACTTCTAATTTTTTTTGAGGAATCTCCACATTATTTTACATAATGACTTTGCATTCCAACCAAAGTGTACAGCATCTTTCCCAATACTTATCTTCTCCTGTCTTTTTGATAATATCTGTTCTAACAGGTGTCAGGTGACACCTCATTGTGGTTTGGACTTGCATTTACTTGATTAGTGATGTTGAGCATTTTTTCATATCCCTGTTGGCCATTTCAATGCCCTCTTTCGAGAAATGTCTATTTGGGTCATTTGTCCATTTTTAAATCAGGATATTTGTTTTCTTGCTCTTGAGTTCCTTACATATTTTGGATATTAACCACTTAACAGATGTACAGTGTGCAAAGATTTTCTTTCATTCCATAAGTTGTCTTTTCACTTTGTTTATTGTTTCCTTTCCTGTGCATATCATTTTTAATTAGATACCATTCCATTTGTCTATTTTTATTTTGTTGTCTGTACTTTTGGGGTCATATCCAAAAATTCACTGCCCTGACCAATGTCAAGAACCCTTTCCCTCATGTTCTCTTCTTGTGGCATTACAGCGTTCAGTCTTACGTTTAAGTCTTTAATGCACTTAGCTTAGTTGTTGTGAAGGTTTTTGCTTAAATGAATGCGTTCAAATTGATGTTTCTATGAGACAAGCCCTGTAAATTTCTACTCCTCCATCTTGCTGAAAACACTCCCCATTAGGTTCTGCTGTTCAACTCTGTGTTAACACTTTTTTTTTTCCATGTAGGAATTTGAACCCAATTTTGCCATTTCAATTCAATTTTTCAAGAGAAGTCAGAAATTCTGTTTTGTATATACAACTACTGGGCATCAGCTAAGGCTGCCCCCTAAGGATATGATACCATTGTAATTAGTTATTAATAACAGGAAAGGAGCAAAGGGGGACGCCAGACACTACATGCATGTCATTTGGGCGGCTTCAGCAGGAAGCTGCAACCTCACGCTCCCCAGGGAACCACTGGCCCACTCCCCGCAGATCTCTGGGGAAGAGACTGGACAAAGGGGAAATGGATGCATGGCAGTGAAGTCGGAGTGACTCGGAAGGTGCTGCTCTGTCAAAACTGGGAACACACATCATTGGCCCGAACTGCCAGGGCCACTGCCAGCCCGCAAAAAGTTGGGAATACACGATCCCCTAAGCAAAGGAATTCTCTCTTTTGGCTCTTAGCTCTGGATCCTTTCTTGGTTCTCTGGCTATGCAACCCCTCCCTCCCCCCCATGCAATGGACTGATGGGCTGCAGCGGGAAACACAAGCTAAGCTAGCCTGATGCTGGGTTGGACTATGCCCTAACATGGAGAGGAAACTCTGGACACTGTCTCTGATATTAGCCCTGCTGAAGGCAAAATGGGACTTTTTTTCTTGGCAGGATAAAGGGAAATGAGACCTTGGAAACTCAAGGGTTTGATTCCATGCAAATAAAAATCACTTGTTCTCTTGTGTGAGTCTCAGAGAAATCCATGCCCACTAGCAACAGGTGGGGATGAGGACCTATCCCCACCAGGAACAGATATGGCATATGCTCTTTAGTTCATCACAGTCCCCCCCTCCCCCATACTGTTCCACGGTCCCTCATTACATTACTAGTCTGGTGCCTCCACATTTGGCTTTGCGACCTTTGCCCTAATTCAACCCTATAGTTGATGCATTGCTTATATGAGTCATGTCTTATTATCAGAGACATTTCTTTTTCCTTCTTTTTTTTACCTGCCAGATCACCGGACATAGTGCTAACTCCGCAAATGTAGTTACTGACCCAAAAGAATCTGGTTATGAATGAAGAGTCTAAATTGAGCAAAGGGAAAAAAAACAGGGATTTGGAGTCAAGTTCTGGTTCCACACGAAAATCTTTGCAACCTTGAACCATTTGCATTCCCTCCCTTCCCCCCTTAGCCCTAGTTTCCTCACCTGTAAAATGAGAACAACATAGAAGTCTACTTGTTAGCACTGTTGGGGATTATGTAAGGCAAAGCACACTGCTTGGCGACAGGCATTCATTAAGAGATCGATAAATGATCCCTGTTTGCATGGGACGGCAGACAGACACAGCTTTCTCAGAAGGTTGCAACAGAAGCCTCATTTATTTACCTTGTAAAGCCTGTGAGTTTGCAAATATTTGGTGCCTTCATGCAGAAACAAACTACAGAAGCCTGCAAACGGGTAAACATTTCTGTTATGGGAACCAAACTTGCCTTCTGTAGCATCCAAATTACTCCTCCAAACAGATGCTAGGGATGGAGGAGGGGAGCCTGGGGGCAAAAATAGCCAAGGACCATTTGCGTTAAATTAAAGTCATACCCTCCATCCAGCCTCAGCTTCAGAATGACATAAATAAGATAGGATGTCAGGCAAAGGCATATGCTGTTAACTCGTTAACATACAACAGACGGATTAATTAAATATGTGTGGTGATCTCCACGTTTTCCCTCCGGCTCTCAGAGTTTCCTTGGCTTCCCCAACAGTCATGCGAGCTCTCTTCCTGCTACAAGTGCAGGGTGGCAGGGAGACGAGAAGGGGTCTCTTGCCAGATGTTGGATCACTTCCATCTGATGTCAATAGTTACACATTAGTCTGTTGTGGGTTAGGGATCGGTTTGCAAAGTTATTCAAAATGTCAGACGGCTCCGGCCACACTGTCCTAGGCTAAGCTGTACTTCAAGGACGTGCAGGCTTCCGGATTGCTGAGAGAAACAGGCGGCCAGGTGCTGGTAGCAATCCGGGTGCCCCAGCCAGTGCGCGCACACGGAGACAGCTCTGTCCTAACTCGGCACTCACGCTCCATCCGCTGCCTGCAGTTTACCCCATGGCCTGTTCTCATATTGCAGGGTGAAGTGTTTTCAAGCGAACTGCTTTGCTGTCATGTTTCTCCTTGAATCGGAGATTACAGGCTGCATAGCAGTGGTTTACCATGAGCACATGAAGGAAATCGGCAGCAGGATGCTGAGTTCTTTAGCTTGTGCCAAAAAGGAGAGTTTTGTTTGTGTCTACAACCATAGCTAAGATAACATGTGTACTGAGATTACAGCTAATACCTTACATTTATCCATCAACAGCCAAGCCTGCGAGCAAAACGGGCCCTTTGCTACCCAATAGGTGATTTATTTACCTAGTGGCTGCTGCCCGCATCTGGGTGCTGGGACCCACCTAACGCAGCTGGAGTAAGAAAGACAGTGCCTGCTCTGATGTGCTCCCTGACTCCATCTCTCACCACTGCGCCCACCCCCAACCCCGCTCTAATACTTCTTGAGCAGGCAGGCCTTTCTGCTGTTCTTGAAACTTGTCAGACCTGTTTGGGGCTTTCCCCGGGAGGAACACTGGAAACCCCGAGCTCTCTGCAAGGCTGAATTCACCTTCTCAGCAAGGTCTTCCCCGACCTTCTAATTAAAAACTCCCCTCCTGACATCACAACGGTGGGCAGCGTGGTTGTCACGCCACAGACCGGAACCAAATATCTGGGTTCAAGTCCTGGTTCCACTACTTGTGACCTTGGCTGAGTTACTTGACCCTTTGCGCCTGCTTCCTGAGGATGAATGAAAGCCATGGGCTTGGCATGAGCACTGAAGACATAAGCTGTGTAGAACAGTGCCTGACATACAGCCAGCGCCTGGCTGGTCTATTTCATTTGCTGCTTCAATACCTGCGAGTATTGTTTCTCTGACTGATGATTTGTCTTGTCCCAGCAGCATGTGGGGTAGCAGAGAGGAGGAACCTTGCCATGATCTTGTCCTGTTTTGTTTTTTTCTTCTTCCTAGATTCCAAGTACCAAGAGTAGTGTCTCCCCCTGGCTGGTTTGGTTCAATGAATAGAGCCTGGGCCCTCAGACTGAAGGGTCCCAGGTTCAATTCTGGTCAAGCGCACATATCTGTTGCAGGCTCCATCCCCAACCCTGGTTGGGGCACATGCAAGCATGCAAGAGGCAACTAATCGATGTGTCTCTTTCACATCAATGTTTCTCTCTCTCTCTCTCTCTCTCTCCCCCCCCCCCCCCCCCCCCCACTCCCTTCTGCTCTCTCTAAAAATTAATGGAAAAATATCCTCAGGTAAGGATTAACAACAACAACAACGACAAAAAGAGTAGTGTCTAATGCTTTTGTGACAAGATAGCAGCCACTAATGCAACTGGCGGCAGTCACCTAAGAAGTCATTAGGTGGAGAACCAGGGATGTGATTTAATGAAAATAAGAGTATCCCAAGCTTTGTATTATCTATTCCACGAACTGTATATAAAATGAAAGCCTATATGAAGAGTTTGGTTTTAATCTGTTTCTTTGAGGCAGGGGTTTTGGAAAACTCCCCACATGGTAACATGTAACTGTCAGTTCAACTCATTCACGAATATTGGATATTTATAATGGACCAGGCACTGACCTAGGCCCTGGGGATCAGGAATAAAACAGTTCTGGCCCCTGCACCCCAGGGTGCTGAAATTCTGACAAGGGGGACCAACAGCTAAGCAGACATCACAAGAAAGACAGCCCCTTTTGCCCTCCCACCCATCCCCCCAAGGAGCTGGGGAAATCACAGAAGAGGCACCTAACAAATTCTTAGAAGGACTTCTTAGAAGAGGGAATATCTAAGCTTAGTCTTTAATGAGGCTGGTGTCAGCCAGGTGAGCAAGGGGCGGGGGCGGGGTATCCAGGTGAGGGAGCAGAGGTGAAAGAGAAAGAGTGCTGGTTGCCTGCAGCTATTTGATTTGTCAAGCGTAGAATGCTTATGTGCACTGGCATGCACATGCTTCTGAGAGCAGAAAGGGACAGACTTTTAAAAGCCCTAAATACTAAGAAGATAATGTGTACCCACATGTAACTCCAAAGAGAAATATCATTAATAAAATGTACATTAATCTGCTGTTCAAATAGTCAGAGCTTTACAACTTACAAAGCAAAAAAGCCATTATGTTCATTAAAGCTCAGGACTTTGAGCTTCATCCTGAGAAAAATGGGAGCGTCATCAGGGACTTAATCCTGAGCGGTTAATGCGGCTGCAATGGAGGAAGAATTCATTGAAAGGAAGACAAGAATCGAGACTAAGCAATCCCTCCGAGCCTACTGCCCTGGTTTCTGCACGAGAAAAGGGCAATGGAGATTAGGCGATGGCGGTAAAGATGGAAGAAAGCACATGAATTAGGAAAAAGAAGACTGTAGACTTACAAGGATTTAATTATTGGGTTTGGGTAGTTAAGGAAAGTACTCAGATCTCTTTGGTAGGCAACTGGATAGATGAAGGATGAAAAGAGCCTTTGATTTCATTTTTGTCACCCACTCTGCTGACTTCCTATAGATAACTCCTTCAGCCCACCAAAGCTGTACTGTCCAATACAGCTGCTACTAGCCACATGTGGCTATTTATGTTTAAATGAACACAATTTAATTTAAAGAAAATTAAAAGTGCAGTTTCTTAGCTACACTAGCCACATTCCAAGTGCATGTTGCTAGCGGCTACCACGCTAAACAGAGCAGAAAGTTAAATTGGCTGCACCATGCTCCCATTCTTCCATCAACTTTAGTAAGTTGTCCATGGTCCCACACATTTATATTTTGTTTTCCTTTTGAAATTAAAAGATGTCAAGCTACTTCTAAAGATTGGAATTTCAATCTACTTACACGCAGAAATTCAATGTCATGGCTGGCATACATGAATTTGGAAGAGAAGGAAGGCAGGATTGGAAACCATCCCTTCATGATTCCTCAGTCTTAGATAAAACTAAACAAGGCTTGCTGCAAACAGGCTGGAGCCTCCTAATGTCAAATAACAAGTAATTATGGTGATTATGAGGGTGTTTCTGATAAAGTACCAATAGCCAGGGGCAGGGGGAGGAGTCAACAGTAAAGTTCTATTGATCTCCCTTTGAATACCTGCAAAGACCCTGTGAACAACCTATAGTCTGCTGGGGTTAGAGGGAAAGCAAGGTATAGGGGGGATAAAAGGTGATGGATGGAGACTTGAGTTGGGGTGGTGAACACACAATACAGTGTACAGATGATGCGTTGTGGAATTGTGCACCCGAAACCTGTACAGTTTTGTTAACCAGGGTCATCCCAATAAACTCAACAAAAGGGAAAAAAATAATGGGAATGACAATATCTTAAAACAATAAAAAAACTACAACAACTATATTTGGTTTCAGGTTGAACAGAAAGAAAAGGTGTTATTTTCTTCATGCAGGTGGCAGGCAAGGGGATCCAGGAGTTTACTTCAGATCAACAGAGAGGTCCCTTCCTGTTTCCCAGCAGCCTTACCAAGGGGTCCATCTCTATTATGGGAGAAGGGGGCTTGGTGATTTGGACAAAGGTGCCTCAACTTTGAGAAATGTAACTCGAACTGCTATTAACTAAGAAAATAGTTCCATTGACCACCTGTGCTCACAGAAACTTCAATCACAGAAAAACAGTGCCTCCCACATAGAGGATACTCAGTCATCATACAGGAAATTGTACAAAAACAATGAGAACCACTGAATCAAAATTTTCACCACATACTATGTGCCAGGCACAACTGGTAATATTATGGGCAAGGAAAGGTCAAGTGGTATCACCTTGCTCCTCTGCTCAAAACTCTTGGTCAGCTCTGGTCCAGGTCAGAGTAAAAGTCAAAGTATTTGTCATGTTCTCCATGGTGTTGTCATGTTTATTTTATGATTTGCATGATCTGAACTCAGGCATTCTTCTTTGGCTTCACTTCCTAATGGTCATCCTTCACTAAATGAGCACCTGCTATACTGGCCTGACGGCTGTTCTTCAAGATGTTTAAGTATAATGCTCCTGTGTAGGGCCTTTATAAGTTCTGTTTATTCTGCCCAGAACACTCACCCACACCTCCCTCACACCCTCATTTCCTTCCTGCTCATAGGTCTATTTCAGTAAGACCTTCCCTGACCCCTCCCCCCGTATGAAATTTCCACCTCATCACTCCCCATGCCCACCTCCCTGTTTTACATTCCTTCATAATACTTCACCTGCTGATGATTGTGCATGTATTTGCTTATGGTCCATTTTCTCCCACTACAGTATAAGCTCTAGGGGAGTGCTCACTTCAGTTTGTGCACTGCTGTCTTCCCAGTGCCTGGTCCATTCCTGGCATAGACGGGGCATGAAAATTACTTGTTGCATCAGTGAGTATTTCTGTCCTTGTTGAACCCTAGTTGGCAAATCCCTCTGCATTAAGTACTAAAATCATACCTTTTTGATATAATAATAGCAATGCATTTCATTTACTATTAAGTTTAATCAGGCATTAAGTCAAAGAATAAGTGTGAACTATTAAATCCTTTTCTATACTGACATGATGAGTGGGCTGGCATGGAAACTTCCAGACAGCATGGAGAGCTCACAGTGTCTAAAAGTCTAGGTGTCATTAAATAATGTGGACAAAAAGGAGTCACATGCTAACCTGACTAGCTCAGGGAAGGCCTGCAAACTCAGAGGACATTTAGATGGCCACTATACATATAAAAAGATGTTCAACATCACCAATCATTATGGAAATGCAAATTAAAATCACAAGAAAATATTACCTCACACCTGTCAGAATGGCTACCATCAATAAATCAACAAACAATGAGTGTTAGTGAGGATTTGGAGAAAAAAATAACCCTCATGTACTCTTGGTGGGACTATGGAAAATAGTATGGAGGGTCCTCAAATGCCCAGCAACTATGGGTGTATATCCAAAGAAATCCAAAACATTTATTTGAAAAGATATATGCATCCCCATGTTCAGTGCAGCATTATTTACAATTGCTGAGATATGGAGGCAACCTAAATGTCTACTCAAAGACATTTGGATAATGATGATGTGGTACATATATACAATGGAATAGTACACAGCCACAATAAAGAATGAAATCTTGTAACTTGTGACAACATGGATAGACCTAGAGAGTATTATGGTAAGTGTAATAAGTCCGATAGAGAAAGACAATATGATTTCACTGTTATGTAGAATCTAAGAACGAAAATAAATGAATAAATGAAACAGAAAAAAACTCATAGATATAGAGAACAAATGAATAGGAATAAATAAATGGTTTCCAGATGTGAGGTGACTTGAAGGAGAGGTGAAAAAGGTGAATGGGTTAAGGAGTATAAACTGCCAATTACAACAACAGTGTAGGGATATAAAGTATAGCACAGAGAACATAGTCAGTGATATTGTAATAACTACCTATGGTGACAGATGGACACTAGACTTATGGGACCGATCACTTTGTAAGGTCATGAATGTGTGATCACTATGTTGTATGCCTGAAACTAATATAATCTTGTACGTCAACTGTAATGTAAACATATTTTAAAATAAAACTAAAAGGGTCCCAGTGACCATCTGGTCACCATGGAAGTAAAAATAGTTGTCCAGAGGATGGCGTGGCTTGTAGGAGGTCATGGAGTGGCCAAGCTCTGCCTAGAACCCAATGTGCAGCCCTCCCAAGTCAGTTACTAATTCAGCACAGTCTCTACCGCACCATGGACTTAATGCAAGGCTGCCTGGGAGTGTGCAGTTCACCCCAAATGGGGAGCCAGGCAGGTTTGAGCCAGCAGGGGCTCGGCAGTTTGCACTGACATCACGCACAGCCCAGTGGACAGTTTTCAAAACCCCGAGCTGCCATAAAATCCAGCCTGAACAAAACACCTCCAATGGGCCGGGCCCGTTATGGTCCAGTGGCCTCTAATGTGACTCTCACTCCAGGTCCATTCTTCCTTCCAGCGTCCTCTGACACTGACGAATGTCCTGGCTATGAACCCTGCATGTAGCCCAATGGGATTGTTGCTGCTGAGATATTTGACTCATGTTAACAGGGCTCCGCATGATTAATGATAATTTTGTTTGTTTTTTTTCAAGACCATCAACTTTGTTATAAAAATTTACCCCCCCCAGAAACCATTAAACTTGATACCACTGTACATGAATATACAACCTTAGCAGTCATTTGGGTGGAGTGGGGGTGGGGAGGCACTGATTTTGCTGTCAAGAGATTTTTGAACATAACTTCACAACTAGGTTCCTGCACTTAGGCATTTGTTTATAAACTATTGGAGACAGCCCAGAGTTACAGAATAGACAAGAAGTTAGTTAAGCCTAGTTTTAAATACTGATCACAGATTTCAGGTTGTTGAACTTCTCTGAAATTCAGTAGTCTCATTTAAAAATTGAGAATACAAAAGCTTTTCTTTGCGTGGCTGATGAGAGAATTAGACATCTGTTCAATACTAGCACATAGAAAAATATTAGTTATCAGTGTTATTTTTAAGAAGAAAGTTTTGGAAGGAAGCAAATATGACATAGGCATTAGAAATTTGTGTCAAAAGGAACCGAATGTATTTTGTAATATCCTAATAAACAGAAAGGAGAACAAAAAAAGATCTACCAGAGATTAAGTACATCTGATTTACCTTAGGAATAAGAATAAAATGGCTTTCCCGTTTGACAAATGGTAAGAAGGAACAGATATTGGCAAGGATGTGGAGTAAAGGGAACCCTTGCACACAATTGGTGGGAATGTAAATTGGTGCAGCCATTATGGAAGATAGTAGGTAGGAACATCCCTCAAAAAATTAAAAATAGAACTACCACATGATCCAGCACAAATATCACTTCTGGGTATTTAGTCTAAGAAAATGAAAACACTACTCTGAAAAGGTGTGTGCACCCCCATGTTCACTGCACCATTAGTTACATTAGCCAAGATATGGAAACAACCTAAGTATTCATCAATGGGAGATGTGGTACACATACACGAGGGAATATTATTCAGCCATAAAGAGAAGGAAATCTTGCCATATGCAAAATCATGGATGGACCATGAGGGCATTATGCTAAGTGAACTAAGTCAGATGGAGAAGACAAATATTGTATAATCTCACTTATAAGTGGAATCTAAAAAGAAAAAGAAAGAAAAAAAAACCACAAAAAGCCAAGTCAGAGATACAGAGAACAGATTGGTACTGCACATTTGAAAGTTGCTAAGAGGGTAAATCTTAAAAGTCCTCATCACAAGAAAAAAAACGTTTTAACTATGCATGGTGGTGGATGTCAGCCAGACTGATTGTGGTGATCGTTTCACAGTCATTTAATCGTTATGCTGCATACCTGAAACTAATACAATGCTATGTGTTAATTCTACCTCAATTTGAAAGAAATAAAAATTGCACTGCTAACAAAACATTCCCACCCAAAATGTAACAAGAAATTTTTCAAGAAAACACTTAACATAAAAAGCAGGCAGTTCTTAAGGCTTTTGAAATTCTTGGACCTGTCAATAAAAACTTAGTTGATTGATATTAACATAGATTTCCACATTTATTCCCCAAGCTGCAATCTTTTAGCAACATCATTTCATAAAATACAAAACAGGATATTTTGTTGCCAATAGGCGACAAAGAATAGGCACACACACCCAGGTATATATGTATGCATGCATGTATATGTATATATGTGTAACTATGTACAGGTATACACACATATGTTTAACAAATAAATGCAAATTTATTTGTTATTCTTCTCTTTGCATTGAAAACCAATCTGCAAAGCTGTATTTGTCTTTGAGGAATCCTATATAATAAAAGGCTAATATGCAAATCAACTGAATGGCGAATGACTGGTCAATATGACATGCACTGACCACCAGGGCGCAGACACTCAATGCAGGAGCTGCCCCTTAGTGGTCAGTGCACTCCCACAGGGGGAGTGCTGCTCAGCCAGAAGCGGGCTCAAAGCTGGAGAGCACAGCAGCAATGGTGGGAGTCTCTCCTGCCTCCGTGGCAGCGCTAAGGATGTCCGACTGATGGCTTAGGCCTGCTCCCCATGGGAAGCAGGCCTAAGCCATCAGTCAGACATCCCCTGAGGGCTCCCGGACTGCGAGAGGGTGCAGGCCTGGCTGAGGGACCCCCCCACTCCCTAGTGCATGAGTTTCGTGCACCGGGCCTCTAGTTAATAAAATAATAGAGATCTCTGGCTTATGGAGCCAAACACACAGAAGTGTGGACACCGCCTTTGCAGAGCTGAGGAAACATGCTTTGGAATCTCTGTGGAGATTGAGATGATTATCACTGCACAGGCCACACACCATGATAGACTGCGACTCATCAAGTCTTGGATGGTCCTGTAGTAACTGCTTTTTTAAAAAAAATATATTTTATTGATTTTTTACAGAGAGGAAGGGAGAGGGATAGAGAATTAGAAACATCGATGAGAGAGAAACATCGGTCAGCTGCCTCCCGCACACCTCCCACTGGGGATGTGCCCGCAACCAAGGTACATGCCCTTGACTGGAACCGAACCTGGGACCCTTCAGTCCGCAGGCCGACGCTCTATCCACTGAGCCAAACCGGTTAGGGCAGCAACTGCTTTTATAAGCTCCACGGGTGAACCACTGCAGCTCTCCTCACACTTGGGTGTGCAGCAAAGCAGCAAGGTAACAAGATCGTCTGCACCTAAGTTACAACCCACATTCCCTCCATGTCCGGGCTCTCAACATACAAAAAATCATAAGCACAGGAAGCTGTTTGCTTGTGGCTGGTGAGAATATGGACCATTTTCCCTATCAGCCTCGCTTCACCACAATTCTTATTACAGGCCCAAGTAGGTCTGAGGAAAGAGAGCCTGAGCCACAGTGCCAAAGGAGACCTCAGGAGAAAGTAGAAACCATACCTACATCTTCTTTCCAACTGGACTATCAGTTGGTAAATGTGCGGTGAGATGGAGGGAGAAGGCGGGGAGGGAGAGTGGTTTGGTATGGAGGAGGCCTAAGTGCTCTGAAAGCGCACTAGGTCCCTGGGGTCTGGCCCTGCCCACCGCTGCAGCCGCACCAAGGACCCTGCTCCTCCAGCTGCCCATCCAGTGTGGCCCCTCCATGGTGGCCTCCCTGGTTCCTCCAGCCATGCCATACTTCCTCCTCCTCCTAAGGAATGAGCCATTCCCTCTACCCAGCAGGTTCATGAGGTTTCCTCTTCCCATCACTTCTCAGCTTAATCACAGCTTCCTTCACGGCAGCCTCCTCTGCACCCCCCTCCACCAAGCACGCCTTCCTTGCTCCGCGTCCCTTTCTTCGGAAGCACTTACCGAAGCTGTAATTGCATGTTTCCATGATTCCTTAATGGACAGATCTGCTCCCACAAGATTATAAGCTATAAATCCCACAAGGGCAGGAACATACCTTTTAAAAAACAATCATTCCATCTCTTGCACCTAACCAAAGGCCCTGGCATCGAGAATGAAGTGAAAAAAATTAAGAAAAGAATGGAATGGACAATAGCAAACAGGACTCTGGAGAAACCTAAATTGAAAAAAGCCTCTGGGCAGTCTTAGATCCACTCTAGAGAAATGTGATGGATGGCTACCACTCTAACCACTGCCACAGTTACTACAAGTACCAGTGTTAGGAGTAGTAGTTTCCAATGCTTACAAAGCACTTCCCACTGGGAGCCGGGCGGAGTGCCAAGCTGCTTCATCTCATTGAGTTCTCAAGTAGGAAAAACACGATTAATATTTCCTAGATGAGGAAACCGAGACTCAGCAGAAGTGAAGCCACTTGCCCAGGGCCACCCAGCTGGTGTGGGAAAATGGGAACACCAGGGCGTTCGCTAACCATTTGGCTACCAAGCTGGAGCTCTAGACACAGCCATCTGTCTGTAACTCCCCACCGCCCTCTGCCAAGTCGTACACTGAATCAAAGACTTCTTAATCTCTAGACATTCCAATTGGATAAATAAAGCTATTGCCACTTGACTGCAAGGGAAGTCAAGAGGTTAATCGACTTACTGTGTTTGCCATAAAGGGAAATTTGAAATATCAGCAGAAAAAAAAAATCAATATGGCTTCAAACTGCTGCAAATTAAAAACAGATCACAGCCTTTTTTTTTTTTTTTTTTTACAAAAATATGACTACATTTCAGCATAAAGTCATTTAAAAATAACTATTTCCAGACACCATATGGGTTATGTACCAGTTTCACATGATTAGTATAATTTCTGAAGGAAGTTGTTATCAGAACCACAAGGTTGAAAAATCATTTTAGACCAAAACCGCAGGAAATATTCAAAGGTAAAAATCTTAATGGAAAAACAAATGTTGAAGGTAAGACGATTGGTCAAGAGGAAACCTGAAAAGAGTAAGCTCTAAATTCCGGCACACAGGGGAAATCTAGGTTCCAGGAAGACTTATGAGAAACAGGGATTGGTTTATTCTGTAAACCCAAATCACAAACCAGGTGGATTCCAAAAACATTATTATTTTCAGAGAGTTCGCATTCAACAATATCCCAGTTTTGTCCACTAAACATGTGCCAATCATATTATTCCAGATCTGATGCTATTATTACAAGTACAGCAAAGAATAAAAATTAGGTTTAGAATCTGTTTTAGATGTGGGAAAGAAGAAAAACCAACCATATAGAAAAGAGGAACGTTGCACATTTATTTATTCCTTTATGAGTGAAATTTATAGAAAAAAGGGGCAAGATCCTAATTTTTCCAATTTCCTTAAGTACAAATATAAGAGGATGTCAGACTTCCCAACTGCTGCGGCTATTATGTTAATACATCACGCTAAGTTTTTCTTCTCTGTAATCGGTTTCATCACCATTACCCAGCAGATATTACATTAAAAATGCATAATTATCCCTGGCTGGTGTGGCTCAGCTGGTTGGGCGAGGTCCCCTGCACCAGGAGGTTGCTTCTTCTGTTCTTATTTTTGTTGTTGTTGTTTTTTCAGTCTCCTTAGAGACCGTCAAATATTGCCAGTGCCGACTGTATTTCAAGTCGTCACGGCGGGGTATTGGGAAAAGTTTTCAATTAGCAATAATCGCACCTCGGATACCTCATTGGCTACAATACTTCCACTGAGCAAAGATTGGAGGTTGCTGGTTTGATTCCCAGTCAAGGGCACATGCCTGGGTAGCGGGCTCGATCCCAGGTAGAGGGCATGAAGGAGGCAGCTGATCAATGTTGTGCTCTCACATTTCTGTTTCTCTCTCCATCTTCCTCTCTCTCTCTAAAAATCAATACACTTCTATTTTTAAAAGCGTAATTAACTCCATTCTGTTAACAAGCTTAATAGATCCATATTGACTAGATACATAGACCTTGTAGAATTTCGAGTCATTAGCATATTGATATTAATCTATTCCAAGGAACTGGGTAAACCTGCCACTATCGAGAGCCTGAGAAGATAATGAGGTTTATTAAAAGAGATCCCCAGGAAATTCTGATCGTTAAGGCAGAGGTGGCTACACTCTGGTAACACAGAGCTTTGCTTTGTCCACCCAGAGCTTCGTACAAAAATGTTGACTCAGTCGCCCACATTAAACATGGAGAGACTTCACAGACTGTCCAGGTGTATGGCTTGTCTGGGAAACTCAGAGAAGCTGGTGACACACTGTATCTCATTCCTGAGAAACTGGGCGTGACAACAAATTGGAGGGCCCCTCCTTAGATGGGGACCCTGCCCTGCACGCCACCGACCCCTCTGTGCCCTCTCACATGCATCAAGATTGTTTGACTTCCTCACGTATCCTGCCTGGCCTCAGGACTTGAGCTTGGGACACCTGATAAAAAGAACGATAAAGGTAAGAAACAAGAAGCAGCAGCCAAAAGTATAGCAAGAGACCAGGGGGTGGTGTGACAATCACATATTCCAAGGACGTGCAGGGCTTCCAGAAGGCCATGATCAAAATGGTCAAATACTTCTAACAGGCAACCTAAGGGCTGACAGCAATGTGCCTGCTTCAGCGAAAAGGAGACATGGTAACTTTGGTCACAACAGTTTTAAGGCATTGATCTAGACCTCGGTTTCTCAGTATCTGCACTATTGATATTTCTTAATGTCTGCACTACTGATATTTCTTAGCGTCTGCACTACTGATATTGATCTTTGTGGTGTTGGGCTGTCCTGTGTGTTACAGGATATTTAGTAGCATGTCTGGCCTTGACCCACTAGATACTAGTAGCTCGGCCCCCACTCCTAGATGTGACAACCAAAAATGTCTCTAAACATTGCCAAATGTCCCCTGGGGTCAAAAATGTCCATGGTCGAGAACCGCTGTTCTAGGTAGAAAACTGATAGAAATGGGTTAAGAAGCAAAAATTCAAGAACTGAATAAAGGGAGGATTTAAAATCTGTAGAATCCAGAAGTTAGGTTTGATGAGGAAGAGGTCATAGAATGACTGTTGGGGGAGATGCTGAGTCCAGCAGCCCCCCTCATCTGCGGGGCATACGCTTCAAGCCCCTCAGTGGATGCCTGAAACTGCAAATAGTGCTGATTTCTATATGTTTCCTATTCATACGTGCCTATGATGAAGCTGAATTCATAAATGAGACACAGTAAGAGAAATAAGGGCTGCTTACACACGAGCCTTGATAACTGACCACTGACTGACCAACGGGAGGGTAGCCTCTACAACGTGGGGACGCTGGACAAGGGATGATTGGCATCCTGAGAGGACAGAGAAAATTCATCATGCTACTCAGAATGGCACACAATTTCAAATGAACGAATTGTTTATTTCTGGAATTTTCCATTGTGAGATCTGCAGTCAACTGTGGGTAACTTAACCATGGATAAGGGGGGGGACTGCTTGTGTATAAAAAGAAAGTTTATTCATTTATAGCCATAAAAACAGAGATGACATGAGCCTGTACAGTGGTCATCAACATGCCCGGCCTTTTTTCTTTGGGGCCGGAAGCCACACCTCTTGGTGGGAAAATGCCTTTACCTCACTGTCACTCCATGTGGTTCAGGCGTGAGGTGGACCTACCACTAGCCTTTTGAGGCTCTGCCACTTAACCTGGGTTTAGGGATGAGCCCATTCCAACCCACCTCAACCCGGCCGATGAGGGCCAGCCTGTGCACTTAGCTGGATCTCCTGGGAAAAGGCTGTCTTTAGTCTGAGATTGTTCAACTGCATGCAAGGCAACCAGGACTGCTTGTGGTCATCCCTGCCCTCATGCAGGGAGGCCTGAGGAAGCCGACACAGAGGGAAGCAGGCCCAGGCATCAGAGAGAGACCCGGGCCTGCTGACCTTGCTTAGCACCTACATCACACAGAGACCAAACCAGACATTCCTTTTCCCCTTAAACCAGGTGAGTCAATCTTTTCATTTTTGAATTTAAAGCTAGAGCCTAGAGGAATTCCGAAGTTTTTATTTTATTTTCTCCCTAAAAGATGAAACTAAGTGATGTCGGTTGTGTTTTCTTGGTCAGAGACTCTACTACTTGCTGGTGTTAGGATGCTGGGATGTTGCTTAGTTTCTCTGACCTTCGGTGGCTTGAGTCATGAAATGGAGAAGATAACAGTATATACTTCATAGAGCTGCCGTGGGCTGCAAGTAAGATTATGCTGCCAGGCACAAATTATAGTGGCTGGCTTATACCAAGCACAATACATGACACATGTCAATAGTTACTGTTCAGTATGCAATCATGACTTGATTATCTCCACAATAAACTACCCAAAATAAGAAGTGCCCATGTCTCTACTACTACTACTACTACTACTACTAATTAGTGATAATTACAACTACAACTGTAATCAGCCCCCAAAATTCTGTCCCTTATACAAATTAATTACAGATAACTTTGCTATCTACAATTTATAATCCTACATGGATCTATCTTTAAGAAGATAGTGGCTTATATGAATACCTGGCCAGGCATCTCTCTCTTTAAAACAAGTACCAAGACTTTCTAGTGCCAAGAAGTATATGGTGGCAACTGGTTAGAGTGAATTAATGTCCGCAGCAGATTTCTCGAATAAATTAATAACATTTAAAATGGAACCTCTGACCCTGCACAGTGGAAAGTCCACCCCTGACCCGGGACCTCATAGAAGCTCTGCGGTGCTTATATCACATCCCCTTCAGGCCCCCTGGCTTCAACCCAACCACCATGGAGAGTTCAGGGTGAGCTCAGACTTATAGCCAGATGACCACATCCCACCTCAAGCCCACGCTATGTCTCCTCGCATGTCTGCCTCATGGCTTTCTTCTATGCCGCCCACTCAGCCTCCAGCCCAGCATTGAGGATGGAGTGAGTTACAACCCCCCTGGGGTAATCCTCAACCAGTGGAGCATGGGACTCAGTGAGAGTCACCCCCCAGGGAGAGTTCTAGGAGACATCTGTGTGCTTCTCAAGAGATCTTGGCAGACCTGAGCTCACTGTGGCCCCCAAAGAATCCTCCAGAAAGCACCCCAATACTGTTGAATCCTGTTGTTTTTCTTTCCTTATCATGTTCTCCCTGCCCTCTCACTTCTGGGATCATCTCCCCAATAAAATATCCCAAATCAGAAGCACCCAAATCCTTGTCTCAGGTTTTACTTTGGGAAAAACCAAATTTAGATAAGAGTTGAGGCACAATGATCCAAGATAATCACAGCAAATGTTTACTGTGGACCAGGTGCTGTTTCCAGAACTTTGCCTGAATTAATTCATCAATCCTTTGAAGTAAGTTATATTTTGCACCCTGCTTGAGATATGTGGGAACTGAGGTCCAGAGCACTTAAGTCACCTTCCACCAGATGGTGGAACTGGGATTTGAACCTGGTCTAGCTCCAGAGCCTTAAGCACCGTTATACGGCCCTCGTCAGACACTAGACTTCATGAGCTCTGTCTCTTTCTAAACAGTGGGAAAATCTCAGAGACAGAAGAACTTCAGTTATATGGTGATATAGTCAAGCGCCTGTTTCCTGTTACAGCACAAAATATGACCCACTATGTCTTCCACCCAGAGCGGACCCTTCTACTGGGAGATGCCCCACTTCTGACTATTCTTGTCCTCTTCCTGGAGGCAACTCCAGAACCCAGCAGTGTTCCTTATCCTCACAGTCCTGGGACATCCTCCTAAACAGAGATTCCCACAGAGAGGACTCCTGCAAAGCCTGGAGCGTGGCCTGGGAGACTCAGGAGTGGGAAGGAGCCCACCATTCAGTGCTGCTGAGGTTACTAATGGGAAGTGAAACCCAGAGAGTCCCATTTAAGCCCCAGATTTAAGTAGCATATAAACAACTTTAAAAATCAACCAAAGTTGGAGAATGTTTATGTGCCTTCTCTTCCTTTTTACTATACAAACTTGCATTTGGTCAACATGGATAATTCATCTAAAGACTAACAGTAGAAAATACATTTTTATAAAACAAAGGAAAATTGGATTAGCATTTGTTGCCCCCCCCCCAAAAAAAAAAACTCCCACAAAGCTTTAACTTTCCAGTTCTTATTTTTAAAAAAGTATCCTAACTTAAGAGATGCTTGGCTCAAGACCAAGAACTCTGGCCATGGTTGAATGCCCTGAATTCTTTACCCCAGCATCTGGCTTCCCTGTGGGAAATGCCCCACAATGTCATAAAAATACAATCTCTATCAAATACACATGAAGCAATTACTGGGCAATCACATAGTGGTACAGCATTAATAATTATTACTTTTATAATCATCACTATAAATCATAACAAAGAAAGCTAATATGTTAACTTCTTATTATGTGCCAAGCCTGGTTTAAAACCTTCTGCATGCATTAACTCAATTTCATGTTCATTAGAAATATGAGACACATAATAACAATGTCAATTTTATAGTTAAGAAAACTGATGCACAAAGAGGTTAATTCACTTGCCCACTATCATATAGAAAAGATGAAAATACAGGAATTTATGATAGAAGGGTGTTGGTACCTTTAAGAGATGGAATGATGTAAGTCAAGAGAGACTATCCCTGGGCTAAGATTTGGTATTACTGGAAATAATAATGCAAGCATACATTGAGAATGCTTTCTTTGAGTCACTTCATTCAATCCACATAATGATATTTGGATGTAGGGAAGATTTTATCCATATTTGGGGGACAGTGTGGAGAAATGAAGGCATAAGCAAGTTTAGCAATGTAACATGCTATCAAGTGTCAGAGGTAGGATTTGAACTTAGGATTGTCTATGTTTAGAGCCTGTGCTTTCATCCCAGTATATTCCACTACAGTACGACATATGAGGCTGGGAAAGGGGGAGGAGGTGGGAGATCTTTGGGATACATATGATCAAAAGTCAACAATTTCCTTGCTTCTGAATATCCAGGTCCCTCTGCCTGGAATACAGCCTGTTGCTGAGTTAGGTCCTTTGAACAACATCTAAATGATCTTCATGTCTCAGCCAGCATAACTATAAGGAGAGACAGAGTCACTCATGTCATCCAAAATATTTATCAAGAGTACTTGTATATGTTCGATCTTGTGAGAGAAATCAGAGTCCTGCCTCACAGTTCTATGGCCTAGTGCGAGAGATCAACAATACCCAAAGAATCACACAATTAAGTGTACAATTATGAATGGAGACAAGTACTTTAAAAGGCAGAGACATGGTGCTGTGAACGTGTAACCAAAGGGACTTGAATGGATCCAGTGGGGAGAGGGCTTTCCTCAGGGTGGAACAGAGACTGAGGACAACTGGAGTTACATGGGGCAAGCTTTCATCAGAGAATGATTTCTGAAAGTCTTCCACTGCTGGTTCTTGTAAATCAAAGGCCTCGGTCTTTAAGAATCTAGTGTCCATTTGCGGAGGAGGAGGAGGTGGAGGAGGAAGAGGGAGTAGAGAAGAAAAAGCTATGAATGAATGAATCAGGAGCTTGAATTGAGTCTGCATTCCTGTTGCAACATCATAAAACTCCATAAAGCAATGAATGCCTGTGACCAGAGAAGAGAGATAAGAAAGTAGATTTTGAGGCTAACTTCTCAGGGTTACAAAATATTATGTTTGACAGAAAATAGATTTTAAGTGTGAACCTCAATTCTACCCTACCATATTATCACATGGACTCAAGGTTTCTTTATAAGTAAATACCTGAACCAATGTCAGTAATATAATAAGGAAATAAGAAACAAGATCACCGAAAACTGCCTGTAAACTCTATAGCTAAATATTTTTAAAAAATCAACATGAGAAACAATAGCAAACATGACTTGATTCTCAAACACATGGTAGATGGGACTTTTAATAATGTGAAAGTTCTCTGTTTGCTTATCCTGTTTGTATAATGACAGGCTATACATTCTCAAAGCCCAGTCCAGGTCATTCTATCCATGTACTTTTCTAATGCATTTCTGACACAGTCCACTCTGTGATTCTTTGCATCTAGTGTGACTGATTCTGTGCCGGGATCTGAGACTGCAAAGATTATGATCTGGTCTCTTTCCTCAAGGAGTTACCTATCTTGTGGGGAGGATAGCCAAACCGACAGGTCATTGCAATACAGCGTAATGACAAAGGGAAGCCCGAGAGTACAAAGAATGAGTCCTGAACTCAGTGCGAGGGCATCAGAGAAGATTTCTTTGGTGAAAAGGATATTTGAACAAAATCTTAACAAGGCCAGTACTTCCAGAAAACAATGTTTTCAGCACTGCTGTTGATCACCCTAGCCATTGGTGAGGAAAATAATTCCAAGTGATCTCGGGCAGATTGGCTCTGACTAAAAGTGGCATTGATGTGCGGACAGGGGGAATGCAAAGGAGAGAGGAAATTTAAGACTTTGTCTTGAAGCAGCATCTGGCCACCCCTGTGAGGTCTGTCAGATCAGGGAGAGAAAATCTGGATGCCTCGGTAGTGTGTTGACAGCAAAGTGAACCTAAATTCAGGTCCAGACATCCCAAAATGTCCATCCTGAGTGAAAATCAAACTCAGACGACGGAATTTTTTTTCAATATCTTAAGCACCTCTCCAACCCACTTGGGAAAACCTCTTGCAATGTCCAATTAATTCAGTTCACAACACCTCTCTGATATTCCATTTCTGCTTCTGCAAAATGGTGATCATAACGAACCCCTAGCAGGCGGTGATAGTGAGACATAGCTGAATAACCAAGTAAAGCACTCAGAACATACTTTAAAAGGAAGAAAACATTGTTATCATCAATCGAAAGGTGGTACAACAGAACGCTCAAAATATTATGCCCTGGACCAAGAAAGACATTTTTAAATCTTAACATATGTGGAAGGAATTCTGAAAGGGGATGAAGACTTCCATTACCTTCTTAAGTACAACTCTTCATAAAAAAACAAGATGGTGTTACATGCAAAATGATGAGTCCTCTTGGTCACTACCTGTGTGTTTTGTCTCTCAGTCCCCCACAGTGCCAGCCACAACACAGGTGTGCACGGAAGTCTGTTTCTTTTCTAT
Source organism: Myotis myotis (assembly GCF_014108235.1). Classification (NCBI taxonomy): domain Eukaryota; kingdom Metazoa; phylum Chordata; class Mammalia; order Chiroptera; family Vespertilionidae; genus Myotis; species Myotis myotis. Next base: position 23,625,471 of record NW_023416323.1, on the reverse strand, counting down.
AGAGTCTTTAATAGAAAATTAAACTGAAACTATCTTATAGTAGATCATCCTTGATGACAACTTGATAAGCTTTATAAGATTTCCACCCCCACCGCCCAAAACACATCTGTTAATAAGATATTACATGACTATTTAGACATTGCAAAGAGACAGAAACTTCAGCATCATTTTCTGCTGATTCAAGAAACTAGAAAGACAGAAACCATGTCAGGCTACCAAAATATCCAGGACTTGAAGTGCCAGCATCCTACAGAGGAGAGAAGTACAAAGAAGTGAATCCAAAGAGTCTGAAATGCTTATCTCTTTGAGGAATGTTCTACTTAATAAATGGTGCTGATTCGGAGAAGCTGAACGGAAAGTGACAAGCCAAAGTTTGAGGGGGCCAAACCACGGTGTTGGCAGTTTCACGGGGAGATAAAAAGTAAATGGGGTTCAGCAACCACCGAGGAAGAAGAAGATTGGTAAGGACCTGCAGTCTCCCCTTGAGCCCGCCTGAAGCAGTGCAGCGCAGGTATAATGGACAATGGGAAGTGGATGAGACTACAAAAGCTGAAGTTTCGCCCTCAAAACATTGATTGGATTAAATGGATCTACCTGGAAGACTCTACCCTTACCTAACTGCCTCAGAAGCTAAAGGCTCATCGGGAATCTCTATAACTTTTCATACATAAAGTTCACCATGTAATTAAAATCACAAGGCATAATAATAATCGGGACCAAAGTGGGGGTGAACCCCAGAAACTAGACAGAGAGGCTCTGGTGAAGCTGATATTGATGTCACTAGCCACATTAAAGTAACCGTGGTTAGCACGCCCAGGAAATAAATTGCAGGTGAGAAAAATGTCACTCGAAAAGTAAAATTTATTTCAAAAGTCAAGTTTTAGAATGGGACTGATAATCATTGAAATTAAGAACTCAGATGATTTCACAAAAATTCAGACTCAGTTAAAAGGAGGATTAGCATTTTGGAAAACAGGTCAGTGGAAAGCACATAATGCACATGCTCTGGGTAGTTTAAAAATATATGTGTGGTACATGTGCCACTGAAGTCTCAAAAGAGGAGATGAAACAACGTGAAGCAGATGAAATATGATGGCCAAGAATTTTCCAAAACTAAAAATGACTTCCAGTCACACATCTAGGAAGCATTGAAAACTTCAAGAAGCCCTGGCTGGTTTGGCTCAGTGAATAGAGCATCAGCCTGTGGACTGAAGGGTCCTGGGTTCGATTCCAGTCAAGGGCATGTACCTCAGTTGCAGGCTTGATCCTCAGCTCTAGTTGAGGTGCATGGGGGAGACAACCAATCAATAAGTCTCTCACATCGACGTTTCTCTCTCTGTGTCTCTCTCTCTCCTTTCCATTCTCTCTCTGAAAATCAATGAAAAAATATCCTCGGGTGAAGATTAACAAAACAAAGCAAAACAAAACAAACTTCAAGAAGTTTAAATAAAAGAGAACATACCTCTGGCACCTGTATCAGTGATAGAACTCATTATCTCTATATATAAAAGCCTAAGCAACCGCTAAGACTGAATGACCAGGACAATCAGACGACCAGCGGTAGCTATGATGTGCATTGACCCAGACCTTGCTGCTGGGGCCCTGACAACCCCGAATCTGGTTCACCCGCACCCTGGACCCATACAGGAGGAAGGAGGGAGCCTGATTCCTCACGGAATTGGCTGTTGGTTAGCTTGCTGCTGGGGCCCTGACAGCCTTGAATCTGGTTAACCTGCACCCCGGACCCAGGAGGGAGGAGGGAGCCCAATTCCTTGCAGAATCGGCTATTGGTTAACTTGCTGCTGGGGCCAACCTCCCGCGGTCCTTCCCCTTGGCCTGTTGGCCCCCGCAATAACCCCGATGGGGGGGCTGGCTGCCTCCCCTTCCATTGGCCCCAATCACCGGCCAGGCCGAGGGACCCCACCTGTGCACGAATTCGTGCACCGGGTCCCAAGTAATGGTAATATTTGAGGAACTGAGAGAAGGTAGCCAGAGACTTCTGGGGGCTGATAACATTCTATATTCTAACTGAATTAGCAGTTCCATGAGTGTGGCCACTTTGCAAAAATTGATTGAGCGTTACACTTATTATCTGGGCATCTATTTATCTTTATGCTATTCCAATGAACGTTTTAGAGCAGAAAGTGAAACATTCTTTAAAGGAGAGAAGTGCTATGCAGGATTTCAGGAGCACCTTGTAAACTGATTGGCCACGTTTTAGTCAAAAGCTAGACTAAAGCTACATCGCCTGGAGCCCTGTCCCACCGAAACAGACGGTGCAGAAAGCAGAGATAAGGACCTGCATTAGAGTCAAAAGTAGCATTTAACAGCGGAGAGGAACAAAAAACTGTTCACCTAAGCTGATATGACAGGATAAACAGTATCACAGACGTTCTGCTCTCAGTAGCTGACTCAACAGGCCAGGCTGACAGATTTACAATGGAGAACTGAATCCTCAGATCAAAAACCATGTGCTGTGTTTGGGGCTGATGACCTACAGTGTACACTGAACCCCTTAAATCAACAGGTTTATGGCATTTACGGCGGAGCCCTCTGACAGGGTTGTTTCATCAAACAAGCCCCGGCTTGAATCTGAGCTCAGCTAAAAGCTGGGCTATCAAAGGCAGGCGTTTGCTGACATGGGAGGGGAAGTGCTCCCTTTCTGTTCAAATACTCACTGGGAACCTTTCTCGTGCTTTTGGGGGGGCAGTGGGGGGAGAGGGAGAAAAAAATGGCACAAATGTATAGAGACCTACATAATCTTTAAGACCCATCAGTGAGACAGAGGAGACATTTACCTGGGGACTCCACAGCTCCTGAGAATGTTGCCGCAGCACAACCCTGCGTGTTTGTCTGGGTTGGATCTAAGTGGCCCACACAATACCACCTTCTTGAGGGACAATTACATAAACCACATTACCCAGCCATTAAATATGGATGCTCTATAATAGTGTCTCTAACTATTTTGGCTAAAAGCCATGTCTAAGAAAATTAGCATACATGTCATAACATGGCTCAGTGGGCACGCACATTGAAAAATCTCATTCAGTGCTCTCCCAAGACAATAACTGGAGGAGTCTAGCCCAGTGTACTTAATGCTACCTGTAATATTTCTCTTTTTGCTAATGGTCATCAGAACCGATTAAATTGACTCATGACGCACTAGTTGGTTGCAACCTAAATTCTGAAACAAAAATTCTCTATAACGAATCAGAATTTTTTTTCAAGTGTGATGAGCATGCGCATTATTGAAAGTGCCGATTCCGAGGGTCTCAATCCCAGAGACGATGACTCTTTAGATCTAGGGTGGGGCCTAGGAATGGGACCGTTTATCGGGCACTCCAACAATGCCTGTGCAGGAAGACCGAGGTGACAGCGTGACACATGCTTCTCTAATCGCATCCCTTCGCTTTCAGATGTGGAAATTGAGGCCCAGAGAAGGGAAAGGATTAGCCATAAGGGTCTAGGGCAGTGGTCGGCAAACTCATTAGTCAACAGAGCCAAACATCAACAGTACAACGATTGAAATTTCTCTTGAGAGCCAAATTTTTTAAACTTAAACTATATAGGTAGGTACATTGTTATTAACTTAATTAGGGTACTCCTAAGGCTTAGGAAGAGCCACACTCAAGGGGCCAAAGAGCTGCATGTGGCTCGCGAGCTGCAGTTTGCCGACCACTGGCTAGGGCAAGCATGTCAAACCAAAGGCTAACCTGGGCCAAATAAACAAGGCATGTGGCCCACAGGCCGCGAATCTGACATGCTTAGTCTAGACCAGGGGTCCTCAAACTAAGTCTCTTGGCTCCCCGGCCATCTCAGCAGGCATCCAATAACCTTTCCCCCTTCTTTTAAGTTCTGTTGGAAAAGTGAACATAAAATTGAGCTTAAGCAAAAACGAATAACATTAGAAATTAGCTAGACCCAAACCCAGGACTGAGCACAGGTAGCTGAGAACACCTTCTTCCTTCCACTCAACATGGCAACAGAACGTCTTCACATGGTGAACCTTTCCAGCACCTTCCTTTTCAACTTCAAACCGCACAGTGTGGCCAACAAGATAATATTCTGGCCTTTCAGCTACTTCCTATTTATCCAGCAGTTTTAGAAGAACTTCACATCATTTCAAACACGTCAATGAGTTTGAAATGATGTGAAGTTCTTCTAAAACTGCACATCATTTCAAACTCATTGACGTGTTTGAAATTTTTTTTTCTAACGAAGTGCCAATGAGACGTAAGTATCCACCGCCTGCCTGTTTTCAGCGAGGAGCTGGAGAGGAGCGCAGCAGCAATGATTTATTGTGATGGTAGGTGCTCACTGGACATTTGAGGCTCCTGCAATACACCGCCCACCCCAGGGCATTCATACTTGCTGCCTGTCCAGGGCCGATCCTGCCCAGCAAGGCCACATGACTGGCTCCTTTATGTCCTTGGGTCTCTGCTCAGTTGTCAACTCACCAGTGAGACCTTTCCTGACCACCCACTGGGAAGAACAAATACCCCCTCTCCCCAGGCTTCTGCCCCTCCAACCCTTCCCGTCTCCCTCCCCGCCTTTTATAGCACGCTGACCTTCTGACAGATTATGTATTCGCTTGTGTGTTTGTTGTCCGATTTCCTCCCGGCCTGAGGGCAGGGACTTTTTCTCTTTACTCGCTGCTGGATATCAGTATCCAGAACACATCCTGGCAGGCAGAAGGCACCAACACTTACATGGTAAATGGCCAAGAGATAGATGCTTGCTCTCTCCAAGGCATGGGTGATGCGTTCTGCATGAAGGCTGTGAGACTCACCACAAGCATAAGAGACAGGTGATCGTATCCATGTTAGTGATGGGGACAATGAGAAGCACAGGTTGCTCAGGAGATGAAATGCTGTAACTCACACATCAGTCTGATGCTAATGGCCCTCGCCAGGGCCCCGAGGCTAGACTGTTCCCTCGACACGACCTGGGTGGCACTCTACACATATTTACTGAGTGTATTACTTTGGACAAATTTTCAATATTTAAAATATTATTTGATTGCATTCATATGCAATCAATGTGAAATTACATGTGTGTATATATTTATATTTGAATATATGTATGAAGACAGTAGGTAAACAAGTCAGCATCAGGCACTATGACAGGTCCTTAAGCTACAAGGAAAAAAAACATTAAAGGCAGAGTTCATGGCCTCATGACACTTGCTGTCTAGCTCGGGAGACAGGCCTTAATGAAACAACCACATTACCAACTATAAAAGCACAACTGGAGTTATGAGAACAAAAGACACATCAACTTTTCCAAAGGGCGGGGAAAAGATCCGGCAATGGTTGTTTTATTAAATGCCTGCGGGGGCCCAGGTAGCTGGTTGAGCATCAGGTGTGTCTGTGAGCGCGTTTCTGGATGAACATCTGAGCCGGGGCACAGAGTAAAGCAGACCGCCCTCCTCAGTGTGGGTGAGCTCCTCTACTTGTTGAAGGTCTGGATGAACGAAAAGGCCGAGTAAGGGTGCCTTTGCTCTCTCCGCCTGTCACTGGGTGGGACCTCGGTCAGCTACTGCCTTCTGACTCTGCCTGGACCTTCCACCACGGGCGCTTCTGAGCCTCCAGTTCACTAACTGCAGATCCAGAGACTTCTCAGCCTCCAGAATGCACGAGTCAACTCCTTATACTTATTCACATATATGCAATGTTATAATATGTAATATATCGATGTGATATATTAATAAAGTATTCTATAATAATTATATGTTAATATAACATCTATAATACACACATCATTCTGTTTCTCTGGAGAACCTTCCCGCTGAGCCCACCACCATGCATAGAAAGTGGAAGGGGGTGCACCTGACAAGGCGGTGCGCTGTTTCCCTGGGCCAAGAATGTCTCCCTTCTTTCTGTGAGTCAAGGCCACCTGCTCCTTACTTCATATCTTTCTGAGGGAACCCTCTTCTTTTCTGGCCCAAGAAAGTCAGACAGCAAAGGGTTTACAACCCTTTGAGTTAAAGCCGGGCAGCTGGAACTCTCCAGCGAGGGCAGACCCGCTGCAGGGCAGGCTGGGAAACCCCAGTCAGCATTGCCACCAGACAGGAAAATGGGCCCAGACACCAATGCAGAAATACAATGTGCTAAGTACATATTCTAATATGTTAAGTGTCATCCTGTCAGATACGATCTATTTTTAAATGTTCACCGATTTAGATTATTTTTGCCACTGAACCCCTCCATTATCGAAAGAATTTTTAATAGTGTGACTTTAGCTTTTAACGTCCTGAGCATGAATGCTTTTAAGACTATAATTCTGCTTTGCTTTTGCAATCTGGTAATTAGTTTAACTAGGAAACATTATAAAAACAAACCAGAGACGTGAGACTTAATAAAGTTTCTTTCTTTTTTTTTTTAGAAAAGTTAAAGTTAACTAGCAGGATCTGACCAAATATAATTAGAAGAAAATCCATGTGAAAATTCTGAAAATTTTCAAGACATACTCTCTTTCACCTTCAAGAGAAATATTCCATTTAGCATTCTTATTTTAAATCAGCTTCACTAGCAAAACTGTGCAATTGCTATGTAACTGATAAATGGGATGCCTCCAAATAAAAATATCAAACTATTCCATGCAGAAAGTGTTCAAAAGCAAACTAAAGATGCTGTGAAAGTTCTGTTTGGAAGACAAGCAGTTTCAGCAAACTAGTCAATAAGTGAATCCTTCCTGCCTGTTTGCTTTCGCTGTACGTGTTAGGGAACTTCAGGATAGGAGATGTCGAGCCTTATACTGTCCAGTAACTGTAACTGTAAAATCACACTGGATTATGTAAGATAAAAGTACCTCATTAATAATTTTGTATGGATTATATTTTGAAATAATATTTTCAATATATTAGATTAAATAAAATATAAAGCTGATTCTTGAACAAAGCGAGGATTAGGGGCACTGATCCACCACTCAGTCGAAAATCCACGTGAATTTCACCTGTCTTTTTCCTCGCATTTTAAAATGATTACTAGAAAAATGTAAACTACATATGCTAGCTTGTGTTACATTCTACCAGACAGCACTGTGCCAGAGCAAGGAGGAGATGGAATTCCATGCATCATAAAAAGAAAATAGAGGATTTTTATGGGGGGGGGAGACATTTTTTAAATGTTGTCATTACTTAAAAATAAAAATCCACTGCACACTAAAATTAGATTCATTAAAATAAACATCTTCAAAGACACAACTGAACAGCATATGAAAGCTGAGCGATGTAATCCATCAATAAGCATTCTTGGTTTACAACATTGGCCCACATGTCATTGTCCAAACAAATCAAAGAAGTCAATTAAAAGTGGTTACGGCGTGTGAAGTCATCCTCTAAGCCAACCATGGCATCTCCCTCTTTCCAACTGCGCACTGACAGGCATATAATGTGCTCGCTTGTATTTGCTGCTTTAAAGCCATCTGCAGTTATTGTTGGCAGACATGGTGAGGTGTGTAATAACAAGACAATTGACAGACAGAGTAGTGAATCAACAAGACAGATAATGTGTCCAAGATGCACTGGTAGGAACAAATATTGACGATGCTAGCTGCAGTAAGACTGCGGTGGGGCACTGCACCCAATAAATGTTGATTCACGACGTGTGCGGGCAAATTGCCTCTGTGTTTACCGGTTGGCTACTCTGTGCCAAGAGCCCTTACTGCTTTATGCTTGCCTGTTTCCTCTGTGAGACCATGAGCACTTTCCATAACTTGTTCCTCCCTCTCACAGTGAGGACTTGCATTTCAAAATGACAGAAACTCAAGTTAAACTAGATGAACAAAAAGGGGGGGGGGAGGATTGTTCATATGAATGAAAAGCCCAAAGTGCTTTAATTTCAGGCACAGCTGGACATCAAGACTGGGATGGCCCTATTCTCAGGTGACAAGGTGGTTGCCAGCAACTCTGGACTTACAGTCCATCCTCTTCACTACCCCTGAGGGTGCCCCAGAATTTGATTTTATGGACTCTGATCCCTTCCATGTTTATCCCTGAACCAATCACTGTCCTCAAAGGTATCTCATGTTCTCAGGGGTCACTATGGAAAACATGTAGCCTCTACTGAAATTTTAAGGGTTTGCGGTAGAAGTGGGGAAGGTAGGTGCCCAAGGAAAACTGCAATGTTTTTACCAAAAGACTAGGGAAACAGCTGCTGGCCAGACAAAAAAATTATAGGTGGCCTCTGCCATCTCTAAATCTCCACATCTAATATCCACATAAAAGATACCCACTTAATGCATTTTTTTTTCAATAAATGAATGGATGCCTAAGAAATATCCAAATCATGATGTATTCCAAACATAGAAATGATGTGTCTGTTTCTAAATTACCAGCATGCTAATTACATACATTCGTGGAACAAATGTTTAGTGAGTGCCTACTATTTGCCAGGGACCAATCTAGCCACTGGGAGACAGCAGAGATGAAGCCCTGCCTGGCCCTCTCAGAGGCGAAGGTGGCATGTATATAATAACAGAAGTGAAGAGTAAGAAGAAAAAGAGAGCAGGATGAGGGGGTGGGGAGTGACAGGTGGCAGGGAAGAACTTTCCGAAATGCTGACATCTGCACAGAGAACGGGAGAGCACTGGGAGGGAAGGAAGCAGATGAGTACCTTGGGAAAGAGCCTTCGACATGCAAAGTCACTGGAGTAAGGGCTTCTGGGGACATTGAAAGACAGTGGAGTCCAGAAGGACTTGGGTGGAGTGTATGATGGAAAAAGGAATAGGAAATTTAGGCCAAAGGGGCCAGATCACACAGGGTCTTGTAGTCCATGGTAAGAAATTTGGATTACATGCTGTGGGTAATGGAAAGGCCATTAGGTGGTGGAGAAGAAAAGATGATGGGGACACAGGAGATGAAAGTGAAGCTTCAGACAGGAAGCTGCTGTAGGAATCCAGGCGAGAGGGTAACTGTAGCTTAGATCACAGAGGTCGCAGCGGAGGTGATAAGAAGTGGTCAGAATCGGGTATGTTATGAGTTGACCTATGAGCAATGAAAGGTGCAAGGATGTGTGTGTCAGATCACCAGGCATCTACATGCCTTCATGGGTTGACACAATCATTTAAATTGCTCAGCCATGATGTTAAAAGTTAGACACATCACTCCCCTGGTTGTGCTCTCATGGTGCTTTAACCACATCTTAAGTATAAAATTGATTTCGTCGCATTGTCCTTAAGTGTTTACATTCCTATTACTCCCGACTCTCCCACTAGAATATCCTAGAATTTAGGAACCGTATTATCACTTTTGAGTTTCCACAGTCTATCATAGTACTAAGGCACACAGTAAGCTGGGAATAAATGTTTGGGTTAGAAGGATGGATGAATGGGTGGGTAGGTGGATAGGTGGGTGGGTGGATGTGTGGGTGAGTGAATGGGTGGGTAGGAAAGAGGAAGTAATAAAGGGAAAATAAGAAATGTCAAGCAATTAGGTGCTGATAGCTTGGAATATAAGCCCCAAAGTGACCTCAACTTTGTTTGCCTGATATACTTATAAAGAGGTTGAGGAATTTAAAGGATGTTGCAAATTATACAGATACCAGAGTACTTCTCACTCTTAGATGACGGGTCTATTCGAGGAAGGGGGAACAGAGACAGGTTAAAGGATCAGGTCAGCTGGTGAGTCTAAGCATCTGAGAGAATTGGGCTCCTTATCTTACATTCCAGTTAAAACAGAGCTCCAAGTACAGTGAAGAATTTATATATTTAGTAAATGTATCAATTCCCCAACTCCATGCAGGAGGCAGAAAAATCTAATAGAACTTTATAAGGTTCTCTGGCTTGAGCACACCTCATAGAACACTAAGACCCTTCCCCATTTCATCCCCTGAACTGCCCACTGCCCTCATTCCTATAGGTCAAGAGAACACACAGTGCAATAAACTTTTACCTATATACCACTGCAAATACAGAAATAGAATCCACCTGGTTAGGCTCCCTCCATCATAAGAAGGCAAGAGTAATCCTATATAATAAAAGGGTAATATGCAAATCGACTGAATGGCAAAACTTGGTCGCTATGACACACACTGATCACCAGGGGGCAAATGCTCAACACAGGAGGTGCCCCCGGTGGTCAGTGCGCTCCCATAGGGGCAGCGCCACTCAGCCAGAAGCCGTCAGTTGGACATCCCCCAAGGCCGGGCCGAGGGACGCCCCCCACCCCTCGCCCCCGCTGCACAAATTCCGTGCACCGGGCCTCAAGTTTTATTATAAATATACCTCTGTGTCTTCAGAGATCCAGTTATTTTTTTCCGTAGCTTGGTTAGCATGCTGTGAAATTCAAAAGCAAATACCCATCTTGTAATGTATTTACAGATGGTTTTGCTGCTGCTACCCAATCCACCTTAGCCCCAGGCATCTTCATACTCTGCCTCCCCAGCTGAGTTCTTCAAAAAGTGGGTGAAGTACCTGACATCATTATTCTTAATGACACTAATAAACAGCAAGTATGCTCTGAAAAAACAAAAAAAGGAGCTTACATAAATGCATTCTATTAAAGAGGCCACTTTGCAATGGTGCTGTATCAATGGTTCTTAGCTCGGGACAATTATGCCCCGAGGGGGCACTCGGTCATACCTGGAAACACTTTTGGTTGACACTGGCCTCTAGTGGGTAGAGACTGGGGGTGCTTAGAATCCTGCAATGCACAGGAAGTGCCCCACAGGAACCCGTCCACAAAGTCAACAGTGCCCTGTGGAGAAACCCTGGGTAAATATGACAATTTCCTAAGCAATTTCAAATAGTCAGGATCTGAGGACACTTGCTCTTCTCCTTGGATCCATTGTCCCACCTGCCCCAGGAGGTAGCATGAGTGTCTGATAGATAATTTAAGATGGGTAATGGATGAATCATTTGAGATGACTATGATTCCAGAAAGGGAAGAAACTCACTAGGTGCTCACACCTGCTACAGAGTAAGCACCGTAGACATTCTCTGTAGTTTTTTTTATTTTATTGCTGTGTAACAAATGACCGCATATATAGAGCAGCTTACAAACAACACCCATTTATTAGCTCTGCATGTCAGGAGCCCGGGCACAGCGCGACTGGGTTCTCTGCTCAGGGCTTCCTGAGGCTAAAATCCGGATGCGTGCCAGGCTGCATTCCTCTCTGGAAGCTCTGGGAAAGAATCCACCCGCAAGTTCATCCAGATTGTTGGCAGAATTTAGTGCTTTTCAGTTGCCGGGCTGCTGCCCATTCCTTGCTGGCTGTCAGCTGGAGGCCCTTTCGGCTCCCAGAGGCCACTGCATGCCTCGCCACGTGGCCCACGCTCTCAGAAACGGTGCCTCTCTCCCATGTCAAATCCCTCCGGCTATGAACCACGGACTCTTTCTGATTCTACATGATGAGGTCAAACCTACCTGGAAAAATCTCCCTTTCTTAAGGTCTACTGACTTGAAGCCTTGATTCTACCTGTAAAACCCCTTCCCGGCAGGATCTAAATCAGTGATTGATGGAATCGTTGAGAGAGGGTGTGTGTACACCAGGGGCCCAGAAGCTTGGGGCCAACTTACAGTTCTACCTACAGCAATGTATGATTACATATCATCATCTCAATGATTCTCATAAACAGCTCTTTGAAGTTCTCTTTTCATCTCCACTTTACAGACGAAGAAACTAAATTTTCAGATAATGTGATCATGTCCCAAAGTTGAGCGAAGGGCACATGGGAACCCTCTGCATTATCTTTGCAACTTCTTGTGAGTCTAAAATTATTTCAAAATAAAATGCCTTCAAAAAGAATAATTTCACAGAGATCACATAGCTAGTGAGTGAAAGAGAGGCTTCTACAATCCCATGCCTCCTGGAACATGACATTTCTAAAGAGATAGCATCTCTAAAGCCCCTGACATTGATCTAGGCCAGGGGTTCTCAATCTTGACTCTGCATTAGAACCAACTGGGGACCCGTTAAAGAATACAGATGCCTGGGCCTGCCCTCAGACATGGTGCTTTCATTGGTTTGGAGTGGGATCTGGACATCTGTATTTTTTAAAGCTCCGCACTGATCTAGACACTGTTGAATCATAAATGGCAATGCTAAATATGCATGTGAAACAGAAATTAGTACACCAAAGGAATCTTTTTTGAAAGAAAGAAATTCATCTTACTTCAATGCATTTGACGGGAAAGCAAGGACTGTAAAAGCCTGAGATAAAATAAGAAGCAGGAAAATACGCTCACAAATTTAAAGAGTAAGAATGCATTAAGCTAATATTTTCTCTCCACCACATCTCTGTGTCGATTAAAACAGACCTAAACTCAGTAATTAAGGTGGAACAAAAAAAGGTGTTCGTTATCTATTCACAGGGAAATTTACGCTGGGTAACTGTTTGCCTCCTGGAAACGGCAAAGTAAGATATAAGAGAGAGATGAGAAACTGGAAAAATCACAGAATGAACCCACAGACACTAACCAGCACTCCTGTGGAGGAGAACTCAGTAAATCATCGGAGAGATAATCTCCTTTTACTAGTTTATCTCAATCCCTTTCAAGTGCCGTCTCTCAGAGCAGGGCTGTGCACACAGCCGACATCTAGTAAATTAGTGATGTGCACTAGATAATTTATATTAGAAGGCATGCCCCCTTGACTTGCAGTGGGAATAAGGGCAGATAAAATACTCCCAAGCTCAGAAGCATGAATAAGCAATCAAAAGAATTCAGCTGAAAATGAAATCCTGAGATAGATCAAAGGCATCCCTTCAGGAGAGGTGAGCATGCCGTCCAGACAGACCACTCTCGCCAGACTTGTACTATGGTATTTGAGCAGGCTCTGCCCTGTAATTGGACAGAAAAAAACTGTGGGAACAGGCTTTCATGGGAATAACTGGATATAACTGAGGAGGAACTCCTGCATTTGTGCGCCGAGATCTGCAGGAAACCCAGGCAAATAGTTTTGGTTGTGAAAGACTTAATGTGCAGGGCTATCCTTGGGCCTGTATATAGTTGGACTTCAGTATGATTTTCTCTTAAATTGTTTATTTCTGATGGTGGAACACAGTGCAATTTTACCAATACACATGCTCCGAGGGACAGAACTATTCTTCGAACTGACTCAGTTGTAGGCTCGGGGAAAACAAAGATAAATGAGCTCCCAGTAACTTTGCATGTTGCACAACCAAGATGATAGCTACAGAGATATTGGGTGGCTAACGTCAATATCTGCAAGCACATTTTGGGCCATAGCTACTGTCCCATGTGTGTTTGGTGCCTCAGCATTTCACAAAGGATCTCTCTCTCTCTCTCTCCTTCCTCTCCCCCCATAAAATATAGAATTGCATGCAACTAAGAAGACCCATATATATGCATGTTCTTTTCAGCAACAACTTAAAAAACCATTAACCAGAAGGTAATGATTATAAATGCAGCAGTTAAAAGGATAAGATAGATGTATATGTGATGAGGAAGGAACTCCAAGATACATATTATTTTAAGGCACACCTCCTTCCCCAAAATACTTCAGGAAAAGTACTAATGAAATTTGTCCATATTTTTAATGCATGTGAGCACACACATCAGAAACAATAAACTCTGGTTTCAAAAAGAGCTCAGACTGATGGATAACTGGAGATCCCAGGTTTCTACACCACACTCCAGACCTCCTATGCAGTAATTCACATAGCAATACATAAATTAAAATAGAAGGTGCATCTTGTTCAGATACACAGATGAATTGACTTGGCCCTCTGAGGCTTACAGACAGGTGAGAGAACAAATAAAGCTCAGTCCCACATGCTTGTTGTCATATATGATACTAGAGGCTCAGTGCACAAAATTCGTGCATGTGTAGGGTTCCTAGGTCTGGCCAGCAATCAGGGCCAATCTGTGGGGTGACCGGCAGGGTGTTCAGGGGGCCCTCGCTGGCATCTACCTTGGCTGGCGTGGGGCCTGCGGGCAGCTCCTGCATCGAGTGTCTACCCCTTGGTGATCAGTGCGTGTCATAGTGACCGGTTGTTCCACCGGTCATTCTGCTGTTTGGTCAATTTGCATATTAGGCTTTTATTATATAGGATAGGTGACAACTGTCTTATTATTGCTGAGGAAGCCTCACGAGATACCAGCCACACAAGGAAATTCTGAATGATCTCTGGAGCTCAGGATGTCCTGTATGCTAAAGGAAGACTAGCAACAGAAAACTGTTGAGAGACTGAGAAGGGAGAACCACAGGGCTGACATCACTGGGGATCTTTGGTCCAACCTTGCTGAAAGCTAGCCGTCCTAGCCCAGGAGGGATGAATTAGAAAGATCACTCCAGAGCCAAAAAAAAAACCGTTCTTTAAATGCTTCATCTGGTTGTAGGTAGAATTGTTCTGCTTGTAAAAGAAAAGTCCTGTAATATGTAAATAAAAACAATCTCTATATTTTGATTTACCCTAGCCATCCCTGCCTGCCCGCCCCCCCAACCCCCCCCCCCCCCCCCCCCAGCATACGTACTGGTTAACGCTAGTCAGAGCACGGATAACCACCCTAACATGGTGTGATGCACGCCATAAAGCAAAGGCAACCTTCCAGAGAGCTTCCAGTCGTCCTCCCCTGCCCTGAGCTGGCGCCTTGCAGGCCCCTTTAGGACACTGACTCACAGTCCCCAGTGGCCGCTGGGACCCCTGGGAAGTTTTCTCCCCTTTACTCAAGTGGACATCAGGCTCTACACAGGACCTACTGAACTTGCAGGAGTGCGGCCCAACTATATGTTTGTGTTTTTTTCCCCCAAAGTGTCCAGCTCTTTTCGAAGTGTATTGAGAAAAAAACATGCCACTGCGAACCTTGACTGCCCATATGCCGACTGGCAGGAAATATTATAAAGGCCAGGGGCTGAATCTCAGTCCACTCCTCTCTCCACAGCTCCAGGGTTAATAGCTCAGCAAGTGCTTAACTATAAACTATCCTTATTGTCTCGGATGAAATTTCCCTGCCTGTGGGTGGTGAGGAGGATTGGCCTTAGCCGATTTGAAAGCTCCTTTATGGGAGAAGGTCTGCAGTAATGACAACAGCACTCCCTCTTTACCACTACCCATATTATTGCTAGGTGCCATGTACGAGTTTGAGCATTGCACCTGGAGTGTTTTTCTTTCTGTTAAGCATCCATAAACCCCACGGGGGAGGGACTACTATTACCCTCATCTTACCAATGAGGAAATGAAGCCCAGAGAGGGCAAATAATTGGCTGTGGATCATGCAGTTGA
The DNA here is from genome assembly GCF_014108235.1 of Myotis myotis. Taxonomy (NCBI): domain Eukaryota; kingdom Metazoa; phylum Chordata; class Mammalia; order Chiroptera; family Vespertilionidae; genus Myotis; species Myotis myotis. Next base: position 23,610,285 of record NW_023416323.1, on the reverse strand, counting down.
GAGCTGGGACGTCGGAGTGGGCCCTCCAGGCCTTTATGCCACGCCGCTTTCGCACACATGCATTCAGCCACATCTTTATTGGTGGAGCCTTCCTCTTTGACTCTTTATCTTTCTCCAATTTTATTTATTCAGAGTTGATAAAAAGTGGTTAATCCCGCCCCCCCCCCCCGCCCCCGTCCACCCCTACCCCCCTACACACACACACACAAAATCCCTAAACGTTCTTAATGGGATGATGGCCAACACCCAAGTGCTCTCTTCCTGTCCCAACTGGCTGGGAGAGAGTCCAGGACTTGGCCTTCCCAAGTTGCCACTTCTTTCCCAGACCCTCTCCTCGTCCAAGGTCAAGAACAATCGGGTGCGTGCCAGGCTAAGCGCTCATTGTAAAGTGTCACAATGTGCCTGGTGAGAGACAGCGTTCCCATGGCCACTTTACAGATGAGAAAACCGAGGCACGAAGCGCTGAAGAAGCTGGGGAGTCTGATGCTTTGGTGGCCTCACAGGCAGGCAGAGAGTATGGGGGAAGGAGCAGTCTTGCTCCCTCCATCTGAATAACCCTCAACTCAGCCTAGGGGTCCAGTTCTCAGTCTAAAACTTTGTCCATTTTTTTTTTTTACAAAAAGAGATTGGGTGGAATTTTGCTTAAAAAAAAATGTTGCTATATGTAAATAATTGTCTTCACAAACCATGTCAAAACAGGGCATACAGGACAGAGACAAAAAAAAAATCTTTCTACTATTGATGAATCAAGTAATAACCAAAGAAAGGATCACTGGTTTGGATCAGCCTGTATCCAAAAACTTGTAAATACAACCCAGGCTAATCCTGAATTTCACATGATCCTCTCAAGTGACTAGAAAGCTCCAAAGGGGTCTGTGTAATTCAGCAAACCCCTGCTAGCTAACAAGGCCCCATGCAGCAGCAGAACCTGCCCGCCTGGACTAAGGTCATTTAACTTCAGCCCTCTTATGAATGGAAATCGGCTTTCTAAAGACTGCTGGGCAGGCAGTGGCCAGCAACAGACAACTCAATGGCTGAGCCTTCCGAGTCATAAAATACTTCAGAAAAGAGGAGATCAAAGCCTCCCTACCACCCATTGAAACCTAACTGCTTCCAAGTTCCTCGCAGGGACCCAGGCTCTTTGGAGAACGGGCCCCTGCCATCACAGTCTACAAAGGGCACCACTCAGAAAGATACAATCTGGACATGAGGGCAGCCAGCCATGGAGGAGAAACCCACTTACAGTTTAACTGTCGGGGACAAAGCAAAGAGCGAGGAAGGAAAACCAAGTGACAAAACTGAACAGTGCATCTGAGTGGAGGCTGGAGGGATCTGGTGGCAGCCTGGATCCTGGCACACAGTCCTTGCTGAGCCCCTGATGCCATGCGGAGGCTGATCCTCCTAACCAGAGACAGGACGGAAGATGCCAAGAGGAACAGCACAGCTGTCTGCCACTCTCACCAGCTCAGGTCATTCATCAAAGGTAAAGCACCGATGTGTTACAGATCTGGGCATAAATTTTTTTTACATCTTTTCACTTGATCTTCATGTTGCGAATGGCACTTGGTGTTGAGTTTCTTAAGCAAGCAGTGCATTTGCCCAACTGGAACACATGGGTATTGGATTTATCAGGTACCGGTCAAGGGCAAATAATTTTAGACCTAGGTATTGCTCTCTTATGGCCAACCACAGAACCCTGGACAAGTTGCTGATAGAAGTATGGCTTAAAAGGAAGGGAGTAGTTAAATTAGTATCAAAATTCCACCTTTTAGAGTTTCACGATGCCTACTGGCATATTAAAAGGTGTGAAATGTATTACAGAAAACACATTCACCTAATTGCACTTAAATTTAACATATCCCTACCTATATGACGATATATGGCCAAGAAATCATTTACGTGATCATGAAATCCTTTTTTTTTTCCTGAAGCATTGCTTAACAGTTAGAAATCAATACATAATATTATAATATCTCTTTGGGGAATTATTACTTTCATGACTTTCTTGTTACTAAAAGACTACCAAGAGATGCTCCTTGAAAAAGATTTTCATGACCAACTAAATTAGAGAAACTCTAGGTTTAAACAGAGTTAAACAAATATCTTTAATGCAGGATATTTCTGAATTATTAATATGCTAATGTGCCTGGTAAAACTCCAAGAGGTGGCGTTGACCCTAACTTGACCATGTTGTCCCCTTTTCTAAAACCATGCCCCATGGTCCTTTGTTCCAGGGTTTTGTTGTACCATAGCTTGGTTCAAAATAAAATACCAATTTCTAGAGCTAAAATTGCTGCTCCATTTCTCCCTTAGAACAAAATCCTATGGGCTAGAGTACACTGGTTTTACTCACAGTGCTCTGGACAGTGCCTGACATAACAGAAGCTCACCAATAGTTGTTGAATGAAAGACTAATCATTAGTCACTTCTCAAAATACCCTTCCACCAACTTTCAAAAATGGAATCAATCTGTCCAACCAACAATAAACCAATTAAAAAGATTTTCCTGCATAGCCAAGGTCTTAATCCAATGGTTCCCTACAGTTAGTATGCATTGAAATCATTTGGAGGATTAAAAATATACATTCCTGGGCTCAGCTTCTGTTGTGGGTAAAGAAATTCAAAAAGTTAACACTTGAAGTGAAGCTAATGCCTCTGATTATACTCTGAAAATCACTCTCCTAATAAAAGGGATCACCAAGGTGGAACATTTTTGGGGAGAAAGGTTTTTTTAGATCTCCCATCATGTAAGAAGAAAAATATAGTTCTTTTTCTATCACTCCGGAAAAGAAAATTAAGAAATATTGGTGAAAGTAATAAGAAGGTAGGTTGAAGTTCAACAGCAAGAGGAAGAGTCTCTCAACAATGGCATGGACTTCCTGGATGAAATGACCTTCTCTTCATGAACCAGGGGGTCAGAGTTCAATTCCCGGTTGGGGTCTATGCCTGGTTGTGGGCTTGATCCCCCAGTGTGGGGCATGCAGGAGGCAGCTGATCAATGATTCTCTCTCATCATTGATGTTTCTATCTCTATCTCCCTCTCCCTTCCTCTCTGAAATCAATCGTATCTAATAAAGAGGGAATATGCAAATTGACATCACACTGTCACAAAGATGGTGGCGCCGAGTCCCCCCGTCCTTTCAGCCTCACTGGGGGGGGGGGGGTGGTAGGCGCGTGGTGTGGCCAGACTCACCCTCAGCCCCCCAGCTGCTCAGGGCCGGCCCGAGGTGCAGGCAGCCTCGGATGTCGGCTGCCCAGTCACCCAGAGCTGCCTGAGGCTCAGATAACCAGGGCCGGCCGAGGCTTGTGCTGCTGGCAGTGGCAGCAGCAGAGGTGTGATGGGAGCATCGCCTCCCACCCCTGAGTGCTCCCGGACTGTGAGAGGGGGCAGGCCGGGCTGAGGGCACCCCCCTCCAGTGCATGAATTTTCATGCACCGGGCCTCTAGTAATATAATATAAGAGGCTGGATATGGTAAAGAGGACATCACAGCAGATAGCGATATAGATTAGGTTAATTTGCAACCCTGAGATTCTGGGTCAAGGGCTGCAAATCCAAATATCTTCATAGAGTGCAAGGCAGGGGGCAGTGCTAAGCTGGAGAAGGCTTGCTCGTTGATAAAGGCATTCAAAATTTAAAAACAATCACCCCAGACATAAAGGTAGGCAGTATTCACTCAGGGTAGTTCCCAACTCCTGTTTTATGAATTATTCCAAGTCAATAACTGCCTACTCAACTCCTGAGTAAAGTGAGACCTGTCAGTTGGGGGAGTGCCTTTTCAGAAAATATTTTAAGTAGTTTAATTTTGAATTATTGAGGGAAATTCCCTGCCTGAGAAACCCTAGCTGGAGTGGACATGTATACATGGAAGTACTTACATTTCACTATTATAACCCTTTGAGCTATTGTCACTTTCTCCTGGAGTTTCCCTAGCAGTCAAGACAATGGTTAGCTTCCCTACTGGCACTTGGTTATCCAAAGGTGACTTATTACTTTCCCAGTGCACACTGCATGCACACTAGGAGATTGCTCTGTCCCCTAAAGGCATTCTGATGCCAGTCGCCCTGCCCCACTCTTGGAGAAACACTAATGTAGAGACTTTAAGTGGAAGGAGGTCTATCTCTTAGTCTCAGTCATCTCATGTCCGTTTCTGTATTAAGAATTGCTCATCTCTTCTAGCAGGTGGACTTGGATGAGTCTCTCAACAAGCATGTTAGAAGCATGTGGTCTTTCTCCTGAACTCATGAATCATTCACTATCCTGAATCCATTACAGTAGTTGCTAATTAACTTTAGAGAAAGTATTAACCCCTTGTTTAGCCCAAGAAGCTGGGCAATGTCTATGGGTTCCAGGTGGCAGAAAGGATGAAGAAATTCTTCCTCCCAACATAGTTATTTCCCTCCATCCCCATTTCTCAACATCCCTAGTGAAGAGTCCCCTCCATGTGGCATCTCATGTGATTTCACAGTGCTCACCTATTGCTATTTGATAGGTTCACAAAGGGTGCACAAGCAGGTCAATGCCCTGTTAGAGAGCCAAAGCCGTAATAACCATGATGTTAAGTTGACAAAGGTGTTTTTGCTCAGAATTCCTGCTTCTATTCACCAAGAAAGGGAAAACAACCACAGTTTAGGTTGAAAATATTTGTACTATTTCTTGTCCAAGTATGATATAGATAGATCAGCAAAGAGAATATATAAATGGGCAAAAGGCATAAGAAATGATACTCAACTTCAACACCCATCACAAAAATACAAACTAAACCCATAAACGCTTCACATCCATCAGAGTGGCTAAAAAGAAAAAGATAGACAATAGCAAGTGTTGGTGAGCATGTGGAGCAACTGGAACTCTGAAAATCACACACGGCTGATGGGAGTGTAAATTGTGCAATGACTTTGAAAAGCTGTTTGGCAGAATCTACTAAAGCTAAATATACACATAACCTGTGATCCAGAAACTTCATTATTAGGTGGGTTTCCAATAGAATGTGTCCATAATGTCACCAAAAGGCATACAGAAGAAGGGTCAGTAGTAGTCTTCATAACAACCCAAAACTGAAAACAATTTGAATGTCGACCATTAAATAGAAACATTGTAAAGTATTCATACAGAGGAATATTGTATGTTCTACTTATGTAAAACATTAAAATAGGCAACATTGAGCAAAGTTAGAAGTTAGGAGAATGGTCACCTATGGTGGGTAGTGACCAGGAAGGGGCCATGGGGGATCTTCTAAAGCAGCGGTTGCCAACCTTTCAGACCTCATGGACCAGCAGTGGTCTGCGGACCACCGGTTGCCGACCGCTGTTCTAAAGCACTGGCAATGTCTTGTTTGATCTGGTTGGTGGTCACATGCATGTGAACTTTTTGAAAATTCCTTAAGCTGTTCTCAATGATTTTTGCATTTTTTTGTATATACAGTATATTTCAACACAAGGGTAAACAAATTAATACAGAGCAGTGTCTTGGCTTCTCAGTTGTGGCTCTGTCCTCTTTCTTGTTTTATTTTCTTATTGTTGAGTAGAGTCTGGATGTATGTGCTTTGCAGGGTCACCGGGAGGTGGGTAATGCAATGAGATAAGCTTGATTCTCCCCCTACACCATGCCAAATGGGTCCTTCTAGGACCAACAAATTGGATAATCAGAGGCAGATGCATAGAGATGTCAATGGTCTCAGGAATGGTACATGTCAATGGTACATGTTTCAGGAGAGGGAAATGAGGCCTACAGAAATAAAGTTAATTAAGAGTATGTTGCACATTGGAACAGAATCCACTTTATATCAGCCTTATATACATGTGGCTGTCAATGACCTCTTTCACATCCATCACAAAGATGAAAATTAACTTGCCTCATTCTTCTTATGTGTTAAGTGATCATTTGCTCTCTGTTCAAAAGAAAATCTCCTCCTTAGGAGAAATAACCCAACATCTAGTCATACGAGACAACTGATCAGATTTCCCATCACTCACAAGAGTGGAATCCCGAGAGAGCTAAACGAGAGGAGACTACGTTTTGTGGGAACCAGAACACATACAGAGCAATTATTCCCTTCTAGGGACAGCTCTAGCACTTCCCATGTAAGAAGTCACTTCCTCCCTACGGCGCTATTATCTAAACTCTCATTGTCCCCAATTTAGAGGTGAAAAAACTAAGACACAGAGATGAGTAACTTGCCCAAGGTCCTACTAGTGAGTGCTGGGGTGAGAATGATCCTGACCAGACTGCTCTTAACCACTGCTGTATGGACGGGGATAGTGTAAGCCACGATGGTGGGTGCCTTCTGAAGACACCAGGACACTGGAATAGACAAGAGAGAGGGAAAGATGGAAGGAAGCCCCCCAAAGAGCAGGAAACTCATGACAACAAAACCAAAAAAACAAGAGATATTCATGTTTGTGCAGGCACACATATGTGCATACAACCATGTTATAATATACAGGTTATTAAAGAGCCACATTGATCATTTAAATGGATCAAGCTTAGTTGGGAATTGTTAAATCTTTGTTTCACGCTATGCTTTAAAGACTGTACCAAAGGATATCATAACTCTGGTGGTAATGAAATATTTTAGCTAATTTTAAGCCACAGCGTCAGGAAAATAAACTTAAATAGTAAAGTTTCAATTAGCCAGGAACATGGAAGTCCTCATTCACTTGCACCCAGCCACTCTTTTTTATTTTTAAAATATTTCTTTATTTATTTCAGAGAGGAAGGAAGAGGGAGAAAGAGATAGCAACATCAATGACCAAAGAGAATTATCGGCCTCCTGCGCACCTCACACTGGGGATGTAGCCCGAAACCTGAGCATGTGCCCTGACCAAGAAGCAAACCATGACCTTCTGGTTTATAGGTCAAGGCTCCACCACTGAGCTATGCTGGCTGGGTGGAACCACTCTTATTTTGTGTCATGATGTACCATGTACATTACTACATATGCAACTGGGCTTTCTCACATTCTCCTTCTTCTAGTCATCCCAGAGCATGACTTTCATGTGTTTCAATATCTACACACACACACACACACACACACACTTCTGTCAGTTCCAGACACTTCTCAATTGCAACACAGAATGAAATCAACCCCAAATGCCATTTACTGCCTCATGCATTTGATTGAATTCTGAGTCAAGTATCACTTACACGAATATTCTTGGCCCTGAGCTCAACAGATGAGGATCACACAAGAGGGGAAAGAACACTTGTCCCAAATGCTCCTAAGCGGTCTGCGTCCCTGGACAGCACACTTCACCCTGGCAGCCCCGAACACACCACACTCTACAAGGACGTCTCACACGAGCGGAACACGAACAGGTCAAAGAAAACAAAAGGCCTCCCTTCTCCATGAAGGTTGGACTTAGCAGGGCTGCCGAATGCAATTCTGCACCGAAATACAGTTTTCCCATTTCAAAGCAACGCGGAGGCATGCAGCTTGGTCGATTTATATAATGCCTGGTCTCCCAAGGCTTTACAATGCGAATGGCATCCATCAAATTAATTTCCTTGGGGATTGTCTCAAACACAGAGAATGAAGAGGCCCAGACCATTAAACATCAAAAGAAATGTTCTAAATGGTCATTAAAGTTCTATTCTACTTTCTCTTTCTGGGAGCAGATTAGATTAATTCAATTGAGAATATCATAAGTATCAAAGCTGACAGTGTGAATGGGTCGAACTGGCTGGAAGAGCGCTTAATATTGCAGACATCTGTTCATTCAAGTTGTACAGAATGCACGCAGAAGAGGGAGTCGACGCAGAGTGCGGGGTACTTACCAAGCCGGCACAAGTAGACACGGCCACGGAGGAGGAGTTGTCATTTCTGATAAATCCCTGATAGAAACAGCGCTGCACCCTGGGTCCCCGAGGCTCTGAAGCACCATCTTTTCCAAGTACCTGGACAATAAAGTGACTGCTCAAAATCGCCGAGGGCTTCAGCTCTAAGTGGAGCTCCTGTCCAAATGCTGAAAATTGGTAATGCAGGGAGCTGCTGGCACTCTGCGCTGACCGCTTTCTCCTGCCGCTGTGCACAATGTCGTGGGAAATATAGGACCCGCCCGCGTCCACTTCTACTGGTGTGACAAAGACGTAATCTGCAAGGGGAAAGGTTTAGCTGTCAGCACCCGGAGCCCGCAATGCCAACCCGTCACCTCCCACCAGGCTGGCCGAGAGCGATGCACGGCTCAAAGGTATCTTTGTTCCTGTGGCCGTGCGTCTACATGAAATATAATTCAGAGGAGGACCCCTGGTCCTTTCCATTAGCTCTGCCTCACTAATTCCTATGAACACTAACAGCCAAGCACAACCTTGATGAATGTGAAGAATATTTGTGGAAAAGGCCGCACTCTCCTGGTCTGGGGAGAAGAGAGATGGACTTTTCCTATATTAGTCACTGAGCCATTCATTCATAAACATTGCTTTTTTGGGAGACAACATACATATAAAACTACCAAAGTAAAGAATTGAAATTTAAGGAGATTCCTATCTTTGTGTTTAACCTGAATTGGGACCATTTTGGGGGGGAGGGGTGATGGGGTGGGGGGAGGTGGGGGGGAAGGGGAGGCAGAATTTAAATGTCAAATAACTCACAGTGCTGAGTAACTTGAGAGGATTCCTCAGAAAATGCACAAGTAACCGCAGTTTCCTATTTCCAATATTAATTATACGTGACAATAAAACTCCAGAACTTGTAGCACTCTTAACCTTTTACTATGAGATTTTGCAGGGACAATCCCATTTAATTGTAAGCACCCAATAGAGTGGATGCATAAAAATGCCTCAACACTGTCAGGGCTTTTTCCTATGCAGGATGATGTTTCAAATTGCTCAGACATGTTGTCAGAGCAGGGACACCTGGAAAGGCATGTTTAGAAATACCTTCACCATTGCTCCCTGGAGCTGCACTAATTGCTGCTTGTTCCTGAGAGGAGGAGCTAAAAAACAATTTGCTGCTTAAAAAAAAAAAAAATGAGAAGCCAGCACACTGCTTTCTATCACAACACATTGAAACTGAAAAGTCTCATCCCACAAAATGATGTGGAATATGCCCTCTGCGCTTTAGAAAAATGCTCTGCATTTCCACTTGCTAGGCACAGAATGGGAAACTAATTTGGAAAGTGTTTAGAAAGATTCCAAATACCTAAGAGGCATGCTTGAGTCACCGGGGTCCTCGTTCTCGGAGGAGGAAACAGGAATTTCCCTTTTCCCAAAATAGTAAAAAAAGGATAAAGATAAAGAAGCCCTGTAGCTAACAGGAATCATATCAAAGTATTACTATGTTTGAAAAAAATACCAATATGACAACTTTAAAATGTTTTCTCCTGTTTGACCATCTGTGACTCTTAGTGCTTGAGCAACTCCCATTCTTACAATATTCTCTGTGTCCTGTCTCTCTCCTTCTCTGACTCCTTTAACTAGAAATACTTGCAAATTGGCATACATATTAAAAAATAATTGGAAAAGAAGTTTTCCTCCTCTCTTAACCTTAAGAAACAAAGCAGGTGTACACTATTTCTCTTCTTTTTTAAAAAAATCTCTATTATGATGCTTTACAGGTATGTGGTTTTCGATTCAATGCAGCTTTTTCTTAGTGAAAAATCCACTTCCTCCCTTACTAAAACCTAACTGTGTGAACCACCCCTGACACGTGCAACAGAGCCTCTCCAATAAGTTGTTTCTGACCTCCTTGTCCAGAACCATCTGAAACCCTGGCTGCTCTTAACTGGGAGGCCCTGTGGGATCCTTAGCCAGCCTTTGCAGTGGTTCTCAACCTTCCTAATGCCGCGACCCTTTAATACAGTTCCTCATGTTGTGGTGACCCCCAACCATAAAATTATTTTCGTTGCTACTTCATAACTGTCATTTTGCTACTGTTATGAATCATAATGTAGATATCTGATATGCAGGATGTATGTTCATTGTTACAAATTGAACATAATTAAAGCATAGTGATTAATCACAAAACCAATATGTAATTATATATGTGTTTTCCGATGGTCTTAGGCGACCCCTGTGAAAGGGTCGCTCGACCCCCAGAGGGGTCGCGACCCACAGGTTGAGAACCGCTGCTTTAAGGGACTCAGACTGAAAAGCCCCCCCCCCGCCCCCCCCCCCCCCCCCCGCTCAGCCCCACCCACTCAGACACCAACACCTGCTACCAGTTTGCTTCCAAGGGGAGAACGAGCAGGCTGATGATGATATTCGGTCCTTGATGGGAAGGGGCAATGAGAGTCCCCTGTGGAGAATGACCTGATCAATCAGCTCAGGGGCTGACTAAAGATGAGGTCCCTACAGGTGGCAGCTGGAACAGAGGGAGCCTGCAGCCATCTGACCAGATGGGACAATGGGAGGTTGTTTTAGAAACCGCAGCCAGCCTTTCTGGTTGGACCAAAGCTCTTCTCAATAGCTAATTCCTGCTCTGTCCTACTCCCTCCCTCACTGACCCACCCCCTGCCCCAGTCCCTCTTCATGGCCCTGCCATTCCCTGTCCCCAAGATGATCCCTTGTCCCCTGGTAGGAGGACATGATCCTGCAAGGGTAAAGATTAGAGAATCGGTTGAACCTCAGGTCTTGCTGGACACCTTGGATCAGGGATCAGCTGGTCTGTAGCTGGTGGGAACGTGGAGACAAGGATTTTCCTTCTGGGCGCCATCAGAAGTTAATAAATGATAGAAGCGAGGGGTGGCCTGGAGGTTTTCAGCTGGGGAACCTCGGAAGAGATAAAGACTCCAGATACCTCAAGCTATCTTCTTCCCTCTGTGGCCTTTGGGAATCCAGGACACAAGGGCAAAGAAGCAGAGAGGAAAGGAAGACAGGGAACAGAAGTGGAGAGGAGAGGGAGGAGGAGAGGTGTGGGGAAAGAAAGGGGTCCATATTCTTTCATCCCCAAGACAGTAGGTCCCACAGGCTTGCCCAGGGGAGGAAGGGAAGGGAGCAAGGTGCCTTTTGATACCAACCGCCTAGTCTGTATCCACTTCCTAATTTCTCACCACAGTACGATTTTATTTTTAAAACAAGCCATCTGTGAACAAGGGAAAGTATTGTTTTCTCATTTATGTGACTTGAAGCTTGAGGCATTGATTCTTTTGATAAGTTCTGAGTCCTTGCCACACTTCCCCCCTCTACAAACAGGAACCATTTCCAACACGCACACACACCTGCCACGTTGGGGGCGGAGGGGGGGTGGTGGTGAGCCTTTGTACCTTTTCCCCTCTTTGCGGGGGGGGGGGGGGGGGGGGAAGAAGGGACAAAGTGCCTGGACAGACTCCGAGGGGTGGGGTGGGGGGGCAAGTACGAACCCTCATTCAATCCGCTGCCGCCGCAGTGGCTGTCACTGGCTAGGGCTGCGGCGACCCAGGCACAGCAGAGGCAGCACAGCTGGAGCGCCTGCAAGAGAAAAGGGGACATCACGCGTGAGGGGCGCGGGGGGCTTGCCCCTGGCGCCCCCCGCCACCCACTCTCGGCGCGCCCCGTCGGCGGGCACCTGCCTTGGCCACGCGCCCCAGTCCCGCCGGAGCCCACGGCGGGCCCGCGCCGGCGGCGGGGAGGGCGCACGCGAGCAGGAGGGCGCACTCCATGGTCAGGTGCGGGCGAGGCGGCTGCGGACGGCGCGCATTCTCCCCGCCGCCCCGGAGCGCGGCGCTCCAGGTGCGGCGCCAGGTGGGAGCCGCCGCCGCTCACATCGCGGGCCGGGCGCGCTGGGGCCTCCCCGACTCCGGCCGCCCGCGCGCCCTCCCTTCGGCGGGCGCCGGCCGCGGAGCGGCCGCCTGCGGCTCCCCTTGGCGAACGGGGGGCTCCGCGGGCCGGGGCTGGCGCGCGCCTCCGAGTGCAAACGGCCGGGGGACTCTGTCCGTGCCTGCCCGCGCGCTTGCCCGCCAGTCTGTGCGTCTGTCTGGGTCTGTGCGAGCGTCTGAGGCTCCCGGGGAAAGCAGCGCCAGCTGGCTCCCCCAGCGCGCCGGAGCCAAGCGCCCGCCTCTCCACCGCACGGTGATTGGCGACCAGCGGCTCCCGGGCCCGTCCGAGCCCCCGGGCTGGTGCTAGGGCGTGGGATTCCGGGCTCCTGCTCCGAGGGAGGGGGCGAAGAGGGAGGGGAGGCTGGGTGAGTGCAAGTGGGAGGGAGGGACCCACCGCCGAGAGAGAGCTCGGAGCGCCCTGGGTCGGGCTTGAAGACGGAATTTCAGCTTTAAGCGCAGGAAGAGATGAGTTGAGAAAGGGGGAGGGAGGCACAGGTAAGTGGCGCGACTTCTTTGCTGCCTGTCTTCTCTTCTACAAGTCTTCTGGGTGCCAGGGCAGACAGGTACTGAGAGCCTTCTCAACACCTCCCAAGTGCCAGGTGCCATCCCCTGCTTTATCTCCTTTACCTTGGGCACTATCCTCGAAAAGGTGGGAATTATTAACTCCTTGATGAAGATGAAGAAACTGGGCTCAGATGGGCTCAAGCACATATACTTTGGAAACTCGCAAATCCAGGCAACGGGAGGGCTGGAACCCTGAGTCTTGTCAGCAGCATGACTGAAGGAAGCCAGGGTGGTGAGCACACAGTGGCGGGCACAGATGTCATCAGGTTGTACCTGAAATATGATCACATATAATGTTATTAACCAGTGTTATCCCAATAAATTAGAACATCACACAGCCGGCTGGCAGGGGCCTCACCTCTTCTGGATTTTTCTCTCTTCTCCAAGTGACCATGCTTCCAACTCCTAACCTTGGAACCCTGGCCCCAGACACCCCAATCTGCAGAAATCAGCCCTTACTAACAGCGCTGCCATCACCACGGATGGGCATCCCATCTGCAATGTGCCTGCTCATTTACTCAGTACATTTATTTGATCCCTACTGTTTGCAGTGATGAGCAAAATATATTCTCAGATGCTGCCATGATGGAAAAGTTCTAGGCCAGAGTGAGAGTCAGAGACATGGCCAGGTCAACTGGACCTTGTAGGCTGGGGTGCGGCATGTAGGAATCAGTTAGATTTAAGGGGAGACAGAGAGAGAGAGAATGTGTAGGAGGCAATAGATGGATCATGTGTGGATAATGCTGGAAGTGCTGAGCAGAGGAGAATGGCAAGGAAGCTGTGCTAGAATCATGGTGAGAAACGCTGGTGTCCTGGACCAGGGTAGTGGCAGTGGAGTGGGCATATCCCTGCTCTGGTCCTCAGGGCAGGGAGGTAGTTAAGATGAGGTCCATGTCACAGTTTAGAACAAGTGACAGACCAACAAGTGTACGTCTGTCTCCCTGGATGCAGCAGTGGAGAGGTAGATCTGGGCGGCAGAGACAGAGAAAGGGCACAGCTTCTGCCCAGGCAAAGCTTTTTGGAAAGACCTCTCAGTGAGAATATCTGGGTTCAACAAAAACACTTAGCTTTCCCTACATCATCTGCATAAGCACTGTGTCTTCCATTTTATAACCTATGAAATAGGAATACAAGTCATACATCAAAAGAATAGTGCAAGGATTAGGTGAATATATTTTTCTGGGCTTTATAAATGGGCTTTTAAAGTCAGAAGAGAGGATACCCCGTAATTCTGTTGCTTTCTAGATCGTCAGGTCAAACTTCAATGTGCACAAAATTCACCTGTGCTGCTGGCTCACCAGGCAGATTCCTGAACCATGAGCCATGGAAATTCTGACCCGGTAGATGTGGTGCAGGCCCCAAATAAGCATTTGCAGCAAGCACCTGTGGGTGATCCTGACACCGTGACGTCAGGGCTTTATGCGATTTCAGCAAATGACTGGACTCTAAGGGAAACTGGACGTGAAGGACACGCAGCAAAAACCGTGCTTGATGTCGTGTCACCAAGCAACAGACTAGATAAAAAAGGAGACTGGGGTGGCCAGCACGGAATTATATGGCCCAGGAAACACTCAGAGACCCGCTCTTACCACGCTCAGTGCCAGACTGTGCTGGTTTTTAGCCTCGGCACCACTGACATCTGGGGCAGGATTGGTCTCTGTGCCGGGGGCTGCCCTGTGCCGTGTAAAGTTTTAGCACCCCCACAATTGTGACAAAATGTTGTGACACGACCAGATGTCCCTGGGGAGCAAAATCACCCCTGGTGAGAACCCTGGGTAAACAGCATGGATCCCAATCCTATTCTGGGATCTTTTTCTCCATCAGCCTGGAGCCTCAAAGCCTCTCATTCCGATGAACAAATACTTGTTATATTTGCTGAGTGCTCACCCTTTGAGGGTCTGGAGGCCTCCTCTTGAACCGAATAATGTAAGAACCCCATGCCCCACCAATTTTGCAGCTCTTCTCTCCAGTAAACCTTCGCACTTGGTAGATCCCAGCCTTCCATGGTTTGATGTAGAAACCAAGACCTACTTCTCACATGTTAGTAGATCTAGAGATCAAAACCTGCAATTTCATTCCTTTGAAGATGCTCGGGACCAATTCTTTCTGTGGAGCTGATACAAAAACATAGTCATAACTTCCAGAATGATTTCCGGCCTTCAGTGTTCTAGGAACTGGCCCTGCAATATGTATAAATTGTCTCTAGATGGTGACAGAGAGTCGTGAGCAAGTGGTCCAGTCTGGCAGTTATGAAGTGCACTTGGAAATACAAATCTTAGCTGATTTTAAAACTATAAATCTAAGACACCATAATGAATATCACGGTAATCTGTCTCAGTCCATGCGGGCTGCTATAACAAAATACCATAGACTGGGTGGCATACAAACAACAGAAATTTTTCACAGTTCTGGGGTGGGGGGGGGGGGGGTGTCGGGGGGTGGGGAGCCCAAGAGCCCAAGATCAAGACTCCTGCAGAGAGCTGTCTGGTGAGAGCAGGTTTCCTGATTCTTAGAAAGCCTTCTTTCCACTGTGTCCTCACATGGTGCAGGGGCAAGGCGCTCTCTGAGGTCTCTTATAAGGTCCCATTCATGAGGGCTCAGCCCCAAATACCATCACATTGGGGCTTATATTTCAACATATGGATTGGGGGAAGGGGCAAAAATATTCAGGCCATTGCATAAACCAATGAGGAAAAAGAAAAAGAAAAAAAAATTCCCGTTGTGCTGTATTCTGTCAAACATAGCCCAGAGCCTGGCACACAGAAGGCATTCAGTAAATATTTGTTGGGATGGAGGGAGGGAGAGATGGAAGGAGGGAGGGAGGGAGGGAGGGAGGGAGGGAGGGAGGGAGGGAGGGAGGAAGGAAGGAAGGAGGAAGGAAATGGGAAAATTTGAGGTGGAGAGGTCACACCATTCACTCTTAACTATGTAAAAAATTTCCCCCTTTCCCCTCTAAAATCAGTGGTACATTGGTTTTTCTTCTTTTCACACTGATATAAGTTTAACCATTTTTTTTTTTTAAATTAAATGCCTTAAGTCAAGGACCTCTTCCTGGCCACAGCAAGAAGTAAACGGCAATCCCTGTTGCTTCTTCCCTTTTCCCTTGGTCTCTGCTCCACGAAGATGCAAGTGTCTCTTCCACGGAAAGTAAGAAACGTTCAGCCCCTCCCCCACCGCAGCTGACTTTCCGTCCTGTCATCCCCGACCTCAGTCTTCTCTCTTTTCCATGCAGAGCAGAGGGACTGCCCTTCCTTGGGTATCTCAAAGCTGCAATGACGAGTCTGTCGGGTTTTATGCAACACACTCCGGACAGTTTCCCGTAGAAAGTATTTTCACGTCCAAAGAGAAAGCTATCCAAAGCCACACATCCAAACCTAGCACAGGATAAAACAGAAACAGAAAACAAGGCTTCACTTATTTCAATACGGGAGCCAACAAGAAAAATAGAGAGATGGAAACGCACCAACATCCTCAAAGCCCTGAGAAGCAAGGGCTGCCTTCTGGCCAATGTCTCCGAAACAGGTGCAGCGAGCCACACAGTCCTCAAAGACAGCGGGGAGGCGGGAGGAGGTGGAGGCAACAGAGCAGCAGGTCTGGACATTTTCTAACTTCCTTAGAGATAACCATCCAGGAAGATGAGCTGCTTGCTTCATCACACAAAACAGAGCGGAATCCAAGCAAGTGGCATGCAGCGGCTTTTATTTTTCATTTGCCAGGGACACATATGGGGAGCAGGATCTCTCACCAACGAGCTCTGGAAATCATGTCATCAAACACAATTTAGGAATTATCAACTATTTTCCCTCCTCGCATTTTATTCAGTCTTTCATTGCACTTTCTTTTTATATATATATATATATATATATATATATACATATATATATATATATTTTTTATTTTTTATTGATTTCAGAGAGGAAGGGAGAGGGAGAGAGAGATTGAAACACCAATGATGAGAAACTATCATTGATCAGCTGCCTCCTGCATGCCCCACACTGGGGATCGAGCCCACAACCCGGGCATGTGCCCTGACTGGGAATCGAACCGTGACCTCCTGGTTCATAGGCCAACGCTCAACCATTGAGCCACACTGGCCGGGCACATTGCACTTTCTTACAATGGATTTCTTCCCTTTGCAACCTGTGCTTGTCTGACTTATCTATAGGACGAGGCATCGCTCAGCTTCCTCTGTTGGTCACCCTCTGGCTGTATACTGCTTCCTTGGTCTATGTTTAGTCCTTTCCCAAGTCCTACTATTGAAAGTAGTTTATTTGCCCAAGGCTAGAGGCAGTATCAGAACTAGACGACTTATTTCCACAAACGAACCCAAGGCCAAGTTCTGAGCTCTCGAGAGTGTTATATAGACCTTGCAAAAGCTGTGGAAAATATCACGCTGCCTGTGATAGGGAGATGAGCTTTGTCCACATGACCTTTTCTCTCCTCATTCTCCCCCACCATGACCTCATCACACGCAGGCTGACACCTGCCCCAGTGGTTCCCCAATCGCATCTCACACCAGCCAGGCCTCCCCACACCTGGGATAGCCAGGACTGGGAACTACCGCTGCTAATCAAAACCACCTGGGGGATCGTTAGAACTGCGTTCTTGGGCATCCCTAGGAATAGCCCAATTAAGTGGGTCTGGGATGAGGCCCAGACATCTGTCTTTTAACTAACACCTGGGTGTTTCTGATGTAACTAAATATACTACAACCCAGTAATTGCGGTCCAGGGTACTTAGGCCTCTACTTGAATGCCAGAGCTACTTCCTAGTCCATGGGATCTAAAGCTTCTGGGAATGCCTTTGACTCGTTTCTTATTCATGGAGAAAGCAAAGGGATTGAATCCTTGCTACAGTGATGAACTGTAAGTATTTGTTACTTAGATTTTGGGGTAGCAGAGGGTAATTTGACTTCTAAATGTTTCTATCTCCATTTTGTCTTCCTTTTTCTGGTTTAATCCATGATAGAGACCTGCCCAAACACATAATAACACTTCCTTTTTTGGCAAGAATTATTGGTCAAGAGGTAGATCTTGGTCTCAAGTGTGGCCTATTAGAATCATTCACTGGTGTTGATCTGCCAAAGTTGGGAGAATGAACCCATTTTTCAGCTGAGGTTGTCACAATATATGATTACAGCCTCAAGTGGTCAGCAGCCGTCTGCAAAAAGAAATACACCACAAGTATGAAAGAGGAGAAGCCACAGGCTTCTGTCTGAAGTTGGTCTGTATGGGGTTGCTATCGCTTTCACCAAAGCAATCCTAGTGTTTTTTTCTAGGTGACCTCAAACACAAAGCAGTACGCGATCATCTCTCATGCAGGGAGAACAATCCTTACCTCACACCTTTTTATTTTCATGAGATTGGATGAAGCAACCCAGCACCACCAGTGCTCAAGGAATGGCAGCCAATCTCCCCTTTTATGAACTTCCTCTGACCCTTATTCCTGAAGCCACTCCACTTCCGAGGCTGTGAACTCTTGTTTAGAGATGGATGCCACCTGCATGTTCTTTCACCCCAACTCCAGGCTGGACCCCAATATTTCACATGTGATTTCAGGGCTGCAGCTCACATACACAGCGCCCACATGAGCATTAGAAAATGGTGCTCTCTTCTGGACAGGCCCATGAAAGTAGCCAGAACTCAGAAGCTGTGCAAATTAGGACAAGAGTGTCCACTTTGGGCTAATGACACCTTTGGGGGACAGGACTTAGAACTCACGCCAGAAGGGGCACAGCCATGCACAGTGTCCGGCCTGGCCTGCAACCTCCTCTTAGGCTTTTTCTTATTGGAGTGGGCAGCTGACCAGGAGCCACGATCTGCCCCAGCTACTGCAATGTACTGGGCGACTATGTCTAAATTACCAACTCCGTCATCTCCCCCCTTTTCACTCAGCATCCTTCCCATGTGTTCGCACTATCTCGGGCCGCTCTTAGAAACCGTGGGGCTGTGCAGGGGGAGGTCCATGCATTCTGTCCTTAGTCACTCACCCTTCACTTCTACCCCAGCTCCCTGAAACCGTCCCCACCAAGGCCAGACTCCAAAAATATAATTTCCTAACCATGAAAGGACAATAAAGCTACTTAACAATAAATACAGAGAAATATAAAGACATGGACACTGCTCCGCTCACTGAAAGAAAACCATGAAACATGTTGCGAGAGAGAGGAGAGCTCTCAGCAGTGTTTATCTTTAAACAGTTGTGGCCTTTGAAACTAGCCATCACCGCCTCCTCCAACCCTCTCACCTTCTCCGCTTCCCCGTCTTTCCTTTGTCCCGTCTTTTTTCTTTCGTGTTTACTTTTTACTTATCAATTATTTTCCTGTCCTTTTTTTTTATGTCCCTGAAACACTGGTGCTTCCCAGTCTGCCATCCTTGTCTGTTATCTTTGCTCATAAAAAGATCTCCATTCCTGAGCGTTCAGATCCCATCTGACGGGTTGATGACTCCCAGATCTGCTGGGCCAGCCCAGGTCTGTGTCCCAAACTCCGGATACATATCTCCAACCGCTTATGGGACATTTTAAACTGGATGTGTCAAAGGTGCCTTGAACTCAAGAAGGCATAAGCCAACCATAAACCACCCGCAGCTCTCCATCAGCCGCCATCTGCCCCGAATCCAAAGCTGAGAAGTGTTGGTGCCTCCCCTGCACGTGGGAGGTGAAGGGGAGCAGAGAGGGGCCATTTGGTCACCAAACCTACTTTAAAAATGCCCCAGACCAGCCCCTCTCCTCCTCATCTCACTGCCTTCATTCCTGCCTTGATTCAAGCTCTTGGCATTGGCCACCCTCTAGGATGGGAAAGGAAACCTCTCAACCAGGACAGACAAACCTCTCTGATCTTCCTGGCTGCTGCTCTGCTTCCCACAAGAACCTGCCAATCCCTCAGGCCCCCCGTTAGATAAGCAAGGCAAGTACAATGGAGGCCATGGCCCCACCCAGCCGCTGGGCCTCCTGGGCTGCCTACAGCTGAGGGTGCCATTGTCCTCTTTGTGTCCAGCACCAGGAGCAGGCCTAGCACATCCGCATTTGGAAATGCATTGAATGGAAACTTCATGGCCAGAAGGAATGGATCCAGGCTGCTGAGACAGGCCCTTGGCATCACCTCTTCAGCCAGCCGTCAATGGAACCTGGTTACCGCTGCCTCCTGTAAGGACCAAATTCCACCACCAAACAGGTTGCACACCTGCCGGGAACCAGCTCCAACTGTTTGTATTTGTTTTATTCCTGCAAGCATTCCCACCTTGACCTCATTTCCATTCCCTCCCACATCCTCTCAAACACAGTGGTCTCTTTCTCCTTCCCTTCCTGACTAAACCACACGCTTGCTTTTGTTGTTAAAATAAGTCTAAGTGCCGGGAGGCTTGCCCTAACCATTTTAGCAGTGCAATTCCCCACCTCTGCACGTGCTCTCAACCTGGGTGCACAACGGCCAAGTTACACCCCCAGAGATTCTGTGTTGATGGGCCTGATTGCCACTGGGGATATTTTTAAAGCCCCCTGGCTCCAGGGGACTCTAATATGCATCCAGTTGGACCATACCATTGTCTAGACCAGGGGTCCTCAAACTTTTTAAACAGGGGGCCAGTTCACTGTCCCTCAGACCGTTGGAGGGATGGACTATAGTTTAAAAAAAAAAACTATGAACAAATTCCTATGCACACTGCATATATCTTATTTTGAAGTAAAAAAAACAAAACGGGAACAAATACAATATTTGTATTTGCATGTGGCTCGCGGGCTGTAGTTTGAGGACCCCTGGTCTAGACTCTAGAGTCTCAGAGTGCAGTCCCCAGACCAGCGACATCCACGTATCCCCTGGGAGCTCGTAAGACATGCAGAGTCTCAGGCCCTGCCCGACCTCCTGAGTCGAGACCTGAACCAGACCAAGATCCAAAAAGTTAACGACAGACCATCACCTGGGGATCTTGGTCTGACAGACAGGACTTGGACACTAACTGGGTAAACTTAGATAGTTTCCTGCCCTCGGTTTACCCATCTACAACAAACAAGTCAAACTCAAAGGCTAACACGGGCCAAATAAATGAGGCACGCTGCCCGCGGGCCGCGACTTTGACATGCTTGACCTAGAAGGTGGTGCTAATAACAGTACCGTCTCCCAGGGGTGTAGGGGGCAGTAAAGAGATCATCAGGATCAGCAGGTTAAGGGCCAGACTGAGCACTAGATCAGTGGTGGCCTCATTGTCTCTCTCTCTTCATCCCTCAGCCCACTATGGCCAGGGCAGGCAGAGCAAGCATACTGTTTATTCCCAGGATGCTGGCTGCATTATCCTGGGAAGCACAAGCCATAGGAAGCTTGTAGACGCCAACACTCACGTCCAAATTCAACATGCAATTTATTTATATATATATAGATTGATTTCAGAGAGGAAGGGAGAGGGAGAGAAAGATAGAAACATCAATGATAAGAGAGAATCATTGATCGGCTGCCTCCTGCACACCCTCTACTGGGGATCAAGCCTGCAACCCGGGCATGTGCCCTTGACCGGAATCTAACCCAGGGCCCTTCAGTCTGCAGGCCATGCTCTACCCACTGAGCCAAACCGGCTAGGGCTCAACATGCAATCTTAAGCATGCTGTAGTGCTGCAGCTCCCTTGACTGACCTGCAGCACCTGAAGCACCACCGTGACCTGGCCTTGCAGACACCGTCTTCCCAGTTCCACAAGCGCCCCCCTTCTGAGAGAGCCGCAGGGAGCTGCACCCCGCTGCGCAGGCAGTTCGTTTCCCAGAAGCTGCATACATAGCGGCCAGGCCCCCACTGTGCTGGAGGCTGGTGTTTGCACGGGGCTGTGAGGCACAATGTCAAGATGTAGATCATTTAAAAACAATTATTGGAACTCAACCGGCCTTTGCAAGGAATTAATTTAAGGAAACCGAGGTGCCAGAGGGAGAGTAGTAAAAGGGATAGGAGCGGGTATTTCTTATGTTTGAAGCAGTCTGGGATCTATTTAGAGAGGTTCCAAACATCAGGGCTGTGTCCAGACTGCAACCCAATACTTTCTATTGCTCTCTCTCTGAGGCGCTCTAGCCCCCGCGTGATTGGAGGGAGGCTCTCGGAAAAGCTAACATTGCGCTGGGACATAATAACAGCCTCGGGACATCAGATCCCGTGCCTGCCCTGCAGTCCTGGACGTTTTTATGTGCATTACATTAAGAGCTTCCATCTCTCCGGACAAAGGGGGGAAGCGCTTCCACGGTGGGTGGCCCCAATTAAACCCTGTGCCTAGTGAGTTTCCGCCCAGGCTGACTGGCCGGTAGCCAGGCTGATTAGCAAGCAGGTACCTCAAATGGCCCAGCGCTGCCATAAGGAGAAAGCCCTGGAATACTGCTAAGTGACACTGAGGAAAATCATTACGATTGAGACTTCCCCCATACCCTGTGCTCTCTCTTGCCTAGAAACCGTCCACTTCTACAGAATTGCCTAAACATTGCTTTAGTCCAATGAGTTAACTGAACAGTAAATGAAAGATCTCTCACAAACACACGGCTTTGAACACCATGATTTCATTATTGAAACATTTACTTGGTTTAAAAGCAGATAAGGAGGATGCAGTCAAAAACAAAACAAGGCCCTGGCCGAGTAGCTCAGTTGGTTAGAGCATCAACCCGATGCACCAAGGTTATGGGTTCAATTCCTGGTCAGGGCACATGCAAGAATCAACCAATCAATGTATACATAAGTGGAACAGCAAGTCTCTCTCTCTCTCTCTCTCTCTCTCTCCCCTTTTCCCTTCCTCTCTCCCTAAAATCAACCAATAAATAACAAACAAAAGCAACCAGGCTTCCCAGAAAAAGCAGATGAATTGGCGCATATATGATAGAACTGACAAGTAGGTTTAATATGGAGGGTTTGCAGATATTATGTAATTTAGAAATAGTAATAAGTATTTATGATGACAAAACCAGTAAAGCTCTTTTTGAAAATGTTGCAAAATGAAAGTGTAATGAGAGAATATGAGTAATTCATCTTCGACCCATCAGAGATGACCACAGATAACATGGTATCTTCCATCTGGAGGCACTATTGGATGTAGTTGAGATTGCGTTGTGTATACTTCCGTGTGCTGCTTCCTTTGGTATTATGACATGGAATATGATGTTGCAGATAGTAAAATTTCTGGTACCATCATTCAAGCTGGGACCTAACCCACTAAAGGAAAGTAACATAACACACTTAGCAAAATTGTGGGAGCTCCCTTGGGTGGGACAGATGAGCTACACTGTAATAGCAGCTGCAGGGACTTGTGCTCCTTCGCCCCTAGACTGGGGAAGGAAGATGGGGACTGATACTCCCTGAGTTACTCTGGGCCAAACACTGTGCCTGGGAACATCCAGTAGGGAACCTCATTCAATCCTCCAGCACCGCTGTGAGGGAGTTATTACTAATCCCCTTCATCGGTAAGGAAACTGGGGTTCACTGACAGGTGAGGTCACTGGCCAAGGCCACAGAGTTAGAGAGGCAGGGCCAGGATGAAGACTTGGATCTCCCCTCTTACTCTCTATTTGATTTGTAGACATACAGCAGTGCAGTCAAAAGAGGTAAAAAAAGAAAAAAGAAAAAAGAGCCGAAGTGTTTGTCTCAGAATGTGCAAACAGTAGGTGTCCAATAAATACATGTTGCATAAATTCCTTTTCTTCTTCACATTTCATGGGTGTTCTCACCCACAAAACATCAGATGTGCAAGGCTGGCACCTTTTCCCAAAAGCTCCCATTTTGAATTCCATTTTACCTATGAAGAATACCATAGGTTTAGTTAATAGTGTAGAACGAAGAACATAGAAGCACAAGGCGTATTTCTCAGAAAGTTCTGCTGCAGAAGAGAGAGAGGCTCTAGTTGGGTTGAGAAAGGGACAGTAGTAACAACAATAACAGTTACTCCCACTAATTAATTGCTTGTTTGGTACTCGGCCAAGCACTGTGAACATTTAAAGAAAAGAAGCATCAAAGTACTCTGCAAAATAGTTTCCTAATCTGGAAAATGAAAGTAAGAATGTCTAAAGCATAAAGAAATGTTAAGTAATTACCAGCTGACATAACTTGGAGGAGTGGCAGGGGGAGAATTTGAACCGGACCTGCTGTTTTCCAGAAACACATCCTTTCTTGGGGATCAGGATGCATTGGGCCAGCAGGTATAACCCACCCCCAGTCATGCCAGCAGTAGTTCAGGCTTCCAGGGAGAAAAAAGCCCTGTACTCCTAGAGTCACCAGCAGACGTCTGTGTAGCCACCCTGAAGGCCTGAGTAGGTAAGACCTCTCAGCTGGGAATGGGCCGTGTTTGGAATGCATCCTTACTTTCAAAAAAGATCCTTACTTCCTAATTCACACAGGCTATCCCTGGGTGTCAGAACACTCACTCGGGCAAGGCACAGGCCTGACCCAAGATGCAGTATATATGCTTAAATTATAGGGGGGAAATCAGGGAAGCAAAAACCAGGGCATGTGCTGGAGAGAGGAGGAAATGTAGGAAGGCAAAAACTTCGAGAAAAAGACCAAAGGCAATAACTATCAAATGAATGGAACACAATAGAAAGACAAGTAAACACTTAACAGGTGCAAAGAGAGGGAACAGTCTATGAAAAGGTAGCATCTGATGATAAACATAGGAATGTACTAAATTTGCACAGCCATTTAACTGCTTTGACACTTACAACAGCCCTATGAGATAAGTAATATAAACAGCAGTTAATACACTCTAAACCAGCGTATAGATTTCAGTGCTTTTGAACCTTTTATACTCCATCTTTATGTAAACTCAGTTCACTCTGCCCCTTAAATGTGGACATGGTCGGTAGGGTCCCTAAATCCCTTCAACTACTGGAAGTCCGGTGGCCTTGCTGAAATATGAGCGATTTCTTAGACATTTACTTTATCGTGTTCCTCTTGGTTCCCACTGAGCTCTCAACATCACGGACTCTCAGCTCTTCTCCTGTTCTCTCCTCTGTCCCCCCTTGACGCAGACATGGGAGGCAACCTCTTTTGTTTGCCTCAAAACATTCAAGAAAGGCATGTGTGTGTGTGTAGTAGTTGTTACTAAAGTTTGGGGTTCCAATGTTTTTTTTTATAGTGATAAAATACTGTATTAGTCAGAAAACCTGTGTGTGTGTGTGTGTGTGTGTGTGTGTATCTATATCTATATCTATATCTATCTATCTATCTATCTATCTATCTATCTATCTATCTATCTATCTATCTATAGTGCTGACAAACCCTACTGTCTGCCATCTGCCAGCTGGAGGCCCAGGAAAGGCCGTGGTGTACTTCAGGCCAAGCCCAAAGGCCTGCAAACCAGCAAAGCCAGTGGTGTAAGTCCTACTCTGAGGCTGGAGGCCTAAGAGCCAGAGCTCTGAGGTCCATATGGGGGGAAGATGGATGTCCCAGCTCCGCGGAGAGCAGGAATTCACCCTTCCTCCACCTTTCTGTTCTGTTCAGGCCCTCGGTGGATTGGAAGATGCCCACAGGCATTGGTGAGGGTGATCTTTACTCAGTCTACCATTCAAATGCTCATCTCTTCAGAGATACTCTCACATGCACACCCAGAAATAATGGTTTGCTGGCTCACTGGGCACCCCTTAGCCCCATCAAGCTGACACCTCAGATAAATCATCACGAGTATACATAACATAAAATGTACCATTGAACCATTTAAAAGTGAACAATTCAGTGGCATTAAGTGCATCCGCAATGCTGTGCAACCATCTCCACCATCAAACGGGTTTACATCCCAGGACTAACCTGATTGAAAGTGATCAGATAGCCCTTTCTTTCAAGCCATCTGGTCACCCACCATGTTGCTTGAGGTTTCCAGAAACCCAAAGACTGTCCCTTCCTCTCCTTTTCTCCTGCTTTTGTGCAGAACAATTCAGCCTCCACCCCCTGTCCAGTTCCAGGTCCATCTCAGAACATCAAATAACTCATCAATGTGTCTTCACTCCCTGCCTCACCCTTCAGTAGAACAGAATAACAGAAGCACTGATGTTTCCTATCCCTTTCCGCTCACCCAGTCTCCTCAGGTGAAAAGGCTGGACAGAGGCCAATTGGCTCAGAAGCAGAAATATTAATCATTGGCTTAGGCTTCAGCAAAACCATTATTGTTTTTGTTAAATTTCTAAAAGATAAAAGCATATCTTCTCAACACCAGTTCAGATGGACCTAATAGGTCCATTTATAAAGGTCAGTCCAGCAGGCCACAACCTGCATGGGCCAGAGTCTGGATTTCTCCATGAGAAGCTTTCAAACTATCCCAACCCCTCAAACTGTCCCCACATGGGTTGATGACCCTTCTCTGTGCTCTCCCATTTTACCAGGATCCTCTAAGAATGAGGAAATGTGCAAGGTTTTTAGGGGTCATCTGTGAGAAGAAGTGGGAAGGAGCCAAGAAGACTGGAAAACCCATCACCCCAAGTGAAGGAGAGAAAAAAGGATGGTTGAGCCCAGCTGGTGTTGCTCAGTGGTTGAGCACCGACCTATGAACAAGGAGGTCATGGTTTGTTTGATTCCTGGTCAGGGCACATGCCCTGGTTGCAGGCTTGATCCCGAGTAGGGGCTGTGCAGGAGGCAGCCAAAAGATGATTATCTCTCATCATTGATGTTTCTATCTCTTTCTCCCTCTCCCTTCCTCTCTGAAATCAATAAAAATATATTTTTTAAAAAAAGCAGGATGTTGAGTGGAAGCATCTTAGACTTTCATGTGGTGTAAGGAATGTTCTAGAAGGGCCACTGAAGAGGCCTCCAGGAGTTCCATGTCTCCTAGGAATGGGCCTCCTTAGAACGGCTGCTATGCTCACTCACTGGTCTGGAGCAGCCCACCGGAAGTGTGGCCTTGGCACAGTTGCAGCAATGGCGTTCGGGGCTTGGCAGCTGGGCCCTTGGTCAGTTACCCGCCCTGCAGTTGAAAGTTTGTGAGGCGCTTTCTCATGCCCACCACACTAGGTACTTTGTAATGTTTAATAAAACACGTACAAACCCTCTGCCTTCCATTCAGCTAGACAGGCCTGTACCCAAACACATGCCACTTGGGCAAACAGCTGTCACCCACCCGCCCGCCCTTTGAATTGCACTTGAGCATCAGTTTGTGGGACTAGCTTAAAGCCAGTGAGCTCACCTGCTTGCAGGACATGCTACACATGCCCTTCTCTGTGTACAGTTGACCTGCTCCCAACCAACCCTTCTCTCGCCTCCAAAGTCCTATTATTATGTTTTGTTTCATATTAAAACCTGTATCTCAGCTTTGATTGTCTGTCCCTCCTGTTTCTTTCTGCAGCCACTAGGCCTGGGATGAATACGCTCTAAACACTGTAATCATGTGTCAACAACACCTCTCTGAGGTGAGCCCCAAGCCAAGGAGGTAGCTCCATAGTTATTCTTCTCCCGAGGGGCCTGCCTGTCCTTCCCAGGGCGGCGTGAATGGTGTGAGGGGCGAGCCCGTGCTGCTGGACCCTGGCCAGCCCGCTGGGAGTCCTCTGGTGGGACCTAAACTAGTAATCAGGCAGGAAGGATGGAGGTGAGAGGCTTTCAGGATCCTACCTGAGTGCTCCGAAGGTGGCCGCAGGGCACTTGACTCACATCCAAGAGAGGCACCTGGCTCTAGGCTGGCGAGGAGCCAGCTTCGGAGGGTGAGCTCGCTCTGAATGACGGTGTCTGGACTCAGTTCATGCTTTATTGTCGTGTGTCTCTCTAAAACTAATTCCTCAGTGAAAGATGCCTGAAACCAAAGCCTCCCCACCTCCCCTCCCCAATTTGCTTTCAGTTGGAGGTGCTTGTCCCCGCTGTGGATCAGGAGAGCCCTGCTAGTGAGCAGGTCCTTGCTGGGAACTGAGTGGGGCAGGCACAGCTGTTAAAATCTGGAAGCTTCTCCCGGGTCTAGATAAGAGCAAACTTGCCCATCTCCCATAGCACCCAGGACACTGCCTAGTGCAATAAATGAAGAAGGGGTGATTTCTTTAAAATGTTTGGAACACATGGATGTAGGTGTGGGCCGGCACCGTGGTTCTCAAAGCCTGGTCCCCACACCAGCAGCAGGAGCAGCACCAGGGGACGCATAGAAATGGACGTGTTTGACACAGCGGCACCTACCCAATCAGAACCTCTGGAGGCAGGGCCCAGCACCCTGTTTTACCAAGCCCTCCAGGTGACTGATGGTCACTATAGCTGGAGCACTCCTGTTCTGCGGAATTGTTTTTCACCAATAACTAGAGCACGAGTCCCTTTATTAAATTATGTGATAATCCTATCGTGCTTCATCACAGTGTCTTTGCTCAAATATTGACCTACTACTATGTACAAATGGCTTATCTGACTCCAGCGAAAGCTCTCTTAACATGAACCAGGAGGCAGTTTTTTAGGTCTTTCTCTCCCTTCAGCCAACAAATAATAATTCTTCCTCCTTGTTGGAAAAAAAAAGTCAAGAAAGATCATATAGTTATGTAGATAGATAAGAAAATGTTGTGAATTTGAAGGAAAATACAGTGTTAGGTATCATTATCATTGTTGTTAAGGATATTTTAACAATGATATAAATAGAAAAACTAGAATGGTAGAATTTTAGAAACTGTGTCCAATAGTTTCTGTGGCATCCCTATAATCTCCCTTCTCTTCCCCTTCCTCCCTCCCTCCCTCCCTCTCTTCCTCCTTCCCGCCCTCCCTCCCCTCCCTTCCTTCTTTCCTTCCTTCCTTCTGTCAAATTGGTGTACCACCTGAATTATTTACTTATTTTTATGTAACTTGATTCAGTTAAGAAACTTTCAGATGACTTTATCTAAAGTGAATATACTAATAGTTTAAAATATTATATATTTTTTCAATTCAATGTGCCCCCAAGAACCTTCTGGAGTGCGGGCAGTGGAATCCGTCCCCCAGGCTGGAGACTCTAGTTAGAAGGATGGGGAATGCAGGGAAGAAGACAAAAGAAAGCAAACAATGGCTTGGAGACATGGTGGCTCCAGACCTCTCAGATGCAACATCTTTTTTCAACTTCCCCAGGACTCCCCATAGGGCACAGCTCAGTTGCCTGGGAAACTCTGGTCTGCATAACCTGACCACATGTCATCCCGTGACATATGGAAGGGCTCCCTTGCCACACCAAGGACCTGTCATAGACATGTCACCCAGCATTGGAATATTTTATGGACAACGAGCTCTGAATTTAAGATTCAAAACGTCAGGCATCAGGAAGAGAAGGAATCACAAAATAATAGGTGAAATGTTCTACGCTCAACCATGAATTTAAGAACATATAACACTGTGGCTCTCGTGTACACAAGAAGAAAAAAATGCAGCAAAGCCCAAATGTTTCAAAAAAAAGGGAAACATTTAGTCCGTTCTGCTCCAGCGTCTTCTCTGTGGTCCAATTAATCAAATCAGAATGGGTTCAAAACTGGTAGCCACTTGCCAAGCCTGCAAAACAATGTCTGATTCTGATTACTAAGTAAACAACTCCCAAAAAAGGAAGCCTTGTGGAGAAAGACAAACATTTTCTTCCCGTGAATTGCTGCCTTTTGAACTCCTCTCACCAGTTGGAGGTAGGAAAAGACCAAACTAGTTAGAAATTGAGGCTATCAAATCATATTTGACTCCAAACATAAAATATCAAAGTGTCTAAATTGCCTCTTAAAATTTTAAGTGTTATTGCTTTGTCTTACATTTTAGAGAGAACAGTCTGACACATTCTTGGATGGCAAAGGTTTTGGTTATCTATCTCTTTACAGAGTTTTTTTTTTATAAGTTAGTTTCCTCTTAAATGTAAAAGCTTCAAAGCAAATACTAATGAATTCAAGTTTGCTTTCATAATCTTGCTTATGATTCTTTATACCATGAGCCGGGAGACTCATGGTTTAAACAACCTCAAGGCAGCTGGTGTTGGGATAAGAATCAACGGACTTAGAGCAGAGTTCCAACCCTCACAGCTACTCACTACCTGCCGGAGAACGCCCCCCGCTTGCTCTGATCTTTATAGCCGCCATGTGTAAAGTAGTAACACTTCATACGATCGTTGAGGATATAAAGGAAATAGTGAAGTGGGAACGCTTCGTGGTTGGACAGAAAAGAAGAATCTGAGAGGATACACAGCAAGTTCTCAAGCCAGCTCTTCCCGGGGGAATGTGCATGTGTCTGAAGGTGTGTGTTGGGGATGGGGATTAGTACATAGCATGACAGAGAAATCCCATTGGGTATGTTACATACTTCCAAACTATTTGAATGGGTTGAAACAAACACGCCTCATGTATAAATGCTAGTGATTAAAAAGATATTGCAGAATAAAAACAGCAATAAGACAAAAGGTGCCCATGGAAGGGGTTCTCGGTCCTCTGCCCGCATCCCGAGCTTTGCCCAGAATGGCAGGCATGCGGTCAGGGGCTGGCTTGATTCTAAGGTGAGCTGTGCACTGGAGTAATAGGCAAGGTGCCTCAGACATTCTGGCCTATTCAAGCCTCAAACTGTCTTAGTGAACTTGAAGCATGAAAAAAAAAATGGTCACAATGTTATTACTATCAATCATTAACACTTATTGATAGTTTGCTATGATCTGGGAATGGTGCCTAGTACTTTTTTAAGTGAATGCCTCATTTGATGTTTGTACAACTGTTCGAAGAAGGCATTGTCACCCCCATTTTACACAAGGGAAAAATTACACTAGAGAGAGTAGGTACCTGATCAATGGTCACAGGACTCGCAAGTTTTAGAACTGGAAGCTAAATTCCAAAAGTCTGGGCTGTATGTGGGATTAAACAGCAGGGACTTCAAAGTACCAAAGCAGAGACGTTGGCCAATTGGTCCTTGAATATACTTGACTTTCTTGTGGGCGTGGCTTTTAGGTTCTGAATTTTTAGTGTTGGAAGGGATGGTGCAGGTCTTTGAGCTCAACCTTTACCTCATGAAAAGAATAAGGAATATTTTCCACATATCTATGACAGACGACCAATTCTTTGCCTAAATAGCTTTGGCAAAAGGAAATTCAAGATTTATGTGACTAGATCTTTGTACTGTTGGATAATTCTAATTACAACTTCTTCCTTAATTTAAGCAGAAATCGGCTGCTTAATGAAACTGCACCAAATGCCTTAGTTCTTATCTCTGGAAACCTGTTTCCTTTTCCATATGTCAATGCTTAAAATATTTAATTTTCTCAATACATTTGGATGGTTTCTCTGGAGGAAAAAGTAGTTAAGGTTTAGACAAGTGAGTCCTACACTCAAATCTCAGTTTGGCCTTTCACTAGTATTTAATCTTTTTAAATTAATTAATTAATTTTTAATATATTTTTATTGACACGGAATAGTATGCAGCAGTAAAAAAGAAGGATCTCTTATCCTTTGAGACAGCATGGAGGGACCTGGAGAGTATTATGCTAAGTGAAGTAAGCTAGTCAGAGAAAGACAAATATCACATGATCTCACTCATATGTGGAATCTAATGAACAAAATAAACTGCTAAACAAAATAGAACCAGACATAGAAGCATGGAACAGACTGTGGAATCTCAGAGGGAAGGTGGGGGTGGGTGGGTGAGTGGGTAGGAAGAGATAAAACAAAGAACTTGTATGCATATATGCATAACCCATGGACACAGACAATAGGGTGGTGAAAGCCTGTCTATATATATTAAATCTTAAAGTTGACTAGAGGCCCACTGCATGAATTTGTGCATGGGAGGGGTGGGTGGGGTCAGGCCAGCCTGGCCCAATTGGGGCCAATAGGGACGGTCTGGCCCCACCCCCAATCTGGGTGTGGGGGGGGGGGCGATTGGGGGTGGGGCTGGCCAGGAGGGAGGGGCCACAGGCGTTTGGCTGGCCGGTCCTGCCCCCTGGTCAAACTCCCAGTCGAGGGCATAATTTGCATATTAGCCTTTTATTATATAGAATATATATTAAATTATATATATATATTATTGACTTCAGAGAGGAAGGGAGAGGGAGAGAGAGATAGAAGCATCAATGATGAGAAATTTCCTTTTGCATCATTGATTGGCTGCCTCCTGCATGCCCCCCACTGGGGATCAAGTGCACAACCTGGGCATGTGCCCTGACCAGGCATGTGCCCTGAATTGAACCTTGAACTTCTGGTTCAACCCCAGAGCCACACTAGCTGGGTACTAGTCATTCATCTTTGAGCAACTTGCTTAAATTCTGAGTCTCAATCTTATCTATAAATTCATGAACACACTACCCATGTCATAGGGCTTTTGGGGGAAAAATAATGTTCCCAGCATCCATAGTGCCAGGCACAGAATAAGAATCTAGTACCCATGGTTTTCTCTCCTAATTCACTGTTTTGTTTATTTTCCTCTAGTTTTTCCCACGAACCCAGGCTCCCATCGAGACAACACTCGCGAAGTACTCTGATGTGAAGGAAGGTAGAACTGTCAGATCCCAGGACATAAACACTCTGACTTTTTAATTTAAATGTCTCATCATTCCAAAGGTTCATATTTGCCTTGGAAATGGATAAAAACAATCAGACCTCTTCTCCTACTTTCTATCCAAGTCTCCAGTCTCCCATGGTAAACTTACTGATTTTTCCATTGGTCTCAAAAGGGTAAAACTTCCTTTTCTCCTGATTACATTCCATTTTCTAAAGTTCAAGTCCACTGCTCCTGCGTGTGGGTTTCATTGTCTCCAGGTTCTGTCCTCTGGGCTATTTAGCAAACCCTCCCCACTGGGTGGCAGCTGAAAATGTGATAAGCACACTTTCAACCCAAGTAGCTGATAAAAAATGGGCAAGGGGATGGAGCCAGGGAGTGATCCCCCTGTCCCTCTGCCGCAGACCTCCCACCAAGTTGACAAGGAGTCATTAATCAGCCTCCCCAGTCATCGAGGTATGTGTCCAGCAGTCCTACCATCTCATTCCCACGTCATAACCCCGCACAGGAGACTCTGAGGGAAACTTTATCAAATGCTTCTCTGAAACCAGGATGCACTAGTCTCCTGGTCCCCCAGCCTCGCAGTCAAACCATCGCTATAGTCTGTGGAGTAATTCTGGCCCTCAAACCCAAACCACATTACTATCAACACGCTCATCCATTTAACAATCGTCATGAGACTCGTTCAGAGATTACTTCGCTTTAGAAAGATGCAGTCACTTCTTCGGTTTATAGTCGTGACTTAACTAGACGGCCTCCATTTTAGAACATTTGGGTACTTCTAATCTAATGGCGTCTTTGCTATTCTCTAATAAAATTCGCAAGTTACAGAAAATGATGCTAATGAATCTTCAGACTCTAAAATTGTCTTCACAAGCCCTGAAGGAAGAGAACTGCTTTTATGCATGTGGTCGCTATCTTCTTTCCTATCTAAGAAAGTTCCTGCTGATCAACAATGTATTTGATCTTTTCTTTGCTTTTAGAAGACAGTGTCACGCAGCTTCGCTTTAGACCAGCAGAGGAGAGGAATGGACAGTATGTGAATGATACATTATTCTTTTATCCAACACGTTTTGGCTCTTCCTCCTATGTCATTTCTCGTTTGTTATCTTTTGAATTGAGAAAATTCATTTACAAAGCTTTTTGTAAATCTCTACATTTCTTTAATAGAGTTATGTCAGCCCAGTAACTAAAACAAATCAGTTTTTGTTTATATGCATGCATAGTTCATATTGATCTACTTATAATAATTGATACACTTTTACATTTGAATTTTTAAACTAATCTCAAAATATATTGTTTTATTGTTACATATTTTTGTGGTAACATCTAAGCCAATTTTCATATATCAACTGTCCAGACTATATTGTAGACCTCAAAACATTTTTCAATTTAACTTTTATATAAATATAGAAAAAATCTTGTCTCTACTAGTAAAGTATTGCTTTTTATCTATGTGAGTTATTTCCTTGATCTTACTGTCCCTGAGACAGAGAACTGGGTCCAAGTGAACGAGGACCTTCATTCCTCTTAATGTATATCACCCTTTATGTGTAAAATAACTTATACTGCTACCATTCATGCATAGCTATGCTCTTTAAACTACATGTGTGTTATACCCACTGTTAACTTTTTAAGTTTTCTGTTCCAATAGAGACCCTTCTCCTGTGTATTTATCCCATCAGGTCTTACATTCGTGGTCTGTAGCTATTTAGACAGTATACAAATTGTGACATTTGTTATATCAATTTCCCACATGGTAAATTAAAAAGACAATGGTACTGTTTAACTCTCTCTTTTAAAATATTGCAACTAGATTTGTTGACTCGGTAATCTTACATCATTTTTTTTCTATCAGATCTACCTAGCACATGCATCAGAGTTGCCTGTAATACCATGAAACCAACAATGACAGCTTGAAACTTTGAAAAGCACACACAAGATATGCAACAGCTTTCAAAACTCACTGCATTTATCTGCCATAAAGAAAATATTGAGAACACATTTGTTCCAACCGTGGTAGTTGCTGTGATACAAAGATGAGTGAGACATGACCCTTATCTTCAGAAACATGTCATTGATGCGGAGCAATGAAGGGGAGACAAAATACAGCAATAGGGGACAGATTATGCAAAATGCCTTGAGTGTACAAAATGTGATGGGCAAAGGTTGGAGAAATGAAGTTGGAATTCAGAACTCACTCTGTGGGGTCTGAGGAGAGGGTGGAGCTCATGATGATGAGGACCTATCAAAGCCCCAACGAGACATTTGCTCTGCTGCTCGAGTTAGAAAAGATTGCCGAGGAAGGCTGGTTTCCAGGGAATGGGGAATAAACTCTCTCCCCAGAGAAGGGTCTTCTACTTGGGTTTCGTAAAGGCTGAGATTGTGCTGAGACATGCAACACTTTTCGAAAGCACCTCCCAAAAGCAAACACATCCCAAACACACCACGTTACAGATGGTCAATAAGCACACGGAGAGATGCTCAACATAATCTTTAGGGGAATGCAAATCAAAACCAGAGAGAGAGATACTGCGTCGTGTCTACTAGAATGACTATAAACACATGTTTGGGGTGTGTTTGCTTTTGGGTGGTGCATTTGCTTTTGGGCGATACTTTCCCAAGGAGGAGAGCTTGGTCTGAGAAGGACTCAGAGAACTGGGCATGGTTCCTTGCAATCCTGCAAGAGTGGAATGTGACTTGGACACTGGGCCACCACCATGTTGTACCATCCAGCTCTGGGGACCATGGAAGTCCATTAGTCATTTCAATGCTCATCCAGCGAGTCCACCGAAGACCAAGTGTTTGTGTCTTCCTGTTTCCCCTGGCCACCGAGAACTCCCACTGTGGCCAGCCCGGGGTCTGGAGAATGGAATGTACGCACTGCATTCCTTCCCGGGATTGCTGACCAGGGTGCCTGCCACCTTACCCAGCAAAGAATGTTGTTTATTGATCTTAAGTGATTCTGGGAACCTACATTCCAGGGCAGCTTGTCAAAATACTGGTCAAATTAATATGTCATTTGATTACCCCCTCATGGCTGCCAAAGATTCCATAAATTTGATACATAAATAAATATAAATCACATCCCCTTTTTCACTCTTTACCTTTTCTCCCACTAGTAGTGAGTTATTGAGTAGCTCAACGTGGCTGATTCCTCTTGGAAATGTATAATACAATTTGTTTCATAAGGAAGTTGGGAGACCTGGGTGTAAATCTTGACTCTGCCACTATGAACAAGTGGACTGGATTCAAGAGTGTGTTTCCTATGCAAGGAGACTGAATTTTCTCCTAGATCTGTAAGGAACTGGTTCTCTCTAATTATTCAGCTATGGGCTGAAATATCAACTACGCAGAGAGGGCTTCCCTGATCTTTCGGTTTAAGTAGCCTCTCTCTCCCCAATCACTCTCAGTTCTATTTTATGCTGGCATTTAATTTTTAAAATTGTATATTCACTTTATTTTTCATCATAGAACTTCTTACTATCCAATATTACCTAATTTGTTGATCTACCTTTTGTCTCCTTTACCAAGAAAGTAAGCTACATGCGGGGAGGGTTCTTTTCTGTCATATTCATTTTAGTGCTTGCCACATTGGCTGCCTTAGGGTAAGCAGTCAATACATTTTTTTAAAGCAAAGTGAAACAAATGGGATTTGGCAATGAATTCTTAGATATGACACTGTTGTGGGATGAATTGTGCCCCCCCCCCCAAACATTCCCTAACCTCTAGGACCTCAAAGTGTTGCTATATTTGGAAACAGGGTCTTTAAGGAAGCAATTAAGGCTACAGGAGGTTACATAGGTGAGCCCTAATGCAATATGACTAGCATCTTTATAAGAAGAGAAAATTTGGACACACAAAGAGGTACCAGGGATGTGCATAAACAAAGAAAAGAGCATGTGCAGATGCAAGCCCACTGCAAGCCAATAGGAGAGGCCTCACAGGAAACCAGGGGTGTTTTTTTTATGGTGGCCCTGGCAAACCAATGCAGACGCCAAAAGCCCATGCAACCCAACAACAAATAGACAAATTGCACTTCGTCAAAATTAAAAAACTTCTGTACACCAAAGAACATTATTAAGGAAGTGGGAAGATAATCTACAAAATGGGGGGGGGGGGGGAATTTGCAAGTCATATATCTGGATAAAGGTTTAATATCCAGAATATATAAAGAACTTCTAAAACAACAAAAAATCGAATAACCCAATTGAAAAACGGGAAGAATACTGGAATAAGCATTTCTCAAAAGAAGACAAACAGATGGCCAATAAGCACGTGGAGAGATGCTCAACATAATCTTTAGGGGAATGCAAATCAAAACCAGAGAGGTATCGCGTCATGTCTACTAGAATGACTATAATCAAAAGATGAAAAAATAACAAGTGTGAGGGTGTAGAGAAACTGGAACCTACACACATTGCCATGGGAATGTAAAGTCCTGTAGCTCCTGTGGAAAACAGTGTGATGGTTCCTCAAAAAGCTAAACACGGAATTAAGTTTTAGCAATTCCGCTATTGAAAACAGACACAGACACTGCTTGTACGTCAGTGTTCACTGCAACATCATTCACAATAGCCAAAGCTGAATACAGCCCAATTGTCCATCAACAGATTACTGGAGAAACAAAAGTGGTGGCCATACAATGGAATACTATGCAGCCATGAAAAGGCATGAAATTCTGATACATGCTGCAATGTACACAAACCTGGAAAACATCATGCCAAGTGAAATAAGCCTGGTAGCATATGATACCATTTGTATGAAATATCTACCACAGGCAAATTCCTAGAGACAGAAAATAGATGAGAGGTTACCAGGAACTAGGGACAGGAAGCATGGTGAGTTATTGCTTAATGGTTATAGAGTTTCTTTTTGGGGTGATGAAAAAATTTCAGAAATAGTGGTCATGGTTGCACAACACAATAAATGCAATTAATGCCACTGAATTGCGCACTTAAAATAGGTAAAAAGGCAAAATTTGTTATAGCATTACCACAAAAAGGGAAAAAAAAATTAAATTAAGTGAATAAATGACTTATAACACTACTCTTTGTCTTCCCCCAGATAAGACTTTTATGATTGGTGGTTGTTAACTAATATTCATTAGTCAAAAGCTGTATTTGAGAAGCTTTTTCTTCTATTTGGATTTTATTTTTACTGTGAGCTTGGAGGTATATTAATATAATTTTTGTGAGTTGGGAACTTCTGAACCTGCATATATTCTTCCTCGGAAGCAAGCTTACAAAACCTGTGTTCTGGGAAGCCCTCTCTGTAGCTGTAGACTAGGTTAAGGAAAAAGCTGGGACTTTCCCTAATGCTCATTCACACTGGTCTCCCTACTGCAGTATGTGGCACATAGTGGGTGCTCAGTAAAAACTTATTACAGGGTGGAAGCAGTAAATGTAGCCAGAGTATTGTAGGGCGTCATGATGACAAAGTATAGCAATTTAATTTCATAAATAGCATCAAACTCCGTTAAATCTTCAAATTAGAGTGAGCTTTCTTTTTTCATCAAGAGCCATTCTCCAGCAAAGATATAGTGTGTTTCTTTTTTAAGCTCCAAATCCACTATTTCAAATAGCATGTATTTATTTGAGTTACTATGGG
This sequence comes from Myotis myotis, assembly GCF_014108235.1. Classification (NCBI taxonomy): domain Eukaryota; kingdom Metazoa; phylum Chordata; class Mammalia; order Chiroptera; family Vespertilionidae; genus Myotis; species Myotis myotis. Next base: position 23,573,007 of record NW_023416323.1, on the reverse strand, counting down.
TAGAAAAATGCCCCATATAATTTATTCAAAGTTCCATTAAGGAACTCTAGTAAACTCTTTTCCTCCAAACATAGAATCTCATGATTGTGTGTGTGTGTGTGTGTGTGTATGCACATATGCATTTAGGGATATTAATGTCTTCTAAACATAACATTTCTGCATTGAAAATGCTCTGTTTAGAGCTTTCACGGAACCAAAGCACATGTGGCAGAGAATGAAGGGCAGCAGAGGGATGGGGACGGCAGAACCGTCCTGAGGGAGAGAGGAGCTGAAGGGCTCAGGGAGCACGTTGGAGTGAGTCTGGCTGAAGATGAAGCTCCCTCCTCAATAAGATTCCAGGGAGCTCTTCCTCTGCAACTGTGGGCATCTTAACCTCTCTGAGCTTCAGCGTCTTTTTGGCACAAGCGGAATCATTAGACCCATACACCTGCTCATGGCCAGGTTAAATGAGATGGTGAGTAGAATAGCTCCTGAATTCAGGTAGTTAATGAAGCTATTCTTTTTTTAAAAAAATATTTTTTTAAAATTGATTTCAGAGAGGAAGGGAGAGGGAGAGAAAGATAGAAACATCAATGACAAGAGAGAATCACTGATCAGCTGCCTCCCGCATGGCCCACACTGAGGATCCAACCCACAGACCCGCACATGTGCCCTTACCGGGAATCAAACCGTGACCTCCTGGTTCACAGGTCGATGCTCAACCACTGAGCCACGCCGGCCAGGCTAATGAAGCTATTCTTATCACCACCACCATTCCCTCCCCGATACAGTAAATGGGAAATCTGTGTGACACAGAGGACTCCAGCTCCCCATAACCAGGACCCCCAGGACCAATCTTGGGCCCTAAGACCTTGGATCTGCTGGACGGCCCCTGGGCTGGGAGCAGCGGCCACATTCCCGAAGATGTGATCTCCCAGTCACTGTTTACATGAAGCTCATTAACTGTCAGCAGCATTTCCTGTCGTATCAAGGCAGCTAACAGTACCCTCCTTCCCAAGTGCCCACCACCACACTCCGATTAAAATTTGCCAATTAAAAAGAAAAACTGATTTTCTACCAAACCTCCGTCTTCACATTGTCCCGCCGTGCCTAGCTTCTGACCGATGTGGCCAGCTGTTTGGTGTGGTGAGGAAGAGCTGACTTCAGCAGCTCTGCAGGAATACACGCACGTTGCCAGTTGTCAAGACCTTGACTTTCCAGGCTGGCTTGTGCAACGCTTGGTGCTCCCTGCGGAGGCGTCTGTATGCCACTGTCCAGGAAACATGGGGCAGGACTGCATGTTGGAGAAGAATTTATCTTTAGGGAAGGACTGTACAAAGCCTGCACAAAAGCACACAGGGATAACAAGTACAGGGCCCTGCCCTTTGCAAGGAGAGCTCTCTAATGGCCAGCACTCATCTCAGCCTACCAAGGATTCAGCTATTTAATTGGACTTCTGGTCAGGCCTGGGGAGTCCTCATCCCCCATGCCAGAGAGCAGAAAATGCGAATCAGGCGCCACTGAGGGTTCTGGAGAGAGTTGTCAGAAGTGCCTACAGGACATAACAATGAAATCTTGGGAGGGAACAGAATTGAAAGGGACTCACTTCTCACTTGCTGATTACATCAAGGGGAAGTGTTTTGGCTCAGAAGGAGTAGGTCTTTAATACCTCTCTGTTAAAAAAGAGAGATTAGCAAGCATTCAGGAGAGAACAAGCCCGAGGCTAGAACCCTTGGCAGGCAAAAAGTACCTAATTAGAAGGTAATTGAAAAAAAAAATACAATGAAAATAACACAATGTTTAAAAATTCTTATTGTGGCAAATGATAGAAGGATTCCTTTTTTAAGTATTTCTTTTTGGAGAAAAAACAATGAGTTGGCTTGAAGACAAATCTTAAAGAAATATTGGCACACGGGGTCCTCTGAATTCTGATGTGTCCCTATAACCTACTTTTTGCCTCTTTACCTCCAACCGGAGGGTAGAGAACTTGAGGAATTCCGAATCTCCTGGAAATCCTGCAGACAATAGAACAATGGTCTCTTGGTTATTGTCTTCATTTGTAGAATCATGGTTTTAATTAGGTGATTGCTAAGGTTTCTTCAGGCTGTAACTCTCACTTTTCAGAGGGGAACCCTGGGGCTCAGAGAGATCATGGAATTAGCCCAAATTCATGGGGCTGGGGAGGGGCAGAGCCAGTACCAAGCTCCTGGCTCCCTGTCTGCCATCTGCCGAGCAAAGCTGCCCACGAAGGTTTGGGGCAATATTCCACCCAAACGTACTTCCTTCCTGCGAACGCTAGCCTGTAGGTGCTGGCCAGTTGGGACGGGAGGAGCCGCCGCTTGCCAGCGCGGAGGCAGAGACCATCTGGGGTGTGAGAAACACATGTGTGGCGATGACCTCAGGGATGAGATGACACCAGCCCCCAGGCCACTGGAGACCCAGCGGTTCCGTTCTTCCTGAGAGCTCACTGATGGCCGCTTCCTTCCTGTGACAGGGGAGTCTACCCTGTGTTTACTGTTCCCACAGCCCAGGCACAGGGTGGGCCTTCGGGGATTGCTTCCCAGCCCCTCCCTGTCTGGACAGGCCGCCCCTACCGAGCTCCCTGCAGCAGACCCAGCAAAACCTCGCCCCAGCCCACTGCTGAGAAAAGCCAAGAGCCACTGTAGCCAATGCCGGCGGTGTCTGTGTCATTTTTGCTTATTCGATTTGGTCCCACTGAGAGATGAAGGACCCCTTCCTTTTTTAAAAAATATATTTATTTGTATTGATTTCAGAGAGGAAGGAAGAGGGAGAGAGAGAAACATCAATGATGAGAGAGAATCATTGACTGGCTGCCTCCTGCACGCCCCACACTGGGGATGGAGTTCACAAACTGGGCATGTGCCCTGACCGGGAATCGAACCGTGACCTCTGCTTCATAGGTCGATGCTCAACCCCTGAGCCAACCAGCCAAGCTAGGACCACTTACTTTTTGACAAAAACAACAAAATCACCAGAAGGAACATTGCTTCCTGGCCTCACTTGGCCAAGCAGACACCTGTCCCCTTGGAGTGACAGGCATGTTACTGAATCCTGGGTGGTGCACACATTCAGATACCACAACATGCAAAGATGGCACTGGCCCAACCTCCCCTCCCCCGTTTGGGATTTTCTTTTTGTATTTTGTCATCAGAGCAACTGCAAATCCTATAAAATCGAGTGCTTTGGTGTCACTGAAGGCAAAGTGCATTGGCTTGGTTCAGATTTGCTGGTTCAGCAGGAATTGCTTCTAAATTCTGCTAGAATGACACCTGCGATGAAAGTGTGAACCTTTCTGGAAACGTGTGTGAAGGATATTCCCCTGTGTACCAGGACCCACTTGCAGGCAGCCATCCCCATGGCACTCTCTAGTGTAGCAAGCAAATGAGGGCCCTGGCCGGATGCTCAGTTGGTTCAAATATTGATTCACAGTCAGGGCACATTCCTAGGTTGTGGTTCAATCCCCAGTTGGCTCCTCCGTATCCCAACCTTCTCTCTCTCTCTCTCTCTCTCTCTCTCTCTCTCTCTCTCTCTCTCTCTATATATATATATATATATATATATATATATATATATATATATATATATATGTCCCTCTCTCTCCCCCTGCTCTAAAATTGCAGCTTCCACCTGCCCTTTCCTTCTTCAGTGAGAAATCTACATGGCAGAGCCTGAAACAGGATGAAAATCCATCATTTGCTGTCAGTAACAAAGGTCTTTTCCTGGGGACAAGGACAGGTAAGGCAGGACAACAAGAGCAAGTCTGGGAAGTCAGGCTGCCTTCATGTAAGAATCCGGGAGCCAACACGAACTGGTTCTGGACTCAAGGTGTTTAAGCTCCGCAAGCCTGCACTCCCTCATCTTCAAAAGGGAGGTCCTAACAAGATCCTCCCCACAGGTTGTGGAAAGGTCATAGACTACCCTTAGGATGTGCCTGGCTGTGAGCTTTTATGGTTTTGACATGCACGTGCCAACGACAATAAAAAATGTTAGTAGTTTTTGTGCAAGGACCCCAGGGTCCTCAATGCTACACTTGAAATAGAATGAGTGGTGTTCTCACCAGCCCCCCTACTGATTCAGGATCTGCTCTTCGGTAAATTACTTCCTCTCTATATTTACCAGGACTTTATTTTGGCTGTAAGGAACAGAAATGCAACTCAAACCAATTTAAACATAAAGTAGGATTTATAGGATCCTACAACTGGGAAGTCCAAGCACTGGCTACAGGTGCTATGGGATCTGGAAACGATGAAGGACTAAACTTTGATGATCTCTTTTCTTTCTGATGTCTTACCAGCATCCCCAATGTACTCCAATTCTTCTCTGTGTCTCGTCTTATCCTCTCCTACTGCACACAGGTTTTCTTTGCATGTCTTGGTAGATGGCTCCCCGATCACGCTGATTCATGCCTTCCAGTTGTGTATCCCACAAGACAAAAACCCCTTTTTTCTTTCAACCCTGCGTGAACGAAGTCCTAGGGAAGAACTTGGAATGACCCAGCGTGGGGCCTGGGACTGAAAGGGGGCCGATCGCCATGGTTAGGACAGTGTGGTTCTAGTGATTGACTGGGTCTGCATTATATGTCCCACCCAGTCTCGGCTGACCCCTTACTGAATGGAGTGAGCATATCCACAGAAGAAAGAGGGGTGTTGAAAGAAAAAAAAATTGTACATTTTCACTATATGAAATTCTCCATGTTGAAGAATTTATACCTAGATATTAATGGTTCTTGTTAGGGCCACATGCCAAAATCTCAGGGGGAAAACTTAAGTATATTAATGTTCAATCTTTTCTTTAATTTCCTAATTTTATTGTTCTCAGTAACTCCCGAGTTGAGTGCATTTGTTTATTTTCAACTGTGAGACCCACTGAGCTAGAAGATCCTTTGCTATGAGGACCACTGGTGTGGTCCCTGTGTCTGGATCAGATGTTCAAATTTCCACCCTGACTTAATTTTCACACCCTAAAGGAGCAGGGAGCTGGCCTACAGTGTTCCAAACAGTATTTTGTGGTCCTATTTCCAGCCTAATCCCTCTCCTCCCACTTCCCCCTCCCACACCAGAGCATTGTAAGTGAAGGGAATGCAGAGTACAGGAAATAGTATGAACTATTTCCAAGAGACACATTTAGGATGAAATCTGGGCTGTACCACTTAGGAGCTGTGTGAGCTTAGACAAGCTATGTTATTGTCTAAACCTCACTTTTCTCCCCTGTAAGTAGGGGTTGGGCTAAAGATTTCAAGGGCTCATGGATACAATTAAATAGAAACTGGAGAAGCATGTCTTCTGCTTCTAGACAAGATAGATGAACAAGATTTACCTTCCCACCTGAAATAAACCAACAAACAGAAACAGATAAAGTACATGGAGAATTATTTTCAAGACACTGCACATCAAGCAATGAGAGACAGTGACCCCTGAAGGGGGGAAGAAGTGAAGCTTGTATTAAGATTGCCCCAGCTTGCTTCTTTGAAAAGGTTTGCAGTCTGTGGGGTGATGAAGGGAAACCCAGGTGAGATCTGGATGACTCCGAGCTGAAAGATTGAGCTGAGTGCAGGGAGAAGAAGGCAGGGAGAGCATGTAGACCACTGTCCACAAGACAGAATTTGGGGGAGGAAAGATCTGTACTTAGAGAGCACCCCATAGACCAGCAGATGGTCCTCCTTGAATATCCAGCAGAGTACTAATCAGCACATCCATGTGAGGAAACTACTCAAAATAAGTGAAAGAACCATCTAAAAGGATGAAAGGAAACGTCTGGTATGCACACAAGGCCAGGAAGCATGCCTTTTAACCAGGCTAAAACTCCCATGTCATGGGCGTGGGGGAGGGGACTCAGGCAGGTCTTCCTGAGTAGTAGGGAAATAGTAAGCTCCAGACTGAGCACTGCTCACACCTGCCTTGGAAATCACAACTGTGAAGACCCAACATCATCAAAGTGTTTCCAACTAACTTCACTACAACCCAGAAAAATCTCAAAAATATTTATAGGAATATAAAAATATCCACCACCCACCAATGTCAAGTTCACGATGGCTAACATCCAAACATAACCAGGCATGCCATAAAACCAGAAAGTATGACCCAAATCAAGAATTATCAATAAATTGAAACTGACCCAGAACTGACATTATGTTATAATTAGTAGACGAGGACATTAAAACAGTTATGACTGTATTCCAGATGTTCAAACATTACATTTTAAACTGAAGATGATGACTTTAAAAGACATAGAAGATTTGAAAAAGATTTTTTTAAAAGACCTACGCTGAACCTCTAGAGATGAAATCTATGTGTAAGATGAAGAATACATTGGCTGAGATTGATTCCAGATTAGACATTATAGAAGAAGAGATTAGTGAACTTGGAGCTACAGCAATAGAAACTATTCAAAATAAAATCCAGAGAGGAATAAAAAAAGAATTACAATAATACTGTTTTGTATATTTGGAAGTCGCTAAGAAAGTGTATCTTAAAAGTCCTCATCACACACACAAAAAAATTATAACTATGCATGGTGATGAATGTTAACTAGACTTATTGTGTTGATCATTGAGCAATATATACAAACTAGATGCCCGGTGCACGAAATTCATGCACTGGGGGGTGGGGTTCCCTCAGCCCAGCCTGCCCCTCAGTCCAGGAGCCATCAGTGGATGTCCTACTGACTGCCACAGTCTGGCAGCAGAGGCTCGAAGCAGGCGTCCCGTGTGTGTGTGTGTGTGTGTGTGTGTGTGTATGTGTCCGCTGGCACCCGCCTCTTCCCTGCCCCCCTCCAGCTTCTCCAATCACCGGCTGCGGGGTGGGCAAAGGCGGCCCCAGTTCTCTGATTTAGGGCTGGGTGGCAGGGCAAAGGCTCCCAGCTCTTGCCTGCCACTTGGGTTTCCAATCACTGTCCTTCACCTTTCACCTCCCATCATTATGCCTCTGTATGCAAATTAACCGCCATATTTCTTGGAAGTTAATTTGCATATCACCCTGATTAGCCAATAGGAAGTGTAGAGAAGGTACGGTCAATTACCCTTTTTGTCTTTTATTAGATAGGATATTGAGCCACTGAACAGTATCAGTGAACTTAAGGAGAATTTCAGGCTGCCTAATGTATGTGTAATTGTCTTCTGTAAAGGAGAGGATAGGTGGGGGCAGAAAATACTTGAAGAACTAATGGCCAATTGTTCTTTTTTCCAAATGTAATGGAAACTATATACCTACAGATCCAAGAAACACAGCATCTCCCTGAGTACAAGAGACACGAACAAAACTATACAAAGGCACATCCCAATAAAAACCTGCTCAAAACAATAAAAAGCACCATTAAAATCTGCGTAAAACCAGTATAAACAGAAAATCTCAAAAGCAGTCAATGGAAAAGAGACATGTTATGAACAGAAAAACTACGGTAAGGATGAAAGCAGATTTCTCATTGGAGATGAGGCCAGCAAGAAGAGAGTGAGGCCGTCCAGAGCAGTAAGCAGGCCACGCTGCCTTTTTTTTCTTAAATATTTTAAATTGATTTGAGAGAGAGAGGAGGGGAGAGGGAGAGAGATATAGAAACATCAATGAAAGAGAAACATTGATCTGCTGCTTCCCCATGCCTCTTACTGGTGATCCAGTCTACAACCCAGGCATGTGCCCTGACTGGGAATTGAACCGGTGACCTGTTGGTTGCAGGGGATGATGGTCAACCAACTGAGCCACACCGGCTGGGCATTCCACACTGTCTTCCTGCTCTACCATCCAAAGTGCTGACCTGTTTGGAAGGTTGGATCTGGCTTCCCAGACTGTGGGGAGAGTAGAAAAGGGAACAGAGCATGCTCTAAGGGGCATGACTTGAAAAGTGCACACGTTCCCTCTGTTCATACCCACTGGCCAGAACTGAGTCCCAGCACCAAACATGGCTGCCAGGATGCCTACAAGCACAGTCTCCAAGCTCAGGGAGGTTTACTGCTTCCAGGACACAAAGAACATGTGCAGGATCATGGTGGGTGGTTACCAGTACCTGCCTCACTGCCCTATTCTCACCTGTCCTTTATCCAAACCCCTCTTTATTTGACCAATTAGCAAATGTGGCGCTACCTGCAAGACTTTAAGCTCCATGATGATAGGAACCAAGCCAATCTGGCATATTCCTGCCCAAGACCTGTTTTTGTGTTGTTTTGTTCTTTTCTTACTCTCTTTCTTTCTTCCTTCCTTCCTTCCTTCCTTCCTTCCTTCCTTCCTTCCTTCCTTCCTTCCTTCCTTCCTTCCTTCCTTCCTTCCTTCCTTCCTTCCTTCCTTCCTTCCTTCCTTCCTTCCTTCCTTCCTTCCTTCCTTCCTTCCTTCCTCCCTTCCTTCCTTCCTTCCTTTCTTCCTTTCTTTCTTTGTTTTATATTATTCTATACATTTTTTCTTTCTATACATTGTTTTCTTTCAGCAGCTTTATTGGGATATAATTCATGTACATACAATTCACCCATTTAAAGTGTATAAGTCAGTGTATTTAAGTACATTTGTAAAATTCTGCAACCATGACCACTATCTAATTTTAAAGAATTTTGCCTCAAAAGGGATCTCATATCCTTTAGCAGTTGCTCCCCATTTTCCCCTTCACTGTTTCCATCCTAAGCAATAAAGCATCTATTTTCTATGTTTTAAAGAAGCAACAAATCCATCTTCAGTGCACTCAGTAAATACGTACTGGATTTAGTTAAAATCTTTGTGCTGTCATCACACATTTTTAAGTCAAAGATTCCCTCCAAAGATTGTTCAAAATACATATTGCTACTTGGTGGACTTGATCATTTTATCTTGGTGTCCAGAAACAAACAAACACCCTACCCCTCATACAAAAACACCACAAATAAAACCTCACACTCTGGCAGCTGGTAACTATCTCATCTTACCCCCACCACAGACATCTGTGGAGGGAATCACTATAGTTCCCATTTTACAGATAAGAACACTCAAGTCTAGCTCTCCCTTGCAGCCAGCTGGCTGATTTTGAGAATTATTAACCCACTTGCTCAACACAGATCTGTCTGAGTCCTCCGCTTTAGCAAAGCAAAAAACACAAAAATTATAAGTCATACCTCTTAGAAAAGGTTGTCTTAATAGGGCTGATTCTGGCCTGGGTGCGCAACCTGTTCTATAAACAATATTTGTTTTTAAATTGAACCGTTACACTCTGCTGTCTGAGCTGCCCGCCAACCACCCTCCTGTGGGGCATGCTGCCTGTGCCATCACCTCCCCCAAATGACATCAATATCCGCACCAACACTCAGAAGAACTGGACATCTTCACAGACGAGGATTTTTCTGCCTCCTAAGTGGTTTCCCAGCTTGCTCTCCCAGCTGGCAAGATGCCTCTGTTGAATCACTTGATATTCTGACTTTTTTTACAGTAAACTTCAGACAACCAGAAGCGCAGACGCCCTCTCCGACTGTGTGGGTTCTGGGTACATGGGAACACGAGGGCATTCAGGGTCCTTGTTTCTCTCAGGAGGTCCTCCCAGTTTGGATCTAGTTGCTTTATTTTAACATAGCCACTTAATGTACCAAAATGAAAATAAAACTTGTTGAAAGTATCTATTTCCCAGCTCCCTGTCCTCGCCCTGAGCCACAAAGTTGCCAAATGGTGCTGTCTGCACCCTCTCCTTCCCAACGGGTCCCTTTGAAGGAACAATGGTCTTTCTTCCCAGACGCCCTGCACCCTGCCCCGGGAAAGGATGATGAAGCAAGGAGGCCAGGAGGGCAGGGGCTGCCTCCGGCTCAGGATGAGTGGCAGGATGGTGAGAGTGCCCGGGCTCCTGTAGTCTCAGGTGTTGTGAAGGCATGTGGAAGGCAGCCAGGGAAATTCAGATACACTCACCCCGTCATTGATTATTCAGCTGCATCTCAGAAAGACACAGCCGGGCGGGGGCTGACAACTATTGTTTCCTTTTGCTGCCTTTGAGGGTGGGAGCCAGGGAAATACGGGGCAGAGATGCTGCCTTCAGGGGATGGAGGTAAGAAGTCACCCGGCCAGTGAAACCTATTGAAACCTATTGTTCGGGTATTTGTAAGACTCCATCCGGTCTCATTCAGTCTGAGATGGGTAGTGGTGGGAAACAGAACCTGAGGAGAAGGAAGAGAGCCACTGATGAATGGGTGGAGAAGAGGAAAATATAAGCGCAGGCACTGTGGACAAATGGAACTTTCCGGGGCTTAATGGTTTTTTAGTTCTTTGTGGGGAGGGTAATATGAATACACTATAGTTCCCTGTGTGCACAAGTATTTTAAGATAAGGAATATTAATCCTGATCCGCCATGGTTTTATGCCACTCCATGTTATCTGTCACTTATTTTTAAATATGCCACTGAAAGAGCTTATGAAATATTATACCCCCGTTCCCCTCAATGCAGTTTTGTTGCTGTTTTGACAGATGACCAAATGTCTATGATTTTTGAGTCATAACCTCCATTGGTTAACTTTGCATGTGCATGATGGGCGAACATTGCCAGGCTGGAAGAGAAAGCAGAGAAACCTGTAGAAGAAAGGCTTAACTTGCTGTGCGTGAGTCTTGTGGGGAGGGTGGGACATGGGAAAGTAGGTAGCAGATTTCCCCAGGGGAAAATAAATGCATACATTTTTAAAGATTTTAAAAATTATTGCGCCGCTTAGATTTCATGGTGTTCAAACAATTTAATCTATTTGGAAATTTCAAAGGATCGAGCTGTTTATACTTATTAAAAAGGGAGTAATGTTGATCTAGTAATGACTTCTCATTTACGGATAGGTACACGGATGCCAGGAGTCACTTACGAAACACAACGCAGCTAGTGGAAGTGGCATGATACTCTGATTCCAACTCAATGCCCCTTTCATGACATGCATGCATTGGTGACTGGAACACGTTTTGGTGTCTGTCATCATCTCCTCTCCATGAAAGAGAGGCTCCTATGAATGGCAGTTGATGTGCTACTAAGAGTAGAAAGTGTTTAATACATGTTATCAGTTTATGCCAATCATTGAGCTAAGCTAGCATTTTATATGTATCATCTCAAACGATACTACAACTTGGGTATTATTATTACCCCCATTTTGAAGAGGAGAAAGCAGGCAAGAGAGGTTCAGGATTTTGTACAAAGTCACACAGCTCGCACACGGCTGGCTTGTGACACCTGGATGCAGGGCCCACACTCGTACTCCCAGTGGCTGGGGCACATGGGTGTTTAGGACCACAGCTGTTTTTGTTCTCAAACAATGTGGGGCAGCTTTGGTGATGTTGAGTAGAATTTGACCATTATTCCTTCTGAGTGTTCTGGCAATAGTGAGGACAGCCTCCGCATGTAGGAAGCTCAACATCAGAGGCGGGAATCGAGCAGGTGTGGGACGTGCACTGAGAAAAGATGCCTCTGGCCCAGTTGGCGTAGCTAAGTGGTTGATCATCCACCTATGAACCAGGGGGTCACGGTTCAATTCCGGGTCAAGGGCACATGCCTGAGTTGCATGCTTGATCCCCAGTAGCGGGTGTGCATAAGGCACATAATCAATGATTCTCTCTCATCATTGATGTTTCTATATCTCTCTTCCTCTCCCTTCCTCTCTGAAATCAAATACATATATTGTGGGGTGGGTAATATGAATACACTATAGTTCCCTGTGTGCACAAGTATTTTAAGATAAGGAATATTAATCCTGATCCACCATAGTTTTATGTCTGTGGTCCAGGGTGAGGCCATTAACCTTAGGGCTTCTTCACTCTTGGGCATCTATGATTCTTATGACTTGCTTTCCAGGCCTTGCTTCTTGGCTTCTGACCTGCTAATTCTGGCTTTTCTCCTTGTATCTCTCAGACTGTACCGTTGCCATCAAGTTATACATGATCCTGCCCACCCCACTAAGCCAACTGCACAGGACATGTGAATTCTGGAAAGGATTCCTCAGCATTTAGTATTTCTTTTTCTCATTCTAGTGAATCAATCCAGCAACAGCATCAGAAGAGCAAGACTTTTGCCTGAGTCCTGGCTGGTGTGACACCATGATCTGGGCTTGCTGTAGGATGCTGGGACCATACCACAGTGATGCCACAGTGATGCCTCTGGGCTTGGAAGCTGCCTGCCACACGGAGACCTAGCGGCACGCCAACAGTGTGATTAGTTGAACAGGAAAGTGTGTGGTTATCCACTAAAAGGCACCTTCACTTTGACCTATGAGAAAAACCAGAGAGAGCAAGCACATTGCTGCATGTCCCACAGCAAGCTGGTGGTAGAGTTGGCACTCAGACTTTGACTGTGATGCCTCAGATCTTCCCGTAGGCTCCTTTCATCCCTCTATCCAGCCACCTGACACACTCCTATGAAGGGTCTTCTTTGCTGTGGTCTGTGATGGATGGTGGGAATTTAAGGATGTAGACCTCCATGCCCTGTCTGGGGAGCAGGGAGAGAAACACGTATCTAACAGTTACACTCATTGATTAAGAACTGTAATCGAGACGATATATTCTGTAGAAGCACAGAGAAGAAAGAGGTCACATTTCCAGGAAAGGCATCCTGGATGGAGTTACAGCGGAACTCAATGCTGTGGGCGAGGAAGAGTTTGATAGGCGACCCAGCAGGGGGAGAGGCAGGCAAGTTAGGAAAACAGCACAGACACGTGAGAGGCTCTGTGGAGATGAGAGAGAGAGCCCTCACCTCCCACAGCCGCTACAGACAGAGGAGGGGAAGCTGGAAAAGTGGAAACACTGGGATGTGGGCCTCTTCAGGAAACCTCCTACACGGAGGGATCCATGGAAATGCACTCTCTGGAATAATTGCCTTAAAACGACCTAAAATATCCAAGAACCCCGGTCGATCTAACTTGCCCTATCTCATTTCACATCAGCATTTTCTTTCAAGATGGTTGTTGGCATCCAGAAGAAAGCGAAAAGCCATAGCAGGGAGAGGGCCAGGGGAGCATAGCATTTTCTTAAACATGTTCTTCTGTGGAGGCAGCCTGTGGGTGTGGTCAAAGCCCTATGTAACTTCGTGACACCAAGGGACACCATAAGCTGAGAGGTGCAAGTGGGGAAGCCAAGGCTAGTGTCCCGCCAGCCAAGAGGCAGCTATGGAAAGGGAGCCTCATGAACCAGAGGTGCTTGCACCCAGGTTTGCAATGTTAGCGACTCCATCGGAAGGTCCAAGAGTCCTTGTGTTGGAGCCTGTCCTTAAAGGCTTGTTTCAAGGGGCTCTAAGGAGTGCCATGAGTGCAAACTCTGCTCCATGCGGTTGGGGTGGTAATAGAATAAGCAGCTCACTGCCCACGCTGACAAGGCCCATAGACCTCAAGGAACTGACAAAGCTAAATGGTCTCTCCATCAGCGCCGGGGCACGGTGCCACTGAAGCCACAAGGAGGAGTTCACAGTTGCAGACGAGGTCACATGTCTCCTGGAGGACAGAGTGACTGCATTTCCTTTCTCTTCAGCATTTGTCTTGCCTAAACATGCTTCTATTTTTCCCCCAAATGAAGATTTGCTTCAGGTCAGCCGGAGAGGGGAATTTTTTCTTTTACTCAAGATTTGGCACACACAACCAGAGTGGAATAAATTTTGAAAGATCCAAAATGTGAAGTTGGGAACGAGCAGCCAAAATTGTTGAACATTTTTTTCCACAGAAATTCAGGGACTACTCTAGTGGTATTAAGAAGTCTATATTGACTATGATAATTTAATACATATAATTATTTGAGGCATATAAGGAGCTACACAGCTCCCAATTTTAGATAGATACACACTGTGATGGTTAACTTTATGTGTCAACTTGGCTGGGCCATGGTGCCCAAATATTTGGTCAAACATTATTCTGGAAGTTTCTGTGAAGGCATTTATTGGATGAGATTAATCATTTAAGTTGGTGGACTTTGAGGATAGCAGGTTACTCTTCGTGATGGGTGAGCCTCATCCAATCAGTTGAAGGTTTAAGCAAAAAGGAATTCTGCCAGCAGGCCGCCTTTGGACTGGAAGTACAACCCTTCTTGGGTCTTTAGCCTACCAGTAGTATGTACTCTGCAGATTTTGGACTTACCAAGCCTCTATAATTGCATGGGCCAATTCCTTAAAATAAATCTCCCTGTTGATGGATAAGATCTACTGATTGATTGGAAGGAAGGAAGGAAGAAAGGAAGGAAGAAAGGAAGGAAGGAAGGAAGGAAGGAAGGAAGGAAGGAAGGAAGGAAGGAAAGAAGGAAGGAAGGAAGGAGAGAAGGGGATATCCTGTTGGTTCTGTTTCTTGGAGAACCCTGAGTAATACACATACACGCACACACACATGCAGAGTCATACTAAGTGCTTACTTAGCAATATATCTATTATCTTCATTTTATAAGCAAGAGAATTGAGATTTAAAGATTAGAAAACTTTATCAAGGTCTTGGAGTTTACAAGAGGCAGAGAGAAATAGCATTTGAACTCAAGTCCATCTGACCCAAGAGATTGCGCTCAATTCCCAAAGCGATGACAAGTAACTAGGCAAAATGAAATGAATTAAGTGGCAGAACATGTGAAGGGAGAAGACCCACGAGTGTGGAATCATCTCCCAATAAACAGCACCAGTGAAATCATTTACAATTGGAAAAGACAGGCTGCTGGAAGACACAGAACGGCCCTGGCAAAGGCGAGCACAGCCCAGATCCCTCTCTCCCTCCGCCTCTGCCCGTTCCCCACAAGGCTTTGATGGGTTTTAGCTGATTCTGGATGTGCCCTGGAGGGAGAGAAAGTTCATGGCAGCCCCAAAGCAGGACAATTAGGTTTCACATTAGCTTCCCCCATGACTTCATCACTGACTGTTGCTCTTTGTTAAAATATTTTAGAAAATTATCCCAGACAGATTTCTGGAATACATAGGACTTGAAAGATTTTTTTTTTTTTTTTTTTCACGAAGGACATTCCACTGAGAGCAAGCCTAAATATTGACTCATCAAAGGAAATATGTTCTCAGGGTAATGCCGATGGATGCTGGAAGTTGAATCCTAGATCTGCAATTTTAATCTTATGGGTATGCATATGGGGCAGTTCTCTAAGATTCTCACAGATCTCCGATGTTTAGCTTAGATAAGAATGGAAGAACCAGTGTCAGCCCCACTTTCTCCAGTCTTCTTCCTTTCCCTAGTCATGCTCCTAGTTTTCCTCTAACACATTTTGCTCCTGACATGACTGGGAAACCTTCACCCAGCTTTGATTGGGAGCTAATCTTCACCTTCCTCTGCTAAGAAATAACCAGTTCAGAGTCCAACGATGAAGTCATGGGAGCATCTTTGTACTCCCCATTGTCCATTAGCCGAGATCATCCATGTTTACCAACAGATTGTCCCCCTTGCCCTCTGTAGTGTGCACATTTATTTCCAGCATCCCCCAGGTTTCCCACTGATGTGCTTGCATCCCATACGTGACTCGGTGCTCTCCAACTTTGATTCCGTTTTGTTTTTATTTCTCCCTTTTTAGAGTCTGTAAGTAGTCCCTGATGGTGTGTGTGTGTGATTTCATATCATGAGAATGGTGTGGCCATAGCAATGAGGCATTAGGGTGTATCATAAATCAACCACAGTGTGGGGAAACGATGACACGTGTGATTTATAGGCTATTTCAGCTCTGATTTCCATATAGCTATTCTCTGATTCACAGTTATTCCTCGGAGGAGAGAAAAGGAAAAGAAAGTACAGTGTGGGTGGTAGGTTCCCTCCTCAGAAATTCACAATAGTCATCATCTCCATATAGAAAAGCAGATATTTATCCATGGCAACTGGGAAATGGCCAGGGCTGGAAGAAGTGAGTCAACTAAAGATCATTTTCCCTTGACCTGGGGAACACTAATCTTACATATTGGTCAAGAGAATTAGGAAATTGCCAACAATTTATGGCATAGTAAACCCCTAGAATGCAACCTAAATAATAATAATATATAAATTGAACATATAAATGTGGATGATCAATTTTTGTTTACATTAAAGGGAAAGCAGACAATATGGTTGATTTTACCAACAGGCACTTCTTTTGACACACATATGACTGTTGGCAAGTCAGCCTTAAGTAGGGTGAACTATATAATTTCTCTTTTAGGATATTTTTAAGAGTAAAAAAGGGGCTTTTAATTACTCCAGTCAACAGGAGCACCCCCTAGCACACTGGAGACTGCTGTGTGCCTTATGGAATGTCATAGGATCACTGTGTCATCTGCCTCATCACTAGATCCTGAAGAGCCAGGATTGAGAGGTCTTGGTTGTGTTTCTTGAGAGCCCATTTTATTCTTTGCTAGGGGCTAAGAATATGTTTACATTGATTAAATGACATGTTGATGGTTGAAATAAATTCACCCAGATACCTGGCATAAGCTAATTATTCAATAAGTTATATGAATCAATATTTTTAAATATAAAAATGAATATAACCTGTCATGGCCTACATGGCCAGCATCTTCTGTAGACATTCAAAATCAGTGGTTTTGGGGACACTTTAAAAATTTTTCATTGGACCTCTTTTTGTGCTTTTAAATGTACTCTTCCCTAGAACACTAATGTATGAAAAAGATAAAAGCAGAACCAAGATGGCGGCATAGGTAAACACCTGAAATAGCTGCCTCGCACAACCACTTCAAAAATACAACTAAAAGACAAAATGGACATCATCCAGAACCACAGGAAGGCTGGCTGAGTGGAAATTCTATAACTAGAAGGAAAGAGAAAAGCACATTGAGACTCAGAGGAGATGCGGAAGTAAAGTGCAGAGGTACGGAGGCGCACGCGGAAAGGGCTGGCAACTGAGAACGCGGTTGTCTTTTTCAGTTGGGAGGGAGGCACAGGCTCCCGACTGCTCTGAACTCCAGTTCAGAGCAAAAAACACCCAACCAGAAAAGCAAAAAGCAAAAAGAATCCAAAAATAGGAAGATAGTGTAAGGAGCCTCTGGGACAACTTCAAGCAAACCAATATCTGAACTATGGGGGTGCCAGAAGAAGAGAGAGAGCAAGATATTGAAAACCTATTGGAATAAATAATGACAGAAAACTTCCCCTACCTGGTGAAAGAAATAGACTTACAAGTCCAGGAAGCGCAGTGAACCCCAAACAAAAGGAATCCAAAGAGGACCACACCAAGACACATCATAATTAAAATGCCAAGAGCAAAAGACAAAGAGAGAATCTTAAAAGCAGCAAGAGAAAAATAGTTAGTTACCTACAAGGGAGTACCCATAGGACTATCAGCTGATTTCTCAACAGAAACTATGCAGGCCAGAAGGGAGTGGCAAGAAATATTCAAACTGATGAATAGCAAGAACCTACAACCAAGATTACTTTACCCAGCAAAGCTATCATTCAGAATTGAAGGTCAGATAAGAAAAAGCTAAAGGAGTTCATCACCACCAAACCAGTATTATATGAAATGCTGAAAGGTATTCTTTAAGAAGAGGAAGAAGAAGAAAGAGGTAATGATAAAAATTATGAACAACAAATACATATCTATCAACAAGTGAATCTAAAAATCAAGTGAATAAAAAATCTGATGAACAGAATAAACTGGTGAATATAATAGAATCAGAGGCATAGAAAGGGAGTGGACTGACAATTCTCGGGGGGAAAAGGGTGTCGGGGGTGCGGGAAGAGACTGGACAAAAATCGTACACCTATGGATGAGGACAGTGGGTGGGGGCAGTAAGGGCAGAGGGTGGGGTGGGAATCGGGTAGAGGGGAGCTATGGGGGGAAAAAGAGGAACAACTGTAATAATCTGAACAATAAAGATTTAATTAAAAATAAAGGTAAAAGCAATTGAGTGTGTGTAGCTTGGAGGGAAGTTCCTCAGCATCTGCAGTACCCCCAACGCACAGCTTCAGATCCAAATCCTTTACTTGGAACAAAATTCAAACACTAAAACTCTAAATAAAATGTTAAAGTATCAACTAAACACGATTGGGGAAATAATCCCAATATTTCAGGCAAGTTCAGAAATGCATTAGAGGAGAATCAAGAAGAAATATTTGGCCTTCACTAGGTTTTCGGTTTTCTTTAAAGTTCAATGCATATGATGTAACAAGTGGAGTCGTGAGCGATTGCTTCAGCTGAACTTCAGACACAGAACAGAACACAAAGAGAAAAAGACAACTGCTATTTGCAGCACTTATCTTCACATTCTTTCAGACCTAAGGAAAGAGTGAATGAAAACCAGGTTTTCTGAATGAGTGCTATGATATTATTCTTAAACTTCTCCCTCGTTTCTGGCCTGCCAAGGCCTTGCTCCAACTCCCTAGGTTTCGTTGATAGCAGTTGCTCTTTGTGATAATGGCTGAAATGTGAGTAGGCGCTTCCATTTCAATGTGATCCCAGAAGATTCCACAGGGTGTTCCTGTTAGGGATTGTGAGAGTTGGAGCAAATACTTGGATTTGTTGACTCATTCCAGGAGAAGCTTCTTTCTGAAGTTCCACAAAGCCAGCATTTCTGCTGTGGGTCTTTGCTAACATAACAACAGGGCCACACCTAGACACTGGCAGACCCAATGCTTCAGGAAGCAGTCAGTCAACGGCTAGGCAACACTGTTGGATTGATGGCCTTAGCTCCCATCTGGCTGTTAGCAAGGGGTCATCCTCAGTACCTTTCACTCCCACATACCCATTTCTATCTCAATTGGCCTTGGAACACCACTGTTAGTTATGTATCGCTATCTCACAAATTACCACAAACTCAGTGATTTAAAATAACTTCCACTTAGTATGTCACAATTCTTATGGACCATGAATCCAGGCATAGCTTAGCCAGGCCTTCTGCTTCAAGGTACCAGCCAGGGTTGAGTCTCATCTGAAAGTTCAACTGAAGATGGAGTGACTTCTAAGCTTGATTGTTGGCAGAATTTACTTCTGGAAGATTGTTGGATTGATGGCCTTAGTTCCCATCTGGCTGTTAGCAAGGGGTCATCCTCAGTACCTTGTCATGTGGCCTCACCATCAGGGCAGCTCACAACATGGCAGCTTACTTCATCAGAGCAAGAAAGCAGATCAGCCCTGGCTGGTGGCTCAGCTGGTTGAGTGTCGTTCTGTGCACCAAAAGGTTGTGGGTTTGATTCTCAGTCAGGGCACATACCTAGGGTGCAGGTTTGTTCATCTGGTAGGGATGTGTATGGGAGGCAACTGACAGGTGTTTCTCTGTTTGTTCTCTCACATCGAGAGATTTTAGGGGAACCATGAAGAGGCCTCAGTTCCTAGCTAACTCTTGGTCAGAGGCCACCCTCAGTTTTTCTAGCCCATTCTGTCTCCTGACATCCAATCCTTGGGATGAAGTCATTTGTTCCCAATGAGAAATGAAGTAAGTGCACCTGAAGTTGCAAAATCAGTGAGTTACAATCACTAAGATAATAAGTGATCAGCCTGGCTGGTGTGGCTCCGTTGACCTATGAATGAGGCCACAGTGTGATTCCCAGACAAGGCACATGCCCGGGTTGCAGGTTTGATCGCCAGTAGGGGGTGTGCAGGAGGCAATTGACCAATGATTCTCTCATCATTGATGTTTCTATCTCTCTCTCCCTCTCTTTTCCTCTCTGAAATCAATAAAAATATATTTGAACAACAAAATAATAATTGATCAAAAATTGTGTCTTTTTTTGGGGACAGATTTCAGTAAAAAGAGGTGGAAGGAAGAATAGATGATGGGAGGAACATTGAACCGAGGACTCTTGATGACTATAGAGGAAGGAGGGGAATCATCTCTTCCCTCACCAGAAAATGACCTCAATGACTAAGGTTTGTTGGACTGAAGATCAGAGTGGATCAATAATTGTGACATTTTCCTGTAGTTTGGTCCTGTTATTTATTCCTTCAGCAAGTATTGTTGTGTCCATCCATTGTATAGGATTAGATAAAGTGTTTAGCTTAACAAATACACTTCAACATCTCATAGGGAATTTTTCAAGAAATGAAATATTTCAATATGTTATCAACAACCCATTTTGTTTCTCCTCTTGTGGCTAAAAATCTGTCTTTACATTATTTAATAAAAAAGAATGAACACATGAAAATAATTATTTTACAGTTTTGCAGAGTAGATCTCTACTGGCACTTCTAACCCTCACACCCCTTCTCTTTGTGTGACTCAGGCCATTTGGGCCCACATCGGGCTCTAGGACCACTCCAGAGACATTGAAAAGGGGTCTTAAGGAGCCTTCAGTTAAATACGTGATGATCTGACTCTGCTCAGAGACCCTCCTCGGAATATGAGGTTTCTGACTGGTCCTATCCTGGGACCCAGCACCCACTGCCTAGCCCTTCTCTGATAGAGTCAGGGCCCCTGACTCTGATGGAGCCATGCCCTTTGTTCTCTCTTACCCCCATTTTTGAAATGGGTCCTCCCACTTGTTGTCAAGCCTCTCAGTTGCCCTGTGCTGCCTGCATTTCTTGCTATGGCTTCTACTTTTGAGAACACATGGTGATGTGGGAGCCATCTTCACATTTCCTGCTTTCATTAAAAAAAAAAAAAAAAAGAGTGGAGAAGTACCCTGGCCTCAGAGCTGCTTTAAACAAAATAAAACTTCATTCTTGAGGTGGAAGAGTTTCCAGTTAATAAAAGGTTCTGAATGAGACTTCTAATATTCTAATACCAAAACCAAAAATGGCCAGTGAATAATTATCAGTGCTGAACTGAAACCCACAGAAAAAATACTCTACATGTGTGGCAGAATAGTAAATGCCATGAATGCTAGGATTTTTTTGGAAACTGGAAAATAATTAATGCCCATAAGCTTTTGAACCATACAGATTCTTTTCGTCAGAAAAAATAAAGCAATACAGACACTTATTCTTAATGTCACAGTTTCAATCAGTGACATTTAGGCCATCTAAATGGATAGATGGATGGACAGAGATGAATGGACAGACAACCGGACTGATGAATCATTAGGCAGGTATATCGATAGGAAAATACATGGATGAATAGATGGATAGATGGATAGATGGATGGATGGATGGATGGATGGATGGATGGATGGATGGATTGATGGATGAGTGAATTGATAATTTATGATTAGTTTTGATTGTGTGAACAAAGATTTTCCTTCTCTATCACCACCAGTACTCAGAAGCCATCATCAAAAGGGATCTGACACTAAACACCAGCTAAATAGCAGAAAGGGGACTTCAGTAGGAGGAGCTGCCTTATTCTCTCACTGAGCACTCACCATCCAGGATGGTCATAAGGAATCTGAGGGGACAGATGCTATTCTCATGGAGCAGGTCCACTCCTCATTAGGATGTGGGTGAAATCAGAGCCCTAGTTATTAGCAACCCTCTAACTCTTTTGACTCTGGACCCCTCAAGGAGCCAAGAGTGTAATTTGTTCCCCCTGCTTGGGAAATAAAAACACACACAACACAACAGAAAGCAGCAAAGCAGAAATGAGTCCACTGGGAGGAATACAGCTACCTATATTCCAAGAGCCAAGCATGGAGGAGTCTGTGGTTCCCTCCCTCCCACCTTTCCACTCCTCCAGAGGCTGGCGGAGGCCCATGTGGCGTGAAGAACGACAGAATCGCTGGGGAGGAAAGAGGAAAAGGTGCTGTCGGTGTTTATAGCTTGCCTGCTCAGTAAAGGCAGCATCTAAGGGGGAAAATCTGAGAGGCAGGCCCTGGAAGGTAAAGAGGATACAGGAAGTAGGCCAGGGAGGAGCAGGGTGGGCGTGTGGGAAGCATTTTGCATTAGGTTAGTAGCGGTGAAATGGAAAACATGAAGGACTATACACAGGTCATGGGATATGAGATCTACAGAGAAGTCTTAAAAGCTGCCTTATTTCAGGTGGAGGAGAGGCCTCCCACCAACATGACATGTGAGCTTTCCTCCTTAAGGGGCCCTAGGGAACTGGGGAAAGCAAGCTTGTGTCTGTGCAGCTTTGCTCAAAATACATCACATCCTCAGGCCAGCCTCCACCCTGGTACCCTCTTTGCAGAGACACAAGCGTTGAGATAAATTTTATGTACCTCTCCACTGACCCATGGCAGGAATTCAAACAAATTCAAACAGATAGAGGCAGTCCTCTTTAAGCGCCTATTCTGTGCCAAATTTCTTTCACTGTGTGAGGTAGGCGTTCTTAGGCCCATTTCACTAAGGAAAAGATGGAGGCTCAGGGACAGTGAGTCATTTCCCCAAGGTTCCATTAATGAATCAGAAGCAGATCAAGATTTTTAACACCAGCCACCCCAGCCCTACCAATGGCCAAGGATAGTGTGCTTCCCATCATACTCCTGTCTCTGAATTAAAAGCTGCAAAGGGGCTGAAAAAGGGGGAAGAGAATTGTGTGGCACAGGGCAGTTTCTAAACTGCTACTAGGACCCTATCACTTTGACACAAAACAGGAATAGGTAGTTTTCCATGCGTCTGACACATTCCTGCATATCTTGTGAGCAGAGGCACCGACTGCCTTTGTTATGCTCCACCTTCTCAAGGAAGTGCAGCAAACAGGGTTGGAAGATATAGTAGCTCTCTCTGGAGCAATAGGCTTACTGTCCAGCATAAAAGATTCGGCTTCCCCAAGCTTACAAGCCCTCTTTTGTGACGTACCCTATGACTTGTGCATGTCACCTGGCCCTCCTTGTACTGCCCTGTGGGAACCAGGGTAGCTGACACAAACCTGAAGCTTGTGCTGGTTGCTGTGTCAGGAGTAATGAAGTCCTTTGTCACTGATTCGGGATGGTCACGTCTTCTGCCAACATCCATGAAACCTTGGCACACCATTGACTTGTTAACTTGTAGGTCGGGTAACATCTCAGACTCCATCCACCACACTGGCAGCTTCCTGGGGAAGCAGGGAATTGCCAGAGAAATCCAGACAAATATCCTCCTACCTGTCTTCTGCCATCGGAATGAAATCTAATGCCCTCATGTGGCACACCGGAAAACATTCGCGTACCTTGTTCGTTCTCACAAAACCCTAGGAAATATCCCAGATGCTAAGAAGCCCTTCTCACCAGCTCCCAGTTCCTGAAGGAACACTTAGGCCACCATATATCAATAATACAGTGAGGGTACTTGACTAAGTGCTTAAGATTGCCAGACACTTCTGCAAGCCATAGCTACCTCATTTCTTTTAAAATATATATATATTTTATTGATTTGAGAGAAGAAGGGAGAAGGAGAGAGAGACAGAAACATCAACGATGAGAGAAAAATCATTGATTGGCTGCCTCCTGCATACTCACACAGGGGATTGAGCTCGCAATCCAGGCATGTGCTCCAAACAGTGACCTCCTGGTCATTGGTTGACGCTCAACCACTGAGCCATGCTGGCCAGGCTCATTGGGTCTAGATAATAACTCTATGGATTAGTAAGGATTGTTCTCAGAAAGGTGACTACCTCATACAGATCCCACAGTGTATCTGGACCCATTAGCATCCTGGAAGGCTCCCCTGCCAACAGTGAATTCATGGCTATTCTTAAAACATATTCCCTTTCAATTCTTTAAAACCATTCTTTAAACAAAGAACTGTGTGCTAGTAAGAAGAAGCAATTGCTATTCAGGGTGAAAAAAAAACTTATTTAGTTAATAAGGAACACTTGTTCAAGCAAAGAAGCACTATGGGGCAAGTGAAACTTTATTTTTTTTCCTTAATTATCTGAAGTCCACGTTAGGGTAATCCAAACCTCCATACAGAGAGGATGCAGTCTGCATAACCCCATTTTCTCCCCTTTTCCCTTTGCAGGACATGTCAGGACCGGGAGTGACCTTTTTGGAAGAAGACATGATGCCAAAAGCTGAGGCAGGGAGAGTGCCTTTTGCTGGGCCAAGAGATATAACCAGCTCCTCAGCTCACACTGCAGCCAGGATGGGGGCACAGGCCTCAAACAGAGCCTGCCCACTACTATGGCTACTAGGTCAGAGGGCCGCCAGTCTTCAAGGTGTCCTGCCTTCTGACAAAGCCCACTTTGGGGAGAAGAGACGTGGAGCCCTTCTGGATGAGTGCAAAGCATTCAGGTGCTAGGCTCAAAAAGGTGGGGTCCCACCCGGCCAGCATGGCTCAGTGGTTGAGCGTCAACCTATGAACCAGGAGATCATGGTTGGATAACCTATCAGGGCACATGCCCAGGTTGCAGGCTCAATCCTCAGTGTGGGGCATGCGTGCAAGAGGCAGCCGATCAATAATTCTCTCATCATCATCATTCTCTCTCTCTCTCTCTCTCTCTCTCTCTCTCTCTCTCTCTCTCTCTCTCTCTCTCTCTCTCTTCCTCTCTGAAATCAATGAAAAAAAATTGGGGGAAAAAAAGGTGGGATCCCTCTTGTCACCGGGGAGGGACCCAAGAGAAGCCCTTCACATGTCAGCCATGGCTGATGGATGAGCAGGAGTTCTCAGTGTAATAGACCATGATCAGTTGTAAGAACTATTGAAAATAATGCATTATTGTATTAGTTTCCTAGGGCTGCCCTAATCTACTATAATAAACTGGATGGCTTAAAACAACAAGAATATATTCTTTCACAGGTCTGGAGGCACTGGGAGAGCCACGCTCTCTCTTCTGGCTTAAGGTGATGACTGGAGATCCTCGGCATTCCTCAACCTGCAGCTATTCACCTCCAGTCTCTGCCTCCATCATCACCCGGGTGCCTGCCCTAGGTGTCTGTGTCTGCACACGGCCTTCTTCTCTCTCTGTGTGTCTACCTTCTTATAAGAACACCAGTCATATTGGATTAGGGCCCACTCTACTCCACCATGGCCTCATCTGAATCCACATCTTAATTATATCTGCAAAGACCTGATTTCCAAATAAGTTTACATTAACAGGTACCATGTATGTATTAGGAGGATATAATTCAACCTACAACACTTAATAATGATAAGGCACCCAAGTTTGGGAGCAATATAGTTATCTTGCATCACATAGTAGAGAAACCAGAATAATGTCATTTCCATGCATTTGCACTCTCTCCTCTGTCCACTCCACTCCACTCCACTCCAGGCACGCCAGCCTCCTTTCACTCCCTTACACAAAGCTTCCTTGTCTTAGGGCCTCAGCTCCTGCAGTCTGAAACATGCTTCCCAAGACCTGGCATGGTGGATCCTTGTTCTTCAGAGTCTGTTTGAATACTGCCTGCTCTGGGAGGCTTCCCAGCATACCTCCTTCACATTCTACCCTAGTAGCCTAATGGTCTCCTTGGTAACACTCAGCATCTATCTATATAAATAAAAGCCTAAGTGACCAAGCGACCGAACGACTGGTCAACTGGTCGCTATGATGCGCACTGACCACCAGGGGGCAGATGCTCAATGCAGGAGCTGCCCCCTGGTGGTCATTGCGCTCCCACAGCGGGAGCGCCACTGTCAGTGAGCTTACTGAGTGGTAGTGGCGGCAGCGGCAGCAGGTGCAGCGTAGCTGGGATGAGCGGGAGTGGCGTGGCACCCTGCCAGGGCTCGGGCTCCTCCCTGGCCACCTGCCACTTCACACACTACTACATCCCTCGGGGGATGTCAGACTGCCAGTTTTGGGGGATCAGGGATCCCCAGGGATTGGGCCAAAACCAGCAGTCTGACATCCCCCAAGGTGTCCAGGATTGTGAGAGGGCGCAGGCCAGGCTGAGGGACGCCACCAATGCATGATTCTGTGCACTGGACCTCTAGTTTGCAATTATAATTGTTACACTGGTGTGTAAACTATACTTGGGCAGGAGTTTTAGTCTGCTTTTCTTACTCTTATAAAGACCAGCATAATATCTGGAATGTATAGAAATTCAGTAAGAACCTGTTGATTAAGTGAATGTATGAAGGAGGCATTTTCATGAGTCAGAGAAAGTACCTGGGAATGGCTCCTACCTGGTTAGGGTGGCCCTCCCTTTCACATCACACATCAGTATTCTGTCTTGATTAGGAATCTGGGCTTTGGAGTCAGACGACGGGGGTCCTTC
Organism: Myotis myotis; assembly: GCF_014108235.1. Classification (NCBI taxonomy): domain Eukaryota; kingdom Metazoa; phylum Chordata; class Mammalia; order Chiroptera; family Vespertilionidae; genus Myotis; species Myotis myotis. The sequence goes on along the minus strand of NW_023416323.1, from coordinate 23,547,160 downwards.
CCCATAGCTCCTGTGTGACCCTCATCATGCTACTTGGCCTCTCTGAGCCGCTGTATAATATGGACGTATAGTTCTGACTTCATAAGATTATTGTATGACATCCATTTAACAAACATTTATTGAATATCTTGCCATGATAAAGTAGGGTCGGGCATATAAAGTGTTGCCTAGCAACGTTTGTGGCATGTTGAAGGTTTGAGTAAGTGGCATTTTGCTCAATTAAATATCTAACACCTGAAGACAGAGTGAATGCGGAGCTCCACCAGGTATAGTAAAAAGATGACCAGAGAGACCAAATGTCCTCAGCATCCTCCTGTACTGAAGGTGCCCCACTCTGCCCACCCACTGAGACCAGAGAAGTCTCCACTCCGTCATTGGAGAAAAAAGGCGACGAGACAGTAGGAAAAAGAATGTGAGGGAATATTACCCAACTGAAGCATCATTTCTCACCATTCTGTTGGGAAGTAGAGGGGGTAGGAAGGTTGGCACTGTCAACTCCAGAAGTACCAATCCTATCAGGCGAAGGTGAGTGCTGGGAAGGTGGCAAAGAGAGACAGGAAAGCACAAGCTAAGAGTCAACATCAGTCTGAATCCAGTTTCACACAACCCTTCACACGATCCTCACATCGACTCTTCAAGTCAAGCACTAATATCCCCATTTTGCAGATGGAGAAGACAATCCTGGGAGAGCCTTTAAATGTCCCCAGGAAACTAGTGCTCAGCGGGGCAGGCGGTGGAACGAGGCTTGGCCTGCATTCCTTCTGCTCCCGACATGTGCACCCCTCCCACAGCCAAGACTGCTGGGTGTGGAGTTTCTGAACCACAAACAGGCCAAAGTTATTACTGGGTTGTTCAGTGTGTAAATATGTACATGGGCATTTTCATTCTGTCACTTTTTATAGGGCATAAAGTTATTGGAGTCTATTGGCACAGAGGGCTTTCTGGAATGGCCCTGGCCTCTTATAAGACTCCATACCATCCAAACCATATTAATGAAATATCCTTTTATCTTTGGGGTGAAAGGAGGGAAACCTTGATGTGGTGAAGCGGGACCAGGGATTCTCTACCTCCGCACTACTGGCATTCGGGGCTGGGCGATTCTCTGTCCTGCGTGCTGTGGGATGTCTAGCAGAATCCCTGCCCTCTGCCCACAGTCTAGCAGCACCTCCTCCCCCCGTTTATGACAATGAAAAATGTCTGCAGAGATTGCCACACGTCCCTTGGGAGGGGGCTGGGAAACATCACCCGATTGTGAAACAGCAAACTAGACAAATATGGGTTCAAATTCTTAGTCTACAACTTCTGTGGCTTTGGGAAAGTTCCGCACTCTCCTTGCGACCCTGTTTTCTCATGCAAAGAATGGAGATAGTAATTCCTATCTTGTAAGGTAATTATCTATGGGCTCTGAGTGGAAGCTCAATAAGTGCTTATAAAAATGAGTACGTATTTTTGTACTTTTGGTTAGTTTTCATTATGCACACATTTGAGGATCTTGTTTCCTTTATCCCTGGAGAAGGCAAGGTATACCTTTAAAAATTGGAACTGCCCCTCCCATGCAAATTGCTTTCATATTTATGAATTAACATCTATCTCCTTTCAATCTTTCTAAAACACTTTATTGAGGTATGATTGACACAAAAAAAGCTGCACATATTCAATGCATCCAACTTGATGAGTATGGAGATAAGTACACAGCCGTGAAACCATTACCACAATCTATGCCACAAACACATCCATCACCTCCTAATATTTCCATTTCATCTTTACAACAGTACTACAAGGAAGGTGATGCTATCACCATTTTAAAAACAAGGAAGCAGATTTAGACACATTAAGTAATTTACTCAAGATCACACGGCTAGAAAGTGGGGTTCTGACTTAACAACCCAAGATACTAGAGTATCTTATCTTCCTTCTGCACTAGCCAGGGTCTCTTTCGTTAAGAGTTTACAAGGAAAAATAAGCAATTGCCTTCAGTGGGGGTGAACAAAAGGTTATGGAGTACAGAGAAGGCATAGTTATCTCATCTGAAAGGTTCTAGAAAGCTTGCTACCAGAGAAGATACGAAGAGAATCATAACGAACAATTTGGAGGTAGCCACACTGGAAGAGGGAAACAGTCCAGAGAGAGCCGACAGGGATACAATCTGCTGGCATTGAGAAAGAATATGATGGAGGTCATGCAAAATGGATCAACTGCCCAGCCAGCATGGCTCGGTGGTTGAGCTTCGATCTACGAACCAGGAGGTCACAGTTTGATTCCCAGTCAGGGCACAAGCCTGGGTTGTGGGCTTGATCATACCCGGTGTGGGGTGTGCAGGAGGCAGCCGATCGATGATTCTCTCTCATCATTAATGTTTCTATCTCTCTCTCCCTCTCCCTTCCTATTGAAATCAGTAAAAATATATTAACACACACACACACACACACACACACACACACACACACACACACACAATGGATCAAGTTTTCATGGGAAGGGGAGAAGGAAAGAAGGAGATAGGAGGGAGGTAGGAAGGGCTAGACAAACAAGGGATGTGTCTCGCTGTGGTGTTTGGAGCACTTCCGTTCTTGAATGCTTCATCTCTCTGTGTCATACTTCTCACATGGACCCCCTCACATCTCTTTCCAGTGGTTTAACAGGACATAAAGGACTCCATGTCCTTGTGTAGCTGCAGCTATGACGTGAAAACACCACCCTTCAGCAAGTGGAAATGCTGTCACGATAAAGTTGATCTTGTGGGTTACCATGTCCTTTGGCCAAAAGAGGATATTTTCCCATTGATTTTCAGAGAGAGTGGGGGTGGGAAAGAGAGAGAGAGAGAGAGAGAGAGAGAGAGAGAGAGAGAGAGAGAGAGAGAGAGAGAGAGATGAGGGAGACACATGGATTGGTTGCTTCCTGCATGCCAACCAGGGTGGATCGAACTTACAACCCTTTGGTGCGCTGGCCCAGACTCCAACCACTGAGCATCACGGCCAGGGCTAGGCTGCTGCACTTCATACCGGACCTGTGACAAACCACACACCACCAGGTTCTTCCCAGGAGCCTGCCTGAGAACAGACGCCCAGCTCAGCAAACAAAGCAGAGGCAGGGCTCTGACAGGCTGAGGGGGACGGCGAAGGGGCACACCAGTTTGGGAGGCCGGGCGACTCTAGGATGACTCTCAGCACCGATTTATGAGACCGGATCGCTGTTGACCTTGGCAGGCCCTCAGAGGCCACTGCTTCCTGGGGAGGAGGGTCCCTCAGCAGTACCTTCAGCACATTAGGGGCTTTTCATCATGAGCAGCAGGCAGGCAGGCTGCCCTTTCCCTCACATTTTAAAACTTTCAAACAAGGAATGTTAATTACATTTCAGACTTGAGAAATCTAAACTGTCCATCTGGCTGCTCCACAATGTATACATGTAGAAAGTGGTCACTGGGTTGAAGGCAAGACTTGTGGAGTTTCTCCTCGTATCTCCCGCACCTTGGACATAGTGGGTACTTGGCAAGCGGTGGGGGACAGGAAATGAAATTGTAATCCCTATGGTCGCGTAAAAAAATATCTTGTTCATCCTTAGTTTTCACAGCTCCAATCACCACTGATAAAAATACGAGGTATCCAGAATATCTGTGGATTAATTATTCCCAAAGGATATTATGTTGCCTTTGTTCTGGTTTTGAAAACAGCAGGGCAAGTTGGAAAAGGATTGTTCCAGGCAAGGAGACAGTAACACCTGGAAGTCAGAGAGTTCCATAGATAAACACATGCAGACTCACATATATGTGTGTGTGTGCCCGCATATTATCCAAGTGTAAAGTTTTTAAGTCACCACATAAATAACAAATCATTTGTAATGCAAAATTCCCTACCCTAGAAACACTCCTTACAGAATGAAGAAAAGAGAAAGAGTGAGTAGAGAAGTGAGGTTTTGTATTGCAGCCTGAGATGCCAGAGGGCTTGGAATGGATGTGTTGCTGACTGTTGGGGACCAGGGTGCTGGGATGAAAGTGATGGGGGGAGGGGCGAGGTCAGAGGCTCTTCACTATTGGAAGCTGCGCAGCCAAGCTTCAGGGAGCGGGAATGGGTGGCTGGAGTTTCCAACGCACACAATCAAGTGAGTGCTAGCTTATCTACTAAAACAGTCTAGAAGTCTCTCCAATTAAAATCCAAAGATGGTCAAGAAATAATTCTTCTGTTATTCTGTACAACGGCCGTTGACGGGAGGTGGTGTTTGGCTGACGCTGGGGGCCTGTGAGGTCCACCTGACCCTCTCATCGGGAACACACAAGGAGTTTTGTATTTATGTTCAGGGATTCATAGCCCCCTGGGAGGCCAACCATGGACCTTCCTCTGGAGATAAGAGGGTTGGTAAATGGATTGTGCACAGAAATAGCTCTTTGAAGTAAGTAAAACTCCTACCATAAACTTCTAATTAGTTTTCCTTCTTATGGATAAGCTCCCATTTTGATAAAGTTGCTAAGGAGGCTTACTGAAGGATGTCAAGGACTCACCTCTGGGATGTTCCTGCTCCATGAAGGTGTCAATGAGTAAGTCTTCGGGGGAGTTTCAGGGGGACTGAGAGATTTCCCTGCTTTCTACCTGAGGGAAATTGGACCAGATATCTCTCCTTCTTGATTTTCCTCTTATCAGTAAGAGGAAAGGATTGTGCCATATAATCTCCAAAGCTCCTTCCAGCACATGAGAAAATGAACACTCACATCCCAGACCCTCGGGACATGCTGATAAGCCTTCCCTGGAGAGAAACCCATAGTTAAAATGTGACATTTACCAAACAGAAGAGCAAGATCTTTCTGCAGACAAAGCAAGCAGGAACAGAGGCTATGTTTCAATGGAGAACTAAAAATAAAAGTTGTCTCATTTTCTCTCACCCCATGCTTTGAGGACTGAAAGCTATTCTTGGGTATAAAAAAATTCCTCAAAATATTAATAGTGGCAGAAAATTAACTGTAATAAACTGCAAAGATCTCTCGCAAAGACCGGAAGAGAGAGAAGGTGTCTGTTCTCCTCTAGGTTCCTCTGTTGACCTCACCATCCGCTTTTATTGACTACAGATGAAACCTGACCAAAACTGCAGAGGAAGGGGAGCACCAAAGGTGAGCCAGCATGTGCTGGACATCATTACAGGCCACGTCTACCTACCCCCAAACCCCATGTGCTTCTCAATAGACCCGCTGCCTCCATGAAGATCTGCTGTGTGATCTCTACAAAGATGTTTCTGCATCTGAAATCAAAGAGGAGCTAACACTTCCCACATGACCCAGATCTGTAAATGCCCAACGCTACCCAAACAGCCACACATAATGACGACAGACACTGAAACAAGGGTTGGCCCTGAAACTGCATTTGGAGGGGAACACTCCATGTCACTCAATGATGAAATTCCATAGCAAGGATGAGAATTCTGGGCCAGTCTTTTTCCCTGACCAGCTATGAATCCTGAACAACTAGTTAGCGTATCTAGCCTTCTGTTCCTTTGCCTTTAAAACACAGATGAATAGTATCCTTAGACCCTGTCCTCACTAAACCTTAGTGATAATCAAGCAAAATAATATATGTAAAGACATCTTGAAGAGAACAAAGTAGTGCTTTATGCATGTAATGTTTGAGAATTTCTAACATATATTCTGAATCTTTAGTGCCAGCCATCATCGGTTCAGGTAACTACAGCCCAAAGCAACCAACCAGATAGTTTCACATTTTGGACCTAACCTATATATAATTCACTTTTGGCTGTATTTGCATTACCATGCCCATTAAAGAATAAAATAGGAAATAAAAATAAAAGCAGATTCCAAGTACATTTCCATTAGAATAGCCACATGCCCCCTTGACTAGCTAGAGCCCCAAATATGAGTTTCTAGTTTCACCCAGGAGACTGAAATGTCTGTTTATTTCAGTGTGAACTTCTTTTATCCTAGCTCATATCTCTCTTTAATGCCTGGTTTCCAACCATCACATTGTAATAAGGATTTAAAGTTAGGCCCTCCCTGTCACATAGCTAACAAGTGGTGTTATTATTCAAAGGGAGGTCTGCTTGACTTAAAAGGTGATGCTCTTTCCACGAATGCTACCCTGCCTCCTACAGCAACAAAGACTAAACATGAGAAATAAAGCTTGAAATTCCACTTGTCTGATTAATACAGAGTGCCTATCTGGAGATTTATGTTTGTTTTTCTACTAAATAAAATGGTTACATTTCCCCAGCCAAGAATACATTGGGCTAATTAATAACAGCTTTCTTTCAAAGTCTACTAGACAGAAAAAATTCTGCCCCCTGGGACCTATCCCTCACACAGGCCATGGACAGACCATCCCTAGAGTTCCTCAGCAAGAGACCCCAGAGAACAATCACACATTGACACACCATGGGCCATTCACACCTTAGCGAAGATTAGCACTGGTGAATTGTCAAGCAGAAACTAATATGGAATGAATGGAGGCGGGGAGAAAGGGCAGAAGAGAAGAGGGAGGAGGAAGGAGGGAGGGAAGGAGAGAGGGCGGGAGGGAGACAGGTATGAGAAGGTAAGGAAAGAAATCTTGAGAGCCTAATCTTTTCTAGGCACATCCTAGGTAACATATACATTGCTTCATTTAACTACATACAGTATTATGGCTATTTTGTTCATTATTTACTATTTATTCAAATGTGTTAGATCAACTTGATGAGTTATAATTTACATACAGCGAAAGGCAGAGTTTGAGTTGATTCATGGAGATAAGCATCATTATAATCATGCGATAGAATGTTCCCGGCACCTTAAAATCTCTCCTTCCCTTTTCCAGTCAGCTCTCTTAACCCCAGATTCTGGCAATCACTAATCTGATTTCTCTCCATACAAGTTTACCTTTTTGGACACTTCAAATAAATGAAATTGTACAGTATGTAGCCATTTGCATCGGACTTCTCGCTTAGCATATTGTTTTTGAGCTTTACTCATGTTGTAGCATGTCTCAGTATTTCATTCTTTTTTGAATGGCATTCTTTTTGGAATAGCATTCCATTGTATAGATATTTCACATTTGATTTATCCATTCTTCTGTTGATGAATTGTTTCCAGTTTTTGTCTATCACTAATAAAGCTGCTGTGAACATTTGTGTCAAGTCTTTGTGTAGACTGGTGCTTACATTTCTCTTGGACCAATATCGAAGAGTAAAACTGCTGGAATGTATGACAGTGTATATTTAACTTTTCAAGAAATTGCCAAATAGTTCTTAAAAGTGGTTGCACCATGCCTGAGCTGGTGTGGCTCAGTTGGTTGAGCATAATCCTATGCACCAGAAGGTCATCAGTTTGATTCCTAGTCAGGGCACATGCCTGGGTTGCCCGCTCGATCCCCAGTAGGGGGCGTGCAGGAGGCAGCTGATAGATGTTTCTCTCTCTCTCTCTATAAAATCAATAACAACATATTTTTTAAAAAGTGGTTGCACCATTTTATACTCTCATCAGTAATGTTGAGAATTCTGGTGACTTTACATCTTTGTCGACATGTCAGTCTTTTTCTCAGACATTCTTTGGGTGGGTAGTTGTGTCTCATTTTGATTATAATTTGCATATTCATGATGACAAGTGATGTTGAACATCTTTTCATATGCGAATTAGTTATTCACATATCTCCTTTAATGAAGTGTCAGTTCAAATATTTTGCCTATCTTTTATCAGGTCATTCATCTTATTATTGAGCTATAAGAGTTCCTAAACATTCTGGTTATTAATTTTTACCAGAAATATGTATTATGATATTTCCTTCAAGTCTGTGGCTTAATGTTTTTTTCTGATCTGAATGGTACCTTTTAAAGAGCAAACATTTTTTAATTTTAATGAAGTTCAATTAATCTTTAAAAAATTTTTATGGTTTATGATTTTTAACTGTTCTATAATAAAACCTTACTCACCCACAGATCACAAAGATTTTCTTCTACAAATTACCTTCTAGCTTTAGGTTATACAATTAAGTCTATGATTCTAATCAATTTCTGTATATGGTGTGAGGTAAGATTCAAGGATTTTATTTTTTCCTCATTTGGATATCTAACAAATGGTTTACTCTCATCATTATTTTTAAGAAAGAATATCTTTTCTCCATTGAATTACCCTAGTACCTTTAATTGTGTGGATCTTGCATTATATTTGATTGATCTATATATGTCTATCCTTACGCTAATATCACATTATCTTGGTCACTGTAGCTTTATAGTAGTTTTTAAAATGACATGATGCTAGTCATCCAACTTTGTTCTTTTTCAAAATTGTTTTGGTTATTATGGTTAGTTTATATTTTCATATGGTAATAAAATTATAAGTCAACTTGTCAACTTCACAAAAAGAAAAGCCCACTGGGATTTTGATTCGTATTGCATTGAATCTATAAAATCTATAGATCAATTTGGCGAGATGTAAATTAAAGAGAGCCTAAAATACTGAATTTCCCAATTCATGAACACATTATATTTCTTCATTTATTTTATTCATTTATCTTTTTAAGACTCTGGATTACATTCTGACTTAGTCTTAGGACTAGAAAATATCTAAGTGACGACTGAACCCAAAGGCCTCATTTTGTGTGTAATAAATCATGGTTTTTTCACCTAACTAAAGAAAGAAAATATTTTTATTATCAGCCTAGTGTCCTTTTCCCATCTTTCTTGCTCAACAGAGGTTAATTTAAGTTAGATGATAAAGAAAAAGATATAAAAGAAAGAGATATAAAGAAAAAAATGCCAAGTATATTTGAGGTAGAAGAGATCTTTCTTTAGAGTGCATGCATTCATGCATGTAAACACACACACAAGACATACACAGACCCCAACCAGGGAAGTAAAGAGAAAGATCTAACATGGACAAGGAAAGTGACTGGAAGAGGAAACTGGATTAATAACTGTAACTGTGGACTTGATATTTGGGTCCCCTTCAGTGTCCGTCAACAGATGCCAGTAATGCCTGTGCAAGGTGGACTGTGATTCCCAAAGTTGGTGCTGCCACAGACGGAATCATACGGGCTTCTGGATTTGTAACAGGGCCCTACATAGTCAAGGGAATTAGAGCCCAGCAAGGGTCTGACTTTACTTGATAGTAAAGCAAAACATAGCAGAGTCAGATATGAGTCCCAGGCTGGCCTCATTACGAAGAGCAGTTGGTCCCAGATGAATGAAGCCTGATCCCTGCCCTGCACAAGCTGCCCCACACTCCACCCCTGCCTGGAGCCATGCTTATATACAGTGGCAACACAGCACATGTCACATGACCCTAATAACACTGGTAGTGTATTTTCATGATGAGTTTCTGCCTACAAAGCAGTAGGCAGTAGGCATTGGTAAGTCTATATTCGTTATTTACATATTGAAATACTTCTATAGGTGATAGAAACTAGTGGTTTGTTTCTATAGAGCCTCTAACTGCTCCAACTGCCCCAAACAGCATCTGTACATGATCTAACAACCAAAGAGTTAAAGCTTGGCACAGATGCCCCTCACCCCCACCCCTAAGGTCCCTAAGGACATGGAAGGACATGGCCTCCATCCATCCTAATTGGTGCCCATGTCATGCCAGTTGTTAAATATTTTAAATATCATCACTTTCTACAGAAATGTTTTAGAAGACATTTGATTTCACAATTCCCATTTCCTTAATATTCCTGGCCTATGTATTGCTTTCCATTCTCACAGATACTATATCTTACCTAGAATATAAGTGAGCTTTCTTCATGGTTGTAAAAAAACACATAACAGCCACTATCACTTCTTAAGTACCTACTATATTCTGACTTGTTATGGGCACAATCTCAAGTGATCCCCAAATAAACCTACAGAGCAGGCATTTTTGTCCTCATATTATAAGAGCCTGAGGCTCAGGGTGGTTAATTAACTTCCTCAAAGCCAACATCTGGGTCTTGAGTCTTTCCATCATGCCTCATCGTTTTTCCTGATTTGAGTAATAAAAGTTGTTTAAAAATAAATTCTCAATTAAAATATGAGAATCATTCTCAACTGTTCCAGTTCATTTAAAAATGCACACCACCTCTCATTGTAAGATGTCATCTTTATTGAGCTTGTGCTTACCAACTCATGATAAAAGTATGAAAGTATCTGGCCTCTTCTGGCAATAGCCTGACAGCTTCTCACTACAGTGGGGACTGTAGTCACACGTGCTGAGAATGTGAAGTCACCCACTTTAAGCCCTGCACGAATACAATTATTCACGTTTGCAGTCCAACCCTTACATTTGTGTTTTTTATTTATATTCTCAGCCATCATTTTCTCCTGCTTTCATACTCTCTTGTTATAAAATAATACATAGATTTAATACAGGCAGGCTTTGCGGCAGTAAGAGGGCTGGATTTAGTGGTTTCTAGGGGGGAATTATTTGGGATAACTAATTGAAACCAAAGTGCATTACCATTCCTTGCCTGCAACAATAAACACTAGGTCTTCAAAGGCTGACCAAGTTTCCAGTGATTCCCAACAATAGCAGTTGTCATTTTCAAATGATGGTCCTTTTGAAACGCCAAGTGGAGTGAAGAAAAAGTGTGTGCTATTGCTGATTAGACAGGAATATGACTTGCAGAGGCCTATGTTACTCTCTTGTCTGCAAATTTTCTGCCCTGATTAATTACAAAGAGTGCCAGAGTGTGTTGACGTTAGTTAAAAGCATTTGCTCTTTCTAGCCTGTCGTTATACCAGAATTAAGGATTTCTGTGTCGAGGTGAGGTCAGGAGGGTTCAGATCTGTTTTCCACTGATAAATCTTTCTGTCCCATAAGGATTAAAGGAACCCAAGGCTTTCATATGTAAAACTAATACATGATCGCCTGTGTGTATATGTCCCCATGATCAAAGAGCTCTTGGCCAAGTGGGAATGCCTCAGAGAGATAATAAGTAATTTGTTCACTGCAAACATTACAATTATCTATCCCTCTACAAAGTACTGAGAATAAATTCTCTAATCAGAGTTAATTAGCATCCTTGATGCTTTGGGTTTAGCTGACTAGTTTTCTTAAAGGCACAGGAACAGGAAAAATTACATGCCTTTTCAGAGCCAACTTTTTAAACTCCTTCAAAGTTACTTGGAGTGTCTGTCTACCAATTAGCTCAACCCATTTACTTCAATTTGATGAAAATCAATTGAGCAAAATTCACTGAGATTTTCCTCTATGTTCATTTACTCTTCCATGCATTTCTTTGTTGACTCTCTACTCTGTGCCAATGTAGCTTTTTTAAGGGCTTAATGTGTCCTCAAATTCACAATACAACATGGGATTCCATAAAGATGGATGAGTATAGATGCCATGGGAGCCAAAAAGAAGAGAGCGGGTGGAAACGACCTCTCTCAGGAGGTGACGTCCTAGGTTGGTTTGGAAGAATAAGTAGGAATTTGGAAGGTTTATATGAGAAAGAGGGAGCATTTCAAGAAGCATATACAACAAAGCCATGTGAAATAACAACAGCAATAAATATTTATTCAGAGCTATGTGCCATATTCTGTGTATATTCTAATTCATTTAATCTTTCCCCAAAATGCTACGGAGTAGATTCTATTATTATTCCTTTGCACAAATGAGTGCAAATGAGGAAACGAGGGTAGAGAAGGTAAAATACCTAAAACCAGACACAGAGCTGGTAAGAGGTGAAGTCAAGATTAGAACCCAGGCCATCAGACTCCCCAGGCTGTGTGTTATACCAACTAGGCAAATGCATCTGAGTATGCACACACACACTGGAAAAAATAATTTATTTTCTTCAAAGGAGTCATGATGTGTTGGGGTCAGTGAGACACAGATACATCTAATTTTCCCTGCACTTAATACACTCTCTGCATCAAAGAGTTCTACACAGAAAATGCAACATCCACGGAGATCTGTTACAGAGGAAAGTTAGGAGGCTCTTTATGGGGCAAGGGCATGACTCTGAAGAATGTCAGCTGACCACCCAATGCCTCGCTTTGTTTTATAAACACAAAACCACATATGGATGGAGCTCTTCAAGCAGTGCCTGATTTCCGGGAGGCATCTGACTTAGGGGCCATTCCTCCCCTCTCCCCTCAAATCCAGCCTCCTGCACCAGATAGTCTAAAGCCCTCCTGTTTCAGTTGATCACTCTCTTCTTTTGTGCTATCATGCTCATGTGACATGGAGGGAAAGAGGGGGTGATGGACAATTAGAGTAGACTCTTCTCTGCTCTCTCACTCAGAGAGAAATCCTGGGATTAAAATAACTTCACTTAGATTGGCCTTTACAGTAGTGTCTACTTCAGAATCACATTCTCACAGCAATGGTCCAATGCCTGAGAAGTAGCTGTTATTACATTAGTCATCCGTTTTTCATGCTATTTTCTTCTTTCATTCGTCCAACCACCCTCCAAACTACGCATTATCATCTCAATTTAATGGTGATAAAACTGATGCCTGTATAGTTTATGTGACTTGTTCACACTCATATACTCCTAATACTAAAAGAGAGTCACGATTTTTTTAGGCCCCCCCTTTTTTGTAAACTGTGGATTCACATTGTTAACCATTCCGTAAATTCTTGGTAAATTCTTCATTAACGTTAAATGAATTGAAAAATGGCAAAAATCCAGGCCATTTTCCCTTTATTTTAAGAGAAATGTAGACTGAGTTTGGAGTAAGAAATCTTGGTATCGCCGAAACCGGTTTGGCTCAGTGGATAGAGCGTCAGCCTGTGGACTGAAGGGTCCCGGGTTCGATTCCGGTCAAGGGCATGTACCTGGGTTGCGGGCACATCCCCAGTGGGAGATGTGCAGGAGGCAGCTGATCGATGTTTCTCTCTCATCGATGTTTCTAACTCTCTATCTCTCTCCCTTCCTCTCTGTAAAAAATCAATAAAATATATTTTAAAAAAGAAAAGAAATCTTGGTATCAAGTTCCAACCATGTAGGCTAAACTCAAGTTGCATGAGATTTGACTTCTTTAAACATCAGTTTCCTCACCTAGAAAAAAAATAGTATCTTCCTCATAAATACAGATGAAAAGTAAGGGAGATGGTATATGTTAACATGCTTTTTAAATCACCCAACTGGTTTTTTGTCCTTGTGGGGGGGGGGGGGGGGGAAAAAGAAGACAGAGACAGAAATTCTGAAGCCTACTTGGGGGAAAGTAACTATATTTCTTCCTTGGTTTTCTTATCTGGAAAGTTAGTGGTTTGGACTAGGTGGTTTTCAAACTCCTTATCCAGAAGGTGAAGTCCTTTTGCAAGTAAAAGTCTCAACATATGGCAAGGATCAATCCATGTATCTATACTTGACCATGACTCTGAGGGTGAGGGTTCGAAAACCTTAGGGCTCAACAATTGGTGACATTCTAGGATTCAATGGTCCTGTGTTTGAGGCTATGCACATAGAACAACAGCAGTAGATCCAAAAAGGATACCATGCTCTTAACACCAAAACTCTGTTATTGCTTTACAAAAGCTGGTCATTGTCATAAAAATAATCCAAATCCAGTCATCAATAACCATGTGTTCTGTGACACAATTCCTACTCATTCCAACCTCAAAAGCCCAATGACATTTTCATGTGTTGATCTGCCAGCCTCCTGTACAGTCATCCTTAATTCTTCCATTTCCCATGCCCACTAATAACTCCGTCATAAATCTTATGGCTTTTAATCTCTAACATACATCTTGAATCTCTCTACTTCCTTCCATCTCCGCTGCCATTTTCCAACATCAAGGCAATTAGCTTTGTCCAGACAATAAAGAATAATAACTTGTCCCCTCCCATCTTCTCTCCACATAACATCAAATAAATAAATTCTTGATATCCAAATAGCTCTTAGATAAAATCGAAATTCCCAACTATAACCTCCAAGACCTGCTCCAGCCACACTGGCTAAACTTGACTCACAGGCCAAAAATCTTTCCTCTCTCTGGGCTTGGCATTTATCCTACCATCCATTTAGAATATTTTCCCCTACCTTCTTGCTAGCTCACTCATGTGCAGCCCCAGATCAAATAAATGTTCTTTCTCATAGGAATCCTCCCTGATCATATCAAGTTCTTCCCATCTATTGTTTAACCTACATATTCCCTCCATAACCCTAACCATGCTTGGTACTTATTTGTTTGCTTGTTTGGCTTCTATTTGCCCACTAGAATATAAATCCCATGCAAGTAAGAGGACCTAATTTTTTTTTTCATTCCCCATTATTATTTCAGTGCCTAAAACAGTACCTGGAGCACAACAGATGTTTACTAAATATCAGCTGATAGACTCTGGCTAGAATTGCACTTAGGATGGCACTAAAAAGGCAGAAATACAGTTTGTTCTTCCCACCAGCACAAGATAATTTAGCACCATCTAGGGTGAGCTATTTCCAACCTTATGAAATGCTCTGTCTACAAGGAATGGATGGTGGGGTGGAAAAGGGTCTCCTAATAATTTGCTAGGAGATAATTCCATTTTATGTAGGGAATCAATAGAAAAATGAACTTCAACATATAGAAATTCACGTTTTCAGAATACACTTCCTCTTAGTATTTTGGAATGTCAAATGTAAAGTATCCACTATGTGTAGGCTCCATGGTACACTAGTGAACATATGGTCTGTTCTCCTGATCTCATGAAAATACAAGAAAATAAACTTGTCAGTTAATCACAGGAAACATCAAAAAGGAAAAATCATCTAAAATGCTGTCTACACTAGATTTTTAAACATTAAGATCAAAGTACATTCTGAGGAATTTTTTTTATTACTGTGTCCTATGAAAAGGGACCCTCCAGTAGATGCTTGTTTCAACAGTTTCTCTTTTGACACAGCAAAAAAAAAAATTACCAAAATATTTAAAATATTAACCGTTTGTTAATCCAATATTATAATTGTAATATAAACAATTTGTAATTCCTGAAACTTGAAACTAGGCTAATTTATAAGCTTAAATGACTTTATATACATGTCTGTTTTCAAAGTCAGGCACCAAACAAATGGTAGCTGGGATGAGTGCTCCATTTTCATCATGAAACTGCAAATCCATCATCTGTGAGGCGACCATAAATTACGCATTCAGGGGAAATTCCTCTCGCTGGGCCTGCTGGGGGAATCCAAGAAAAGCAGTAGGAAAAATGACTTACTACCTCTGAACGCTGACCTGAGACGCATACAGATACTTCACTGCGAGGCAGCGGAACTGGTAGGATGTGTGATGCAGCCACAGAGTCCAGATGAACTTCCAGGAGTGAGGAAGAGGAGACAACGGTGGAAAACGGACTCCAATGCTTCATCTCCACCCTTCTCCCCCTTAATTTAAAACATCTCTAGAAATCCAATTTGCACTTTTCAAAATACAACTGTTCGACATATCGGGATCTTACCCACCACAGCCCAGAAAGCAATCTGATGTTGCCTCTATCTTCCACACACAGTTCTTGGCAAATGCATGTTTGTATATTAAGTGCCAAATGCATATACAAAGTGCATGAAAAAAATTAATAAACTCTAAGATGATAAATAAAATGCCTAACAAATAGGGGGATATGGGAATGGGTGTTTTCTAACGTGGCAAGGATAGTCCTTCCCTTTGATGAACTGAAGCCTGAGTGAAAAGGGTTGTGGGTCATCTCTCAACAGAACTGAGACCCTGGAACATACTGTACGTTATTTTTCAGCAACATAAAAGCATTAACTCCTATTTCATAGGATAACCATTATCAGTTAAACTAGACACTGTATGCACATGGGCTGGAGCTCAGGCGTGTTCTATAAATATTTCTAGGATGAATACAAGCAGGACAGATGGTAGATGTGCTTGTCCAAGTCACCCCAGAGCAGAGACACAGAACTGATGTGACAGTAGAAAAAGGAGGGGGAGTTTGGCTTGGAGTGGAAGCATTTGGGTAACATGCTCAATAGTATAGAGACTGGGCTCAGAAATAAAACCTTGTGTGACCTTGGGAAAATAACTTGATGGCTATGAACTTCAGTCTCCTTGTCTGTAAACTGGAAATAGCATGAGTACCTTACTCAGTATATGACAAACTTAATGACAGCAAAATGCTTAGGATAGGTCTGACACATAAGAAAAGCACTCAATAAATGTTAGTTATCATGGTATTATTACTACGTATAATTATTATTAGCAAGGACTAGCCAACACTACTTATTTGGGATATTTGGGGGAAACTGTGAGCTCTCATCAATGATTGCATGTAACCAGAACATGGAGGACTACCCTTTAAGAAGGCCATGCCTTGCCAGGTTACTAAGACCCCACGCACCTTTGGATTCTAGTCACAACTGGAAGCCATTCTTACCTGCTGAAATATGTAGGACTTTCAGAAAGGCCTCCCACTTTAAATTCTCAGCAGAGCCAGGTCATAAAATGGCACTTATTTCTCTGGTCCATTTCTTGGCAGGCGGGCCTTTTAGCATCCTGCAACTACTCCCCAAGCCTCCGCAGCGTCTTAGGGTATTTCCCATTACAGGACCTCCTAATAAAGTGCAAGACAAATTGGTGGCCAGGGGAGAGAAGTGTCTTGTGTTACATTTTGTGCTCCTTTAACTAGTCCATCTGTGATTTACAACTCAACAGAGGGATAGACTTATAATTCAGGGGTGAGAGAGCTGGAGGAGTAAAATGTGGAGAATGAGACTGGAAGTACCACATAGCAGCTGCACACGCTAGGGACACTTGGCTATTTTGTTTTCCGGAAGCAGAAGCTAAGAAAACAAAGGGGATGCAACAGAGGACATGATGTAAGCATGGGACTGAACACACATAAATAGACTGGGAAAACTGCAAAAGTGCACAACCAGTTTTGCCTGTTAGAGCTAAAATCATGCTAGAGACTGTCTGGACTCCATACAAAACTTAGCCTGTGAAAGTAATTCCAATGGAGGGCTGGGGGGAGCAAAAAACACCTCAATAGATATTTTTGTAGATCTTATAAATTTCCTCTCAAATTTCAAGTTTATACTTCTTTTCAAAACTAGAATCTACCATATCTTAAAATTTGGGAATGACGTAGCAATTTTGATGCTTTCAAGAAACACTTTTTTAAATGTTCTAGTCATTAATTATTACTCTAAAGGTGCTCATATATCTTATATCTTATTTGCTTTCTCTATTTAAAAATAACATATTTAACTTTTTTTTTAGCCAGGAAATCTAAGGACAAAATTATATCTTAGCTGAGAAGATGACATTTTTTTAAAAATTAAGCTATCAGTTGTTTGTCCAAATAAATGAAGGTAAAAACATATCTTCCTTGACAACAGTTGATTTATCCTAATTACAGTGAGGCATGTTACATCTCAGGTTTAAATAAAACAGAGTGCAAAAATGTAATGCATTAGTTCAGTTCTATTATTAAATATCTGCTGGGAACACATATGAAACACAAACTTAATGGTGAAAAATCTGGGACTAACTTCCTACAACAAAGAGAAAGCATGTGAAAGGAATCTGGGGGCTCAGTAGAATAGACACTTCCGTGCCTATTGTCCAAACAAGTCATTGTCCATTCATTGCGGGATGTGCAGGTTCAGGCTCTGAACTCTTTCCATAGCCTTTTGGTGGTAGCCAAACTCCACCTAGTGACGGGACACTTTCTTTGGATGTGAATCAGGAAACTGAAGCTAAATCTCCAAATACTAGTATGCCCCATGACCATCCACCATCCACATCTCTCCTGAAAAGAACTATGCAATCATTCTAAGAATGCTTCGATCACTTCATTTTATCCAGTCGTGATGTGCATTCAACAAGTTAGGAAATCACTCAAATATTACTGAAATAACAGGCTGATAGAGACGCTTCCAGGGTCTAGAAACACAGGATGGAAAGCCTCCTCTTTATGGGAACTTGCTGAACGTTTTGAACCTTCGCTACTCAAGTTTCATCTACACTGCTCTGTCTTCACTGAGCAAATAATTTTCCAGTATTTATTATGCACTAGTCACTAAACTTCTTTAAGTTCAATATGCCTCCTTAATTCAACAAAATCTAGGTTCAAAGAGTAGTGGAGGGTAAGAGAATACAGATAAGGAAGGAAGGCAGAAGCAAATAAGTGATTACTTTAGCCCAGAAAAGAAAAATAGGTATGCTCAGTGGAAGTCAGCCTTACATTTGGACTGGATCACGCATATGATACAGAAAACCATAGACCTCACTTCTCATCCCAACCCCAGCCCTATTCAAAGTGGAACAGAATGATGGACAACCATGTAGGGGTGAAACTCGGAGAAGAGAAACAAAGAGCCTAAATGATCCAAGTGGATATGGAGAGAAAAGGGAGGGAGAAATTGGAACATTCCAGAAGAAGGATTCCTGTACTGTCCATGGGGGAAGGGTAGTCAGGTAAGGAGGCCCCGAAAGTCCATGTTATATAACCCAGGCCCATTGAAGGGTAGGGTTGGACAAGTTGAAGAGCATATAGGAGCTGGTCTCATCATAGATTTTCGTATAGATAGATTGGAAGATAGGATCTGAACTTGAAATAAATGACTACATTATGCATTCTTTAGATGCTGTATATGTACTTAATCAGAAAATATAAAGTTGCTTAATAATGGAAGATAGGTAATTAAGTCCTTTCTTAAAGTAAAATCCTGAAAGCCATTTATTCACTCATTCATTCAACCAATAATGATTAATTTGTGGAAAGTGCCAGAAATACTAGGAGCTCTGACTCTTACCCTTCCTTCGTCTTCCATAAGCTCTACAATTCTTCAGCACAAGGAAAGAGTCAGGAGCCCTGTCGCTGAGCCTTCTTCCTTCCCCCAGGGAGGGAGGGAGCCACAGGATAGAGTGTTGGGTGAGACAACACCATCCCTTGGGCATTGAAGTGGGTGAAATGAGGGGTGAGAGAAGCCAGGAATTAGATAGGAAGACGCAGCACTTTTTCTGCCTCATTGAGTCATCCTCACACGGCACATAACCACCAGGGACATCAAATGACAACTCTCCTAAATATTTCTCATGTGACAATTGACCTTAGAACAATAAAGTAGAAAAAAAAGAAAATCATTTGTTTAAAATTACGTCTTAGTTTCCTTTATTTATGAGTTTTACTTAACATTTTTGCCTAAACATCAGATAGCCTCAAAATTTATTAGAGTAATAATAGCTTATGATTGAATATGCTTATAATTTGCAAAAGGTTTTCATAAAGAGATCATTCTTCTGAGCCTCAGAACTTGGAAGTTAGCTGTTATTGCTCTTTCAGCCTGACAGATGTGGACCTGAGGTGCAGAGATGGTAAGAGATTTGCTCTAGCAATGTGGTGTTGTGCATTTGCCACACTTTTAAGTCGTGTGCTTTCCCCAGTCCGATGCTCCTCCATTAAGTGGGAATTAAACTGCATAGAATCATAGCACCAACACCCATCTTCACATACTCAGTCCTCCTACCATGCACTCATGTCACGCAGCCTGATATTCCGTAAATAATGGAAAAATATGAGAGGGAATGTTCAAAAAGAGCAGTAGAGGGTAGTGATTAAGAGCTAAGCATGGGCCCTAGCTGACTGAAGAGTCCTGGGTTCTATTCCAGCCAAGGGCACAGACCTCAGTTGCAGGCTTGATCCCAGGCCCTGGTTGGGGTACATGTGGGAAGCAACCAATCGATATGTCTCTCTCACATCGATATTTCTCTCTCTGTGTGTCTCTTCCCCTCCCTTCTATTCTCTCTAAGAATCAATGGAAAAATAGCCTCGGGTGAGGATTAACAACAACAAAAAAGAACTAAGCACAGGTGTCAGGCAGATCTAAAATCACATTCTGATTCTGCAGCTTATCAACTTTTGATGTTGGGCAAGTTACTTAACTTCTTTCAGTATGAAAATCCATATCTCTAAGATGGAGCAAAAACAGAGCCTACTTCATGGTAGCGTTATGAGGATGCAACCAATGTGCATGTATTATCTACAGCATCTCTCTGCCAGGCCCTGTGCTAATGACAGTTCAAGGAGAAGGGCAAATAGAAGGACTAGCACTGCTGTAGCACTAGCACAGCGGTTCTCAACCTGTGGGTCACGGCCACTTTGGCGGTCGAATGCCCCTTTCACAGAGGTAGCCTAAGACCATCCTGCATATCAGATGTTTACATTATGATTCATAACAGTAGCAACATTACAGTTATGAAGTAGCAACGAAAATAATTTTATGGTTGGGTCACAACATGAGGAACTGTATTGAAAGGGCCAGAAGGTTGAGGACCACTGCACTAGCACCAGCAGCAGCATGAGCAGCAGTAGTAATACTAGCAGGAGCAGTAGTTACCGCAGCAGCAGTAACAAGAGTAGTAGCATTAAAATAGTAATAGTGTAATAGTAGCAGTAGCAGTGTCATAGGAGGAGGAGTAACACCCCTTGTCATCGTACTCATGCTCATAGTAGCAGTAGTAATAGAGGTGTCTGTGGCTCACATTTGATCTCTCAACCAAGTGACCTGGAAAAAAAGGGGAGGGGGTGTGATTGTCCATCAATAAACATCAGCAAACACCTAGCAGAGGAGAACATTTCTGTAGGTATTATGTGTTTGAAGTTACCACGGAGGCCACCTAATCAGAACAGATTTCAGCGAAAGCCAGAAATAGCTTTGATTTCAATAATCAGAAACCAGTAATGAACAAAGAAAAGACGCACAATCACTGGATTCCACCCAGGGCAGCTGTCGGCAGTGGCAGCGGAAGACAACAGTCCAGGGCACGCCAGCTCTTGTGACCCAGACATCTTTTCTTTGTAGTCTTGGGAAGCTGCAGGCTACTGTAGTCAGAACCAGTGCAGGTGGAACTATTGTTTCAAACCCCATCTTCTCCTGAAAACTTTCAGAAAGCAGGTGGGGCCAAATAAGCTTTCTTTACTGAGAAGAAAATAAAAAATAAATGACAGCTCCTTGCGTGCCTACCAAGTGTCTTGCCCCATATCTGCACTTGACCTTGGACTATGGCCTCAGAGGTACAAGGGAAGCAGAACTCAAAGAAGTAAAGCAACACAGCCACCCTGAGAAAGCTGGAAACCAGCCCGCCTGACTTCAGATCCTAGGTCTTCCCCACTAAGCTATGCTGCTACCTGAAAATATGCCTGAAAAAGCCATTTGCCTTTCAAATAAGACATTTCTGGTAAGTCACATCTCACTCAAATTTAAACACAAGTCCAGCACTGTAGCAACTGGTTCCCAAACCCAGGTCCTCACCCTTATGACCACAGTGCCCGCTGGCTTCTACCTGAGCACCTGCGCTGGTTGCTGAAGCCGATTTTACCCGCCCCCCTGCAAACGCCCACCTGTAAGTGCTGGGAAACAAGTGCCCTCACCAATGACTGGAGGGAGTTGGGGAACAAATGCTCCAGCTGCCTCCTCTCAGGAGAGATCCATGGACGTCTTTGTTCCACACCGGCTCCCTCCCGGCAACATTAAGCGCCAGCGGTCATAGGAGTTCCTGGCTTGATAGCACCTGCATTATTAGCTGCCTTCCCTTTCCCATCCAACTCTCCACTCCCCTACTGGTGCCTCTTTCCTCGCCCAGGTAAACTGTTTACACTCAAATCCTTGCTCAGGGTCTGCTTCGGGGGCAGCTCAAAGTCACCAAAGCCAATTTGGTGCATATGAGAACTCTGTCCATGAATTCCATCACACAACTGTAGGGTCACACCCATTTTTCTAAACCCTTTTGTATTTTTTAGTTAGCTAAAATTATGCCCAAGAACTTGATACTTAAAGTTAACATGTGTTTTATTAGCTGTCTTCCCTTTCCCATTTCAACTCTCCTCTCCCCTACTGGCTATTAATATCATTATTGTCGCAAGTACATTATTTTGAGACAACATTTTAGATTGGGTTTAGGTTTTTGTAGCCTTTAAAACATCTATCAATTTTTCCATTGTTGCAAGTATAGTAGGATTAATTACTACCAGCTTTCTAAAGAAAAGGGAGAGAAAAAAAAACCCCATCCAAAACATTTCATATGTAATACAAATCTGAGTTAGGGGAAAAGAAAAAGTTCTCAGCTTTTCAACTGTGTGTCAGAGTGAAAACTAGCCACATGAGGAAGTCAGAGAGGATGATGAGGAAAGTGGTGGTGGGGCTGGGACAGGAGGGCAGACTTATTGGAGGTTTGGGGAGGGATGCTCATAGCTACTCAGGTGCAGGCAGGTCCTTTATGGACAACGGTTTTTCAGGAGAATGTTCTCATTAACACTAGGAAAGGAAAGAATGGGACAAGAACTTGGTGTATATGTGCCTATTAGGGGTCAATTAGTACCTTAATATTCTATCAATCCTATCATATATTCTATCAATTAGTACCTTAAAGAAGAGTTCTATGAGGATTGTTATCACCATTTCTACGGATTGAAACAGCCTGAGAGAGCTTAATATGATAAAGAAGACACATCTAGTGAATGGCAAAACTGGAGTTTGAAACTCAAGTGATTTATAGACTCTAAAGCAGGGGTGGGCAAACTTTTTGACTCGAGGGCCACAATGGGTTCTTAAACTGGACCTGAGGGCCGGAACAAAAGCCTGTAAATATCAGTAACGCACTACTGCTCCAACAAACATGCATGGAAATTGCATCACACCACAGTTTGCAAAGAACTCTCGTTAAGGTTGAGAAAGAGGCAGCTCCTGACAGCACTATCAGGCACACCTTGGTATCGGTCAGAGCCTCCGGGCACTCGCAACCAGGCTGTGATATATTCCTACTGAGCACAACCGATTTCACAGAACACCAGCACTGGAGAAATGACAGTGATGGGGAAAGAGAGATTCAGGGCTGAGCAAAGACAAAAACTACCACAGTGTCCATGAAGACATTAACTCCCTTACACTCGTAGGCTTCTCACACTTGCTTGATGATGGGCATCTTTTTTACATCAGCAAGGAGTAAGAAGCCCTGGGGCAAAATGTGAAAACATAGCACATGTTTGCGGTGAGTCACTGTCAGTGAAAAGTGAGTCCAAACCCACGTGAACTCTCCACTGCAGCCACAGTGGACATCAGCGATGAGGCTCAGAGGCTGAGCCCAGGCTCCAGGAACATCTGCTGTGTTAAGTGAGAGAAGCTACAGCCCAGGTGTGTGGATGGGGACCCACTGAAAAGGGAGTTTATTAGCCTAACACAGTGGTCGGCAAACTCATTAGTCAACAGAGCCAAATATCAACAGTACAACGATTGAAATTTCTTTTAAGAGCCAAATTTTTTAAACTTAAACTATATAGGTAGGTACATTGTTATTAACTTAATTAGGGGCCTCCTAAGGCTTAGGAAGAGCCACACTCAAGGGGCCAAAGAGCCGCAGTTTGCCGACCACTGGCCTAACAGGACCCTGTGGAGCAGTGGTTCTCAACCTTCCTAGTGCCAAGACCCTTTAATACAGTTCCTCATGTTGTGGTGAATCCCAATTTCATTGTTACAAATTGAACATAATTAAAGCATAGTGATTAATCACAAAAACAATATGTAATTATATATGTGTTTTCCAATGGTCTTAGGCAACCCCTGTGAAAGGGTCGTTCGACCCCTAAAGCGGTCGTGACCCACAGGTTAAGAACTGCTGCTGTGGAGTCTTGGAACTCGTAAAAACCAGGTGTCACTGAGGACTAGAGTGAGCATCTAGTACTCCCTAGTGTGATGACCACTCACTATCTTCTGATCATCAAATGTGAAGCCCACCTGTCCACAAACCCCACCCTGACACACAGAACCCTAGTTCAATATTAAATATCAATTTAATATTGATATTTAGATAGTTGAGAAAAGTTCCAATATAAAAATTAGAGAAGATGAGGTGAATAGAGAAAGAAATGTCCCTGGAGGAAATAGAGATAATTTGGGAAACAGAAGACTAAAGGCAAAATAGTATTAAAGTTTCAAAGAAATTTGAAAATTTACAATATCCATAAAATATCAACACAAAAAAGAAGAATTCAGAAAAGTGTAGAAAGGTTAAGGATGTCTCCAAGAAAACAAACTGAAAAGACAAAGAGACAATATGAGATATATTTGTTTCCTGAGATATGTGGGTGTATCAGTAACAAAAGTTATAATATCCTACTTGCAGTATTTTCTTTTTTTTTTTTTTTTTTTTTTTAAATATATTTTATTGATTTTTTTACAGAGAGGAAAGGAGAGGGATAGAGAGTTAGAAACATCGATGAGAGAGAAACATTGATCAGCTGCCTCCTGCACATCTCCTACTAGGGATGTGCCCACAACCCAGGTACATGCCCTTGACCGGAATCGAACCTGGGACCTTTCGGTCCGCAGGCTGACGCTCTATCCACTGAGCCAAACCGGTTTCGGCAATATTTTCAAAAAGATGACAAATAAATTATCCATTTCTAAATTTTACCAAGATATGCCTAGGCGTAATTATTTTTTAAATTCACTATGAGAGACAATTTTCAAACCTTCCTATTTGGAAGTGTGCTAAAATTTAATAAATAAAGAGGTAAGTAAACTAGGAAATATACTCATTAAAAAATAAGGAAAGTGACAAAATCTCAATGAAGAAATTTGATTTAAAATGTGAACATTTCACATAAGATAAAAAGTGACAATAAGAAATAAAACTTTAAATAACACCTAACATATATATAAAAAAGTGACTAATAACATGAATAAATGTCCAGGCTCATCAGGAATTTTTAGAAAATGCAAACTGAAATGAGATTTTCTTTTTTACTTATCAAATGAACTAAGTTTTTAAAAGTCAAAGATTTTTGGCAAAGGAGCAATGGAATAGATTCTCTCACTCCCTTCCCATGGGAGTCCAAATTGGTACAGATTATCTGGAAAATAATTTTACAATATGCATAAAATCCTTCAAAAACAAAACATGTCCCTTGCTTTCCCCAGTGATTTTTCCCATATCTATCCTGAGAAAATTAAACTCACATCTCTCTCTGCACTTTGTAACAAAACTATTCACACAGATAAAGAAAGGGGGAAAAACTCTAACAGAGACATATATAGAGAAATGTTTATTATTTTGGCATAAACATTGGAAATAAGCTATACATCCAACAAGCAGAGCAATAATTTAGAAACTGTGGCTCACTCATTCAGGTAGCCTCAGAGGGTACTTTAAAAGACTATGTAATGAAATGGGAAAGTGTTAGTAATAAAAAGTTGGATGAAAAAACAGAATTAAAACTAGTAGATACAATGGGATACTTATATATGTGTATCATGTATTTATACAATTAAATTGATACACATATATAAGAAGATATCTATATCATATATCTATCTATATCTATATCTATATCTATATCTATCTATATCTTTATCTACTAGTATATCTATATCTATCTATCCGGAGGGGAAAAGACTCTCAAATTTCAATGGGGAATATTTCTGATTGTTTGGATTGTGGTTAATTTTTATTCTCTTCTCTCAACCTTTTGCTTTTTCTCCCAACCACTCACAATGAGCATATACCACCTTAAAAATAAAAATAAATCAATGGTTTTTAATAATTTGCTTTTATATTTAACTACTTAATTCTTGTGAAATTTATTTGGGGGTTTTATGGTGAGATTTTATTAAATGACCAACCCGTAAAATCAGCAGAGCCCATGGATTCTGCCAGGTCTGTGCAGGTGAAGTCAAGGAGGAAGAGAAGGGGAGTAAAGGAGGTTGGTGCATGTTTGGGGCGATAGGGGGATGAGACTGGGCGTCCTGTGCCTCTACTCCAAGCCTGAGAAGAAGAAAGGCACCCGGAGAGGAACAACTCAACGAAGCCATCAGTATGAGCGGCCTTTGTTTCCTCCCCCAGACACGCAACGCTGAAGGGGACTTCAGTGGTGGTCTGCAAGTCCTCATTGCTCCCCTGGCAGAAGCTCTCAGAGCTGGCTCAAACACACGAAGACATCCACTTTTTTAGAAATAGAAATACAGTCAGGTCTCAATTGCATGCAATTTTATCCTTTTTAATAAGCACTTAAATCACATTTTACATCTGGCAGTAAATTAATGGATGTTATACTGTTGTAAGACTTCTCAGAGAACTATCTTAAGAACCCAGTATGCACCGTGGTTAAGACCATGGACTTAGGAGTCAGTTCCATTACATCCTTGCTGTGTGGCCTCAGATAGATTATTTCACCCCGTACGCCTGTGGCCTCATCCGCAAGATGGAGCTAACAAAAGAACCTGACTCTTTGGCTTTTTTATAAGGACTACATGACTTAGAACGGTGCCTGGGAAAAGAATATGTCCTATGGAAATGCTTTCTATATTAAATAAAAATAAGTTGGAAAGAAACATCTTGGTCATGTTTGCATTAGGAGACAATTGCAATTACCATCATAAAACAAGCAGAAAAGTTGGTTTATTCAAATATGAGTAAATAAAAGAAAAAAAATACCAAGCCGGGGTCGGCATCCCTTTTGCCTTCCCCAGGCCCCAAGAAAGACAAAAGAACAAGGTGACTGTCGGAGCCCACCTGGCAGAGTGGATGAAGATGCTCCAGACAGGAAGCGGAGGGAGGAGAGAGCTCTGAGCAGCAGTGGCTGAGGGGCTGACGGGGGGTGGGGGGGGAGAGGGTCCCCTAAACTTGGAAGGAGGACCAGTGAGATGTGGGGAAAGAGCTCGGAAGGCATCAATGCAGGGAGGAAGCTATGCATCACCCAGGGCCTTCGTGGCTGAGGTTTGGGCTACGAGTGTGAAGAGGTGGGTGGAGAATTGATATTGATGCCGGACAACACTGACACTTAGAGTAGGAGACAAGGAACATTTATGGTTGAAAAGGTTTTATTTGAAAAAACTAAAAGATTTCAATGGTGAAAGAACCAAGAGATAACGTGTCCAGGGTCATACAGACCTGGATTTGAATCCTTGTGCCCTGATAATCTACCTGCCTCTGCATCCTCCCTGGCTGCCCACTATTAGTGTCCTGGAGCTGGAGTCGATGAAGTATGTGTCAAGGTGAGCCAAGGCCTGACCTGCCTGCTTGTCACCTGCAGACTTTCTGTGACTTAGTCAACTCCCTACCTGGCCCTCCTGGCCAGCCTTTATGAAGGAGATTAGTCATGGATTTGAGGCTCCAATGGTATTAATATTCAAGGGAAGGAATGATTCGAGAAGTCTGGATAAAAACCTGTGCGGAAGCCATGTTGACAGCTACAAAGCATGCAGGCTGTGGCATCAGAGAGCGGGGATTGAACCCCAGCAGGGGTTACAAACGGTGTGATACAGAGTCAGTGAATCTCTATCTGAGCCTCATTCATTTTCTCTGTAGTGTAAAGAACTATCATTCCCATTTCACGCAATGCCTTTGTGAGGGTTGAATAAGACAATGGAGTGAGACACTTAGCTGGATGCTTAGTTAATACCAGCGCCCTCTGGATCCTCTCTAAATGTATATCCAAGTTTGCTTCTTCCCATCAAGAGGAATATCCAGGAACCTAGACCCTAAAGGGCACAGCCCATTGTCTCAGGGGCTAGGCTGTACTCAGTGTCCCTACAGACATGTCTAAACCAGGTGACGTCCTGAAGACTTCCCTAACCCCTCGCTCAATTCCCAGTGATTGTTTAAAACGACACAAAGAGAAGAACAGCAGGACAGGAAGACAGCTGGAAAAGAAAACAAAATGAAGAAAAACATTCCCCATGAAATTCTTATAGTAAAAAATATAAACCATGCCGTCTGTAACTGGGGTCAGAGAGTGAGTTCAAACGGTCCTCGGGATGTCTACACCTTGCGATTGTTCAAGAGCTTCAGCACAGACAGACAGACAGTGTTAATCATTCTCCGCTGGTTGTTCTGAGCTGTGGCTTTGGCGAGTGAGAAAAGAACAATTCCCAGAGCTGAAAACTGAAAAGAAATACTGTACAATCATGAGAACCGAGAGAGAGAGAGAGAAAAAAGACAGTCTTGGGTTGAGTTATTATATGTTCCTGGTGAAGTTGTGCAAGGGCCTTCCAGCTGTGAGCTGCTGGGAGCGTCTGGGCCAAGATTCCCATGGGCAGCCTCGGATACCACTGCAGGGGAAGGAGCACAGGCCATGGCTAGATCAAATGGTTGCCAACCAGGGTCAGGTTTGTTCCCCAGAGGACATCTGGCAGTGTCTGGGGACAGTTTTTGATTGTCACAAGTCTAAGGGAGGTGCTACTGGCATCTAAGGCATAGAGACCAATGATGCTGTTAAATATCCTATAATGCACAGGACAGCCCTCTCCCCTGCACCATACCTGCCCCCCAAGAAAGAATTTACCCAGCCCCAAATATCAATAGTGCTGAGGTTGAAGAACCCTGACCAAAACAAAGAAATACAAGTTTGTCACTATGGGCAACAGACAAGATTTAACAGCTAATCCCAGCATCTGATCCCGAATCCTCTGTTCTTTATAATGGTACTTTCCTCCTTGAAGCCACATATATTCTCAGACTCCAGTCCAAGTTTTCTTTTCTCTCTTTCCCCTGATACTGAAATCACATCATTTGTCAAGTCCTAAACAAACCAGACACTTCAAAGTGCTTCACAACGCTGTCTAGTAACTCTAGTTTCATTTTCATGATAATTCTCTGTAGGATGTAAGTTATGATCCCATTTTATACACCAGCAAACGGAGTCTCAGAGTGGTTACATAAATTGCTCAATTAGGAGTGGCAAAGCCAGTATTCAAACCCAGGCCTGTGTGATTTGAAAGCATTAGCTCCTAACTGCTCAAATCTCCTTGCAAAGCTTAGCCTTACTGCCTAGGCAGACCCAGCAGGTCACAGAGCTTTGTCCTCCTAGGAAATGAAGATAATCCTAGCTTTATAAGATTGCACAAATTAAAGATAATATAGGACAAGAGTTCCTTGAGAGAGCAAGAAGGTAATCCCTAGAACGATTACAGGAGTTCTTCACAGTTGAGTAGAAGTTGAAGGAGAGGTCCCAGACTTTCTTCTGGTTCTAAGATGTAAGATTTTAGCCAAACCTCAGCAAATCTTCAGGGCTTGACTCAAACCACCCCCCTTTTCTCCCATGGTTTCCTCACACCTTCCCTACTCGGTAAACCACAGGTGAGCTCTTTCTATGAAGCCCTGGAGTCTTCCTTTGTGTACCAAGCTCCAGTTAACCTCTCTTTCTTGTCAGATTGTAAAATTCAACCTGAAAGCAATTCACCATAAGTTTCTTGCAATTGTTCTACTGTGTTTAGGATCACTTGGGACAGATAATAGAATAGCCATAAGTGCTTAATAAGTAGGTATTGATAAATGTACTTAATAGGTGAGTGATAGAGGTAATAAAACTTGGTTGTGTACTCTGTACACTTGATCTCATTTGATCCTCATGATGACCTGTGAGGAGTCAAGACAACATTATCTGCTCTTCCCGTGTATCTGCTCTCACCCTGTACATTATCTACAGGCTGCCTCAGGGGCTTTGGATTCCCTTCTCCTACTACATAAATGGAGATTAACCTTTCCAAGACTCTCTTTCTGCCTCTGATAAATGCAGAGATTGAACTCAATCAATGGTTCTTAAAGTTTTATTTTTATTCAAAGGATCCCTTCTTCAGACAAGCTTCTACAGCACCCTCAAATAGTAAGTGGTAAAAGCAGAGCTGACTGGGTAGAACGGGAGCAGGGTGGGTGTGATTTTAAGAAGATGGATTTGGGGCCTCATTTTTTAAAAATATATTTTATTGATTTTTTTACAGAGAGGAAGGGAGAGGGATAGAGAGTTAGAAACATCGATGACAGAGAAACATCGATCAGCTGCCTCCTGCACACCTTCTACTAGGGATGTGCCTGCAACCAAGGTACATGCCCTTGACCAGAATCGAACCTGGGACCTTTCAGTCCACAGGCCAATGCTCTGTCCACTGAGCCAAACCGGTTAGGGCTGGGGCCTCATTTTTAAGCCGTCATGGTGGTTTCCATCATGACCATTGTCCTATGGCCAAGTCATCCAAGCCACCATTGAGTGCTGGTCATCTGTAAGCGGTCCAATAGGACCGAACCTAACAGGAAAGGCCATTCTTCTCAGCAGGCTTCTCCATTGGTTGCTTCATGACAACAGGGAACACTCAGTTCTCCCGAGGTCCCACACTTAGTGCCCAATCTCCACAGGTATCACTTAGACAACACGTACCTCCAGGAGGGCAGGCAGAAGCCAACCTTGTTTCCCTCATCTTCCCTCTGCTTCATTACATCATTTCCTCCCCCACTGCCATCCCTACCCTGTTCTTGAGGAATCCTTGCATTTTTCTTGCATACAGCCATTCCCCTGCCCCCCAACCCTTGGATGACCTCTCCCTCTTGCAAAGTCCAACTCTGTATCATTTCTAAGGACAGGTTTTCAAAAGGAAAGTTCTGTTAAGTCCCCCCATCAACTTTGCCAGATATGATGGTAAGGTTCATGAGTAAGAACGGAAGCATTACTCCCTCCTCGCCTTCCCTAAATGCAGGGATAAAAATAAATAAATAAATAACACCACTCATCCCTTCATTCCATCATTGCTTTCGTGATTAACCACAAAAAGTCCAATTTTCTTGAAAAACTCATTTTTTATCTTACTGGTTTCTCCATCTGTCTCCCCCACACTGCACTTCCAAGCCATCCACCAGGCAAACAAGAAAAAAACACACAGTTACTCACAAAGGCAACTGCATCCCATCCATTCTCCCCAAAGTGCATGATCGGGTCACGTGTGGGGAGATTAATGTGATTCTGAGCTTAGAAAATGCGCCTCTTTATGATTATTAACGAGGATGCCTTGGAAGTGAAAGAACTTTGCACACACAGCAGTTTAAAAAAATGTATTTCCTACCTTGTTTATGAGACACAAACATATATAATTCAGTTCAAGGGTTGAGATTTTCTGTTATTATGTGCCAGGGATTATTTATCACAATTGCAAATAATTTCCCAGTACAAATTAGCCTCATCTTATCATCCGTATGGACTTCCCTTCCACATCACTCATGTCACGCTGAAATCTAAGGCCATAAAGTCTAGACCATGAAATAAGTCTTCCTTCGGATGGCAGCATATGGTGTGTGTTGGTTGGGGTTTTCTAAAGCACAATGAAATTTACCACTGTCAAAGACCGGCCTCCCCACTCTTTCTCAGCTGGTGACTCTGGTGTCTGAAGCTGATAGGAAATTATGCACTCGATAAAATATGAGATTGCGAGAGAGAGAGAGACAAAGCCAAAATAAGCAGTAGTCCACCAGCGTAGAACCCACTTTCAACAGCCAGTGCCTCACGTCTATCACGCTGATGGAAGCCATCCCGAGGTAAAAACATAAGCTTTGAGATATGTGAGACCGAAGGAGACAGCTAAGGTGTCCTACTCAAAATAGAAGATGAATGTCCACAAATGTGTGCTGGACTGCCCTAAATATGTTGAAACCCTGGCAGGTTGGAATATTTGTGTGAAAGGAATATGAACTCCGATTAGTGAACTTCTGCAAGGGGCATAAGCACATTTTTCTTTATTACATAGGGAACGTTTTACTAACATCCACGCAGAAGTGAAATATGTATACGAAAAAAAATATCAAAATATGGATTTTGGGTGCTTTTATTGGGAAAATAAAACCAGATTTC
Source organism: Myotis myotis (assembly GCF_014108235.1). Lineage (NCBI taxonomy): Eukaryota > Metazoa > Chordata > Mammalia > Chiroptera > Vespertilionidae > Myotis > Myotis myotis. The sequence continues at coordinate 23,515,658 of NW_023416323.1, read as the reverse complement.
AGGAAACCTCAATTTTCAAAAAAGAAAAATATTGCTTTTCAATGAAGCCAACACAAAAATGGGTCCAAGTTGAGTCCCATGACACGATGCAATTTTAGAAAAAAGTTAAGAAAATTAAACAATACAAAAGCAAATAAAAATCTTCTCAGTTCCGAAAAAGAGGGAGTCAAAAGAATGCTATGCATTTATTTTTAATAAGGATTCTGTTTAGATGGGATGTATCAAATATTTTGAGGTATGTGTCCTTTGTTTTTGCAAAGGAAAGTGTGGAATGTTCATTTTTTCCTTCAATGGAACATATTTTTATGATCCCTCAAACTTGTTTTTTTGTTCCTTATTCACAAACGGGCTGCCGTTGCTAGGATGCATTGTCAGACTCCACCAGGGGCATAATCACAGCCCTTGTATCAAGCACCGTATTCCAGCTCAGAGAGGTGGCATGGCTTGTTTAACGTTGCACAGCAGGTGGTTAAAGCAGAAGGCACTGGTCTAGAAGTTATGAACCTTGAGTTCTAACCCTGCAGCTGATAGGCCCAAGGTCTGCACCTTTAAAATAAAATCGCATGAGACTTGTGCATTTTCTATTTTCAGAAGCAAAAGACTCATATCTTTCCTTGTCCCTTTACGTGTCCTCTGCACCCATGGAGTCCTGCAGGCAGTTTTCCCGTGAACTTGAACTACACTCCCATAGTATACTTACATCTGGAACCTTTTTCCTCCCATCAACCCCCAAGCCCCTTGTGTCTTTAAAGAGCCCTGCAAAACCTCTTCTCCTGCATTAAGCCTTCTGTGATGAGGTGCGAGCCAGGACTGTGCCTTCCCATTGCAAGGATTAGCACATGGAGTGCCGAACAGAAGAACACAAACAGAGAGTCAGTTCATCTGGGACCTGACTGGATGTGCTGGAGAGCGATCCAGCTGCTTAACATCTGTTCAATGGTGTCATATTCTGCATATGTCCTCAAAGTCATTGCCTCAGTCTTTGGGACTCATTCGGACCTCCCTATATAGCCATCAGCAGTTGATGTGGGAGGTGGTGCGAGCAGGAGTGCCCACCATTACGAACATCCCTCACCTCTACTTCACTAGAAAAGGGGGACAGTCAAGCATGTTCCCCAACACGGTGGGCTTTGCAGTGCATCAGAAACCCTGCCTAATCCAAGATAAGACCCTTAGCCATTACCTAAGGTTTCCGCCATGCACACCACTCCCTATGGGCCTCTGGGAGTTGTGCACATTTCAATAGTATTTTGTTACCTGCTGAGGATCATATGGTCTAACGGAAAGAGTTCTAGACTAAGAACCCCTGGGTTTTAACCTCAGTTATAACATGTGCGACAGATGTGAGTTCCATGAAAGCATTTACTCTCCGAGCGTCATTTTCTTCTTCTCTAAAATGGAAAGAAAAATACTTGCCCTGTCCATCTCCCAGAGTTGAGACAGAATTAAGTTAAATTGTGTATGGGAGTGCAATCTATACGCATTGCATTGAAGGGAAAGGGAGTGTGCCTTTGAGAAGCATGGCGCTTGGTGAGTTCCCCGGGACAGTGTAGACCTGTGCGGCCTGCCCCACGTCAAGAAACAGAGCGTGGCCCACAAGCTCCCTGTGCCTCCTTCCTCTACTGTCTCCCATCAAGGGTAACCTCTATCCTGATTCTAATACCAACCGTTAATTGTGCCTTGTTTCAGACTTTATGTGAATGAGATCATGCAATATATCCTGGTGCTCTCTCACGTCCCTCCTTTCACTCAACATTATGTTTATTAGATTCCCCATATGGTTGTGAGTAGCTTTAATCATTTGTTCTCATTGTTGTGTCATATTCCATTATGTGAATATGCTAGGGTATTGCTTCATGCACTACTGTTGATGGAATGTATGGATACGGCTGCTAAGCAATTCATAAACTTGTAAGAAATGTACACATGTAAGACAGGATGATCCTTACTCTGCGGCCATGCCTGGAAGACACGGAGGGCTTGAGAGAAAAATACCAAGAAGTGGAACTACAGTGGGAAGGTCCAGAATGAGATGTGTTCCGGGTGAAGAGAAGATATGGAATGTAAGGTACATCACAATTGTGAGATGCTGCCAAATGTGTTAAGTCCAGTCACTTATTTCAGCAAATATTTGAGTTGCCACCATACGCCAAATACTGTGCAGAATTTCGTATGAATCTAATAAGACCCTAGAAGGTAGGCAGTATAGAATTCTTATCCTGATGCCATAGAATAAAATTGAAGCTCAGGGGGAAGTATGCATCAACCAGTTGATGGCCGCGACGAGAGCAAATTCATTCATTCATTCAACAAAGATGTATTGAGCTTCCAGGATACGCTAAACACTATGCGACATGTTAGAGATAAAATAGGCGAAACGGCAGAGGCCCTCCTGTCAATTACACTGCAGTGGACGTGACGGCAATGGGTCACTGATCACCTCAGTGAATGGAAAATTGAAATGTCACTAAGTGCTTCAGGAGAGGAATGTGGTGCTCCCAGAGCAGTGTGTGGATGTGAAGGGAGAGGAGGGAGGAGCCCAGCAGAGTCGGTGGCTGAGCTGGGGCTGATGAATGAGCTGGAGTTGGCCAGGTGGGGAGGAGAGGAAGGGTATTCCAGGTGGAGGAGCTGCACGTGCAGAAAACCCTGTCCGTGGAAGGAGCAGGCAGGTGTGAGAGGTTCAAGGTGCTAGGAAGAGACCATAGTCCGTAGCCACATTCAGGAGTTACGTCTTTATACTCAGCGCAGTAGAAAGTGGTTCTCCAGGTAGCCCAGGGTTATTCTTAAAATGCCATGAAATTGGACAAGGAAATGTGATCCAACATATACTGAGTGTGCACCCGCTATGTGAAGGGCACTGACTGATTTTGTTAGAAATAACAAACTACACTTTGAATATGCTTAATGGATCCCACTCAGGATAAGCCGGAGGAGCCACTGCTCACGTGAAAAAACCATCCATCACTCTGTAAAAGGAACGGGTAGGTGGGCTCTCAGCCTACAGGGCTCCCACAGGGTCTGGGAGGGGGACAATGGTTTGGATGCCCTTAGGCGTACTGACTGGAGCAGCAGGTGGGGAGGCAGGGGCACCGGACAATACAGAGGAAGGGGAGGTCTTTACCCCAAGGTCTACACAGGCCCTTGTGACAGCTCTTCTGCAGCCACCTGACCTCAACATCACCTTGGGGACTGCGACGCGAGTTTTTGTTTTTTTCACCAGGATTTGAGGTTTCTCTGGCTGCCAAAGGACACTACATTTGAGAGGCACAGCCTTGCATGGAGCTCCCCAGGGAAAAGGTCAGGGCGAGATTATACCTCGCTCCTTGCCACGATGTGAAGGGCCTTCTCGTTAGATAATAACGATTTTCTAAGAGTCATTGCGGTGTATTGCGAGGGCCTTTCTCCAAGAGTATGAGACAGCCCTTATGTTTCCTATCAAAAGGAGAACAAAAATAAGGCTCTACAATTTCTCACATTAGAGCTGGTGTCATATACTTCTCTTTTGCAGTGTTTGGCAACCTTGATGTATTTGCCTTTTTATTAGTTACATTCTCAAGCCCAGCGAAGGTTTGGCTTCTCAATGTGTTTTGAATTAGACTCATGAAAGCTATAAAAAAAATAACTGGCCGGAATTAAGCTAATAAGGCCCTAAAAGACTACAGAACTGCTGTTGCTGTGAGGGCATTTTCCCCCCCTCCTATCTAGCATTCTGGTACCTAGATTGAATATGCATATTTTTGTAAGATCATCGACTCCTGGGACTGGAGGAAAGATTAGAAACCTTCTTGGTCCCATATCTCATCTAGTGTTCTACTCTGCAAGGCTCCAACAGAGCGCTTTTATTTTCTCTCTGTTGATCAAACACCTCCAGTTTCTTGTGGGCCATCAACCTCATTTTGGATACCAACTCTGTCGCTCAGTGTATTATAATCCAGCCATATTTTTCTGATTTTCCCAATGACTATCATATGCCTTGCTGAAAACCGGAGATATTATAGCCCTAGCATTTCTCTCTAATTAGCCCTGTTCTGAAACAAGGAAGGCAGAATTAAACATGACTGACTCTGTTGACTCTTAGTTATCATTACTTCCTTTTCCAAGTTTCTTTTAAGTGATTTATTTACAAATCTGTAAACATGAAGACAGTCAGCTGAATTGAAACTGCTATGTAAATACAGGGCAAACATCTTGATGTTCAAGTTTTCTAACCTCAGTCATTCAGTCAATAAATACTGACTGGGCCCTGCCATGTGTGAGGACCCATGTTGGACCTTAGATGCAGGCATATAGGAAAGATGCTTTTAGCACCTCAAGAACGCACCTCCAACAGGTCACGTGAACAAGCATTGACAATGACAGTACAGGTGGACCCATGCCTCAGGAGAGTTAGGCTCTGCCCCTGGAGGGTACTGAGGACAAAAATGGAGACATAGAACTCAGCCATGGTGGTGGCCACACCTGTGGGCAGGGGGCGGGAGGAGGGGGGGCGGGGGGGAGGGAAGAGAAAAGCTTCAGAAGATTAAGGAGTTTGGATAATAAGGAGTTTTTCAGAAAAACCACAGTCTGTTTAGGAAGTTGCAGATAGAAGATAGACCCATGGTTTTTAGGGGTCGTTCTTTTTAAGCTTTTTAAAGATAGATTTTGCCTGGTGCGTGTTGCTCAGTCATTGAGCATCATCCTATGAACCAGAAAGTCATGGTTTGATTCCTGGTAGTTGTTTCAAATGGAAGTGAACCTCAAGAACCAACTGTCTCCATGGCTTTCAAACATTTTTAGCCACTGAAATCCTTCCTCAGATGAAATCTTAAGTGAAATCTCAACGATTACGGAAAACTGAGAGGCTGAAAACAACACAAATTTATTATCTGGAAGTCACAAGACCTACAATCAAGCTATCAACAGTGTGCACTCTTCTCTGAAGGCTCTAGAGCAGGGGTTCTCAACCTTCTGGCCCTTTAAATACAGTTCCTCATGTTGTGACCCAACCATAAAATTATTTTCGTTGCTACTTCATAACTGTAATGTTGCTACTGTTATGAACCGTAATGTAAATATCTGATATGCAGGATGGTCTTAGGCGACCCCTGTGAAAGGGTCGTTCGACCGCCAAAGGGGTCGCAACCCACAGGTTGAGAATCGCTGCTCTAGAGCAATCCATTTTCTGTGTGTGTGTGTGTGTGTGTGTGTGTGTGTCTATGTGTGTGTGTTTTGCCTTTCCCAATTTCTGGAGGCACCTACATTCCTTAGCTCATGGCTCCTTCCTCCATCTTCAAAGCCAGCAGCGTAGAACTTTCCAATCTCTCTTTACATCTTTCATTACATCCTTTCTCTCACTCTGACTTGACAGCTTCCCTCTTGTTTTTTATAAAAATGTTTTTTTTTTATTAATTTCAGAGGGGAAGGGAGAGTGAGAGATAGAAACATCAATGACAAGAGAGAATCATTGAACAGCTGCCTCCTGCTTGCCTCCTACTGGGGATCGAGCCTGCAACCTGGGCACATGTCCTGATGGGAATCAAACCCCAACCTCCTGGTTCATAGGTAGATGCTCAACCACTGAGCCATACCCAGCCGGGCCAGCCTCCCTCTTATCAGGAGCTTTTCCATTGCACTGAATGTACCTGGATGACCCAGGATAACTTTCCTGGATCAAGATCCTTAGTCACATCTGCAAAGCCCCTTTGCCATGTAAGGAAACATGCACAGGTCCAGGAATTAGATGTGGACACATTTGGGGGCCATTATTCATCCAACCAGAGGGACATTGCTCTGGTTGGAGCGCAAGGCAAATATAGGGCAAACATCTACAGGCAAACATCCTACAGGTATGGAGCCTCAATATCTAGAAACCTCCCAATGCTGCCCAGACCATAATTTTAAAGCAACTGATGTGAAGCCTTCCTGAGATCATAGACAAGGAAACAGGGTCCAGAGGCAGGAAGTGAATCCTTTTAGTGCCCGTAAAAAGTTTATGGGAGATCAGGCCTGGCATCAACTCCTGGTCCCATGCCCTTTCCCCTGACCCCATGACTTTAAAAGGACTTCTCGTGAATGACACCAATAGAAACAGATTTGGCTCAGTACAAGCCATGGCCAGATTGCCTTGTGAAATGAAGGCAGAGATGAGGTTTCCTTGGGCCCTGGATAGCAAACATCTTGTTATGAATTGGAACCCCTTCCACTCTGGACACATCTTGGTAAAGAAAATCCCTGTTGCTCAACAGCTAACTGCTCAGCTCATCAAAATGCAGAAGTCCAGGCTGTCCTAATGGGAACCTAAGACCCCAGGCAGCGCCCTGAACCCAGCGGGCCTGTGCGTGGTCCAGCTGCGTGGCAGAGAGCGGCCCTCCACCACTTGTCCTCACATTCTTGGTCTAGTGAGTAACCCAGCTGCTCCCACACCAGCCCCTCCCTCTCTATTTCATGTCCTCTACCGCTTTTTTCCTTAGTCGAAAATCTGAACCACAAGTTAAAGACTTAGCAAAAGGCTAGACACTCTGACATTTGGGGGATCTGCTGTTTATTAAACTGGGAGATTCAAACTGACAGTGATTTGTTCTTAATTCAGGACAGTGACAGACAAATGCCTGAAGTGTGTGTGTGTGTGTGTGTGTGTGTGTGTGTGTGTGTGTGTGTGGCGTTTGTGCAGCATCCAGAATCCAGGCACATTTGGAGGAATAAATGGTTTAAAAATCCAGGCAGCCACACATTGGAAAAAAAGGGAAATAAATGCATGTTTGAAATCAATTACGCTATGAAATAAGCGGGGTAGTTGGCCAAAGAGCAGAGTCCCGCTGTACCGAGGCTGCATCTGTGGGCACAGCCAGGAGACGCCTGCGGCACTGACATTGCTCTCGGGAATGAATGAACAGGTCATTTCAGTCTGCTAACCTCTGGAAAGGCACAGAGGCCAGCGTAGGGGGACAGGGGAGGGGCCACACCCTGCCCCTTGGGCCCTGGGTCTCTCCTGACCCTGCTGGTAGTAATCACCTGGCCTTCTAGATGCAAATCACAACATATTTACTGAGCACCGACTACTAGTATGTGCCAGGCACTGCTAAGTACTTTAGAAAAATCTTGTTCAATCTTCACAATCATGTTTGAGTTGGGTGTTATCCTTTAGTTAAATTTATTTCACAGATTGAAGCAATTGCAGCTCAGAAATGTTCATTGCCGGAGGCCCTTGCAAGTGGTAAAGTGGGATTTTAACATCCGCTTTTCTGACTCCCGAATCTATATTCGTCCTAGCACATCGTGAGGCTTGCCCTGTGTTAGCACCCAGGCTAAGCGCTGGGGTAACATCTGAATGCAGACATAAACTCTGCACCAGGAGAGCTGCCTGGCTCCAGCAGTGAAGGATTTCATTCTCTTTTTCATCTTTGGATTCGGCACAAAGAACATCAGAACCAAATGTTCACCAAATCAAGAAGTTCCCTGTCCTCACGGAGCTTACATTTGTTGGGGGGAGGAGGCCCAGAGAGTCAGTGAATGAACAAATGCATTAATTCAATAGTTACAGATGCTGATAAGTATTAGGAAGGACATAACCAGACGGCTACAGTGAAGAACAGCTGACACTGTCCCACTAGGGAACACATCGTTTTGTAAGATAATGAGGTTCATGTCCCTGGAAGTATTTAATCAAAGGGTGGGTAACCCACAAGTGATCCTGCCACTGTGGGAGGCTCTAAAGGTGGAAGAAAGCAGACATCCATCAGCCTGATTCCTTGTGACAGTCATTAACCAGCGGCAGGAGGGAGGTGACTTTCCCCGAAGACATAGGAGGAACTCTGGAAGGAAGGATTTGGGTTATTGATTAGTATTCCCAAAAACTGGGCCCAGGCCAGGACAGCATTGCGCTGTTATGTCTATTGTTGTGGTAGAAACAACAGAAGAGAGTATTCAGATGCTGGGAGGCGGGGAGGCGGAGGTGGGGGGGGCGGGGGGGCACTCCACAGCCATCCCCAGGAATGGCAGGGGAAGCAGAGCGCTCTGGGTTCAGGCCAAGTTCAGGCTCGACTGAGATTGTTATCGGGGCCTAATCACTCAGCTCTGCAGAGCCGGGCCCACAGGAGAACCATGGCTGCTTCTCTGCTCACACGTTGGGGTTCCAGTGCCCCTCCAGCCCAGACGGGGGAGGAGAAATGTGCTGTCTGGGCTGGAAACTGTATAGGCACTTAAGGAGCACTTCATCTTAAAAGGGGAACTGTTTTGCTTTTGTCAAACTGGTTAATTTGTCCCAAATGTTAAAACCGCCCGTTCTCTTGAAAGATCAGCCATCTACAGACCAAGGGAGAGCTAAAGCAAACACCTCCTTGGTCTCAACTCCGCCTGCCCGTGGGTCCAACCCGCATGTTCACACTGGGCAAAGATAAACGATTGCACTCGCAGCCTGATGAAATGTTTCGGCAGGAGCTGGGTCCAGGATGGCAGGGTCCCGCAGAACTTGAGGTGTCGACAGTTTTCTGATTTGAGGAAAAATAATGTCTGATCCAGCTCAGACATGGTACGGCCCCCATCCCAATAAGAACATCCTCAGTTCAATGGTTTCGGGCCTAAAATTAAGAACTCTCATTTTTTTTAAAAATCAATTTCTGTAAAAAGGAGGAAGAGAAGGAATGTGGATGTCAAGTGTTTAAAGTCTGGCAAAATTCTAAGATTTATTAACTTCTCTTAACACGCCCTCCCCCCTACCCCAACACACACACACACACACACACACACACACGAAAAGCATAGAGCCAAGAATTATGCTACATTCTTTTTTTTAAAAAAAATTGATTTTAGGGAGAGGAAGGGGCAGGGGGAGAAAGAGAGAGAGAGAGAGAGAGAGAGAGATCAATCTGTTGACCCCCACACTTGCCCTGACCAGGTATCGAACCCACAACTGGGAATGTGTCCTGACCGGAAATCGAACCCACCACCTTTTAGTGTACGGGTCGATGCTCCCACCACTGAACCACACTGGCCAGGGCTCTGCATTTCCGATACACATTTTCCCCTGTAATCCTTACAGCAACCCTGTGGGGTAGGGACTTCGCTATAAAATGAGGGGGGACCGGGAGGTTAAACACGTCGCTAAGTCCACAGAGTTGGTTAAGTGGTAGAGCCAGGATGTGCACCAGTTCTATCTCCCTCCCAGGAGCAGTCCTCAGCCAGGGCTGATTCTGCCTCCCACCCACTCCCCTCCTGGGGCCCATGGAGCAATGTCTGGAGACCACCAGGGGGTGGATGCTGCTGGCATCCCATGGGCTGAGGCCAGGAGCTGTTAAACCTCCTTCCCTGCTCACGACAGTCCCCCCAACAAAGAAATGCCGATAGTGCGGGGGCTGAGAAACCCTTGTCCAAAGGCTGTGCTATTAAACATCCCTCTTCCACCTGGCTTTTGTGTTTTTGTACCAATCCTCTCCTTTCAGCACAAGTCCCGCTAGGGGTTATTCCGATCCCGTGGTCGTCTTTGTGGTTATGTAAAGCCACCTCTATGCCTTCCTGCCGTCAGATGAGACACATACAGCATTACAGCATCCTGTTTCTACCATTCTCCCCCCCCCCCCCCCCGGATAGTCAGAACTGGGAGACGCGTGCTTTCTCAGGGGTAGCAGGCCCCTGCCCACAGTTTCTCTTGTCATCTTCACAGCAGCCATGCAACGTGAGAAACTACCCATCTTCCAACGGATGCTCTCGCATGTCCAAGGTTAACAAGCTAGAAATTCACAGAATTGAAACTACACAGCCCCCTGACTCCGTCCTGCGTATGGCCCTGCAGCAGAGGTTCTCAGTGAGAATTTGCATCAACCGTAAGGCTTGTTTTCAAAGCTCCAGTCCCACCCACAGAGTTCCAATTCAGGAGGCTGGACTGGGTCCGGGAATGGGCAGTCCCCACGCCCAAGCTCTCCATGGGGGCTTCATGCATTTGTCTCATGCCCAAATGTTGAAGAACGCTGCACTATAGAACACTGAATGCTGGCTATGAAGTGTTTTGAATTTCAAAAATAATAGGGAAGATACTGAGTTTGCTTATGTGATAGTAACAACAATAAATGAATGATAGATGAGTGTGCGAGTACCTGGAAAAGAACAGGCAGCGTTTGCTGGCTCTGAAGGGTAACGGCCAAAGCGTTGGCCTGAGCTCCATAGAGATTCGAGTTCCGCCCCCAGCTCTGCCACTCAGCGTCTCCTGATCGCCAGCATTTTCCTCTCAAACCTTTATTTTTTCATCATTTCCCATCGGCAGAGAAGTAGCACGAAAACGACGAGCCTCTCAGAATGGTATCAGCACTAGACGTTTATGTATGGGATATGCTTAATCTAGTGAAAGATCCACTAAGCTACACTCGATAAATGCTTCTGAATGGCGCTGTTTTCAGTCAGAGTTGGAACTGAGTCTGTTCATCCTAAGTCTGTGACACCGCGGCCCCCCCACGCAGTGTGGTGCCTCCCCTTCGCAGAGCCCAGGGCACCCCCAATCCAGCAGCAGCTCGATGAGACGAAACCCCGTCCCCTCAATGCATTCCCCCTGACCACTGAACCAGAAGAAGCGACACTGCAAAAGCATCTGAAATATTTTTAAATTTATAAACATGCCTGGAGCGAGAGCCTGTCTTCCCGGCTCTGATGAGAGAGCCAGCAGCCCCCTTTTCGTTCTTTCTTTTTATCTGATTGGGCTCTGAGCGACACGTTCATGAATGAACTGAAAGGGAGATGTCAAAACGTGGTTAGATGATCGCAATTAGAGTTTTCCTTGGTAATTATGTGATTATTTGTGTCTGAAAACCCTAGAGTCAAATGCACTCAGCTCCATTACACAGTGGGAGTTGCTCCGAGTCCTGTCACAAAGCACAGTGATCAGGCCGTGGCGGGGGTGGGGGGTGGGGGGAGATGGGGAGGGCGGAGAAGGCCCGGTTCCCATGCAGGGATGCAGGGTGGTGAGCCAGGCAGCAGCGTGCACAGCATCAGCACGTGCTCACCGAGCGCTTCCTCTACGCCGGGCGATGCTGAACGTGCAGCGCACAATAGTGACAGCGCGGCCACTCCTCCACACGCTTAGAATCTGGCGTGGTGTCAACGTCCCCGGGAGAGCCAGCGGGCATGCGACAAAGTATCCAGCCAGTGCAACTCAGCACCGTCGGGGTCATGAAAAGCAAGGAAGGCTGAGAAACTCACAGACCGAAGGACACAAGGAAGACGTGACAACTAAATGCAAAAGTGGTACCTGGGACCGGATGCCGGGACAGGAAGCGACACTGAAGGAAAGCTGGAATTCAGTTCACAGTACGGGGCCACGGTCAGTTCTTAGTTTTGGCAAATGTAGCACAGCGGGATTTTTAAGTTGCAGGAACCGATGGAGAAGTAAGATGTTAACAATGGGAAGCAGTGTGAGGTATAAGGGAACCCTCTATTAGTCTAACCACTTCTCTGTAAATCTAAAACTCTTCCAAAACAAAAAGGTTATTTAAAAAAGAAACTGGGGAAGTTCTGATAAAAATGCATATTTCTTGGTTCTTACCCTGAATATCCTGACTCAGTCGTCCGGCCTTTTATTTCTTAGGTTGGAAGCAACAAGACTTGGCCTTGGCAGCTGGCCTTTCCGAGGCCTGGATGCTCTGCTTTCCTCCGTTCGATGAGGTGCCGTCGCTTCTCTCAACATGAGATACCACACGTCCTTACAACACTTTCCTTTTAAACTTCAGTTTAGGCAGCAAAGCAGTGGGTGTTTTAGGTTGGAGGAACTAATGGACAAATCTTCAGAGAGCTGTTTTTGCCCTTTTTTGCCCCAAATTCAGAATGCCAGGGAGAGATTGGGATGTGTCACCTACTTGTCCCTCAGGAGAGAGGGCATAGCACCTTCCATCACCATCCCGCTGAGACTGCATGCGGATTTAGGGGAGGAAATTCCCCACAGGGATATTTGGGTTATTCTGTTCCTGGAAACAAAATAGGAATCAATGCCAGGCAGCACGAAGAACGGGCGCCCACACCTGGAGTGGGCTGAGGAATATGCCTTTGAACAGGAACCCTCACTCCCTGTTCCCCTTCCCGGGTGATTCTTTGTCAAGGGAGTGAAGGGTCTCACTGAGACTCGCTGGTCTGCTGTGGTGGACAGACACCAGGCATGATACAAAGCAGATGCCATCTGTCTTCTAAGAAAAGCAGAGAATGTAACAGGAGCCCAAAGAGAGAGATCGGTTCTGACCACAGAGAAGAGGGAAGGCGCTATGGAAAAAGTGGCAGCGAGCTGGGTCCTGAAATATGGGTAAGATTTCAGAGGGTGGAAAACGACAGTGTGAAGAGTTCCTTATTCATATTTTCCCTTCGGGGGGAAAAAATCAGAGTAGAGGAGAAGAGGACCTGATGTGGTCCAGTGAGGCTGGACTGTGGGTGCAGGGGGAATACGGCCAGAGACGGGAGTGAAGAGCAGCCCATTCCGGGGGGAGGAGGGCCCCCAAGGTCCTGCAAGGTGCTGGCCTGCTGGAGGGACCTTCTGCATGCAGAGCAATTCACATGGGCCTTCCCGCTCAAAACACCTCCCAGCTGCCCCTTGCACCTGGGTAATTACAAACTCCCTGACTCAGAATCTGAGGGTGAGACTGGATGCAGGGAGACGAGGAAGGAGGAGGGCAGAAGACGTCTGACGATAGGCAATGGGAAACTGAACTCTAGTTAGTTGACCTGGAATGGCAGGATGGCTAGAGACTGGGCAGAGTAAAGACGGCAGATATCGGGCCTGGAGTGGACGTGAGCAATGAGGGAGATGGCGTCCCTGACTCCACCCTGGGGAACCAGAGGTGAAGGGCATGCTTGTGCTATGGAGCTGTGCACAAGCTTTGGAATCCCAGAGACCCGCTGTGCAACGCTTTGGGTTTTATCGCTAGGATGGGGTGCCAGATTAGCTGTCCAGATAAACCGAAGAGCCAAGACTCTTGCTGGGGCAGTGGTGTTGAGATTCAAGTCTGAAGAGTAAAGCAAAGACTGATCGGTGCGGTCTAGTCCAGGACGATCACACTCCGCTATAAGGTAAAGGTCAAGGAAAGAATGCAAGGAATGGGACTGTGAATAGAAAGTGTTCTGTAGCTCCATTTTATGTCACTGACTAGACATCCCGGTGTGTGAAAATTTGTGCACTGGGGGAGGGAGGTCCCTCAGCCCAGCCTGCACCCTCTCACAGTCTGGGAGTCCTCAGGGGATGTCCTACTGATGGCTTAGGCCCACTCCTCTGCGGGAGGCGACCAGGTCGGTTGATCAGAGGACGGCACCGCCCCCATCACCCCACCGTTGCCACCTGGCCTCCCTCTGTGAAAGGCGACTGGACGGGCCGATCAGGGGATGGTCATTCCGCCATTCGGTTGATTTGCATGTTACGCTTTTATTATATAGGACCAGGCTTACCCTGATGATAGCGCCTGGCACCCCACCTTGGCCTAGCACTCCTGCTCACCTGCTCCACCATCCCACCACAGCCAACACCCACCATGTTCTGCATGTGCCCCCTGGTGGTCAGTGCATGTCATTTGCATATTAGGGTTTTATACATATAGATATTCCTGATGGGTGTGCTGTAGGCATGGGTATTTGCTTAAAGAGCCAGAAAGGACTCACAGAAACACCTGGGAGATTTGAGCCTGATTGAGAGAATGGAGGAGAAATCACCTGAAACAGAGAAGTAGAAGGAAGAAATGAATTGAGGTACAGACACAGGGATGCCGAAGAACATCCTGGATTTGGATGCTTGTCTCAAAGTGCAGAGCTCTGAGGGGTATAAGTGGGAATTCAAACCCCAGAGATGCTGGGGGCCTAGGACTGGAAGATCTTTGAAGACAATTAAATACCTTGTGTTCCTTTCTTTTCTTTTTTTATCCAGTGTTTCTTGAATGGGAATAGATGCAAGTGTCCACTCCATGCCAGAATCTTACTGTATTGCATCCTACTGCCGTGCAAATTTTACTTGGAGGTTATGTTAGATTAGAATAAACACAAACATACATGGATTTTTGTGGTCGCTTGTTTATCCCTAAGGAACTTTACTCTTTAGTTCCTCTGGCTTGAGCTCCGGGTCCAGCTGTTCAGAACTGACTCCAGTGCATTGTACAGATGGGAAAACAGGCCCCGACACAGGAGACCCTCGACCAAGGTCACCCAGTGAACCAACATCAGGGCCAATCCTAAAACCAGGTCTCCTCCTCCCTGCACGCCCCCCCCCCCAAATTCAGGAGTAAAGAAAGAGCCAAGGGGAAAGAAAATGTGGTGGTGGCTGTTTTATTCTGTTTAAGTCAAGTGTAATTATTTTTTCTAGATGTGTCCTTGGGGCTTTGAGCTGCAGTTCTGAGCAGGTAAGCTCGCCCTGTGAGTTGTGTCTGTCTCCACAGTATGGCTTTCTCCACTCTAATCCATGAGCATGGCTGAGGAAGGGCATCCCTGCCCAGCACAGGGCAGATCTAGCTTAATGCAAACGAGAACTACTGTTTATTTCTTTAGCAAGGCCTGCCACCAGTTTGCAGGCACAGTTAAAGTTTCTATTACTTTTACTATAAAAATCTTAAAATGGACCGACTGGTGTGGCTCAGTGGTTGAGCACTGACCCATGCACCCAGAGGTAGCTGGTTCAATTCCTGGTCAGGGCACATGCCCAGGTTATGGGCTCAATCCACAGTAGGGGGCATGCAAGAGGCAGCTGATTGATGTTTCTATCTCTCCCTCTCCCTCTTTCTAAATAAATAAAGACATATATTATTTTTTAAATCTCAAAATAGATTTTAGTAGAAAAACTCAACTCATCAAAAAAAAAAAAATTCTAAGTAAGGCCTGTATCAACTGGGAGACCTGAGATGATAGCTTCTTGAGTTTTCTGTGAAGGTGCCTTTCTCATCATAGCTTCCTCCCACCTGAAACACCATCCAGTTAAAATCCTAGGCATTCTTTTCCTTTTCATTATGACAAATTAAGGATAATCCCTGGAGGCATGCTGGTATGTCTCCTTCATGCTTTGTCATGTTCATTTAAAATAATTTTTATATGTCTATATAAGCATCTTATACTAAAATTTCCATTTACTATTTCCTAACCATAGGGTATCCCATTGAAGTAAAAAACCAACTCTTTGCCAATTGACATACAAAACATAAGAGCTTGCCCTGGCTGGTTTGGCTCACTGGATAGAGCGTCAGCCTGGGGACTGAAGGGTCCCGGGTTCGATTCCGGTCAAGGGCATGTACCTTGGTTGCGGGCATATCCCCAGTAGGGGGTGTGCAGGAGGCAGCTGATTGATGCTTCTCTCTCATCGATGTTTCTAACTCTCTATCCCTCTCCCTTCCTCTCTGTAAAAAATCAATAAAATATATTAAAAAACAAACAAAAGAATAAGAGCTTACTTATATTATCTTGTGTTTAATCCTGAAGTTGAACTTGTGTCCATGTTCTCCAACCAGTTACATATCTTATTTGGTGAACTACCACCCTTGTATGCCTTGTGTCCTTCCATTTTCCAAGGCCCTTCTCATCCCACTTCTCTCATTAGGGGCTTTCATTGTTTCTTTGGCCTAAGGTAACCCTGCTCCCTGTCTGCAGTCTTGAATGCCAGGAAGATCACAATCAAATCCCAATAATTGCACGTGGCTGTAATGAAAGCACTTGGGTGTAAGTATTCTCTCTCCAACTAGAGCATGAGCACTGTGCGCTGCTCCTCAGGCAGAGTACATACTCAGTCACTGCTGAGAGCAGGAGGGGGAGGGACGATGGGAGTTAGGATGGGCAGGTTCAGGTCCTTAGGTCTTATCACCATCCGGTGGTTGAGGATAACAGCAAAATAGACACCAGGAGAGACGCAAGGAGACCCTTGCCCGTAGTCTGCACCTCTACTCAGTTTTCACTCAGACTCACAGGCCATCATGGCATCTCTGCTGCCTCCCCATGAGCCCCAGATGGGACAGAGCCAACCTCTGTACGATACCCTGAAGGCTTCGCAGAGGCAGGACTAAGTGACTGATAAAACTCTAGGAAATGCTCTTTAGATTAGCCAACTTTTAAATAATGTCAGATTTCCAACACAAAGGCCAACCCCTTGAAAACCACAGTTAAGAAAACATCACACTTGAAACAAAACTGGAGGCTCAAAGCCTGATTCATCCCGCTGATCACTCTTGCCATGACCCTTGTCCTTCTCTGGTGCTTAAGAAATCCATGCCTCTCTAGTTTCCCCCCACCTTCGTTACGGTATCTCACCTATAAGGAGAGGATTATCATGCTTCCGAATTAGGTTAATGAGCACAAATCAAAGATTACTATGCTAAGTTGCTCCTCGAACTAGATGTGGGAAGAGGGGGAAATCACTCCAGCCTATTGTTTTTAATTAATCCCTTGTGCTCCAGGCTTATCTAGTCTCAGAAAATGAAAACCATATATTTTACAGCATGTGTGCCAAATCATATGTGTAATTCAGTGGAAAACCCCAATAAAGGAGGAAGCTCTAAAATTACCAGCAGTTCCCTGGGTCCCAGGAAAGCCTGGACAACATTTTGCAAACTTGAGAACGCCTTCTTTAAACCCCACTTGAATCTCAAACCTCACAGTGTATCTTATTGCTGTCTGGAATTATCCCATAGATCCAGTGTTGTCGATTATCAAGGGCCAGGGACAAAGGCCATGATGAGCCACTGCTTGCTTTCAGAACAGTTATGTATAGTGGAGAACCTGAAACTTATGTACTTAGTTATTAAGGATGCAGAAGCTTATGGATATTAAGAAATCTAAACCATCACCCCAAAGACAAATGGATCAAGAAGTCTGATAAAAAGTGTGTGTGTGTGTGTGTGTGTGTGTGTGAAATTGAAGACAAGGACTTTGACTTTGTTGGTCTAATTCCAAACACAGCAGGAAAAACAATCGTTATTCTATCTATTAATATTATGACACAATTTTTTATTATTTGCTCAATTCTATGCTAGGTATTTTTTGTGTTGTTTTGTTTTTTTAAGATGCAGATATGTTTTTGCCCTTATATAAGGAAAGTAAGTAACAGCACATATGTGGTGTGTGTGTGTGTGTGTGTGTGTGTGTGTGTTCTAAAATCACACACTATGAACATTTCTTCTTTAGAATCTTATGCATTAGGTGTTACCCTCATTTGTGAAATGGAAATAACGATATCAGCATCTAAAAGCTAAGCCACTTTCCCAAGTAGTGAGGATGCTAGGGTGTGAACTCAACTTTTTCCAGTGCTCCAGGATACATGAGGCTACACCCTGCATCCAAAATTAATAATTATCCTCTCCTGTGCAGACAGCTTTAAGGGTTTCTGATGTGCTTTCCCACACATTGTCTCCTACAGTACACTCAGCAAAATTGTGAACTTGTTACCCCACTCTAGAGAAGATGATACTGAGATTCCAGCTGTTTTATGTATGGAGATAACTATGGGTAACCCAGAAACACACTGAGCAAAACAGCAGTCTGCAAAGTATGGAAATCTGACCTAGTCATCCCTCTGCTTAGCACTTGTGGTCCTCAGGACGACATCTCAACTTTTCAAGGTTCAGCCAAGACCCCGATGACTCAGCCTCTGTGCTTCCTCCTCCATCTTCTCAGCCTCAAGTCTACATTCCAGCCACAATGAACTCTCTTGGACTCTTCTATATCGTCATGATATCTCCAAGCACTGTATCTCTTTACATGCCCTTTTCTCTCTGGAACAATTGAATCCCTATGTCACCTCCTCCCATTTCCATCTGAATAACGGCCACACCCTTTGGTCCACATAGGTGAATGAGATGCCCCTCCTTTGTGCTTCCCCAGCCCTGTTCTTCCCATTTCACTTAAATATATATATAATTTTTAGACAGAGAGGAAGGGAGAGGGAGAGAGAAAGAGAAACATCAATGTGAGAGCGGAACGTTGATCAGCTGCCTCCTATGGACACTGGACCATCAAGCAGAGAGAGGGGAGCAGGATATTTCAAATCTCACTTCTGAGAAATCACAGGCACACCATCACCATAGCACAGGTATGATGAAATGAGTGCTTTTGGAATATTCCCTGACACCACAGTGAAGCAAGGAAATGGAGAGAAAGAGAGTGGCTTAGGAAAATAATAAACGTTTGCAGTGGTCCAGGAGAGAGAATGATAGGGAAGAGATGGTTGAAGAGACATTGAGAGAAGGTTTGGGGGGTGACTAGCAAGGCAGACCAGTAATTCAGATCATTTTTCTTAAGAAACAGCCCTGGGAAGATATGTGCTAGTAAATCTTTAATTACTCACTCTAGACAGGAGAAGCTCAATCTTATTGGGCCATGGTGTAAATACTCCCACTATGGTCACTTGCTATGGTGTAAATACTCCCCCTATGGCCTCTTTCTATGGTGTCAATACTCTCAGCATGGCTGATTTCAAGTTTTTAACTTGCCATCCTGAACTCAGAGTTGGGATGAGTTGAATGCAATTGGGTCTTGCCAGTGCCAGCACATCACTGGTTCTGAGGCACAAGGAGTCCAAGTTGAGAGCAGATCTATCCTGATCTATCCTGATGCACAGCAATCAGGTCCACAGGAAGTGGTTGAGGATGGATCCAGTGTCCATCCTCTTCTACTTATCTATTGATGTCCATGACAGGGTGCTGTGCTCAGCATCGCTGAAACAGGCAGACTCTCACCTAATCCTCAAAATCATTCTGGGAATTAGGTGCTAATTTTTCACAGATAAGTGAGAAAAGAGAGGCTTAGAGGAGCCAATTCATTGGTTCAAGTCATACGGCAAGTAGGTAAAAGGAAAAGAGATTTAAACATAAGTGTGCCTAATACAAGAACACTATTATACTTCTCCTCAATGACTCTTCCTCCTACAAATCCAAGAGGGGACTGTGCAAAGCTGATCTAATGAGGGAAAGAGGAGGCGGAAATTAAAGACTGATACCCACAAGTAGAAACCAAACCCACATATATTGTGTATGCTGAAAACTCATAATTCATGCCAAACAGCAATGCTGGAGACCCTACCTCCACCCCCACATCAGATTTCTAACATGATTTTCTTACAACCTTTTCCCTAGATTCCTGAAAGAGAAGAAAATGATAAAGCAATATGAAAATGAGTTATATCTATTTCACAATAAATTAACAGCATTCCTCTGTATCTGTGCACTGGACACGTATCTAAAACAGAAATACAGCTCCTGGCCCAAGTTTCCCCTTCTCAGTCCTGCATGACTTACCCGCCAGTCACTTAATATTGCCTAAACTGAATGTTCCTGAACGCAGTAGCCTGAGGGGAGAATAAGGTTTCACGTTTAATATGGGTCACACCATCATTCTCAACCAGCGTGCAAACCATGATAAGATGACGTTTAGAGTGATGATGTATTCTCAGAGCCATCAAAACTCAATGTCTTGTTCATACAGTCATATCTTTTAGTGAAAAATGGAGAAATCAGTTAAGCTTGCTGGTTAAGACCAACAGTTTCAGAGTCACCCAGACTGGGATATAAGATATCCATTTTGGAACGGGGGAGGGGAGGCTTACTGTTGGAAAATATATAGGAAGACAGAAGGAGGGGCAAACAGTTCAAGATCCTAGGAATTATCACAATTCAGAGCCCACTTTTGGGGGAGCGGCAGTCAGACTCCAAGATGGCAGCCAAAGAGCCTCAGTTCCTGGTTGGGAGTCCTACGTTTGTGTAGTCCCCTCTGACCACGGATAGAGCTGACCTGTGTAGTCAATAGGACGCTGCAGAAATGAAGGTATATGCCTTCCATGGCGAGGTCATTAAAAAGCACAGCAGCTTCTCCCTGGCCCTCACTCAGATCATTCCTTGTGGGGGAAGCAACTACCACTTCACGGGGACACAAACAGCCCATGGAGAGGTCCACACAGCACGAGGAACCAAACCCTCTGGCCAATAGCCAGCACCAACTTGCCAGTCATGAGTGAGCAATCTTGGAAACAGATCCTCCTGCCCCAATCACGCCTTCAGATGACTACAACCCTGGCCCATGTCTTCCGTGCAACCTCATGAGACATTCTAAGTTGCCTCCAAATTCCTGACTCACAGAAATTGCATGATATAATACATGTCTATTGTTTTAATCTGCTAAATTGGGGTAATTTGTTACACAGCAATATAACCAATTCAAAGGCTTCCCTAGATGCAGAGCTGAGCGGATTCCAGTCACAGCACGTGCTCAAGGAGTCCTCTTGAGAAGGAACCTGTAAGGAGGGAGTGAGACAGGAAAGGAAGGGGAAGGGGCTGAACAATGATGTGATCTCTGGGAAGTTCCAGCCACAGCCTGGTCCAGGGAGGCTCTGGGCAAAAATCGCACCACTCGGCAGTCTCCCTTGAAGCAAGGGGATCTAGATGTGCTTCTCCTGCCTCTGTCATTGGCTGTGAGCTGCTCCCCTCTGAGCATAACTTCCTGGGTGAAGCAGCTCTCACCAGAGGAATGACATTCTCCAGAGAGGTGGGCAGATGACAGCCATGAGCAGCAACTCACCAGGCTGGGGGAAGGGTCCACTTGTTGACAAAGGGGCTCTGAGCAGGGCTCCACAGAGCTACTGCAACAAGGAACTTCAAACGACATCTCTATCTATGGGGCTCCCCCTCTACTTCCCAACTGCCTGGCTCTGAGGAGTTCACCTTCCAGGCAGCAGCCCCTCCTCAGTGCTTGTTCTGTCCTTGGAGGTCCTTTCACCCATAGATGGGGCTTCCTGTGGGTTCAGGAGGGTGAGTCTATGTTCATGTCCCAGGAAGAAAATGAAAGAGTAGAAAAAACTGGAAAATATCAGTGCAGTGGCTTCTAAGTCCAGGAAACCCTGATATCCTATAAGGTGAGCAACTTCTAGCCATAGAACGCTTCTCAAATGAACTTCACACACACACACACACACACACACACACACACACACACACACACACTTAATGCTAGTCTTTAGTTAATTAAGTTACTGCTTCTTTGTATGTATTACTATTTGGCACAAAATACCAACAGTGTCTGATAGATGTGGCATTTCAGGAAGGAGCACATGGGCCTCCTCCCCCCCAGGCAGAGTCCCACTCGGGGCTCCCTTCACCGGATATGCCCTTCCCCCAGATAGCCACACTCTGACCCCAGATCCCTCTGTCACCCTCTCAGGGAGACCAGCATGTTCAAAACTGAGAGACCCCCCAGACCAGCTGATGCAGCTCAGTGGTTGAGCGTTGACCTATGAACCAGGAGATCACGGTTTGATTCCTGGTCAGGGCACATTCTCGAGTTGCGGGCTCAGTTCCTGGTGGGGGGCATGCAGGAGGCAGCCAATCAATGATTCTCATCATTGATGTTTCTATCTCTCTTCTTTCCTCTCCCTTCCTCTCTAAAATCAATAAAAATATATTTAAAATTTAAAAAAATAAAACTGAGATACTTCCTGTCTTCTCTGCTCTAGTGCCTTTCCTTACAAACATCAAATGTATGAAATACTTTATTCACATTGTGTATTGTTTCTCTCTCCTACCAGTCTCCACGAAGGTGGGATTTTTATCTGTTTTGTTCCGTTAAATCCCTAGCACTGAAAAGAGGTTGGCACATAGTGTGCACTCATGGAATACTTATCGAATTAACACATGAGAGAATGATTGCATTCAAGTACAGGTTCTGCTACTTACTGGCTGGCTGCGTCCCCAATCCGAGGAGCATTCTACTGTGGCATTTGGCATGCCCTTGCTCTGTCACGACCCTCCATGAACTCCAGTGTTGACAGGCTACCTCACTCTTTATTTTCTTTACCTGTCACTTTTCAGAAACATCTCATCTTTTCCTGAGGAAGGAAGAGCATCTCTGTTCAAAATACGGCTTTCCATCAGGGAGCCTGAAAAACACCCTGGCTGAGTCTGTCTGTGGGAACCGAGCTGGATCTGCAATGCCCCGGCTGCCTCCCCTGTCCCAAGCACGTCTGCTCAGGCGCTAATGAATCATTTCCATCCTTACCATAAACCGGGGTCACAAGTGAGAGTATTGTTCTTGGACAAGAACATGCATCCTCGAGAATCTCGCACTTGGGGTGACCCCCGCAGCAGGTCAGACTGTCTGTGTCTCCGTGGGGCAGACAGAAGGAGAGTCTGAGTTACAGCATCAGGAAGTCCCTCCTCGGCGAGCTTGGACTCAGACTTCCCCTAAGTCCCAGAGGGAAAAGTGGGCAACGTAAGGTGTCAGTGAAAGAACTCAGGTGCAGAAAATGCTACAAGATTCAACATCCGCTAGGGTTTAAATTAAAAAGTGTGTGCTTGGGTGAATGTGTGTGTGTGTGTGTGTGTGTTGGGAGGGGAGATAACAGGAAACATGGGGAAAGAGACAGCAAAATTCCTTGAATAGCACTTTAAATTTAAAAGGTCTCCTGAGCATGCCTGTAAAGGAAGAGAATGAACCTCATCATTGCCTGCTAACTGCTCATGACATGCTCACTGCAACACCTAGTCCCACCGTACCCCTTCCCCCACCACCCCCAGCATCAAACACTTCAGTCCAGTCCCAAATTTACAGATTTTGTTGTTGCTGTTAATCCTCACCCGAGGATATTTTTCCATTGATTTTTAGAGAGAGAGGAAGGAAGGGGGAGAGACAAAGAGAGAAACATTGACTTGAGAGAGACACATCGATTGGTTACCTCCCGCACATGCCCCAACCAGGGCCAGGGATCCAGCCTACAACCAATGTATGTGCCCTTGATGCGAATCAAACCCAGAACCCTATCCACTGAACCAATCTGGCGAAGGCCCAATTTTATGGATTTTCAAAAAAAATTCAATGAAAATATTTTTTATTTGTTAATGGCCCATTTTGTGTTTATACCTTTCTCATCTTAACCACAGTGATGTACAGGAAGTGTTTTCACTCCTTTATTCAAGATGCAGCAAGACTGCTCACGTGACACCTACCAAAGTGGCAAGATCAAGATTTGAACTGGCATCTGGCAAACTCCAGGAACTGCAGTGTTTGTTTCTGTTCCCCTGAGTGGTGACAGAAAAATTAGGCTATTCCTGCTTACTTGGTTATTTGCCTCTTTTATATCCCTTTCCCACCAGTCCCTGCTTGCCTCTGTATCTTAGGAAACTACATTTCCCATGTTTCATTGCTTTCTGGTTCAGGGGTAGGTTTGACCAACAGGAGACACAGGGCAGAAGGTTAAATAAAGCACCAGCAGTAAAGAGAGAGGCCTGGGTGTGTCTCCCTCCATGTCCAGCAGAAGCCCACTGTCCACCGCAGCTCCAGATCCTGGTGGCCACACCCTAGTTCCTGGCGACAACCCCTCGTCCTGTTATTCCACCAGCCATAGGGGTGGAAGAGGTGCTAGTCTCTGGGTTACCTCATCTCCGGTTTAGTTCCTCAGCCCTTTCACCATCCATGTAACCAATTCCCTGTATTATAGCCTCTGAAAGACCTGCGCGGGCTTCTATTTTCCTGGCTGTCCTCTGGCTGACACTTCTCTTCTTTCAGAAAACAACCAAACATTATTCAGAGCATGTTCAACCAGGCTTAAAACTATAGTTGGAATCAAAACGCAGAGGAAAGGGGAGACGTGGTGGTCATCGGCATGATCTAAACCAGGGGTCCTCAAACTACGGCCCGGGGGTCACATGCAAATACAAATATTGTATTTGTTCCCATTTTGTTTTTTTACTTCAAAATAAGATATGTGCAGTGTGCATAGGAATTTGTTCATAGTTTTTTTAAAAACTATAGTCTGGCCCTCCCACGGTCTGAGGGACAGTGAACTGGCCCCCTGTTTAAAAAGTTTGAGGACCCCTGATCTAAATCATCTGGATTTGGTGTTACACCGAGACCATCACAAGGCTTTGTCGTCAGATAAAGCCCATCACTTGCACTTACTGGCTGTGACTTCCGGCAAGTTATTTTAGCCTCTCTGTGTCCTGTTTTCTTTTCTTTTTATTTTTTTTATTGCTTACAGTATTACAAAGGGTATTACATATGTGTCCCTTTTTTTCCCCCGCCCTTGACAATCCCCTGGCCTCCCCTACCCCCCAGTGTCTTATGTCCATTGGTTATGCTTATATGCATGCATACAAGTCCTTTGGTTGATCTCTTTCTGTTTTCATCAGTACAAACAACCTGCAGCGTGGTGGCATAAGTCTGACATTGTGCGTGTAAAGTAGCAAAGCACGACTCCTGACATGTAGAAGGCAACCGACAAATGTTCCTTGCTTTCCTTGCGGCGTAATTAGCCTCGGGAATCTGACAGATTTCAAAGGGACTGAAGATAAACATTGTTCAGGAGCGGCGAGGACAAGGCCCTGGAAGAATGACGTCTAAGGCGATGAGCTACGAAGTGCACGTTACCTAAAAGAATGCGAAAACTTGCAAGATTGAGGGTGGGGGTGCGGCCAAAAGTAGACAAATATGACAAAAATGTTTTTGTTTAAAACTCTTTTTTTGGTATCACTCAGCCAGGAAATGTTTATTTAGCTTCTCGCCAATTCATGGCCAGGGGAGAGACACAGTAAAGTGGCCTCACACCGGGTTCTGAGACGATCGGGAAACCTGGGTGCTGGTCTCAGCTCACTTCCCCTCTGTGGGCCTCAGTTTCCCCTCCTGCTAGCGGATGATTATGTCAGTGACATGCAGCTCAGGATCACCTTTGCAGCTCTGAAAACAGGCACTTACCCAGGGCCTAGCATCAGGGTCTAATTCAGTGCATTCCTGAGAGTGGCCCCAGAACAACTTATTCCTAAAAGCTCAGATCCTGACGTGAGCTCCGGCAGAATCTCCTGGTCTAGGGCGTCCAAGGTCCCCTCTGCTTTAGGACTGTCCCCGACCATGAATGCACACCCACCAGAGGGGAACAGAGGAGAGACGGACCAGTGAAGGTCGCAGGGGATAGGAAAGGCTGAAGGAGAAAAGGCTTCAACGGGGAAGGGTGGTTAAGACTGCGATCGACATAGGAGAGAAGACTTTCCACAGAAGAGGAGGGGAGGTAAAAATGAACAAAGAGGGTGGAGGGAAAAACAAACTGCAAAGGGGTGTCCAATAAAACAGGCTCTGAAGTTCAACCCAGCTCCACAACTCAATGACCTTGGGCAAGAATGTGTTATCGCTGAGCTCCACTGACCTCACCTGTAACAAGGGCACAGCATGGTACCTGCCAGAGATTGGTTTTGAGGGTTAACTGGAACCATGTAGGGCACTTACTCATGCTCTCAGTAAAAAAGGGCTATACCATGACTATTATCATCACGATTATCTCTGTTATTTTCTGCCATTCCTTTAAATTCAATATGCCAGTGCTGAAGTGCTATCATCAAGCAGGAATAAAATATGGTCTGGGGACTGGAAGAGGAGTTGGAATGAATGAAGACAGGAATGGAGAGAATCGGGAAGGGGACACAGAAATTAGCAAGATTTAGAGCAGGGCTTCTCACAGTCAGCGCTACTGATGTTTGGGGTCAGATCATTCTTTGTGATGGGGGGGTGCATCCTGTGCATTGTAGGGAGGTCGGCAGCACCCCTGGCCTTGCCTGCTAGGTGCCAACAGTATCTCCCAGTGATGACAACCAGAAGTGAATTCAGACACTGCCACATATCCTCGGGAGAGACAAACTCGTCCCAGTAGTTAAGAACTCCTGATTGAGAGTCATGAAAATGAAGACTTCTCCAAAGAAGGAGGAGACAGAAATAGAGAACTGGAGGATTTAAAGGGAAAGTTGATTTTAATAACTGGAGGAAAAGAAAGAGGCAGTGTTGTTTGTGTGTGTGTCTATTTCAAAGTCTTCGATGAGTCCACCATGAGCCACCCCTTTCCCAGGTGCTCTGCAAATGCAATTTGAGGAGAGGTGTCGGGCGAAAGCACATTTTCGCCCAGATGGAAAGAGTGTCCAAGTCCCGATTACTAACCGAAAGTACAGCTCTTGGCTGCTCCCCAGAGGGTGTGATTCTTCCCTCAGTTACCATGGTTGCCTCCGAGAGTCCAGTTTCCCACCCGGCCCACGCCTGACCTCTCATCTCCCCCACGATGCTCTGACGGCCCAGGGAAATCCTGGACAGGACCTGCCAAGAGCGGTGGCCAAGGTAACAGATCTGCCTCCTTATCTATGGGCCTCAACTTCCCCCAATTCTTTCCAAGAGGAAAACTCACCAGGAGACAGGGCTCATCAGAGCCGCCTGACCGAGGCCAAATTGGTGAAGAGGCTGGGAAGCCGGCCCCTCCTCCATAACTCAGCTACAGGGCCTCAGGCCAGGCCCAGGGAGGGGTGGCTTTTCCTCGAAGGCAGCGGGCAGCGGGCCTTTCCACAGCCACACTGACTAAGTCGTCTCTCCCTCCTCCCCTCCCCTCTACCCCTCAGGCTCCCAAGTGCCCAGGTTGTTTCCCCAACTCCACTTTGCTCTGGCCTTCAAAGTCCGATGGACAACATGGAGAGGGTTTCCTTGAGTTGAACATTAATTCAAACACTCCAGGTGAGCACTTCAAACAGCTGGTACAGTGAAGGACTGTACTTAACTTCTAGAATGTTCTTTGTCATCCGGACTTCATCACTGGCGACTTTGTTCTTCCTCTGAGGCTTTTGCTCATGCCGTTTCCTGTGTGGAAGATGTCACCTATTTACATTTTAAACAACCTCTCGAAGACCTAAATCAGACCGTATGCTTCCTTTTTTGTTTTTAATCCCCTAGAACACATAATAACTGTGTCCAACACCGAGCAGGTGTTTGGTGAGGCCTTGGCATGAATTGTTAAATTAGTCAAAGATATCCGACAACTAGCACTCTGCTTCTTAGCTTTGACTCGAGTCTGAACATTCACTCACTCACTAGCTGAGTCTCATGCAATCACCCGTCAATCAACCACTCTGCAATTATTTCCAAAAGGCCCAGCATGTGTCAGGCACTGTACCAGGCGCCAGAGCTGTAGTGGCAGCGGAAACCGACGCTGTCCTTAAAACCAAAGGCTTAAGCCTTGCCAAAAGGCACACATTTATGAAGAAAACTATTGTCTCTCTTTGGTATTCCAAAATCCAGGTTTTTCACGAATTCAACTGCTCCTCCAGGTCACGCAAATAATTGGGATTTACAGTGTCTAAAAAGTTCTATCTGACCTGAGATAGGAAATGTAAAGGTCTCTGTTGAATCACACTTCTCAGTTCAGCCCCTTCTCCTCCTTGGCCAATGCAGAGCATCTATCCTTCCTTTAAAAACATATATATATATATATATATATATATATATATATATATATATATATATGTCTTTTTTATTGGCTTCAGAGGGGGAGAGACAGAAACATAAATGATGAGAGAGAATCACTGATAGGCTGCCTCCTGCACACATCCCCAACTGGTGATCAAGCCCACAAACCAGGTATGTGCCCCACTGGGAATTGAACCGCAATCTCCTGGTTCACAGATCAGCACTCAACCACTGAGCACACCAGTCAAGCTGTCCTTTTTTTAATTCTTCCTCCTTTTACCTCTGGTTCCCACTACTGTTCTCCCTCCCCTCTGTAAACCTTACTAGCAAAGAATTTAATATGTGTCCTTTAGTATGTCATGATCCTACATATTATGTTTTATGTCTATGTATGTGCATGTGTGTTTAACTCACACAGAAGTGTTGGTATTCAAAATCATATCCTGATTCTTACTTTTCTCAATGAGAATTTTAATAAAATCTGTATAGGTTGCTATATTTTATGTCTAGTTAGTTCATTTAGAAAGCTTCATAGTATTTGTATGAGTTTCCTATAGCTGCTGCCACAAACTTAGTGGCTTAAACAATATAAATGTACTAGAGGCCTGATGCATGAGATTCGTGTAAGGGGCTCGGCTCTCGCAGCCCTGGCTTCATCCAGAAGGTCGTCTGGATGGTCGTTCTGGTGTTTGGTCTAATTAGCATATTAGCTCTTTATTATATAGGATTAATTCTGAAGGTCAGAAATCTGGAATAAGTCTCATTGAGCTAAAGTCGAGAAATCAGCAAAGCTGCATTGCTTTCCAGGAACAAATCAGTTCTAGGCTCTATGTTTCTAGGGGAAGAGCTTGTGTCCTTGCCTGGTCTGGCTTCTAGAGGCTGCCTGCATTCTTTGGCTTGTGGCCCCTTCCTCCATTTTCAAAGCCAGCAATAGCAGGCCAAGTCTTTCTCGTATCACACCACTCTGACACTGATTCTTCTATCTCCTTCCCCACTTGTGATTACAATGGCCCACCTGGGTAATCCAAAATAATCTACTTAAAAACAGGTGACTAGCAACCTTACTTCCATCAGCAACTTAAATACCCATTTGCCATGTAAGGTCATATATTCATAGATTCCAGGGATTAGGACATGGATTTTTGGGAGGTAGGGGAGTAAGAGCATTATTCTGCCTACCACAGTAATCTGTAGTCTATGTCCACCATATTTTAATGAAGCCAAGTTTCCATCTATAGCAGTGGTTCTCAACCTGTGGGTCGCTACCCCTTTGGTGGTCGAACAACCCTTTCACAGGGGGTCACCTAAGACCATCCTGCATATCAGATATTTACATTACGATTCATAACAGTAGCAACATTACAGTTATGAAGTAGCAATGAAAATAATTTTATGGTTGGGTCACAACATGAGGAACTGTATTTAAAGGGCCAGAAGGTTGAGAACCACTGATCTATAGGGAAATGAAAAATGAAATACTCCGGTTCCTTACTCAAATAGTGCCTCAATGTTCATCCTAGCAGATATATTAGAGAATTGCTCTGGGATACATACCCAGGTATTGCTGAATCTTATAGTATAGTTATGATACTATATGTTTTCAAAACCCCCCACAAATATCCACTTTCTGACTCTCAAGCAAACTAGCTGTATTTCTATAGAAAATATATGAAGGAGATACTGCAGCTGTCCCTAAATTTCTTGTCTCTCTCCACTTTTCAGGCACATGGTGAGATCGCCCTTCTCTGACCCCTCTGAAGCTAGGCATTGTCATATGACTTGCTTTGACCAATGAAGTGTGAGTGGAAGTGAGAATGTGCCCAGCAGACTGAAGTTCTACAGGCCAGTGCACACATTCACTTCCTGCCATGGAGATCCTAGACTCCCTTGTGGGGATGGAGCCTTCATCAAACTGGGTCTCTGAGTGACTCCAATGGACAGAGACCACTCCTCTCCCTTGCCAATCAACTGGCTAGAATGTTAAGGGGGGAATCGAACTTTTATTATGTAAAGTCACCGAATGGCATGGTTTTTGTTATTGCACCATAATGTAACCCATCCTGACCAATACATCATTAAAACTAAAAATAGTCCGAATTTAAATTCTATTTAGATTTTGAAAGCATGTCCTTATCTATTATTTCCTTGTTGATAGCTTTATCCCTCAGACTCTTGATAAAGACATACTGAAATCATCTCTTGACCTGACATCTTGCTCACCAGTGGGCGACACCAAGGGTCCCTCCACTTGACAATTTGTCCCGTGAGGACCACGTCTTTTCAAGATGCCCAGGTACAAAAGACAGTCAGTATCTGGAACATCGGGAGTGGTCAAATAATGCCGACTCAAGAGACGATTCTCCCCATCTTACATACGCTAACCAAGGCTCAGAGACAAGAGCAGACAGCCAAGGTTACCAGGCAGGAAGAAGAGGTGTCAGGAGGAGGATGCAGGGCTTCAGGCAGTGTAATTCCTCGTGGCTGGCCAAGAGGGAAGCATCCATGACACCACCCAGGACCTGACCCCTGCCTGCCTTGCCTACCTCACACAGATACAGACATGGGAGCTTCCGTTGAAGAGGAACTGCCTGGATTCCTTAGGGACTGAGCGGATTCCCTTCCTTGTTTTCAAAGAATGTGGGAATGACGGGTCCCGACATCTACTTCCGATGAAATGAGCATTTGGGCTCATTGCTTCCAGCATCTCTGTTACACATTTGCTAATACTTCCTCTTTGCTGAATTGCAAAGGGGCCTCACAAGGCTTCTTCATCAGATGGGCTATCATACACCATGATGTAAGCCCAGTGTCTCAGAAGACATAAACAGCCCAAATCAGCAAGAATTCCTGGAAGTAAATATAGACTGGAAGGTAAAGCACATATGTGGAGGCTCCAGGAGAAAAAAAAATGGGGGCCCATGTTTGGTTTAAAATATAACTATAGCGCTTACACGAGGAGGACCCAGAATGATCCATTTCCTCTCTTGTTATCACAAATGTGGTTAATGGTGATCCCAAAAGTACTCAGCGTCTTGGCTGTCAGCAGATGGTGTGGCTTCCCTTATCAGCCCATCAGCTGAGCTAACGTGACCCTAAGGAAACATGTTTTTCTCCACTCCATCTGTGCAAATAAACACTGGCCATTTCTAATCCTGAGCTGCTGCCCTGCAAAGTGATCTAAGTGATGTAAACTTAATTCACAAATAATGGCTTATCTCCAATTGGACCTAAAACACCAATTTGCTAATTCCTCGGATTTCCCCTCTTCTTCTTGTTCTTGACCCTGACAGATTATCACCCTGAAAGTGAGCAAGTGGTTCCAAGCCTGGGGGTCCCCTGTGCTTCTAGGACTCGAACATCCAACGCTTTGAAAGGGACTGATGGTGTGACCCCAGATGCCTAGAGGTGAATGTTAACACGCCATCCTCCCTGCGAACTCACTGGTCTGGGACAAGGAGGCTAAAGGCTTTGGCTAGCGTGGAGATGGCAATCCCTGTGGGAGATGCTGACTGTTTGTGGGCGATGGAAGGAAGCTTGAGCCTTGGCATCAATCTCTAGATGAGATGGTACAACAGGGAGGTCAAGAACGTAAAGTCTGACCTGGATTTGAATTCTGCTCTGCCATGTAGTCTCCCCTCATCCATTTCCTCTCTTATCATAAATGTAGTTAACGGTGATCCCAAAAGGAGTCATTTCCTCAAACTTTCCCCGCCTGTTTCACAGCTCACCTGGAAAAGGGGGGATAGTAGACCTAGACAGGGCCGCTGTGAGAATTAAATAATTCACGCAAATGCTAAAACAGTCCTCGTGTGGACTATGACACTAATAAGAACAATAATCACATTTCACGAAAGAATAGTTAACGCTCCTGCTGGTAGGAGAAACAGCCTGGGATGCGACACCAAGAAATAAGAAGGCAGCCAAGGACACTGGAGCAGGCCAGAGTCCAGGGAGTGATCACCTTTGCCGGAACAGCCAGTGAGCAGCTGCCACTGAGAAGGCACCAGCTCTCACCTGGCTCTGAGGGGGTGCTCGGAGCACGGGCTTCTGCCAGGAGAGGACAATGCCACCCAAGATGAGGAAGTCCCGTTATTCTGTTGCTTAAAACCCTCCCATGGCCTCCCACATCCATAGGAGAAAAATAAAACTCCTCTTCCTGGGCAATAGGGCTGCCCCTCCCTGACCCTCCAGCATAAGCTGTCCCTCCACCCCCCCACCCCCACGCCCCGGCCCCATGCTCCCTGTGTCTCTCTCCTTTCTGTTCACCAAACACTCAAGCTCTTTCCACGCTCACAGCCTTTGCAATCGTCTCCCTAATCCCCACCCGTCTCCTCTGCACCCAGGGAACTCCCATCACTCCCTGTATTTCAGCCCCTGCATCACTTCTTCAGGGGAGCCTCTCCCGGGGGCTCCTAACAAGCATCCTTGCTGCTCTGCCCCACCGCTCCTCACCTCTCTGCTGGGCTGGCCTGCAGGCCTGGAAGCCAGGGCTTCCCACTGTGACTGGTCCCTGAGCACCGGAATCCCTGGTAATCTCCTTAATTCCCTTAGTACTTCCCCCTTCAAAGACGCCTCAAAATCCCCAATCCTGCCAGAATCCTGATATCTCCTCCTCCAATAGGAAAGAAAGTCAGTTTACACACTGCACCCGACTCTAATCATTCTATAGAGTTTGCGTCAGCCTCCTTCCTCTGCTGTAGCATCTGCTTACACACCGGGGTAACTGGCACGTTTTAAGCCAGATGCGTGGACCCTGCTGCCCGGCTGGGCAAGGAAAACAGGCTCCGAAACGAAGCCCAAGGTCCTCGGGCACAGGACGCTTTCCACACTTGCACACCTGGACGGGCTGGCAGCGCGGAGCGGGGGCTGTGCAGCTTTAAGTGACTTAAGCTGAATGTAAGCCTCCCGCTGATGGAAACGCAGGCCCCTTGAAGGGAGGTGTAATTACCTTCCCGGAAGTGGTTCTCCTGAGGACATTAGAACCTTCGCGGGAGTCTAAGATCTGTGCCTGCTTCCCAGGAGCGTGACCTTGAGGGTGACCTTGAGAAGGTAGTGCTGATCCGGAAACTGGAAGAGCCGTTTCTGCCTGGTGTGTAACAGTGCTAAGGTCTGCTCTTCCTGGGTGTTTTGGGATCACAGCATGATGGGCCGCAGCTGCCGTGGGAGGTCTGCGCTCCCCAGAAATCCTCTGCAGCCTGCCCTGTCCTCCCCACTCCCTGCACCCTATATGGTACCTGTGATTTCCTGACAGCGCAGGGGTGTGGTTCTCAGCATTATGAGTCTGGCCCAGCCCCCAGATATGCCCAGCCTTGACCATGACCAAAACGGAGAGCACTCAAAGGGATTCGTGAGAGGCGGCATCTGAAGCTTCAAATCTGAGGGGCCACTCATGACTTGGAAAGTCGACCCCCCACTACAGCAGGCCCCACACACACCGCCCCACAATGAGGGTCTGGCCTTGGCTCAAAGTACGCCAACCATTCTCCTCTCTTCGCCATATGTATGAATCTTAGTGGGTGTTTTTGTAATTAGCGGATCCCTAACTAACCCCCTTCCTTTGGTCATGGCAGCTCCGCAAGGCACCAGGCATGGTGTGATGGCAAAGCCAGGCAACGCCAGTCAGAGCTGGCAGCTGAGGGGTGTCTCTCCCACCATCCCGAGACAGCCAGAGTGGGAGAAAGTGATAGTGCCCTCAATTTGAAACCATCACCATAAAAACACCAATGCCAAGAACCTGCACACCCCACTGGTGTCTTTGGGCTACATGTGTGTACCCCTGGTTGCTCTGTGTTCTTACAACAGCCAGTGCTCTTACTGTCTGGCCAATGGGGCCACCCTTGGCTTTGCTCACAGTCATGGAAAGCCACAGTTCCTTGGAATTTATGTTCACCTCTCCCCGCTCCTGGAGGCGGCTCTTCAATGACTGACAGGTGCAGAGGTAGGAAATCCCCATCTCTTTTGCCCCAGAATCTAAGGTGCAGCTTGCCTTCCAAAGTTCCCCGATGAGATCACTCGAAGGGACTTTGTCTGAACTTGCCCCCCTCTCTGGCATCCCCCTCTGCCTTGTCCTCCCCACCCTGTGCTCCCCGCCCCCCTCCCCGGGGCGCTTTGCACCTGAGTCCTCGTGCCCTGCTCTGCTCTGGATCACCCCAGGTTCATCAGCTCTAATAGTCCACTCATGCCTGCAGCAGCTTTTTCTAATGGGAAAGCAAGACAAAGTAGCCATGCTTTGGAGAGCTGATCATATACATCAGCGGTTCTCAACCTGTGGGTCACGGCCCCTTTGGTGGTCGAACGACCCTTTCACAGGGGTCGCCTAAGACCATCCTGCATATCAGATATTTACATTACGATTCATAACAGTAGCAACATTACAGTTATGAAGTAGCAACGAAAATAATTTTATGGTTGGGTCACAACATGAGGAACTGTATTGAAAGGGCCAGAAGGTTGAGGACCACTGATATACATGCTTTGCTAACACTTTCTCCCATTCTGCAGGTGGTCTTTTCACTCTGTTCATTGTTGGCTCTACAGAAGCTTTTTAGGTTGGCTTGCCCATTTTTGTTTCTGTTGCCCGTGCTTTGGGTGTAATGGCCATGAAATCATGGCCAAGACTGAGGTCAGAAAGCTTTGCCCCTGTGTTTTCTTCTAGGAGTTTTAACAAGTCAACAATCATGTATTGTATACGCTTCAAATTTGCTAAGGGGATCTACCTCCTGTTACGTGTTCTTACCACAGTAACATTTTAAAAAAGAAATGCATTAGAAGCAATTCAAAGAATTACCATTGAAATATAAAAGCCCCAAATAGACTATGTATTATATTAAACATATTTAGACCCTGCCCTCAGCTTACAGCCCAATAGGGATGATTCCTACATCTATGTTTATATTCATCACATGATCTACTACATTACTAGTGTGTATACATATGTATATGTGTATATTATATATATGTATATAAATAGATAAAACAAAAAGAATTGTCTAAATCAGGGACCCTCAAACTATGGCCTGCGGGCCACATGCAAATACAAATATTGTATTTGTTCCCGTTTTGGTTTTTTACTTCAAAATAAGATATGTGCAGTGTGCATAGGAATTTGTTCATAGTTTTTTTTTAAACTATAGTCTGGCCTTCCAACGGTCTGAGGGACAGTGAACTGGCCCCCTGTTTAAAAAGTTTGAGGACCCCTGATCTAAATGCTAAGCTTACAGCCAGCCTATTGCTGAAGCATAAAAGGATATCTTAGGATTCCTTCTCAAAAGGTAAACTTGTGGAAAAACAATCTGGCTTCCCTGGTGTCACCCTCCAAGGGCCGAAGCATAACCATCTCCTGGGGACTTGACATCCACGAAAATACCTAAAGGCTCTGGGGCTATTTCTATTTCTGGCCCCGCTCATGGGAGTAGAGTGTTCGATAAGCCTCCTGCAGTGAGGCAAGTGAGGAGAGCAAAGACTGCAGCCACATATAAGTAGGGGGTTGGATGCTGCCTCTACTACTTAATGTGCCATCAGAGTGCCAAATATTAAAATGTTTTAACCAGTTCCCCTTTCTATAAAGTGGGACGGCCACCCCGCCCCTCATAGGTTTGTGTTGAGGATTACATACATATAAAGTGCCTAGCTCAGGACCTGGCATAGAGTAGGACTCAGTAAAGTTTATTTTCTGTCTGTCCTACACCTTATTCTTTCTTTCAAGGACTCAGACCTAAGGAATATAAAGACTTAGCTGGGTTGAGAGCCTGAGAAATGGTCTAAGTCAAAGGACTTTGGAAGAAAGATATTTGGTAAGCTTCTTGAAGGAAGATGCTAAATCTTCTAAGTAGTGAGTACAGTGCCAAGCCTGTCGCAGTTGTCCAATAAACACTTAAATAATAATAGTTGCTTAAGAATTGGACTCTGGTCTCAGTTTCCTTGAAGAGGTCGCCACCTTGTGGACAAGGATCAAAATAGCACACATCTGGAACCTGTGTGTTCCTAGGGCCATTTAAAAGATTGCAACTTGGGAGCCTGCACAAGTAACAATGTGTTTCCAAAGCAGTAAGGGCAATGAGGAAGGAAAGAAGCAACGTCTTCAGGTTCTGAAAAGACGAATGCATTTTCCTGATTCTAATCCTTTGCTAAGAGACTCCATCCTGTCCACGTATTGGCCCTCGGAAGTACCAGTGAAAATTTGCACCTGACATCCTCAGACTCTACAATAGTAACCCTAAGCCAGGCCAAGTGACAAGGAAAACACAAAGACCTTATTGAGTTATGCTCAGTCTGTTAGTAACTGGCTTGGCCAGCGAGAAACCCTGTAGAGAAATATCTGGTCTCTGAAATGTTAACACCCACTGAACATTCTGAGATCTAAGATATAAAATCGCCTTTCACACTTGTAACATACAACCGGGTCTCCAAATGGTGGACATATTCATAAAACAGAGCGGAAAGGAAACTCTACATGGGGCTGGGGAATCCTAGGCTCCATCCAATGAGTCTGTATTCAAGTGGGAAGAGCGTCCTGTAAAGGCCAGAGGGTTCTGGGTACAAATCACAACGGTGTAATCTTGGACAAAGGGTTCAGCCTTCCTGAGGTTTCATTTCCTCATCTGTCAAACGAGTTGATAAACTTTCCTCTGTATGAGCACACTCGGCCACTTCTAGTTACGGTTCCCGAGACGACACAATGATGATGCTGATGATGATGATGATGATGATGATGATGATGATGATGGACTGTCTGCAGTGGTCTGGATGGTCCAACGTAAACCACACCATACCTTTGTACAAGTGTCCAGGCTCCCTTCGTGACTACCTGTCAGGTGGCCCTGCAGGACTCAGATAATCAGCTCCTTTCACCAATCGGGTGTTTTCACAATGAGCCTACGGAAGTCTGGGGTCAAAGAAGCACTTATTAAGCAATGCCCACAAATTTCCTGAACAGGGTTTTCGAGCAAAGCCAATAATGTAAGGAAAGCTCTGCCCACTTCCATCAATTCATGTCTGCCTCTGCTTCCTGCAAGATCGCCATTAGCGATTGTGATCAGCTCGGCTTAGGGAGACCTACAAACCTTTCCTAATTGGACCAGGAAAAAAAAAAGAGGTACAGTGCACGCGACATGGGCTGACCCTTTGGCGTCACCCCCAGGAGTTACTTCCTGCATCCCAGAGGAAAGCTGAGGGGTATTTGTGTTGGTGGCTAAAGCCCTCACATTGGTGTTAAGTAAAAGTAATGGGGTTGAGGGACAAGACAGTTTTTATACTGGACCTGGACCCCATGCCCAGAATAGAACACACGCCAAGATCCCTTCTGTTGCTGATCATTCGAAGTGATCTTAGAGATGGCGGAAGATCCCAGCAGATGCATTTCCTGCCGCCTGTATTGGAAAGTTGCACCGGTTTCACAGTTTGGATCCTCTTGTTGAAATGTGATTAGGTTCTTTTCTGTGTTATCCTTGAACTGGATCCTGGGCTGGGAGTGGGCACCAGTAGTTTATGGAGAAGATCGGTGGTGAAACCTTCTGTTAAAAACCTGAGTGTCACTGGAATTGGCAGCCGTGGGTCTGTCACCCTTGAACAAGTGACTTGCCTTCGTCAGCTTCGGTTTCTTAACCTATGACGTGGGCATGATATTCCTCTCGGCAGAAACCTGTGATGGAAAGTAAAGCCATTCCCTTCCTTTGCTGGGTTTATAAAAATGCACCTTGAAATCACCTGTAAACAGAGCTTCTCTCAGTGCCATGCACTTATTGGTCCTTCAAAAATCCTATTTTGTCCTGATCATCACCCAGGGAGGCAAACAGCATGAGCCTATTTTCTGGAGGCAGCTCAGTGTCACTCTTTCATGGTCTTGCACCAGCGAGGGTTGGGGTTGGTTGGGGCCTGAAACTCAGTTGTAAACCCCAAAGCTTGTGCCTTCTCCGTGGAGCCGGGGTCCTAAAGCTGTGAGGGCATCGGGACGTCTAGACAGCTGGTTAAAAGTGAACGTCCCGGGCCTCATCCCAGACTCCGATCCAGTAGGTCTGGAGTAACGCTGAGTCTGATGCGAGTGGTCCTTAGAAGCTGCCCCCTCATTCTTCTCACTGTGAAGCACTACTCACACATTAGTATTACTATCATGACGAGTAGCAGTCGTGTCCATATTACTATCAGTTTTCACTTTTATAACTGAGGTGAAAATTGGGCACAGCGTGCTTAGAGATTAAGTGAAATAACAACATCATGTGCACACATGTACACACACACACATACACACACACACACACAAACACATACAAGGAACATACCTGATTCTATTTGCTCCAAATAGAGATAGCAAATAAACTTACACTCCACGGACCAAGTTAATGGATATTTTAATGAATTTGATAAGTCAAAACATGTCTGGGGAGTCTATCATTTTGACCATAGAAATTGTTAAATCTCTCAGAGAGACTCTGGGTTTAGGGAGATTATTTTGAAGAAACGGTGAAAGATTGGGGTAAGGGAAAGCACTCACTCATTCAGCAAATACGTGTTGCTGATCCCTTTTGTGTCAGGCACTGGGGAGAGTGTGAGTGATCCAACAAACAAGACTGGACCCTGGATGAAGCCCCAGAACGTGTCTATAGCTATAGAAGAAAAAAATCAGGGTGCTCTGGCAGAGCTGTTGGGGGTCAGGGAGTGGGGAATAGAATTCTCTCTCTGAGAAACGGACATTTAAACTAAAAACTGAAGGTGAGAAGCCAGACCGAGGGGAGAAAGCATGTGCAAAGGCCCTGAGGCAGGCCGAGCTTGGTGGGTTCATGGGAGAGAAAGGCCCATGAGTGAGCTGTGGAAAACCTAGGCCGAGTGACAGGATGGAAGCAAGGATGGAGAGAGGCCAGAGATCACACAGAGCCTGCCTGTGGGCTGTGTCTTGATTCTCTGCCTTCCCTGGGCAAAGTGTCGCAGAACAGTCTCTGTCCCTTCAGCACGTGGCTCCTATGGAACACATTTCCTCTGAGAGGCAGAAGGAGGCTACTTCCAGGGCCATTCCCATCATGGCTCCTCGCCCACACCAGGCCTGGGATGCATGATTAATGAACTCAGTAGTTCTCAAGGGGACCAATGGTACCCCCAGGGAACCTCTGGCAATGTCTGTAGACATTTTTGGTTGTCATAAGTGGGGGTAGGGGGAACTTCTGCCATCTACTAGGATAGACCAGGGATGCTGCTAAACATCATACAAAACATAGGACAGCTCTAATTCTATCAACAATAAACAAACAAACAAAAAAACATAGGACAGCCCCACAACAAAGAATTATCAGGACTCAAATGTCAACAGTGCCAAGGTTGAGAAACCCTGAATTAGCGGTTCATCCAACTTTTTTTTTCTCTCCTACAAAGTCAGTCTTCCCCAAAGTCGTTCCCCAAGAGGCAGGCTAAGAAAAGAATTCAAATCCTTGTAAACAGGTGGAAGAAAGAAAAATGGTGTGCGTTTATTGATCTCCTACTGTATGCAGACCATTGGACTTTATATGTGTTAACTCATCCCTACTTGCTGTATTGTTTGTTTTTTACAACAGATCTATGGAAGGCGGGTGCTTTTATTACTCCCCTAATACAGAAGGAAAAACTGAGATCCTTCTGGATCAAGTAAACTTTCAAAACCCCTGAATTGGGATTCAAAGTCCAGGCTCACTGACTCCACACGTGGTGCCCTTTTCTGATCCCATCCAACCTCCCAGGTCAGCTGGAGAGGAAGCAGAGCAGCCAGGCCTGATGGAAGGAGTCTGGGATGGCGCTGGGAAATGTAAATAATTGCAAGTATGGGGGCTGGAGGGAGGGTCATCCTGTCTGGTTCCACCAGCCACCCAGACGGACCCTGAAGCCCTCCTACCACCGACGCCCCATCGCACGCCACTCCCCATGACACATCTCCTTTCAGGCTCTCACTGTCCCTGGGTGTGGGCCTTCCTCCTCAGCCAGACGCCCAGCCCTTTCGCGAGGAGAAAGGTGAACGGTAAGGATATCACTTGGCAACCACACTCCTCACGCAAAGAAACACTGTTACAGGCTGAGTAAATGTGCTGATCTGATGCCCGCTTTGTGGAAGGCTCCATGCAAATAGTAGTGAGGACTGGGAAGTTGAGTCGTAAACAGTATGCGGTCCCTTTTCACTCATTCTTAAAAGCGTTATCAAGCACGTGTTTTATGCCATGCCCAATGTGAGCCTCCGAGGATGGATAAAACAGGATCCCTGACCTCCAAGGGCCTATGGTCTAAAAGTGCTAATTTATATATAAAAGTGGTGATTAAGAGACGTGCTGACAGCAGCGTTGAGCCAGATGGAGAATGGATAGCCGATGCCCCATGTCTGATGGATGAATGAATTCGTGTGAAAAAAGGAAGAAGTACCATTCAAAAGTACAGCGAAAGTGCTGACAAAGGAAGGCACAGGAGTGAATGAAATATGACCTGCTGGAGAAAAACGAGAAGTTTAGTGACGGACTGGCCTTTGATCTGAACAAGATTCCGACGCGTGGGTAGGAGAGGACTTGCACCTGGAAGAGGAGAAGTAGTCAAGTTCTGGAAGAGGCCTCCTCGGACAGGGAGGGGGGTTTATCCGGAGGCCAAACCATCTGGGAAGACGGAGGTGGGATGGAGCAGGGTTTTACGGGGACCGATCACAGGAGAGACTGGGTCATTGGAGCCCTCTGCTACGGTCCCACTAGGACTTAAAAGAACGATCAGGCAGGTGCTTTTATTAAGCCCATTTCACAGATGGGAAATCTGGCACACCCACCTAAATCCCAGCAGGTAAGCATGGAAGCCCAGGGCAGATCCCAGACTCTTTGGCTCAGAGCAGGTGACTTCAGACTACAGACAGCATGTGAGCCAAATCTGGCACATCCCCTGCTTTTGTAAATAAAGTTTTATGGGAACACAGATGTGCCCAGTTACTTGTATATGGTTACTACCATGCTACGACAGCAGAGCCGAGGGGTGTGAGAGACCATGTGGTCTGCAAAGGCGAAAGGCTTTACCATGTAGCCTTATATGGAAAACGTCTGCCGATGCTGCTCAGAGCCCAGTCTCTTGGCTTGGGAGGCCCAGCAAGTCCTGGGCTGGCAGTACTGGGGGCCTTCCCCCTGGGGGACACTGCCAGCCACTCCCTCCTCTGCTGGAGCAGAGCCCGTGGTGGCAGACCTCAGGGTCTTCTCGGGACGTAGAAAGCCCTGTAAGAAAGCACATCCCTTGAGGACTGGAATTCCTGTGGCATCTCTACTATTTATATTACAAACACCACAAGAACTCATTTTTCATGCTATTTCAGCTGAAAACAGCCATGGCAGGACCACAATCTGGAGATCAGGCTGGTGGGGGAGAGCGTGTTTGTACAGCCGGCTCAGCCTCCAGAGCCCCAGGTTGCCTGTCCCAGGTGCGCTGGGCCCTGGCCAGGCTTTCTTCTAGGATCGCGGGCTTCAGGAATGAGGGGAAGCGGACAGGGGAGAAGGTGCCCCGCTGGAAACGTTGCCTCCTCTAATCTAGAAAAGCATGAAAACACGAGCTGGCGTTCATACGTCTACCTTGTCCGACAACCTAACATGGGTCATTAATTGAAATAAAATGAAACAAAATGGAATCCAGATGTGAATATACACTCACTCGCATAAAATCCAGAGACCAGTCACTAAGTGGAAATGCACCAAAATGTTAGTGGTAGTTAGCTGAGGGGCGTTGGGTTATCTCGTTGCCTCTCTCTCAAACATTTGTTTTTGTTTTGTTTTTCTTTCATGGCACGGAGGCAAAGAGAAGAAGGGGAAAAGGCAGATAAAATTATAACTTAGAATTATACTGGGTTTCTCCCCATAAGAATGTAAACTCCACAAAGGATTACGTTTGCTGTTCACTCTGACATCCGTCGTGCCCAGCACATCGCCTGGAACACAGCGAGTGTTCAATGAAGGGTGGCTGATTGAATAAATGGTTATATTTTCACATAGGCCAGATGAGCCACAAGGAAAACAACTCATAGAATTCTGAAAAGCCTCATTAAAAAAAATGTATCAATCAAGTCAAAGAATGGAAACTAATGTCTTACTTGACAAACATTGACTGACTACCTACTATGCGTCCACACTACCACTTTCCCTTCACACCCAGGAGACCTTGCACGGTACAATATTCATAGCAGATATTTAATTGTTGCCTCAAGAAGTTCCCTGACCACACAAATTGCACAAACCGCCACCACCACAGTTACCACCTACTTTGAGAATGATGTATAAAAACAATAGAATAACGACTCATCTTTATGAGATTAAATGTTCCAATGAACTCATCGCTACAATCCCCGAGAGTCTGGAGTGTATTTTCCTTGGAGATAATAAAACTGAATTGCAACCATGGAGCAGAGAACCCAAAGTTGCTTTGGATAAGTTATCACAAGCCACAATGAGGCTAGCCACTTGTGTGGATAAACAAGTCGGCGTTTATGCAAGTTTCCAACACAAAGCCTGGCACCTGATGTGCCTTCTTCTAGGAGCCTCCATCGAGCCCCAAACGCCGAAGGTTGAATTCAAATCACAAAATGAACCTGAGAGGCTTGGAAAGGTTACTACAAAGTGTCTGAGAGTTACATAAGTTGAGACATGCTTCGTATTAAGCATGAGATGTTGAGGCATATTTTGACTCATTTTTTCCCCTTTCATATACATGGAAATGAAACCTTTATTTTAAAGGCCACTTA
Organism: Myotis myotis; assembly: GCF_014108235.1. NCBI lineage: Eukaryota > Metazoa > Chordata > Mammalia > Chiroptera > Vespertilionidae > Myotis > Myotis myotis. The sequence continues at coordinate 23,473,798 of NW_023416323.1, read as the reverse complement.
GGAACGTCGAGTAATAAAAGACACATCCAGTGAATAGCCAAGATTGCAAAATAATGGCTGGCCCGACCTCACTGTTTCGTAAGACAAGACGGGAGCTTGGATGTAATGATAAACCTGTGGCTCTGAGGGTTAGCCTGCCCATTCTGAGCCTTCATTACTAAGAATGCCCATGACAGCTACACTTTATCTAGATCACATCTGCCGGCTGGTAAATTGTTCCAATAGGGGAGGAGGAAGTGAAGGGCAGCTGAGAAAATGAACTTCAGAAAGTGAAACAAAGAAGTACAGCATAGGGAATATAGTCAATAATACTGTAATAACTAGGTATGGTGCCAGGTGGGTACTTGATATATCTATCTATCTATCTATCTATATCTATATATCTACATCTATATCTACATCTATATCTATATATCTATATGTAGATATATAGATATAGATGTAGATATATAGATATATATATCAGGGGGGGACTGCTTTGTAAAGTATTAGCCTAATCACTAAGCTTATTCACCTAAAACCGTGGTCGGCAAACTGCTGCTCACGAGCCACATGCGGCTCTTTGGCCCCTTGAGTGTGGCTCTTCCTAAGCCTTAGGAGTACCCTAATTAAGTTAATAACAATGTACCGACCTAATAGTTTAAGTTTAAAAAATTTGGCTCTCAAAAGAAATTTCAATTGTTGTACTGTTGATATTTGGCTCTGTTGACTAATGAGTTTGCCGACCACAGACCTAAAACTAATACAAAATAATACTGAATATAAACTATAATTGAAAAATAAAAATTGAAAAATGTCAAACAAGCATTCATAAGATACCACCCTTTTATTAGCCATCTTCCAAAACTATGAAAAAGAAAGAAAAAGGTGAGACCTATACCACATTGCACACAGGACAACCCTTTCGTTCCAGGGAGGAGGAAAACCCTATATCAAAATGTCAGCCTAATGTAACTGATGCCACACTCTTTTAGAAAGATTGCCGAATGATGGATTCTTAGCCATTATCCATTCATGCCACAAATGAGTATTAATCACCTGCTGTGTAGTGGGCCTAGGTGCTGAGAAGAAAAAGACCAGTCTCTGTCCTTAATGACAAGGTATGATTAACTCCTTAGGAACATGTTAAAATTTGCTAAAGGCCTGCTGTGAGCCACACGTTGTGCTAGGTGCTTCACAAACATCATTTATTCATTCATTCATTCATTCATTCATTCATTCAGTGCTTATTAAGCGCAAGTGTAACAAGACACTATTGTGGGCACTAGGGTTACACCAAAGAGACAACTATTCATCTTCACACATCTCACTGCAAATCAAGAGAGCACCACTCCACAGACACTATTCCAGTTTTACGGAGAGGAGTGGGATTAGACATAACCTACGCAAGGTCACATACTAGTAACCTGGCCAGATCCAGAATTGGGCCCAGCCCACCTTCAGGCCCTCCCTCCTTCCTCTAGAGCAGTGGTTCTCAACCTTCTGGCCCTTTAAATACAGTTTCTCATGTTGTGACCCAACCATAAAATTATTATTTTCATTGCTACTTCGTAACTGTAATGTTGCTACTGTTACGAATCGTAATGTAAATATCTGATATGCAGGATGGTCTTAGGCGACCCCTGTGAAAGGGTCGTTTGACCACCAAAGGGGTCGTCACGACCCACACGTTGAGAACCACTGCTCTAGAGTCTAGAGACCAAAGGCCAGTTGCAAATGCAAATGCCTGCAGGAACCAGCTAGCAGAGTGCAGTGGGCCAGACTTATTCCATAACAGCAACTTGTGTTAGTTTATACGTACACACACTTTGACTGCTAAACTCACAATCATATTTTCCACTTCTGCCAAGATCATCATCATCATCATCATCATTATCATCATCATCAAACTCATAAGCTCTTTCAGGCTATTTTTCTCCCTTACACAGAGTCAGAGTTAACAAGAAATACCCCAACTCTCTTTTTAACATTGTTGTAAGGACTAATCAGGATGACCATGATAATAAGTGGCACTGACTCTCGTCAACTTCATGGTCGAGGCGGTGATGGACCATGGTGGGGGCTGATAGTCACTGTGCAAAAGATCGGTCAAGTGCTGCTAGAACTTCTGATTTTTCAAGTGGAGAGAGAAATCTGCATTGGAATGTCAAATCTCCCAATATTTAGATATTGGCAAGCAATTTTTAAATTAATTTTAAGCACACCTACCAACATTTTGCTGGCTACACAGTACACATTTTGGTGTTAAATCTGGCACGGGTCTCCAGATTATAAACTCTGCAAGTGCTATTTTCAGCAAATATTGTGCGCGTTGAACAATCTTTTAACGTAGTTATTTAGAGCACCAATCAGTGGTCCTTTCCTTTCCATGGTTATAGATATGGAATGAAACCAATATAGAGTGAGGGGCGAAAGTGTGTTTCTACCAAATAGCATCATATCCCAGGTACCAAAAAGAAGATGTTGACAACAAGGACAATGAAAGTTTACAGAAGGAAGAGGTCACCCAATTCCTGAATAACTGCCATGGAGGAGAGGTGACTTTACCTTGGATTTGAAATGATGGGTCTAATCGGGGCAGAGTGGCAGAAAAGTAGATCTAGAAGAGGTGGAACATGCGCAATAGCTTGGAGATGAAAATGAGCAGGTCAGGTTTAAAAGACTGTAAATGTGAGAACACAGATGGAGTAGAAAGAATGACAGGGAAGTTGTGAAAGACGAGGACAGAAGGTTACACTGAGGCAAAGAACCATCTGTAAAATGGGGGCTGTATATGGTCTCCTCCATGAGATCAGATTAGGGGAGAGACTGAACTCTGGGGAATGAAATTGTACTGAGTGTCTTTTGACATAATACACTTAACAGTGCTTACCATGGAGAATGCTTCCAACAAACATTGAAGGATGAAATCAGCTCATATATATGAAGGCATTTTGACCAACACAAAGTATGTACAACATCAAGGGATTATTAATATTGATGAGGAGACAGTTTTCAAAGGAAACTTATATAGCCCTCCTGAGAGAGGAATAATAAATCGAGGGCCTCTGGCCATCGTTCATGCCGTTGTCAAAGTACAGCAGGCATTTCCTTCTCAAAAACAATGAGGGGAAACTCATTCCATTGATTTCTGATCCAACTGGGGATATTAAGCCAAAAGTAGAAGGGAAATAGAGGTTAATACGTGGCCCTTTTTTTGGATTTCAGAGTCAAGAGACACACCCTACTCTTCCCCCGCACCAGCCTTCCCTAATTTTAAAAAAAGCAACAGCTCTTAATATAAGAAAGCAAGAAGTTTTACATTTATCAAATGCTACACAGTTCACTTTTAATAGGATGACAACACCAGTTTTGGGATCGAACAGACCTGTGTTCAAGTCCCAGCTCAGCCACGTACCAGCTCTGCCAGCTCAGACAGGTCACTGAGCTTCTCTGGGCCTCCCTTGAAGGCAGAGGCAGCGAAAGCAGGGCCCATCTCCTAGGACGTATGCGGATGGCAGGAATAACGTACAGTGAAACCTAACGACCTTCATGGAAATATCACATTGGAGGCAAAATGATCTCATTACAAGCGGACATCAAAAGCCAAGGAGCTGGTTCTGTTGAGTTGCAAATCCCACAAAGATTTCATCCAGGATGTAAGCTGGTTCTTGATACTCATCTACCTCCTGCTAAGTACACTGCGCTGCCTTCGCACGTAGATGTTTCTCTCAGCGGGGGAATCGTGTGCACAGATTGCCCACAGCTGTCCCAGCCACATGAAAGACCCCGGTGCTCCCCAGGGACCTCCTGGCACAAGGTAGTCATTCATCAAATGCTGGAAGCTCAGCACCAGACACGCAGTGAAAGGTTAGCCCTCGGTTTTTATTGCGTGGGTATTGGCTTTCCCTGTCGGCAGCTATCAGGACAAAGCTTTAGACTGTTTACAAATGCTGGAGAGTTCTGGCCTTTTCTTCTTGTTGACTTTCAGATACTTGCATCATTAATCTTTAATTTTCACTGGAAACCTCAGCCGGCAATGGAAAGGAAATGCTGCCTCTTGCCATGTGCCTCAACAGTCCCACTGGATCGTGCCCCTCTAGAGAGGTCTAGGAGGGGTGGAGAACGTGGGGGAAGATTCTATGCAAACATGGAAACGGTTGTTTTCCAGACACTGTGTATGCGCTTGATACCAGCCACACCTGACAAAGGTGTTGAGCAGTGTTTACTATACTGTGAGCATTCCATAGAAAGCAGTTCCTGTTATAATTATAATTATTAATTTTATTTAGTTATGGTTAGTTCCATAACTTGTAATATCAATAAAAAATATATGCCAAAGATAGGAATTAACTTCTGAAGTAAATAACACTTTCACCAATAATAACTGTTACAGAAATAGCAGAACAATGAAAGAAATAGCCAATGTCACTACATAGTCCATGCCTTAGAATATTGAACGTGGGCAAGGTGCAAATATTTTCTTTTCCTTACTGGTGTCACATATGAATATGGAAAAATAAGTGAAATACTTCTAGCAAAAAAAAAATAACTGTTTTCTTTAAAATAATTTTGTAGATCAGCACTATCAAATAAAACATTCCATGATAATGGAAAATTTGCAAAACCTAGCAAAAGACTGACTGATATAGCCATGTTATTGAAAATTCAATGTGATTTAATAATTTTAAGATTAATAATACCATATCCCATGATGTGTATATACCCTGCTTTACTTAATCACTTCTCCACTTTTTCTTATTATAACTGATTTCCATTTAGTCTTGACAATTTAAAGGATACCTCCCAATAATATAGATTACACTGGGAAAACAAAGTATCCTGTTAATTAACCTAACATCTCTGAGTTTTGCATATGATCTATGACTAACCAATCTGTGAGAGAGATTTAACGTGTGCTAATCCATTTGTGTGTACAAGTATATCTGGGTCATTGTGTAACTAAAATAGAATTGGTACATAAAACCTATACTTTTGAGAAAGAAATAAAAGGTTGACTTCCTTGAAGATGTTACTATTAAATTCCTAGATTGGCTGATAAAACTCTATATTCTAGTACTTCCTGCTTGATTAAGGAAACATATTCTGGTCACAATATGGACAAATCCATATTCACCCATAAGATGAATAAGCAAACATATTATACCTAGCAGAACTCATGGTATTTACTGCTATCAAGGGAATAATGGGTTACTTTTTTTTCCCTAATCCTCACGCTTGGACACACTTGGAGAGAGGAAGGGAGAGAGAGAAACATTGATGTGGGAGAGAAACACTGATGGGTTGCCTTCTGGACATGCCCCAACGGGGGATCACACCTGCAACCCAGGTATGTGCCCTGAGCAGGAGTCAATGGGCAAACTTTTGGTGCACAAGACAATGTTCAACCAGTTGAGCCACTCTGACTGGGCTTGAGTTACTTTCTTTTCCCCTACAAATTCATACTGAAGGAAAAACGGACACACTCCTAGCCACCTACTGTAGTACAAGAGTGAAGACTCAGTTCCTGAGTTTTGATGAAGTTAAAGTGTAGCTGAGGAGAGAGAAAATCCAACACCCTTTAGGTAAGCTGCCTCAAAGTAAATGCTTTAAAAGCAAAAGGTGAAACCTCCATGGCTAGAATGTCAGGGTAATGTCTTTGGGGAAGTGGATGTAAATTTATCTTTGAGGAAAGACCAAGTCTTAGAAAATCTGAAAGCAGAATGGAAAATAAAGATTCCTGGCCTGTTTGGAAGTAACTAGAGGACTCGTCTGAGTGAAGGAGATACATTTATTGGAGGCAAGTGGGAGGAAGGTATGAGAGGGCCAAAAAGACCCTTATTGGGGTGTGACTCTTCAGGGCTTTATTCTGTAGCCAACAGGGATGTAATTTAACAATATGAGAGCTTACAAAGAGTTTTGCTTTCAGACATTGGTCCGATTACGATGGGATCAGAAGAAAGGACGTTTGGGGACAGAAAGATCACTTTAGGGAAATATGTTAACTGTCTAAATGTGAGGTGAATAAAATATAAACTCAAGGAGATCCACAGAAATAAAATTTCTTTGGAGGTATGTTGAAGAGGTATAGTTAAAAGACCTTTGAGGTTAGATGAATGTTGTAAAATAGTAAAAGAGTCATAAAAATTTTGCTCTTCTTATAGAACCACCGAGAAAAAGGGAAGCCAGGGGAAAGTATCCATGTAGGAATGGCAGGGAGCAGAGAGGATGAATCTGGTCTGGAATGTGCTGGGTTAAATGTAATGATATAGATGGAGTGAGTTGAGAGATGGTTAGAAATATTTGACTGAAGCTCCGTCAAGAGATTTGAGATTGGGTCTCACCCATTGGGAAATAGTAGCTGAAGCTATCGTATTAGATGAGCTCATCAAGGGAAAGATGTTATGGAAAGAAGATTGGGGTCTTGGAACAAAATCTTAAAGAATGTCATAGAGACAGCAGACAGAGAAGTTGAAGAAAAAGGGAAAGGCATAATTAGAATGATAGGAGAAAAATGGATGCCACGGAGAGATTTGGGATCATGGGACAGTTACATTGGAAGGTATCTCAGAGTATAGTGGTTTTGACATTTAATTGAGCCACCTTTCTTTTTGTCAGATGAAGACCTATGCGGAAACTCTATAGTGGAACTGTTCCAAAGAGAGGTTGGGGACTTGAAGAACTTCCCTCCAACCCCACCCCAAGCATTCATTGCTACAAAGGGAGGGTGCCCCAACTCCCCGAGGCCCCACCAAAGTTTGATAATCATTGCTGCATCTGATCCTCTGTATTTTACATATGAGGAACTGGAACTACATGAGGAAAAGTGAATTGTGGAAAGGCAGAATTTGTTAGTGGCAGAGCTATGAGCCACATTTCCTGATTTCTAAGCTGTAGCTTCTAAGTGCCAACAATGCTTCTTATTGTGTCCAGAAATGTGGGCAAGAACAAAAGTTCAAGGAGGAGGGATGGTGACCTGGGGATGATGCCACAGAGGGTGTGCAAGTGGATGAGAGAGTCCTGGAAAGGCAGCCAGGAGGCCAAATGAGTTGCTGGTCCTCCATCTCTGCAAGGGATGCTGCGGCCATACCCAAAACCACTTCTCTCTTCTCTTCCCACAGGTCTCAGGAGAAAACTCCATTCCCTTTCTTCTTTACTATTATTATTATTTTGCTAATCCTCACCCAAGGGTATTTTTTCTATTCATGTTTAGAGAGAAGAAAAGGGAGGGGGAGAAGGCGGGAGAGAGAGAAACATCAATGTGGGAGAGAAATATTGATCGGTTGCCTCCTGCACATGCCCTGACCAGGAATCGAACCCATAACTTAGGTATGTGTCCTGACCGGGAATCAAACCTGCAACCTTTTGATGTATATGGGACGATGCTCCAACCAACTAAGCCACCCAGCCAGGGCTATTATCTTATTTGATCTTCACAATGACCCCGGGGTGGGGGACAAGTTGGGATGATAATAGTATGTTATTCACATTTTACACGATGATCCAGATATTAACTTGTCTAAGGTGACATAACTGTGCCCACACCAGCACTAGGATTAGAAGTCGGGTCTAAAAAGATCTGTCCAGAGGCTACATCTCATTTGAAGTGTTCTTACCACAATAAAATAATTTTTCATTTGAAAAAATAAAAAATAACTAAGAAGATCAGAATTCATCTGAAAAAGGAAAGGAAAGGAGAGGGTTACTCAGGAGAACTCTCCCTATCCCCGCCCCCCTCCAAGGTGGGAGATTCCTGGGTAGAGCAGACAAGTGCTCCCCTGGGGTTTGGCTGAGGATAACAACAAAATAAACAAGGAGGTCCCAGGCAAGAGCCACTCTCTCATTCCTTTGACAGCTGAATGGTTAGCTTCCCCGGGCAGAAATGTGTACAAATCTGGATTACATCGAACAGCCAGATGCCTTATCTACAAGCCAACAGACAAAGCTTGATCTTTGGCCTAAGGAGAGAATTAAAAGGTGTTTATGTTTCAGAAATAATCAGAGTCAGACATCTCAAAATTAAAATTCTTTGTCAGCCTATCAATATTTATGAAAGTGTAACATGTCCGACAGCCCCCTTCCACGGTTTGCAGGCATCGAGGTGGGGAGGTGTTTGACGGTGGAGACAGATAGCATCTCTTTGCCAGCGTGTTTCTCACTGTGCTCTGTGGAGCAAAGGTCATTTACAACTGTGACCCATCTTCTAGTTCAGTTACCTATGTTCACCCTTTTCGCTGAAATCAACCAGAGTGAGATTTTTTTTTTTTTCTTACTAGAGACCTTGCAGGATTGAAAAAAGTAAACTACAGGTTCCCCCACATTAATCAACTCCCAAAACCCATAAATTATTAAACCATGACTATGAAAGACTACAGTCAATCTAGTTCAGAATGAAGGCAAAGTTTGCAGCATTCAGAACAAAAGGTTTTTCATCATAGTTTTTGAAAAAAATAATTTTAATGTTTTTATTGATTTTAGAGAGAGAGGAAGGGAGAGGGAAAGACAAACGTCTATGAGAGAGAAATATGGATTGGTTGCCTCCTGCACACTCCCTACTGGAGATGAGTCTGTAACCCCGGCACGTTCCCAGACCAGGAATGCGACCTCTCGGTGCATGGGACGATGTTCAACCAATTGAACCGCACTGGCCAGGGCTCATCATAGTTTTGATATTGATGCATCATATCAATTTAGTCAAATCTTTTTTATCTTCAGCGACTTCAATTTTATTATCTGCAAAATAGTTATTATATATATATATATATATATATATATATATATATATATGAATTTATATGTGTGTACTGTGTCTGTGTATGGATGAGTGTGTGAGAGAGAGAAAGGATGTGTGTGTGTGTGTGTGTGTGTGTGTGTGTGTGTGTGTGTGTGTGTAAAGGTCACATTCTCTAGAAGCAGAGCCTGAGGCAGGGATTCAGAGGCAGGTGATTGATGGAGGGAGTGCTCTTTGGGACAAACATGTAAGAGAGGTGAAACAAGATAGAAAAGGCAAAAATACTGAACAAGGATATGGTCTCAGGTAAAGTCTAAGCTAATCCTGACTCAGGTGGGAATAAACAGACCAGAAGCATAACACATAAATATCTCAGAATAGCCTCCACCTTGAGACAACAGGGTCAGCCTTTATCACCCCACTATTAGGCACTGGGGTGCCCCCAGGTGGAGGGAATCACCCCTCCTGGGTGAAGAGGCTGCTCTCGAATGATGATAATTCTTTGGAGAAGGTGGCCAGCCATGAGTAGCAGCAGCCAACATTTACAGCAGTGGGGATGGACACACTGCTCCCATAAAGGAGAGCTGTACAAGGCACCGACATACATGTTATATACACAGGGTGCCCAAAATGCATACACACTTTGAATAATTATTAATTCCAATTGCTTAAATCTGAATAGAAAGAAACACCAATTGAGATATCAGAAAACAAGTGTGCATACATTTTTGGGACACCCGGCATATGAATACAAGTATTCATTGCACATATGTGAATGAAGGTAATGAAATTGCATGTACACAAACATGGGAGATGGGGGAGGCTAGTAGGGGAGAGAAAGAGAAAGAGGGAGAATGACCTCTAATTCCTCTATTGGCTTGCAACATTATTATGAGAATACAATAATGTAATACTTGAGGAAATACTAGAAACTCTTGCCTCGGGCATTCTCAAACCCATCCTCCTTCCATTTTGCTATTCCTTCTGCCTTGGACTCCCCCTCACCCACCCCCCCCAACTAAGTTTACCTGTGACTTCAAAGTGCCTATCAGGTGCCTCCTCTTTGGAAGGCTCCCAGGTCTACCTCCTCCTCTAACCACTCCTCCTACTGCACTAGTAATAATGGAAGGCTCATAGATAGGGACACAGGAACAATACCCTAAGTGTGCAGTAGCCACCTTAGGAATCAATCATTTATGGCTTCAAATTCCAGCTTCCTACATAACACACACATTGCCTTTGGCAAAGTCAAACCTCTCTGCTTTCCTTTTATGGGAAGGTGGGTGATGCCACCAACCTCAGAAGTTCTATTATACACTTTAAACGCTATGGTTATAGGTTATTGAATGGTTTTTCTCTACAATGAAGGAGCACATTTGTGGCACATCCAGGTTAAGTAGACCCCATAACAGCTTTGAAACCTCAGGACTCTCAAAAAAAAACAAAAGGAATGATTCTACTTGGACTCAAAGGAGACAGAAAGAATGCATAGTTCTTGCATTAAAGGAATCTAACATTAAAGAAAGGAAAAACATGAAAATGGGGGCCAAGGGGAGTCCCAGGCCATAAGCCAAATCTCCGGGTAGCGGCTGGGCCCAGGAAGGCATGCTCAGCTATACTTGGGAATAGTGATTTCTGAAATGGTACCCTCCAATTCTGGTGTCCAAGACTGCTTCCTGCCCTCCCGCTGTGTTCCACCAGGAGCAGCCATCCTCACTGTCCAGCTACTCTTGCCGGGTGCTCCTCAGACCATCCTGGGATTCTCAGCCTTCTAGATCTGCCGTCCTGGAATTGGCTTGAATTTCAACATTCATCAAAGTATTTTGCTTGTAGCAAAAGGCATTCTTTGAATCCTCCTCTCGAAGGCTGCTCCATATTTTCTGGTGCCAGTTGGCATCTAGCTCAAAGCATTGGCACCATGTTTGTTGTTTTCAGAAAAATACTGCAAAAGGCAATGCCATCTTAGCAGCTCGTGTAGTGGAAAAATTGAGTTTGTAGCCTATTCTGTTTACCAATAATTGCATGGTAAGTCACTTCAAAATAGTTGCTTCGCATAGACATTTTGTTCTTTCTCGTGGTTCAGTGGGTTGGCTGGGCTGGCTGGATAGTTCTGCTGGTCTTCCCTGGGGTCTTTCATGCCAATGCGGATGGAATTTGGGGCTGGTGTCATCTGGAAGATCAACTGGGATGTTGGCTAAAGTCCCAGAGCATCTCCTGAGTAGCAGTGGCCACAGGGTGTCTCCCACATGGCAGAATAAGGGAGGGAAGGAAGAGGCAAGTTGTGAATACCTACATCTCATGTTTTAAAATCATGAACACACAACAACAAAAGCCCGGGAGTGGATCAGGTATTTGCGTAAGTGCCCTTTGCCTCCTTCATTTCCGCCGCTTGTCTGTCCATGATCGCATCAGCCAGCAACAAGGGGAATCAGTGAGCCAACTCTCAGGCACAACCTCAAACACACAAGTAACATCTCAATGCACACACACACATGCACACCATCCCACAATGGGAGTGGAAGGAACGAGTTCATGGAGACGCTTTCATGAGAATTTTAATTTTCTACCTGAAAATTTGAGTCTTCTGAGGTTCATAACATTTTCTGATGAGAATCTCTGCTGCTCTGCAGTATGTCTCTTGTCATAGGCGTCCAGCCCTACAAAAGATCTTGGAATTTCGGAGTCCAATTACCTTTCCCAGAGGCAGTACTAACAGGGATAAAGCAATGAAAAATGACTATATATTTCTTAGTCTTCATTGATAAGGTGAACCAAAGGTGATAAGAAGACCGCAGATTTTTTTTTCTGAAAACAGTGTTTCTGGATGCACTGCCTTTTCTGCCTGCTCTATCTAAAATAGCAAGTTAACCACCCTTCACCAAGATTTAGTTTTCTCTGTGCATTTCTAGTTGCCTGATATTATATCTACTAGTTATATCTATTAGTTTACTGTGTCTCTCTCTACAAAATGTAAACTCCCGAGGGCAAGGACTTTATCTTGTTCATGTAGATCCCCTTAAATAACCCCTGTACATAGTAGGTACTCATTAAATATCTGCTGAGTGAATTTATTAACACTAATTTAATTCTAACTTTTCAAGGTTGTGCTTTGCAAGATGAGAAGTTATCCTTAACAAGATGGCAATGTGCATTAATAACATAATGCTCAGGAAAACTACAAGAACATTTAGAGGTATAAACAAAGAACCATTGAGAAAGCATAGGGAGAAAGACTATAAATTTGAGCACTATTCATTAAAATTAACAGAGGTGTGGTTCAGATAAAACCTTAGCATACCAGAGGCTTGCTATGGCTTGGGTCCTGTTTCAAATGCCCATTGTCTATGATCAGATGTCCTCACTCCATGACCTTGGATTATGAACTTGTATAGAGCTTCTTCCTCTATAGGATAAACCTGTTATCTGCCTACATACCCACAAAGGTTCCTTTCCATGATAACACAAGAGGGAACTATGAAAGAAGGAGCAGCGTTTTGGCACCAATTCCTCAGTAAGTCTGAGGTGTGAGTAATGAAATGGCTTTAGACTAAGAAAGGTTCTAAGACCCATCAGCGAACTGTCTTCTATCAAGGTCTATCTACAAGGATGGTCTCCATGGAGTTAATTTTGATAAAAAGAAAATTGGAAACCAAAATGGAAACTTTTCAGAATTATTTACTTTGAACTAATTTCAGACTTAAAAATTGCAAGAACTGTTGAGTTTCCATATACTTCACCCAACTTCTTCTAATATTTTAATAGGCTCTTTCTCCTTGGTGCCCTAAAATGTGGCTGAGTTGCACCTAGTTATGGGTCTTCTTTCTGTCATCCTGATTTGAGCCTAGTGTCTACTCAGCACTGGAAAATTGTCTTCTATTATTATTTCCTCATTTCCATTGTCTCTATGCTCTCCTTGGGGAACTTCTACTTGTCGGGAACTGGGCCCTCATATTTTGATCCTCTATGTCAATGTTTTGCCCATGTTTTCTCTATATCATTTTCTTTCTATTCTGAGAAATTATTTAAAATGCTTCATCCAGGTGTCAATATTTCTTTTTTGATTAATACCATGATGGCAATAATAGTTTTACTTCAGAGCAAGATTGCTCACTTGGGTACCATTGACATTTTTGGACAGATGATCCTTTGTGATGGGGAACTATCTTCTGCCTTGAAGGATGTTTAGCAGCATCCCTGGTCTCCTCCTGCTGGACACCAATAGCACTGTCCCCAGTCGTCACAACCAAAATCGTCTCCAGACATTGGTAATCACCCCAGGTTGAGACCACTGATTTGGAAGTTTAATTTCCCTATTTCTTCTCTTTTATGGTAGGCTCCTCTTTTATAAGGCCACAGTTGCTAATAGGATTATTCCACGGAGTCAGAGTCATAGGTTCTTGTGAAGTCGAAAGAAAAGCATTTTGGGAACTCACGCATAAGAGGACGTGAGCAATAAATCATGGCAAGGTTTATTGGAGTGAAAACAGGTGCCCAGTGTCCCATCCATGACCGGGTGGCTAAGCTGTGGCTCACTGCGAAAGAAGTCCAGCCTTTGGAGCCGCAGGCCCACACTTGTCCTCACCAGCCCCAGAAGAAGGGCCAGGGCTTGGAGATGCTGCGCCATTTCTCCAGCATTGCATCCAAGGCTTCAGTATTTGTCCAGCTCCGTCTCTGCCTGGGCTTGGGCCCGCGCTGCTGCCAGGCGCTCATGGCTGCTACAGAGAGAGTGTGCAAACAAAGCAACCTCGGGCCTTTGTTACCTTTCCCTGTATGTCCTTGGGTTTGGGAAGGAGAAAGCTTTCTTTTAAACTAAACAATATTCTTCCTAATTCCGCGCAGGTTCGTGTTGCCCGTGCCCCCCTCCAATCCCTCTCCTGGATATTCCCAGGCTTGACTCTCCCCTTTATGTCTCTATTTTGGCTTCTGTAGCACGTGCCTCAGCAGAGGAACTTCCCCTTTCCTGGTTCTCTTTTCCTCTCACCGCCCCCACCCCCCAAAAAATCTGGGGACAAAGGGCTGTTCCCTGGGGAGACTGGAAAGCCACCTTCCTCCCTACTCAGAGGGGAGGGAGGGGTGTTCATTCCCTTGGCAATGCGCTGTCCCCTACAGTGTCTGGAAGCTGAAGCTTCCTAGACAATCAGGCTTGGCCAGTTTAGTTCCCTTCTCTTTTGTAATAACTAACTAGCTGCCTATGCTAAATAATACAATTAGGCTTTGTTAAATTTCTCTCCCTTTCCTTTAATTATTCCTGTCTTTTAGAATTAGGTGTTCTATTTGTTCATCTTGGTCCTCCTCTATCATTGATTTCCCTTAACTGTTTGGTGGTCTTGCTATACATGTTCATGAATCAATTAATATAGATCAATTAATCAATTAATATGTCACAGAAGTGAGTCTCTGGGGTTTTTTTTAGTAGGTTTATCCCCCTCTTCCCTGAACCCGGGGACAGACCAGGAACTCAGGGAGCAGCCTGTGAGTAAGCAGGTTTCAATGTGGGGTAAACCAGTCCAAAGCAGGCAGGCAGGTCGACTGATCCCTCAACAAATGTCAGTTCATAGAATGCTTTACTCTGGGACACTAACACCGAGACCTAAGTTCTGCAGAGGTCTTCTAATACGCATCCTGATTCCTGCCTCTCCTCCAACCCTTACCCTCTGTAATCTACCGAACCCGAGCCAGGAATGTCTCTGAGACTCCAGGAAAGAATAATTCCCAAACGTAACCCAACTATCACTGCCTTGCCTGAGCCCCTTCTTCCAAATGTCTTTCAATAGGTAGATGGCTCAACAAATTGTCACATTCATGTTGTGGAATACTATGCAGCAACACAAAAGAATAGACTACTGATGCTGGCAACAACTTGGATGGATCTTAAGGGAATTATGCCAAGTAAAAAAGCCAAACTCCAAAAGTACATGATTCCATGACAGAAATAAAGAGGTGGAGAACAGATTAGTAGTTGCCAGGGTTTAGAGATGGAGCAGGATGGCACAGTGTGGGTGTGATTATAAAGGGTAGCACAAAGGAGATCTTTGTGATAACAGAATACTTCTTTCTCTTTTTTTTTGGTCATTGTAACTTTAATCTTTATTGGTTACTTGTATGTCAGTACTTTTTAAAAAAATATATTTTTATTGATTTCAGAGAGGAAGGAAGAGGGAGAGAGAGATAGAAACATTCATGATGAGAGAGAATCATGGATTGGCTGCCTCCTGCAAGTCCCCCACTGGGGATCGAGTCCACAACCCCGGCCATGTGCCCTTGACTGGAATCGAACCTGGGACCTTTCAGTTCACAGGTCGACGCTCTATCCACTGAGCCAAACCAGCTAGGGCGAATACCTCTCTCTTGATTGTGGTGGTGGTTACACAAATACATATACACATGTGATAAAACTAAAGATACACACACACATACATATACACACTGCATGTAAAACTGATAAATTCTGAATAAGCTCTGTGGATTATACCAATATCAACTTCCTGGCACAATGTTACCACTGGAGAACACTGGGTGAGAAGTAACTCCCTTCATAGAACCAGTATGGAATCTTCCTCTATACTTTTTTTTGCAAACTCTCATGGATCAAAAATTATTTCAAAATAAAAATATCTCTAAGTGGGGTCACTGTGATCCCATCTTCATACCCACCACCAGACAGCCACACCTTTCTCTGACCCACTGAAAACTGCCTCTCCCATTCTACGACAAATAGGGTTTCAGTCCTTCTATAACCATTCAGATGGGATTTCTGGATGTACAGGAAGCATACTCTTGTGTTCACAAATAGCAATCCTGAATTGGAAACAATGCATATATTTCCTTTGAATTAAGAGAAATATGAGAGTTCAAACAGTAGTTTCAATCAAAAGCCCAGTTTAAAGAGATGATTTTTTTAAATTTGCTAATCTGATAGATAAAAATAATATTTCATCCTTGTATTAAAAGTAAGTTTTAAAGAAAGTAATCTATTTTTGGAAATATGTTCTTCATGTATTTCCTTAGGAACTCTAAAGTCTACCCTTGAGATGAGGTAGCACGTGAAAAGTACGCTGAACATTGTCAGACTATGTTAACTGAGTGTACAGTAAAATTCCTCTCCACAGATTTGTGCCCTTAGCTTTTGTTGAAGATCTTCCCAAGGAATGTCCATATGAAAATGGCTGTTGCATGTGTAACTTCTGCTATAGATTTTCCCCATAGTTTCCTCATGTCTCCTAAGGGATCTCTATCAATTTCCTTTAAGGGAGTGGCTCTCAAAGTGCGATCCCCAGTCCAGCAGTATCAGTATCAGCAGGAAACGTGTTAGAAATGCACATTCCCAGGCCATGTTGGCTCAGAAACTCAGGCTGGGACACAGAAACCCATTTAATAGGCCTTCCAGGAGTTTCCAAATATGCTCAAGTTTTCATGACCTTAGAACATAGATATGAGTTCCGTATTATTGAATTTGGCTGGAAGAAGATCTTCTTTATTATTTAAAATGAAAAAGTATGTAGTGATGAAGGAAATCCCTTATAAATTTGTTTTTATTCTATCTTTCTGCTACTGGGAATCCTGTATATTTAAATTATTTTTTTTCTTTCTTTTTCTTTCTTTTTTTTTTAAGATCTAACTGGCTTTACTGAAGGATTCATGAGTCAGGCAACATCCCATCGAGCAAGTAGAAAGGATCTTCCCCGCCTTCCCCTGCACCCTCTCCCCTCCCCATATTCATTTTGCTTTTGCTGCTAGGAAGTTCAGAGCCAAATTGGCAGGCAGTCCTGGTAAATGTATTAACACACAGAGTTATCATATGGACTCCTTCCCCCTTTTCTTTCCTTGCCCCAATTTCTTATTTTTATTTTATTGGATTCTGTTCCTTTGGGGAGAATAGAAAGTTATAAATATAGTCAATAAATAAAAGAATCCTTAACAACAGTGGCAATGTGTTCTTATATGCTGCCACATGTTCCATTCAGAGTATGAAATACAGATTATGCAGACTGAGCAGATGTTACCAGATATTAAATTGTTTCAAAAACAGATGACAGAACAGGAAAATCCAAGTACTGCCTAGAAAAAAAAATATTTTAATGTGTAACTCCCATGGATATTCTTATGAAATAGAATTATTATTGCCCTTTTGTTAAAATGTAAGAGAAAGGATTTAGGCTAAGATTTATTATATTAGCATGTTAACCACTATTGTTCTTTTGGCTTCTTGCCTTTGGGTGATCTTTTCTTGTTGCGAATTATTTTCTG
Organism: Myotis myotis; assembly: GCF_014108235.1. Classification (NCBI taxonomy): domain Eukaryota; kingdom Metazoa; phylum Chordata; class Mammalia; order Chiroptera; family Vespertilionidae; genus Myotis; species Myotis myotis. The sequence continues at coordinate 23,456,841 of NW_023416323.1, read as the reverse complement.
TTTCCCTCATTTTGAAACAAACAATGTGTATTTCAATTGTCTTTTTATTTTCCATGAGCTAACAGACCAATACAATTCCCATCGGAAAAAAAAGTTGTTCTAAAATTTCACATGCAACTAACAAAACACCAGGACTACTGATAAGTTTAACAATTCCATGAATGTGTTGTATTTTGTTGGGTTTTATCTGTGACACATGCTAACATGTCATTGAAAACGATATGGTTAAGCAACTGTTCAATGAGAAGATGAGATGAACAACCAAAACAATAATCAACAATAATGTTTCTTGAGCAACACTTAAGTTTCTGTTTAAAGTCTAAATTTTGGAGGACAGAGAAAAAGTATAAAACATATTCTCTGAAACCAGACAACCGACTTGCAGAGACGATGTTCCAGTGTAGAACAGCACTGCTCTGTTCTACAGCCTTCAAATCCGCCTCGCTCATCCTTGGAGACCCTGCCCCACCAGACCTCTGACGACTGGCTAGGTCAGTGGTTCTCAACCTTCTGGCCCTTTCAATACAGTTCCTCATGTTGTGACCCAGCCATAAAATTATTTTCGTTGCTACTTCATAACTGTAATGTTGCTACTGTTATGAATCGTCATGTAAATATCTGATATGCAGGATGGTCCTAGGCGACCCCTGTGAAAGGGTCGTTCGACCGCCGAAGGGGTCGCGACCCACAGGTTGAGAACCGCTGGCCTAGGTCCTGTTCGAAATCAGGCAGCTACACAGAACCTCAAAGCCCTCGCCTACCTGCTCCAAATACTACCACCTGTTAAAACCCCCGGCTGCTCCCACACCAAACAACACGGCGCCCGTGGCCATTATTACCGGAGTGCTCTAGACTTTGAAAATTTCCTTGGAGCATACCCTGTGTATTCATGTCCCAGGGTTGCCATCAGGAGTCACCATAAACTCAGTGGCACAAAACAACACAAATCTATGATCTTACCATTCTGGAGGTCAGAAGTCTGATGACAGACTCACTGGGATAAAATCAAGGCGTCAGCAGGGCTGTGTTTCTTCCTGGCGGCACCAGGGGAGAGAGTCTGTTTCCTTACCTTTACCAGAGGATAGAGGCCACCTGCATTCTTTGGTGCTTGACTCTTGGTATCTGTGAGGCCGGCAACACCTGGTTGAGCCTTTTTCACATCTCTCTAACACCGGCTCTCCTGCTGCTTCCGCTTTTAAAGACCCTTATGATTGCCCAGGCAGCGTTGCTCAGTGGTTGAGCATCGACCTATGAACCAGGAGGTCACAGTTCAGTTCCCAGTCAGGGCACATGCCCGGGGTTTCAGGCTCGATCCCCAGTGTGGGGAGTGCAGGAGGCAGCTGATCAATGATTCTCTCTCATCATTGATGTTTCTATCTCCCTCTCCCTTCCTCTCTGAAATCAATAAAATAAAAATAATTTTTAAAAAAGCCCTAGCCAGTTTGGCTCGGTGCATAGAGTGTCCGCCTGCTGACCGAAGGGTTCCCAGCTGGATTCCTATCAAGGGTATGCACCTCACATACCTCAATTGCAGGCTCCTCCCCAGCCCGGACCTTGGTCAGGGGCCTGCAGGAGGCAACCAATCGATGTCGTTCTCTCACATCAATATTTCTGTCTTTCCCTCTCTTTTACACTCTCTCTAAAAATCAAAGGAAAAATACCCTCGGGTGAGGATTTTAAAAAGCCCCTTAGGATTATAGTGGGCACACCTGGATACTCTCGGATACTCGCCTATATTAAGGGTTTGCTCATTAGCAACCCTAATTCCATCTGCAACCTGAAGTTCCCTTTGCCAAGTCATGTGTCATGTACTTATGGGTTCTGGGGATTAAGACCAGGACAACTCTGTTGGGAAGCATTATTCCGTCTACCAGGACCAGTGAGCCAACAAGAGTGTAACTGAGTGAGCAACACAACAGGCCGGTGGACTGACCTAGTGAGTGTCCACCTCCAGGTGATGACGGTCCAGCTCCTCTGGGGCAGCCAGTTTTCAGAAGGGTCATTGTGGGGCAGAGAGGAAGCTCAGCTCCCCGCTTACTCCTTCACCTCTCCCAGCTTCGCTCACCTTGTCTACAGCACGAGGATAATACTGTATAATGGTCTGGAACCGAGCCTACCATATCTCCAAGGTATGCCTGTGCTGAGGTCCTAAGTCTAGAACATAGCCCTCTAGAGTTCAATCATCACGTGAAAGGTAAAGGGGGGAGGTGCAGAGGGAAAATGATGTGAGTCGATTTATGCCAGAAAGAAAAGTAGGAATCAGCACGCAGAAGCCATGAGACATGTCTCTCCAATACCACTCAACCACGGATCAGGGCGTAAGGCCAAGCAAGGACGGCCTGGATCCAGCAGGCGATGGGTGTGTGCCCAAGCCTCTGCCAGCACTTCCTCTGAGACCTGTAGAGGGAACCTGCCCCCTCTAGTGTGTGGGGGCCACTCTCCTTAAGCTAATTTCTAACTATTTAATATTTTGGCAAAGTTTCAGTGATATGCGGAAGTATCTCGCCATGGATACAAAGCCAGATACATAATTGTATATTCTTAACAAAGCAATTATGTAGGAATAAACATTTGTATTTGACTTGCAGTTACGGCAAAGAAGTGTTTATCTTGACGTTGTATATGGTGGGTTAAAATTTTTTTTCTATCTTTTCTACATTTTCCAGATATGCTAAGTGAGCTTATTTTTTATAATATAAGAAGTAGATGTGCTTATTTAAAATAAATAACAATAGCCCTGTCTGGTGTGGCTCAGTTGGTTGGAGCATCATCCCTGCACCAAAGGGTCATGGGCTTAATTCCCAGTCAGGGCACTTACCCAGTTGTGGGTTAGGTCCTTGGTCAGACGGGAGGCAACTGATTGATTTTTCCCTCCCTCTCTCTCCTTTCTCCCCCTTCCTCTCTCTAAAATTAAAAAATAAAATAAATAACAATAATGAGAAAGGTGAGTTGTTTTGGTCATTGACTTTGTTCGCTCACGATTCCAGATTTCTAAGAACGTGGTTATTCAAAACAAACATTTCCTTTATATTATCAAACATATTTCTCTTAGTTATCCCTGTCCCTGTTTCTAGGGGATATCTGTTTTCTTTCACATTGCTATTTAAAAATCCCAACAATAACTACCTCAGTAAGCAAGTCTATGGACCATATAACTGAAATGCTCCATCAGTCAAAACAATAAATCAAAACATGTGGTTAGGGACACATCCCACAATCACCATCACTAACCTCACTTATCCAACGTTCTCTGGCTTCGTGCTGTTTTCCCTTTCAGTTATCACTACATCTATTATTCAGGCAAACTCCTTTCTAATATAATTTCATATCAAATAAAGAAATGTGTTCAGAGATTGTAACTCTAAGTAGGAACACAGGTCTGGTCTCTCATAACCCACATTCCCTGGATGCAATTAGCTTAACGTCTTTCTGAATGTGTTCTTAATATAGGCTTTTACCGTGGACCATTTTTCATGTGTCCTGGTTTTTCATCACTCAATTCTTGAATAAGACCACAGACATTAAAATGATAACATATCATGTTGAAATCAGGGTTAAGTTCAAGGGGAAAATCGCATGCTCTGTCTGCAGTTAGAATGAAGGAGCATGATTGCAGATCATGACTGCATCATTTTCACAATATTTGGATTTGTTTCTTGCTGTCACTTTTAGGTTAACGGAGTTACACTTTGCAAGTGAGTCGAAAGCATTCAGAAGTCATTGTGCACAGGGGTGGGGGCATCGAAGAGAGGCAAGTTTTCTCAGATCCAGGGCCTTGACAATTTGTGAAGATGGCAAACCAGATCATTCTTACAGAAAGATCTCAAAGTCCTCATTTAAAATGAAGAGAAACAGTCTTACTCAAAGTGACTAAGAATCAAAAAGCTATCTAAGAAAAAAAAAGCAAGCCCTACCTACTATCCATATGAGATGTTCAGGGTTTGTTATATTAATTATTAATAATATAGGGCTCTAGGTGTCCCATGATTAATTGAACTGCCTTTTTTAATGGAGATTCAGAAATTTCCCACTGTGTCTCCTGTGAGTCCAGCTTATTTTCCTTATACCTCATAACATCAATTCTCCCTCCATTTTACCCCACTGACTACTGCCTCTTTCTGTACCTTCAGTCTCTGAAACATCCTGACATAGGAAGGTCATTAATTGTCAGGGATCAGAATTTGCCTAATCTCACCAGCATACTCAAAAATCTGTCTTCACTCTAATAATAATTATTATTATAGTCACATTAACAACAAACACTCACTGAATGCTTTCTTTGTCTCGGGCATTTTTACTTGAATTATCTCATTTAACTCCTATAACCACCATATGAAGTAGGTATCTATTAGTAAACTCTCTGAGCCTCAGTGTTCCGATCTCTAAAATGGGGGTATACAAAATGATAAAGATCACACAGTGGATGAATACTAGGTCTAGGAATCACACCCCAAATTTCTTAACCTGAGTCCATGGTCTTTAACACTGCACTATGCTTGCCCTAGTCACCTTGCTATCAAAATCCCCAAGGTCAAGCGCATCCATTCAACCTATAGAATTTGACTACCTCTACTGTTTATCTTATTCCAAAGGACATATATGCATACATGTCACCTTTGATATGCAGATGGCCCCTGACTTGCAATGGCTCAACTTATAATCTTTTTGGCTTCACGATGGTGCTAAAGCCATACTCATTTAGTAGGAAGAGTACTTCGAATTTTGAATACGTATTGATCTTTTCCCAGGTTGGATATGCAGTTCAATGCTCTCTCATGATGCTGGGCAGTGGCAGCGAGCCATAGCTCTCAGGCAGGCATGCAGTCACAAATTAGACAACCTATACTCTACAGTGTACTGTGTTGCCAGCATATTTTTGGATATTGTGTTCTGAGCACGTTTAAGGCAGGCTAGGCCAAGCTATGATTTTCAGTAGTTTAGGTGTATTAAGTGCATTTTGCACACATATTTTCTACTTACAATGGGTTTAGTGGCAGGTAACTCTATCATAAGATGAGGAGCATCGCTATATAATGTTAGAGTTACAGAAGAGTTGCAAAAATAGTACAGATAGTTTCCATACACCCTTCATTCAACTTACCTAAAAAGGCCATGATTTTTTCACACTGTCTTCCATCTACAGGTCATTATTGTCAAATTCAAATAAACTAAACTGCAGCATCATAGGAATACAGCCCTGGGAACCATCTGATATTTTAATAGTGCCTCACATTGTATCTGTTATTTTTAATGATTCCCTCGATGCATATAGTACAGGCACAGACCTTATAAACCTGCGCATATTTACATAACAGATAGATCAAGGATATTTATTTTGTTGGGTCCTTGATGAATCTAATGAACTGTCCCTCTCCTTAAAAAATACAAACAATCCTATAGATTCCAGGTAGTCCAGGGTACCTCTCTGAATTCAAACTTAGCTGTTTTACTTTTTGGAAGCTAACAATTGCAGTCTCACCTACTAACTTTACTCACTATCTTTCCCTCAGTCTTCATGGAGCTTCTCCACATTACTAACCCTGGGGCGGTTACCAAAGAACTGGAGAGCCACTCCTCGAGAACATGGCTTTCAACCACTGAACTGTTCATGGTTTGGGGCTGAAGAAATGGCCATCTGCCAAAAAATACATGCAGCTGCCACCAGGACAATCTCGTCAGGCAGTAAGGACAGTGGGTCCACTTCACAGTGTCAAATCCATTACTTCAGGGATTTCCTGACAACACACCAGCCCAGTCGGCCCCGCAGCTACGTACTCACTGAAGGTCAATCCACTTATCCATGCAGACCTCACTGACTTCTCACAGATTAGTATTTATGACTCTAATATTCTGTCCAAGCTAAACATTCCAAGTTAAATATAGCTGGCTTCTTTCTTGATAAACTGAAAGTCTAAACTTCTCAAACCAACATTCTACTAGAGAATCGTCAGGTGGTTATTAATAAAATAACAACGCCTAAGAAAGACCTTAAAATAGAATCAGAGGACAGTTGATCATTGAGTTACTGAGAGCCAGAAAGTAGCCTTCCTCAGGTAACATAAGACATTTTTCAAATATTAATGCGTTAGAAATGTAAAAGGCCATTTCCAACAATACCCACAGTTAAAAAGGAATACAAAATTAGTCAATCCTCAGCATGGTATGATGGAAAGAACTCAGGCTTTGGAGTTAGACAAATAAACCTGAGTTTGGGCGTGCCACTTGCCTTAGTGATGTGACTTTGCTCAGCAAACCTTTTCTCTTCTCTAACATGAGGAAATAATGCACACAAAAAGCACTGTGACAAAGATGAATTGTGATAATGTGCATAAGGGACTTTGCAGCAAGGACTAATTCAATAAATCTTGGCTCTCTATTCCTTAGAATTCTTTCCAAGATTCCCAGGTTTTTAGAACAGCAAGAAGGTAAAAGATTCCACAATTTAAGACACACCAAATTTTGAAGCTCATCAAAATTTAGGGCATTTACTAGTAAGTGATGAAGGGTGAGAATCTCTGTATGCTTGTCAAGTAGTCAAGAGCCAACAAAGAACATTTAAAACTTAATTGGGCTCAATAATAAAATGATATACCTAAATCTAAACATATCATCACATATATGTGAAATATAAGTAGTCTAATCACACTCTTTAAAAGACAGATAGTGTCAGCAAAAATGTTAAGAATAAGATCCAACGATATGTTTCTACAGGACACCCCCTTTAAATATAAGGCTATAGGTGGTGTATAGTAAAAGAATAGGAAAGGATGTACCATGAAATATTAATCAAAAAAAAGCTGAAGTGACTATGAATATCAGAAGTGTGGACTTCAGAATAAAAGAAATTACCAGAAATAAAGAAAAACATTATATAATGATAGAAATGGTCAGTTGACCAAGAGACATAACAATCCTAAGTGTGGAGTCACCTAAAAGCAGAGCTTCAAAGTATGTGAAGCAAAAACTAACAGAATAAAAAGGAGACATAGAGAAATCCACAATTATAGTTGAATAAGAGTTCAACATTCTCCTTCAGTAAGAGAATAGCATGAGTAGACAAAACAAAAAAACAGCCAGGGTATAGAAGAATGAAACAACACCATCAACCAACTTGCTTTAAGTCACTGTTGTCAAGGGTCCCATTACCAATATGAGGATGAAACTATATCTAAAGAACCCTAGTGGTAGAGAAATTTCATCAGACAAAATCCTGGACAGGTTGCTAAGGGATGGACAACACATGCCTGAAGTCCAGGATGAGCCTGAGTGGTGATGAAAGCAATGAGCCCCCTCTGGGCTTCTGTCTTCTTACCTGTGTAACAGGCAGCTGGTGTGCAGAACAGTGATGTGGAGTGGTCACAAGACTGAAGACAGACAGTTTGGGTTAAAATCATCAGAGCTGCAAATGCCTTGACTTCTCTGTGCCTCTCTGTGCAGCATCCCCTCATCCATATGGAAAATGATCCTCCAAAGCACCTCCTCTATAGACCTGGTGGGAGAATCATGATACTCTAGGTATTACACCTAAAGCAGTACCTGGCACATGGTAAACACATAACAAATGTCAATCATTATTAAAACCACTAGAGGCCTGGTGCACGAATCCGTGCACGGGTGGGGTCCCTAGGCCTGGCCGGCAATCAGGGCCAGCCAGGGGGAGAGACTGCTGGAGGTTGGCTGGTTGCAGGAGGTTGGCTGTAGGAGCACACTGACCACCAGGGGGCAGCTCCTGCATTGAGCTGGTCAGTGTGCAATATAGAAACTGGTTGACTGGTCATTCTGGTTGTTCGGTCATAACGGTCACTTAGGCTTTTATATAGATAGATAGATAGATAGATAGATAGATAGATAGATAGATAGATAGATAGATAGATTATTCTTTCTAAAATCACTGAGATAGAGCTGTATTTCTCAACCTTTTTACGATTATCTCCTTGAGAAGCTTCTTTTTGACATTTTTTTTCCTAATCGCAGCCCCATCCCTGAAATTTTAATACTATAGATATACTGCACATCTGTGTTTGTGCTAAGGCCCTTTTGAAAAGCCACAAACCACTGTAATACTTAAGAACCAATTTTCATACTCTTGGGAGAAATATCACCCCTGTTGAAAATAAGCATGATAAAGAAATTAATCTCCAAGATTCTATAATTCTAAATCTGCATAGATCAGCCCTAGCCGGTTTGGCTCAGTGGATAGAACATCAGCCTACAGACCAGAAGGTCCCGGGTTTGATTCCAGTCAAGGGCAGGCTCCTCCCGGCCCAGGCCCTGGTCAGGGAGTGTGCAGGAGGCAGCCAATTGATATTTCTCTCACATTGCTGTTTCTCTCTGTCTTTCCCTCTCTCTTCTACTCTCTCTAAAAAAATCAATGGAAAAATATCCTTGGGTGAGGATTATAAACAAATAAATAAATCTACATAGATCATATTATAAGACCTTTAAAGTTATGCACTTATGTTACCTTAAAAATGAATTAAAGTTGCCAATGGAATTGTTAAATTATGCTATGAAGCATTTGGGAGAATAACGGGTTAAGTCTAAGGATTTGGGAAAAGACTCCCTAACTAGCGCAGGCAGGCATCTGGCCAGAGACTCGGTCCCATTAGATAAATATCATTACATCCCAGAAATATATTTATGTCCAAGTTACTGATATACACTCTGAGTTGGAAGATTTATGAGATTAGGAAAAAATGTTTTAGTCATGAAGAATATGAAAAAGTGAAATATCTTTCCTCTAGTCATGTAAGGGGGCAGATTGAAATGTTCTCCTAATTTCTCTTGACATGCAGCCCATCTCTCATTAGCCTAGAAGGGTGCCTGTAACTGCAGCACCTGTCAAATGCTCATTTCCAATGATCAACGATCACATTTAAAGGACAGCCCAACCCCATCTTGTCTTTAAAGTGGAGCGAGAAGTCTAACACTAAATGGTATTCAGGCGCCACGAAGGCATGTCTTTTCTCAGCCCCTAAATCACACACTGATGGCAAAATAAGAATAAAGCAGCTCTTTTGAATACTGCAGCCTTTCATTCTTTATTGGTCTTAGAGATATGCAGCCCGATCTTGGTAAGTTATCAGAATATCATTTATCCTTCACATTGGCTTCTATTTTTTCCTTGAACTTCTCATGCTTTCTTCTTCCATTGTGTTCATAATGAGTTATTTCACACTGATTCCCTCTGTGATGCCATCCAGTTAAAAATTATTCAAGTCAGAAAGAACGAATATAGTGGTGTCAGAGATGAAAGCTTTCCAGTTTCCCAAACAGAGTGTCTTCTGAGACGATCACATTCGAGTTCAGATTCTCCCACTAAGAAATTTACATGACCAGTTAATCATGATCTATGGGGCTGACTCAATTTAGTCAAACTCATAAGTGGTTGATATACATTTTTTTATTTGTTTTTGTTTTGTTTTCATTTACTCTGAAAAAGACAACCTGTCTAGTAACTAAAAAGTAGACCACACCTACACAACTAGCAAACACACGGAGACAAATTAGTAATCAGATTGTTAGATCAGGATGGAATCTCCAAAAAGAGGGAGCTATGGGTGGGAAGCAGTGATCCGGAATAGCAAAAACAAATAGCTGGCATGTGTTCCATATTACCCTCCCTGCACCAGTGGCAGACACTGTTGGTAAATCATTGCATGCTTTTGATAATAGCCTGTGATGCAGTCTCTATAGCCATCCACACAGTACTCTAGGCAGCCCCAACTAGTCAATCAGAGTTTTTCTATGAGATGAAATCTTACATGCCATTTCTGAACTAGAGAATTGATTAGTCTAAGCCATGGATCTCCTTTTTCTGCCCATAAAACAGAATTCTCCACCATTTATCTGAATTTATATTTATAGAAGGTTTAGTAACCTCTCACTGCTGGGTCTAGAAAAGTATTGCCAAATTCTACTTTTGTTGTGGTGGAGCATATCTGACAGATAAAATTAGAGAAATGTATAGAGAACACTTCTGAACTTCAAGAAAAAGTCTCCAGAGATGAGACCTATATTTGTAGAAATCCCCATGGATATTTGATGCTTCTTAAAAGCACTGCTGGCCATCCAGCAAAAGAAATTACCCAACCCATAAGATTCAATTATCCTGTCTCTGGCATTAGAGATAATGCTGACTACACAGCCTTGTTGGTGAGGATGGATATTCAGGACCTTTCAGTATGGTGCTCAAAACTTCTCCTCCCAAGAAATTGGATGTGTTATGTTGGGCAATCAATAGAGTTGTTCAGTTCACTCTTTTGAGCATGGTAGAAAGACACTGAACTGACATTCGCCCAGTCCCCTTAAGTTAAGTGTGGCTGAATGATTTAATTGGCCAATCCTATGGTTGCTGAAGAGACATGCAAAGCTCTGAGACAGGCTGTGATTCATCACATCCGCTATCCCTCTGCCAAGTGTCTTCATCCTTCTGCATGGAAGGTGCAGCATTGGCTTTGGGCTTACAGCACATGGGATAGAGCCCCCAACCCACCCATGGGTACCATGGTGATTGTTAATCTTATGTGTCAACTTGACTGGCCAAGGGATGCCAGACAAAACATTATCGCTGGATGTGTCTTTGAAAGTGGGATTGGTAAAACAGATCACCCTCGCCAATGTGGGAGAGCATCATCCAATTCACTGAAGGCCCAAATGGAACAAGAGGAGGAGGAGAAATTTGCCCCTAGTTTTACTGCCTGTAAGAGCTGGGACATCTCACCTCATCTTCTCCTGCCCTCAGACTGGGATTTACACCATAGCCTCCCCTGGTGCTCAGGCCTTCAGAGTCAGACTGCATTACATCACCAGCTTTCCTAACCCTCCATAATTGTGTGAGCCAATTCCTCATTATAAATAAGTATAAGTATACATATACATATCGTATACATATACATATATAGGGTGTCCCAAAATTCACGCAAGAAGTAATTTTGATAGAAAACACAGGTTTATAATTAAAAATTGTAAATTTTTTATTGATTCATAAAATATATAGTATAGGGTTATGTATGGAATAGCACATTGGGTAAATGGCCTCCATGGCTTTGCTGGCACATACACAAAGCCGTGCTCTTCATTGGTTTTCATTGTCCCTGCTCTTGGGCCATAATTGGTACTTGGTAATGCTTATCAAATTGAAGGGATTGAAATCAAAGGGCAACAGATATTAGAATCTGATTCAATAAAACAAGTAAGATTAGGCTTTTATTTTTTGTTGTTGTTGTTGTTAATGCTTGCGCAAAATTCAAATCTTGCGTGAATTTTGGGACACCCTATACATATACATAAATACATAAACACAATTGGTTCTGCTTCTTTGGAGAACCCTGACTAATACAGGCATGTAGAGTGAGCAAGAAATGACCCTTTGTTCTTTAAAGCTATAAGGGATTGTTTGTTCCTTCAGTATAACCCGGCCTATTCTAACTGATGCCTCATGCAAGGAAAACTTTTTGCAATCCTTGAGGAGTCTTTCTGGGAAATCACAATAGAAAAAATTTGGTCTCATCAAGGTCCCTTCAGTTTTGGCAAACTTTAAACATCTAAATAGATAGAAATAAGTTCTCTTGATACTGTGGGATTTTTTTTTTTTTTTTTAGATGGGAGCTCTAAAGAGGAGCAAAGAGCAGGTTTGAACACAATAGGGAGGAGAGGGCGAAGGAAATGCAGGCGAAATGCACATGGGAACAATTCTTGGGGCCTCATGCAAGCTTGTGCTAATCCCTGACTTTTGATGTCTCCAGAACGACTGGGCAGGGGCCCAAGCCAATCTCTATTGGAATGAGATACACTGAACCACAGTGTGTGTTGGGCTCCAGATACCATTGAAAGCAAGATGCGAACAGGAATGGTTAAATGTTACCAACTATCATTTTCCAGGCAAACATTTAATTTTTGTTGTTTATCTGTCTTTTCCACAATAGGAAAAATATTCAAATAACTGATTTAAGGAGGGCTTGATGCTAGAAAGGCAGTATTTTTTTTCCTATCTAGCTTTCGCAATATATAGTACTTTTAGGCTACGAAATATTTTTTCAACAACACGATTACAAATTTTAAGAAGTGCCATCCAAAAACTATAAACTACAAATCCAACTTCTAAAAGTTCACGCAAGTTCACACATGTCAAAAAATAAAAATTTTTTATATAATAGAAAACATGTTTTCCTGAGTATAGTATGCTGCTGATATTTTTAATAATTTTATAGATAATTAATTCCCAATTAAATACACTGAAGGCCTTTTCTTACTGCTTTTATTATTTTCTTGTCAGAGATATGTTTTAGAAGAAGAGTGGAAAGTGGAAATAACAATTCACATAAAAAAATTATCCTTTTACAGAAAAATTTCATCAAAACTACATATTCAGTTGTGGTTTTATAAAATTATAAAGTCATAGGAATATATTTCATAACTGTATGTTGCACTTAAAATATGTACTTTTATGGAATGTTCCAAAGGAGACATTTAATTATAGGATAGAAATTATGATCAGTTTTTCCTTTCAAATCAGATATTTAGTATTTTTTGAATGGTGTAGATTAATTCATCCATTTATTTCATCAAAAAAATTTTGAAAGTACTTATCACTTACTAAGTTAAAATCTAGGTATTATTCCCCACTTAAAATGTAGGACATTGCTATCTCACTATGCAACACATCTTTTCAACCTTTAATTTGCATGAAAATGGCTAGATCAATTGTGATTAAGACAGACAAGAACCATGGATTCATAGAGCTTATGCTCCAGTGGGGATAACAAATAAACAGACAGGATGGAGAGAGAGAATGAGAATCACTGGTGGCTTTTCTTTATACTATGTATAGGTTCTATAGTAAGGAGATAATGAATGGTGGTTGGTCAGAGATATTAATTAGATAAGAGATTCAAGGAAGACATCTCTGAGTAAAACACCTTGAGGAAGAATCCTCAATGAAGTGAGGAAGAATATTTCAGAGAGAGGGGAGAGAAATACGAAGGTCCCACAGAAGGAATAAACTTGGAAGATTTAAGAAACAAGTATTGAAAATGGCAAGATCTAAGAAGGAACCTGGGAAAAGATAGCAGAAGTAGTGTGAAAAAAGATATCACTGGAGGCAAGCAGGTCCTCTAAAGCTATAGTGAGGATTAAAAAAAAAACACAACAAAAAACAACTATGTAAAGTGTCTGGGTCGTGGTCAGGACTCAACTATTAGTCTTTCTTTCCGTTTTACCCGGCTGTATTTATTTTAAGAAATGTCTAGTCAACAGTCTTCTCCACTGGGGTTTTAGTCCTCCTTTAAATTGATTTCCACTTAAAATGTAGGACATTGCTATCTCACTATGCAAAACATCTTTTCAACCTCTAATTTGCATGAAAATTGCTAGATCAAATAATGGTATACTGCATAAAAACCACGACTGTGAAATCAAGTCAACCCTACAAGAGTGACCAAACCAGAGGATTTGCCAAATGCCACCACTAACAATTAGAAGTAATAGTGACTTGGGACAACATCTTTTAAAAAGAATAAGAGGTCTTTCTTCCAAAGAGACCAAGAGTCTCCTTTTATTGGGAGGACCCAGGGTAACAGGGGTTAACATTATTATTCCCCAACATTTGGTACAACTGAGCACTGAGTGCTCACAGGGTAGGGAACTGCTACATTTCATTGGGTGTTTTGTGTTCTTAGTTAGGTCTATGTATTCCCTGACGCTTCTCAAACACGATGTGTCTTTACCAAATATAAAAAATTGAGAACCTTGCAGTTCACCACTGCACGGAGACTTTTAGCTAGAATGTGCAGCTCTGTCCTGAAGATTTACATTTCTTACAGGATTCCTGGTGCTACCAACCCATTGGCTTTGAATAGTGTTGGAGGAGGAGAAATTAGTTAAGGAGTATAAATGTAGACATAAAACCCCCTTCTCTTTCAACTAAGACAATGCTACAATGGTCACATCTGACTTTGCAAATGAGAAATGAACACGAAAATAAAGAAATCACCAAATCACCACCGTAAATGTAGATGCTCTGGTTTACCAAGAATGACTTCCTGGCTGTCAGCTTGTGGCTCTGGAGAGCTGAAGGCAATTCCTAGCTTTTCTTCTCCTTTAACTCAACATCTAGGAGCTCATTCCTCCACATCTTAGATGTTATTCACCCCAGCTAAAGAGCCCAACAGAGAGAGGCCCGCATCTCCCTTGTGGTTTATCTACAACAGGAATACAATTCACTTGAAAGCTTAGCTTCTAGTCTTCCATAGGCAGAGGCTGTATACTGATGGGTGCCAACAGTCTCTCAACATAAATCTCGAAATGCAAGGTCCCTGCATCTAGGAGCAGTGGGTCATTTCCTTACAAGTATTTCATTCTCCAAACTACAGCTTTCTTGAAACATGAAAAGAATTTATGCCAAAGAAAATGGCATTTATAAGTCTAACACCCACTAAAAATTCTCCCATATTATATTCTTTAAAATACAGATGTTGTTTTAATAATTGTTATTTTCATATAATTACATATACATTGTATTTTGTAATTTTCTAATAATTTTAAGCCATTCCATCTCTCTCCCCTAACCTTCAAATACCTTTATTTACTGAATTGGTAAGAGAATAACTGTAAGACAAGGTAGAGCATGCTGTGACCTATCTCTTCTAGTGGACTACACTTAAAATGTAGGACACTATTATCTCACTCTGAGAGGGCCAGGCTATGTCTAAATCACCTTTCATGAAGCTATGATTTTGTAGATATTGGTAACTCTGCCTAGAATTGCTTATGGTAAACACTTTTCAATTTTGTTGGCTTTCCAGCGTCTAAACCAGCGGTTCTCAACCTGTGGGTCGCGACCCCTTTGAGGGTGAAACGACCCTTTCACAGGGGTCGCCTAAGACCATCGGAAAACACATATATAATTACATATTGTTTTGTGATTAATCACTATGCTTTAATTATGTTCAATTTGTAACAATGAAATTGGGGATAGTTATCTTTCCAGATAACTACCCATCAATCTGATAAAAATGCTGCATATTTGTAGTGACTCACAAACTCTTATCAGTTTATGATGAAGGTGAAAATACTTTTTAAAAAGAATGCAAGTGCTCACCTGAAGAGAGATGAGTGTGTGTGTGTGTGTGTGTGTGTGTGTGTGTGTGTGTTTTCAGGTGAATATTTTGGACCACAGGTTACTGCACACTTTTACTGAAAATTTTTTAAAGTAAATGACGTTTGCAGAGCAGAAATAGACATTTCCAAAAAAATCTGCACAATCCAATCCTTCATTTCATCAAAGACTCAGGACCAAGTAAATCGTGTTCAATGGCATGAGTCCTCTCTCAAGGACTGAAAGATAAGACCTTTCCTGAACAGGGAATCAGACCTGTCACCCTCCAGGGCTGCTCTCCTCTCATGCTCTCAATGATCAACTCTAAAGTTTCTGTTTGGGGAATCCTCTCCTTGCCATGCTGAGGACAGAAACACATGCGGTGTGCTCTGAGCAAACTTGGGAATGCACCTCATCATATTTTCACCAAGATTTTAGAAAATAGCGGTGAACAATGATGTGCAAACAAATCCACAAGTAGGCTATTGTTTCAGGCTGTGGTTACTCATAGGTCAGTGTGCTCCCAAAGTGCATGCTTCTTACCAGCAAGGTCAACACAGATGCTTAAATTACATGGTTGCGGGTGTAGACAGAGCCTTCCAAACTTGGCTCTCAATCAGAACAAAATTTGTGCTGAGACATAAAGAAAGCTCTGTGCCACTGGGAATGCTCATCTAGAGAAATCTAAAAGCAGTGAGCTGCTTGGTGCAGATGCCCAAGGGGACCTTAAGATAACACTTTGCTGTATGCGGGTTTCAGGCAAAATTTATCTGCTCAACCACCAGTAGAGAAATCCTACCTAGAACCCATGGATTCCACTTGCTTGTCAATTTCAAACAGTGGGTGGCTGGGTCTAATCACTGGCACATTGGGAAAGGGAAAGAGTTCTGGCTGCCACAGGACTGGAAGTGGGGAGCAGTAGCATGAGCTCCATGGATTTGAAGACCCTGTGATCTGAATTCAGTGTGAATTAAGCTTTGCCTGATTTCCTCAACTCAGTGTTGAATTCACCTTCCTTGGAAACTTCAAAACTGTTTCCTTCTGCTTCTCTTATAACACTATATTCTACTCTTTAGTATTTGCATATTTTGTTTACCCCTTCTAGACTTTTAATTCCCCAAGACAGTAAACTGCATCTTATTTATTATTATATTCTTCTCAGATCCTAGGAATCTTCTACCCATCCTTTTACCTTTTCCTTAATTCAGCAACAAATATTGAATGCCTACTCTGTGTTGGAACTGGCTAGGCCCAGAGGTAGAGGCATAATAAGATCCAGTCCATACCTTCAATAAGATCACAGCCTAGTGGACTATGGAATAGATGAGGCAAAATTGTATTCCAGTTTTCCCAGTGGTGTGATTTGTTCTAATGATCATCTTTTAGAAGGGTTTGATGTTTTATGACTTAAAAATAGGTTTATAAGTGCATTGTATTCTGATGACATCCCAGTGAGACGGACAGAACAGTGAACTGAGATCATACCCAACAGGTTAAAAGACTTACGGTTTTATCATGATGTGCTTTGACAAATACATTGAGAAACTTTTTTGAGAGTAACCATGAAGCAAAAGGAGAAACACTCTTCATTTTGCTGTGACCTGAAGCCTCAGCTCTGACAATCATCCCATCTTCAAACACAGCACATGAACCTAGGCATCTGTGGTTGGCTGAATAATGGTCCCAGCAAAGACGTCCACATCCTAATCCCTGGCACCTGAGACTATGTGAGGTAACACCGCAAGAGGAAATTAGATTGCAGATGGAATTACGGTTGCTCATCAGCTGACCTTGAGATGGGGAGAATATCTTGGATTTTCCCGGTGGACCCAATGTAATGACAGGGTCTTTAAATGTGGAAGACGGAGATGGAGAACCAGCAAGAAGACAGCATAAGAGGACTCTGTTGGACATTGCTGGTTTTGAAGATGGAGGAAGTAGCCACAGTCAGGGAATCCCCTTTAGGGGCTGGAAAAGACAAGAAAACAGATTCTCCTAGAGCATCCAGAGGAACAGCCCTGCTAACACCTGGGCATAGCCCTGTAAGGCTCACTTTGGACTTCTGACCCCCAGAACTGAAAAATAACAAATGTGTGTTGTTTAAAGTGATTAAGTTTGTGGTACTTTGTTGCAGCAGTAGTAGGAATCCAATACAGGGACATTGTGAGCAAATGAATTTCCAAATATCCTTCTTCACAAGATGTGTGTGTATGAAATACGAGAATGCATGCAGAGGGCTGGCCATTCACACAGAAGATGAACCCTGAATGTTAACTCCCTTCTGCCCTCCCTTGAAAATACCCCATCCTGGGAGTAATTTTTTTTTAACCAAAATTTAACCAGTTCCTGGCCTATATTATTCTCTGAATAACATTCAAAAACACTAAAGAAAACAAACAAACAAATAAAACCCTTCTTCAAAGAAAGTAGGTCTCCACTTTAGCTGCACATGAGCTTTTTAAAAATACAGATGCCCAGCCTCCGTCACGGACCAATCAAATCAGTCTCTCTAGGAGGGAGTCTCAGGTATAGGTCTTTTAAAAGCTCACCGGGTCACTCTAAGGCAATGGTTCTCAACCTTCCTAATGCAACAACCCTTTAATGCAGTTCCTCATGTTGTGGTGACCCCCAATTTCATTGTTACAAATTGAACATAATTAAAGCATAGTGATTAATCACGAAAACAATATGTAATTATTTATGTGTTTTTCCGATGGTCTTAGCCGACCCCTATGAAAGGGTCGTTCGACCCCCAAAGGGGTCGCAACCCACATGTTGAGAACCGCTGCTCTAAGGCATGACAAGGGTTGAGAACACCCTCACTATAGCCACAGAGGAGCACTTTACAGCAGACCTGAGAGCACCTCGGTCTGGCTAAGGCCAGAGTCCTGCCCCCAATTCCTCTGCCCCTGCATCTGTCTCCACGGTGTCCCCAATGTGACTTTCCAGTGCCTTCTCCTATATACAATGGTTTTCCAATTTTTCCCCCAGAAAACTCTTATTAAAGAGTTTTAATAAGTAAAACTGACTCAGAAGTACAATAGATACAAGAGAGGAAAATAGGAATTTGGAGAGTCTAGAACCCTTCTGACTCCAGCCTCTGCATCTCCTCTGAAGCTCAAGTTGAAGAATGGGAACCACTGTTTACTCCGTGAACCACAGAGCTGAGCTGGACACGAGCAACCGTCCAGTGTAGCATGTTCCAAACCGTATGCCACAGACACTTAGATCCTCAAGACATTAACAGATGTCATCTGGAAAATATAATAGATGTCATATGAAAAAAAAATGATAGAGAGGTTCCATTATTAAATACCTTAGAAAACAGCACCCAGCTGCCTTACTCTTTTTAAAAAAATATATTTTATTGATTTTAGAGAGGAAGGGAGAGGGAGAAAGAGATAGAAACATCAATGATGAGAGAGAATCATTGATTGTCTGCCTCTTGCACGCCCCCCACTTGGGATTGAGCCCACAACCCAGGCATGCGCCCTTGGCCAGAATCGAACCTGGGACCCTTCTGTCCGCAGGCTGACACTCTATCCATTGAGCCAAACCAGCTAGGGCAAGTTGCCTTACTCTTGCATGTTAAAGGCTCTGAGATGCCCTGCAGTTAAAGTATATCTTTTATATTTTACATACATATATTTATTATTTAACCTAATATTTCCCAAGCTTTTTTGACCAAGGAACTGGCCAAATAAGGGAGTCTTTATAAGGAATACCTGTCATCTAAGGGACCCAGTTTAGAAATTCCAATTCCTTCTTGTGAAAGAGGAGAAAATGGGGCCCCGGGAGATGATGTAATTAACCCAATGGCATGAGGCACAGTCCGCCAATGCCTCCTGTCTCCCTGGACCCTGTTGAGCTCCCTGGACTGGACTATTTCCAACATGCTGACAGCTTCCCACCGCCGGTTGCCTATGTTTGCCCTCAGTGTCTAAGAGCTTCCTCTGGTCCCACGAACGCTTCTCCTGGGTGCAGAGAATGACGAATTGGTGCATCAGTGCTCCGGTCTCCAAGCCTCCAGTGTGGGTGAGTGCCTCAAGGACTCTCAGAGGGTCACCAGTGGCCAGGAAGCCTGGTTGCCCACCTGAGCGCCCCTCTTATTGGCTTTTCTCACTTCCCTGCCCTAACCCTACTTCCTCACCTGTGCTTTCTGGGATCAATGGGGGAACCCAGACGAAGAGTTACTCATGAAGCAAATTAGGAAAGATGGTCTAAACTTAAGATCTAGTTTAGACAATAGATGGTTTTTAAAGACAATTTTTAGAGCAGTTTAAAGGTTACAACGAAATTGAGGGGGAAGGCACAGAGATTTCCCATATACCCCTGCCCTCACACATGCACAGCCTCTCCCACTGTCGACATCTGCCCCCAGAGTGGCACATTTGTTACAACTGATAAACCCACACCGACACATCATCATCACCCAAGCCTATGGTTTGCATCAGGGTTCACTCTTGGTGTTGTACATTATATGGGTTTGGACAAATCTATAATGACATGGATCCTCCATGATAGTATCATACAGAGTAGTTTCACTGCCTTAAAAATCCTCTGTGCTAATAATCTGGTTTGTGTAAATGGTATCAGATTCAAACTTAAGATTCCAAGTTTTAAGCAGACTTAGACGTTTTCTCTTGAGACAAGCAGCTAAATTCTACTGTCAAAATCAAAAGAGATTAAGCATTTTCTTCCTTCTGACCCTAAAAAAAAAGAGAGAGGGGGAGAAATAAGTCTGTGTTAGAGATAAAACATTTCGCCTTATCTTCAGAAAGTAAGCAGGGCTTCTCCATCCTTGTGACCTCTGGTGAAAGGTCACAGACAAATAATATGTCATGTTGCTAGAATGTTCTTTGAGAAGGAAACAGAAATGCTTAAGAAAGTTGAACTCAGAAATTTCTAAACAGGCTGCACATCTGAGGTGGCTCCTGGCTGCCAATTTTTTTTTTTCAAAAACAGTGAATAAATTTGCTCAAGAAATTAGCTGTCGATAGCAGGGGTTGAAAACCTAGCCAGGGCTCTAAGTCTGGCCGGGAGCTCAAACTATTTTCCAGATACTTAGGGCTCAATAAAATCTAACACATTTTCTCAGCAACTTCTTTTCCCCTTTAATTTCAAAACCATGACATTATAAGGTAACTTTAGTGTGTGTGTTTCAAATATTAGTTGATACTAAGTTGGCAGATAAGCATTTTCTGAATATATATATATATATATATATATATATATATATATATATATAATTTATTTCAGAGAGGAAGGGAGAGGAAGAGAAAGATAGAAACATCAATTATGATAATCATTCATCGGTTGCTTCCTGCACATCCTCTACTAGGGATCAAGCCCGCCCAGGCATGTGCCCTGACCTGGAATCGAACCGTGACCTCCTGGTTCATAGGTCGACGCTCAACCACTGAGCCACACCAGCTAGGCTCTGATTATTCTTTTAATGGAAGGATTTTCAAGAGACTACACTTGATTTTGGTGAATGATATATTCCCCATATTTGAATGGTGTGTACTTCTGCACACTGAGGGAGGACACTGAAGCTTGAACTCTCATTGGAGAAGCCTACACACACACAGAAAGAGAGAGAGAGAGAGAGAGAGAGAGAGAGAGAGAGAGAGAGAGAGTTAGTTCATGGAGGTTTCAGGCAACCTAGTCTTATATAATAGGGAGGGAGAGAATCAACTAAAAGTAGAAAAAATGCAGCCCTTCCCTTTCACCTCGGAGGAGACTGACAGTGTCTAAGGCCAGTTGGACAATGGTCAGGACAAGCATTACAAATAGATGAGTAAGTTGTTAGAATCCATCTGCTCAGCTCTGAGCATTTGAAAAGCTGGCTAGGACCAGGGCTGTGTGCTTCAAAACACAACTACATCTGATCTGCGCTTCATCAAAAGTCACGGTTGCTAGAAACCCGTTCTCAGACGTATTGTGCTTGTGCCCCGTGAGGTTGGGACCTGTCACTCCTTCCTAATTGCCTCTTGATCCTCAGTTCTCGTCCCACTCATTGCCAGAAACTTCCCCTGGCGTGCGGAGTGACCTCAATCCCAGACAAATGACCAGACCGTCTGACTCTCTCCTTGCCCAGCTCTGGAATCAGATTTAGTTCTGAAAGGCGGAGAGTCCAGCTGAAGATGTTTTGCTCCATCTTCCTTGACCTCACACTGTGGAGGCCCTGATACAGGAAAATACAATCTCAACGTGACATTTCCACCTCATACCTCTAGCCAAGCCCCCTCTCCATAGACTTTCTCCTACTCCATCCACTGCTCAGAACCCCTCAGGTGCAAAGCCTGCTCTGGAGGTTACATAGGAAGTCTCCTACGAAGAATGCTTTAAGAGGGTGATGGAAAGGTCCCCTTTGCACAAAAATGACTCCCTCAGAAGGCTGTCAGAGGACCAAAAAATTTACCATTCTACTTTTTCTCTGGATTAAAACACATAAAGCAATTGTCTAGAAAGATAGGGAACATATGAAGTTGTTATCCTATATAATAAAAGGCTAATATGCAAAATGTCCCCTTGGGAGTTCGACCGGGAGACCTGGAGTTCCATCGCTTGCTATGACATGTGCTGACCACCAGGGGGTGGCGTGGAACATGGCGGGCAATCAGCAGTGATGGCGGGGCGCTGAGGAAGTGAGGGAAGGAGGAGGCGAGGAGGCAGGGAGGCAGGGAACCTGATCAACCCTGATTTCTGGCCAAGCCTAGGGACCCTAGCCATGTACAAATTTCGTGCAGCAGGCCTCTAGTCATCTATAAGCATACCGGCTAAAATGACTTTATCGGATTTGCTCTGGCCATCAGCAGGGCTAATGAAAAGGGATCATGGCCAAAAAATATTGGTTTAGAGATTTTACAAAGAAAGATGCCTGGGGTACAAGGTGTAGAGTAATCAAAATGTTTTCCCTTAGTTGAGGGATTAATGGAGAGAAGGACAGGCATTATACTATATATCCCCAAAAGAACATATAGTGCATATCCCTAAAGAGAAGACATATAACTAGAAAAAGATGATGAAAACAATGACTGTAGTTATCATTCAGTGAGAATATTTAGTGTTAGACTATGTATACATAGTGGCATACATTATTTTGTTTTCATGATCCATATACTAAGTAGGTGTTGTCATTTCCATCGTACAGATGAGCATATTGAGGTTCATAGACAATTCATCACTTAATTTATTCACACAGGACTACTAAGTGTCAGGTTGTGGGTTCAAACCTAGATTCTCCTCCAAAGGTCATAATCAATCCACTTGGCCAGACCATCTTCCTAATACTGTAATGCATTCATTGTATTACTGTTAGGGAGCACAGATGTTCTTTCTCAGAAAAAAAGAAAAGAGAGAGATGAAAAAGAATCCCACCAGATTTCAGACTAGAGGTTTGGCATAAAGCACCAGAAATGTCAGTGAATTAAATTGACAATCACTCCTTGGCTTCACACCCCACCATTTACCTAAGTCTGTGGTTCCCAAAGTATGTGTGGGTGTGGATGTGTGTTGCTCAGAGGTATTGCAAGGGATCTGTGTGTCCCTCCACACATCTAACCTTGACTGCAGACAAAATGCATCATGTACATACCAAGATACTTCTGTGATTGATAATATACCAGCTAATTTAGAAGTGTTATTGAATTCATATTCATTGTGTATTTATCATTGTACATTTTCCAACCTAGAAATAATAAAATCGTAATTAGAATCATATGGGATGAGTGCTTTTGTTATTAAAAAGGGGATTTTTCAACCCCACAACCCACAAATTCCATTCCTAGATATATACTCAACAGAAATGCATCAACGTGTTCATCAATAGACATGGTACGGGAATAGTCATAGAAACACATTCATAACTTCCCAGAAGTGGAAACAAGAGTGCAATGGGTAAAAACATTGGGTCCAGCCAGTACAAATACCATGGCCACACAGTGGAATACAATACAGCAATTAACATGAATCGGTGACAACTACACAAAACAGCAGGGTGAATTCACAATGTGATACAGAGCACGGAGCCAGAAACATAAAAAGTACCCTCTGTGTGATTCCCCTTACACAACGTTCCACAACAAGCATAACTAATCTATGCTGTTGGGAGTCAGGAGAAATGTTACGCTGAGAGATTCGGGCAGTGAGTGGAGGTTGAATGAGGGGGCTTCTGGAGAGACATGTAATGTCCAGTTTCTTGTTCATCTGGATGCTGGTTTCATGAGTGTATTCAGTTTATGAAGATTCCTTGAGCTGTCCATGTCATTTCTACATGCTTATGTTACATTTTAATAATAAAAGTTTTAAAAATGGGGGTAATGACCCCCAGCTCTGTACATAGGTTCATCCCAGACAAGTCATATGCTTAGAACTTTGCCCAACATGAATTTTTTTGCCTCCCCAATTTTGCTCAAGCCATCTCCCCAAATTCAAATCGCCCACACCTCCATCTCTGCCTACAAACACACCCTTTCCATTCTTTGATACCTAGCTCAATAGCATCACCTCCAAGGAATCCTCCTCACTTCAGAAGTGAATTTTCGCTCCTCTGAGCCCCAGAGAGTTTCATGGGTTTCTCTGATCACAACCCTGAGGTCCTCAGAGCCTTGCATAGCAGTGCTTGCCAAATGATAGGTCGTCAATAAAGGTTTTCAGGTGTTAAAATGTCCACATCTAACCTTATTGTGCAGTGATTTATGTTTGTCATACTCCCCACCCTCAAGAAGCCCACAGTGATGGGAGAAATATGTCTATTCATCTTTGCATATGTTTACTCATCTTTGTGTGTGTGTACTCATCCTTTGTATGTGTTTACTCATCTTTGTATGTGTTTACTCATCCTTTGTATTGCCCACCACACCCAGTTCATTACCAGGCACACAGCAGGTGCTCAGATAATGTTTCCGAATAAAGATCCAAGTCACCTGTAAAAAGAATTTGCTGTGAAAGAGATACCTGGATGATTCCACAGTTACAGGGCTATTTCCTACCTCTAGAAAAGAAGAGAAAGACTTCAATATGAACACTGCCCTTCCTCCAGGTGGCTGATGTTTTACTGGGTTGATGCTAGACCAACTACTCCCTTGGGGGTCCAAATATCTATAAGTGAGTTTTACAATAAAGAAAACTGAAGGCAGCTGAGATGTTTGGATCGCAGTGATGGAGAGCTCAGCCCAATTCCAAGCCCCTTGGATCAACCTTGGCATATGTTTCCACATCAGAGGAAAAGAAATCCAACAATCAAATCAACCAGGCCGCATGCAATGAAAAATGACAGAGATGGCATCAACAGATAAGCCTTCAAGTCTGCTTCAGCCCGTCTCCCAGGAAGAACAACGGCATTTCTAAAGAGTCTCCAATGCGTTCTCAACCTCTAATTCTGCCTCCTCCCTTTCCTTTTCCTTCCCTTTCCTCAACAATCTGCATACTGTCTGAAACAAATTCACTGTGAGATGATTTTTTTAAATCATTAGGGCACAATGAGTGGTGCTGAAGTGCTAAGATTCCTGAATTAATAATATTGCTGCCATCCATGATTTTAACTTTCTCTTTTCTGTAGGCAGAAGCCAAAACATTAGGAGATATTTTCCAGCATTACAGTCAAGCTGTGCATTTTTAGATTTGTGGGCAGGCTGAGTGATCTCCAGCCAGGATCTCAGCCCTCAGCCCTACATTCCAATGTCATTCTCTGACCACAGCATCATTTCTGGCCTCCCCCAGGTCATCACTTTGGAGAAAATAAAGCACATTTTCAGGATTTAATTTAAGAATAACCCAGGCAACCTAAGGCCAACTGACAAGGCCATTGGTGAAGTCAGCAGAAGGGAGAGCTGATATTGGTCAACAACTCCATCATTAAGACCTTTTATACCTGCGTCAAGAATTTCATTGAAAGTTGGGAGCCTTGGCTAGGAGGTCATGGTTTGATTCCCAGTTGGGGCACATGCCCGGGTTGCAGGCTTGATCCCCAGTGTGGGGATCAAGCAGCCAATTCATGATTCTCTCTCATCATTGATGTTCTATCTCTCTCTCCTTCTCCCTTTCTCTTTCTCCAAAAATCAATAAAAACATATAAAAAAAATAAAGTTGGGAGTTTATAGGTCCAAACAGCCTAAAGAGTCTATATCTTTTCCTTTTGATTACAATCACAAGAAAACAGATTATTCAAATTAAAATATGTATGCCAGGACTAACCTACTCAAGATTCAGGTATCAACTTGAATTTCATTTCTCATAGAAGCCTGGCCCAAGCCTAGGTCAGGTTAGCATCTCCCTTCAAAGGATTTGCCATGATTGCTATTTACTAGTCACTTGTGTAATCATACATGGAATGTCTGTCTCTCCACAGAACTATAAGTTCCGGGAGGGCTGATCGAAGCAGTCTCGTTCTTGGCTGCACCCCAGTATCACAGACTTGGTCCGCAGTACTTGACAAATACTTGTAGTTAGCCCCACTAGCTGACTCCGCAGATTGCTACAACCTGGCAATCCAGCAGCCCTCACCCTCCGTGGTTAGAAACCAGGAAAGGAATAAAAGTGTTTTTCATGAGCCCATATAAATAGTGAAGCCATGATCAAATTCTCATTCTCCGAGGCTCCAAATTGCCTCCTGTTCTCCTGTCCTAATTTATGGCATCACCATCCTCCATGTGAACCAGTTTTGAAACCTAAGAAACATCATTGGTTCTATCTGGTTTGTCAATCCCCCTACTTCTGACTAATTGATTCTACCTCTAAAACCTTTCTTCCACCTGCCTGCCCCTCTCCTACCCCTCAGCTCACCCGAGTCCAGGATCTTGCTTCCACTCTCATGGACATCTCATTGGCTTCTGACCTTTGCTCTTTCTTTTGACCAAATGTCTCTGTTTCTAGCTAGCAGGTAATTTTTGATACTTTCAGATCATGCTCTACTAGATAAAAGTACTAATAAATTCCTCATACCCTGGTGAATAAAATGTAAATCCATACCTTGACCTACTCCTTGGTCCCCAAGCTGCCTCACACCATCCTCCAATGTCCAGTTGAAATGCCACTTTATGCAGGAAGACTTTCCTAAATCCACACCCACCTGGAAAAACAACCAAATGCTTCACCACATTTGTTTGGAACTTAGTAAATATTTAATTTTATTCATTATAAAGCATCTGCTAAATTGTCCCTATTAGCCTACACTTGATCTTAGCCAAAAGGCCGAGAAGCGATGCTATATTCGTATTAGTCTAGAAATATCTTCCAACCATAATCAAGATCATACTAATTTTTGTTTATCCCAAAATGCCTAACACTATGTCTGTCTGGCACATAGTAGCTTTTTAAAAGCATTTCTTGAACTTAATTAAATTCATTCCTTCATTCATTCTTTCAAACATTCAGTCTCTGTTTACCAAGCCCAGCCCCACCTCAGGGATAATGAAGTAGAATAATTGTGTGACCTTAGGCATATAGTATATGATCAATAAATGTTAACCGCATCTTATTATTCTTATTGTCTCCCAAGGCAGTCTGTTCTATTGTTGTGCAGATATGATGACTAAAACATTCTTCCCAATTCTGAGTTCAAATATTTTCCCTATAACTCGTATTCATTGATCACAGTTTCTTTGCCTGAGGGCACTGAGAATGAAGTGACTCCAAAGCAGAGGCTCAGACACACTTAAAAAAACCTGATTCTCAGCCCCAGGCCTGGAATCAAGAAAGGAAAACTGGGGTCAACTGGGGAGAGAGAGCTGGATTTCATTAGTTCCATGGGTTTCTGAAAAGGGCTAAGGTTCTGTAAGTTGGTGTTTATTTTCTACCTTAGAAGTTGCACTCTGGGAGTCCAATATACTGCTTAAATTTCACTTACTTCCTTGAGCTGTAGGGTTTGGGTCAGCAAGGAAAATTCTGCAAAATGACTTCACCATTGGCAGTAATTTGCCCTTGGCCAAATTGACTTGCAATTACTCTAAGAGTGTCAGAAGTTTCCAGATTAGCTTAGACCCTGTGTGATGCTGAGTAGGCTCCTTGGGGTGGGTCATGTCCACTCCTTGAGTCTAGTGCAAGATGGGTCCAGCTGCCCTGAAGTGTGTGCCCTGCGACCTCATCTCCCCCAGCACCTGGTTCCACTCCTCCTACACACCATGACACTTAAGGACTTGTGTTCATTTCTCCAGGCGCACACACCTTCTTCAATGATACTCTCCTACCTGAATTATTTATTTTTTAAGAAATAGCCTTTACCGACAGGATGTTCCTTTCTTTAGGAGAGCAGGTTTCTCACCTTCTTCAGCCTGCTCTACAGCTGACTGTTATGCTCTGAGGTCGCACAAACCAAGGCATCCACACCCACACACAGTGACACTGTAGGCTTAGCTTCAGTGTCTGAAGCCAGGTCCAGAAATGCCAAGAAGAGTCTGTACCTCTCCAGTGGTTGCAATTTTCAACTCCTAAATTCAGAACTTATTTTCAACTCCTAAATTCAGAACAATCAGAATTGTCTTCAACTACAAAGAGAAACAAAACATGTAGCATTTTTGCTAAATTCATCGGATATCTACTTTGTCCCACTGCGTGACAGCAATGGCTTCCTGGTGGACTCTCTGCCTCTCCTTTTGTCTTCCATGACCTATTCTCTACCAGATCCCAAAGTGATTTTTAAAAATATGCCATATGTTACAGCCTTGCTTTAAAATGCCCCAGATCTCAATGTACTCAGGTAGAAATCATAGATTTCATAGCCCTATATACTCTGGCTTCTGATATCTCTCCACACCCTCACAAAATCCTCCCCTTTGCGTAAAACACACATGCAAATAGAACTCCTTACAAATGTTTCAAGTCTGCCTGGCTAAGGGCTCCTCATTTTTGCACCTACTCATCCCTCTACCTGGATCATTTTCCCCCAAGTTCTAAATATATGGCTCAGTCTCATATTTTTCCATCGATCCTACATTTAGCTTTCTCTGACACCCTTAGAGCCCCCTTCCTCAACCTGAAAATCCACTCTTCAATAACTCAGTTTACTTTCTTTATGCCAGCCTTTTGGACATTCCATGACTTATGTAGTTGATAGCCCCAACTCTAGGTAATGAAAAGAGAGTCTACAAATATAGACTCGCCATGCTGCATTGCTCAGTATGGCAAAAGAAAATAACAATATTAACGTCATTAAATTCTATAGTCATCATGTGAAAAAAATATATATATATATCCTCCATAACAGCCCTGGAGCCATTGCCAAGAAGAAATACTAAGAAGATGAAATATCCCCTTTGTTTAAAATTGAATTTATTTTTTAAATTTGATTTTAGAGAAGGAAGAAGGGGATAGAGAGAGAGAGAGAGAGAGAAGGAGAGAAAATATCAATGTCAGAGAGGTACATTTATCAGCTGCCTCCTGTATGCACCCCAACTAGGGATTGAACCCACAACCTAGGTATGTGCCCTAACAGGAAATCAAATCCACAACCTTCTGGTGCATGGATGATGCCCCAACCGATGAGCCACACTGGCCAAGACAATATTACCTTCTCTTTAACAATGTCTTGTTCACTTTATAAGAAGGAAATCCTTTGTAATTTCCAGAAGGTTTTTACACTCTTTCCTTCCTGAAAAATGAGCAAGACACTGCTAAAGAGCCAGCTCCAGGAAAACCAAAAATCCCTGTAAGTTCCATATCAAGGACTGTTTTAGTGTTTTGTACATTTGTTGTCTGTAGACTTGTGCTTTAATTGGTTGAGGATTTTTTTTAAAAAAAAGGGTGAATGAGGATAAAAAACTTTAGTCATTGTATTGTGAAATTTAACAAATATCAAGGGATTGAATTAATCTAATGTTCATAAATCTTGCTTACATTTGTTAGAGAAAAAAAGAAGATCCTACCCATGAAAAAACTTCTCACTGCCATTGGAAGAGCCACATTTGATGTGATTGCACTAATAGGTTGCTTCTTTAATGCCCCAAATTCCTTCTAGAACTGAATTATCAGCCTACTTCATACTCCTTAGATACTACAGGGGCAAAAAATTAATTAGAAGAGAAATTTCTGCCCTGGCTGGTGTTTCTAAATGGTTAGAACATTGGCCTGCACACCAGAAGGTTGAGGGTTCAATCCCCGGCCCTGGTCTAGTACCGTGCAGAAGGCAACCAATCAATGTGTCTCTCTCACATCGTTGTTTCTCTCTCTCTCTCTCTCTCTCTCTCTCTCTCTCTCTGTCTTTTTTCTGTCTCTCTTTCTCTCTCCCTCCCTCCCTTGAACTCTCGCTAAAAAAAAAAAAAAAAAAAAAAAAAAAAAAAAAAAAATCTTTGGGTGAGGATTAACAACAACAACAAAATAAAAAGAAGAGGAATTTCTCCTTGACCACCGTCCATTTTCATGATCCTCAGAAGACAGACACTTGACACAGGAACTTCTCTCAATGATGAATGAATAAGCCTATGGTTGATAAAGTTAGCAAGAGGCATGTCCAAGTTTCAAGGCATAGAAACTAACTACATAAATAAAAGTGGAAATAAAATAATAAAAATAGTAGTAACATTAGTCAATCTTAATATTTAGTGAGCGCTAACTCTGTGTCAGAGCGGTTCTAGGCCTGTTACATATGTTATTTCACTTAAATATTGTATCAATTGCAGGAAGATGCTGATATGACCTTGACATTTTACAGATGAGAAAACTGAGGCACAAAGACATTAACAAAACTAGCCCAAAGTCATTCAAGCAGGGAGTGGTGAGGCAGGATTTGAACCCATGAAGTTTGACTTCGACACCTTCCTTCCTGACCACTTACTGCCCCTTTCTGTGTCAGAGAGCTGTGGGAGTCAACACACCATAAACAATGGTAACAGCACCAAGTCCTCAGAGTTCCAAGGGGAATAGGTTTGCAGGCGCGGCTATGCAAGGCCTCTGTCACCTTGCTGAAATCATGAGAGGCTGAGAGGTGTGGCTGGCCCGCTCCACCCTGGGGGATTCAATCTCATAAGAAATTCTGGGGATTCTGGCAACATCTCCCCTCTCTTACACTGGGCAGATCTTCTGTATTTAACCCTGTCTGGGCTCCTTCAGTAGATTCCCCACTATCGGTTTCTTCTCTTTTATTATGCAGCCAATTATTATTTTAAATTTCAGTTCTAATCCCATTGGCCCCCATTACCCATTACCAAGTGGGTTCAAATCCCAGCTTTGCCACTTCCTATGCAGGGAAACCTGAACATGTCACTTAACCTCATGTGAGGTTATGTGCCTTCATCATCAACAGAACTAAAATAACTTTTTCACAATGGTTTTTTGAGGATCTGGTTCATAGTGACTATTCAAAAAATGGAGATCAACCGAAGGACTTGTATGTATGCATGAAAGCACAACCAATGGACACAAGACACTGGGGGAGGGGGGGGCGGGAATGAGGGGGTAGGGGAAGCTGGGGGAAGGTCAATGGGGAAAAAAAGGAGATATATGTACTACTATGTGTAATACTTTAAACAATAAAATTAAGATTAAAAATAAATGGTAGCTATGTGGCAAAATAAAGCACTTAGCATTTAAGACTTTCTGTGTGCATGACTCCTACTAACATTTCCAAGTTTGTCCCACACGAATGCCCTTCAACAAATATTCCTGTCTTTGGGGTTCTTCTTCTCTCCTTTAGACCAGCATTCCTCCATGGTAGTCCTTGGACCCTCTGCAGCAGATTCATCTATGGGCCCTTAAAATTTGATGCTTTGGCCCCATCTCTGGCCTTGCTAATCAGAACTTCTTTGAATGGATCTTGAATATCTTTGTGTTTTTTATTGATTTCAGAGAGGAAGGGAGAGGGAAAGAGTGATAGAAACAGCAATGAATGGGAGAGAATCATTGACTGGCTGCCTCCTGCACGCCCCCTACTGGGGATCAAGTCCACAACCCGGGCATATACCCTTGACCGGAATCGAACCCGGGACTCTTCAGTCCACAGTCCGATGTTCTAGCCATTGAGCCAAACTGGCTAGGGCCTATCTTTGTTTTTAACAGACTTCCAGGCAATCCTTCTAAACACCAATGACGGCGTCCCCCTGCCCTGTCTATGACAATATGTTCTCTGTGCCTGAGATTCCTTCCTGCTCTCATATCTGTCACCCAAATCCCACCGATAATTCAAAGCCTGACTTAAATTTCTCCTCTTTCATAAAAGCGTTCCAGATTCCTCCCGCCAGAAACAATCTGACCCAGCTTTGAATTATCATGGCACTTATTTATATACATGACAAGTCATCCTAACATCTTCAGGCTCCTTGAGGTGAGAGTCACTGTGTAATTCACATTAATATCCCTAAAGAGATCTATCCCGGCGCTGTGCGTAGAGGAGGTACTCAGTGAAAATGAATCTAATGTGCAGGACAAAGTCCAAGACCAGCGTTTTCAGATAATCTTGATAAACCACAGGTATTAAGCAATAACTGACTCATTTATGGGAGAGGAGGAGGGAAGCTGACCAAGCAGACCTTATTCTCTCTCTCTTCCCCTTCTCTCTTGTTCCTGCTGCCATCACCACCCAGGATCACCCCTGGATTCCTTAGCCCACGTCTTGCAGATGGGGAATGGGTGGCAATCCTTCATTACTCCCCTTTAGCACAGATAGGACTTGCTGACATTGTTACCTATTTCTCTTTGTATGTGAGAGTAAGCAAAAAAGGAAATGGACATAACAAGCATAAACCATGTAATGTCAAGTTTCCCTGATTCCCATTTCGCCCAGAAGGCTGGAATGGTTTCTCAGCATCTTGGCGGGCTTCTGGATCCAGGAGCTCTGCTGTTGATTGCTGTTCTCGTTACTGCTAAGCAAACACTAATCACTCTTGCAATTTCCCCCCTTCTTAAAGCATCCCAGTACTTTTTACTCCTGTTTATTACAGAACAGCAGGATACTTGGGCTCTATAACAGAATACTATGGACTGGGCGGTGTAAACAACAACCGTTTATTTCTCATAGTTCTGGAGGCTGGAAGTCTGAGACCAGGGTGCCAACATAGTCGGGTTCTTTGTGAGGGCCCTCTTCCTGGTTTAAGGACTGCTCGGCACACCATCACATGACAAACAGAGACAGAAAGAGTGAGAGACGGAGCAGGAGAGAGAGAGAGAGAGGGAGAGAAAGAATGAGAATGAATGAATTTCTCCCCTGTCCCTTCTCATAAAGACCCTAAACCCATTCATGAGGGCTCTACTCTCATGATCTAATTACTTCCCAAAGGCCCCACCTCCAAATATCATCATATTGCAGATTTGGGCTTCAACAAACGAATTTAGGAAGGGGGACACAAACATTTAATCCAAAGCACCCACCAACCCATGAAGCACCCCACCCACCCATGATCTCTGTACATCTCATCCTGGATTTTGTTGAAAGGGGTACACCTTATCCCCAGGCAGTGGCAAGCAAGATGGACATGGCTATGCCAATGTAATTTCAGACCCAACAGTGTAACCACATTTCAACAAGGCAAGAGAACGATTGCATTCATATCCCATCCACGCCCATCTCATTAAGTTCCAGCGATGCCACTCACCCTGCAGTTCTTCAAACTCACCCCGCTCTTTCCCACCTCAAGCCCATTTCCTCTGCCTGTCATGCTCTTCCCCCATTCATTAAGAATATGTGAACCCTCCCTTTAAGGATCATCTTTTCTTTAAGCCTCAGCTTAAATATTCGGTCCACAGAGGGGGATTTCCTAGAACATACCACAATCCATAATTCTTTTTATTTATTTCTTTACTTGCCTTCTCCTTGTCAGCCTTCCAAGAAATGATAAAAACTCAACAAGGTCAAGAATTGTGTTCATCATTCCTGACCCATAGTAGCTGCTCAATAAATGTCTGTTGAATGATTGCATAAAATAATTACACAGTATATTATCACAAGTAATGGGAAGGCATCACACAATCAAATACATCAGATCCTTTGTTCATGTACCATTTTATAACCAGGAGATAATATATTTTTTAATTTATTTTTATACCAATATAAGATTTCAACATTAGCTCTATAATTTAAGTTCTTTTGCTGCTAAAAGAAATAGGTCCTCCTCCTTATCCTGGAATATAATTTACCATAATACTTATTCTATAGTATAGAATAATAAATCTCATTTCTCCCAATGGAACTCAACTCCTAGAGACTAATACTGACATCAGCAACAAAGAAGAGACAGTTTGAAGAAGCAGATGTGGCTATTTTAGAAGAAAATAAAGTCTACATTCTGTTTTAACTTTGCAAGTCTCGAGAATTCTTTCATGACAATACACTGAGAACTACTTCATGAAAAGAAATAGCCACAGAGGAATATGGCTTTAATTGCCTGAAATGCTGCATTAGCTAAAATGAAACAGCTGTGATCACATTCTGGGGTAAAAACCATTGTTCAAAAATGAGTTCTATTAAAGATCACTCCAATGAGGAGTCTGGCTATCTAAAACCAGGCACACCACTTCCTGGACCACCCATTGTTCTTAGGGTAACAGTGATTCCAATTTGGGGGGCATCTGGGTTGGAGAAACGTTGTCTGTGCCATAGGGCACAGGACTGCTTGATAGACTTTTCTATTTCCCCTAAATACACAGCTCAAGTTACTCAAAATTACTCAGCAAAACAAATTCCTTTCATATTTCTGTAATCCCAGGACACAGGAAAGGTGCTGGGCGGGCAGCAGGGGCTTCCAGAGTCCCATCTCACTGCAGGATGAAAGAAGAAGCAGACTCTGTCCAAGGGCTTCCTAAGGAATCTTTGGGAACATATTTGGTCCCTGAAAAGAAAAGAATCTTCAGGGTGATGGTATTTGGTATTTCTCAGGCTCAGAAACCACCTTGAGATAATGCTGAAGTCATAGAAAAATCCACAGAAAATTCATATATACACATTTTTAACGCAAAGTTGGAAGTCTTGCTTCCAGAAGCTCTGTAAACACCCTAAAATTATCCCAAACCACAAACTAAAATGCTGGGGCAGGGCCTGAGATGCAGAAAGCCGAGAATTCAAATGTTTTTTTTCACCAGCCTACATCCTCTATCAACATGGATAACTCTGCCACGCACCAGTCTCACCTCTAAACCTTCCACTGGTCCATTTGCAGACTTTGAAACTTGCGATCGTTATCCAAGCAAGTGGATGAGCAGAAGAGAAAGACTGAGAAAAGAGGAATAGAAGGCTACTGAATTTCTAAATTTCTGTTTTGTCTAATCCTACAGTCTTAATATTCTATTTCATTGACCTCACAAGCCAGTTGTTATCCAAGTTAAGTGTGCCTAAAAATCAACCTGGGAAGGTTACCTTAAAATGCCACTTTCTAAGTCTCACCTGGCTTCTGACTCAAAAGGATTCTGTAGTTTTTATTAAACACCCTGGTATATTTGGAAGCTGAGGGTCACTCAAACCACAATTTCAGTGGTTTTCTGTCTTGTTTCTCAGTGTCTAAGACATCTCAGTGTTTCAGGATCCAAACTACATATTCGTTTTATATCCAGAAGTGCCTGAGAATCATCAACTACTGGTGATTAATTGATGAATCTTAATTCCACCTGCAAACTTCCTTTTGCCATGTAATGAAATACATTCTTGGTGTGACACCGGGGGAGAAGGGCAGGAGGCACCAAAATCTTTCCTACGGCAAAGGCCACCTCTTCTGGCCATCCTTCAAGACCCCCCTTCCCCAGGATGTCTCCCTAGCAACTTTACCCCTAAGCCCACAATGGCCCCTTTCCAAATTTCTGCTCCACCTAGTTTAACTATTTTGTGTGACTATGAAACAGAGATAATGTCTCCCGGCTTGTTCTCTTGCTGTTTCTTATTTCTTCTTATCCGCCACCTGATTGCTAGTTCTTTGAGAGCAAGAAAATGCTTTAAACGCCTCTTCACCCCACACAATATACAACCAATCATGAGCGTATGAGTAGGTGCAGCAGCTATTGCTTTTGCCTACCCAGCATTTATTCCCCGCTTCTCCCCATTCTTGTAACCCTATCTCTGTTTCCCTTTGGAGAATTACCCTCCTCTGACCTATGCCCATTTGTTTAAGATGGGGCTAACTCTACTCCTTTTTCAAAAAAAAAAAAAATATTTTTTATTGATTTCAGAGAGGAAGGGGGAGAGAGATAGAAACATCAATGATGACAGAGAATCATTGATTGGTTGCCTCCTACACGATTGCCTACTGGGATGGAGCCAGCAACCAGGCATATGCCTCGACCGGGAATCAAACTGTGACCTCCAGGTTCATAGGTCCACGCTCAACCACATTGAGCCACCGCAGCCAGGCTAACTCTACTCCTTGATGTGGGCACATGATCTAAGCTGGGCCAATGACATTCAGTCCCTGAACTTTTGCAAGTATCTATAACCAAGGAAATGAGAAGTTTCTTTCTGTGTAAGTTGCTGGGACTAGTGAGCTTCCACAGTCAATTTGTCACCACTAGGGGGAGAGCTGCTCAAGAATGGAGCCACACAGATGCAAGCAGGGCTGAGAGACACAGAGACAATACCCTGGCTGAGTCCTGGAGACCTGGCTCTTGGATTCAGCCAGACCAGAAGCTAGCCCCACCTCCCAAACTTTTCAGCTCTACATATACACAGCTAATAGTATTTGAGCCAATTAAGTGTGTTTCTACCACTTCAACCAAGAGTCCAGATTTATTTAACGCTTTATAAATAGTGATTGGTTGAATTAATAGTCATTGATTTAGGACATATTGCGTAGATTTGGGTTCTGTAAGCCCACAAAATATCTTTTTGTAGAAGAAGGTTAGTTGTTTAACTTCTGTCTTTGGCAAAGCAGAGTGGTAAAGCTATGGCCTTCGGCACTAGATTGAATGTGGATCCCACCTCTGCCACAGACGAATCGTGTGACCTTGGGCAAGCTACTTAGGAACCTTTAAATAGGAGAAGACCGAAGTAAACAATGTGCATTGTTACTGGAAGATCATTTTTATCCAGATGATGGGTTGCAGGGTGGAGAGACAGAGGCGGGAAAGCATGACCAAGTCCAGGTGATAGTGGATGAGGGTATAGAGCAGCAGTTCTCAACCTGTAGGTCGCGACCCCTTTGGGGGTCCAACGACCCTTTCACAGGGGTCGCCTAAATACATCCTGCTCATCAGATATTTACATCACGATTCATAACAGTAGCAAAATTACAGTTATGAAGTAGCAACGAAAATAATTTTATGGTTGGGGGTCACCACAACATGAGGAACTGTATTAAAGGAACTGCATTAGGAAGGTTGAGAACCACTGGTATAGAGTAAAGCATCGTGACTAAAGCAGTGTCGCTTGGGATGCAGATCACAGAAGAGATTGCAGAAACCCTCAGACTCCGTGGCAAACTGAATGTGGGATGTGGGGAAAGCGAGGAGCCAAAGCTCCTGGAAACTAGTTCAATTCTTCTCACCTTGAGGCATCAAAATAAAGGTGGTGGCAGTGCTCTTACATGCTGGGCAACCAGTTGAGCTATGACAAACGTCTTCTTAGGAAGGACGGCACTCGGGGCATCATTACAAGTATAGCAGGCATCTAACTAAAAGCCTACAGTGAGAATATCCCAAGAAACCAGAAACACCAGTCAGAAAGGATATATGCACCCCTATGTTCATAGCAGCACAATTCACCATAGCTAAGATCTGGAAACAGCCTAAGTGCCCATCAGCAGATGAATGGATTAGAAAACTGTGGTACATCTACACGATGGAATACTATGCTGCTGTAGAAAAGAAGGAACTCTTACCATTTGCAACAGCATGGATGGACCTGGAGAGCATTATGCTAAGTGAAATGAGCCAGTCAATGAAGGAAAAATACCACATGATCTCACTCATTTCTGGATAATAAAGACCATTATAAACTTATGAACAAAAATAGATACAGAGGCAGAGCTGCCTCGAACAGACTGTCAAACTGCAGCAGGAAGGCCGGGGAGGGTGGGAGGGCAGGAGGGGGGTGGGTAAGAGATCAACCAAAGGACTTGTATGCATGCATATAAGCATAACCAATGGACATAAGACACTGGGGGGTAGGGGAGGCCAGGGGATTGTCAAGGGCGGGGGGGAAAAAAGAAGACATATGTAATACTCTTTGTAATACTTTAAGTAATTTAAAAAAAAAAAAAAAAAAAAAGCCTACAGTGAGAAAGTGTGCCCACTCCTTGGGCAGGTACCAGACCAGAAGCGCCCCGCACACTTGCTCTGCCCCGCGAAGAATTTCTCAGCACCTGCAGGGTTTCTGCTTCTGACCAGTGCTGAGAACTGCCCGCCGCGTGTGCAGCATCCCTGCAAATCCCGACCCAACTCCTCATTCTGAACCAGCCGGGAGTTTGGCTGACTCCTTGTAAGTAAACACTCTCATCTCAGCCTCGATGTTTGGAAACCGTGGGCTCCCGCTCCAGCCGCGCTCTGCCGGGCTGCGCGTCACGGATGCACCACCCTCCCGATGCCCCGCCACGCGTCTGCGGAGCGTCCCCTCGCACGTGCGGCAGGAGGATCTCCGCGACACGCACGTCAGGCCACCTGGCTTCGGTGTGTTTCATGTCGCCAGCCGACTTTGGTCTATGGAGGAGCTGACTTTTCAAGGGGAAAACACCCCTTCTGGCTGAGCCGCGGAGTCCCAACGCGGCTAAACGTCTCCCCCTAGTGGACCCTTCACTGAGACTTGTAGTCATTCAGAGCCGGAAGCACAAAGACCCTCCCCGCTGGGAGCTTTTGAATTTCACAGTCAAGAAAGGGCACACAATGCAATACACAGATGATGCATCACGGAACTGTGCACTTGAAACCTATATAATCTTATTAATCAATGTCACCCCAATAAATTTAATTTTAAAACGGCACTGAAAAACAAACAAAAAAAATGTACATTGCCAATTGTGTGCAGCCCGCCTTGTATATTTTATAATTAGGTCAGTAGAAAATAAATGTTATTTGACATCACTTGAAACTCAACCAAGATGTCATTCGGTGGGTGGATGGATCAATACATAAACTGTGGAACATCCAGACAACAAACTCTTAAGCAGCTAAAAAGAAATGAGCTATCAAGCAATGACAAGATATGGAAAAACCTTAAATGTATGACTAAGTGACAGAAGCCAACCTGAAAAGGCTTCATGGTGTGTGATTCCAACCACGCGATGATTCTGGAAAAGGAAAAACTATGGAGATGGTAAAAACAAACAAACAAACAAAATCAGTAGTTGCCAGGGACTGGGGTGAGGGAGGGATGAATATACAGAGTATGAAGGATCTTTATGGCTATGAAACTATTCTGTATGATACTGTAATGGTGGACGCAGGTCATTACACATTTGTCCAAACTGTTAGAATGTACTCCACCCAGAATGGCCCCCTAATGTAAACTATGGACTTGAGTGATGATGTGTCAATGTAGGTTCAGCGATTGTAACACATGAACCACTCTGGTGGGCAATGAAGATGTGGAGGAGATGGCAAGTAGCAAGGGGAGGCCTGGGGGCTAAATGGGAGAGCTCTGTACTTATTGCTTAAGTTTTCTGTGAACCTAAAATGGCTCTAAAAAAAAAAAGAGGCTGTTTTTAAAATAGGAAATAAAAGACATACACATATAACTGGATGGACAAATGAATAAAATACAGAGGGAATCCTATTCTGGACATGTTGATGCTAATTAAAAAGATGTAGACCCTTCCCAGTCCAGCTGTGATCTGGGACCACCAGGATCAGCACCGCCTAGGGCAGGGGTGGGCAAACTTTTTGACTCGAGGGCCACAATGGGTTCTTCAACTGGACCGGAGGGCCGGAACAGAAGCATGGATGGAGTGTTTGTGTGAACTAATATAAATTCAAAGTAAACATCATTACATAAAAGGGTACGGTCTTTCTTTTTTTTAGTTTTATTCATTTCAAACGGGCCGCAGTTTGCCCTCGGCTGGTCTAGGATCTTTTTTTAGAAATCTAGAGTCTCAGGCCCCACCACAGAACTGCTGGATCCGAACCTGCATTTTAACAAGAACTCTGGAGTGATTTACATTCATATGTAAGCTGCGTTGAGGTACAATGTATAGTCCCTGCCTTCAAGTTGCTTTCAGCCTACTAAACCCTTGGGGGGGTGGGGGATGTCTCTGGTATAGTTTGAAATAGAAAGAAAAGCAGCAATGTGGTTAACAGTAATGAACTTCACCCCTTTGATTTCACTTCTCAGCTCCTTTATCCACAAGTTTCTCCCACCTGAGTTGTCGTGATCCCTTCTCCATGAGCATAGGTTTTGCTAAATTTTAGTCAATATCACTGGGAACCTCCCATATACCAGGCACAGTGCTAGACACAAAGCGAGGACACTTCTGTGAAGACGCATGCAGAAAAGAGAATAGGAAAACACGACTTATCTGTCTCCTCTATTAGAGTAAATATGATACTTGGAGCAAGAAAAGGGTCTTCTTGAAGGGGCTAAGAGAAAGTGACAAACTACATTTGTTCAGCGGCCACCGGGTGCCAGGCACTATTTGTTATGGCATTTACTTCTCACAACGATTTCACGGGATGAGAATTGTTTTCCTCATTTACCCGATAGAGAAACTGAGTCACTAAGTAGTTTAGCAATTTGCCAAAGGTCTTACAACTGAAAGCAGCCAATCACCACAGATCACTGGGCCCCAAATCTGATCACTTCCTGTCTGCTGTACTTCTAGTGTATAATTCGGTGTTGTACAGCTGCTGTGAATGTCCTGGCAACCGTACATCCCCGGGAATATGAAGAATTTCTGAGGAGGGAATCTCATTTTCTATGAGATGGGCAGGGAAGGGGTTGGACTAA
Source organism: Myotis myotis (assembly GCF_014108235.1). Lineage (NCBI taxonomy): Eukaryota > Metazoa > Chordata > Mammalia > Chiroptera > Vespertilionidae > Myotis > Myotis myotis. The sequence goes on along the minus strand of NW_023416323.1, from coordinate 23,416,960 downwards.
TCGCATCTAGTTGCTATGGGGCAGGGAACCACCATTTTAGAGTTGGGTTCTGTTCTAAGTGAAACTTCCTAGATGGAAATGCGTTCCTTCTCACACTGCAGATTCTGAATGTGGCAATGGCTCCTGTCTTGAGCACTATATTGAGGACTGAGAGAGCATGCAATAGGGGGGGAAAGTGATTTTTCAAAAATGCAAATCCAATCACAGAAGTCCTTTGAGTAAAACCCTTCCATAACTTTCCAATGCCCTCAGGCCATGGTAAGGATGTGGGTCTCTTAGCCCTACCACCTACCATAATAGCCTTCTCTCAGCCACTCCTCTTTTATTTATTTTTTTTAATTCCAGCCACACGTACATTCTTCTGTTCACTCTTAAATTTGTAATCTCTCCTGTCACAGGACCTTTGCACATGACCTTTCCTCCTGACTGCTTCATCTGAACAACTCCTCCTCTCCCTTCAGACTTCAGATGAAACACTTCTTCCTCAAGGAACATGTCCTGATCTCCCCAGCCAGGTGCTGAGCCTCCTGTTAGGCACACTCATCACACAACATACCACTCCTTTGAAATACCCGTCACATGTCTAACTGAACTACTCTCTCCATGATTACTTATGGCCACTGCCCTCTCTAGATCTGCAATGTCCAGTATAGTAACCACCGGTCACAGATGGCTATTGAGCACTTGAAATGTGGCTATGATGGAGAAATTGAATTTTAAATTTTCTTTCATTTTAATTAGTTTAAATTTAAAAGCTAGTGTTTGATTTACCCAATGGAAATTTCAAAAGCTTGGAACAACCTGAGTATGTGAATCTACTTTTCAATTGTATATTTTATGAACTCTAAATATAGATCAACTATTTCCAGAAATTTAGCATCTTAATTGAGATGTGCTATATGTGTGAAAACCACACTAAATTTTGAAGACTCAGTATGGAAAAATAATGTATAATATCTTATTAATAACTGTATATTGAGTATATGCTGAAATGATAATCATTTAGAGATAATGGAAACAAAATATATTAACAATAGTTTATTAAATTAATAAGTTTATGAAATTAACAGGTTAATTTCTCCTGTTTTTTTATACTTTCTAATGTGAAGCCTAGAAAACCTAAATTATATATGCAGCTCACATTATATATTTATTGGACTGTGCTGCTCTAGACTGTAAGGAAGGTCCTTGAAACTGGAACCAGGTATCTATTTAACTGTTTTATGCTCAGTATTTAGCATAGTATCTGGCTAATAATAGGTGTTGAATTAATATTTGATTGACATTTGAATAAATGAATAATTATCCAATACCTGTCAAGGTTAAGAAGAGAGGATGGCACATGTGCCCTATGTTTTCTAACTCTGTGCTTTTTTTGTCTTTGCCTAGCATACAGCCTTGAAAATAATGATAATAACTACAACTATCCTTCTTAGTTACTTACTATGTGCAAAGCACCTTTAATTGATCTCAGATTTGTTGTAAAAATTAGAGATAATGTTTGTGGAGGAACTTGTGCAAAGCCATTATTAATAGACACCGTTTACTCTATGCTTGCTTATGAATGAGTAAACAAACTTACAAAGCCCAGCAAAAGTCAGGAGAAAATATTTCTAGGTCTCTGTTGCCTTGAACATGAATATGAATCCAGTTTTATCAAAACTGCTTGCCCCAGCTTAGAAAGGCGTGTAGGGATTTTTAAGTATAAAATCTTGGAATAGAAACAAGGAAAATATTCTATTGACAAGAAAGTAGGTTGCTCAGGTTACAACCATTAAATTAGATTTAAAACGCTGAAGACACACTTGCCTTCGGGAGCTTGAGATATGGTCCAGGCCGCACTCCCGCTCATCTGCGATTTAGCCAAATAGCCTCCAAAAGGACCACAAAGCCAGATTAATTAGAAATAGATCAAGCTCTATGTTCTTGGGCTGTACAACCTTCCAGGCCAATTTTCTAAGCTTCCAAGCTCAAGAAAATACACTTTGTATTTGGCCACACGCTTTGCTCTCAACTTAAAAACCCATATGTATATTTTAATGTCAATTTAATCCATATGGTTCAGATTATTTGCATTAGATTCATCAGAAGCAATTTTTGAAAGAAGCTACAATTTAATAACTTCCTCCGTGTGCTGCGCTAGACTTGAACTCCTCCCTGGGTTCCTCCAACAGACTGTGCTGGATGGAATTTGTATTAAATAAAGGCAACATGGAGATGGGGAGCTGGGACCCTGAGGCCCGACCGCCGAGGGTCAAATCCCTACCACACTAGTTCAGATGTGTTTGACTTCGGGTTGACTTTCCTTGTCTATAAAATGGGTCAAGAGTACATCTCCTGAGGTTATTGTAAAGGTTCACCAAGTCTATGTAAAGCAATTATAGAAGCCTCACTGTGTGCCTGGCACTATTTTAACCATTAGCTATTATTGTGACTACACTGATGCTGCAAGTGACAGACAAATAACTTTGGAATGGCTTGTACAGGTACGTTTTTTTATCTTACACATAAACACAGATAGTCCAGGTCTGGCATGTGATCCCACCTCACCAAAACCTGATTCTCCCTACCTGCTGCTCCACCTGTCGGCACACAGTTCTCCCTTCCGATCCAAGAGGCCAGGAGGAGGGAGGAAAGAGGAGAAAACCACACATCCTCCCTTGAAGAACACTCGCTAGAGGTTGTGCACACCACTTCTGCTTACGTCCCATCGTGTGTAGTCTTAAAGGAGACTAAGAAATGTAACTTTTTAATTCTGTTATTATTTAGTCTATTATTACTACTGTAAAAAAATGGAAGAACAGATATTAGGGACAATTGGTGGTCTCTGTCACTGAGTCATGGGGGGAGACCAAAAGCGCCACCTGGACCCAGGATACATTCCACATGGAGATCTTTGGATAAGGGAATGTGGTTTAAGGAAACTACATCTTTAACACAGTACTCAGCCGACTTCGCATTCTGTTGGCTTATAAATCTCATAAATATATGCTGAATAAAATACTAAATAAATGTTTATTCTAATTATTGTACAAAAGTGACCGCAAACCTCTTCTCTCCACTCTCACCAGAATTCTATCCGTGGAAGGTTTCGGATGCTTGTGGATTTAGAAAGAAAAGGAAGAGCTGGCAACGTAGAATCCTGCTTCAGTTTGTTTGCTTAAAAAAGGCTCCTCCAACACCCAAACGCAGTCCCATTCCAAAGCCCCGCTCCAGCCCTTTCGCCTGCATCCTGGCCGAGAAGTGATGACACCGCAGCAGGCTTGGGGTGCTGCCCCAGAAACTGCCCGCGCCCCACCCCGTCTGAGCCTCCACAAATAAAAGATGTTGACAAGACAGACTCAGATAATAGGAAACATATTTTTGGCTGGTGAATTCGCTTTTTGGTCAGACTTGAAGACTGTAGCAGATACTCTGGGAGCCTCCCCAGCATCCTACCCCACTCTCTCCTCTGAACAGAACTGTATTTCCCAGCCTTGTGGTTCAGTTCGGGATTGGCTTAAGTCAATCAACGGATCCAACACCGTGTCCACAATAATTATCTCAGAGCTGGGCATGTGATCGGATAAGTTGTGAAGGAAGACGAGGGGACCGTGGAGAAAGAACCTTCAGTTGATGCTGACTATTCTCTTGGGATCGCAAAAAAATATTCATTGGATTACTAGCCTATATTACATAGAAACTAGAGTGCCAAGGTGAAAAAAAACAGCGCAGAATGGCATTGTTGAGTCAGTGGATTGAACCTTACCTAAAGCCCTTCATGCCTTTGGGCTTGAAATTCACAAGCCAGTAAATTCTCCCTGTGGCTTAGGCCTCCTGAGTTGGGGTTTCTGTTAAGTCCTGTTCTGATGGACACTGTCATTCAATGAAACCTGGAAATATTTAACACGAGACAAATGAACCAGGAAGCCAAAACCAAACATCTCTCATATCTGCCATACCAGCATTGAAACACTGCCCTACCAATTTATCACTTGGGTGAGCACAGGCAAGATGTCTGAAGAAAGCACGAGACTTAGTTTCTAAGTCAGGAAATTGGGGATAGCTATAGGGATAACTATATTGATCTCACAGGACTGTTGTGTGTGTAATGCCATCCAACACAAATGAAATTGCCCAGAACCAAGCCTATTTCCCCGACAGAGAAATCGATAAAGACACAATAAAGTCACAGACAAAGGGAGAAGTAAGATTTATGTTTACTGAGAACTAAGTTGTGTATGAAGAGTGTCTCTAATTGGGTATGATGAATGTCCACGCAGGCAAGGAGGAAGACGGACAGACCCTGATGAACAGCCGTGAACCCAGACTTCACATCACAAAGATGATAGAGACCCCAGACATTCCCCAAGTAAAATTTACATATAGTTAAAAGAAAATTTCTTATGATATACCTCTGTCGGTTTTGACAAATGCATAGAGTTGTGTAACCACCATCACACTCGAGGTATGGACAGTTCCATCATCCCCAAGTTTCCTCATGCTCCTTTGAAATTATCCCCGAATCCTACCCCCAAAAGAGCAACAAACCACTGACCTGTTTTCTGTCCCTGCAGTTTAACCTTTTCCAGGATGTCATATAAGTGGAATCATGTATTAGGTAGCCTTTGAGTCTGCTTCTTTCCCTTAGTATAGCGCATTTAAAATTCATCTATGCTGGGGTATAAATCATACTTTGTTTTTGTTGCTACCCATGAACATTTCATTAAAGCCTACCTTCTTCTTCGCTGTATACTCCACAGGATGATGGCTGTGGGCACAGACCAGTTTCCAGTTATCATTTTCATGCCTCCAAATTTGTATATATATCTGGAACTGTTGGAGGAAAACAAGCATGTTAGAAGAAGAGGAAGAGAGAGCCAAGATCTTTAGATATCTCTTTCTCTCTCTCTCTTTCTCTCTACCTCCCCCCCCCTCCCTCTCTGCCTTCCTCTCTCTACCATGTGAGAACACAGTGAGAAGGTGGCCATCTGCAAGCCAGGAAGAAAGCTCTCTCCAGAAACCAGCCCTGCCAGACCTTGATCTGGGCCTTCTGGTCTCCAGCGTCTGTGAGAAGACAGATTTCTGTTGTTTAAGTCACCCAGACAGTGGTTCTGTATCATGGGAGGTATCCAGCAGACGAATACAGAATGACCAAGAAGAAGACCTGGAGCTGGTAATTAGTGAGGTAAGTGTGGTTCCAAACATCTGTTTCTTGTGTGTGTGTGTGTGTGTGTGTGTGTTTCTTGAGGATGAAGATAATCTTCCATGCAGGCTCACTATGAAGACTGAACTACATGGATAATATATGCAAATTGTTTATCACCTTGACACCTGGAAATGCTCAATATATGGCACTTCTTACTGGCCAGCTTGGTCCATCCCTGCATCTAATGTCCCTAACATATAGGACACTCAGGAAATATTTGCAAAAAAATAACTGAAATGTAATTGGACATGCTAAGGGACAGCTAGGCATTTTAATTTTTAAGTTGTATAATGAAGTAGTTGATGCAAAAGGATGTTTCTGACATCTGACACCATTATTTTCTGTTGACCACAGCCTAAACAGGAAAGAATCCTATAGTAGTCATTTTCATTTTAGTATAAGCTGATTTCATTTAGTATAAGCTCCTTGTAGCATAAAGTCTCTACAATAAGATGGAAAATATTGGTGGTGGGGGAGGAGGGAGGAATGGGAAGTATAGACAATGAGGTGCTTTCTTTTGCAACTAAAGTCATAACTGGTTCTTCTCAAGGCTCTAATGGAAACCAAAGGTAACGAGGTATGAAAAGAGTGTCCTGCCTCTTGGACTTCACAGCTCCCTTGGGGAACGGGGTGGGGATAGGGAAATAGTGAGTGTGTTGGCTATCCTTTGATAGCCATGGTGGTGTTCTGGGGACAGCTCATTCCAGCCCTTGAGAGCCAACTGTGGACTTTTCTTCCCAAGCTCACATTCAGTGATACCATGTTGGTAGTTTGAAATTGGCCATGGTGGGAGTGTTTACACCACAGAAATTGGCAAATGCTATAAAGCAGGGCTTCCCTCACCCTCTGCAGAGCCAGTTGTCACACATTTACCAGCACACCACTGAGTCCATGGCCCAAGCGTACTACTGCTTCCCAGGGGAGGCACAGGGAGCAACTGGACTGCCATTCAGAAATCTCTGAGAAGGTTAAAAAATGGAGAGCAGGGGTTTAGGATGAATGGACCAAGAAAATGATTCAAGAAAGTTAAGGAAGCCAAGAATTTGGAGTTTGGATACAAGACCTTTTCTTATCTTTCACCATTTTGGAAATGCAGTGGCCATTTGTGACCCGGTTCTGAGAATTAAACCATGTGTGGTATTGAGAAAATTATCCTCACAGATGCTGACTGTACCTTTTACCCTACCGACTTCTCTGCTAAAACTATTACTCCCAATAAAAGTATTAAGAATGTGTGCAAAAATTTAGTCTTCAGGAGGTACCCCACAGCATTCATTATCATGCAGTATAATTTGGAACCACCTAATGTCCCACAACGGAAATTCTGTTTAACTTTATTATAGTGGGTCCATGTAAGTGGATACTCTTCAGCCTTTAAATACTCTTCTAACATTTGATTTTTAGTGTTATGGGAGAAGAGATGCAATAAAAAGTGAGAGAGCAAGTTCTAAAGCAGAATAATTTCAATGATGACAGTTTTATAAAATACTGGGGGCCCAGAGCACGAATTCATGCACCTTGAAAGGAACTGTGGACCGTGAGGCTGTGGTGGACACAGGGGCAGATCTTGGCCCAACCTCTGCGCCCCCGCTTGGTCCCTCCCGCCACGGACCCAGGTCCCCTCACTGCCAGCAGTCCCGCTCCCGCCACCACCGCTCCCACACACTGACGATGCCGGCCCTGCCCTGCTCGCACCCACAGATGACACGCAGCAATTGGGGCCAGCAGCAGGTGCAAGCGTCGGGTGGGATTGTGGCGCACGGGAGCAAAGAATTTTCAGTAACCACCAGAGGCTCACCCCAATGACAGTGACCGGTGCTCTACCTTGGTCTGACACCCCGGCTCACCTGCTCCACCCTCCCACCATGGCCAATGCCTGCCATGTTCCGTGCTCTGCTGCCTGCTGCCAACGCCCACCATGTTCTGCATGCGCCTCCTAGTGGTCAGCGCACATCATAGCAACCGGTTGTTTCGCCATTTGGTCTATTTGCAATATATATATATTTATATATATATGCCTTGCCCTGGTCAGGTTAGCTCAGTTGGTTAGAACGTCATCTCCATAAACCAAGGTTTTAGGTACTATCCCCGGTCAGGGCATATACAAGAATCAACCAATGAATGCATAAATAAGTGGAACAACAAATCTCTCTCTCTCTCTCTCTCTCTCTCTCTCTCTCTCTTTCTCTCTCTCTCCCCCTTTCTCTCTGAAATCAATCAATAAAGGTTATAGAGTAGTAGAGTAGTTAACTTTGAGTGAAGGAGTTAATTGTAACTTTTCTGTTTTACATTACTTTTTGAAATAAGAAAAAAAGAAATACTATTTTTTAAAGTCATTTCTCCACCTAGATAATCTGATAAGTTAAAACAAAAAAAATTGTTTATCTATATAAAAGTAAGGCTACTTTAATTAATGAGATTTAATAACCATTATGCCTAATAGGCAACATAGCAAAAATTATGAAATCGTTTATTGTACCTGAAACAACTATTACTATTCTTTCCCTCCCTCCCTTTCCCATCTTCCTCCTCCTTCTCCTCTTTCTCCTTCTGATAACAATAACATTGACTAAGCATTTTCCATGTATCAGCTATGGTGCCAGGTAAATGAGACACATTAACTCATTTATTCTTAAAAACAAACAAACCACGAACGTATGAAATAGTTACTATTTCCCATGTAAATACCATAGTACATCTCCATGTAACAGATGCAAAAACAGAAACAGTCAATAACTTGTCCAAATCCTCATAGCCAAATAAGTGCCAGACCCAATATCAAACCTTTGTTAATAGAATCACGCATTTGATGCTGAAACAAATAATGAAATTAATGCTTGTCACTCATATGGTCAAACCTTTTGAAAAAATGGTAGGCTCAACATTGAAAATGTTAAGACAGATTCACAGTTTTAGTCCGATGAATTCCTTGGCTGTGGTAATAAACAGTCTGGGAGACTAAACAGCTGCAATGCAATGACCCACACTGGGTGCTCACTCCAAACACGAAGGAACTTTTCACCTATAAACTCCCAACGTGACTGAGAGGCAGTCAGTAGAGTTTGACTTGGTCAGGCCATCCCTAACCACTGAGCGCCTCAGGAATCCAGGGCTCCGTGCGTAGGTTCTGGGGACACAGCAGCAGCAAACAAGGTGAGCACAGGCTCTGTCCCCGTGGAGTATGCAGACTTACAAGAAAGAGCGAGGAACTCAGTCAGCAAGATGCTGCCAGGATGGAGATGCACGGGGTTCCCTGTGAAGCTGCCACGCTCCCTTTGACATGATGGGCACACTCATAGCTACATTCAGTCACAGCTTAATCTTATCCTACTTTTTTTAAGAAAGATGACAGCTTTAGCAACATTTTTTCTCTCCTTCTTTATCTTGACATCTGCTCTTCCATATCTTTGTGAACTGATTCCAAGTGTTCATACTCAACAAACTAAAAAAGACCAGGACTACTGCCAAACACCTCTGAGCACTAGTCCAGAGTGTGAGACCTGGCAAGACTAGTGGTGAGGTGGCTGCAGTAGTGGCATTTCCAAGATTCCTCTTGAAGGAAATATTAACCCTCCCACTGCTCGGCCCCTGTTCCTTTAATAAAAGCACTTTGCTTCCTACCCAGTAGTAGATTTCCGGGAACCGCCCTGACACACACACCCCTCAAGGTACCCACGGATTGCCTTTTCTCCGTAGAGAGGGAATTGTTCCGTGAGATGTCTGGGGGACTTATGCTCTTCCCTTCGAGATAATATGAGTGTTACCCAGCAGAGGGCAGGATTGCACAATGCACCCTAGCTCCTCTCCTGTTAGAATAAACTGAAGAGAGAAGATGGCATGAATAGATTTCCAGCATCAGGGCAGATCAAAGCACAGAACAAATGATTGGCTGTGTGCTTAGAGAAGACAGCAGGAGAAACATTCTGGGCTGGGAGTCAATGTGTGTGGGTCCCAGTGTGGGGAGTCACTTCACTGATAGGTCTCTTTTGTGCCAGTCTCAGCCTATGGATAACCAATGCTATGGCTGGGCCAGCCCTTGTAGTTCTTATTATGACCACAAGACACCTTCAGCCATAACTATCAGGAAACTATGGGAAAAATGAAGAGTTTCTTACTTACAAGTCCTGAAAAGTACATGGCACACCTAGGACCACACTGCGAGGGTGCAAGTAGAAAGAGAGAGAGCGGCCTGGGGTTCTGCTTTTACTGGGGTGGAGGGTGGAGCCTAGGCTATCTGCAGGTGAACTTAAAACATAAGAGTGGGAACTGAAAGCCCAGCAAGAGAGAAAACAAGCAGCCCAAATGGTCAGTTACTAAAATCAAACAAGATCTCTAAAACACAGGAGGGGTGGGGCTGGGTTTTTTTTTTTAACCTAGCCTTGAATGGCTCATAATCAAAGCTTGTCAGCACCTGCATTTTAACAACAAAAGCCAACAGTGGGAGCCTACACTTCAGGGTCTCAATTTCCCCAGCTGTACAGTACAGGCATTCTCTTGGATTACCTACCCTGCAGTTACACTCTTGAAGTTGTCATCTTTTAACATGCAAATGGAGTTTGTGATCTGGGAGTGGGAGTAAGAAGGTGAGATGACTCACACCTGGTGACTCCAAGTCTCCTCCAAATAGAGGGCAAGATTCTCCTCGGAGTCAGAGTCAGAGGCTGCTGTTGGCTGCAGTTGCAGTAACAATAACAGGCTACTATTCACGGATGTCCAGGCAGATGTAAATCACTTGACATGGACTTAATTCATTTAATCCTCCCACCTTCCTCGTTTTCCCGTGGGGGTCCAAAGGCAGAAAGAGGAAGTAAACTGCCCAGGAGTATGATGCTGGGAAATGCTGGAGCTGGGATTTGAACTCCAGAAAAGAAGCTCGCAGCTGCTCTCTGTTACCACCTTCAAGGATTTGGGGAATGGAATGAGCTGACCAAAGACAACTATGGGTCCTTATTTGGACCAAGATTAGCTCATTCGGTCACTTACTCACGTCCTGTTTCAGTAAAGGTATACCAAGTGCCTACTGTGTCCCGGGAACTTCATTAAGCACTAGAACCATTAAATGTGTGATAATGGTATCCTGTCCAGTCACCTGGTTTTCTACCACCAAGCCTGGGGGTAGAACGAATTCAACACTGACCTAGGGTTGAGGTTTTGCTGGGCAGGCACAAGTGAAAAGTGGGCTTTGGGGTGGTGGCAAAAAATCCTAGGGAGACAATTACCATGAGGTCCAGCAAAAAACATGAGTTACCTCCTAAGTTGCAGCTGGTCTAGATTTCATGCATCTGCCTTTCCCCCCCTCCAGCTTTTCCCATCACAATCCTCACTCTCTGTTGCTACATGGGCCAGTGGCACCAGAACAATGGCCAGGAGTATAAGTTCCATCATAGCTCTGCGACCCGGAAAAACCAGTCACTGTCTCCGAGTTCATCTCCCTCACCTGTAAACGAGGCTCCGTTCATCTCGATTAGTGGAATATTTTTGAACCAAGTAGAATGTTCCTGGTACAGTGCTTCAGGCTGAGGACATAGAAAACAACAATTTTGCTCCTCAAAGAGTTCACATTCTAGCACATCCTACATGTTTGTTTGTTTTTCTTGTGAGTATATAAATATTGTTTACTGCTAGTCCAGAAAGTTTTCTTTCTTTCTTCATTTTTTTTAACCATCACCTGAGGGTATTTTTTTTTTCTGGGTTTGTTTTTTGTTTGTTTTTTTATTGTCTAAAGTTTTACATAAGTCTCGATTTTCCCTAATTGACCGCTCCCCTCTCCAGCCATTCCCACCCTGGGCAAGCCCCCACCGCCCCAGTGTCTGTGTCCATTGGTTATGCTAATATGCATGCGTACAAGTCCTTTGGTTGCTCACTAACCCTCCCCCCCTCCCCTGCCATTTGTCTCTGGATCTATTTTTGTTCATCAAATTATGTTGATCATTATATCCCACATATGAGTGAGATCCTGTGATATTTATCTTTCTCCGACAGGCTTATTGCGCTTAGCATAATGCTCTCCAGTTCCACCCAGAAATCTATGCCCTTTTTATACACCAATAATGAACTCACAGAAAGATAAATGAAAAAAAAATCCCATTTACCATTGCACCAAAAAAATTAATATACCTAGGAATGAACTTAACTAAGGAGGTAAAAGACCTGTACTCAGAAAACTACAGGACATTGAAAAAAGAGACAGAAGAAGACATAACCAAATGGAGTAACATACCATGTTCATGGATTGGTAGAATCAACATCATTAAAATATCCATACTACCCAAAGCAATCTACAGATGCAATGCAATTCCCATTAAAATACCAACGGCATAGTTCAAAGATCTAGAACAAACTCTCCAAAAATTCATCTGGAATAAAAAAAGACCCCAAATAGCCACAGCAATCCTGAGAAAGAAGAACAAAGTTGGAGGGATCACAATACCAGATATCAAGCTATATTACCAAGCCACAGTTTTCAAAAACTGCCTGGTACTTGCACAAGAACAGACATATAGACCAACGGAACAGAACAGAGAACTCAGAAATCAACCCAAGTCGTTATGCTCAATTAATATTTGACAAAGGAGGCAAGAGCATACAATGGAGTCAAGACAGTCTCTTCAGTAAATGGTGCTGGGAAATTCGATCAGATAGATTTTTTAAATCTATAAAACAATGGTCCTACCTCTGACAGAAGGTTCTACCAGATACCACCTCTACTGCTACAAGTGGCCTATGTTTGGGGGTGCCTAATTTGGGCCAAACGCTATAAATTAATTCTTTTGCCTTTTTTTTTTTTTCTGGGAGGCAGAGAAGACTGATTCTGTCTTTTTAAAATATATATATATATTTTATTGATTTTTTACAGAGAGGAAGGGAGAGGGAGAGGGATAGAGAGCTAGAAACATCAATGAGAGAGAAATATCGGTCAGCTGCCTCCTGCACACTCCCTACTGGGTTATGTGTCCGCAACCAAGGTACATGCCCTTGACCGGAATCGAACCTGGGACCCTTCAGTCCGCAGGCCGACGCTCTATCCACTGAGCCAAACCGGTCAGGGCTGATTCTGTCTTTACCAGCAATTTATTTTAGTGCAGGTTCACTGTGGGAATTATAATAATTTTATAAGCCAATAACATACAGGACAATATCTCTTAATCAGCCAAATAAAGAAATAACATACTCAAAACAAATGACAAACTAATCACACTATAGTTCCAGGTAAGGGGCAATGAGGGGAATACAGTCAAAATTTTAACAGAGATGTACCTTTTTATAGGAGGAAACACTTGGGAGAGATGACACAAAAGTAAAAGCCCCTGTTGCTAGGGCACGTTGCTAGGGAACGAAGACACTGGTGTTGGCAGGAGGGCCCACTTCCTTCCTGGAGCCTCTGTTTGGCTTTTCACCACTGCCCACCAAATAGCCGCCTTGGCAGTGGCAGGAGCTAAATGCCCCAAAGGTCTCCAGAGAATTTCTAGGTTAGCAAAGAGTATTGCCCAAACTGAAACTCTCAAATAGTCCTCACAAATTCTCAGCACTGTATTTCTAGTCTGAAATGTCCCCTTGCCACAGTTGCTTCTCCACATGCTCTTATCCATATGCCCCCAGCGAGGCCCCTCAGCATCTGGGCTGCTGACTGTTTATCAATGACAACAGATGTGAAATAATGCCATCCTGGCACGACTTACTTCATTCTTATATCAAAGCAACTATTTTTTTTTTTTGTCTTTGTCCTAAAAAATTAGATTAAAAATTCACTTAAATTGTAAACAAGTGGATTTAGGAAATCATATTAAACCAATACATGAGTTATTTTTGTAACCCTTCATCACACCCCTGTACAGCAGATACAATTATTCTTCCCAATTTCCTGTTGGAAAACTGAGGATTAAAAAGATTCAGTTACTTACCAAAAGTCACATTGACAGTAAGAGGTAGTAGAACCAGGATTCCCGTACAAGCCGGTCTGAAACTAGTGCTTAGGACTGCATGTAAGCACAGAACAAGGGACCCAGCTCTCCTAGGATGTGAAAATTCAAGTCAACGATTTCAGGTGAGGCTTGTCTCCATTCTTGAGAATGAACTGTGTTGTTAGTCTTATCAATCCCTCTCCTAGAATTAAATTTCTCTAGTGACTCTTCAGTCTTTATCAAGAAAAGTTGGCTTAATAGGCAGAACTGGAATTTGAGGAAACTAGATTTCTCCAAATGGTTCCCATAACTTTTGATCCAGAGCTCTTCAACAGAGATGTGAAAAGATGTGAAATATTCATTTGATACATAGTCGAAAAAATAACACAGTTTTGTCTTGGCTAATTCATAGCTGCTGGTTGAATGATGCCATTTTTTCTCCCCCGGGCCTGCCTTGGAAATAGCACAATTATGGGAAAGGGCTGTCAACACTAATCCCTCCATCATGCACTCAAAAAGTCCCAGGGAATCTGAAATGCTAAGAAGTTCCGATCTGCTGGAAAACATCTGTAAATCACAGATCTTTTCATTTTAATGAACACAGTGGAAAGTTTCAGCTTCAACGACTTAGCAAATTCCTGAGCCATCGTTGAAGTCTTGTGTCCTTTCCTTTGCTAAGCCAAAGACTGAAACGGCCTTGAAAGTTATGTTTAAGAGTGTAGAGCCAAGATGGCTGTTATAGTTGTTAATGTTTAAAATGACACTTCAGGCACTCCAACTAACCTAAACAAACTTGAGTAGGCTATTGATCATTTTTTTAAAAAAGTTTTTAAAGTTATAATCGGTACACCATGCAATTCATTTAAATGCACAGTTGAATAATTTTTAGTAAATTTTCAGAATTGTGCCACCAGCACCACAATTCAGGTTTAAGACATTTCCATCACCCCAAAGATCCTCATGCCAGTCTGCAGTCACTCTTCATTTCCCACTCCCAGCCCCAAGAAATCCCTATTCTCCTTTCTGTCTCTAAAGGTCTGCCTTTCCTGGACATTGCATAGGTGGGCTCACACATAAAATATGTTTGCACCTGGCTTGTTCCCTGTAGCATTTTTTGAGGTTCATCCACGTTGTAGTATGTAACACAGCTTGGCTCCTTTTTCTTGCTGAATAGTGTTCCACTGTACAGATGTAGCACATGTTATTCATTCATTCACCAGTTGATGGACACTTGAGTGGCTTCCACTTTCTGACCATTATGAACAATGCTGCTATGAACATTCAGGCACAAGTCTTTTTGTGGACATGTATTTGCACTTCTCTCGGGAGGTGCTAGGAATGGAATTGCTGGGTCATAAGAGTAAATCTAGATTTAACTTGCTTTTTTTTTTTTACTTCATTTTGTGGACTAAAAAGGGCCACATGCTAACCTGACAAGCTCAGGGAAGGCCTGCATGGCAGTCTTGCAAACTTAAAGACCTAAAGTAACCACAAAGAATGGTCTGAAATGAAAACTTTAACTAAAAGCAGTTATGGTGGGTAGTCATGTCCTAGGCCGGTATTTCCCCTGACAAGATCAATTTTTACCTTAACTGAGCCTATTGTCTTCTTGCATCTAAGATAACATATCCTTGAAATGTCAGAGTAACTTGTAATGTCCCTTTTCCCTGACCCCTGGGGCACAACCAAAGGCACCTGGGCACCAGGACCAGGACTAGACCATAAATTCCTTCATTGTTATTGTTATCATGTTACTTGTTGACTGTTAACTATCCTATACTCACCTAAGTAATGTGTCTATCATTTTACTTTTTATCCAATCCCAGAGGTCCCCCTCCTCCACTTTGCCTTCTCCTGCCTCCCTAATCTATCACCAATGGATTTCATGTAACCCACTTACATCTCCTCCTTTAAGGCAAGGTATAAAACAAGGTGAAAAACCACCATTCTCCGGAGCATTATCCCAATCCGTTGAGATTCTGCTTCTCAGCAGTTGTCGACAGTTTGGCTCAAATAAACTCACAAATATTCTTTACAGGTTTGAATGCTTTTATGTCAACAATTTGTTTCACTTTCCTTTTTCTGTGTAACTTTTTAAAAAAATATATTTTATTGATTTTTTACAGAGAAGAAGGGATAGAGAGTTAGAAACATCGATGAGAAACATCGATCAGCTGCCTCCTGCACACCTCCTACTGGAGATGTGCCTGCAACCAAGGTGCATGCCCTTGACCGGAATCGAACCGGGGACCCTTTAGTCCGCAGGCCAACGCTCTATCCACTGAGCCAAACCAGTTAGGGCTCTGTGTAACTTTTTAAGAAACTGCCAAACTGCTTTCCAAAGTAGCTGCACCATTTTACCTTCCCATGCTGATCATCCTATATAATAAAAGCGTAGTTTGCAAATTGTCCCCTCGACCAGGAGTTCATCAGGGTGTTCAACCAGGGGGCAGGGCTGGCCGGGGAAAGGGAGGGAGTACCTGGCCGGCAGCCGGCAGCCACTAGGGACCCTCCCAGTGCACAGATTTTGTGTGTTGGGCCTCTAGTTTTTAATAAGACACATTAACAGCAGCATGAGTTTTCTACGTTGTTGCATTAACTCCACAATGTTGGGAATTTCAAGTATCTTTAATCCATTAGAGGCTTTCTGGTTTTAAGCTGCTTCAAACCTTGTTATTGCTCCATGGGTGTGGAGAAGTTGAAAGGGGATTATTACGTTTCTTAGTCAAGAATCCAGTAACTATATACTTAAATTGTCACCCCCACATTTGCATACTTCCTATGGTTTACAACAGCTTTCTGGCTTCTCCTACTGGCTACATGCTACTGCTATTGTGAATTCACCGACACCCCAAACCTGAGTGAGCACCCTCTTTCATGATTTCCATAGCATCCCAGGTATGCTTTTTGTTACTATATAATTTCTAAAGCCCCTACAAAGGAACTATATCTTACTCTCCTGTGTCAGCTCAGCACTCCACATAAATTTTGCCACATTGTATGTACTGAATGATATTCTATGGATCAGTGAATGAATCAATGAACACAGAATAGGCCCATCTGTTAAATATATCATCATGGTCTCAATGTCACGTAACTGAAATATGTTACAAATGCCAATAATGACAGATTCGGATTCCTGTCCAGGTAATTTCTGATTTTCCTCAAAAAATAACTAGGAACTGAACCTAGCATGGACTTAATCCCAACAGTCTACAGAAGGCTGTGAACCCTAGACAAAGGCTGTCTGCTCCATCCCTCATCGGCTTTGCGGCCTCGGTCTAGTTACTTAATTTCACTAAGCATCAGTTTCTTTATCGAAAAGCATTGCTGTGAGGATTAAATGAGATAATCCACACAAATCCCCTAGTTATTATTTTACCATGTCACCATTCTGACATTCACTGAGTATTTATTAAAATCGTTATGAACATGAGTACAGAGGCTGGTGTATTTTGCTTATAAATGCAATATTCCCTGCTGCGGGCCATCCTAAGAAGTAACGATGTATGTCACACCCCCAGAGATTTGACTTACAGCAAATAATTTCAGGCCATCAACCAACTTGCCAATTGCAGTCACTATTGAGAGGCTATGTAAAATGGAAGACCCTAAATCCAAAGGTGATGAATGACAATGAATGTGTATATTGTGTGTGCGCGCACACAGACGTCTCCACTTTATTCCTATCTCAGTGGATTCCTTTAATTTCAGAACTTGCATGCAGGGGGCCTCTTCTTTGAGAGGTTGGTGTTAGCACAACACCCATTATCAGGAGCGATGGCTTGTGTCCAGTGGTTTTACTGGCCAGGACCCAGGGGGAACCACATGGGCCACCGGAAAGCTCTTTGGAATCCTCAGCGAGCAAACCACTGCTGTGGAAATGCTGTCGCCACACATTATCCAATTTGAAAACGAAGGGGTTGCTAGGCTGCCATACATCACTGGCGTTGCATGGACCAGCGCCGTCCACAGGCAGCTACACAAGACTACGGAACTCGGAGGGGCACTGCGTGTGTGGTTATGAATGCACGCACGTTTGCAAGAAACCGCCATCTCTGGAGGCAAAATCTGATTAGACTCCTCACCTACCACGTGCTCGGCTTGGTCAAATCGTTTAGCCTTTCTGAATCTCAGTTTCCTCAGGTGGAAAGGGGGATGAAATACTTCGCCGAGTCATTATGATTATTACATACAGTAAATGTCGAACTGTCCGGCCAAATGCATGGCAAATCATAGGTGCTCAAAAGTAACAGGTGTTACTATTGTACAATGTATATGTGAATATACTTCTGCACACAAATATGCCATCATGCTAAACAAATTATTCAGCAAAACACTTAGGAATGTGAATCTTGTGACATAAACCTCCCAAACAGAAAGACAAGGAAATAAAGGTAAGTTCTCTTCCAGGTTCTCTCTGTTTAGTTCGCATAGTTCCTTTTACATTGCGTCTCTTGTTTGCACTGACTGGCGCCACTGAGCTATTTTTTTTTTTTTTGACACGTATATCCTGATGACCTGTCATGGTGGGGAGGTCACTGAGTCAGCAAAGGAAATGAACTTGCTGAGGACAGAAGGCACCCTGACCTGCCAGTGCCTGGCTACCTCAGGAGACCAAGCAGTGGAGAGAAAGATGGCCCCAAGGTGGCAGCGGAGGCTTCCCTGCTACCAGCTTCAAACACCTGAGACAAGGGCACGGCCCCCAGACTCCAGGTACGAGAACTTGCAATGAACGCACACACCCCCAGCAAACTAGTGGCCCCTCAACTTAACTCATCTCTGCCCAAGACCATTAAACCCCAAAACACACTTCTCAAGAGAGGAAAGAACTTTGCCCAAAGTGGTTTGGAGTGCTTTTTCATTTCAGAGAAGGATAAATACGCGTTTGTCAATGAGAAGTGCAGCCTGGCATCGTGGCTGGTAAAACCCTGATGTAATTTATTACATTGCATTTTCCTAATTGTGTATAAGGTTTCTTCTACAGCGCTGTGTAAATAACGTCCAGACGCGCGGTCCTGGATGCACTCCACAGGGGCCAGTTGCCCTCCATCCACTTAAGCAACTTTGGAACAACAGGAATGAATTAGGAGTATTGAATGCTGATGTAGAAAGCTGAGATATCAAATATTTAATGCCCCGAACATAATGATGTAGTTGATTTTGTGTTCTTGTTAGTTTCGGCTTTATCATTTTGCATCAGTGATCCTGCAAATGCGTTCATTTTCCTGCAAGGCTCATCGGGTGTTGCTATGGAGACCGTAGCTGGTCTGACATATTCCCCCAGGCCCTATTTGCTGGCTTTTTTTCAGTAAACACTTAATTATGCATTGCATTCAGCAATCAGGGTGGTTAGAGGAGAGTTTGCTTAGCTGATTTCAGGCTAAAGATGAGTTTCCCCTCGTAAACAGATGCTTTCAAAAGTCTGGCATGATTTTAATAAACAGGACAAAATCAAGAAACCGCCAAGAGAAAAGCAAACAAGAAAGCAAAAATTTGGTCTAATTTATTCAGATAACGGACCCATATGAAAGCCTAATTAACAACCTTAACTCCATACTAAAACCACTCATAATTTGGGGAGCAGAATGGTTTTTTTTTTTTTTACACTGTATAACCTAAACAGACAAATCACACAAAGATAAATATTTTTTTTGAGGACTATTCTGTCTAGGAAGATCATATTATCAAAATATAAGGTCCTTCTTTATTTAGGTCGGAGATTTTCAATACAGGACTAGATGTTTGGGGTTTGGGATCCACCCCCTCTTCCTATAGATGTGAGCAGAATATTGTTCCTGGGTGTATATGTACATCTTTCTGGAAAGAGGGCTCACAACTCAGAAAATCAACAGACCAAACAAAATGTAGGACCATTGATTCCAATGAAAAGTATCCCATGGTCTCCAGAGAAAGCCTGTTATCTCTTTCCCTCTACACACACTTACCAAAATTCAGGAAGAGTTTTCATGGGAGGAACCCACCTCAAGTCTGCTCATCATCCAACTCTGGGTTTGGATAGAGACGTGCCTGTTTGTGCTGGAATTCTTCCTTATTTGAAGGAACGAGTGATGGGTTAGATGCCCCAAATAAAGAAGCAGATCTGACCCATGCCTAGCCTTCTAAGTTACAACAAAAGCTATACCCCAATTGTGGATGAAAAGGGGCCACATGCTAACCTGACTAACTCAGGGAATGCCTGTGTGGCGGCCTTGCAAACTCAAAGGATGGTCTGAAATTAAAACCTTTTAATTAAAAAGCAGTTTATAGTGAGTAGTCATGTCCTAGGCCTAGTAGTCAAGATACGAGGTCATGTATCTGCCCAAATATCAACTTCCGATCTTTACTGAGCCTACTGTCTTTTGTATCTAAGATAACATACTTATGGAATGTCATGATAATTTGTAACTTCCCTTTTTCCAGATACCTCAAGGCAAAACAAATCACAAATTCCCTCATTGTTATTGTTATCTGTTAATTGCTGACCATCAACTACCCTGCACCCACCTACGTAAAAAGAAGTGTCTATCATTTTACTTTTTATCCAATCCCAGAGGTTTCCCCACTTTTCTCCCGCCTCCCTAATCTATCACCAATGGAGTGCATGTAACCCACTTACATCTCCTCTTTTCTTAATAATGTATAAAACAAGGTGAAAAACCGCCATTTTCCAGAGCATTATCTCAATACCTGGAGAGTCTGCTTCCTGTCAATTGTCGACAGTTTGGCTCAAATAAACTCACGTTTGAATGTTTCTTACATTAACACAGTGAACTTAGTTTTACTAAAATGATTTAATTCAATGAAATAACTATTTGACAGATTCCTGGAAGACTTAGATTTCGATTTGATTCACTTTTTACTAGGTATTTACTGTGTGCCAGGTACTTCCTGATACACACTCTATTTTATATCCTCCTTGTGATTCCAATGCAGTTATTGTTATGCCCAGATTTCAAGATCCCCAAAAGCCCACCAGGGAGCCAGCCGAGTCTGATGCAAAAGCAAAGAGTCTTTATTCGAGCTAGCTTGGCTCACTGACGCAACGGCAAGCCAAGTGGCAGAGAGAGAGAACTCTGTGTGGAGAGAGGTTTTATAGGGGGGTTGGAGTCAGGGGAGGAGAAAGGACTGTGGGCCCTGCCGATTGGCCAGGCGCAAGTCGGTGTCTTGTTACACAGGATGAGGTCATATCTATGGTGCGCATTTCCCTTGACTGTCATTGGTTAGTTCAAAGAAGTCCTGGGTGTGGCTAGCAGAGGCCTAGGCTTCCGGGAAGAAACTCTGAGCACATGGCTGCCCCAAAATGGAGGATCCAAGGCAAGATGGAGGGCGTAGCCCTTACCCGGGGGCAAGATGGAGGGCGTAGCCCTCGCCCTTTCAGTTATTTACACTAAAACTAAAAAATGGAGGCAAGGGTTTAGAGTCAGGCAAAACTCAGACAGAATGACTGAAGCAAATATGGGAATGAAAGGGGCATGAAGAAAGGGGTCAACACCTCACCTTCACTATATGTCAACAATGAGAATGAATTTGTGCAGCTATGTGGATGTATAACACACCACTCAAGACTGAGGGGCCTAAAGTCACGTCTCTTCCTCATTATCTGTCATGGTAGTATGGGGTAGAGAGAGGACAGCATATCTCTACTCCACAGTGTCTGGCTTCCACCGGTTTGGCCCAATGGCTGAGGACTGGACCATTGGACCACCGGGCATCTTTCTCTGTGCAGCTTCAGGTCTCTCCATGGGCTTGCTCAGGTGGTCTTCCCAGCATGACAATCTCAGGTAATCAAATTTCTACATGGTGGCTCAGGGACCCAGATAAAGTTTTCCAAAAACCAGGGCAAAATCTGCAACACACCTTACTTAGAACCTGGCCTCTTGGGTTCTAGAGCATCACTGTGGACAAAAAGGGGCTAACCTGTCGAGCTCAGGGAAGGCCTGCATGGCGGCCTTGCAAACTCAAGAGGCTTAAAGTAACCACAAACTTTTTAGTGAAAAAGCAGTCTATGGTGGGTAGTCATGTCCTTGGCTGGTACCTTCCCTGACAAAGATCAACTCTGATCTTAACTGAGCATATTATTGTCTTTTTGCATCTAAAATAACATATCCTTAGAATGTCAGGGTAACTTGTAACTTCCCTTTTTCCAGACCCCTCAGGGCACAACCAATGTACAAGGGCAAAGACCACAAAGTCCCTCATTGTTACTGTTATCTGTTCACTGTTGACTGTTAACTATCCCGTACCCATCTATGTAAAAGAAACATGTGTCTATCATTTTACTTTTTATCCAGTCCCAGAGGTTCCCCCCGTCCATCCCCCTTTGCTTTCTCCCACCTTCCTAATCTATCGCCAATGGATTTCATGTAACAACTTACGTCTCCTCTTCTGATTATAATTTATAAAACAAGGTGCAAAACTGCCATTTTCCAGAGCATTATCTCAATCCCTTGAGATTCTGCTTACTGGCAATTGTCGACAGTTTGGCTCAAATAAACTTACAAAAATGCTTTACAGGTATGAATGTTTCTTATGTTAACAACTCCATTTGTCAAGAAGACACTAGAGCAGCAGTTCTCAACCTGTGGGTTGCGATCCTTTGGGGGTCGAACGACCCTTTCACAGGGGTCACCTAAGACCATCGGAAAACACATATATAATTACATATTGTTTTTGTGATTAATCACTATGCTTTAATTATGTTCAATTTGTAACAATGAAAATACATCCTGCATATCAGATATTTACATTACGATTCATAACAGTAGCAAAATTACAGTTATGAAGTAGCAATGAAAATAATTTTATGGTTGGGGGTCACCACAACATGAGGAACTCTATTAAAGGGTTGTGGCATTAGGAAGGTTGAGAACCACTGCACTAGAGCCAGCCCAGGTTGAAGAGGTTGCGGGGAGGGGAGGGCTGGCTCTACCTCCCAATGGAAGAAGTAGCAAAGACTGTGTAGCTATGATCTGCAGCTCAAAAGGGAGGGCAGATATAGTAGGTAACACTGTTAAGTAACTGTCCTAACTTCTCTGCATGCACATTATCTCAATTACCTCTACAAAGTAGCCCTGTCATCCCATTTTACAGATGTGAAAACTGAGGCTCAGAGATTATGTAACTTGTCCAGGTAGTGGCACAGTAGGGATTCAATCCAGGATTGCCTGCAAATTCTGTGCCATTCTCTGCTAAGCTTCCTGGTTTTACCATGTTTTGAATCAAATTACAATCACTAACAGCCCCCATCAATTGCTTCACCTTTCTTCCTAATACACTATTTAGATCTTTCATGAAATCTATATACAGTAGGTCCTCGGGTTATGTTGGCGATCTGTTCCTGCGGCAAGACGGAACGCAATTTTCGCCGTAAGGCGGAACCCATCCACATAAGCACTTACGTCACTCACATGGAGCACATACACAGCAGTAATGAAGTGAAACAGTAAAAAAAAATTTAAAAGAAAGATAACAATTCCTGTGGTAAATAAATAATAAAAAACATAAAGCACATGTGTACATACGTCAAAATGACGGAACCTTTTTATTTTTTTTATAAATAAATGGGATATGGCAACGTAACCAGTAACCATGAAATGACGTATGTCGAGTCTGGCGTAACCTGAGGACTGTCTGTATATAAAAGCCTATGTGACTATTCAACCCTTTGACTGCTTAACCTGTAGCTAGGATGCTACACTGACCACCAGGGGGCAGATGCTCAACACACAGGCATGGAAACATGGAACAGTCTGATGAATCTCAGAGGGAAGTGGGGAGGAAGGAGGGCGGTAAGAGATTAACCAAAGATCTTATATGCATACTAGAGGCTCAGTGCACGAATACTACAGGATTCGTGCACCAGTGGGGTCCCTCAGCCTGGCTTGCAGGGTTCTGGCCAAAACCAGCAGTCCAATATCCTCCAAGGGGTCCCGGATTGCGAGAGGGCACAGGCCAGGCTGAGGCCGGGCCTCTTGTATAATATAATTACTCATCATCTTTTTTGTCATACAGGCATCTCCCCAAAGAGATCACAGGATCACAAAAATGGGAGAGCTGTAAATTGTGAGATGGGTAACAGAAGGGCACATAGGGCCAGCATCTTGCCATGATCACACAGATGATTGGAGGAGAGAGAACTGGGCTGAGGGGGAACAGCAGCCTCTGGTCCAATCCTCGCTCTGTCTTCTTGTCTACAGTTTTGGGCACCTAATAGCCTCTGAAATAATGTGTGGTGAAGCCAGCGATTACTGATGATATTCCCTTCCTCTGTCTTGTCTAGAGCTGAACCTTGTCGAAGGGAAGATAATTTGCTCTCTAACAAGAGTACTTGAAGTACATTTCTTTCACTAGCTTTGAGATGTCTGTCGATTTTTCCATCTAGTTCTAATCTAATAGAGCCTAAATCCATTTTCAGCTAATGACAGGAAATGCTTTTATTACATAAATTAAGTCTGCTACTACCCGGGTAGACTCACCAACAGATACCTTTTCCTCCATTCTCCAACGTTTGCTTTTCCTTCTTTTTAAAGAGCTTGTCACTCCCAAATCACCCAGCCATGTCAGAAGCTTCTTCAGGTCAAACTGCTCTCAGGAGGGACAGAGCATCCACCAACTCTAAATCCGAAAGCCCTGCAGGCACTGACTGCAAATTGCTAATCCTTGTAGAGCTATGAAATGCTCCTTCTGGCTTTAGGAAAACAAAAGATGGTTTGCTACTTTCCTGGAGGCTACCAAGCCTGCCAAAAGCAAAGTGTTGGGAGTTAGAATTAGCCCCCCAAAATGCTGTGAAAATGCCTGTCCTGTCCACAGCTGCTTTGCTTCCTTTCATAAATGAGCTGAAGAAAACTTTTCAGTCGCACAGCCCATGGTGCATAAAGGAAATAGTGAAGCCCAAAGTGACAGGGAAAATAAAAACTTGGCTGAGATCATGCCCAGCAGAAAGT
Source organism: Myotis myotis (assembly GCF_014108235.1). Taxonomy (NCBI): domain Eukaryota; kingdom Metazoa; phylum Chordata; class Mammalia; order Chiroptera; family Vespertilionidae; genus Myotis; species Myotis myotis. The sequence goes on along the minus strand of NW_023416323.1, from coordinate 23,392,925 downwards.
TCTTCCACTGATAGCATCCATTCTTCTTTTTTAGAGCAGAATTCCACTTCAGAATTTGAAATTAGCAGAAAAATCTGTCAGATTAATTAGGGTGGAGGAGGAGGGAGAGGTATAGAGAAACCTGTTTGTTTGTTTGTTTTGCTTATCAGTAGCAAAAATGATGAACTGTATAGATCAAATAATTTTGCAGATAAATGCAGTTATGTTTTAAAATTGTTCTTATCCAGGTAAACATTAGGTCTCCTTGCTCCTCCTCTGTCTCGCCCAGTGGGAAGGAGTGATCAGGGTAGATAGTATCTGTCTACAGTATGCTGGTTCTTCAGGGCTCACAGCACTCACCAATGGTTCACATGTCTCCACTAACTATGCAATAGTGTGTTAAACAATTATTAGTCTGAGAGCAAGAAGGAATTTTTACCAACATGTCATAAGTACATTCTGAGTACCATTTAAGAGCACAATAAAACTATCACTTCTAGACAGACCCCCAACTCTAACAAATTTAACAAAGGCATTTTAGAGCACTTTGTCTCAATAAAATATACGGAGTTGATTGCTTCCAGACCCAAATATGGATGAAAATCAATTATGCACATTTAGGAGTGCAAACGTCCCATCCCTGGGTGAGAAGCCCACTGCACCCTCCCCACATCCGTCTGCCCCTCCCTCCTGTGACATCACCCTTGCCTCCTGTTTCCTCCAATGCCACAGCTACTTATTCCTACTATCTGTCTTCTTTTCTATTTAATTTTAACTGTTGGAGTTTTTCAAGGCTAGATCCTATCCACTTCTCAATAACAATGACACCAGGAATATAACAACAACCCTTAATTCGAGCCACTCTTGTATGCAATGATCTCACCAAAGTAATAATGTTCCCATCTCCTACTGTGGTCTCTGTTCCACAGAGGAGGAAACAGACACAGAGAAGATCAGTAACGTACCCACCCTGGGTCACATGGCTCATCATGGACAGAGGCAGGCACTCAGGTACCACACCATCAGCTCGTAACCATTTCTCTGGACCTGTGGTTTGCAATGGGGCAATTTTGCCCCTCAGGGGATAAACTGGAAATATCTGGAGATATACTGGTGGTTACAACAGGGGGATACTACTGGCATCTGGTGTATAGAGGTTTGGTAAACATCCAACAATGCACAGGATAAGTGCGGGGAGGAAAAATGTTTCCTTCTTCCCTTCTAGGTTCTTTGTCTGCTCTAAGAATTAAACTGGTATAAGACAGGTGTTCAGGAGAAACACAAATTTTGTACATATGGGAGCCCCATAAAAATAGGAGTCTCAAAGGCAGTCAAGCAATTGAGGTTTGTATACCATCCTAAGCTAAAGATGAGAAGAGCAAATATTTGGTAAACAGATGTTTGCCAAGCCATAAAGATAAGCCTTTCTGATATAAACAGTTATTTTTGGCAATAGCTTTCTTCCTGGTATAGACCCATCTAAATTTTTTTAGGCAGAGAAGGGGGAGGTAGAAAGCTTCACCTGAATCTGCCGGGTCTTAATTGCCTTCAACTCAAAACAATCCACATGTCAAAGTGGCACATTTTGGGGCGGTGTATTCTGCTCCCCCTGACAGCCCCCATGACAAAGAACTATCCAGCCCAGGACATGAACAATGCAGAGGTTGAGAAACCCTGCTCTATAGCACTTTTGTAACCTTTTGCTAGCTAAGTCTATCCTTGCCCACAGCTCTGAGTTCAATCTGTAAAGTGAATATGCCAGAGTTTACATTCTTAGCCCTGACCTCTTCTTCGGCTTTTATGCCTTTCCTGCATGTGGATAGACAACTTGGCATCTCCATGTGACATCACAAACGCAGTGTATCCCAACGGACCTGTACACCTTCTCCCACCACGTTTCCTCCTCCAGGTTCCCGGTCTCAGCAAATGAACTGCCATCCAATCAACCGAGTACAAAAGCCAGAAGCCTGCGAGACCCCTTGGCAATTCCTCCTTCTTCCTCTTCCTCAATTCTATCCAACACAAGTACTGCATCGATTCTAGCCCCCAAGTATCTCTGGAGACCACCCATTTCTCTCCCTCTCTACCGATACTGCCTTCCTAGCCCCAGGTTCCCTTCAGCAATTTCCAGCGTGGGCGATTTTGGCCTGCTTCTCAGCATCACCACTCATCAACCAGGGCACTTCTCATACAGTGTGATGCCTCAGAAGACATCATTTAAGAATTGTTATGCTGACTTATTTATTTATTTATTATTTTTTATTTTTTATTTTTTTGCCTGATTTGTGGGCTTGATCTCCAGTAGGGGATGTGCAGGAGGCAGCCAATCAGTGGTTCTTTCTCATCATTGATGTTTCTTTCTTTTTTTTTTTTTTCCCTTTGGATACTCCCTTTTTTAAAATTTATTTATTTTTTTATTTTATTGCTTAAAGTATTACAAAGGGTATTACATATGTGTCCATTCCCCCCCCCCCCCCCGCCCTAGACAGTCCCCTAGCCTCCCCTATCCCCCAGTGTCTTATGTCCATTGGTTATGCTTATATTCATGTGTTACGCTGACTTTTTTAAAGTTGGAAACGATTAAATGGATATTTTCCCCAGCTCTGTCAACACCCTCCTCTGAGCACATTTCCCAGTTTGGCCATCCACGGAGAAAGGTAGCTCCGGGTGAGCTCAGGAATGCACCAAAGAAGCTTCAGCAACACAGTGGAGCAAGAAAACCCTGGAATTCATGGGAATGTGTGTGTGTGTGTTTTCTCCATCTTCACGCTGTGCCTGACACATAGTAAGTACTTAATAAATAAAAAAATAAAAACACCTTGAATATATATTGAACACTTACTAAGCACCAGATCCTATGCTGAGTGAAGGGATTACAATGGTGACAAAAATTGGTCTTTCCGTTACGGCCTCTCCTGATCACGATCCAAACATTTTCACAAAGAACCTATTCCAGCAGGGAAGCTGTTGCCTTTGTTTCCGGCAGGCAGAGTACCCCCAGCCCTGTCCTCGTTCTCGTCCTCTCCCGAGAACAGCAGCTCTGGGTCCTGTTTCCTTTATCTTCATTCTTGCATGAATTCCTCTCTCCCATTCTGACATTTGAGAGGAATATTCTTTACAATCTTCATTTTTTGTGTGTATCCCCTCTAGGGGCAGAAATGAAATTGCTAGGCTTGCGGGGGCATGCTGATAAATGGAGTACAGACAGACAGTTCCTCTCTATGTACATCAGCATCTATCATCTACAGCAGGCGTTCCTAATCTGGACTCCACGGAGCCAATCAGGTCCTGCAGTGGCTTGAGAGAGTCTCTGAAATATCCTAGAAAAACATACATTTTTGCATGTCCATGCATAGCAGTATTTTTCTGAGATGATTCCATAGTTTGCATCAAATTCCCAAAAGGCCCATGACTCCTCAACCCCCAAAGTTAAGAACCATTGAGATGCACAGGGCATCAGTTAAACAAATCAACTGTTTATATGTGCTTGCTGGGGCATTATTACAATGACCATATTTTCAAAACCAAAAGTTGGGGTACAGATTTGGTACATTGCTGAACACCAAGATAGGATATCTGTGGGGCTACCAGCAGGATATTAAAATGAGAATTGTTCCAGAAAAACCAAGACATATGGTCACTCAGGATGTGATGGGAGCCAAGGAAATGGGGTTTACCAGGATCACGCCAAACAAGTTAGAACAAGAAGTTTCCCTGAAGACCATACTATTATTGGCAAAATTGGGACTAGAACTGGGTGTTTTTCTCATTCATTGCAGGCATTTCCATAACTCCACCCTCTTGCATTTATTCGAGAACTAGAAGCCTGGTGCATGAAATTCTTGCACGGGTAGGGTCCCAAGGCCTGGCCAGTGATCAGGGCCAATCTGTGGGGCTACCAGCAGGGCAATCAAGGGGCCCCTGCTGGCACCCACCTTGGCTGGCCTGGAGCTGCCTGCTCGCCGTCCCCCCCCCCCCCCCCCCCGCTGCTGCTGGTTGCCTCCCTCTGCGGGGCGACCAGAGGGGCAATTGGGGGCCCCCGTTGGTACCCGCCTTGGCCAACCTGGGGTCTGCTGGCTGGGGGCAGCTCCTGCATTGAGCTTCTGCCCCCTGGTGGTCAGTGCATGTCATAGCGATCGGTCATTCCGCCATTTGGTCGATTTGCATATTAGCCTTTTATTATATAGGATGGGCCCCTCTCTGCCACCCCACTTTTTCACCCTCTCCCCCTCTTTTTAACCCCCCTCCCCACACACACTCTTCTTCTATCCTCACTGGGAGAAACTCTAACAAAATATCTCTGGCTCTTTTCCAAGGTTAGGACCACATCTCAGAGTGATTGTATATCCTGGATTTTTTTCTTTCTTTTTAAATTTCCTCCTTTCCTTTCTTCCTTCCTTTCTTTTTTGAATATCTGTGATTTCAAAGACCTTTTTCTGATGTCAGACCTTGTTTCACACCTCACAACCCCAAATTCTGGTCAGTCAGTGAGTGTATGTTAGAATAACAAAAGAGAAGTAATAGAAAGGAAACTAAAACCTCTCTGACTCCCAGTTCTTGTTAGCCAACCCACAGGAGATTCTTCTGCCCTGTACTGTGCACAAAATTAAAGCCTCGCTCCTCAGAGCATGGTCCCAGCACCAGCAGCGTCGGCATCACCTGGACATGAGCCACAAATGCAGAGTCACAGCCCCTTCTTTGGGCTTAAGGAATGAGACTCTGCATTGAATGGAACCCCGGGGAGATCTGCACATACATTTCAGTTTGAAAATCTCCACATTAAAAGCATGTGGCCTTCTGATGAACTAAACTGCTGGCCAAGGTTAGTTATTACAGCCGTCCTAACCTAATTAGAGAAACCAGAAAAGAATCAGATGTGCACTGTGAATTCGCTCTGCAGATCATCGGAGTGTCCCTTTTTCCTTCATAAAGAGTCTAAAATGGTCCTGCTGCAGTGCATTTAATGGAGCATGGCGGAACAGCAGAAGAACCACTATTCTAAATGTTCAAAACTGGCGTCTCATTGTAGCTCTGCCCCTTACCTTCAGATCACTTTATTTCTCTAAGGCCCTGTTTCCTCTGATACAAAACAGAGTGAATATTACCTTCGCTGTCCATAAAACAGCATTTCCGTGAATGTCAAATGGAAACAAGTGCAAGGTCATGGCTAAGAATGCACACCCTCAGTTCGAAAAGCCCCAATTTCAAAGTCTATGCCTAGCACTTCTTAGCTGAGAAACCTCGGGTAAATAGCTTGGCCTCTCTGTGACATAGTACAGCACCTCTCCTACAAGGTTGCTGTGCAGATTAAACATTTAACATTTAAAAAGCAAAAGCCACTCTGCAGGCACAGAGCAAGCAATCAGTAAGTGTTTTCACCTGTGTGAAAGCGCCCTTGTAAACTGTGAAGAGCTCTACGGATGTGGAAGTTTATTCCCGTTGGCAGCCGGCAGCAAAATGAAAGAATGAAAGATGTCGCGCAGGGCTCACTAGGGACGCCCAGCCCTCTGCCCCAGGGGCCCTGGAGCATACATCGAGGCTCTGGGACCTATTTCCAGAGTAACTCGGGGCTTCTCCACTGTGGTCAGTAGCACAGTCGTGAAGTCACAGGGCTGTGTGCTCATGAATGTTAGCTGCTAGCACTGCGTTACTTTAATTTCATAGGAAAGTATCTTGTGACAGGTTCTCATAAACTCACAAGGTAGAGGGGCACCAAAGCATTAATCTGTAGAACTTCCACTGTCTTTCTTTATAAAACTCATGTTGTGCAAATTAAAACACACCCCAGTTCTGTGAAGCCAGCATGTTTTAAGTGCTCTGTGGGTAGAGTCGCATTTGATCCTCACAATCACCTTATGAGTTAGATACAAATAACATCCCCATTTTACACACGGTGAAACTGAGGCCCAGGGAGATTTGCCCAGGGCCACACAACTGGGGAAGACCGGTCGGTCTCTGGTCTGTGAGATTCCAAAGCCATTTGCTTGTTCTTCTCCTGAGACAGCTTCATTCTATTGCTTGGTTTCGGCCAGGTCCATTTCTCTGAATATCCCAGAGGAAGACTGTGAGGACACCAGCGAGATGGGCCTGTTGCATAGCAACCCTGCGCTTGAGCAGGGGAGATAGGCTCCTTAAGTTTTTAAAGCGCCATCACTAAAAATAGCCTGAGATATGACAGCTAAACACGAGGTCTCCTCCGAGAAGAAAAACCTATCTTGCAACTGAATGCCTTTGCTGTGTTGTCCTTGAGAAAAGCATGTGAAGTTATGGGGGGCTGGGCCCTTGCAGCTTTTCCCAGCAAACACATTACTTTCTCCCACTCTCTCGCCTCATAGGTGAGGCGCCGCCATTTGTAGAGCACGCGTGAAATATCTATCTCCATAGTTTTCCGCTCCGAAGCTGGAATTCAATCTCGGTGGAGGCCAGAGCAGCCTGCTTGATTGCAAAACATGGCCTTCAGCACCCCTGTATTAATCTCCCAGAAATTAATCACCTTGCTTGGAATTACCGTAGGTGCAAACGTTTATAATGCCTACATTTGTCAACCTGGGAGAAACCGTGCCAATTACGGTGGCACCAAGTATAAATCTCATGCCTTCCAAAGAATATTAAACATTTAATTAGATCTTGAAAACCCTCTTTACTTAGTACCTCAAGGGTCTCCTGGTCCTCTTCTGAGGTTGATAATTAAAGGAAGGACTCCTCCCCGAGTCTGCTGTGTTTCTCTGGGAGTCAGAGAGTGCCCACCACAGCAATTACTTAGGCTGAACACTGGCCTGCCTTGTGTAGGCACAAAAAGGAATAAAAGAAATTTAAGTGCAGCCATTTGCCCACAAATACATTCCAAGCTAGTTGTCCATTTATTTATTCATTCAAGACCGAGTAATGGTCCCCCAAGAGGTCCACCTCCTAATCTCCAGAACCCGTGAGTATGTTAAGTTACATGGCCAAGAGGAAATAAGGAAACAGATGGAATAACAAATGGGAATCAGATTGAAAATAGTGAGATTAGCCTGGATTATCCAAGTATGCCCAATGTAATCACAAGGGTCCTCAAAAGTGAAAGAGGGGGGCAAGAGAGTCGAAGGAATACATAACCGTGAAAGAAAGGCAGAGAGATGCAACATTGTTGGCTGTGAACATGGAGAAAGGGAGCCATGAGCCAAGGAATGAAGGCAGCCTGTATGGATGGAAGATGTTCAGTGTTCAGTACTGGGACACAACAGTGAAGAGTCAGCCACTGCCTTTACCCTCTCGCAGTTCATACTCCGATGGTATAGACAAGAGAGCAACACAAACAGGTTGTAATTCGAGCAACGAAGAAAAACCAAAGAGGGGTGGACAGAGAGTCTAACAGAATGGGGGTGGGGATATAGATGGGAATGATGGGAGGCATCTCTGTGAAGGTGATGCCTCAGTCTAAAGGAAGAGAAGGGGTTAGGGGGAGAGAATGCCAGGTTGAGGGGACAGCTAGTGCAAAGGCTCTGAGGTGGAAAAGATCTTGGCACATTCCAGGCACTGGAGGGAAACCAATGCGATTGGAGCACAACAGGCCAAAAAAAAGGGGGGGGGAAAGCATGGGATGACATTGATGAAATAAGAATGGGCCCATCATGCCCTGGCCAATTTGCTCAGTGGTTAGAGCTCTGCAGATATGGAGTTTATTCCTGTGGGCAGGCAGTCAGCAAAATCATCAGAACTAAAGATGTCGTCCAGGGCTCACTAAGAAATTTCCCAACCCTCTGTCGATTCCACATCAAGAGCACATACCTTGGTTGCCCTGGCCAGGTTTGGGCATGTGTGGGAGGCAACCATTGATGTGTCTCTCTCACATCAATGTTTCTCTCACTCCCCTCCCCCACTCCTTCCTTCCCTCACTCTCTCTAAAAAAAAATTAATGGAAAAAATATCCTCAGGTGAGGATTAAAAAAGAAAGAAAGGACCGGTCATTCTGGTCCTCAAAGGCCTCGGTGCCAGTCTGGATTATCTTCTCTGAGTTCTGGATTTAAAGGATTTTGAATAGAAGACTAACATCATGCAATTCAAATTTAAGAGGATCTCTTTTGCTGCTGTGCAGAGGAACGGATTGCAATGGAGGGACACTGAGACACCAGGCTTTTGCTATTCTCCCTGTAAGAGATGACAGTGGCTTAGATTTGGCTAATAGCTTTGGAAATGGAGATGGGAAGGTTCAGGACTGACTTTGAAAACAGAACTCAGACTTGCTGACAGGCTGAGTGAGAAGGCATGGATAAGGAAATTATAGCAGCTTTCTTGGTGTTTGTTTTTGTTGCCACGTCTGTTTTCTTAAGCAAGAGGGAGACAAGAGGCAAGGTGCATCTTTCTATATACTCTAGTCAATTCTTGCATGTATATTCATTCATTCAACAAGTATTCATTCGCCAAGTGCTGTTTTAGGTTTTGGGGATATGGCAGTAAACTCAATATAAAGCCCTTCTTCCATGGTGTTTAAAGACAATGAGCAGATAAAGGAAAAAATGTCTAATGAAATTTCAGGTAGGCAGGCTATAAAAGAAGAAAAATAAAGCAGGGAATTGGCACTTTCAATGGGATGCAAATCCCGGCTAACTCATGCAAACCAGGAGTTCATTATTTAGCCTCCTTGGGAAATAGAGATGTTTATTGTATGGTTAGATAATTGGTAATAACTGCAATAGTTATTACCCTGAGGCAACTATCTTTTTCTGTCAAAAAGTGTTCCATGGTGAGCCTTTCATTGGGCCATGGAGGATGCCTTTATTTTTGATAGAAGGAAAGGAGTAGATAGGAAGAAGAGTCAGAATAAAAAGGGGAGGTGAGAGGGAGGGAAAGAAATGGGGAGAGCACTGATAGGTGCCAATTTGCAGCAGACTTTTCGGACCTAATCACTGATCACTGGGCCACACTGTCTTAGTGACACACAGGTACTGATTTTCCTTGATTTCAAGACAAGGGAAGAAGTGAGTAGGAAGTCCAATCAGGCCAACAAATTATGTTAACAAACATGCATGAACTGAGCGATTTGTGTAGAATATTTAAATTCCGAATTTCCCTACAAAATAAAATTTTCTTTTTTATTCAGGTATTACTGAAATAGGTAAAACCAGAAAAACACTGCTCCCCAAAATGGGGTTTACCAGCCCAAAACAATAAAAGTGGTCATGTAGTCTTTTGAAATTTTTCTGTGCTAAAAATAGAAGACTAGCAAAATGCTGAGCACATCACCAAAGATGTTAGACTTTGGGCTTCTTTTTTAAAATATATATATATATTTTTACTGCAGAGAGGAAGGAAGAGGGAGAGAGATAGAAACATCAACGAAGAGAGAGAATCATTGATCAGCTGCTTCCTGCACACCCCACACTGGGGATGGAGCCCACAACCTGGGCATGTGCTCTGACCGGGAATAGAACCATGACCTTCTGGTTCATACGTTGATGCTCAACCACTGAGCCATGCTGGCTGGGCTGGCCTTTGGGCTTCTTGCTGGCAGGGGCTGGCTTGGCAGCTTTCAGTCCAGATCTAGTATATAATAGGTACGTATGATGATGTAATAAAATAGATTAGTTAGTAAGTTTGAGCAATAAATTAGTAAAACAATAAAGTGTTACTGTACAACTATTGCCTACAAAAGTCTTCTGTTCCTTGAAGCAATGCTTGGGATATGGTCTTCAGTAAAAATGTTTACCATCTATTTATAGATCAGTGAAAAGACTTATGAAATAATCAAACATTCATTAAGCAACTACAGCTAAGTATAGGACACTATGCTAGAAGAAGATAAGTCAAGATATATATCACAATAGAACTGTTTTTTGAGAGGTTTCTATACTGGAGAGAGAGATAGAAAAAAATAAAAGTAAAACATGGAAATGATGATGGTGATTGATGATGATAAAAAGGAAGACAAGGCCCAGCTGGTGGTTCAGAGGTTGAGCGTCGACCTATGAACCGGGAGGTCATGGTTTGATTCCCGGTCAGGCCACATGCCCGGGTTGAGGGCTTAATCCCTATTGGAGGGTGTGCAGGAGGCAGCTGATCAATGATTCTCTCTCATCATTGATTTCTCTCTCTCTCTCTTATCCCCTCTGAAATTAAAAAACTGTATTTGGAAAAAATAAAAGATGAGGAGGAGAAGGAAAATATCCACCATTTATTGAGGTCTTACTATTTGTTTAGAATTTATTGAAATTGATATATGTCATCATATCTAATCCATAAATGATCCTATGAGAAAATCACTAGTTTTATGTACATTTTGCAGAGAGGGTAAGTTGCCCAAAGTCACGCCCATCTATAAACAGTGGAGCTGGGGTTCAAATTCCTGTAGCCAGGCTCCAAAATCCTATTTTATGCTGCCTCCCTGCCCTTCAGGTAATGAGGAGGCACTGATCTACAGAGAAATATCAGTAAGTGTAATTGCAGCCTCATATTCCATATTAAATACATGAAAAGTCAGCAGCTATTCACCTTACCAGATTGTATATGAAGACTCCTGCTCTCTAGCAGGAAGGGGAAAGAGAAAATACTTTCAGAGTTGTAATTAGCATCTATGACCATGTAGAGAGAGAATGATTTTAATGACATCACATTTTCAGCCCCCACTGATAAAACAAGAACCAACTCTGTGGGGCGCAGTTACAGTGTTTTGGCCAGGCTCAAGCCTCGGACTAATGAAAGGACAGGGTCCTCTCATTGCCACGTGCAAGTCCCAGCTGGAGGGCAGGGCCCTCCCAGCACAATCATAGCCAACGCCTGTGGTTGTAAGCTTGAACCTATGGTCCGAACACGTAGCCCCACGTGCCTTGTGATAGAGTTCGGGTGCATGTAGTTGAGTGAGGTTGAAACTCACAAGAATGCTGTGAACAACGTGATCATGCCCCTACTTTGCCTCGTGGCATCTGCTATAAAATAAAGACAGGGCTTGTGGGCGCTGTCGTTGTCTCATCAGGGAGGCAGAGACCCAGCTATTATTCTCTTGTCTGTCCTTCCTTAATCCTTTCACCTCCCCTCCGCCCCCCCTCAGGATCACCCTTGGCTGTGCTGGCGCGGCACAAATGGCACCCGACCAGGGACTGAGTTCTGGGACCAGGGCCTGAGTTTTGGCCGTAACACAACTCAAACTTCAATCCATCAAAAATGCAGACTTTGTTAATCAACTACTGAAATTTTGTTTTTGAAAACAAATGATCTGGAGAAAACTCCATGATAATATTATGAATAGTGAATGATAAAAGCAGGATACAAAACTGTGTATATATCTTACCATACTCCAAATGTACATAGGAAAAAATCTTTTAGGCATATATGAGTTAAAATGTATTTTTTAAAAAACTACAGAGAAATGTAAACACTGGTGATTTCTGTGTGATGATATTTGGGGTTATTTCTATTTTCATTTTTAATTATCTTATATTTTCCATGTTTTCTAGAAAGGATATAGTATTCCTTTATCAGGCAAAGTTTAATTTCAAAATCTACACACACACACACAAATTTACACACATTGAAAATCAAATAGAAACGATACTGGTGTTATTCACAGATATTTCTAAATTTATAAAAGTCAATTTGATATATTGAAAAAAAAATCTAGAAATAGCAAGGCTAATATATTTCTTCTTGATTCATTAAGTCTAATCTATAACTTCATTAACATGATGAAGGACTATTTTCCTAGCCAAGGAGAGTGTGAAATAGACCTTTCTCCTCTAGATGAATGACCTTTACCTGGAGTCAGAGCCTCAGACACAATGGGAACAAAATGCCAACACACTTTAACACTTCCTCCGATTTTTCCAGAAATCCAGTGTGAAAGAGAAGAGATGGATCTTAGCAACAAGGAGAAATGAGTTACAGTCTCTCACCACTCCAGACAGAATCACACGTGCCAGAGGAAGAGGGGAACTTTGGACCTTGGTTAGATGGACTCCAACTCCCATGGCCAGCGGGCTCAGAGGGGTAGGCAACTCCTCCATCCTAACAAAGCAGGACGGGTTATGTCATCATGACTCATGAACATTACCTACCAACACTTAGAGAGTAGTATATTCCATGTTTTAAGAAAAGCAAAAAGGAGTATTTCTAGAGCAGTGGTTCTCAACCTTCCTAATGCTGCGACCCTTTAATACAGTTCCTCATGTTGTGGTGACCCCCAATTTCATTGTTACAAATTGAACATAATTAAAGCATAGTGATTAATCACAAAAACAATATGTAATTATATATGTGTTTTCCAATGGTCTTAGGCGACCCCTGTGAAAGGGTCATTCGACCCCCAAAGGGGTCGCGACCCACAGGTTGAGAACCGCTGTTCTAGAGAGAAAGGTGATTTATATTTTTTGGAAAAAGTTTAAAATGTAGGTAAACAAACATTTCACTCTCATCTTTATCTCACTTGAAGTAGTGTATTGTATTGGAGAACAATAGGGCAGGGTGCAGACTGTGGTTAACTTGAGGAGCAGCCTTGAGCTAATTGGTGCCATGTTCAAATCTCAAAATGTAGTCTGTAACAGAATTACCTGGGAATCTTTTTAAAATTAAAGTCCCTGAACCACAAATACATGAAAAGTCAGCAGCTAACCAAAGACTCCATTCACTTGGTCTAGAGCAGGGTTCTGGGACCTGCATTTTAATAATCACCTTAGGTCAGTACTATCCAATAAAAATAATATGCACTACAAACTACAAGCCACATATGTAACTACATGTTTTCTGGTAGCCACATTTTTATAAGTAAAAAGAAACTGAAGAAATTAACTTTAATATGTTTCATTTTACTTCATGCATCTATTATTTCATCATATGATTATCCTATCTAATAAAAGAGAAACATGGTAATTGGTGTACAACCACTACCCTTCCCATTGGCTAATCAGCGAGATATGCAAATTAACTGCCAGCCAAGATGGTGACCGGCAGCCAGGCAGCTTGAAACTAACATGAGGCTTGCTTGCTTCAGTGACTGAGGAAACCAACGTTCCCCCGCCTGCTTTGCCGGCCTCTGAGCCTGCAGTTTAAGAAACATTGTAACAAATATAGAAGCTAAACAAAACCCCAGAAACCTGCTTTCAGTGAGGCTGGGATCTTAGAGCTGGAGTTATACAGTGTTTCGATTATAGAACCGAAACAAACCAGATACCTTCTTTCAGCAGCAGAAGCCTTAGAGCTGGAGCCAGAGCTAAAGCTGGCCCAGAATAAAAAAAAAAGAAAAAAAGAAGCAGTTGGGAGCTTCAGTCGGCCTGAAAACAGCCCTCAGCCCCTCACCCAGACTGGCCAGGCACCCCAGTGGGGACCCCCACCCTGAAGGGTGTGTGACCAGCTGCAAACAGCCATCATCCCCTCACCCAGGCTGGCCAGGCACCCCAGTGGGGACCCCCACCCTGATCCAGGACACCCTTCAGGGCAAACCAGCCAGCCCCACCCATGCACCAGGCCTCTATCCTATATAGTAAAAGGGTAATATGCCTCACAGCACCGGGATCAGCGGAGCCGAGAGGCCTCCCAGCACCGGGATCAGTGTGACAGGGGGCAGTGCCCAAACCCCCTCATCACCCTGCGGCTCTGTGTGTGACAGAGGGTGGTGCCCCAACTCCCCTATCGGCCCTACTCTGTGAGTGACAAGGGGGGGCTCCTCAACCCCCTGATCGGCCCTGCTCTGTGCATGACAGGGGGGAGCTCCCCAACCCCTTGATTGACCCTGCTCTGTGCATGACAGGGTACGGAGCCCCAACCCCCCTGATGGGCCCTGCTCTGTGCGTGACAGGGGGCAGCACCCCAACCCCCTGATTGGCCCTGCTCTGTGCATGACAGGGTATGGAGCCCCGACCCTCCTGATGGGCCCTGCTCTGTGCGTGACAGGGGGTGGCGCTGCAACCTCCCCATCGACCCTGCCTTGAGTGTGACTGGGGGCGGTGCCCCAACCCCCCAATCGGCCCTACCCTGCTCTGTGCATGACAGGGGAAGGCGCCCCAACTCCCCAATCAGCCCTGCTCTGAGCCCAACCAGGGGCTGCACCTAGGGATTGGGCCTGCCCTCTGCCACCCAGGAGCAGGCCTAAGCCAGCCGGTCGTTATCTCCCAAGGGGTCCCAGACTGCGAGAGGGCACAGGCCGGGCTGAGGGACCCCTCCCCCCCCCCCCCGAGTGCACAAATTTTTGTGCACTGGGCCTCTAGTTATTAATAAAATTATTAATTTTTGATACTAAGTCTTCAAAATATGGAGTATAATTTACATGTACAGTGTACCTCAATTCACAGTAGCCATGTTTCAAGTGCTCAACTGTTATTATTGCAAGACACTTATCTTTTTTGTTTAAGTTTTGTGAAAGTTATACTTTCATTGATGTCCATTGCTTAAGTAAGCATAAGCTGCTTGTCTGAGTCTGTTGGGGTTCCTATAACAAAATATCACAAACTGGAGGGGCAGGAATGGAAAATAAACAACAGGAACTTATTTCTCAAAGTTCTGGAGGCTGGATGTCCCAGATCGGGGTGCTGAGGGCCCTCTTCCCCACAGACCTTTCATTGTGTCCTCACATGGTGGAAGAGCTGGGGGACTCTGTGGGGTGTCTTTTTTAAGAGCATTAATGCCATTCATGAGGGCATCACCCTTAGGACCTAATCACCTACCAAAGGCCCCACTTCCTAATACCAACATGTGGGACTTTAGGATTTCAACATATTCATTTGGAGGGGGTTGGGGGGATACACAAACATTCAAATCATAGCCGTGCTCAAACAAAACAATGTAATCGGCCACTATCATTTACCCCAACCATTCCTCTCCAGCCTGAGCAACCAATCCCAGCTCTGCCTCACATGAACTCCCATGACCTTGGACAAGTGGCCACTTCACCAGTGAAGGTCACAATTTCCTTATCTATATGTAAATCACTTGAACTAGAAGCACCACAATCTCTACTTTCATCCACACCTGACTCTCTCCCATTGTGCAGGTCTGTCTCCAAACTTCCCCTTTTTATAAAGGTACCAGTCAGATTGCCTTAGGGACTCACCTACTCCAGTTGACTTCATCTTGACTAATTACATCTTACTTCCAAATAAGGTCACTCTGAGATATAGGGGGTTAGGACTTCAATATATGAATTTGGAGGAGGGTTGATTCAACCCACAACAGATAATATAGACCCGTGGTCAGCAAACTGCGGCTCTTTGGCCCCTTGAGTGTGGCTCTTCCTAAGCCTTAGGAGTACCCTAATTAAGTTAATAACGATGTACCTACCTATATAGTTTAAGTTTTAAAAATTTGGCTCTCAAAAGAAATTTCATTGTACTGTTGATATTTGGCTCTGTTGACTAAAGAGTTTGCCGACCACTGGTATAGACCCACAATGGACTGTGGTGATGCCTCTACAAGCCTAAAACCATCAAAGGTTGCCAGCAAACCACCGGGAGCTGGTGAGAGGCATGGAACAGACTCTTCCTCACTGCCCTCAGAAGGAACCAACCCTGCCAACACCTTGATTATGTACTTCTAGCCTTCAGAACCGAGAAAACACATTTCTGTTGTTTAAACTGCTCAGTTTGTGGTACCTTGTTCACAGCAGCCTAAGCAAATTAATCCAATGTCCCTCTGGAGCCTGAGATAATGAAGACTCCCATCTTGCAGCTATGCCGGGTGGGACTCACAAACTTTTCAGTGGGCCAGGAAAGGGCTACCAGGGGATCCTCTGTGCTTTGGCCCAGAGTGACACAGGCTGCTTCTGCTCAAAGGCTGTTGGCCAGCACCAGTCCTCTAGGTCCTAACTGCAGGTCTGGAAAACACGGAAAATGAGCATCACCATGTCTGCCACCCTTTCCAACAGGGACCCTCCCCAGAAAGCACAATATTTCCTTGAACAATAGAATAGCTTTGCTGGGTGGAACTACATAGTCACTCAGCCCTCCTTTCTGTAAATTTCAGGGGAGTTAGATGAGGTATTGAGGAATTGAGGTATGGAGGAGTGAGAGTTCCATGCAGGTTTCAGCTCATGTCAGATGACCTTTATAATCGAACTGCCATAGTTATAACTGGCTGTCAAGAGCATTACACCAAGATAGACTTGGGTCTGAATGAGTTGAGATCGATGAATAGCAATTGCTCTGGGGAAATGATGAGAGAGAAAGAGGGTATATATACCAAGCACTTGCCCCTCCACTTTTAGGGGAGCAGGCATGGATAATGAGGCAATATGTATTTCTGGGTCAGCATAGAAAAGGGGTCAGAATGCCTGATTTTAGGCCTCAGTCCCAAATAACATGATAAAATCCTTCCCCTGATAATGATTTTCAAACTGCTTTTACTTATGTTACCTTACATGGTATCCTCAACATTCTTGGAAGGCACACATTTTAGATGAAAAGGTGGGGGGTTCACAGAGGTTAAGTGATTTTCCTGAAGTCATGCAGGAGGAGTGGCTTTCAAATCCAGGTTTGGAGCCTACATTTCTCAGGGCTCCTCCCAGGGGCCTCCCATTATCCTGGGCCAGAGGTTAGTGTCATTACTGATGGACAAACTTCCTGGTCTCAGTTTTAGAAAGATTTTTAAGACCGAAGGAAACGCTTCGCTCAGCAGCCCATTGGTAAGGTACTTCACACAAGTACTGTGCAGGAAGTTCTAAAATGACTGAAACCAGGAGTTGGTGGCCATTATTTCTCTTAGGACTCACCAAGGTATTGTTGGATCTGCAGGGTGCACGGTTAAAGTGCTTTTGTTCTGATGTATCTGATAGGGCAGCACTTGAAAGCACACCAGAGACGCGTTGCTCCAGAATTTAACAGATAGGCCAGTGTAGAAATGTAACTGTGCAGAAACTCCATTTCTTTTAGGTTAATCCTCACCCGAGGATATTTTTTCCATTGGTTTTTAGAGAGAGTGGAAAGGAGGGGGAGAGACAGAGAGAGAGAAACATCAATGTGAGAGAGACATATCACTTGGTTGTCTCCTGCACATGCCCCATTAGGGCCAGAGCTCAAGCCTGCAACTGAGGTAAGTGCCCTTGACAGGAACGGAACACGGGACCCTTCAGTCCACAGGCCAATGCTCTATTTACTAAACCAAACCGGCTAGGACAAAACTCCATTTCTTGTAAAATTTCTTTTTCCTTTCTGTCCATCCTCTCCCTTCCTTAGTCATAAGCCCTTAGGACATCAGATTCTGGTCCATGTCAACCTGTCTTAAGAACAAAGGCTCAGGTCTGTTGACCACAGAAACAGAGTGGTCACGCTAAAGATAACATCTTGACTTCAGTTGTGTTTCAGCCCCAGGTCCATGAAAGTTGGCCCTACAGACCACACCCTCATGAAACCAGACAGAACAATGCCATGGCTAACATCAGGACCTGATACAATGATCCACTACTCCCGGCCCTGGCCGGGTAGCTCAGTCGGTTAGAGCATCATCCCGATACACCAAGGTTGCAGGTTCAATCGCCGGTTAGGGCATCCACATACCTAGGTTGTGGGTTCAATCCCCAGTTGGGGCACAAACCAGAGGCAACCGATTGATGTTTCTCTTTCACATCCATAGAATAATTTTAAAAATAATCAACTTCTCCCTACCCTGGCTGCAATCAGTGGGGCCCACAACCCCAACTCCTTTAGCCTTCACGATTAATGATCCCCATATATAACCCATCCTCTGGAAGCCACTGGGCAACCAGGTCTTTGAACAACTTAGCTTACTTGTGTCTCCGGGCTTGGCACCATTTCCTCAACTAGTAAACTCTTACTTTCTTGGCTGCAAACTCACTCCTGTTTGCATTTGATTGGGCTCTGATGCACACAGGCAAAGGAACCCCTTTAGTCCCACATCAGAATCATACATGCAGGCTCCAGGCTATGAGGTAGTCAGGTAACACGATCAGGTAACATTTCCCTCCTGAAAACATGGGTAGCATGAGAAAGATGATTAAAGTGGTTCTTTTAAGATGACTCTTTAATTGCAAAATGACAATATCCCAGCATCTCTGCCTCACAGAGTTTAGGGAAATGTTTAGATAGTGTTTGTGTGTCCTAAGAGGAAGGCTGGTACATAATTGCAAATTATTACCACTTCTGCAGGTCATGCTGACAAGATTATCTCCCAGCAGGCTGGCAATCAGAGATCTGCTTCTAATCCGGTGGGTTTTCACAGCTGGCCACCTTTTTCTTTATTCCAGGATAAAATAGAAATTAGTGTTATAGACCTACGCCTTTCCCTTTCAGGAACCATTTATCATATCAAAGCCCATTTGTCTGTGTACCAGCCTAACACAATTAGGTGAACAGAGTTCTAGGAGAAACCCACAGCTGCCCGAGAGACAAGTAATCACAAAACACAAAGCTTCATCGCAGCAGCTTCCATCTAAATACAGTTTTCAAAATGTGGCAGCTAAGAGGCAGTGTAAGGGGAGAATTTCCAGGGAACCACCTATAATGCTCATAATGCTTAGTCTGAAACAGGGGCTTAAATTCCCAATTCTTTGATATGGTAGGAAAAGCCCTGTAATGTCTGGCTCTTCTCTCCTCAGCCCTTCTCAGGATGCAGCATGCCAGACCCAGTGCTAAATGCATTCCAAGCAACATTTCATTTAATCCTCAAAACAACTCTTCAATAGGTATAACTATTACTGCCATTTTCCAGTTGAGGAAACTGCAGTTCAGAGAGGTTAAGTAATCTGCCCAGGGTCACACAGCTAGAAAGGGGCGAAGCTCCCTGAATCCAAACACTCTCCACTCTTACAGATCATATTATCATGGGCTACATACACTTTGTGCTTGGGTCTGGGAATTGTTAGAGAAAAAATTATTGTGACATTTGTTAAATGGTTAGGAAAAACTGATTCAAGGCTATTGCAATAGGTGTCAAAACTATCCCAATGGGGAGAGAGATTGGGCTCAGCTCCAAATACTGCAGACAGCCAGGGAGTCATAGCCACCTAGTGGAGTGTGGAGGGTCAGTGGATGAAAAATTACTAAGACACATGGGAGGATTCTTGCTGAAGGCAGGTCAAGGACTTATACATCAAAGGTGGAGGGATGAGGAGCTTGATCAGGGACCAAGGATGGGCAGGATCCTCACTAAACTGACTTAGCAGGGTTCTTGGTAAAACTGAGCAGAGGCAAGCCAAAAACAGGCCAAGGACCAAGGTGGGGGCTTAATGGAAGAGAGGCTCCAGGGAGCCTGACTAAAGTTTGGTCAAGAGAATCTTTGTCAAGAAACTGAAGTGAACACAGCAGGCGACTCCTGCCCTCAAGGGGTGAGGGTCTGTCACGGCTGCCCACAGTGGGACCCTCTCTGGGGTTTCCTTTCCTTTCATCAATATTCGACCAGGATGGTAGAAGGTGAAGGTGGTGGTAGGTAGTGGAGATGGGAAGTGATGAGAGAAGGTGTGGCAGCTCTGTGGGTAGGTGAGGTCAGGACCTGCCTAGCATAATTCATTCATCCCTGAGAGTGGGAGGCAGCCAGCCCAGGGCTGTGTTTTGGTCTCAGCTCCCAATATCCCTTGGAGTCTGTCTGGCCCTTTCTCCCTGGCTGTCTTGTCCTGGGTATGCCCTCTAACCTTGACCTACCCCTACCTTGCTCTTCCTGATGAAGAGCTTACCATGAGAGAAGGGAGACTGGGGAGAACATTTCCTGCTTGATTCTACTGGATCTTAGCAGTCCTGCATTCCGGGTTCCAGATGAACCCACATCCCAGCCCACTGGGTGGAGGGAGCACACAGACAACGCACACACTTGTGTGTTCGCTCACTCAGCCAACACTTAGTGAGCATCTAGCACCTGAGAGGACTTGTGCTAAGTGCTAGCAAGATACAGAGATGGATGCGACATTCATTGGCAAGTTCAGCAATCAGCACAGCTCACAGTTTGTTTAGATGTTTGTATAAGAAATCATGATAGAAGCCGAGACTTGGACAGCTTCCTAGGAGAATGTAATCATGACAATCACGTGGGGAATGCTTACTATAAGCCCACATTGTTCTAAGAATGTTGTTACCAATACACAACAATCCTATGAGGTAAATCCTGTTACGAGGCTCCTTTTAAGAGGAAGCTTAGGGAGATGATCTTGTCCAAAGTCAGAGTGACAAAGTAGGGAAGCCAGGACTGAAACTCAAAGCTGGCACTCCCAACAATGGACAGACAACATGCTGTGGAAGTACTGGAACCTCCACCGCAGCATTGTGCCAATGGGTAACTTACGACGGGCACTCAGATCTGGGAGGTTCAGTTCCACCTGGGGGTCAGACGAGCATAAAAACCCACTCAATCTGATCACAAAACAGAAGCAGACAATGCCTGGACTTAGTAGACATTAGGGAACCTGAGCCATTACTAGCAGCAATTGAGTTCTCAAAAGCTCACATTGTGCTGGAAAATGCTTCTCTCTCCTCTGATGCAACACTTCTCAGGCCTCACTGTGAGCACCACTCACCAGGGAGGCTTGGTCACATTCAGGTTATGATTCAGCAGGCGTGGGGTGGAGCCCGAGGCCCTCGCTCCTCACAAGCTCCCAGGATGCAGATGCTGTTAGTCTGTAGACTTCATTTGGACAACGAAGGCTCTGGAACAGTGGTGCTCCAAGTATGGTTCCTGGAATAGCAGCAGCAACATCACCTTTAGAAATGCAAATTCCCAGCCCCACCCCGGACCAGCTGAATCAGAAACTCTGGGATAGAGCCCAGCAATTGGTGCTTAACAAGATCTCCAGGTGATGGAAATGCACCCTGAAGCTTGAGAACCACTCATTGGGACAGCAGTGTACAGTGGGGCCTTGACTTACGAGTGTCCTGACTAATGAGTTTTTTGAGATACCAGCTGTCTCTCAGCCGATTTTTTGCATTGAGTTGACAGAGTAATTTGAGTTAACGATCTCCTTAACGAGCTCGGTCTCTGAACGAATTAAACTCGTAAGTCAAGGCCCCACTGTATTCTCCTCTTTGCTACTTCATATAAGGGTTCTTGTTTGTTCTTGTGGTGGTGGGTTTTTTTTTTTCTGCTGGAGACACTTCCAGATGAGGGAAGAAATCCTGATATACTTGCTACATGCACGGGAGTGGAGGGGATGCAGAATCCCTTTCTGACAAATCCTCTCTCAGCAACTCAAAGATGGCAAATTGTGTGGTTGCATTTTTAAAACCACAGGTCAGATGCCAGATTCGTCTTTATCAAGATTCACCTTTAACCTGAGTTGTATAATTATCAAATATTAACAGCGATGTGTGTGTACATTATATAGGGTATACGCATGTGTTTATATATAGGGTGCCCCCCCCCAAATGAATACACACGCTTTGAATGATTATAAAGGCAGTGCTTATTAAAATATATTTCATTTTCAAAATTGAGCTCTGAGCTGTTAAAATGTGTAAACATTTTGGGGGACATTGTGTGTGTGTGTGTGTGTGTGTGTGTGTGTGTAGGCTTTGTACTACTCGATAGATTTATGGGGAAATATGCAATAATTAATTATAAGAAACATTTCCAACATCAAAATGTAACTACAACAACATAATAGAAATGAAAACTGCTTAATGTGTAGTATTACAGAAATACATCTCACCCTAATTAACACGATCTCAGTATTTGTTAGATGGAAGGTTATAATTTCTCAGTAAGGGTACAAACAAGCTTATGATCATAATTTTATGAGCCTTGAATTTAATTTCAATAGAAATTGAGATGTTTGTTTCCACTGTATCAAATTTGCCTCTGGATACTGGGAGTCTGTATTATTCAAGATGGAATAGGCTAAGTAGCACATAAATAGAAATTTCCTTTCATGCTCACAGCACATGTCCAGCATGGTGTGTGTGTGGGTGAAGGTGGGAGGAGTGCTCTGGCCCACCCCGTCACTCAGACCCGAGGCTAAGAGAGCTCTACCTTCTTGGGACACAGCTACCTCAGCCTGTGCTCTAGGATACTGGTGCAGGACAAAACCTGAAGACTTAGATGAGGCTTTTGCACTCTCTCATCACTTCCACTCACATTTCATTGGCCAGAATGAGTCTGGTGACTCTGCCTAGCTGCAAGGGAGGCTGGAAGAGTGGTCCTCTATATTTCCAGGAAACTAGAACTAGAGAAAAGAGAACTAGAAATTGGTGAACAATAGTAATGTCTCCACATGAAGCTCAAATATGTTGCATTTGAATACCTAATAAGAACCATAAGTAATAAAAATGGTCAACAATCAACAATAAGATATTTATAAATCAGCATGTGTGAAGCTGCCATTTATGAATAATTTATTACGTGCCAGGCACTGATTATCCTATTTTACATATATTATATCAACTGGTGCTAAAATAGCCTATGAAGTGGTCCCATTATTTAGCCAGTGTAAACCTCTAGCCAATCTGAGGCAGCATTTGAACCCAGTTCTGTCTGACTTCAGAGCACTCAGACCTAACCCATGTACAATACTCCCAGGTAACAATGCCAGTCTCCTCTCTATTCTTCAAAGCTCTCTCTGGTTACACATTGCCTTTCTGTGGACTGTTAGGGTTGCCAAAAGAGGAATGCATGAGGCCAAAGTGGTAAGGGATTATGAATTTATTAGGTCATCTGGAAAACCAGATGGGCTGAGCCCCAAAATGGTGCCAGCACCCAAAGATGGGGAGTCAGAGGTTTTTAAAGGACTCTAGGCCGGCTTTTTCTGGACAGAGAATTCTCTGTGCAGGTCCAGATTCTGGGAAACTCCGGAGGGGTGAGATAATGGTCTTAGCAAGTGGAATGTGGTCCAAGCAAATGGAATGTCCATTGTGAAGTGGCCTAAAGGTCAGTTCCCAGGGGAGGGGGTATCGATTCAATTATTTGACCAGACCTAACATGGACTACATAGTGATTTAAATCAGATGCTAGCAGGGGTAAACCCTAATCTCTGTAGGATCTTCCTTAGTGTTCTGGAATGAGTCCAGGAGTGCATCCAGGTAGGACTTTGTAAGGTCAGGTCCTAGCACAGCCTGAAGTCTTAGATGCTGATCTACTCTCATTTTCTCTTCTGTCCTACTGAGAGAGATGGGGGCCCTGGTTTTCTCCAGCAGCTAGAAGAGCCCATCATCTATGAAGGCACAATAAAGAAAATGCAAGTTGGAAACATTTAGCAGGATATAGACATGGAATGAAAAAGAGAGAAGGCTTCTTGTCAACTTTTACCTGGCAGTTCAAAGATAACCTTAAATGCAGCAAACATCTTGCCACCTTGCCCTCAGCTTCAGGTACAATTTCCTCCCCTTTCCCATGCAAATGATTCATGATCTCCAGTCACTTTTAGTTTTAATATCAGGCAAACCACATAAACCATTGTTGTTGTTTTTCTTGAATCCTCACCCGAGAATATGCTTTCATTGATTTCTAGAGAGAGATGAAGGGAGAGAGAGAAACATCGATGTGAGAGAGAAACATTGATAGGTTGCTTCCCATACCCTCCCAACCAGGGATCGAACCTGCAACCTAGTTACATGCCCTGAATGGGAATCAAATCCACAATCTTTTGGTGACTACAATGACGCTCCAATCAACTGACCCACCTGGCCAGGGCTAAACCATTATTTTAATAGGCAGAATATACATTACAAATAAAGTACATATGCCCAACTGGTGTGTCTTGGTGGTTGAGCATTGACCTATGAACCAAGATGTCCTGGTTCAATTCCCAGTCAGGGCACATGCCCAGGTTGTGGGCTCAACCCCCAGTAGGGGGCATGCAGGAGGCAGCCAATCAATGATTCTCTCTCATCGTTGATGTTTCTATCTCTCTCTCCCTCTCCCTTCCTCCTAAAAAATATTTTTTAAAAATAAAGAACATCTGAAGTCATATATATATATATGTATATATTAACTGGCTATCAAATGGACATTTACATAAATAGACATAAGTAGCATAAAAACCATGTTCAACAGGATCAAAATGCCACAGAATGCATGTTGACATTTGAATAAAATGGTTTTTACTCAAATCCTAGCTTCATCTACAGCTGCTCTGTGACACTCAGTTGTTTGCCTGCTGTCTGCCTCAGCACGTTCATCTGCAAAAGGAAAGAAAAGCATCTCTGCCTGGGAGGGTGGTTATGAGGATTAATGAAGCCCAACCATGCAAAGCAGTAAGCACACTCTCCCTCAATGCCTCACACACAGGCCCTCCAACTCACCCAACCGTGTGAGGAGGTTAAGAAAAGAAAGCTGGAACCCCTGGGGCTGCTGTGTGGAGGGTGCGATAGGGAACATTTGTACCTGTACTAAACAGGGCGTACATTTTAATCTCTGCACAAGGTCGGAGGAGGGCTTGCATTGTAGAGACTATAAACATCTCATTTTCCAGGAGGCCATACAATAGGGCTAGTCAGCTGCCCAGAGCCTATTTGGGGAACAAAATGTACATTGAACTATGAAGAAAGACAAAACAACATTAAAGGAAACCTGTTCTGCCTTTTATCCCGCCTCTAAAGCACGTCTGTATTCTGAATGACGAAGCAGGAAGGAGATACAGCCTGGCAGCCAGTGCCCTTTCCCAGAAGGATGACTCACCGCCCCAGTGAGTGTCCCAGGGAGACATGTTTATGAGGATGGCGACCTCGGAGAGCCTCTGGCTGCGCATGTTTTATGCTCTGTGTTATGCCCCCATGTAGATAAACTGAAGCAACTTCACGTTGAATGCACAGTCTCATAAAATTTCATAATAGCAGACACCATGCATATAACGTGTGTGTGTGTATATATATATATATCAATGGACGTGCTGTGGTCTGGTAACCTAGCCAGAATTCCAGAAAACAGATTGTGGCCACAGCCCACACTGCCTCTTCCTCAGTAGAGAACCCAGCACTCTCTAGAGCCCTGGAGGTGCCTACAACATCTTGCACCCGCCCCCTTCACCCCCCCCAATGCATACACCCCACTGCCCACAGCCGCTAGAAGTTGATCCTAGAAAGCCAGCCAGTCCTCCTCTCTCACTTCCTTTATGAAAGGGCCACAGTGTACCCTAGCAGTGTTATCGCCCACTACTAGGCCCGCCCTTTCTTTAATCAAAGCCAGCTTCTTTCTACAGGACTCTCCATGGCTTTTATTCTTCTGTGTCTCTTCTTCTAGATTAGAATGAACGTTACCTCCCCCTCTAGCCCATCAAAATCCTTCCTCTTTTTCAAAGCCCAGTTGAAATGTTTTCCTATATCTATAGTTAGTAAAAAACAAAACAAAATGTATTAGTTACCTAGGTACTGAGGCCAAAGCAATGGAGAAAAGACCCCTTCCCCCCCCCCCCCCCACTCCTGGAGCTTAGAATTTACCGGAGGGAGACAGAGAATTAGGGAGAGCTCACAGATCATCGAGTGATGAGTGCTATGAAGAAAAACAAAGCAGATGAAGGAATAAGGAATAACAGTATTTTAGATACTATCTGGGGCAGCAGCAGCAAGCTTCTCTGTCAGATGTTCTTTTATTCCCAGGGAGAAATAATTTATCCTTCCCCTACAAGCCTACCCATTGCACTACCCCAAGTGCCTGAAACAAAACACCAGTTCAGATTGGTGTCAGCGGGGATTATGGGGGCAAAAAGAACTCTGTGACCAAGTACATCAGAGGAAAGTGGGGCTAACCAAAGTCTGGAAACGTTACCATGTTAACAGATTGTATGTCTGTGAGAGGTAGTAATCAAATGCAGCCTTTCAAAATGTATTTGACATTAGCGCCCTCCCACAGGGCACGTCACAGGTCTAAGGTTGCTTAGATCACATTTTGGAAAGTATTCTATTTCTCCTTCCACAATATTAACTCTGTAAAGACAGGCATGGCATCCAATCACTGTGTCCAATACATAACTCAATACAGCTCATCCTGTGTAACAGGCATAAAGAAAAAGGCACTTATGTTTGCTAACAGCTTATTGTCTTGGGTAAATAGAAAGGCCTATTTCAAATCCCTCACTGTTGTGATGGGAGGTGGGTAAGAGCAGGTGCCTATTGGGGGTAACGTGAGCTTACATTTTTTTTTTTTTTTTTTTTGTAAAAGAAAGGAATTAGTGACACTGGCTTCTAGCCTTCACTCCTCAACAATACCCTGAGAAGAAGCCTCTAGAAAAGCGGTTCTCAACCTGTGGGCCACGACCCCTTTGGCGGTCGAACGACCCTTTCACAGGGGTTGCCTAAGACCATCCTGCATATCAGATATTTACATTACGATTCATCACAGTAGCAACATTACAGTTATGAAGTAGCAACGAAAATAATTTTATGGTTGGGTCACAGCATGAGGAACTGTATTTAAAGGGCCAGAAGGTGGAGAACCACTGGTCTAGAATGTTCCCCCAAGCATGTGTTTAACCCGGAAGACATTGTACCCTTTGTGGAGGTCTTGAGCAGATACTTCCAAGAAGGTTGCAGGAGGGAAGGAAACTCAGAATTGCAAACCTGCCTATGCTAATACGGTAGCCACTAGCCACACATGGCTATTTAAATTACCTAAAAGCATATAAAATGTAAAATTTAGTTTCTTAGTCACACTAGCCACCTGTCAAGTGCTCAATAGCCATATTTGGTTAGTGGCCACCATATGAGAAAGCACAGATATAGAGAATTCCCGTCACTGCAGAAAGTTCCATTGGACAGTGACGCAAGAAGTACAGTCCTCCAACATCAGATCTGAAATTACTCCACGACAACCCACATTCTTTCCTGCTTCCATGAAAGACCTCAAGTAAGGACCAATGCCCACCCTCTCTCCCCCAACAAGAGTCGTGTGTGTGGCCATCTTCAGACAAAGAGCCATAGGAAAAGCCAGCGGTTAGCATCAAAAGGACAGCATCTTCTCAAAGGGCCTGTCCTTCTGTCTCAGGTCTGTCTGTCTGTCTGTTGTGCCCGCCCCCTCCCCCCCTCCCGGAGTACTGATTACCCCAGATACACCAGGAGGCTGCACGCCAGAGTGTAATTCCCGTGAACAGAGCACAGATGGCATGGTTTTCCTTGAGGTATAAACAATGGTCTGGATAAGGTACCAAGCCAGGTAAGTGGTGGAGTCTGGATCTGGAGAGGGATGTGAGTTGCCATCTCCCCTCACCAATCCATAAAAGCAGGAGTTTAACCAGGGTTGGGTTGTGGGCAGACCGGAGGCCAGGGTGAGGACACGGAGGGTAACTCCCTGTGGAGTGGAGTCTGTGCTTCCTCCACAGACACTGAGCTTCCCCATGCACTGGAAAACCTTAAGCCAATTTCACGACTAATTCACAGGCTAATTGAGACCAGACTGTGCCTCATTGTGAGGCAGAGTTACAGCATTACACCATTACGTACATCCTAGGCCGAGCCTTCATTTAGATCACAAATTTCCCAGCACAGTTGTTATTGGTAATTAAACCTACTTGATTGTTCCATTTCACAGAGATTCCATGACAGTAAAGAAATTAAACATAACTAATCTTTAGCTCATTTCTAAAGGTGTACGGAAATGAGAACCGACAACGGTATAAAATATGTGAATGATGCACCCCCATCATTTTTTGTCAGTTTTTAGCAGGCTTGGCTCATGGAAGCTCAGAGATTTGAGACACTTTAATCCACAAGCATATATCTGTTTTACTGTAACGCAATAAAAATTAAGCATGGATGGAAAACAGCATGAATTACTTTGAAAAAATCACATTTACAGCACCCAGATATAAATTCCCAGCAATTGACATGTTTGTAATCCCGGGCAGTTCTAGAAGCATTTTCCCTCTAATCTGTGTCTAACCTTTAGTGCCCAGGCCACACCTGCTGTCAGAAATTAAGGTCACTGACTTCTTGGCTTCAGTGTCTATCTAGACTTCCTGGGACTGGCTGATTTCCTCTTCTATTTTTTTTTTTTTTCAGATTCCAGTTCTATTTCTTCCCCTTTAAAGTGTAGACATAATAAGAATCACCCAAGGGTCTGGTTGCAAATGCAGATGCATGGGCCCCACCTGTGTCAACATCCCTGAGGCAGCAGCCCAACAACCAATATGTGTAATCGGCCCCCAGGAGATCCTTGTACAGACTAAAGTCACTCACTGCCACATGTGACACCAAAGCTCTGGAGTGCAAGAATTAACTGTCACGTGTCCCTATATCTCCAGCATCCAACTCCATGCCTAGCCAAGAATGGTCATCAATGGGAGAACATACTGACCCAAACTGATAAGTTCTTTCCTTTTTCCAATGGGTCTTAAAAAAAAAAAATCAAAGATCACATTATGTAGGGATCTATCTGCTCCAGCCTATTTTCTACAAAATAATCCACTCACCTTTCCTGAGACAGACCTGCCCACATTGCCAACTCCAAAGACCAGAAAGAAAGATGGTTCCAATGCTACCAGGAATGGCGCTTCCTTGTGCTGGTGGCCACCATCTGCCCTTCCCTCTGGGGCAAGGAGGTGGCTTATGTCCTCAACATCAAATGTCTCTCTTGGAGCTCTTAAACTAGTGTCTTTAACTTTTACAACAGAATCACCTAGAAGCTTGCTCAGAAATACATGTTCCTGGGTGAATTTCCACCCTGAGATAAGTACCCACCTGGTCAGATTTGGGGCACTGAGTTGTCTGTGTATCCCCCAGATGATTTTGATGCGGAGGACCCTGACCTATTCTTGGAGAAATTCCTGTTTAATTCCAGTCCTCAAAAAACTCCCTCAACTTCCCCTCCTCAAAAGGTGGGAATGCTATACCCCTTTAGTGCTCTCTGATTTGGCAGGATGTGTGTGTGTGGGGGGGGGGGGGGCGGAGTAGATGGAGGATGAATGCCCAACCCAGCAATTATAACCATTATACTCTGATGGATGTGATACTTAATATGAAAGCTCTTCCCTAAGACTGCCCTCCTGTAAATTGAGGAAGGAATGGGGGAAACTCACATTTCTTGAGCATTAGAAAATAATGCTAAGGGCTAAGTATTCCTATTCTCTTACCATCTCTCCACAGCCCATCTAAACCTCACCATGTATCCCCAGGCAGAATTAATTGCTGGCCTGCTGCACCTTTCTCCCAGAGCACTTAGCCCCTTTCCTGGATTAGTGCATTTCTCTGGCATTCAAGCTAATGGTCTGCTGTAGGTCTTTTCCTTAGACATCCTTTGCTCTAAGGCAGGTTGGAGTGTCTTTATCTCGGCAGCACCCAGGCTTGGCTGTAAGGTGCTACTTAAATAAAGGTTCCAGGTGGATGGACTGCAGGTAAGGCCCACCTTGGCCCATAGGAGCAGCTTCTTTGAGAGAGCTGCACAGCGAGGTGTTGGCCTTTCATGCTGCCCTGAACCTTTTTTATAGCTGTGCTTCTCTTCAACCCATTTTCTAGAATTACGTCACTACCAACACGTCTGTGTACAAAAGCTACAGAGATGAGTAATTTTCCCTAAAGACATTGCCCATTAACTGTGAAGCCTGTGTTGCTTTGCAGGTTTGAAGATACATGCACACATATACATGTATGTGTATATACCATGTATATAATCTTATTATGATGCATTTCACCTTGTATAGTTCCATGTGCTATGGCTCCCAGCCTTATAAACCCCATAGAACCTATGTATTTTTACAGCAGTCTTTCTAATCTTGAAAGAAAATGCTGTGCATATGGCCTTGGTACACAGCAAAGTATCTCTATCCTGCCTTTACATTAAGACCATCCCCTGCTACACTCTGAGTTTCCGACATCAGCAATATGGGGATTTTTCAGAAGGTATGAAGCATCTTTTTCTAGTTCCTTGAGCCCAGACTTTTGGGAGAGCCCTCTGTTTAGCTCCAGTCTCTCCCTACTTCCAATCCACCCACCCCGATTCCATAGAGATCTTCCTGAAAACCCAGACTTGTTATCCCCTCTTTAGGAAGAAGGTCAGCCTTCATCTTGAGGATGCTTCCAAAGCCTTTGCACCTGTTTCCAGGGCTCTACTGGCCCCTCTGAGCAAGACTCTTCACTCATGCTTGGCTTCCACTGTTCCCTCTGCCCAGAAAGCCATCTCCCCCACTTTGGCCTCTTGAAATCCCACCTATTCCTCAAAATCTACCTGCGTGCCAGCTGCAGCTCAGTGGGTGGGATCAACACCTGGCTCCAGAGTTCCCCTGCTGTGTGACCATGGGCAAGGCGCTCGGCTACCCTCAGCCTCAGTGTGCTGTTCTTCAAATCGAGGACTCAATCAAAGGATGCCTAAAAGACAAGGAAATAAAATCTCCAGAAATAATTTTTAGTCCCCAATTCAGTCCTCTGAACCACTTCCCCTTCCCTTCTCATACAGAGCTGAGAATGCACTGTGCATTACTAGACTGAGTCATGTTTACTATAACCCCAATAGATTAAGAGGTCTTAAGGGTCAAGGCGTCACATTTTAGACATGCCTAGCACATAGTAAGTATGCAATGGATATTAGAGGAAGGGTTCATTTATCTCCTTCTCATTCATAATCAGAGCCATATAATTCACAGGCCAGTTGCTTCGGAGAGGTGATGTTGAAACAAATGAACTCAGAGGTCAGGATGATGTAACCTTGAACCCTAGCTGTGTAAACTTAAAAAAGACATTTTTTATTTCCTAATTTGGAAAGTGGGAATGTTAATGCCGCTCTAGAAATAACCCGACTTCGTAGGGTTGCTCAGAGGATGAAGTACACAAATGTGGGTGAGGTGCCATCATTGTTATTATTAGGCTGTCATCAAGCTTTTGGTTTGGGCTCACGCCTTGGCAGACTCACTAGGGGAACATCTAAGCTCAGTGGTTATAGAGATCTTGGGAAATGTGGCCCAACTGTCCCACCACCCAGGGCCGCACTTTGCATTTCACAGTCCCTAGGCCATTTGGTTTTAGGAACCCCTTCCTCCATAAACTAATAATAATAATAAAATAAATTCTATGTTATGACTGTATTGGTATAAAGATGAATGTAATCAGGCTGGATTTATTATTTTATATTGCTTATTATTATATTAATTTTCTTCTGCTTTTAAAAGAAATTAAAATGAGAACATTATTATGGGTTCCAGGCATTGCACCTCCTGTACAGGACAGAGAAGTCAGCCTGGCCTTAAGTCTCTGAAGTCTGACCTCTGAAGTGTCAGCTCCAACCAGGCTCCCTCTCACTGGCTCTTCTCAAGCCACTCCTCTCGGGTCTGTGCACACCATGGAGTCTTCACACAAATTTGTCCTTCTTCCTAGAACTCTCTCCTCTGCCCCTTTCCCTTGTTTACTTTCCACACATACAGAAATCTCCTATGCACACATCAGTGGTCCTGACCCCCCATTTCTGATCCAGCAGCTCTGGGATGAGACCCTGGAGTCTGTATTTTAACAGCACCCGAGTGGTGCTGATGCTGTGGTCCTGAGCTAACTACACTCTGGAGACAGCTGCCTTGGAGGTCTGCTCTGTTTCCATTCTCTCCGGTAAGCCTTCTCTGATCTGATTTGGTCACGTTCCTCCCACAGATGCTCTCCAAGGACTGAAGGCCTCTGCTTTATCTATGTCATTTTCTGCTTCCCGTCTCTGTCTCCCATTTGACGGTAAGCTCCACGTGTGTTTTTGCCAGCTGTGGGATTTGTACCCAGCACACAGTAGGTGCTCAGTAAATGCGTGTGACCGCTGTTCAGAAAAATGGAACCGACTTAACCTCCTAACAACAGTAAACACGAGTGTCAGAATCCTCTCAACTCACCAGCACTGCATTTTCATTTTTTCTCTCCTTTTTTTACAATTTTCAGTTTCAGAATTCCTCACATGCCCATTGTTCCAAGGGCAGAGCAAGGAGCGGGGCAGAAACCGCTTCCCGAGACCTGGAAGGCCCTGCACTAAGCCCCGCCCTCACGTGTCGTCCCGCCCGGATTCTCCGCCTACGGCGCCAGACCCCGCCCACTTCCCCACGCTCCGCCCCATCACCGTCTCTGGACTTAGGCCCCGCCCCATCACCGACTCTGGACTTAGGCCCCGCCCCATCACCCTCTCTGGACTTAGGCCCCGCCCCATCACCCTCTCTGGACTTAGGCCCCGCCCCATCACCGTCTCTGGACTTAGGCCCCGCCCCATCACCGTCTCTGGACTTAGGCCCCGCCTCCTGTCCATCCCTAGGCCTCGCCCCTCGCCCCTCCCCAGACCAACTGCCTCTGCGCATGCCCGGCCGCCCAGAAACTCTGAGGAGTCACCGGCTGGAAACAAACTTTCACGGAACAATGTCGCGACCCTGTCCTCCGGAGACAGTCAGGTAAAGCCTCCCCGGCCCCTGGCACGCTGAGCCGGCCTTGATCGGGGCGGGGCCGAGCTGATCGCGGGCCGCGGGTCGTAGGGGCCTTTTACCCGCGATTGCTTTTGCCGAGCCCGCACTCGAGGCCCTCACCTCCTTGGCCGCCGGCAGGGTCCAGGGACCTCTGCATCTTCTCCGGCCCCGGACGGAGCCGGGCTCTGGCATCTTGAGTTAACACCTGTCATCATGGGTAGTCCCCACCCCCCTTCCCCCAAGGCGTTCCCTGCCCAGCCGCTCACCTCTTCTGCTCCAGGCGTCTCCAGAGTTCGACCTCTGGAAACCCAGCCCGCAGCTGGCAACCCAGGGTTCAAGTCCCCCGGTGGCTACTCCCAGTCGTGGCCTTGGGTCTCAGTTACGTAACCTCTCTGGTTCTGGACCAGATTAGGCGCTCACCTCGCCGGGCTGGTGTGAGGATGAAAAGAGAAAAGCAAGGCAAGAGTGTGGGGATAAGCCCATGCTCAGAACAGGGTGGCTGCTACTTTTTTGTTGGTGTTTTTATGGTGATTATTCCCAGGATCAGCCCCTAATGTGGACAGACACATTTTTGCAGACTTAGCATCTGCTGGACCCTCTGATTAGTTCTGGGGCCTCTTAGAAGCCACACTGGGCAGGCCCGTTTCCTCTTCTGGATGCCTCCCTGGCGTTCCCAGCACTCTGACTCCTTTCAAGCCTTTGGTCGTTATTTTGCAGTTCACTGTGGTTATCCAACCACTTTTAGGGGGCATCCTGCCAGTAGAAAGAGGCATAAAATAGCAAACAGCTTCCACAAACAACTGCGCATTTAATGATGGAGACATTTATGACAGTAGTCATCATTCATAGGCCACTAGCTGAGTACCAGCCACCGTATATGAGTTATATCATTAAATCCTCATACATACTTTCAAACATGTCACAGATGAGGGAAGGGGAGCTCAGAGAGGTCATGCCTAAGCATTTTGAAACCTGTTCTAGCTGACTTCCACATCTGATTTTGCCCACTCTGCAAAACTGCCTTTCCCATAGAAAAATTACAATTAAACTGTTAGTTTTTTGGGTTGTCAATAACAATGTGCCACAAACTGGGTAGCTTACAAAACAGAAGTTTATGCTCTCGCAGTTGTGAAAACCAGAAGTCCAAAATCAAGAACCTGCCAGGTTCTAGGGGAGGACCCTTCCTGGCCTGTGGCAGCTTCTGGTGTTCCTTCGCTTCTGGCAGCGGCACATCCAGTCTCTGCCTCTGTCTTCACCTGGCCTTCTTTCTTGTGTGTGTATCTGTCTCTCTGTGTCCGCTCCTCTTTTTATAAGGACACCAGTCATTGGAATTAGGGTCCACCTTAAAACCAGGATGGTTTCATCTTGAGTCCTAAACTAATTACATCTACAGAAATTCTGTTTCCAAGTCAGATTTGTGGCTTAGGGAGGACACTATTTAACCCACTACACAAACCAGCAACAAAATACACCGTTCAAAGGGACCAAAACAAATTCACAGTCATGGATTCAGGGCACCATTTGTGGTCATAAATCCCAATACTTGTATATTCTCAAAGTGTGTTCCCCTGGTCTGCAACATCACCATCACTTGGGAGTTTGATATAAATGCTAACTCTCAGGCTCCACCCCACACTTACTGAGTCACAGTTTGGGGTGGGCCCAGCAAACCCTCTAGGGCAGTGGTTCTCAACCTTCCTAAGGCCGCGACCCTTGAATACAGTTTCTCATGTTGTGGTGACCCCCAACCATAAAATTATTTTCGTTGCTACTTCATAATTGTAATTTTGCTACTGTTATGAATCGTAATGTAAATACCTGATATGCAGAATGTATTTTCATTGTTACAAATTGAACATAATTAAAGCATAGTGATTAATCACAAAAACAATATGTAATTATATATGTGTTTTCCAATGGTCTTAGGCGACCCCTGTGAAAGGGTCGTTCAACCCCCAAAGGGGTCACGACCCACAGATTGGCGACCCACAGGTTGAGAACTACTGCTCTAGGGGATTCTGTTGCTGTTAAAGTTTGGGAACCACTGTTATAAAGCAGTTGAATATTTGATAACAGTTGAGTATTTGATAAAAGGAATGCTTGATAACATGACATATAAGGGCCAGATTAAGGGAAAGTTCTTAACTTTACAATGATCTGACCTTACAATGACTTATTTAGCAAACCTGTCTTATATTTATGGATTTTGATAATTAACTACTGCATTGTTAAAAAGTATTTTACCATAATTTAAATTTAGTTTTCAAATGAACTTGTGTACTAAACTGTGTTCTTAGTACATAGTTCCACCCCTCACCCATGGGGGATACGTTCCAAGACCCCCAGGAGATGCCTGAAACTGCAGATAGTACCAAACCATATATATATATTATAATGGTTTTTCCTACACAGAGTAAGAGATTAACAACAATGATACAATAGAATGATTATAACAATATACTGTAATAAAAATTATGTAAGTGTGGTCTCAAAATATCTTATTGTACTGTACTTACCTTTTCCCTTATGGGAAGCACTTTACATATTCTCTTTGGCATATCAGAATTGCCAGCATCATTACTCTTGTGCTTTGGGACCATTGTTCAAGTAACCCTTATATTACTTGAACACAAGCATTGCATCTGATCACGAGAAGGCTACTAAATGACAATGGGCAGGTAGCATAGACAGCTTGGACACCTGGATAAAGGAATGACTCATGTTCCAGGTGGGATGGAGTTGGGCAGTGCAAGATTTCATCACCCTACTCAGAACAGCGCATACTGAAAACTTATGAATTGTTTATTTCTGGAATATTTAATTTAATATTTTGGACTA
This sequence comes from Myotis myotis, assembly GCF_014108235.1. NCBI lineage: Eukaryota > Metazoa > Chordata > Mammalia > Chiroptera > Vespertilionidae > Myotis > Myotis myotis. The sequence continues at coordinate 23,357,932 of NW_023416323.1, read as the reverse complement.
AGATGAACTGCGGTTAATTGGAAAGTGAAACTGTAGGTTTTTGCCTCATTTTATCTTGCCAAAAATCATGTGATTTTTGTTATTATTATTTCTGCCATGTTATTGAAAAGTACACCGAGACTCAGAAATGGTAAACCTCAAGATACACAGCAAAACAGAAACATAGGCAGGACAAGGAGATTTTTACTATAACGCTGGTACTATAATGTTTCGTTTATTTCCCTTTTAGAAACAGTTTGATAGAGGATGCTAAGGCCCGCTTAAAAAAGCATGATGTTGGGACCAAATATTCTCACTTGTCGTCTAGTAAATATTCCATCCTTTTACCGTTGTTGGCTAAAGAAGGAAAACTTCATCTGTTGTTCACCCTCCGGTCAGAGAAGGTAGGTGACAAGAGGTTCTGCCATTAAAGCAGGACATTTGAAATCCCCAGGAACTGTTGTCACTTGCACACATTTTGAGGCCAGAGATTCCCAAATGGACTTTCAGAATTGTGATGTTTGAGGGGCCACAGGATAGCATGGCATTTTGGGGACATTTTTTGGAAAGAAAAGTAAGTAATTTAGAATAATTTTAGACCTGGGTTTCTTACCCGTGGTGCCATTGGCATTTAGGCTGGATAATTCCTTGTTGTGGAAGCTGCCCTATGCATAATAGGATGTATGTTTAGCATCATCCCTGGCCCCTACCTACTAGATGACAGTAACACACACACGCACACACACCCCTTTGTGATAACCACAAATGTTTCTAGAGCAGCGGTTCTCAACCTGTGGGTAGTGACCCCTTTGGGGGTCGAACGACCCTTTCACAGGGGTCGCCTAAGACCATCGGAAAACACATATATAATTACATATTGTTTTTGTGATTAATCACTATGCTTTAATTATGTTCAATTTGTAACAATGAAATTGGGGGTCACCACAACATGAGGAACTGTATTAAAGGGTCATGCATGGCATTAGGAAGGTTGAGAACCACTGCTCTAGAGTTTGTCCCCTGTCCTCGAAGGAATGGGTGGGTGGGGAGAAGAGGGACAGTTTGCCACTGTTTTAGACCAATCCCACCGCAGGTATAACGTGAAAGTTCTGTAGCACTGAAGTTAACAGTCTGGGCCCTGAAGCTGGCTGCCCATGTTTGAATGCAGGCTCTCTCCTTGTCAGCTGTGTGACTTAGTTCTCCTCTGTGTGCTGCAGCCTCACTTGCAAAATGAGGACAAAATATTAACACCTGTCTAATAGGGCCGCTGTGAGAATTTCACAGGGTAACAAAGGTAAAGCTTCTAAAACAAGCCGGGCACTTGGCAAGGATTCGATAAGTTTCAGATGTCATCATCATTAGCGCCATTAGCAGACATGGCTTGAGGTTTTTAAGATAACTGTTCAACTTAAAAACAATATTGGGGTGGGAATGGAGTTCCCCTGGGTACACACCTGGGTATGGTCACTGTCCCTTGCTGTTAGCGGTACTTCTGAGGAAAAGTTGGGAAGCAGTCATTTCAAATTGTCCAAGTACAAAAAAGAAAATGGGCCACAATAAAGTGTCTTTCTAAGCAGAATAACCAAAAGTATCTCCATGGGGGAAAAAGCAAGCTGAAATATCAGCTGAAGTTTCCTGGATTTGGTATTAGACTTGTGTGGATTCTGTCCTGTCTGGGTCAGACGATGGCAATCAAGTTTCCAAGGGGAGATACTTAATGCGGAACCAGGGGACCAGGTCTGTTCCCAGCTCTGCCGGAAGATACAGCAGAAGCATGCTTTTTTAATTATCAGTTGAACCATCATGTAGAAAATCCAGACAAGACCAAAACGGGTGTCTGACCTCTGTTTCACCTAGAGTACCTTTGTCTATTGACTATTAAGTGAGAATCATTTTAGACCATGAACTCCGATATGCAAAGGTCATATTTTAAAAAAAAAGTATTTAAAGCTAATTAAATCGGACTCTAAGCCTCTCTGGCTGTGAAGGCATGAAATTCCCTCAGGCATTACCTGAGCTCGCCTCCTCCCTGGAGTCATGCAAGCTGGGCCCACGGATTTCCTCCCAGCAGATGGGGAAGGAGGAGCATGTCATCAGTCCTTCCTGCTCAGGTGTGGGCTCTCCCACTAGCTCTGGAGCCTGGAGCAAAGTTCTTCTCTCTGAGCCTCCGTTTTCTTCCTAAAATGGGACTGAAGACAGTGCCTAATGTTATGAGGGTAAGGCTGTGGCACTCCTCATGCTCCTCCCTCTTCCTTCTCCTCTTTCTCCCCTGTCATTGTCTCCCCTTTCCTCTCCTCTCCTCTTTCCTCTCTCTTCCCCCTCCTCTCTCTGCTCCCAGCTCTCTAGGGCTTGAAACAGGCAAGAGGAAATTCAAGAAAAAAAACATAGATGAAAGAAAGTCTAAGGAAATTAGGCAGGAACCTTATTTGGCTTTTGAGTAGAATTTCATAAGGTTTTATTTAATAAAAATATTATGCTTTTTACAAAAAAGAAAGAAAAAACTTATGTAGTTAGATAAGGCCCTTTCTGATCTGACAGTTTGTGAATCATCATTTTTATGAATGTATTTTCTTTAAAACAGCATGACATTTTCTTACGAGTATTTAAAATAGTCATTAAATCAGGCCTGTAGGCCCCTGCAGGTGCCAATGTCAGTGTGTCAGTGGTCCCTCACTGCTGAATGAGCTAACACTATGGAGTAAGCTTTCAGAGGTGATGTAGCATTAGGTCTGTCTCTTACGCATTTGGATGGTGAATGGTCAAGACAGTAGAGACATGTCCATCAACCTGGTTTTCACCTACACTTTTGTCTACAATCGATGTGAAGACGTGTGAGGTTTCTGTGTATTGTAGCAATTCCTGCACTGTTCATGATTTTTTAAATCTATTTTTGTTACTGATTTATTAACAGAGAGGAACTTTAAAATGCTTTCTTTCATTTTCAAGAAGCTTGCCCAAATGGGACTTTAAACTGTAGAACATGACAAAATTTATAATGGCAGCTTACGTGGGTATATTGGCCCCAGTGCTAAAAATGCCTGCATGACCTTTTGATTTAGCTACTAAACGTCAAGAATTGTCCTTACGAGTTCTCATTAATAAATATTTAACATGGGCCAGGCGCTGTGCCAGGCACTTCAGCCATCAGCTCATGTGACCAACTCCCTGAGGACAGACATTACCCGCACTGCACGCTGTTGGGAAGACGCAGACCCAGGACCCCTGCTGACCTTGAGGTCCCCTGGAAAGTTCAGGAGAGAAAGGATGGTGGGCACTGGCAGGAGTGAGTGTGAAACAAATTGAGATCACGTTTGCTTAGAAGTTTGGTCCTGCAGAGGAGAGAAGAGGGGGGTGTGTGTGTGGGGGGGGGGGGGGGGGGGCGGTGGTGGTTGTGCTCCTCTAGCCCAGGATAGGAGAGAAATCATTTTAAAGACAGAGATTTTTAAAAGGGGGGAATTATTCAGGATGCTACAAATGGAGACACAAACGGTTCTCCTGAAGTCAGGGAGTCATGGGATCAAGGATATATGTGGAAGGGGCTTTGCAGGGAAAGAGGCTCCTGTTCCTTTAGTCTGTGCAGAGGTAGGGGGCGGTGACACAGGTCAGTGCTGATGACTGCATGTTCTGTGTAATGTCTTAATAAACGTATGCTGTGCTGCTTAAGGGCATGGCTCTAGAATTAAATCCTGGGTTACGTTCCAGCTCCACTACTCACCCTATGTGAAACTGGTCAGATTATTTAACCTCTTTGAACTTTAGTTCCCTTATCTAACAGTGGAAATAATTTCCAGCGTAGTGGCTCAGTGGTTTGAGCATCAACCTATGAACCAGGAGGTCACAGTTTGATTCCCAATCAAGGCATATGCCTGAGTTGCAGGCTCGATCCCAGTAGGGGGCGTGCAGGAGGCAGCCAATCAATGATTCTCATCATTGATGTTTCTATCTCCTTCTCCCTCTCTGAAATCAATTTTAAAAAGTATTTTTAAAAAGTGGAAATAATAATATTATAGTAGCCTATATGTCCATTAATGGTAAGCTAGATAAACAAATTACAATATATACATACAGTGGGAAACTATACGGCCATAAAAAGGAAAAAGGTACTGATACATGGTGCAATGTGGAAGAACTTCAGAAACATGACGCTAAGCAAAAAAAGCAGATGCCAAAGGTCACACACATCATATGATTCCATTTACAGGGAATATGCAAGAAGGTAAATCCATAGGGACAGAAAGTAAGGGCAGGGAGGTGAGGCAAGTGGGATTCCACTGCTTGGTGGGTACAGTCTCCCTCTGGGATGATGAGAATGTTCCAGAACTGGATGGTGGTAGGAGTTGTGTAACGCTGTGAATGTTTTAAATGTCACTGATTGTTTAGTTTAATTTTATGTTATGAATTTCACCTCATTTAAAAAAAAAAAACTTTCAAAAAACAGCTTATAAAACTGTTCTGATGACTCAGTGAAAAAAAGTCCCTGTGAAGCAACATAGTAAGCACTCAGTAAAAGTTATCTATTGGTAGCATCGCCCTTTTCTTTATCCTTTCTTTCAGCCTCCCTCCCCCACCCAACATAAATTTGTTTGTGTGTGAATGGTATTTGGGGGGTGGGGGGTGGGAGGAGGGGCAAATAGAGAAAAGTCAGAAGTGAGAGCAGTTTTCAAAGCTCATTTTTATAAAAAGATTCAAGTAAAACATGTTTTCTGCCTTGTTCTTTACATATTACCACCACTGTAAGAATGGTCTGTAGTACAGCAGAGAGGTTCGGTAAGTGCTTTTTGAGTGAGTGAGTGGTTCCCACATTGGACTCCCCTGTGCTGTTCTGTTTCTCACTGTCCAGCTGAGACGGTCGCCTGGAGAAGTCTGCTTCCCTGGAGGAAAGTGCGAAACCACGGATGTGGATGATGTGGCCACGGCCCTCCGGGAGGCCCAGGAGGAAGTGGGGCTGCGTCCTCATCAGGTGGAGGTTGTCTGCCGTCTGGTGCCGTATCTGTTTGATGTAAGGGCTAGAATGGAACTGGGTTTCTTGGACTCGTGAGCTCCCAGTGCACCCACTGGCTTCAGGGTGGCCAAACCTGACCTCTGAGAGTGCCGTCCATAGAGTCAAGAGACTGGTCCTTGTGTGGACTTTGCCCTTATAAGCTAAGTGGCCTTGGGCAAGCCCCTTTTTTTGTCTGGTCCCTTCCCCCATCCAGAAAAGAAAGGGGAACTCCATCAGTGGTTTCCAAACTGGGTGCTGTGGAATCCTGTAGATACTTTTTCACTAAATCCCAGGCCTCCCCACCAAAATTCCCAGTAGAATCTTTCACTTAACAGCACTCTACATTTATTTGCAAGCAGTTGTGAAGGTAAATAGACATCCTCCCACATATAAATATATGAGCTATGTAAAATAGTTCATATATGGAGATATATATATATAATTTTCCATAAATGGAAATATGCCACAATTAATATTATGTTATTTTTCTATTGATAAGATGACTTTCTCTATATTTATAGGGAAAGTTATCTATTGCATTTTTTTAAAGAGGCATATTATCCCATTACTAGAGGCCTGGTGCACAGATTCGTGCACCAGTGGGGTCCCTCGACCTGGCCTGTAGCTCTCTGACATCCCCTGAGGGGTCCCAGATTGTGAGAGGGCACAGGCCAGGATGAGGGACCCCCACCAGTGCATGATAGGGTCTGCGGAGGGACCACGGGAAGGCTCCAGAGCATGTCCAGCCTGTCACACCAGTCCCCATTGGCTGGACCCCAGCAGCAAGCTAACCTACTGGTCAGAGTGTCTGCCCCCTGGTGGCCTGTGTGCATCATAGCGACTGGTCAAACGGTCCAATGGTCGGACACTTGGCCTATTAGGCTTTTATTATATAGGATATGGCTATACTTCTAATTGATCTACCCTAAATGTCTATCAATTGAAGGGTGGTAACTTTAGAGTTTTGGGCTATTGCAAATAATGCTTCAGTCTTGTGCAGTAAGTCCTTACTTAACATTGTCAACAGATTCTGCAACTTTAAGTGAACAACATAACAAAGCCAATTTTACCCTAGGCTAGTTGACATAAACCAAGTTCCCACAGCATCTCATCAATGTTATAATGGAACGAGATTATTAGAGGACCTGATGCACTTGTATCTTTTCTCACTGGTAGGAATTTACTTACACAACTGCAATTGCTAAGTCAGAGGGACCACGAATTTACAATGCCAAATTGTCATTCCAAAATATTGTGCCTTCTCATGTTCACAAAATATTTACAGAGCTATCTCACAGCGGCTGCTAATGTAGGGCAGGGACTCCCCACATTTCATGGGTAACATAAAGTTTACAACTGTAGCCAAGTTCCTCCTGCCCTGCCCACCTTATGCACTGATTACTTCAGCCTTTCTTCTTTTTTTCCCTTCTTTAAAAAAAAAAAATTTTTTTTATTGATTTCAGAGAGGAAGGGAGAGATAGAAACATCAATGATGAGACAGAATCATTAAGGGGCTGTCTCCTGCATGCCCCCGCCCCACTGGGGATGGAGCCCGCAACCTGGGCAGGTACTCCTGGTTCATAGGTGATGCTTAATCACTAAGCCATGCTGGCCAGGCCAGCCTGTTTTCTTAGTTTACATGGAAGCGGCATGACTTTCGCATTTGAAACAGTATCTCTTCACTTCTTAATTTGTGTATTTTGTTTTCTGCTTTTAGACAAATACATTTATAACACCAGTTGTAGGGTTCATAGACCACAACTTCCAGGCCCAGCCGAATCCCGATGAAGTGAAGAAAGTGTTCCTGGTGCCTCTGGACTATTTCCTGCACCCACATGCCTACCACCAGAATCACCTGACGCAATCTGGTCATCATTTTATTATTCATTGCTTTGAGTACACAAATCCTGAAGATGGTGTGACTTACTATATCAAAGGACTAACAGCAAAATTTGCTGTGTTCGTTGCCTTAATTATTTTGGGGGAAAAACCCACCTTTGAGGTTGAATTTAATCTCAACGATCTAACATCATCCTCGGAAGAAACCTTCCTGAAGCTTTATAAACCTGCATCAAGCAAGTTATGATTTATGAGACCAACATCCAAATAACTATCTAAGCAGCTTTGTGTGTGCTTATCCGCGGAACAATAATGCCAGCTGGTGGAATTTGACAGGTGCTAATATTTTCCAGGCAATATGAAGATAAAAACCTTGCCTTATTTCCAGCTGCCCTCTGTTATCTGAAAGAGCAAAAGTTTTGCAAAAGTGGAAAATGTGTTTATGATATTGAATAACTTCACCCGCAATATATTAGCCCCATTTTTCTTACATGTGTAAGAAAATGTATCTGGCACACAGTAGGCACTTAATAAATATTTATTAAATATATAACCATGTAGCATTTCTCTTACGTATAAGAGGTAATATTTCTGTTACATATGAAGCAATTTCTGGCTGGCCATCAAAATCTATTGTCCCTTTATTCCGTGTCAGTAGAGTTGAAGCTGAGACCAAAGCTCCCAGGTAGAAATAGCATTACCCAGAATCCCTTGCAGGTAAATGTGGCTCTAGAACTTAGTTTAGGCCAATGGGATGTGAATGAAAGTTGACTTTGCAGGTTATCTCCAATTTAAGAGATAAGCCAGCCTCCCTGGACTCTTTTCCCCTTTCCATGAGCTGCAACATGAGCTTATCTGCACCCCTGCTTTGACCATACAGATGAAGACCATTCCTAGAGAAATGGCAGAACCAAAAGATCATAAGAGCTTGGATCTCCGAATGACTCTGTGGAGCAAAGCAACCTGCCACCCTGGACTATTCACGTGGGAGTTGGGACTATTATATGGGAGAAGAATAAATCCTATTACCTTTCTGCCACGATAATTTGTAGTCACTTTGAGCAGAGCTATAACCCTAAATATTATAACACTTGAAAATGGCCAGGTAGATAGTCACCCACACTTGAGGTGTTTGCCAGCAGTTAGAACTTGGGATGAGCTGTGACATGTAACAGGGCTCTGTGACAGGCACAGGAACCCCCTGGATGTTGGTGGGGTTCAGCAGGTGTCATCCAGAGCAGCTGTAATGAAGGGCTATGCCTACCAATTGGGGGAAATGATGTTGTCTACCTTAAGATGCTGAGAGCAGGAAAACACTGATATGCCCCACGTCAAAAGTCACAAAGACAAACGTTCTGAAGTGCATGCTTTGAGATCTTCCACTTTTTACATGGGCATCCCCATATATCATGCCTGACATTTAACAGGAATGTCTTAGTTTATGGTATTAACCATCCTGCACGAGGTCAGGGAAGCAGGTGCGTAGAGCAGCATAACCTGGATTGTCTTCTGGCAATTGCCCATCTTACTGACTTACTACATTTTTAGAAAGCCAAGCCACTTTTAATAAGACTGTGATCGCTGAAGACAATCATGTTATAATAATGCTGTAAACCCATCCATCAGCCATGCGACTGCCCGTGCTGCTGAGTTTTTATTTTCTGAGAGTTGGCAGAGGAAAATATCCGCGCTGCTGTTTTATACCCGTAAGTGTTGAAACAGCACAAAGCTGGCTCCAACCATGAAAGCAGATGTTGGGTAAGGTTCCCATTAACAGTCTGTAACGAGGCCTGCATGCACAGGCCTAAATTGTCTCTGAACAATTACAGAGCCATTTGCAAATGTGTGCTTACAATCTGACAGCAGTGTAATTGCCGGGCAGATTGTTGACCTCTCGGGCGGTGAGGAAAGTCGCCTTGCTGAACTGTTGTGAACTCCACAGACCTGCCTGGTTTCTAAGAGGAGTTGGCCTAGCCGAAGTCTACGATCTGGATGACACTCATGGCCACTCAATTTAAGGAGCTAAATATTTAGCGATGGAGGTATTGTTTCCTCCTCCTTTTTTAGTGGTGTATTTTATGACATCTGTGTCCAAGGTTCTAGTTAAACATCCTTTGGTTAAAAGGAGCAGAAGTCTAGAAAATCTGGCTCAAATAAAAGAAAGTTATTGGTAGAGTGCTGATTCCAAGGAATCTACACAAATCACAGACCAAGTTGGGCTCTAGAAGCATAGCACTGGGCAGTGACCTCAACAGCAAAAGGCTGTGAACCTACTTCACTTTTGCCTCCGGTTACATTGTGACACTAACCATCTGTTTTGGGTTGATGGATGTGGACATAGAAAATCAACAGAAGCTCATTGATTCAGTCCTCAGTTCCTTGGCGAAAGCTTCATTGGGCCTAGCTTGGGTCACCTATGCATACATCTCCCTGACTCACCTGAGTTATCAGGCTGTGGGGTTGGAGAACTTCTGAAGTCAGTTAGGTAGACAACCCAAAACATCTATTCTCTCCAGTCCCTAAAATCTGTAAATTCTGAGGATTCTGCCATCCAGAAAGCTCAACTCTCTCCTTTGCATCCCCGCAGCCTTGGCAAGCAGATGGTTAAGACCCCTGCGTCTGCAGTCAGAAGGCCTGGATTAGAATCCCAGCTCCAGCATCAACCTACTCATGGACCTTAAGCAAGTTACTCTTCCTCCACAGGCCTCACCTCAGTTTCCTCTTCTGTAATGTGGGAGAAATACACTTTTTGTTTTGGGATGTGAAGGGGATTAAAGGAGCTAATATATGTGACCCCTTTAAGCACGCCCAAATGCTCAGAACTGCCTGGGAAATATAAGGGCTGAATTACATATTAGCTAGTAGCTATGATATTATTATAACTGTGGCATTTGTTATAACAATAATAATAATCACTGTCATTTCTCTAGTTCAGAGCATCATCATGTTCCATCACAGGTTCCTGATGTCTCTTGGTTCACAGTAATATTTCTCACAGCACATCTAGACCAAAGAAACACCTGATTTTTTTTGTTAATGTTATTATATCCGAACAATTTATTGAGTGTTTATGTCCTACTAACGTGGTAGTCCTTTGAAAATATACTGCATGTACATTGAAAGAAAAAACACTTACTTATTTCAGTCTTAAATAACTGCAATTTCCCATTAGTTGGGTACCCCAGTTCGGCCCACAAGTAATGGAAGATTCAGATACAGCCATGTGCTAGGGATAAAGACACTGTAAAAGAGAGGCGGGACACCTGCACAGATGTGGGACTCAGGGAAGACATCCGAGAGGAGATGGTGGTTAAGCTGAGCCTTGATGGATGAGGAGATGCTATCCTAGGTAAGTAGGATGGTGGTAGTGACAATGGGGACTATTACACACCTGCTTCTTTGCTTTCACTATTTCATTTAACCTGCACAACAAATCTCAACAAATAGTGAGTACTATTATTATTCCCATTTTTAGATGGGAAAATTTGAGGATCAGAGAAGTTAAATATTTCCCCAACCTTCAAAGCCACATGTATGCATTTCAAAGTCCATACTCTTTGTATTATATCGACTTATTCCAAAATAAGGCTTATTGCATAGGCACAGAGGCAAGACTAGAAGGTTAAGTGTATGTTTCCCTTGAATCACCATGGGTGCAAGGAAAAACAATTCACACCCTCATCATGTCCTCCAGCTTATTCAGCTGGTGTTGCACACAGTGAAATGAGTCATTAGTTAGGATGATTTTAATTAAAAGGGACATACCAATTAATAATTTAAAGTGCTGGCATATTTGTTAATTTAACAACTTTGTGCATAGCGCCAACTTTCCAGTTAAAGGACTGAGACGGGAAAATATTCCTCCATCCCTTAGACAAGATGGTTAAATATAGTTCAAGTCTTTTTCTTGTTTCCAGTTGGTTTCTTATATGAGAATAGCACAAGGTTTTGATAAAATCGCTGGAATGCTCATCCCAGGTCCAGTTGTCTTACCTGAAGTCCTTAATGGGCTCTGTGTGCACCTTCCATGCAGAATTGTTGACTGCCCTCCCATCACCCCTCAGCCACCTCCCTGTGCTTTCCACTATGGAACACTACTCAGATTTTAGGAGTCAGTCCCTCTATGCTCACTTCTCCAATCATCCCTACCTTATAGCATGGACACCGCTCCATTGCACCCCTCTGCATATCTGTTTAATATATGTACAATTTTGTGTTTATTCCAGCCACGACCCTGGAAGGGACAGGTCCACATACCATGAGAGCCCTCAGTCTGACTTCCCCTGATCTGTGGTGAATGGGCCAGGGATCAGTGGTCAACCCATTAAACTAGATGCCAGTAATCTATAACTTGTGTGGTCCACTTAAATAATTGAGCTAAGCCTATTAGATTTTCCAAAAAAATTGAACTATGCCAGAAGATCATATGTGTTTGGGAACTATGTTGGCCATGCGCATGCTGATGAGGAAGCCCAAGAAGTCAGAGTTTCAAGGTCAGTTGGCCAATAATGGGTGGAAGTGTGTCTTTGATCTAGGGCACTAGGCATGTTAGAGATTCCACCAGATACAACTGGAAGAAGAAGAAATATTTCCTGAAGCAACTTAAGGTCTCATATTCAAGTCCATAAATTTTTATTTTATTGGTGTAGCCTTGGTCTAGTACTCCCTTGACTATAACTTCCCTCATTTTTCATTTTATATTTTCAAGACTTTATTCCTTACTTCATCATGATTGTCAATAGCACTTCAGTTTCCTTTCTTTCTCTTTCACTTATTTCCCATGGGAATCTTGACATTTCCCTTCTGCTTATTTTGTTCTGCCTTCTTAATTCATTTGTGTCTCTATTAATTTGTGAACATATTCTGCTCTGGGCTCATTTCATCTCCTTCCACCAGCCTGGAGTTTTTCTTCTAAATCCCCTACATCCCAAGGAGCTCATAAAGCAATCTGAGACATTACCTACAGGTGTTTTTTTTTCCTGACTATAATCTGTATGGCCTAACATCAGATCAAATAATAAACTGACGATAGTTTTGCTAGAACTCCTAACCTGTTGTAAACACATATCAATGTATTAGCCCCCTGTAGTTAATTGAATAGTAGCCTCCAAAAGATATGTCCAATTCCAAACCCATAGTACCTGTGAATGTGACTTTATTTGGAAGTAGAGTCTTCATAGATGTAATTATGTATCTGAAGGTGATATCATCCTGAATTTACTGTGGGCCATAAATCCAGTGACTGGTGTTCTTATACAAGAAAGGAGAAGGCGATTTGAGAAACAGAGACACAGAGACAGGGAAGAAGGCCATGTGAAAAGAGAGGAAAAGATTGGAATGATGCTGCCACAAGCCAAGGAACACCAGGAGACACCAGAGCTAAAAGAGGCAAGAAAGGCTCTTTCTCTAGAGCAGCGGTTCTCAACCTGTGGGTCACGACCATCGGAAAACACATATAGCATATCAGATATTTACATTATGATTCATAACAGTAGCAACATTACAGTTATGAAGTAGCAACGATAATAATTTTATGGTTGGGGGTCACCACAACATGAGGACTGTATTAAAGGGTCTTGGCATTAGGAAGGTTGAGAACCACTGCTAGAGCTTCAAGGGAAGTGTGGCCCTGGCAACATATTGATTTTGGACTTTCGTTGGAGAATAAATTTCTTTTTAAAAATATTTTTATTGATTTCTGAGAGGAAGGAGAGGGAGAGAGCTAGAAACATCAATGGTGAGAGAGAATCATTGATTGGCTGCCTCCTGCATGCCCCTCCCTCTCCCCCTGCCACAACCTGGGACCAAGCCCACAACCCAGGCATGTGCCCTTGACCGGAATCGGACCTGGGACCCTTCAGTCCACCCGTTGATGCTCTATCCACTGAGCCAAACCAGCTAGGGCTCATGTCTCAATTTTACCCTACCACTTATTGCAGTGCTTGGCAAAAAGTAGATGCTCAACAGATAGTTATTAAATGAAAGAATAAAACTAAGTAAGAAGGCAGCTATTTTTCATCATATAGCCAACTCACTGGGCTGAGAACAAATTCAGTCTCTTCCCAATAGCCTACCTGACAAATGTCAACCTAAGATGACCAACCTTATTGTTAGTCATCTCCCACTTACTGCATAAGGTGTATAAAGTGCCCTACCAAGAGTGGACATGAATGAGCAGCTCTTATCTTTAACCAATTTTGCCTTGTAACTTATTTCCATGCCTAGCTGTCTTTTTTTAAAAAGATATTTTATTGATTTTTCACAGAGAGGAAGGGAGAGGGATAGAGAGTTAGAAACATCAATGAGAGAGAAACATCGATCAGCTGCCTCCTGCACACTCCCTACTGAGTATGTGCCCGCAACCGAGGCACATGCCCTTGACTGGAATCAAACCTGGGACCCTTGCGTCCACAGGCCAATGCTCTATCCCCTGAGCCAAACCGGTTAGGGCTTATACCTAGCTGTCTTGATGAGCTACTAGAGATAAGAATTAGACCCTCTTCACTTTTCTGTGTTTGAGGCCCATGACCTTTCACATGTAGCATAACTTGATTTAAATCCCCATTGTAATTCCAGGGGGATTTGCATCTCTTCTACTCACCTCTGGTTGAATTTCTGGCTTCAATGAATTTTAGTTCTGCATTCTGTATTTTGAGGTCTTCCCCGACCCTTTAACCCAAGTGCCAACCCAAATCCAGGACAGAACCTGCTTCTGATTTTTCCCAAGACTGCCTTTCATATAAATCTCTGAGTGACTTTAGTTGGAGACATAGGGGTGTCAGCCAGGTGAACTTACTTTGACGCATGAGAGAGCAAAAAAAAATTTAAATATTGTGCTTTCTTATTTTTACAAGGTTCTGTCCATTTCTGCCAAATACGGTTCCAGGCCGATGCTGTATTCCTCAGTACTCTTGCCCTTGTGTTTCTCTTCACGCTTCGCTTGCACTACCAAAGTGGCATCCATTTATTTGCAGAAGGGTTATCTCTACCTGTTTGACTCCTTACCTCTCATGCCCACTAGGACTCACCTTCCACATCCAATAAGCCTAGCAGTGACATTTTCTAAATAAGAAGAATTTATCTACACATGGTACATTGATTCCAATCATACTTTTCCTTACTCCACTGGGTTTTTGTTGTTGTTGTTGTTTGTTTGTTTTAATGGAATGACAGGGTTAAGTGAGGACAGCCTTGTAGCAAAACCCATGGGTGCTAGATTGAAAAAAACAACAAAAACCCTATATTTATGAAAAACACATTTTATATGTAAATTTATTGATCTTACAGAAGATAGATGAGCCTGAGAAATGATAATGGGAATGAATGATAAGACCAGAAGTTGAACTTGACATAAGAAGCTGTATTTGAGGAGTGGGCAGGGGAAGATAGGGATGGGCAGTAAGGATCAGGCTGGAGAGCAAATCAGGTAGGTGAAACAGGGTAGGAAGTGAAGAATTTATATTAAAGGAGTGGTTAGGACAACTTTTAGAAGAGGGGTAGTGAGAGGAACAACTTTGAAACAAATAAAGATAACATTAGGTCACCAGCCAGTGGAAGTGGACATTGGCCCTGGTGTTGCCCATTAATATATAGGTGACCTTGAACACATAAACCAATCTTTATGAACCTCAGGTTCCTTATGTGTAAAGCAGATTTGAACTAGTTGGTTTCTACTTCTGAAATTTCTACTCTGGACTTTCTCCAGCCATATTTGAACATATACAAGTATTTAAGCAGTTTTGCTTAATGTTTTACAAAAGGAAAATCAGAGGAAAAGAAAAGAATTGCCCTATTTGTCTACTGTTTGAAGCATGTGGAGAGTTCATTTTGTGAAAATGCCATTTTGGGGAGATTAATTAAAAATTCTGACATTCAAAGCAGGGATTTGGGGCAGGAATGTACAAGTACAGAACTCTGGGTAGAATTAGACAGGCATTTAAACATTGAACCTTATTAGGTATATAGTTAGGCATTAAGAAGGGGACATTTGGAGCCAATATTCCAAACCCAAGTGCTTGGTTGGCTTTGTGTGTTTTGTTTGAATTATTGCCTGTTTAATAGGATTTAGCTACAGTGCCTCTGCTTAACAATCCGTTTCCTTGGCAATGCAATCCTCAGAGGGGCAAAGGCCATATGGAAAACATGGGTCATTTGTAATTTAGTAAGTGAGACGAAAGGAATAGAATTTAATTCAATGTACATCTTTGTATCCCCTCCATACACACACAGTAAGGAAAGTAGTGACCAACACATGGTAGGCATTTAATAAATGAAAAGTGCTATAATTATAAAAAATACACAATATGTTTTGTATTATAATAGATGCCCAAACAGTCTTTTTCAAAAAATTATTAGGCAAAATAACTATTCTTCTCAGTAGTTTAACTGGAATCACCCTTCATTCTGCTTACTTTTCCCCCCTGCATTCATCTGCAGTCCATAAACAAGTCTTATTCATTTAGCATCCAATTCAGACCCCAAATTCACCCATTTTTTCCCATTTCCCCGTGACACCTGGTTTCAGCCACCATCACCTCCCACTGAGATCTACAATAGCTTCCCAATTGCTCTCCCCCTCATTCCTACTCTTGCCCTTTGTGCTCCATCCTTCAGTCAACACCTAGAATGATCTTTTGAAAACATGGGTAACATCCTACCACTTCTTGGCTTCAAACCCTCTAGTACCTTTCAATTGTGCCTATAATAAAGTTCATCTTCTTTCCTGGCTGGCTGACGAAATTAGCACATTCTGGACCATGCCTACCCCTGACTCCTCTCACTTTGGGTCACTTCTCTGGCTTCATTAGTGAACAGAAATGCATATGATCTTCCTTCTCTTCTCAAAACATTCCAAGATCATCTCTAGGATAGAGCTTCTGCACAAGCTGTCCTTTCTCCCTAATTTGCATGGCTGGTTATATATATATATATATATATATATATATATATATATATATATATATATATATATTTATATATGTATGTATATATTATTGATTTTTTTTACAGAGAGGAAGGGAGAGAGATAAAGAGTTAGAAACATCGATGAGAGAGAGAAACATCGATTAGCTGCCTCCTGCACACCCCCTACTGGGGATGTGTCTGCAACCAAGGTACATGCCCTTGACCGGAATCAAACCTGGGACCCTTCAGTCCGCAGACTGACACTCTATCCACCGAGCCAAACCAGCTAGGGCTGTAGTTTTATTATAAATTCTCAGTATATGTCTCTTTTCCAGGAGAGTCCTACCACAGGCCATTCTCTGTTATGCACCCATATTTTCATTTTCTGCACAGCACTTCTGTATATATTTTTGTATTTTATCTACTTGTTTATTTGTCCCCCCCCCCTTTCCCATTAAAACATAAGCTCTGGGAGTGTGGGATCCTTTATTATACTTTATTTTCTGCCAGGAATGTAATAAATAGGTCTTGAATAGATAAATGAATTAATTTTGTTGAAAATGAAATGGTCAAGTCATTTTGCCACAGAGAAGTAGGTCAACACAATAATGAAATCATATCAATGATGAGGTAAAATAAAATATTCCTAAACACTTCAATATTTTTTTAATATTGACAATTTCTTTCACTAAAAGATAATTTTGTAATCATGTATGCATTTTAATTATGTTTTATAAGTATTGATGTTTTTCTTTTTTAATGTCTAATTTAATCCAGCTAATTATCCCAGCTCTATATGTGCATACATTAGGAAAAAATGGGAACACCCTAAACACCCAACAACTTGTGAACCATTTATTTTGATTTTTAAAAATTCTTTATTGTTGAAAGTCTTACATATATCTCCTTTATTGTGAACCATTTAAATAAATTATAGTAAATGATAGAAAAGTATATACTTTTGTCAAATAATTTTATTCATACCTCTCCATTTAGAAGAATAGTCACAAAAGTATTTAAAATTCTCTTCTTGGGAAGGAGGTTGGGATTATGACTATCCTTTGAATCAACAACCTTGAATAGCTATAATATAAGCAAAGTTTGAGTAGAATGAGAGTTTTTTTCCCCCCAGATAAAACAAAAACAAACTAATCCCTAGGTTTAAAAAAGATAAAAAATAAAAATTTAAATTCTGAAACCAGCACTTTCAGCTGCAGGATTCAGCTGGGGTGAGGAGATAAAGGCAATCCTTAGTGCATCTTTGGCAGGCATTGGCTAAGCTGATGGCTAAGCATGCCTGCAGCACCATGATAGAATACTGATGACTTTGAGACCTTCTTCCCTTTCATTCTCTCTCCTGCTCCATTGCTTGCATGCCCTACAATAGCATCCTCCCCACCCCCCCCCCCCCGCCGCCCCCGCAGTCTATTGTATCCAAGTACCTGCCTTACACATTGGTCACGTGTAAAACACTCAGAGAAATTTGAGAAAGTTTTAAATATAAGGAAGGTCTGTAAGGCTGTGACTGCTCCCTGTCTTGAGCATTAATTCTCATCAACTAATTTACATGGGGGCTGAGCCATGTCCTGGGAAAGTAAATTAAAACTTACCAACAATGGGGTCCAGCAATGTGCTGGCATGTCAGATGTGCTGTCATCATTGATGTTTCTATCTCTCTCTCCCTCTCCCTTCCTTTCTGAAATCAATCAATCAGTAGGGGACCTCACTGCAAGCAAGCTGCCAGGAGAGCCAGAGGGCCCCTAGGAGAAAATCGGCCTGGAAGGGAGGAAGTCTGGACTAGCAGACTGAGACTGGACAAAAGCACCAGAGAGTTCTTTGGGATTTCTGAAAAGGGGAATCATGGTACAAGATGAACAGCGCTGCCTGGTTTCCTGCTGCCCCTTCCGCAGCGCCCAGTGTGTGCAGCCTCAGAGGAGAAACATGCACCCTCAGAGAGCTGAGCGAGCGAACCCCTGCAGGGCTCTGCCATGCTTGCCCCTCACTTATCTTAAACAACATTGATGTATATCTATCCCAAGACCATCCCCTAAGACTAGTTCACCAAGATGGGGGCGGGGGAATACCTTGTAATCATGCAAAATGTCAAGGTCACTTGACAATCACAAGCATCCTGAAGACATGGGTGTACGTTATGGCCAGCTATGGGTAATTATTTGAAATAAAAAAGAGTCTGAGACTTCACATGCAGAAGACACTTGCTTCTCATTCCACAGATTTTTAATATGAGACTAAGAGCAGATCCTGTTGTGGGACATGTAGATTTTGAAAACCTTCTCATTCCTCTTCCCACATGGATGAGGCAACTCTTTCCCTGAGGCCTCCTCTTCCACCAACTCCCACTGGAAATAGGTGGGTCTAAAAGGACCAACATAACAAATGGAATGAACAAGTATGTGTATTTACAGAGTGCTTTCACACTGCTTAGTTGTCCTGATAACGCTATGTGCGAGACTGGAGCATCGCACAGTGTGAGTAAGGTGGTTTGGTGACGTTCAAGGCTTGCCTCAAAACACAGGGCTACTGCCTGGCTGGCATGGCTCATGATTGAGCGTTGACCTATGAACTAGGAGGTCACGGTTCCGATACATGCCTGGGTTGCAGGCTTGATCCCCAGTGGGGAGTGTGCAGGAGGCAGTCAATCAATGAATGATTCTCTGTCATCATTGATGTTTCTATCTCTCTCTCCCTCTCCCTTCCTTTCTGAAATCAATCAATATATATATATATATATATATATATATATATATATATATATATATATATATATTTAAAAGAACACAGGGATACTTAAGCGAGGATAACCGTAGCAGAACACATTCTCCAGTTCCACCTACGTCAAATTTCCCATGAAAGAGGAGAGAGATCAGGTACATTATGGTAGGACTCTACAGTAGCCATGTTTTCAACCTGCCTGGCATGTTTTCCTAGCTCCCTTGGCCATCTGTCATGAATGAACCTCCTGTCTACAAGTGTCTATACCAGGGGTGGGCAAACTTTTTGACTCAAGGGCCACAATGGGTTCTTAAACTGGACCGGAGGGCCGGAACAAAAGCATGGATGGAGTGTTTGTGTGAACTAATATAAATTCAAAGTAAACATTACATAAAAGGGTACGGTCTTTTTTTTTTTTTTTTAGTTTTATTCATTTCAAACGGGCGGGCCGTAGTTTGCCCATGGCTGGTCTATACCATTATTTCTTGCTTAAGCTAGTCTTAATTGGGTTTCTGTCCCTTGCAACCAAGGGACCCTAACTTCAAATGCATTAGCTACCAACATCTTTGACTTTTCCCAATCACTCCTGTTGAGGTTCCTGTCATAGATCCCAGTGCTATTTTTCCTGCCCAGGCACCAGAATTATAGACATTTTTAAGAACATTATGAAAATAGGGGAAATGCAATACTTTGCAATATTAAGTTCAGAAGACTCTTACGAGTAATGTTAAGAAAAAACACTAAGCAGATGACAAAGTGGGAATAGACTGCCGAGCATTCTATCCTTTCCTGTCTCCACTGCAGGCAATCTGATAAAATTCATTAATTTTGCCTCCCAGCTAAGAACACATCAGGAGATAAGCTTGATGAACTTTTTCATTAAGGCCATCCATGTTTGTAGGGCAGGCAGTACTTAAATTAACACTCATGCTCTGCTAGTTGGGAGGAAATAAAGTTGTGTTTTTAGGACCAAGCTCATTAAATAAATTCTCTTGGCTACAAGAACCCAGACCCCAGGGACAGCTAAAAATAAACAAATTAGATTATCGTGATCGACTCACATTTTGCAGTTCATTTTTCTATACTATAAAATTTCCCTCTCCAGCTCTGCAGTTGAAACTTGGGTATGTTAATGAGAAATGAACTATGCTGTCTATTATTTATTTCTCAATTTATCCTCAGTTACGCTAAGGTTTGATCAATAAAAATTAAATCATTAAGGGGCCAACATATTAAAAAAAGCAATACCAAAACGCTTGGGTTATAGAATTCTGTTGTCAGGTTTAAAGCCCAAAGGAAAGAACCTACCCCCTCCCACGGCATTTCATTTACATACTGCCGGGGGCTGCTCTGGCTCTACTTGGATTGAGTTCAGTATTGCCTCAGAGACCATCACAGGACTTGCAAAATATTGACTCTTGACCCTTTAGTAGAAAAAGTTTGCTGAACCCTGACCTACATGCTTTTCCAGCATTTTCCTATTTAACCCTCTCAAAGACTATCAGGTTGGTTGATGCTACAGTATTTCCATTTCCACTTTACAAAAAAAGAAATGGAGAACCAGAGAGGATTAAGTAACTTCACCAAGTGAAGCTCGGCTCAATCCACTTCTAATGATAAAAATTTATTATTCTTTCTTTTGTTTTTTTAAATCTTCACCCAAGGCTATGTATGTATGTATGTATGTATGTATGTATGTATGTGGGAGAGAGAGAGAAACATCAGTTCGTTGCCTCTGACCGGGATCAAACCTGAAACCTGGGTATGCGCCCTGAATGGAATCAAACCCACACCTTTTGGTGCATTGGACAATGCTCCAACCACCTGAGCCACCTGGCCAGAGCAAAATTCATTATTATTAATGAATCCCTAATGCTGCCTCCCTAATGCTTATATAATGTCCTTCTTCACTTCCAGCACTCTTTAAAATCTGTAAAATCTGTTACCCAGGCTCGAAAAGTAGCCTTTAAAAGGTAAACTGAGGGCGTGGGTGCAGGAGGAGTTAGAGAGGACCTTTGGATCATGCATTCTATAAATATCGGCCAGCTGTCAAAGTGTTACCACAAAATTAAAAATTCTCTGCCCAAACTTACTCTCTCCTTTCTCCTCCTCACCTCTGATTTTCTTGAAAATTTTAAGAAAAAAAAAGAACGATCTTCCTATAGGTTCTATGCCACAGAGCAACATAACACACGCACAGAACAACTTGCTAATACAGGACTTGGCTGACCATTCAGAACTTGCAGGAACTCAGTGGCAACCACATATCTTAGGTCGTCCTGTCCCATCCAGGACCATAAAACCAACAATGCATAAAGACCAACGACTGACAGCTGGGCTGCTGGAAGGCATCAGCCATTTTCATGATGGCTTGAGAATAGCAGCTTTATGGAGATTAGTTCTGATCTTCCTCACCACCCACAGCACCAGTATAACCATTCCCGTGACGAGGAGACCACCAAAGCCACAGACCTGGTGGTGGGTAAAGGACATGGTCTCCCTCAGTGGCTGCTGGTCCCGTTCAAGTTTTAAATCTGCACTTTCTCTTCCCATTTTACCCCCGTTCCTGCCCCCTTGGATTTGCTGAATGCCCTTGGCTTCCCTGATAGAACTCTTTGCAAGCATTTCTCAGTCTACTTTCTTCTCCACCCGCCACGTCTCTCAGCCCCACACTCTACGGAGGACGCCCTCTGCCCACTCAGCATTCGGAATGTCACTTTACCTAGAAGGATGCCCTGGCAAAAGCTCTCAGCCTGGGTCTTGGCAAGTCCAATTTCAATCTCTGGTAACATGAGCATATTTCACTGGGGGATTTGAAGATGCCCATGGGGGTGGACCTCAGACATTACAGGAAAACAGAAAATCACTGCTCTATCTTCAAAGTCCAGCACCACATGTATAGTATTGATGATCAAGAAAAGATGGAGGAGGAAAGTAGGAAAACCCCCACTTCTTTTGGAGTTATGTCATTCTGGCCCCATGATATCTGACCCCATGCCGCTGTGGCCAAAGTCCTTCAATCCTGTGAGACTCCACGTTCTCATCTGCCAACGAAGCATAAAGGTGCTACTCTGCAGGCTGTCGGAAGCGGAAGCGATGGGGACAATAAAAGTGAGCAGCCTCCAGGCCCCTGACCAAGCAGGCGCTGAGTAATCACTGTATCCTACTCCCATTCCAGGGTCCTCACTGCATGACTCCTGCCCATCAGATTTTTATTTCTAAAATGATGTGCCCACAGCGGCCTCTCTAAAACTCTCCAGTTTGATCACTGCACTTGTGCTCACATCACGGCTCTCTAATCCGTTGCTACTCAAAGCCTGGTCCCTGGGCAAGCAACATGGTCCTCACTCCGGGGCTTGTGAGATACGCGGAACCTCAGACCCTTCCCAGACCCGGTGGAGCGGAATCCGCGCTGTAAACACATCCCCAGGGGTTCTTGCGCCTGCTGGAGTCTGAGACGCACAGCTCTGCTTCATTATCTGCTATCACTCCCATCTGCAATGCTTGTTCTCTGGTCTATGCTATTGGTGTATTAGATTTCTAAGGCTGCTGAAACAAATGATAACAGATTTGGTGGCTTTGAAACAGCACAAGTTTATTTTCATGAACTTCTGGAGGCCAGAAGCCCAAAAGCACTTTCCTGGGTTGAAACCAAAGTGTTGTCAGGACCTGGCTGCCTCCAGAGGCTCCCAGGGAGAAGCGGTTCCGCTGCCTTTTCCAGCTTGTAGAACAGCATTCCTTGGCGGGGGCACTCCTCTCCATCTTCGAAATGAGCAGTGCAGCATCTTGCTTTAGTCTTCACCTAGCTCTGTGTCTCTCCCTCTAGTGTATCTTGTGATTATACTAAAGACCCAGCAGTCCATCCAGGATTCTCTCTGGGTTATAATTTGAAGTTCCTTAACCTAATCACATATGCATAGTCCCTTCTGCCATATATGGTTATATTCATAGGTTGCAGGGGTTAGGATATGGATGTTTTAGGGGGCCACTATACAGTCTATCACACCTGGGTCTCTAATTTGGCACTTAGTAGGTCTTCAATAAAGGTTGGTTGACATTTTTATTTGGTGGATGTCATACTTAGTATATGTCCACCTGGAGATGCCTTTATGGAGACAGGCAACTGAATAAATTGACTATAATTTGTCATAATTATTTATGAGCATATCTCTTAGGTTCATATGTTTTCAATGGAAAAGGTAATTAACCTTCAAGAGTTCACAAAAGAGGTGAACTGAGTCTTGAGAATGGAAATGTGGCATGTGACTGAGATATGGAGAGACATTCTAAGCAGAGTGGGCAGCATCTGAATAGCACGGAGACACCAAAACAAAGCCCATTCAGGGGGCTTTAAGCATGAGGGGAAATAGAGTATAATATGAAGCCAGGAGATCAGAGGATGAAGCACAGAGAGTCAGTAAGGATTATGTTAGGAAGGGTTTTGAGTGCCTCACTAAGAAAATTCGTGTCTATCCTATAGATAACAGGCAATGGCTGAAGGGTTAAAATCAGGGCATTGGCAAGACCAGAGCATGGTGCAGGAAAGGCTATCTGCTGACAGTGTGGAGGCTGTTTTGCAAAAGCGAGGCACAACTAAATTACCGTTTCAGTTCCTGGTAGGTGTTTGATAAATATCTGCTCAATGTCTCTCATTTGTCCCATTACGCTTGAACTGCTGTAGGAAAAGGGACCCAGAATAACAAGATGTTCTGTTCCAAGCAGATGCCACTCTGATCTGAGCTGGGGACACAGCTGCTCAGTAGTAATCAACATGCCAGTTGCTGTTTCAATCCTTTTTAACTCGAGAGAGGACGCCAGGTATTAAATGGCGAGAGAGTTCTTGGCACGGTGTGCCTGGAAGGCACCTCGATTCCCTCAAGACAAGCTCAGTCTGTTCTCTGCTGGCCACTTAGATTCAGAAGGTTTGTGCTGGTCTTAGTCTGCCTTTTGACTGGGCATATCCAGGCAGTTCTGAGGTCAGGAGAATTAAGGAGCACCGGCCCAGCCACTGAGCTGTCCTTTGGTTGTCGGATCAGTAACCACCTGGTTCAATATAGGCAGTCAACGATTTTCCTGGCTTGTCTGGAGATGCAGGTGATGATGATAACAATGACCATTTGATCACTTACCATGTGCCTAGCTCTTGCTTTACCTGTTCCTAATACTGTGGAGTATCACCCACACTAAGAGAATCATTTTATATTGCAATGCATTATGCACACATATGCTTGTAAACATTCCATCAAACCACCGTGTGCAACATGCTCAAGACAACACAAATCTTAATCTACTGCAAACTCCATGCTCTTCCCATCATGTCATCTCATCCCAAACCAGAGTCTCTGCTATTGGGACAAATGCCTCAGTGAAGTGATGATAATAACCACAGCAGTGACATCAACAGTGAAGTGATAACCACAGCAGTGACAGAAAAAAATAATAATAGCTGACACATTTTAAGCTCCGATGATCCGGTAGCCATTGTGCTAAGTGGAAGTGTTACATGCTTACCTAATTTAAATGATGGAGAAATAGCAAGAGAGAGACAACATAATGAATGCAATGCAACGTGTACTGAATCAAGCACTGGAGGTTTTGCATTTGCTCAACACTCATCACTGCTCCTACTAATCGATTCCTGTCTCAGGTTACTCAACTGTATACGGAGATCAATGTCTCACCTGACACCAGCTAACGACACCTGTCCCTCCCATTAGTTATATTAAGAATCAAAAGCGCTAAAGCCCTTTGTAAACTGAACAAATGTCAATTCTTTACTTGTTTTACCTTTCTTAAAAGTCCCACTTTTGCAAAGAGGTTGGACAATGCAAAGCCCTCAGCTTTGTCCTTTTACCAAAGAAGACAAATATGAAAGTCATAATGTTCCCTGCTTCAGAAAAAGGACCAAACACAACACAGGGCATTTTTGCCAAAAAAAAAAAAAAAAAAAAAAAAAAAAAAAAAAGAAAGAAAGAAAGAAAAGAAAAGAAAAGAAAAGAAAAGAAAAGAAAAGAAAAGAAAAAGACCTTGTTTCTTTCTAAGGTAACAAAGTGATCTCCTGGCTAACGTGTACCCTTCAAGCAGGGGCTTGTCCCTTCCAGGCCTCTTGGGATGTCAGTCCCTTAACTGCGTGCCACACAGGCCCTGATGATAAATTCTGGAATGTGGCCACGACGTTGGGTTTTAATTTTGGCTGTCGCCTGGAGCAGCACATAGAATGTAGTATATTTGCCACGTCACTAATCCCTCCAAGTCTCAGCTTCCACATCTATAAATTGAGAAAATGGTGGTGCCTTCTTCCTGGCATAGTTGTGAGGCTCAGCACCTGAATAGAACATATGTGATAACATCATCACTATCTGAGACTCAGTTTCCCCATCTCAGGGCTGTTGTCAGGATGTCAGGATAGGCTGTGTGTGAGGACCCTAAGACTGTTCGTGGCAGTATGAGTGGCTCAATATCTGTTATGCCTCTTCTTGGCTGGGGAAAAGGGAACCCTCATTCCCTCTTGCTTATTCTTGGGGCTCTTTCTGTGACAAATGATTTGCTTTGCACATAGTAGGCTCTTGGTTAGTATTTGTGAAGAGCAGAGTTTGAGAAGCAAGTTAACCAATAGTCCAGAGGGGTGAGGGGCCCAGGCCAGATCAAATCTCCTAAAGTAGGTTCCAGGAGAGAAGATGTCACAGGAAGTCAACTTGCTGTTGGTGAGGAGTATTCAGGAGGCAAGAAGGCAGGGCACTGCAACCGGGGTTTGAAAGGTTAAGACTCACCTCAGGTCTCCTGAATTCATTCATTCATTCATTCATTCATTCACTCACTCACTAGTGAGACCTTTCTTTTCCTTCTCTGAGTTTACTAAACCCAAGGAGAAGTTTCATCTTTATCACTACCCTCTGAAACATCAAATTGGCCAGCTTCAAAGGCCTTCACTCCAGCCTTCCAAAGAACCAGTCATGAGGGCTGGCCACTCTCGCCAGATAGACTTCAGAGCAACAAGCGAGGCCAGAGCTAATGCAGCACTTCCTCTGCACACAATGCGACTGCACCATGGTCCCGTACAAAACAGGGACGGGGCCAGCTGTCTGCACTCTAGCCCTCCTTCTTCTCACCCTTGCTATGCATCCAAAGGGAAGTGACTTTACCTCTCTGGGTAGACGATGGTATGCATGCTTGTTAATATGTAAATATGACACAGCTGTGGAAAAGAAAGGGAAAAAGGACAAATAATGTTCTCACGAAGTGACTAGAATTATTTAATGCCATGGCAACGTGCCCAAGGACTAAATTTCATGTGTGTGTGTGTGTCCCACACTTTGGGAAAACCTGCTGTAAGCTAAGCCACTGCAGGGGCAAGACTAGAGTCGGGAGAGTGAGACACTCCTCTCGAGATGCAAGATTTAAGGGGATGACCCAGAAGTGAGCTAGGTAAATAACATTCTAAGGTGTGATTTCTAGAAATCGAAATGAATGAGAAAATCCATGATAACTGGAACATCAACACTTTAATAAAGACAGGATCCACCTGTGTTTGCACAACTGAGTCTTATCTCATCCTAATCCTGGAAATATAGGTAGTGTCTGTTCATGGTGGGTATGGCAGTAGTAGTACTTTACACATCTAGAGAGTACTCTTCAGTTCCCAAGACATTATTAGCATCCTTCATCTGCCTTCATCTGCCCTGTGGCCTCCTGCACTCCCCCACCAATGCAGAGCCCTCTTTGCACCCACTGAAAGGTCACTTCTAGAACTTGGAAGGGAAACAGCTCTTTATTTTAGACTCTTCATTTCCTACTAAATTCACTCACACTCATTCACTGTAACAGGTTTCTACTGGTTGACTTATTTCCTTTCTTATGCACGAAAGGAGCAGAGGTCTAAAAATCATTGTCCACCATGTGCACAGAGAAGCAAACAAAAGGGGGTGGGGAAGAAAAGCAGATTTTCAGAGAGAAGCAAAGAGGAAACACCACACTGCCCCAGAGAAGGAGAAAGCACCGGCCTGGGTCCCAGACTTCTTCCTTGTTCAGCTCCCCCATCTGCCCTTGGTGTCCCTCCAAACACCACCTCGCTTTCTCTGTCAGCTCATTGTTAAAGGTTTTCATTTCCTTTCAAGAAGACAGATGTAATGAAAAAGCCAAGCCCACTTTCACAGTCAGTCTCATTAGCTCACCCAGCACTCTTCATGGCTTCTCGTCCTATTCGGTGTGAAATTGCCCCTCTCCCAACCAAGAGGTGAAACTGAATTATGGAATTTGTAAAATGTGCCAAATAAATATCCATCACTGCTTCCTCTGCTTATGCAAATCAGCCCTGGGCATGTACAGATGCATTTGTGCAGACTCCACAGCACAGAATTCTTGGGATTGCTCTGTGCTTTCTGAGCTTCGAACAGAGAGACAAAACACACAGACGAGCATTCTTCTGCTCTGAGGGACTGTGATTCCCGTGACCAAGGACTTACGGCGTGGTCAGGGATTGAGAAGTATTACTGTTTGAAGAAGATGGTCTGGGGATTAGTGCTTCAGACAAAGGTCATATAAATCCCAGTTTTGCCACTTATTCGCCATGTGGTGTTGGGCAAGTAACTTAGTCTCTCTGGATCATTTAAACTCAAAATGTATAGAGTGGGAATAATGTCTTCCAGGCAGGAGTTCTGGGAGAATGAAATATGGTAGTGTAGATATGAAGGGGAAATGAATTGCGCTCCACAAACCGGGTGTAAGAAAGGTCACATTTGTTTCCCGGAATAAAATTGGGCCTACTAACCCTCTTCCAAAGGGCAGAGCATCCACTTGGGAGGCTCCTGGTCCTTGCCGATATGCACTCGCTCAGAGGAGTTCTTTATTGCTTTCACCGCATGGGCATGGCGTGAGAGCAAGGACTTTGCCAAGGCTGAAGGTCCTGGTGCCTGGAGCTCAGCCTCCTTATAAGCCTCCTCCTCACAGCCACTTACTCTGATGCCTGTCCCCTCTCTGGTGCACAGTGAGGACATGGGATGAAGGACCCATCACTCCTTCCTTCCTTCTTGCCTTTCTTCCTTCATCTCTTTCCTGAAAAAGGAGG
This sequence comes from Myotis myotis, assembly GCF_014108235.1. NCBI lineage: Eukaryota > Metazoa > Chordata > Mammalia > Chiroptera > Vespertilionidae > Myotis > Myotis myotis. The sequence goes on along the minus strand of NW_023416323.1, from coordinate 23,330,432 downwards.
CTTGGCCTCTCAAAGCCAATCAGAGGACTGAACTCTGGGGAGTGAAAAGCAGGAGGAAAAGCGCTCTCCCCCCCCCCCCCGCCCCCACCACCACCCCGGGAAGATCCTTGGGGACCTGGGTGACTACGGGTGTGGGTTTGGAGCCAGCCGATGTGGTTGACCCCAGCTTTTTCACTTCCTTAGTGGGGTGCACCTCAGTTTCTTGTAAACGGAAATAAAATAAAGATAAAAGTATACTTTCTACCTCACAGGATATTGTGTCAATTAAGGAAATGATGTATATAAGAACATCATACACCACACAGCTATTCACTTACTTAACAAAAACAACTTCTTTCTTCTCCCATCAATAGAGCTGGGAGGGAAGATATATGCTGGAATACATATTTTCTTAAAATGTGTATGTATAAAAGCAATACATATTATTGGTAGAAAAATTATAAAGTACAGATATGGATAAAGAATAAAATTTTCAGGATATTCATAAATTCACCAACCAGAGGTAAATCACCAGTAAGACCTTTCTTGGTATTTTCAGATCTTAAAATCAAGTACAAATGCACATGTGTAGGTATCACTTATCCGTGCTCCTCAACCTGCTTAAAATATCCTTGTCTTGATAATATTTTCAAAGGCCCCATGGTTTTCAATAGTATGGCTATGAAAAACAAATCTCTTATCCTGTCTCCTGTTGTTAGAACTTTAGGTTTAGAGTATTATAATTAATGCTGCAGTAAAACTGCTTAGAGCTGAAATACTTGCACGTCTTTAATTATTTCTTTAATATATCTTTCTGAAAGGGAATTGCTGAGTCAAACGTTTACATCTTCTAAAGGCTTTTGTTTCATTTGCAGAAATTCCCCTCAAATGCTTGTACCGCTTCCAAAAACACTCCATGCAGAGCCTTTGTCCTAGGCCTACAACCACACTGCATTGTAGTATCAAAGACATACACAGCGACACACACATTCTCAAACACTTCAAATTTACTTGCAAAAGAAAGGAGGTCAGTATTTAAGTTTGTGTTTATTTCAGCCTACATTTTCAGATGCTTCTTGCTTACCAACTGGAACATTCTTAAATTGCTGCCCTGACCAGATGCTCTCTCTTGGGCCTTTTCCATGAATAGGAATGGTCTTGTCACTTGAACTGTGTCTCTCTGAAAAATGACTTTTACTTCTGAGCATATGTCTTCCCATGAAACCCCAGGTTAATCCCCAGATGTCCAAAATTATAGATGGGAAAGTCTTTAAAAGATTATGTAGCCCACCTGTTTGCAACACTCTTCTTATGGGAATAATTTGCTTTGTACACAATTAGATAAATTTACCTGAACCTTAGAATCTTTTTATTAAAAATAATTAAGCCTTCATTAAACACTAGGGCAGTGATGGCGAACCTTTTGAGCTCGGCGTGTCAGCATTTTGAAAAACCCTAACTTAAGTCTGGTGCCCTGTCACATATAGAAATTTTTTGATATTTGAAACCATAGTAAAACAAAGACTTATATTTTTGGTATTTATTTTATATATTTAAATGCCATTTAACAAAGAAAAATCAACCAAAAATATGAGTTCGCGTGTCACCTCTGACGCGCGTGTCATAGGTTCGCCATCACTGATCTAGGGTGTTAACTGAAGTCAGTGAGCTGCTGCTCAAAGTCTTGATTAATAGATTTCCTCTGAGTTTCATTTCTGGGGCAGTACTGTGGAAAGCCAAGGTACCCTTGAATGTTCCCCTGGCTTGTATTTCCTGCAGAATACTTGGTATTCTGATAAACACCTTGATCTTATGCCAACATGTTATTTCTTCAAACCATGGCTGAAGTCCCCTAAGCTTCAAAATACCTTTGCTCAGTCTCTTTTCTCACAATAAGTGGAACTCTTTTCTGCTCTGTCCTAAAACTTGCACTTCTCTCCTCATTCCTGCTAAATCAGTGTCCAATCTATTCGTGTTCAGGAACCGAAGACCTAATATAAACTGTTCCCTTTCCTCCCTTGCCACCTCTTTCGAGCATGAACTCAATGCCTGTTCTTATTCACAAGTAAACAAATAAGACACGACCCTGGCCCTCTAGAATGAGATATAGCAACAGGCATGCAGAGACAAGACTACACTGATTTTGGTACCAACCACTCTCCATTTCCCTATTTTGGGAACTTTAAAATACCTTTTTAGTTGACCTGACCTCACTAACTTTTGGGGATACGTTCAGTAGACTGTGACCAGCCCAGCAAATGTTTCCTTTGCTTCTTTAGTTGTGACACCCTAATGAAAAAAGCAAAGGGAAAGACCACAGTGGGTCTTAGTCACCTTTGCTGGTTGCCCAGCATCTCAATCTCCTGCCCATGTCTGGGGGGATGCCCCACGTTGAACCCAAGTCCCATGCTAGAACCCATTGACAAGATGTTGCTTTGCTAGTTAGGATATAAGCTCATGGTCCAAGCTCCACTAATCAGATTCACACCCAACCTGGGCTTTGAAGCAAGGTAGCAGAGAATTGATTCTGGTGATGGGTGGCTGGAGGAGTAGAAGGTGTCAGGATTTTAGTAACAACAGGGCAATGGAATAGCAATGGAGTAGCAGTGTCTGCTCTTGGGGGTGGAGGCACAAGGTTAAGTGTTTCATGTTTACTAGCAATGGTGACAGCAGTGTCCTCACCTCAAGGGTTTCATGCATCATTTTGCTGGGGTCTTAGCTGCTTCCCAACCTCCACTGTTTCTGCAGGACAGCAGAGCCTGGCTCTCTAATCTTCCCAAGGCTTCTGTGAGCTACCCATCACCCCTCCAATAAACTTCTTTCTTTTATATACTGAGTGGCCAGATTATTATGACCACCCCATCAGTACTTTGTTGAGCCACCTTTTGCCTTCAATACTGCAGCGATTCTTCTTGGCAGTGACTCCACGAGATGTTGAAAGGTGATGCGAGGAATCTGACACTGTACCTGATGAACAGCACTGTCCAGTTCTGTGAGATTTGATGGTTGTGGAACCAGCCACCTGATGGCTCTTTTAACTTCGTCCCACAAATGCTCAATTGGATTGAGATCTGGTGATTGTGGGGGCCACCTAAGCAAGGTAAAGTCACCCTCATGTTCTTGAAACCACTCCTGCACAATACGAGCACCGAGGCATGGTGCATTGTCTTGTTGGAAGAAGCCATCTCCATTGGTTTACGCCATCAACATGATAGGATGAACTTGATCAGCAACGATACTTAGGAATGTTGTGCTATTCAGACATTTATCATGATATGGCCCTCTAGCAACCTCAGGGTGAAATTATAGCTAATTTGCCTACAAATGTCAGGTGGTCATAATAATCTGGCCACTCAGTGTATGTTCAATCAGTCAGTTTCATGAAGAATCTTGACCGATAAAAAGACAACACAAAATGAGACATTTATGTCATGTGAAGACCAAATAACCTCATAGCTATACAAGTCACTTTTGCAGCAGCTGGAATATAGGAAAGTGGGGAGAAATCTAGTTATAACAGGATATTACAGGAAATCTGGATTCAAAATAACCTGCCCCTTGGTAGTGAATACCATACTTGCATTACGAAGATTGATTTTGTTTGACCGAACAATACCCTCCATCGCATCAAGTTATTGTTGTAATTTTGAATTTTATTGGGGTTTTTTTTTACTGCTTAAAAATGTAATACGTGTGTTTTGCTTTTTTGGAGCTGTTTATAAGAGCTGTAAGTTTAAGGTATTGCAGTTGAATTGCGCTCATATAAGTAGTATATGACAGCGATAGTTTAAACTGATATGCTACAGCAGGTGCCAGCCCTGCCCAACCCATATATCCGCAACACTCACCTCTGCACTCCTACAGCCTCACTGAGAGCACCTGCTACTCCCTGCTGGAAGGCCTTTGCCTATGGGATCCCTGTTGGCCAGAAAGCAGGGCAAGCTGTAAGTTCTGGAATGTTAATGCTCCTGAAAGCAGCAACAGCCCTCAACAAATGACAGAAGGAGAACGATTGGTGCATAAATAGCCCGGCTTTATCAATGCCCACATGGGATAACTGAAAAGCATATTCTACACCAAGCATGTCAAATTCTCGGCCCGTGGATCAATGCAGCCCACAATGAGTATTTTTGCGGCCCAGCCGATATAATGGTATGTAAGAAAACATTAATATTATCATTGCTCTTTTCCATTTTATACTGTACTTTTTGAAATAAACCTACATTTCTATGAAAATTGAAGCTTGTGTTTTTTTGTGGCACACATAAACTTAAACCTTGTTTATATGGCCTGTGCTAGCTTTTGAATTTGACATGCTTGTTCTATACTCTCTGCTGGAGTTTCCCAGGGGGGTGAGTCCCAGGTAACCACTTGCTTACAGATGCACCCTTTACCCATCTCCTTTCATTCCCCATCTAACATTTCCACGCCACTACCAGTGCTTCCTGGGATGTTCTCCCAAATAAACCGTGTGGACTCACATCCTAGTCTCAGGGTCTGCTCTCGGGGAAATCTTAACTGAGACACCTGCACACCAGTCAGCACTGTCCCGCCCCCTGTGTTAGGGGCTGGCAGGGATTGCCTCCATTGCTCATACACCTGCCAGCTCCATAAGCTAAGGGTACAGGAAGCTATTGGAAGAGTGATTGCTACCCAGGTTGGGGGCAGAGGTAGCAGGTTTGGGTGCAGTTCCTCTGGGGCCCAGACCTCTACCAGGGGCACACCTGTTATGACACTGTAACACAGCGTCAAGGTTTTGCTTTGCTGCTGCTCTTGTAGCCTCAAACTTGTACCTCACATCCACATGCCGCTGCGAAAGCAAATGCTGCAAACACCTGGTTCTGCCAGGTGAAACTCAGCAGCACCAAGGTCACAACCTCCTTCAGGGGGTGTGCGGGTCAGGATAGGGTGTGCCCAGGAGTCCCTAAACAACGTCCCTGCCTCTCCCTCTCCAGGACTGCAGAATGCCCCTTCTCTGTAGCAGTCTGTTCCAGTGTGAGAAATCCCGCAGCAGGTCCAGGGAAGGAGGGAGGATGGCACAGGAAGGCAGCCTGAGTAAGTGGTGCCTCAAACAGCCTGAGTAAGAGTTGACATTAGCAGTGATGTGCTGAGTATTGGAGACTTTTGTCTTCATTACCCTCATTTAGTCTCTGTATTGTTCACTCCCCTCCCCATCACTGCTTGTGCTGCTCAGAGAATCAGCCCCTCTCCATAGACCTCATCCTACAGCCTGCCTCAGTTCCACTGTGGGCATGATTGAATTGAATCCTTAAGGTTAAAAAGAAAAACTTTGCTCAAGATAACCAACTGGATAAACAGGCGCATGCAATGCCCAAACTCCAAATCAATATCCGAGAGCCTGTTCCTATTTGGAAGGGCTGTGGTGTATTAAATTAAAGCGTGTCCTTTGATTTTTCCTTCAACAAAATATGAATGGTCTCTAAAACAAAATCACCCGGAATGATTTAGTAGCCTTCTAAAACCAGCTCCAAATGTATGCAACTGTCTGGAAGGAGGCCCGCACGACACAGGCTTTTGAATGCATCCAAAGGGCACGCAGTCCTGCAGGTTGGAAACATTCTCCTTGTGTGTGCTGTCATCTCAGTGGTTATCGTTTCTGATCAATGTTGTTTCTGCAGGGAGAGGAGCCCTTGTGCCAGGCCACTGCCAACATTGATGGCTGATGTGACCTCAGCCCCGGGCTGAAAAGTCCCCTGAGCATCAATTAGTCCAAGTATCCGCTTTTGCCACCTAGAACAAGGACATTTCCAAAGTCACACAGGCAGCAAGTCAGAACCAAAGGCTGCCTCCCTTGCAGGATCTGAGGATCCTGGCTTAGAACAGGGCTCCTCACCTTGGACATCATTGACATTCAGGGCTGGATAATTCTTTATTCTGTGCATCGTGAAATGTTTAACAGCATCCCCGCCCTCTGCTCATTGTCTGTAGCACCAGCAGTGACAATCAAAAATGGGTTGGTAGGTCAGAGCATCTTCCCATGCACCAAAGGGTGGCAGGTTCAATTCCGGGTCAGGGCACGTACCCAGGTTATCGGTTTGATCCCCTGTTGGGGCTCGTGTGGGAGGCAAAAGACTGATGGTTCTCTCTCACTTCTCCCTCTCTCCCCTTTCCTCTCTCTCTCTCTCTCTCAAAAAAAAAAAAAGCAATAAAAAAGATTTTATAGTTTTACACAGTCATTACTCTAAAACAGTCTCAACCAACTAGCTATGGGCCATTAAAATAATAAAGAAAACAAAACTCTCAGGGAAATCAGCTCTTTGCCCAAAACAGAGACATCAGGGAAATAAAAGACTGGGTTAGCTGGAGGATTCTTTCATGGTGATTTGTATTATGATGTGTCAGCTTGTAAGAGAAAAAAAATGGTGGTGATGGGATGGGCGGCAAAATTCTCCCACTTTCTGATTTCTCCTGGACTCCATCTGAGGAATAAGTGCTTTGTTTACTTCTGAACCTGAATTTTACATCCCCATCCATCCCATTACCATTATTCACAGTGATGTACAGCAAAGTACTTTGGGGAGAACACAGCTCTCAGCAGCATTTGAAAGAGGCAGACAGCACCATTGTAGAGATGATTCATACAAGAAATCATATAGCCTCACACTAGGGGGAAAACCCTAGATAATATTCAGGGAAGGGGGTAAAAGAAATCACTCAGAAATTATCGTTTAACATAAACAAGGCTCCAAAAACATAAACTACTTGATTTAAATCCCCTTTTCAGTCCTATGTGGTATATTCTCCTTCTCACTTGGTGGCCATATTTACCAAATGACATTACTGGTAAACAATTGACAAGATTATCTCTCTATGGATAACAACCAGTTATGGATAAAAGAATAAGAGCAGGTGCAATGTTTCTGATTCTATTCATACATGATCAGGTTACTATAGAGCTGAGATGGTTCTCAGTGTCTTGATACTAGCATCTTTGGGTTATGTAAAGGGAATTGGGTTTCTGTTAACTTGTGTTAAGAAATTACAGCTGAATTCTTATGGAGAGAAAATCCAATATTGTGAAAACTAAGAGAGAGAGGAAAGGAGAGAGAGAGAGAGAGAGAGAGAGAGAGAGAGAGAGAGAGAGAGAGAGAGACAGACAGACACCGGGGCTCAACCCACAACCTAAGTAAGTGCCTTGACCAGGAATCAAACCTGTAACCTTTTTGGTGTATGGGACAACATTCCAAGCAACTGAACCACCCAGACAGGGTGGTAAAAACTCTCTTTATAAAGTTGTTGAGAGGGTGGCATTGAGTCCCAGGGATTGAGATCCGTGGATAATTTTGTGCTTTCACGAGGCATAGGAACTAGCCTCCATTCTCCACACAGTCTAACTAACATTCATTTGTTAAAAGCCCCTCAGTGGCATCTGTTATACCTCCCAAAAGTATCTCTCCTCTTCTACATTAATTATAGAACCCCGATTTTTCCCGGGGACATCGTCACCACATTTCTCAGCCCCCTTTGCAACAGCATGTGGCCATGAGAGTTAGGTAGATGTACTGTGGTGTGAACTCCTGCCATCTCCTTTAAAAGAAGGCTGTGGGCCTTTCTCCTCCTCCCACTCATCTCCATTCTGCTACTTGAAACATGGATGATGGCTTCATCTTGAACCATGAGAATGAGGGTCGATTCTCCATTTAGTTGATTTAGAGATGGAAGGAATATTGATTCTGGATGAATTTGTGGGGCTTTCATTCCATCCTTATGTCGTTTATCTTCTTTAAGCCACTTTTTAAAATTTGTTGCTGAATCTAATACTTTACCATCACTTGCATAGTGAAGGCTCCCCTGACCCTCCAGATAACACCTAATATTTCCTCTTTATAGCACTTACCATACTAGTAAATGATTAATTAGTTAGGTGAGTTTTTTGGTTTAACACCTGTAGCAGGGACTGTTGATGCTCTTGGAACTCACCATTGCCACACACAAGACCCAATGGCTTTCAACTGAAACACCTGCAACTCGTTCCGGACAGCTTGGTCTAGGTGCCAATTTTCAAACAGCCCATGTACAGGGCAGAGCAGAAGCGGTAGATGAAGGACCCTTCAGAAACATCCATCAACCCAGGACTTACAGAGTTTATGGACACTTCATTTACCTTGTCTCTTTTTGTGGTTGGTAACCCTCCATTGATTTTCAGAGGGAGTGGAAGGGAGGGGGAGAGTCAGAGAGAGAGAAAGAAATATCGATTAGTGCTTCTCACATGTACTCTGACTGGGCCAGGGATCGGGCCTGCAAGCGAGTTACATGCCCTTGACAGGAATTAGACCCATGACCCTTCAGTCTGCAGGCTGATGCTCCACTGAGCCAAATCATACCTTGCCCCTTGATTGGGATACCTTTGAGGTGTGCTTTACACTAGAGCCATCTAGAGTTATCCTGCAGGACTTAACAGCAAGATAACACACCTTGTATTGACTTCTTTCTCTCTCCTATCTCATTTCCACAGACTCCTACTTCCTGGAATCACCACACAAATAACACTCAGATCTTCGAATTAAGAAAGGGTTGCTTTTGGGGAATCCAACATAGATTGATATATAGAGTGTCCCAAAAATGTATACACTTTTCCTGTTAGTTCAATTGATGTTTCTTTCTTTTCAGATTTAACCCATAGGAATAAATAATTATTCAAACTGTGTATACACTTTTTGGGGACACCCCATACATCTACTTGATTAGAAAATTAGCTCCATTAGGACTGAGAATATGTTTGTCTTTTTCACCATTCTACCTCCAGTACTTAGCAGTAGCCCAAGGTCAGTATTCCAAAGGTGCTGGGTACATACTGGTTCACATTATTCCCACTCTGACACATCTGGAGTTTGCTGCCTATGAGGTATTAATAGGCAGCGTATTTCAGCATGTTCAGCATGAGCTGCACACCTATCCAGTGCTTCTCTGAAGATAATGCTGTGCTCATGGCATTCATGCTCCATTATCTCTTAAATTGCATCAACACAAACTATAAGAAATTTTGCACACATCCTTTAATATGAGCCTCTGGATTTTAGTAAGTGATTTCATTGCCATAATCTGCTGCCTCTCTCCATTACTGACCTTCTAAATGTGTCTCCTTCCTCTTGACCTACTCTATGTCATTTCTGAAAGGTACAGCAGCAAAGACATTATAGCATGGTGGTTAAGAATCCACATGTTAGAGTCAAATGGCTCCCACTTCAAAACCCAACTCTGCCACTAAGTAGGTGACCTTGGGAAAGTTACTCAGTTTCTATTAAATTTCCACCTGTGTAAACTAGGCATGATAGTGCCTATGGCACAGGATTACTCTGAAGATTAAATAATATATGTATATGTATAATAAATGATTCTCATTGTGTTCAGTAAACTACAATAGATTTAATTATAAGGGATATAGTTGACGACACTGAGTGTCTATCCCAGGTAATATATTTTTCTGGAAAATTATTCAACCATCCCAAGTTATTTAAAACCCATTTCTCAAATCATACTAAAACGGTTTCCTATATACCATTATTCAAATACCTAACCTTTGTTGGGTGACACTCCCCTAAGATAGCCAAAACCTTGAGGGATTCGTGAATTTGACCCTCTACACTCCTCTTACAGGCACTTACACCTACCTGTTCCCTGGCCATATACAAGTTCATTGAGCTGAGCTTTAATGCTATGTTTCACCAGGAGTGGCCACCGTTTCACATTGTCCTACATGTAAGAGATTTCACAACTGAAGCTCGAAGTGAATGCCCAAGGAATCAATTTTATAAATTGAAAACAGATTTATTGTGTTTGTTTGAAGAGATGCCTTGCAGTGTGGCTCTTACAACACTCCTCTGGGGAGGGGCAGATTTGGGAACACTTAACCATCCCAATAGTGGTACATGGCGCTCAGAAGAAGTATTACTCCCCAAGCAGCACAGACTGCAACGTGTTTCCTTCCGGTTGTCGTGACAATCAGCTGCATACCAATTATAATTGGGGGTTTGTAAACAGCCAGGAGATTCCCTTGGAGAGAGCAATTATATTCCCTTTAACATACTATAGGGCAAACACTTCCTCTAAAGCATGCTGTGTGCTGAGTGCAATGTAGATTTACTTTATTGACGCTGAAGGAAAACCTTCAAAACCAAGGCAAGGGATCTTGGTGGGACAGAAACATGAGAAGGCCAACAAAAGAGCAGAGAACATCAAAAATACCGTGGAATATTATCAATCAGGAGATGAGCTGACTTGGCCCATCCAAATAAACATGCATGGAAGATGTTAAGAGCATCAATTTGGAGTTGGTTTTGTATCTATCTTACTACAATCCCTGTGTTCCTTTTTAAAAAATATATATATTTTATTGATTTTTTTTTACAGAGAGGAAGGGAGAAAGTCAGAAACATCGATGAGAGAGAAACATCGATGGGCTGCCTCCTGCACGCCCCCTACTGGGGATGTGCCCGCAACCAAGGTACATGCCCTTGACCAGGATCGCACCTGGGACCTTTCAGTCCGAAGGCCGATGCTTTATCCACTGAGCCAAACCGGTTTCGGCCCCTGTGTTCCTTTGAGCATGAAAATTCACCATGTGAAGGCTCACTTTCCTCTTCTGAAAAGTGGAAATAACAACGCTTACCCAATAAGGTTATTCTAAAAATCAAATTACAAAACATACCTAAAGTGTCTAGAACAGCAGATACCCCCAAAACAATATCATATATCACATGTTATCTCTGCTGACCCCTTATCCCCTGGAACTCATTATTACCTATATAGACAGATAATGGCTTCCTACTGAGAGGACCTGCAGTTCTCTGCCTGGGGATTTTCTTTTAATATTTTTATTGATTTCAGAGAGAAAGGGAGAGGGAAAGAGAGACAGAAACATCAATGATGAGAGATAAGCATTGATTTGGCTGCCTCCTGCACGCCCCCAACTGGGGATCGAGCCTGCAACCCAGGCATGTGTGGAAACATGACCTCCTGGTTCATAGGTTGTCTCTCAACCACTGAGTTACTCTGGCGGGGCATGGCTGGGGATTTTCTCATCCTAGGTACATGGGGTGGGAAGAAAGTGCCAGGGAGTTAACACTTCCAAACAGACCTTAGCCAATCATGCAGAAAATTTAGTGATAAATACCCATTTCCTCATTCCTTGTGCAGGACAGCTCTGCGGCTTGTTCCACTCTGCCTCTCATGGGTCTCCTGTGGGTTTGATCCCCATTTGTCCCTGCAGGAACCTGCTCATTAGTGCACCTGCACTGGCTTCTGTCACTTCCCTGTCTCACTGTCTTACTTCCTGGTGGGAGCTTCCTGGGATTACCTCCAAAATAAGTCTCTGGCACTCAAAATCTTGATCAGGATAAAGTCCAATCTAACACAATACTCAACAGGCTTAATAATTTGGACACTTGGGTTTACAGGAAAATGTTCAATTCGCTAACCAAGCCTTGTCTACTCAGCTTCCTTTCAACCCCTTCTCTTCCATCCCACAGCCACTGCCTCCACTGAGGCTCTTCTCATTTATTTTTTCTGCACCACACTCTCTGATTGACCTCCATGCTTCCAGTACCTCTACTGTCTAATCCATCACCCACTTACTACCAAAGTTATCATCCTAAAATACAGTTCTGCTAATGCCAGTCCCTTGCTGTTGTTTTTTAAGACTTCAGTGGTGCTCAATGCCTCCATGATTATGTTATATCCTATATAATAAAAGGGCAATATGCAAATTGACCAAACAGTGGAATGACCAGTCGCTATGATACGCACTGACCACCAGGGGCAGACACTCAATGCAGGAGCTGCTCCATGGTGGTCAGTGTGCTCAGCCACAAGCTGGGCTGAAGGCTGGTGAGCGCAGCAGCAGTGGTGGGAGCCTCTCCCACCTCCCCTGCAGCGCTAAGGATGCCCCACTGCAGCTTAGGCCCGCTCCCCATGGGCCTCAGTCAGTATCCCCTGAGGGCTCCCAGACTGCTAAAGACACAGGCCAGGCTGAGGGACCCCCACACCCCCTGCAGTGCATGAATGTCGTGCACCGGGCCTCTAGTATTTTATAACATGGTACGTAAAACCCTCAAAATCTGGTTCCAAACAACCTTCCCACTTCATCTCCAGTGATTGCTACACACAGACAATGCTCAGCTCACACAGAAAAAGCCAGTGTTGTGTCAAAGCCGTATTGCCTGTCACCTTTTGTTGTGTTTGAATGTACATGTGCTCTCCCCTGTCTGAAGAATCTGAAGAACTGGGCTCAACCTTTGTGGTCAGCTCAAATGCCCCCTCCTCCATGAAGACTTCTCCACTCCCTGGGCAAGTCAGTGGTTTTCCCCCTTGGGCTCCCACTACAGCATCTGTATTCACTGACTCATTTGTTCATTTAACAGGCATTTTCTGGGCATATTCTACTATAAACCAAAGATTCAGGGAACCAATGCGGGATAAAAGGCAGAAAATGCATGAAGATCACAGATGGGAAAAGGAAATAGACCTTATCTGGAAATCGTCTAAAAGGTTGTTACTCACTGCCATGAGTTTACCATCAGGGATGCTAACCCAACCTGGGGGTTGGAGAGCCTTCCACAAGGAATGGACACTTGAGGTGAGAGTGAAGTAGGAGTTATCACCAGAAGAAGGACATGCAACCTAGGTTCCAGCCTGCGGACAACCGGAGGTAGGAGGAAACACAAAACTCTTTGAGGAATAGAAGGCCAGGGTGTTTAAAGCATAGAAGCAGCAAGGGAATGGAGAGAGAAGAGGCACTTATACCATTCCTTATGAGTGTCTGTTTGTGGGCTGTGTCATCCCTGCCTCACGCTCCCAGAATGAGCTCCTCAAAAGTAAGGATCATGTGTCACTGAAAATCATACCCACCCGGCACTTAGCACAATGCAAATGAACAAAATTAATGCATCCACTTGATGGATGAGAGAGCTGAGGCTCAGAAAGGTTGAATAAGTTGCCTAAGATCCCAAGGCAAGGCTGGCAGAGGCTGCACAGTAACTAGAATACGCACCTTCCATTCCTCAAGTATGTTTCTTATAAACTGGCACAAAGCAACCCCCCAACTTTTCCTCTTGAAAACTCAAGTTTTTCTGGGAGTTCTTTTTCAAAGGGCTCTATAACAAAAAATAAAGAATAAAGCCAGTTACTGGGGTGTGTGTGTGTGTGTGTGTGTGTGTGTGTGTGTGTGTGTGTGTGTAGGGAGAGGGGGAAATGAGAGAGTGAGAGGGAGGGAGAGCACAGGACGCTTTTTATAATGGCCCGAAATGATGTGGGGTGAGGTGGGGTGGGGTGTGTGTGTGAGAATAAGACGCTCTTAGTGATGCTGAGTGAACACCATCCTCACTGACCCTGGATGTCCTGAGCGAAACGACGCTGGGTTTGGACTCTTCACCTGGGTGAGCGGGATCTCTTGCCTCCCGCTTCCCGAACCTCTCTGCACTTCCAGCCCGGACCGGTGGTGTGGGAAAACAGCCCGATTTCCCGTCTCTCCTGCAGATCCATGGGAGAGGAGGCAACCTCATCGCGGGAGGCATCCTCCAGGCCCAGACATTCATCTCTGTCCATTTCAAGGCCCAGAGCCTGAGCCGTATATAACCAAGTACTGCGCCTACCACGAAGGGCACGGTGGCTTTTCTGCGTGTTTTATTCACGAACCGTGAGAAAAATCTGGCTCTGGGGCTGCGATCAAGATCCTGATTTGAGACTGGTTCCGAAATTGGAGTTGAGGCTTCGTTTGGCAGGAAAGAGAGGAGGTGAGCGGGTGTGGGCGCAGCTCTTGTGAGGATTACGGCGGAGGCTGTGGACCGCGGCGCCGCTCGCTGGGGCTGCAGCCATTGCACAACGAGCACCCCACATTCAACAGGAGGGACCGCGGGAGCGGACCTCTGAGCCCCCGCAGCCGCCGCAGCCCGTGCCCCCGCGCCCCCAGTGCCCCCCGCACCATGGCCAAGGAAGGCGTGGAAAAGGCGGAAGAGACGGAGCAAATGATCGAGAAGGAGACAGGCAAGGAGCCTGCGGAGGGCGGCGGCGGCTCGCACCGACTCGGGGACACCCAGGAGATGCGCGCTGTGGTGCTCTCCGGCTTCGGGGGGCTCAACAAGCTGCGAGTCTCCAGGAAGGCCATGCCCGAGCCGCAGGACGGCGAGCTCAAGATCCGCGTCAAAGCCTGGTCCAGTATCCGCGCCTTTCTCGCTTTCTCTCTGTGCGCGCTCGGCGCTCCCGGGAGGCGGTGGCCGAGCCTGGTGGGGCCGGGGCCGGGGGACTCTGCCGCGGGCGCCCCACTCCGTGCCCTGACCCTGGTCTCAGAGCCTCTTTGCGGCCCGCCGCTGATGCTGGGGAGGATGCTGAGAGGTGGCCCTTCTCCTCCCCAAGCCAGATCCAGGGGTGACCAGGGGAGACCGCGAGCTCCCGGGAGGGGATGCGAGGGTGGATGGTGGCATCCGGCACTCTGGGTCTTTCGCTGCGGGGGAAGCAGCCAGGATAGAGGGTTTGATGGTAACGTGGTTAAAAAAAATGACAGTAACCGTCGGCTTTCTGTACACCAGCCAGCGTTTTTAAGTTTTATGTGAGCATTCGCATTTAATACTTCCTGGGACCCAGTGAGTTAGTTGTCTTCAGCATCTCCCTTTACAGGTGCGGAAACCAGGGCTCAGAGAGAGTGATTTGCTCAAGATCATCCTGCCGCCGCTAAGTGCCACGGCCAGGGTTTGGTCATAGATCTTTGTCATCTCTATGTGACCTGCTGATGGGGCTGGGGACATGTGTCCTTCCTCCTGCCCCTGCACACTTCCCTCCTTGTGGCCTGGGATGGGAAAAGGAATTGGGCTAGGCTAGGGGAAAGGAACTAGGAAGCCAGAGTTAGGTACCAAGCGACTATGCTTGGCGGCGGTGGTGTGTGTGTGGTGGTGGGGGGGGAGGGGGGGGCAGGGATTCAAGCCTGCAGCCTAAACCTCCCTCTTCCCCCACTAGCATCTCTGCCTGTCTCTGAAAGTGGAAAATCCCAAACCTGATTAATCTTCCCCGAACTCCCGCTCCTGTCTCGGATGGACTCATCAATCTGAGTGACCTTGTCTTCCCCACCCCTCCTGGGGGAACTTCCTCGGAACCACACCGATGCCAAGTGGTGTGTTTAAGACTCTCTGGCTGCTGTCACTATAGGATCATTCCCCTGCAGTTCTGGGGGGAGGGCTCACCTGGAGTGTTTCCTGGACCCAACTGAGTTCCATGTGCAGCAGCCTGGGAAGCTCCTCAGGGGAACTTGCTGTTAGCACTGTCAGATGGCCTATCCCTTCCCATCTATATATTTTCAATCCCACAACAGACACTGATTCTTAACACAGCAGTCAGCTCAATGGTTCCCAGAACCTGGGACCATATCTAAGGCAAAAAAAAAAAAAAAGAAAGAAAAGAAAAGAAAAAGGCAAAGGCAAAGGCAAAGGAGGTGCCCCTGCCTTGCTACTTTGAGAGCAGGTGCAGGTTTCATTTTCCAGACTGGAAGGCAGCTGGTGAGAGAAGCAGGGACTGGTCTCTGGCTGGCTCTGCATATATGTAGCTGGTCATGCTTGACTCTGAACAGGACTCTTGGGCTGGGCCTCTCCCTGGGGAATTCAGAGCAAGGAAAGGGGCTTCTGCACACTGGGATTCCTATAGAGTTCTATTCTGTTAACTCTTGACTGGACCAAACTGATTGATCCCTGAAGGCAGAGCTTATGTCTGACCTTTTCACAGATAAATCCCCAATGTGAGGCATAGTACATCCTAAATAAATTATCGATGAATGAATGGATCGAGAAAAAAAATGCTTGGAGGGGGATTGTTGCATCATTACTTTTCTTTACTTGCTGATGGAAGAATGTCTGCTTAGTAAGATTAAAATCATGTATATTGATAATTCACTTTCCATTGCTACCAATCAAAAATATTTTGTGTGTGTGTGTGTGTTTGTATGTGTGTACATAGGTGTAATTTATGACTCTCCATCCAAATTGAGATTGGGTTCTAGGAATCTGAGTATGTATCCAGGGAGTGAAAATGTCGAAGCTACTCTTTGAAGAAGAAAAGGCTATCATCTATAGTGTCAATAGGTCTGGGTTCTCTGGCCTTATGCTAAGTGCATAAATGCTGACAGGCGCTGAAGCATTCTGAGATAATAAATGTCAAGATGAAAGCTAGGAGATTGATTTTTCAAAGCTAGATACACAATCCTGTTCTTCATTAGAGCTGTATGCATGTGTACACACACACACACACACACACACACACACACACACACGGCAACCACTGCAGATCCTTCACCCCAGTTGCTCAAAAAGCCAGCCAGGGCTGGGGGGCATTTGGAATGGAGTATTGCAAAGGCCCCAGATTCATTCCCATTTCACCAAGCTGGAAGCAGAGTTCATCTGTTTTGCAAGGGGGGATGGGAATAGGTTTGTGAAGATTGCCTGCTGGGCCCTTCCTCCTCCACTGGGCTGGGATTGGCTGGCCAAAGATGCCCATTGATTGTAAGTTTAGCCTTGAGAGCCAGGATGACTCATTCTGTATTTTTATGAATCAGTGGATGGCCTCCTGGATGAAGGTCCCCCTTTTATCTGCTATTTTTAATGGATAAGCGTTATGCCTCTGAATAAAGCATAATTCATCTGAACTAGTATTAAGACCAGGTATTCAGAATGAAGGTCCAAGTTGGTTTCTGTATAAATTTGATGGGAATGAAAGAGAAGGGGCGGGGGGAATACATATTATATCTCATTTACACCCTCTCACTTATGGCCCTCTGAGATAGGTATTCATGGTAGAGCAAATTGGGCCTTGGAGATGTTGGGTAATTTGCCAAAACACATCACACAGACAGTAGAGTTAGGATTTGAATCCTGGTCTGTCTCTCCTTAAAACTCTGTTGTTTTCCTTTTATTCTATTTTGTCTCTCTCCATGGTAAAGCCACAAGAAATGTGATTTACTTCTCCAGACCTCTGGCATGTAAGCTTGCTTTCCCTCTTTCTGTGAATATAGCGCTTTTGATCTTTTTATGTCTGGCTTAAGGGAATGCTCTGCGGCTGTTTCCAGAGTAAAATGGCTTTTCCTCTAAAGTAGAGACATGATGGTCAAATACAGCTCAAAAAGAACCAACTCAAGGAGGGATAGGAGAGTTTTCTTTCTAAATTGTTACAAGAACATTAGCTCTGATGGGGAACTCATTTTATCAACCATTCATTGAACAAGCTACATGGCAAGTGATTTAAGCAGCTAAACTGAAGAAGCACGATGCCTTTGGAGACAGATGGGCCTGGATGGAAGGCAAAGCCCTACCACTTTCTATCTGTGGACCAATCTCTTAACTTCTCTGAGCTTTCCATGCCTCAACCGCAAAATGGGGATAATAAGATGAACTTCATGGTGTTGAGAGGATCAGATGCAGGAAAGAGACTGGCCCACAGTTGGCACTAAATGAACCGTAGCTACTGTTGTGGCTGTTGTCATTTTTATTGTCATAGCTATGTGTATATGACACGGTTCTTGGTGCCTTGATAACTTGGAGGCTATCATTTTAATCATGTATATAATTAGGCACTAACATGTCACATCTGCTTAGTGATTATGAGTAAGACCTTCCTAGACACCATCCCAGCTCTGCCACTTGCTAATGGGGTGTCTTAGGTCTGGTCCCTGGAAGCAGAACCTGAGACTGAGATGTTTTTTTAAGTGGCTGATTGAGGGTGCTTGCAGGAGAATGGGAGCAAGAGGAGCAGAGCAGGGCAGGGAAAGAAGCTATGTAAGGATTTAGTTTCAGCTGGATCCCATCAGGAGTTCCGGAGCATGACTTGTACCACAGAGCTAATCTGACCTAGAAGCAACGGGAGAAGCATTCTGTACCCCTACACTGCTCGTCCTTCCCACTTTCTTCAGTTAGTTTTGGACTGTGGGCTACTTCCTGAGTTAGGGCATGTAACCTTTCAAGCAGAGGTGGCTTCTGTTTGACTGAGGGCAGTCCCCCTTGGAAGTGGGGAGGCAGGGAAAGGGACTGCTCTGAGGAATCAACCAGCACTCCCAGCAGGTGGTAGATGGGTGCACTGCCTAGTAAAAGGGATGGGGTGAAGCACAGACAGCGTGCCCTCTATACTGATGGTTAATCTTGAACATGTTGCTTACTCCTCTAAACTTGAGTTTTCTATAAAATGGAGATAAACATAGCACCTGCCTTCATAGTGTTGTAATGGAGTCTAAATGAGATACTATGCATAAAGATCTTTCTGATGATCCCTGGCAAATAGCAAGTGGTCAATAAATGATAGCGATTAATATTTAAGCTATTATTTTTGGTTTCCATAGATACCGTCTATAGTTTATCATTCACACTGGGACTCTTTTGAAAGGGGCATTAAAATAATTGTTCTGGGACTACAGAAGCATGGTCCCTCCTAACTGATAAGGATCGGATCGATGCCTTTGCTGTGAGCAGTCTTGTCACAGTAGAGCTTCTCTGGGGAAGGAGCTAGTAGAATCTGGGGCGGAGGGTCCCAGGTGGGGCTTCAGGAATGTTTTTAAGTGGCCATTAACAAGCCTTGTCTGGTTTGTGGCTCAAATTGGCTTGTGGTGGAAAGGCACTAATGGATTGGGGACGTTTATTTTCCCAGACTGATTTACAGCAAGAGGCTTCATGAAACTGCTGGAATGAGACCAATTGGATGAAAAATGGTTCCAGCCAGTCATGGCTCCATTGGTTGATCTGAAAATGGGCTGAGGGCAGGCCACTCTAGAGGAAAGCCAACAGATTGATGGGATCCTATATATCATGAGGGTAAATTATATTAGAGATATGAGAAAGAACTAACATTTATCGAACCCTTGTTATGAGCCAGGAACTGAGTTGCCTGTAATATACTCTTTGTTTCATTTTATCCTAATGGCGACTCAACCAGATCGGTATTGCTATCTCCATTTTAAAGATGAGGAACTGCCATTCAGAGGCATGTCAAGACCACTAACTGGTAAGTGGAAGAGTGGCGTGATCATCCAAGTTCTGCCTTGTTCCTGGATGCATTGCATTTGGGAGTTGGAAAATCAGAGAGATAGTGACAAAGGGAGCGGGGGGAGAGAGAGAGAGAGAGAGAGAGAGAGAGAGAGAGAGAGAGAGAGAGAGAGAGACCAAGAACACAGATAGACAGACAAAGACTGGAATCAGGAATACAGAGAGAGAAGTGTTAACTGATAAGACTCAAAATTGTACAGTGCCATCTTGCCTCCACCCTCCAAATGAAATGTGTTTCGCCTGGCCAGCGAGGCTCAGTGGGTGAGCCTATGAGCCAGGAGGTCATGATTTGATTCCCCGTCAGGGCACACGCCCGGGTTGTGGGCTTGATCGCCAGTGTGGGGTGTGAAGGAGGCAGCCGATCAATGATTCTCTCTCATCATTGATGTTTCTTTCTCTCTCTCCCACTCCCTCCCTCTCTGAAGTCAATAAATTTTTTAAAAAAGAAAACAATTAAAAAAAATATGTTTCTGCATCACACCCACTTCCCCTCCCTCCATTTCTGAGGCATGGGATGTTCTTGGGACTCATCAAGGATCAAGTTGCCATGCCTGCTGACCCAGAATACCCATGCTCATTACACCCAGTCACCACTCCTGAGACCCACTCGAGGCATTCGAGTCCTTCCTCTAACCCCTTTGCCTCAATTGGGCTATTGCTACACTGGCAACCTGAGCACAGGAAAACCCCAAACAACAGAGCATTAAACTGTCACTGATAGGTCAGTCCAAGGAAATGAAGCCAATATGATCTTCCCTGTGTTTATGAAATAAACAAATGGAGTGCATGAGGTTAAGTGGCACAGATGTTTGTAAAACTGAGAAATTGCTTGGAGTGTGTCTAATACCCAAGCCAGGAGCCACCCTGGCACAGACATGGGAAGAAAGTGTTCTGAATCATTCTGTGTTGGATGGAGATGTCAGGATTTGACAGGGAAGGATGACTTTGCTGAGTCACACTGAGCCCCATTTGGTGATGGGAAGATGGAGATGCTACCTCAGGGTTCTTTCTTATTCATTGAAGTTTGCATGCTCCCTTTAACTCTGTCCTCACTGGTGAGGGCTGGGAATGGTCACAATGTCTGTTCTCCAGTCAATAAAGGGATGGATTTCTTGTCTCCCTGCAATTCAAAGATGAAAGGAAGCCCAGAATCAGTGATTCTTCTATTTCATCAAAAAGGAAAGTATAGAACATCTGACACAGAGTAGGTTCCCATAAACATCAGCCTGATCTTCATTATCAGGCATTAGATGGAAACCAAGGGCAGGTGGTTCATGATGGGCAAAGGGAATGATGACTGATGATCATGCTCACTCTACCCGCCACTTGCAGCATCTTTGCAGGGACAGAGCTAATATTCTTGCCCATTTTTCATCTGACTCCCTCAACCCCATGAGCATATTATCCTTCCTTCCTAAAAGAGGACATTGGGACTCAGAGATGAGAGCAAGTAGTGAGAAGCTTCAACAGATCTGACTGCAGGCTCTCTCTACCTCACCATGCCTGTGTGATCACAAGCAAATAACACTTTCGACTTGTCTGTATCATCACCTTGGTAATGCCCCCTTTTTGGCATTGTTTTTTATTTTATTTTAATTTTTTAAATTAATTTCAGAGAGGAAGGGAGAGGGAGAAAGAGATAAAAAACAATGATGAGAGAGAATCATTAATTGGCTGCCTCTGGCATCCCCCCCCCCCCCCACTGGGGATGGAGCCCACAACTGGGGCATGTGCCCTTGATTGGAATAGAACCTGGGACCCTTAAGTCCACAGGCCGACTCTCTACCCAGTGAGCCAAACCAGCAAGGGCATGCCCTTGCTGGTTTGGCTCACTGGATAGAGAGTTGGCCTGTGGACTGAAGGGTCCGTGAAAGTCCTGACTGAAGACTAGCTGAGAGTCCATGAAAGTCCTGACTGTTCCTTGCACACTGTACTGTAGGTGCTCAATAAAGGTTGTTTTCCTTCCTAAGTCGCTTGAGCTGTAAAAGACAGAATGAGGACTTGATGCCATCCACTTAGTCCTTGTCCTCCCACCAAACTGCATAGGGTGCTGGCTTTTGAATTGCATTCCCAGGTTTGGGAATGAATTTGAACTGATCTATTGCTATCATCACACCAGCTGCCTGCATACCCACCAATGAGTGGCAGCAGAGGTTTCTTTGATACCTGGGTGTCCATACATAGTCCAGCCTCTGGGCTTTGTTTCACTCTCATTCAAAGGAACCAAAAATCATGACTTTTTGGCACATCACTGACATTCAACACTGACAACAGAGCTCACCCAGGCATGGGAAAATAGCACCTCATGACCCCAAGTTCCTGGCACTTCTCATTCTTAATAGGGATCTTTTATGGCATCTTGGCATTTGTCATAGAAGAAAAAGTTCAATCTGAAACAAGAAGAGACTCTTCATAAGAAAGGGCAGCAGGAGTGTAATTTCAAATTAGTTTGATTCCTATGTGTGTGATCTCACACAGAAAACCGGCTGGAGTCATGGTATTAGAATGAGTAAATTTAATGTCTAAAGGCTCAGGAGACAAAAATAGATACTCCAGTCAAAGGGGCTATTTCATCACTGAATTGATATTTTCTTGATGAAAGCATGCAGTGAGCTTCTGACTTCAATTTCCTTCTGTGAGTGACTCTTGACCCTCTAGCCAAGCCTCATCCCCACCATTGGTCTGGAGTCATGAACCCCCTTGGCAAGTAAAAGCATTGGGTCCACTTCCTCCTGACTTCTCTAAACAGATGTAGTCCCCAGAGCGTAGTGCAAGATAATTCTCTTCTGTGAGAGGAATGATAATGATTTTTTTTTTTTTTGGACAAGACTATACACCCAAACTAGATTCAAATCTTGGCTCTGATAATATTAGCAATTATTAATTATACCCATACTCTGTGGATATAATAATGACTATGGGGCACAGTTTGTGTGTGTGTGACTATAAAATATAATGTATCTTAAGTAATTAGCAATGATGTTGGCACATTTAATATTTGTTGAATGAATGAAGATCTCTGTCACATAGTATATGACCAATATATATTGATGGTGGAGAGAAGATGCAAAGAAATAGGACATTAGAAAATTCCTCTCTACTTCATAAAGTTTTCTCTTCAGACCCATTTATCTCCCCCAAAGGGTATAAGACCTTAGCATCAAGAGACCCAGACATGGCCAGATGGCTCAGTTGGTTGGAGCATTGTCATGTACATCACAAACATACAGGAGGCAACTGATCTATATTTCTCTCTCACATTGATGTCTCTCTCTCTTTCTCTCTCTCTCCTCCCTCTTCCTCTCTCACTAAAAATGTTAATAAAAACATATCCTCCAGTGAGGACTAAAAAAAAAAAAGAGAGAGAAGTGGCCCAGATCGAATGTCCTACTATACCATGATATAAGCAAGAAGATCCAGATGAATTCCTGAAAAAACAGAAGAGGAAAAAAAAACCCCAAATGCATTGTGCTCCTACTGTGTGCCAGAAACTGGGCCAAGCTTAGAGATATTTAAACAGAAGGCCAGTCACTTCTGTCCTGACTTATTTTTTCTTTATTTTGGCCTTCCACGATGCACTTGTTGCTGGAATTCTTGGCTCTCCTCTTTCTTTTCCTTCCATCTTTTTTTCTCTTTTCTCTCTTTGCAAGTAAGCTTCAGGCGCCCCTACTGCAATGAGCTTCCTTCTTGGCACTAGAAAAGGTGGTGGCGTTTAGGTCCAGCTGCCTGGTGCAGGTGTAGCAAGACCCAGTGAAAAGAGAATTTTTTTCTTCCAGTTTTCATATATCAAGGCAGGAATCTGATTGGCCCTTTGTGAATCACATACCAGCCCCCTGATCTCTTTTTCTCTGGCCCAAGGGAATGAGGTGCTGTGATTGGACATGTGTGTCTCATGCCCTCCTACCCTGACCTAGAATGAGGCATCATGATTAATAGTCCCACCAGGAAAGCATGGTGTGTGTGTGTGTGTGTGTGTGTGTGTGTGTGTGTGTTGTGTTGGGGTGGGGGTAGATACTCCAAAAGGAAAGGAGGACAGTTACCAGAAGACAATAGTAAGAAACACACAGGACTGATAAAAAATGGTAACCATCATGGGGGATAAGGGTATGTCTTATTCACCAGAGAAAGTGAAGAATCAGAGAGGGGACTGGAGAAGACATCTCCATTCTCTACCCTGGGACCTTAATTTTTCAGCACAATGTTATTGAATAATACTAAATAACATGTATAATATTTTCAGCTTTGAGGTCCATCATTTTTTCCAGTTGCAGAGGGTAGTTATAGCACCCTGGGAAGGGGTAGAAAATGCCTCGCACTATTGATAGAAAAAAATGCTCATTCTCTCATACCTTTAGATGAAAGCCGTAACAGGTGTTTTTTTTAATCCTGTTGATTGAATGTATTGGGGCGACAGTGGTTAACAGGATTATATAGGTTTCATGTGCACAGTTCTACAACACATCATCTGTACACTGTGTTGTGTGTTCACCACCCCAAGTCAAGTTTCCATCCATCACCATTTATCCCCCCTGTATCCTCCTCCAATCTTGGAAATTCCAGAAACATTCTCTGTTATCATTTAACTGATGAACGCCAAGCCTGGTGCTTGGTTAACAGCAGGCACTCAATCAATTTTTGGAGAATGGGTGAATATGTTACTGACATTTCCCAAAACATTAGCTATACATTTCTGCAGAAGTTGCCATTTCACTTGTAAATATGGCTTTCTTAATACAAACAGTGGCCATTCTAAGCCAGTGTGGCTTCAAGCTTCCCTCTGTCATCTCAGCTTCCTCCGATAAGAGGCCTAAATCTCTCCAGCATGCTACGTTTTCAGGGAGATTTACTTTACACAGTCTGTTCTCTTGAATCTCGAAGTTCATCTCTAATAACTGCTTTCCCTGGGCTGGGAAATGTGGGTTTCTGACTTCTCAAGATGCTCTGTAATTTTCTCCTTATTGACATCGGCTCCATGGAGTGCTGGAGGCCAGGGCTCCTGAAGAGCACCCACTGTAGGGCCTCTGATGATTGTTATTCCAAGGGCACTTGCTTGTATACCTGGGAACTCCAGAGCCCACCAGCTGGATATGAGAACAATGCTCACCTAAAAACATACTGTGCTAATCGTTTTGCAGTATATGAATATATCAAATCATTATGTTGTACACTTGAACCTAATGCAATGTCAATTATATCTTAAGCAAACTTGAAAATAAATACTTCAAACTCTTGGAGGGAGAACAATTTTAAAACAAGCCGTATGTCCATGACTCTGTCCCTACCTTTCTGTGTAGGTTTCAGGACCCCCACCCTTCAATATCTCCCAATAGTTGCAAGGGTATCCCAGGGGCTATTGCATGAGCGCTCCTAAGAGTTCTCCTGGTTCCCATTAATTCTGGCCCTCTCCTGTTGCCTGTTCTGCTCCTCCTACCGCACACTGAAGCCATGAATGACTTTCCCACTTCCTCTCCACTCCAGGTTGGCCCTCTGCTTGGGCTCTGGTGCCCTTTCCACCCAACACAGATTGCAAAGCAATGTATATTTAATAGGCCTCCTTCTTAGGCTAATCAAATTAATAATAATGAAAGTCTTGGCATTAATTATTTATCATCATTATTATCATAATAACCTTTATCGAGTACTCTCTGTGTGCCACAAGTACTGAGTTAGGTGTTTTAGGGGAATTTCTATGATACCAACCTTTTTCAGCTAAAGAAACAGGATCAAAGAGGTGAGGGAGCTTGTTAAAGACCACAAACTAATAAAGCAGAGAGCTGTGATATGACCCAGGGTTTGTCTCTCCTCTCCTGAGTCCACATCTTCCCTCACTGTACACCCACCTTTTACTGCTCTGCCCTAGACACAGCCCCTGGAGCTGGCGGGTGAACTGAGTCATGGCAACTTCACACCCAGAGTCAAGCTTTCCTCTTGTTTTGCCACAGTCTTCTTCATCCAGGCATATATTCTCCACCTCATACTTAGGATGCGTTTTGGGTTTTTCCTTTCCCTAAGAAGGCTTACCTGCTCTTCATGCAAATAGATGTATATGATGGGGCAGCCCCACTGGCGGAGACAATCCAAATTCTACAGTGAACTCTGATGAGGCTTTCCAGCTGCACTCTACATAGCCCCCTGCCCTTCCTCCCAACACAGACACACTCGCTCCTTTAAATAGACTATCCATCAAGTTACAGACAATCCTTTAAAAAAACAAGATCCCTTGTCTAAGATTAGAAAGAATTGCTTTTCACTTATCTATGCCACATCTAGTTCAATCCGCTAATGAGATGCTATTAAACCTGCAGTTCCTATGATTCATCTGAGCGACTTTGTGATTGGATCCTCTTTATCCTCCTGGCTAAACTTGTTAAAATTGTTCTGATCAGGGACCTTGTAATAAACTCTGACTCAACATTTGGCAGCCAGGACCGGAACCAGGGCTGCGTAACGCGGCTAGCAACGTGCCCACCTTCCCGAAATGGTGCCTTCAGGTGTATCTGCCTTCAGATCCTGAGAACCTTCTCTGTCTGACCACAGAGGAGACGGCCTATACCTCTGGGACTGCTGCTTCATGGGAAAGAAAGCACAGGCAATTTTCACCCTCTCCTCTCCTGGGAGCCTCAACTGTCTCTGCCCTCAGCCAGCAACACTTATGAGAGACTCAACTTCTTCCTTTTGCTCTTTTAACAATTTTTTCTTTTCCTATTTCCCCCGCTCCTGCTTCCACCTTTTGTGACCTTGATGTAGCTGGGTCTATTTGCTCTTGAATAGAAGCCCAACTTCCAACATACTTGAAAAGCACTGTCAAATTCGATTCGGTCCTTTAGAAAACACAAGAGCTGGATCCATTCATGCTGCGGAGGGAGACTTCTCAAAAATACACTTTCCTTTTGCATCTCCCCAGTGCCTCCTATTACCTCCACTGTCTCCCTGTGCTCTTCTGACTCTCCCAGACTCTCAACCCCTGCCCTGCCGCCTCTTTGTACCTCTGCTCACCTTTCACAACTATTCTTTTCTCATTCAGGAGTAAATCTTTGCTCTTCCCAAAGCAGGCCTTTGCTCTTCCTGCTCCCCCTTACCACTCGCAGCATACACACAAGGCTGCCAGCCAACCATGGCTGAGATAAGTTAGCAAGAAGAAAGAAGAAAAGAGCTTGAACCACTCCTACATATGTTCCTCTTTACTCCTTTAGTGGAGGAACCATTGTTTGCAAGACTAGAATGTACTAAGCAGTGAACTCTGAACAATGAGTTTTAAAGCACTCTGCCTTGGGAGTTCCTCGTAGTGTATGGGGAAGAGAGTAGGGTAGTGATTTGATGACTGCCTCTTTTGTAGGCTAATAAATGTAGATATTAGTTAACTGAAATGAAAAGTTCAGTCCCTCAGTCACACTAGTCACATTTCAAATGTTCAAATGTTCAAATGTTCAACATGGTGGGCGCCATGTTGGACGCACACACGTACACATTTCCATCAGTGAAGTGTTCTATTAGGCAATGCTGCCTAGTCTTAACCCCATTTTTCCTATTGAAACAATTGTTTTACTCAACGCTTTTATTAGCAGCAAAGACTTACAAGATAACTGTCATGTTATAGCAAAAATTGACTGTTTCTCTATGGGGACCCTGTCCCTCTGGGTCTTCAGTAAGAAGTCAAGCGTTGTCTGACACTATCTTTCCCCTCCGTGGAAAGGTGGGGTGAGGCTGGAGAGGTTGGGGAGCAAAGGACACACCATTCCTAAGTGATACTTTCCTGTGGCTGCTTCCTGCAAAGTGGGCCGACAGCTGCCCTCTCTGTGCTAACTCTGACCCGTGCACACCTCCTGTGGGGAACTGTCGTGCTATGTAGTCATTTGTTTATCTCTGAACTCTTGGGAGGCAGAGTTATCATTGTCACAGTTGTAACATTAGTGTCATGCCCCAAACTATGGAAGGTCTGCTGAATTTAAATGGAAGTAGATCGAATGTTCTGCATAACCAATCACTGCCAGGCACCAATTTGAAGCCAATGACTTGGTCAACATCTAACATGGAGCATAGAAATTTTAACTTTTTTAGGAGCCTTCTTAGGACTAAATACCTGCTGTGTCCCAAGGAGAGGCTAAGAATATATAAATGACTCTAGGCCAGTGATGGTGAACCTTTTGAGCTCAGCGTGTCAGCATTTTGAAAAACCCTAACTTAACTCTGGTGCCGTGTCACATATAGAAATTTTTTGATATTTGCAACCATAGTAAAAAAAGATTTATATTTTTGATATTTATTTTATATACTTAAATGCCATTTAACAAAGAAAAATCAACCAAAAAAATGGGTTGTCATAGGTTCGCCATCACTGCTCAAGGCCCCAAAATCAAGGGGGTCATCTTGGTATCAAGGAGAGCCTGTTTTGGGCCCATCTGTACCATGCTTTTCAGTTTCTGTTGAAAACTGGCTGGTGATATTCAGATTCTCAATCTATTTCTTTGGCCACTTTGTTCCATGTTTGAAATACTACTGAAGGGTGTTTTGAATACTAATTCAGATGTATGATCTGAATCTATTTCCTCTCCTGGAGGGAACAAAAGAGGCTTGTTTACAATTGGAACTATTAGCCCTCACCATCAGCCCAGATTTCATGGATAAAGGGATCCAGGTGGGGCAATAATAAGCATTTACTTAATAAATAAGGTGGTAGGTGACACAAACAGTGACCATGTCAGAGAACTTCCAGACACTGAGGGGACCAGTATGACAACCCATGGAGCAGCCAGGGTCTGAGTATTTAGAACACACTCCAACCTCGGATGGAGCGCAGGTGACCTCTCTCCTGAGGTCCATCCAGGACAATTCTGGCTGTTCTCAAATGACAGATGCCATTGGGGATTTGCAAAAAGGGTGTCCTTGCTTTAGACAATGAGTAGCAGATTTGTATCAGTCTATTCTCACAGTCTTGAGATAACGAAACAGGTGTTTAAACAAACCCAAAAGGAAAAAAAAACAGGAAAAGAGTTGGGAACAAAGTCTTTTAAGATCAATGCCTATTGCCTTAGGCATTTTCAAGTTATCAGCTGAGATGAACAAACAAAAAGGAAAACTTCAGTTCTGGGGAAATGAGGGAATAACTCAAACACCTGCCTCTCTGCCCCCACTTGGAATCGGAGGTAAATGCTCTGATGAATATAGCAGCAGCAAGACTAGAGAAGAATAAAGAAGGACACGCCTTCCATGATGCTTTTGCTCAGAACAAAGCCTCACACCAAGCCCTCTCGCTCTATTACTGCTGGCAGAGGCTGCCGTGGCTGCTGGGTCATAGATGTTCACCAAACAGAGGGAATCCCAAAATCTGCCTTTTGCAACTCGATGGTGTTCTCACAATGTCCAGGTCTCCTCCAGCATTCTGTGATCTCTGACTTCCAACAGACGCAAAGAAAGCCCTGAGCTAGTATTTTTCATGGGTTTTCCCAAGTGATTTACCAATCCTGCATGTTTGTTTGTTTTTCAATAACAGAAAATTGTTTATAAAACCCTATAAGAGGGTTGAGATACAACTGACATGTAATATGAAAGTTTAAAGGGTAGAATGTGTTGCTTTGATACTTTTATAAACTGCAAATTGATTACCACTATCGTGTTAGCTCCCACCTCCATCCCATCAGGTTCCATTTCTTCTGTGTGTGATCACGTTTAAGATCTACTCCTGCATGCATTTTGACAGTTCATCTGCCTTTACCCTTCTCTTTTTTCTTGGTTTCCATCCATCCCTTGATTATTTGATCCCTTCAATTCCTCTTTTTCCCCTTCCTCTCATTCCTTCAGGTCCCTATTTAAAGATCTCATTCTCTTCGCTGCCTTCCCAGCATTAGTGATAAGATCACCTAGACCAGTGGTTCTCAACCTTCCTAATGCCGCGACCCGCGACCCTTTAATAGAGTTCCTCATGTTGTGATGACCCCCAACCATAAAATCATTTTCGTTGCTACTTCATAACTGTGATTTTGCTACTGCTATGAATTGTCATGTAAATATCTGATATGCAGGATGTATTTTCATTGTTACAAATTGAACATAATTAAAGCATAGTGATTAATCACAAAAACAGTATGTAATTATATGTGTGTTTTCTGATGGTCTTAGGCGACCCCTGTGAAAGGGTCGTTCGACCCCCAAAGGGGTCGCGACCCACAGGTTGAGAACCACTGACCTAGAACCTTTGTCGTCAGGGACTACTGTGCAAAGGAGCTCTGTAAATATTCACCGTCAGTTACAACTGCTCTGTAACCACGAGGGAATGACACCCTGAAAGGGAGATCATACCACCCTTCTTGCAGTGGATACTGAGTACACCACTCAGAACAGCCTTTTAGGACCCAGCTGTTCATTCTCCCAGCTACTGGGAGTGATGGCTCCTGAGGGCTTGTGAAAGCATCTCCCCTGAAGAACTAATTGCCTTCCTTGCCCAAGGTTGCACACCCCCCTCCCCACAGGCAGCTCTCATCTGGTGAGTAGCTGATGCAAGGGTACAAAGGTCCAGTCTCCTTGCCTTGATTCACGAAGACTTGAGGAACCATATTGGCTCTGAATTTTCTGTAGATAAATTGAATCCATTTTACTGCTACGTCAATGTTCAACTTCTCCCTCTACCCAATCCAGATTTTATCACACCCAAACAGGGTGTGGTTCCCTACAGCCCTCCCTATTAGACCTTCTGCATGCAAATCTCAGTCTCAGAATCTGCTTCTCAGGGAACCTGACCTGTGACACCTTCTTTGCGTGATGATGATGATGATGATGATGATGGTGATGGAGGAGGTGGTGGTGATGATAATACTCTGTGTGAGGCACTCTGTCTTACATGTACTGTCACATGGAATCCACACCAACGCCCCCCCCCCCGCCCCCAGGGTGAATGTGTCACTATTACATTTTTTTTAAAAAAATATATTTTATTGATTTTTTACAGAGAGAAGGGAGAGAGATAGAGAGCTAGAAACATCGACGAGAGAGAAACATCGATCAGCTGCCTCCTGCACATCCCCCACCGGGGAAGTGCCCGCAACCCAGGTACATGCCCTTGACTGGAATCAAACCTGGGACCCTTCAGTCCGCAGGCCAACGCTCTATCCACTGAGCCAAACCAGTTTCGGCAGTATTACATTTTTAAGATGAGAAAATTAAGAATCAAGGAAGTCAAGCAACCTACTTGAGGAGCCAGAAAGCTAAAGCTAAGAATGAAATTCCACCCTGGTGTTTGCAGAGGACCACTAGGACAATTCTTTGGGGAAGTTCTGGGGGTCAGTGTTTTGTGTTAGCACATCCTCTGATAGTTGGGTGAGCCCTCTGCCTACACTTCTATAAAACTCCTCATCCCGGCTTTGCAATGGGCTTTTCTGGTCTATCTCGCCATGAGAATTTTGAGCCCCTGTTAACTTTGGATATCCAGTACCTAATCTGTGTTCAGTATACAGCAAGCGTTCAGTGTGACAGATGAGTTGAGAAGTCTGCTCTTTGCAACTGGGGAAACAGTAATGGTCTCTCAAAAGGAGAGCAAATTACAGAAGTCAAGACCAAAGGCGCCGGAGTCACATCCCTTGTGTTCACCCCTTGGCTTTGTGAATCTCCATGTGCCTCAATTTTGTGCATAATATAATTAATCTCCTAGCATCATATGGTTGTCATGAAAATTAAATATTATATCATGCTTATAAAGCACTTAACATGGTGCTTGACACATAGTAAGCTCTCCATAGATATTATCTATTACAATTACTAGCCACAGATAAATCCTTTTCTCCTGCTGGTCCATCTCAGAGAAATTAGAACGGGGTTCCTAGATATTGGCTAGCTTCCTGGGGCCCCTCACACAGTCACAGAGCCCTCTGTGAGAAATGGCTCATCTCTTCTTGGACATTCTTCATATGCACAGCTGACATGGGGCTACTAAAGCAGTTTTTCTCAGTCCTAATGGCACATGAGAGTGTGTGCCTGAACTGAAGAGACTCTCAGAGTTGGGGCCAGGATGTGCACATTTAGGAAAAAATAAGAATAAAATAAACGCCATGAGGATCTAGACGTGCATCCAGAAAGATAAGTGTACTACAGTAACTAGAGGTTTGGTTGGGCTGTGTCCCATGTGGTCAGCAATTACTGGTATTGGGGTGGGGGAGGGCAATTCACTGCCATCACCCACCAAGAGTGAGGCCACATGGTCTTACTGCACACTTATTACACATAAATTCAAAGTGTCTTAGAGATAGTTCATAGAATCGTAAGAGCGCATGATTCAAGGAAACTTAAAACCTGTCCGCTAATCCTGTGTTTCTAATTCCCTCCATGACATCGCATGATCTTCACAAACATCCTCAGTAACCAGGAACGTGACAGCCCATTTCATACTTTCATCAGCAATTTGGACTTACATGCCAATGGCCTGATAACTACATTTTCAAAGGATACAAATCCCAGAGGAAGAGCCAAGAATGAAAGAATTTAGGATTCAGGAAAGAGCCAGGCAAATTGGAATGATGAACCTAATCTAATAAGACCACATTTAATAAGGGTACATATCATCCATTGGACTACAATAAAAAAATTCAACTGCCCTAGTGGACATGAGAGAGCTTTTCATTTTCTTATCTATTTAATAATCATCTATTAATTTTTATCTAGCCTCATTCCAAAAAGGATTTGAAGGAGCTTAAAAAGACATGATACAGCTGTGGTGGTTCTGTGTGGTCACCAGACCACCAGTGGCAGTATCACCTAGAAATCTGTGAGACATGCAGATTCTTGGACCTCACCTTAGACCTAATGAGTCAGGAACTCAGAGACCCAGCAATCTGTGTTATAACAATCCCTTCTGGAAATTCTGATGCACAGTAAAATTTGAGAACCACTGTAATAGAGTTTAAGACTTTTAAAAATGGAAACTCAAAAGCATCCATAAAGTTGAGAGGTTGTTGAGTCTTAGGATAACATAGAGAATGAATGACGAAAGCCCTGAAATTTTGGGAGAGGGGCACTACAAATTTGGCTCAGAGCTTCCTAATAGCCAATGCAAAAAAGAAATAGAATCAGTACACTGTACTGGGCCTGTAAGATTTGTACAACCAATCCTTGTGCTGAGATTCAAAGAAAATTCCTGTCTTCATGAAGAAGCAAGTATATATTACAACAAATGATACTCTTAACAGTGTCTCTTTAGTAAGCAACACAATGAATTTCTGAAGGTTAATATTTTGGCCATCGACCTCTTAATTAAATCAATGATGGGGCAAGACTTGAGATTTCTACTGAGTGTGAGATCAAAATATATGATGGGGCTCTATGGTCTGCATCAGTACAGAAGTAGCCGGCCTGAAGAAGGACATTTTTCTCATACTGTTTTTTGTCCAATGGTCTGTCAATATTTGGATTTCAAAGCTCACTGCTGAAGATACCTACAACCTGAGGAAGGAAGATGGCAAGGGATCTAAAATTCTTTCATTTGAACCCCTGCCCTCAGTAGAAGAATAAAAGACAAGGAGCCCTGTATATGTCCACTTGTCTCTGCTTTGCTTAACTCCTTTAGGTGAATTTTATCTCAAACTGGAAAGTTAACAAACCACAGCTGATCTGATCTCTGTCATCCCCTTAGTGCTATCCTTTAAGAAATCATTTGTGTCTTCTTTGATATTACTATCGTCTCCAAAAGAAATGAACAGATCCCAAACCACAATGTTGGGGAAAATAACTAGCAGCCTACCATGGATAATAGAATGACAGCTTAGCAGTCAAAAATTCAAGCTTGGAAGTCATATGAAAAGGGCTTGTGTCCCACATCTGGTACCTACTTGCACAAGGTACTTTATCTTCTCAAGGCCTCATCTGTATCTTGCAGAAAAGAGAGATTAAAATAGTTCATACCTTAGGCCTCACATGTAGCATCACCATCATGGGGGATGATGACTCCAGTATACTCTAGCAGATGGACTCCACCAGAACACTAGCAGACTCCAGTAGAACACAACATGAAGACAGCGAAGCAACCCTGAGACTTTACAGTGTTGACATTCATCGTAATAGATAACAGAAAACATGGAGGCCAAGGCCAGCTTGCCTTACTTTAGCTTCTAGATAGATATAAGTATCCTAAGTTAGTGTCTTTTATGATGACCACCAAGCATCTCTCCCTCTCTATCTAAACTTTAATTTTGATATTTTAAGCAGACCCCACGGGATAAAGGACCATCAAGTGACCAGAGTGTGGGAGCTGGGAGGGCTTCAGAGACTCAGCCCAGATCCCACAGCTCACTCACGGCAGCCCAGGAACTAGCACCCAGGAATCCTACTTCTGTTTCCTTTCATCATGTCCTCTTGGTCTTTGTGTCTCTGAATCTTGAAAGTATTGATTTCAGTTACATTTCCTTTACTTGTTGGAGATGTCATGGTGTCATGGAATATAAATGAGCAAAGAGTTTGAAGACCTTAATTCAAGCCTCAGTTCTGCCAGTTACGAATTGAGTTATCTTTGACAAGTCAGTTTTCTTATCGGAGTCTCAATGTTCACATCTATTTAATGGGAATAATTATAGTTGCACTTCTTATCTTTCTAGGATTGTTACAAGGTTTAATGAGATGTGTGTGAGAGCACACAGTAACCTGCATTATGCTATGCAAATGTAAGTGCTATTATTTAATCCCAGATTTCCCTATATCTTCTATCATATCCCTCAACCTGTAATTTGCATTTTTCAGGGTTCCTATCTCAAACCTCTGCCTCCATTCTTTCAGGAGACTATGACTCAGTAATAATCCTTTAAGCCTAGCCTTTGACTAGGCTTTAGTCATGGGAGGAAAAAAAATAAAAGTTTTAGTTAGTAAAATTATACCAATGATAAATAGGATTACCTAGCAGAAAATTATGTCAAGCACTTTCCAGAACTACTTTTTTTTTTTTGCAATGATCTTAAATGTTTAAGAGCCATAAAAAAATCAGCTAAGTGTAACATCTTAATATCACCCTCTATGTGGGTCTGAGTCATCAGGTACTGTCATTTGCCAACCCTCAAAAATTCCAGGTGAAAATCAGATTATTTTAGAGAATACTGGAAACCATAATTATAAACATGTATAGCTTGATCTGCCCCTGTTTGTTTTTTTTGGTGGAGTGGAAAAGAAAAGTTTTAGATGGACCCAAGTTTAGGTCCATGGCTTCTCAATTCACTGTCTGTGTGGCCTTGGGCAAATGACTTATTATCTCTAAACAATGATATTGGTTTTGTCTGAAAACACAATGAGGTCATTGGGTAAGATTTAAGGTTATTGATTGTGGTATTTGCGTTAATGTATATCTTTTGGTTTTATGAGACAGAGACCACACACATAGCCAAAACTAAGAGGTTCTATTATAAAGACGTATGCAGTAACTACAACAAAACTCTTGGAAATCAGAGAGCAGGAGGCACACAAGAGCTGGGCCTCACAATGTGTAGAGATTGGTTCCTCCCATTCTTGGTCACAATAGTGAAAACTGTAAAGCCTGACCCTGGTGAAGGCTTTTGGGTTGACTCTACTGCTCTTAAAGTTTTTTCTTTTCTTTAATTCTTCTACCTACTGGGCTTTCACTTAGCTTCCCCAAAGCACAAGTCAACTAGGTCTCTCAAGCTCAATTCTATCTCTCGACATGCTTTCTGATAACAAGTTGTTCGCTTGCTGCATGTTTCCCAATTCATAGTTTTGAGCGAACATCCAGTTCCTTTATTTCATGCTAAGGAATGGTTTCGGCTTAGATTATGAATGGCCACTCCTCCAACATTGGGTCCTCCACTGGTGTAATCATCTGTCAAAGAGATAAGCTACAAACATGGCGCCTTGGGTGTGCTTCTTCAGCAAGGATGGTGGGTAAAGTTCCCACAAAGAAGTCGATGTTAGGTGTGATGGCTCAGATTCTAGAATTTGCTTGAATTCTAATCCCGACTTTGACAGTTTCTGAAGATGTGACCTTAAACAAGTTACTTAAGCTTGCTGAGTCTCAGGTCCCTCATCTGAAAAACAGGTATGATAGTTCATACCTCACAGGAGTGTGGTTGAGTTATAAATAACAAAAGTAAAGCACTGAGCACAGTTCCTGCCACAAATCAAACCCTCACTAATTGCTCACTATATCCATATCAGGAGGTAGTGTGAGCGGGCACCATGAGAAGGTTGGCCTACAGAAAGGTACTCCATCAACAATTGTTCACCTCTCCTTTGTGCTGAGATATACAACACTGGCTCCTTCCCTGTCCCCCAGGATATAACTGCTTCAATTTTTTTTCCTGAAGATGGGTGGCATTCTCCATGACCCTGATGGGATCACTGCATACCCTAGTGAGCAAATTGGATGATACAGGATTTCATAGTCAATTTTAGTCCTTCTCACTGGAATTAGGTAGCTGGCTCTCAGTTCACCATCACTGTGCCCATTTCATTCTGGGTGGAGATTGAAGGCAGCCCTATTGAACAGGGTAATGAGTGTACATGATGATGCCTTCACCTGGGGGCTGGCATGTTTACCAAACAGTCAAGTAACTTCTGGCATTTCTCCATCAGGGTCTGGGGAAATCATAGATTGTCACACAAAGGAAAAACACAGTGTGCTGAGATGGAGTGTTTGATTTGGGACACAGAAATTCCTTTTAAGTTATGTTTATTTGGTGGTGTCAGGAAATGGGCTATTTCACAGAAATGAAGCTTATAGACAGGTGAAGGTTTCCCATTTCAGTTCTGAAACTACTTTTAACCCTTGTTTAATAGAGTCTTACTAAATTGTATTACATACTTCTGCCTTCTTAAAAGAGGTTGCAAATTTCAAGGCTAGTGTTTATTGAGTACTTACTATGTATGTGGCACCACATTTACATGGTTAACTCTCATTAATTTTCCCATAACCCTGTGAAATAGGTATTACCATAACCTCCATTTTACAGAAGAGGACATTGAGGCTTAGAGAGGTTAAGTAACTTACCCAAGGTTACACAGATAGAAGGTGATGGAGTTGGGATTTGTGCCCAGGACTCCCCAAGCCCTTTAGAAACTGGCCATGTTATTGGAGAACACTTTGGTTACTACATGATCCTAATGGCTATTAACCTCCAAAGTTTGGCCTTTGGAAATCCACACACACATTTCAGAAATATGTCCATTTCTCTGAGCATCCCGTGGCCACTTTTCAAAAGTAGTATGCAAACTGGCAGCACAGACTTTTGAATATTCAGGAATATTCCTTCATTCAGCAGATGTTCCTTGAGTACCCACTATGTTACTGTGCCAGGCATCCTGGAGGCAAAGGAATAGGAGGCACACAGCTGCTTTCAAGGAGGGCACACACTAGAGGCACTCCAGTGGGACAACATGGGAAACTTGCCTGCTTTGTGAGCAGGAAACCCTTGAGAAGATGGTGATTTTTGAATGTACCTGTCAAGGCAATTGTCCTCCTCATTAGTACCCGCTCTCTATGGATCAAACTGATGAGTTAAGACCAGGTGGAATTAGACGCTTCCTTGGCTCTAAAGAGGGCAAGAAAGAAATAGGTGCGCTGTGTTTAAGAGCTAGTTCAAGTTATCTTGCTTGGAAAAGAAGCTGTGGTC
Source organism: Myotis myotis (assembly GCF_014108235.1). Classification (NCBI taxonomy): domain Eukaryota; kingdom Metazoa; phylum Chordata; class Mammalia; order Chiroptera; family Vespertilionidae; genus Myotis; species Myotis myotis. The sequence goes on along the minus strand of NW_023416323.1, from coordinate 23,293,840 downwards.
AGATGTTAATGGGCGTTGGGCCAGACCAAGGAGTTTGGTTTCTATAACCCAACTATTTCTTAGAGGGTGGTTTATAAAACCAGGAAGTCTATTAGAACCACATCTGGTGGAAAAAATGCATGTTTAGCGGGATGTGTTTTCTCATTTAGTTAGTAAATGGGTGTTAAATGCAACTCCCAATTATAGCTCTTAAAAATATGTACAGTTTAGACCTAGCTAGTTTGTTCAGTGGATAGAGCCTCAGCCTGCGGACTGAAGAGTCCCAGGTTCAGTTCCGGTCAAGGGCACATGCCGGGGTTGTGGGCTCAATCCCCAGTAGGGGGCATGCAGGAGGAAACTGATCAATGATTCTCTCTCATCATTGATGTTTCTATCTCTCTCTCCCTCTCCCTTCCTCTCTGAAATCAATAAAATTATATTAAAAATGTATATGTATATGTATATATATATATATATATATATATATATATATATATATATATAGTTTAGAGCATCATTACAATCAAGTATACGTCTTTCCAAGGTGATGACTTTGACCAACTTTAACAGTAATGTTATTATCTTAAAAGTATTAAGTTGATAGAAAATATTGAGTAACTTCTCTCATCCAGAGATACTAAAGATGTTGAAACCAGCCCTCCATTATTCCTACATCCAGTGGTCCATCCCTGTGATCTCTCTTCTTCGAGTCACCCTCCTCCATCTGGACATAATGTCGTGTCTTGATGACTCATATCCACCATTATGGGTGCTGTTTATGGCACTGTGCTGATGTAAGTTCGTGTGATAGTTGAAGTGTGTGGTTCTTTTGAGACCTTTTAAATTAGGTCTTTTTTCTCCTAGTTTGGCTAATGGCCGTTATGTCTGGCTGCTTTCCAAGTGTCTTCTTATAACTTCTTCCTAGTGTATTTTCTACCCATGATTAAGTGCTAGAATGGCTAATGACCTGGCTAGTCAATATATATTTCTAAAGTAAGAGTAAGCTGGCTCTGAGAGAGGGTAAAGGGACTTTCTTTTGAATTAGCGTGTAAATTCTGCAACGGCTATTTTAACCGCCAGGAAAGCATTACTTGTCTATAGAGATAATTGAGTTTTGCTTTATTGGCGACATTGAGCTAAGTGATGTTACTATTGGGCACTCTTGTCCAGAAGGAAAAAAAAAAAAGGAGAAAGAAAGTAGAGAGGAATAGGGGGAAGGAGTAAGGGATGGGTAGGAAAGGGAAGAGAAGAAAAGCCATGCTAGTGCTTGCTTTGGGATCTCATTTTGAATTTCTCTCTTTTCACATTTGCTGATCACAGTGGTTTAAACTTCATTGACTTGATGGTGCGACAAGGGAATATCGACAACCCTCCCAAGACTCCTCTGGTGCCAGGTTTTGAGTGTTCGGGGATTGTGGAAGCTCTGGGAGACAGCGTGAAAGGATACGAGGTAACATTCTGACTTTTGACTGAAAGAGTGATATCAATCTGGAATCCACTGAGATAATGAAAGATTATGCAAAAATGCTTGACATAATCAATAATGTGCATTGTTATTGATGACTTATTGGTTGGTTTTATTAACAATGTTTATAAATGATAGCACTTTCCAAAGGTCTCATGTACCATCTTGGTGCTCCTGGCAACAGAAAATCTTGTCATTCCCTCTATTCATACTATACAGTTATTAAATAAGAGTATTTGGTCTTGGTTTAACTATACCCCCCTCCTCCCACCCATGGATCACACTTTCCCATCACTTGTGGCTCAAAAATCAATTATAAAACACAAAAGTTGGGGAGAAATAGCCTCTATGTTTTTATGTTTGATTCCGTTAACTATCTACTTAACTGATACATTTAAGTGATCATTTATAATCATTATTTCAGAGAATGGGGATATGGCATTTTGGGGTGAAATTTTTAAATAAATTATTTTTATTGATTTCAGAGAGGAAGGGAGAAGGAGAGAGAGGGAGAAACATCAATGATGAGAATCAACGATCGGCTGCCTCCTGCACACCCTACACTGGAGATCGAGCCCATGACCTCCTGGTTCATAGGTTGACACTCAACCACTGAACCACGCTGGCTGGGTTTGGGGTGAAATTTTAAAGCCACAGGGTAGCAGTACCTGACAGTGAGATGGAGTTGGCCATGGGTTGATGGATTGGGAGTAGAGCTGTGGATAATGAGGGCTATTAAATCATTCTGACTACTTCCATACATGTTCAAAATTTTCCATAATAAAAAATTTAAACAGTGAAAAGATATAGGACTCTTTCTCCCATTATAATGCAAATAAACTAGAATCTGGTCTATAAAATCTGAAAACTGTGGGCAAATCAATCACACAAAATTGCAGTAGTTTGGAGTCAGAAAAACCAATGGAAATTAGGTACAAGAGCTCTCTCTTATAACTAAGTGCTTCCCCAGAGAGACATGAATGCAGCTAGCATCTGAGAATCCACTATAACCAGAAACACGAGCAAGTTATCTTTTTTCAGTCTCACCACAGCCCTGCGAAGTAAAGATTGTTACTGTCTCCTTAGAGATGAGGTTCAGCAGGGTTTATTAATTTTCTGTGGAGTCCAAAAGGTGGCACATAGTAGAACCTGGATTCGGGTCACCAGAGCCTTTTCACTTCCCCATGATCTTTGCCCATGCTCACAACCTGCAAATGCTGCAATACTAAGTGCAGGAAGATACATCCTATAAAATGCAATGCCAAAACGCCCTTGGAGTTGACTTGGATCAGTCTCGGTGCATCTGAGCCTCAGTATACTCTGAAAGTATCAATATGCTCCAAGTTCATTATGATAAATATCTAGAAATATCTTCTCACCCTCATTCTTTTTGTCCATGGTTTTCAGATAATATAGCAGGAAAGTGTTGAGCAAGAAGTATGTGTGCTTTTTCTTTTCTTGTATATGACTTTACATTTTCTGTCCCCAGATAAGCAATATAACAGAGGCAGCAGCATCTTCCCCGAAATTGCTGCATATAAGAAATATCATCTGCTCCTCACTCCTCCATAGGGTCCCAAAGGAAAAGATCATACTACTAACTCTATCAGTTCTGAGCACTGGATAAATAACCCATTATTTTAGAATATAACAACAGATAGGGATGTTGTTGACTTTGGTGTAGAGGGAGGACTTACTCTGCTTGATTATATATATTTTCCCTTCTATATATGACCTTTCTTCCGCTAGTTAGCTCTGGCGTGCATATTGTCCAACCTACCCTTCACCCCACTTCCCTCCAGTAACTTTCAGCGACACAAATAAAAGATGCCACCTACAGGTTTCCAGTCAGGGGATGATTTGGGAGAAAGCCAATACTAAAATTCCTTCTATAATTTTGATTTAAGATTTTCAATCACATTAGAGATGAATTCTATGCAGCAGCACACTAATAGCTCTCCTGGTTGATCGATTGCCACAGAGGCTTGAAAAGTTGTTGCCAGAGGCACAGCAGTAAAGGAATACTTCAGTTTCCAACACCCAGGGCTATTTTTTTCTTAACAGAATCAAATAATGAAATGAATTGGATTTTTTTTTAAGTTGCCTACCTCTGGACTCTGGGACTGGGGCTGGTCTGATGGCTTAGCCACTTTTGCCATTTGATAATGAAATGGAAAAGAGGGAGGCAGTCAGCCCTGCTCTGGTGGCTGTGACCCTCACTGTCAAGGTGGTTGAAATACTCTTCATTCCACTCCATGTTGACTGGAGGCCATTAGCCACTCTGAGGTACTGAGTCTGTATCTTTGAGTTTTCATGTTTCTGTGCAGAAGAGGAAGCCAGTGTTAGACCACAGTGATCCTCTGGCCCAAGTTGTTGCATTTAAGGTGATATTCCCAACATTCATCATTTGGTCTTCAACATTCTCAGGGATTAAGATGCTCATTGCCAGTGGGACAGCCTCTCCTTTCCATCAGCTTCATAATTAGACAGCTACTCCTTCCGTTTCATAAATTTTACTGGGTCTATATTTAGCTTTTGATCATTAAACAGTGAATTCCATGAGATCAAGATCCATCTGTTCTTTGTAAGTCAACACTGATTGCTCTTTCCTCATTTTACATGTATACTGCCTAGTGCATTTCATGCATTTTATGTTACTTAATCTTCATAAGAACGCTTTCTAATATTAACCCCATTTGAGAGCTGAGGAAACTGAGATTTAAAGAGTTAAACTAACATTCCCAGACTTGTAGGATCAACTGTTGGACACCCTTCTGTAACTTTATGTCTTCTTTGTAGCCCTTATCTCAGGTGTAATGAATTATTTTATCTGCAGTCAGCCTGCCTAGATTCAAATCCTGGTCCAGGTGCTCTCTAGTTACATGACCTTGGGCATATATTTTAATCTCTCTTTGCATCAATTTAAATGTCTAAAATCTACAATCATTCATCTGTAATATGGGATTCTTATAGAACCCATCTCATAGGAGCCTTTTGCAGTTTGTTGAGTAGGGATAGAAGAGAAATGCTGAGCTACAAAGAAATTAAAACAGCAGTAGAATCCATTATAACTATATATACGACAATACAGATATAGGAAAGCCATTAATTTATTGAGAATTTATTAGGACCACAGCAACTTGAGTATTGCATTTGAAAGTCATAGTACAAGCCACTAACATAAATAGCAGAATGGCTCGATTTAGCTAGCACTTTGCAGCTCCTACAAGCTATTAGTATTGGTTCACTTATTTGTTTTTTGCTTTAGTAATGATAAGGTCTGAAAAAAATTTAGCATACCTTCATAACCGCTTTAACGGGATGATTGCTCTTTTTCTTTCTTTCTTTTTTTTTTTTTTTTTTTTTGGCATGGTGTTTGGCTATGCAAACTACTATTAAATAAAACACAGTACTCAGCCATGCCTTTATAGGGGTTTTGTACAGATTACATGAGTTAAAACATGCAGTGTTTTTAGGACAACGCCTGCCATATACTATATGTCCAATAAATGGTAGTTGTTCTCACACCCGATAGCATATTCCTGTTTGCCTCTGAGCCTGGTTGCTCTTGTTAAGTCTCCTCCACTTAATTCACATGGCTCTTCTGATGCACCGCATTCCCGTCCACAGTGATCGGTAACCCATTGCTAACCTTTGATGCAAAGGCCAGAATGTACTAGTCTGTCAGAGCATCCATGTGGGTTGGCAGGGAACAAACAAGAGTCGATTTTACTCCTAGCCTTGGCACATTAACCTTTCTTGTGGCTCAGTTTGTCTCAGCTCCAAAGCAGAGAGGTTAGAGGAGAGGTTGAGTTAGTAACATGACCTGACACTAACATTCCATGCTGTGCGATGTGCTCCACACTGTATACTTATGCTTGAGAAGGGGGGTAAAGAACCTGGTCTCCATGGTCCCTGGGGAATGTTTTATAGATGGGATTCAAAGCATCCAAAAATGCCTTGAAATTGGGAGGCAGGTGATGGGTGCATATTTGAGGGTTTTGTTTTTTTTCTGGGAAGGAATCTATAATTTTCATCATATTATTTAGTGTTTGAGAAACACCTCAAAAAAGTTAAGAAGCCTCCAATAACCCTGTGCTTCCCTATGTCCAGATTGGGGACCGTGTCATGGCATTTGTCAATTACAATGCCTGGGCAGAGGTGGTCTGCACGCCCGTGGAGTTTGTCTACAAGATCCCCGACGACATGAGCTTCTCTGAGGCTGCTGCTTTCCCCATGAACTTCGTCACAGCCTACATGATGCTGTTTGAAGTCGCCAACCTCCGAGAAGGGATGTCTGTGCTCGTGCACTCGGCTGGTGGCGGCGTGGTAAGTTGGCTGCTTGTGATGCCTCTTCATCAAGGCCATGCTGGTGAAAGTGGAGTGACACCCAAGTGACAGTGAGATTCCTATGTGAGCTATTTCCAGGAACAGGGATGATTTCTGGTGAAGCTCACGTGGATGGAAAAGATCGTATAGATAATTGATTGTGTTGTGGACAGGGTGAGCCTCAGAGATGGTTTCTCTGGAGTTTGGGAAGGTACCCAAGATGGCATGTTAGGACTCAGTGGGTCTCAGAGATGGTTTCTGTAAGCAGCACTCTCAGTCTTGGTATGATGATGAGCTGTTTCTGTCAATCACTGTGAGATGCCTCACGGTCCTGCACTACTATTATTTGAAATGCCAAAATGGTGGATGACATTCTTTCAATACATTGCCATGAATTCAAGATTGTTCCCATATTAATGACATCCTTATTCATTTGTGTTCTGATGTATTTTCTTGAGTGGGAGAGAGGGAGACTGAGATAGTACTAGCACAATGGGAATCTCACATAAACCTACTAGTAAGTACACCCATGAGAGTAGTTGCACATGCGAATGTCATCTGTCAGGCATGTCTTTGACAAGGGGGAAAATAATTGCTGTTCTGGAGTTCAGGGATGACAGAAATTTCTTTCATGGCTCGGATGTGTCTCAGTGACAGCCACTCAGTACATACTGCACACCTGCCACATGATAAGCCCTATGTTCCCTTCATGGTTTACTGTGGTTGGAGTAGAACTCCAGCCTTTCTGAGAGTGAGAGGTATTACTCATTAATTCAAAAAGTATTTGTTGAATACATACTACGTTCTGGGCTCTATGGGTGAGAGATTAATAAGAGAAGGTCTGCTATACTATCTAGTAGGATTTAAGAGGTTCTCTGTTGGAGATTCTGTAGTTTGATGAACTCAGAGATGTGAACTCTTATGCTTGGGTCTAACTTGGAGATATTTTCACTGGAGATCATGCTAACATTGATTTTTTAAAATATTGAGTTTCTACCATTACCAAAACCCTACAATGTATAAAGCATTTTTCCTTTCTGAGAAGATAAGTTCACATACAAAAAACAGGAAGGCAAAGAGATGACACTTGAGGAATGCCTTAAGAGGAATATCTTCAATCACTTTAGCAAATTTGCTAATGGCTTTTGACCATGAATAAAGATGTAATAAAAGCTAAACATCCCTTATAAAAGAAATAGATTTCAGTGCCAGCTAGTGTGCAAACAGCAAGCAAGCCATTTAGAATCCTGGCATTTATGATCTCAGTGTGCTCAGCATACAAAGCGTTGGCGACTTGTTTTTATATTATCAACCTAAGCGCCAGTCTTTGCGATGATGCTAAACCCAGTTCTCCTGAGAGTCAGTTTCTAAACATTAGCACTGATGAGGTTTCCTTTTGTGTTTTTATATTTTTCATTTAAATGTCCACATTCCTGGAACAAAGAGGCATGTGTCAGGAGCATGTGTCTCACAAAAGAGAAAAAAAATCCTGCAAATAAAGGTTTTTACTATGCCATATTCTGGGCTTTACAGACATTACAATATAATAAGAACTAAAATGTAAAACAGATGAAGCAACTGGGGAAAAGGACAATGAGGGTAGGAAAATAAGTTGTCACACATAATGCGGGCTATGATGTCCTAAAGCTTTGCTGAAGATGGACAGTAGTCTTGGTACTTAGCTTCCTAATACTGTGTGCAAATAGGGAAAAATGACCAGCGATGTGAATACATAGTATATATTCAATAGTGTCCACTTGGTGGAAATAAACCAGTTATTACAGAGATTTATAACTAGTACCGGGTTTTGATAACTGGGGAATAACTCTCGGTGGTTTTTCATAAGAAATGTATGCAGAAATGTGATGAACAGCCTCAGCAAACTGTTACAGTAAATTCCATTATTTCCTTGATTCTTTTTTTTAAGGTGTATCTCTAGTATAGTCCAACAGCACCAAAGTAAAGCAAAATATAGTGAAAGAAAGCAAATATCCTGGGGCCAAAAGGAAGTAGTCTGTCTTGATCTTAGGTCAGTTTAAAGGTGTGGTTGGACTGCCCATCTCAGGTGAGTGGGTCTCCTTGAATAGCGTTTCTTCCTCCACAAGATTTGATGGCTGATGTGAATCACTGAGTTCAAGGTTACCATTAAAGGAACGACTTCTGGCCAAGTGCACATTTATATATATGAACACTCAACCAAGCGGTGGTGGAGTTGACCCTGTCTTACAAAATCTAAGGAAGCCTAAGGAGAACCAAGACCTTTCCACTGCGCAACGGTGGGAAGACCAGTGAGTCACCCTCAGGTAGAAATAGATTCCTTCCAACCAGTCACGGCTCTTGTGGTGGAGGATGCTCCCTAGGAGCACTTTTAAAAAATATATATTTTTTTATTGATTTCAGAGAGGAAGGGAGAGGGAGAGAGATAGAAACATCAATGATGAGAATCATTGATCAGCTGCCTCTTGCACACCCCGCCCTAAGTATCAAGTCCACAACCCAGGCACGTTCCCTCACTGGGAATCCAACCATAACCTCCTGGTTCATAGGTCAATGCTCAACAACTGAGCCACACCAGCTGGGCCCTGGGAGCACTTTTAATGGATTATCTGTGTTACCCTGGAGGGGAATGGAGATGCTTCCCATCGCTGTTGGACCAATCTGATAAGTGCAGCCACTGGCTGCATGGTTACTGTGGCAGGCAGGGTAATACCCCTCATTCTCCTCATAGACATCCATGTCTAATCCCTGGCACCTGTGAACATGATACCTTACACGCCAAAAGGAATTTTGCAGATGTGATTAAGGTAAGGACCTTGAGAAGGAGAGATTATTCTGGATTATCCAGATGAGCCCAATGTAATCACAAGGATTCTTAAAGATGGGAGAGGGAGGGAGGAGGGTCAGAAAGAGGTTTAAAGATGCTACACTGCTAGCTTTGACGATGGAGAAAACACCATGAGCCAAGGGATGTGGCAGCCTTCAGACGCTGGAAGAGACAAGGAAATGGATTCTCCCTCTGGAGCTTTCAGAAGGAACACAGCCCTGCTAACGCCTTATTTTAGTCTAGTGAGGCCCATTTTGGACTTCTGGTCTCCAGAACTGTACTATAATGAATCTGTGTGTGTGGAGGAGAGGGGAGGGGATGGTTTGAGCCACTCAAATTGTGGTAATTTATTATAATAGCAATAGGAAATTAATGCAGACATTTCTCTGGGCTGCCTTCCATTTCACTGTGGAGAGCCCACAGAGGTCTGAACAAAATCAAGTAGCAGAACTAGGATTCATACCCTAATCTGGCTGATTCCCAAGACTAATTCTCTTTTCATTTTATAACCTAAGATGGTGGGAGAACCCAAGTCATTCATTCCTTCATTTATTCATGCATTTAACAAATATGTGTTCAACTTCTACCCAGTGCTAACTATAGATTTAATTTAATTTAATTTTATACTGTGGATGAGGATTTTCATTTTTTTTCTTAATTGAATTTGTAGGGGTTACATTGGTTAATAAAATTAAATAGGTTTCAAGTGTACAGTTCTATAATACATCATCTGTATATTGTATTGTGTGTTCACCACCCAAAGTCTAATCTTTCGTTACCATTTGTCTCCTGTTTACCCTCTTCTACCTGTCCCCAACCCCCTTTCCCTCTGGTAATTATCCTACTGTTATCTGTATCTATGAGTTGTTGTTTTTTGCTTAATCCCTTTATCTATTTTACACAGCCCCCAGCTGTCAGTCTGTTCTCTGTATCTATGTTTGCTAGTTTATTTTATAAGTGAAATCATGGTATTTGTCTTTCTCTGACTGGCTTATTTCACTTAGCATAATATCCCCTAGGTCCATCCATGCTGTCCTGAAGGCAAGATTTCCTTCTTTTTACAGCTGCATAGTACTGCATTGTGTAAATGTACCACAGCACTTTTATCTACTCACTAGAGACCTGCAGGGATTGGGCAAAACCGGCAGTCTGACATCCCCTGAGGGGTCCTGGAGTGCGAGAGGGCACTCTGCAAAGTTGTTGTGCTCGGCAGCTCCTGCATTGAGTGTCTTCTCCCTGGTGGTCAGTGCGCATCATAGCTACTGGCCAGTGGGCTGGTCGCTTAGGTTTTTATATATATAGATAGATGTACTGATGGGTACTTGGGCTGCTTCCAAATCTTGGCTATTATAAATAGGGCTGCAATGAACATAGGGGTGCATATATTCTTTCAAATCAGTGTTTTGGGTTTCTTTGGATATATTTCCAGAAGTGGAACTGCAGGATCATAAAGCAGTTCCATTTTTTATTTTTTGAGGAAGCTCCATACTGCTTTCCACAGTAGCTGCACCAATCTTCATTCCCACCAACAGGGCAGGAGGGTTCCCTTTCTCCACCTCCTCACCAACACTTGTTGTTTGTTGATTTATTGATGATAGCCATTCTGACAGGTGTGAGGTGATACCTCATTGTGGTTTTAATTTGCATTTCTCTGATGATTAGTGAGGTTGAGCATCTCTTTATATGTCTATTGATCATCTGCATGTCCTCTTTGGAGAAGTGTCTATTCAGGTCCTTTGCCCATTTTTAAATTTGATTGGTATTTGTTTGTTTGTTTGGTGTTGAGTTGAGTTCTTTATGAGTTTTGGATATTAACCTTTTATCAAATGTATCATTGGCAAATATGTTCTCCTATTCAGTGGACTGTCTTTTCATTTTGTCGATAGTTTCCTTTGTGGTGCAAAAACTTTTTAGTTTGATGTAGTCCCATTTGTTGATTTTTTTCCTTTTATGTCCTTTGCCCGGGGAGATATATCAGAAAAAAATATTTTTTTGCTACAAGAAGTGTCTGAGTAACTAGAGATATTTCAAAGAGCCAAAATATTGGCCTGGGCACATGTTTTCTAACTTGATGTTGAAGAGGTGACAAGAAGATTAAACCTAATTAGAATAAAGTTTCCTAAATTGACTTAATAGTATGTGTGCAGTTCTAATGTCACCAAGATTTCTGTCTGATTTTTATCAGAGTCTGGGATGGAGAATTTGCAAACAGAACATGACAAATGCCAGCCTTAAGTTATAATTTTGAAGGAAACTTTAATATAGTATAGGAATATAATTTCATCCAGAGCATGTTATTTTCTCAAGGAAATTGCCCAAGTGTCTACACATCTTTGAAGACACTGTTTTCTTCTGACAATAGCACAACCAGACAGTCTGAGAGGGTAATGCTTCTATTCAAATGGTTGAAAGGGTTTATAATCTCTTAAAGGAAAAGTAACAAAATAAGCAACCACGTGGGGCTCATGTTAAGAATTTCAAGATGAAGGTTTTGCTGCCAATTCCATTTCACAAGCTACTATGACTTTGAGCATCTTGATTGGTGATGTGCTCCATTTTTGGAGAGTAACATTACTGTTACTAAGTGGTTATTTGCACATATGTGTGACATTTGCTGCTTTCCAGATTTTAGAGTCCTTTTACCTTTTCCTCATCTCATCTGATCAGAGAGAGCACCAGCCTGATCTGGGCCACAGATCTTAGAAAGGAAAGCAGAACTTAATTTTCAGACAGAGTTAAGTAGCTACTGCTCAATTATTAAATTCTATTCATTATGGATGGGGCATCACCCAGTGTCATTCAAATCACTTCAAAGGAGCAACCACAGAAGGAGGAGCGGAATCTACAGAGTGGGCACCATGAGGCTTCCCGACCTCATCTATGGGCCTGCGAACAGATGGCCCTCCCTGAATGACTGATTAACCATATATTGTCTTAACATTAAACTGGGAGAGCCTGGGTGAGTAGGAATACTCAGTGCGTTGGATTGGGACATATTGGCTAGTCATTCAATTTCAGCAGAAAGACATGACCATCAGCAAAATCACTACAGGAGAATATTTTGTTGAGTCAAAACCATCCTTGATCATGAAAGGCACCAAGCTATCCAGCTACCCAAGCTAGCAACCCAAGAATTGTAGTTAGCTCTTCTCCAACATGTTACAAGTTTCCAAATCCTATGAATCATTTCTTTATTCTTTCACTCATCCAACATATATGTAGTGAGGGTCTACTCCATTCATGGCATTGAATTATACACTAGGTATTCAAGAGAATATGACTGATTTTCTTCTATTGAGAGGCTTGATCAATCAAAGGTGGGCATATAAATCAAATGACCATGTGAATAACTGCAAGTGCTATAAAGGGAGATACAAGCTGATATGAGTGCTTATAAAGGAACCTGAACTGGGATAGGGGTGGGGAATGAAATCAGGGAAGGCTTCCCTAAGGAGGTGGCATCTGTACGTCAATCTGAGGCTTAAAGGCAGGTAAACTGGACAAGAGTGAAGGTGGGGGGTGGGCATTCATAAGAATTGGAGATGGGGGCCAGGCAGGCTTTTATGTAACTAATTCCAGATAATAGGATATTTCTCATGTCTTCCTACCTCTCTCCCTGTGCCATCAACCATTGTTTTACTTTTGGCCCCAGTATCTCTCATCCAGATTACTGCTGCATACATTTAACTGGCCTCCTGCCTGCAATTTCCTGTCTAAATCAGCCCTTTACTCGCAGCCAAAGTTGTTTTCCCAACACACCAACCTGCTCTGGTCACTCCCTGCTTATAATCAACAGAGACCCCCACTGTTGTCAAGATAAAGTTCTCCTTGCTTCTTGGCACAAATGGCCCTCATCATCTGGTTTCTCTCTCTCTCTCTCTCTCTCTCTCTCTCTCTCTCTCTCTCTCTCTCTCTCTCTCTCTCTCTCTCTTTCCATGGTGGGTGTGGCTGAGATGGCTACCCACCAACCTCTGTGCTCTCCTGTAGATAGAGTTGCTGCTGGTAAGAGGCTGCCCAGCCAGGGACTGCATTTTTAAGTCCCCTTCCCCACCCTTGCCCCTCCATCTAGCTGGGACTATGCATCTGTGCTTGTGCCAAGGGGGTGAGGGCAGGGCCAGGTGATATGTATCACTTCCATGCCTGTCCCTTCTTATGAGAGCCTCTGTGTTCTCTCTCTTCCGTTTCCTGGCAGATGTTGAAGATGGCAGAGCCTGCACCCTCCCAGGAACCTCAATCACTACACTCCATCCCTTGTCCTGTCCCTGCCCCACTGCCATTTAGACTTTATGTGAGAAAGCAGAGGAAAGAAACTCCTATTATTTAAACTACTGACATTCCACGGGTTACTTGTTATAGCAGCTAGCATTCCCCTTACTCCACACACAGGGCATATGGCTTTTCCACCTCTCCAGGCCGCACCTTCCTTCACCCTCTGCTCTCGTAAGGGTGATGGTGGAGTCAAGGGCCCTGAAGTCAGATAGTCTGTGTCCAAAGCCCACCTCCCTTGGCAAGCTCCTCAGCTCCTCAGTTTCCTCATTCATATAATGGGAAGGATAACAATACATTTATTCCTCAGAGGGTTTCTATGCATGCTCAATGAGCTTATGCTCAGGAGCACTTAACATAGGACCAGGCATAAAGTACCTGTTAGCTGTTACCATTATGTTATTAATTATTGATTTATTCATCTTATTCTCTTCCCCAACCTGTAAGTCCCTCCATCAGAGCAACTGGTCATGTTCATTTTGTGCCTGCTTCCTGGCACATAATAAATGCAACAAACATCTGTGAATCAACAAGCTGTTGCAAGCCATTTTTCTAGGCTCTAGAAAAGTTATCCGCGGAGCTAATGAGAGCCTTGTTCTTGCATTAATCCCAGAAGAAGAAAAACATTCCTGGTGGTCTTGCAAGTTTCCATTTATTAAGCAATGTTTGGTGCCCTTGCTCATGCCATCCCACATTCTGAATATTCTTCCCAGATTTTTTTTACCGTATCTGATTGCATTATTAGTTGAATGAGGTCCCCTCTTCATGGCCCCTGTGGCTGCCCCAGTCAGCATCTCCTCCATCATCCCACGTCCAGCTATGCTCAGTCTGTATCCTTTAGCACTCCAACTAGCAGTTGCACAAATGAGATCTCAGAGCAGAAAGGAAACGAAGGTGGACACCAGCTTGTGTCAAACATAGTTCATGGCAGTGAAGAGATCAGATGATGAGTTCTAGAGTGAGGCTCCGTGGGTTTAATCCCACCTCCACCCTAAGATTCATTTCCTCATCTGTAAAGTGGGATGGTATTAGTGCCAGCCTTCGACGGTACTTATGAACTTGGAGCATGCTTAGCATATGATAAACACCCAGTGAAATTTAGCTATTATAATTGTCCAGGTTAATGAAGAGGTCGGTGTTGTTTTAAGGTTGCAGTGTTAATGAATAGGGGGGTCATATTTGAACCCAAATATCTAGTGCCAGGAAGTCCTGATCCAGTGTCCTTAGCACTAACTCACAGCAGTGGCCTCAGAAACATCTGCACTGCTGTCATTTCGTTCACTCATCCCACCCTGTGCCTCTGTATAAGGGGGACTTCACTATAGCAAGACTTCGTGGTCCCAGGGGCCTGCAACAATAGGAACCAGAACCTCTGAAAGTTTAAAGAAAACGAAGTGGCTCTATCTTATCCTTTGTGAATAATCATAGGGATGAGGATTAATTGTACCTCAAGGTCTACAGGAAGGGCCGTGGTCTGGGGATTCGCTGGAATGGATAAAACTCTCTTTCTCTAACTCGTGACCCCAAGGAACACGTCCTCACCTCCCTAAATGTCGGAGATGCTTCAGAGACAAGTCATAAAGCCAAGGCCCACTTCCCTGCTTCTGGAATCTCTGATGCTGGTGACCAGTGGACTTTCACCTGAAATGTGGACTTCTCACAAGTCAGGTGAAGGTGAAGACAAACTATATCTAAAAACACTTCTTCTAAGCTATCTATGCCTGCAAGAGCCTCATTTAATTTTTATTCTAGATGCTTTTAACTCCTTTAGAGTCGATCATGACTGGGTCAAAGAAACAATCTTTATCATAAACATTAAAAAGGATAAATTTGGCCTCTGAGACAAGATTCATTGATTCAATATTTGTTGAATTAATATATCCGTTCACAAGGGGATAAGAGCTAGAGTAGATTGAGTCCAGTAATTTCCATATCTGTCTGTGAGGTAAATGCTATTGTATCCTCATTTCAATGGAGGAAACTGAGGCACAGAGGGGTTAAGTTACTTGCTCCAGTTCACACAATGATGAAGAAGAAGGGCTGGTATGTGAACTCTTGGAATACAGAGCCCATGTTTTAAGTACAGGGCGGTGCTGACAGGTAGGCAATGCTGAAAGAAGTCCGGCTTCTATTTAGACTGAGCTGGAATTGATTCCACTCCAATGGCTTTGTTGGTGGGCTTTCTTCCCCAGTACTGAGGACAACCAGGGGTGTCCCTGCAGCTGAGGAATCCTTGGGAGGAACTTCCATTGATACAGCCAACTTCTTGAAGAGTCGATCAGATTCAGTCCTGGAGCTGCCCTTGATGTTAACTATCCAGCTGAAATTAAGCCCCAGGCTGCCATGTCCATGAAGGCAGGGATGGTGTGATCCCTGAATCCTGAGCGCTGAGCCTAGTGCCCAGCACACTCGTGTTACTTGAAATACATTTGTAGAGGAAATAAAGGAAGAAAGAGAAAGGAGAAAGAAAGGGGCCAAAAAGGCAGCAGATAAGTTATGGAGACAGCATAGAACTTAAGGGCCTAGATTCTGGAAACCCAAAGTTAGTTTTCATCATGGTTTCCAGGCGAGAGAGTTGGAACAAGTATTTTAATTTCCTTGGGCCTTGTTTTTTCATCTGTAAAATTCACTATAATACCCAGATCATAGTTTTTATATGAGGATTATGTAATCAGTTTAGCATACTATCTGGCACAAAGTAAACTCGTATGTCAGCTGCTATTATTACTATTGTTACCATCATTATCTGATTAGAAAGTATTATTCAATAGTTCTCTGGCTTTTGTAGCCAGAATAAAAAGAGCACCAAATAGGACAGGCAACTGGAAGCTGGTTGTTGAAACTTTGGAGCAAGGGGCAGATAAAGTCAATCTCTGCTCCCTCTGTGCATCGTCCTGACAGCCAGCTGCTCATTGTTCTCATGTATTAGTGAGAACAAGCTGCTTTCAAAACATCACTTTCTTCAAACACATAAGACATAATTAGACTTTTAAGGAAAATTTAGCTCCATCGTTTCAGTCTTGGACATGCACCAAGAACTCTAAGCACAAGGACGTGCTGAGTTTATATGACCCCGAGGACCCATAACTTCCCTAGCCACACACCCGAAAGGCCACAGTTGCTTTTCAGAATATTATTGCCCTAATTAAGATGAAAAATCAGTTCAGCGGGAGAAGATGAGATGCATAGCAAGAAGCAGCCTAGTCTGTTCTCCCGGGCACCCACCAGGGTATGGTTATGACCCTGGGTATCCTAGCCCCCAGGCTGGCCACTGCTCACTCTGATTGTGTCCATCCTACAGCTTCACCATGAAACACTCAACAGTATCCCTTGTGATATTGTCAGTCTACCTCCTAGATCAAGCATGTCAAACTCAAAGGCTAACACGGGCAAAATAAACAAGGTTTAAGTTTATGTGGGCTGCAAAAAAACAAAAGCTTCAATTTTCATAGAAACGTAGGTTTATTTCAATAGAGACATGCTGAATACAAAGGGCTGAAATAAGTGAGTAATCGTTGACATAATAGAACATTTTAATAAAAATTAATATTTTTTTCTTTAACATTAACTTACCAGACACTGAATAACTGCACAAATTAATAAGTGTAATGCAAATAAACCCATTTTTCTTGTTCTCCAAAAGCAAAATATTTCCTGTTGCGCACACCAAACAAGTCAGTACAAGACTAATGATGTGGCAATCGGCTGCTAAAATATTCACTGCTAGTATTAGTGGAGAGAAATGGTGCGCCTGCACATAAGGCACATAAGGGAAATGAATGCAACACAATTATAGTAATCAGTCATTAGCAAACATTTTAGTTCATTATTAATAATTATGTATAACAGGATATTGTAAAAATTAAGTTACGAAATTTTTATTAAAACATTTCTTACATGCTGTTTTATTGGCTGGGCCGCAAAAATATTTGTTGTGGGCTGCATGCTACCCGGGGCCTGTGAGTTTGACATGCTTGTCCTAGATGAAAACTTCCTTATCTATTACTTTCTCACTAGCACAACCCACCCCCATAACCCTTTGCACCACTGTGATCCCTTGTTTAGATTTTTAGAGAGTCAGAGAAACAGTTAACAACAGTCGTTAAGCATTCAGTCTTTGGAGGAGATTTCCTGGATTTGAATCCTGATTTCTATGACATTACTTAGTAGTGCTTTAATTTCCTCATGTTTAATATAGTTATTATACTTAGTTCAGTGGTTCTCAACCTTCTGGCTCTTTAAATACAGTTTCTCATGTTGTGACCCAACCATAAAATTATTTTCGTTGCTACTTCATAACTGTAATGTTGCTACTGTTATGAATTGTAATGTAAATATCTGATATGCAGGATGGTCTTAGGTGACCCCCAAAGGGGTCGCGACCCACAGGTTGAGAACCGCTGACTTAGTTCAATAGTACTAGGAGTCTGGAATGAGTCAATATGTGTAAAACATTTAAACAAGGCTTGAACATAATAAGTACTCAATAAATGCTGTCTAATATAATTGCAGTGGGTGCGGCGATGTGCCATCCGGAACACCCTTCAGGACTCAGGCACTCATTTCCCCTAGCTGCCAGTACAGTTAGCTACTGATGACTCACCCCTGTATTCCTCTCCACGGGAAGAGAGCTGCCTCACCCAAGGGGCAGCCGCATCTAATCATTGCTGGATGGAGGACTGCAAAAGCCCAGGTCCCTTCCTCAATGGAGACAACTTTGGAGCTCTTTGTGGAACTGGCTAGAGCATCTCTTACAACCATCACAGCTCAGTCTCTCTCCGTCCACTCTTCCTTCCCTCACTCCTTTGCAGGTGCTATTCCCGAGAGTACTCCCCGGTGCAATCTCCATTCGGAGTCCTTTTCCAGAGGCCCTGGCCTACAACAATTATTGTGATGGCCATGTTGATTATCCAGAATCATATCTATAGTCCAAGCAAAGCTGCTTGCCTACCTGGTCCAGTGGTTGAATTCCCCAAAGATGGCCCTCATTTAGACGTTGCTCCTCAGCCTTATGCTCACTTAGTTCAGAAAGTTTATCTTCTTTCTGAGAATTCTCCCTGCTATCTGCTGAATGACCAGAAGAGGCTAATAAATGCCAACGGGTTGAATAAGTGGGTCGACAAAGGAGCTGGAGAATACTTGTTTCTAGCTAAACCATTTGCGTTTCTCTTGGTATTAATAAACCCAGAATGTGTGCTAGCCAAAATAGCTTCACAACATGGCCCTAGGTGTTAGCCTCCTGTGGTGGGATTTGATGGAGTAAGAAGCAAAGTTATTTTTGACTCAACTTAAAGAGGAGAAGCTCAAATAAACAATTAAAGGTGTATTTCTCTTTATTTGGGCAAATTACTTAATCTCTCAGCTCACCAGTTTCCTCATCTTTATAATGAGGATTAAAATGTTAATATGAGTGTTCAGTGAGTTAATTCATATAGAGCAGTGGTTTCCAAAGTGTGGCACCTGGGCCATCAGCATCACCTAGAACTTGTTAGAAATGCATGTTCTTTGTCCTCATCCTAGACCAGGGGTGGGCAACCCCTGGCACGTGTGTCAAACATGGCACACCAGTAACTTTTGCTGGCACGCAAAACCCTCTTTTATAATCTTCAATTTACATTTTTCTTAATGTCGACTTTTTAAATTTTCAGATAAATTCAGTGTAGGTGCATCTTAGATAAATAAATAATTTTACATAACAAGTTATCTTAAAGACCATAGACATGGATTGACGAGAGAGGGGAAGAGCAATTTCTATGCCTCTGCCTTAACTCTCCCTGCCTTCCTAGATCCGACCAGTGTTTTGGTTTCATCCACATACGCTTGTGAATCTTTGTTCTCAGTGATGAATTTTGTTAAGTCTCGTAAAAGGAGTAGCCTGACAGATGAAAGTAGTAGCTCGTGCATATCTCTGAAGGTCACGAAATATAAACCTGATGTAAAATCTGTCATCAGTGATGCAGCAGCAAAAGTCCCACTGATAATATCAAATGGAGTCATAAAGTTTTCTGTCGGACTATCAGTGTACATGTATACATTAAAAAATAAATGTATTGTTCATCATCATATACTGTGTTTTTGTCGCTCGAATGAATTTTATTATTTCTTCAAGGTTCTTCACATACGTACACCTTAAGAGCTATCAAGTAGGCATAACATGTTCTCAAAAAATTAGGGTTGGCACGCAGAAGAATTTTGAGTCAGAGATTTTGCTGGTTTTGGCACGCACTCACATAAAGGTTGCCCACCCCTGTCCTAGACCTACTTTGGAATCTGAAACTCTGGGTTGGAGCTAACAATCTGTTTTAACAATCCAACTAGGAGACCCCAATGCATGTTCAAGTTTGAGAGCCAAAAATACAGAGATCTTGGAACAGAGCCTGACACTCAGAAGTTCACCAGGAATTAGGTGCCACTGTCATTGTGTGATGGTACTTTGTAATGCACATTAAATGCAGACTTAAGGAATATCTTTGTATCCATTTTCATCTTCTATATTTGTATATGCTCGTTTATGCTTATTATGGCATAGAAGTTTCGAGTCTTGGAAGTCAGACCAACCTGTATCTGCATTCCAGACTCAACAATTTACTTGATCTTAACCAAGTTGCTTTTAAAAAAATTATTTTTCAATTACAGTTCACATTCAATATTATCTTGTATTAGTTTCAGGTGTACAGCATAGTGTTTAGACAGTCATATACTTTACAAAGTGACCTCCTGATCTTTCAAGTTGCTTCATCTCTCTACATCTTAATTTCCTTGTGTGTAAAATTGGCATAATAGCACCGCCCTCCTATGGTGGTTGTGCAGTTAAAAAGATAATGGAGACAATCCTTAATGCAATGCCCACTCCGACTGAGCATGCAGTAAATGGTGCCTGTATGTCCAAATCATACCCTACCTCAGAGGGAATAGGTAATGGGATAATGATCTTGTACACATTTTAATGTTTGCAAATAAAAGCAGATGTGCAACCCAGGTTAATGTGTGGGGAGGAGTATGAGCAGGGAAATCTTTGTGAAATGGCACCTGTCTGTGTCACAGTGGAATGAATGGTTATTTCAAAATCTCTCAACACCAAACCTGTAGACTCATTCACTTATGAGCTTTTCTGATGTCCAGCTTCTCTGGCTGCCCCCTGCAGCTGGTAACAAGGCTGACTTTTTGCTGGAGCATGAGTTAGTAGTTAGAAAGTGCCAGTAACACACTTTAGTTAAAATGCCAAGAAAGCCCCTAAACAGTATTTGGACACCAAGGTTGCTATGTATCCTCCTTGGTTTAATTTTTTATTTTGTGCCCATAAAATCTGTCTGGCATTCATGACCACGCTCTTCAGCCTGGAGCAGGCATTCAGGTTTGCATGCCAGGTTGTTGACTCAGTTGGTAGTAGAGTGCAGTGGTTAGGGCTCTGGATGTGGCGGATGTGGCAGACGTGGGCTCAAACCATGACCCTCATTCTCATTTGTAAAATGAGAAAACTAATTTAACATCTATCAAGTAGTCAGCACAGGGTCTGGCACATAGTACCTACTTAGCTATTTTTAATTCTCTTGGAAATGATATTATTAGACTATCCAGCATGGATTTAAGGAGACAAAATTCAGATTATACAAACATGCTTGTTTTTACACTATTTTTTCTCCAGATTCAATTGGGGTCACAAAAACTCATCGCAAACCTGAAGCAAGCTACAGAGATTTAAAAGTTAATCATTAGCCCAGCCAGCTTGGCTCAGCGGTTGAGCATCAACCTATGAACCAGGAGGTCACAGTTCGATTCCCAGTCAGGGCATATGCCCAGGTTGTGGGCTCAGTCCCTGGTGTGGGGAATGTTAGAGGCAGCCGATCAGGATCAGTGATTATCTCTCACCATTGATGTTTCTATTTCTTTCTCCCTCTCTAAAATCAATAAAAAAATATTTTAAAAAGAATTTAACCATTAAATCAAAGGCCCTCTTCTACATCCATAACGTGTTTCTCATGCGTATTGCTAAATGCTCTTATACAACTCTGACGTTGGGCAGGCATGCACATTTGTACTTCCTCCTTGCCAACCCATTGCACCTGGCAAAATGTCAGAGCCGCTGACCCAGCTTGGAGCAGTGGAGGGATGAAGTGCTGCGTCTTGTCCTCTCTCATAGATGTCTAGGCCACACTGAGGCTGAGTCAGCTGTACAGGAGAGGAAAGTCCCGTCACACTGCCTGCCTGCCTGTCTCCAGGACTCCCTGCCATCAAGACCTGGGGCTCCATTGTTTTCACAGGAGAAAGGGAGGCAGGAGGAGTTCCTGGGTGGCTGGAACTCCTGGAGGCTGGTTCCTCGGGAGGGCCATTGTTCTGAGCTCAGCATGGGGTTGGGATGTAGTGTCAAAATAAGAGTTTCAACTAAGGCAAGGACAAGCCTGGACCCCACTTTTTCTGAAAGCCATGGTGGTGCTCAAGACTGTATCCATCAGGGGAAGCTACCAGGGACTTTCAAAACAAGGCTGGTCACTCTTTTCTAAGGGAAAACGTTGAAAACTCTTGCTGGGGCCAAATGAACTGGAGGTCCAGCTGAAATAGAGCCATGTATCTGGGTGTCCACTCCATGCTGACTCTGCGCCAGGCCCCGGCAGACAAGGCTGGAGGACAGTCCTTGCATCCGGACCCCATGGACTCTGGAGGAGAGTGTGGAATCTGCTCTAACTGAAGCCATAGAATACTCTGGAAAAGAATAATTAATTCTTCATGGGGGAGGGATGATATGTCAGCAGAATTGTTAAAGATAAATAGGAATTTTCTAAGTTGCCAGTAAAAATGGCACAAAAGCTGGAGGAAAGCCTGGAGCTCGGGTGTTAGGTAGGTGGTGACAAGGGACAAAGTGCAGGCAGGGATAAACCACCAGAGCCCTGACCCACCTTGAATGTTGGCTTCACAAGACTCTTCCCTCCCTGTCTCCTAGCTCCCAGTTATTACTTTCATTTATAATTCTGGACGGATGTATTGATTGATGGATCAGTGCCAAGATACTATGCAGGAGCAATTTAAAAAAAAATTAAAATCGTCAAATTTCAATTTTCCAAATTCTATACCTAATGTGTATATGCATTTTTTGCTAATTTTTTACAAGCATTCTGTCAGTGCCTTGCACTTATTATTTATGCTCACAGGAACCCTATAAGGTATCAAACTATTTTGAGATTTAGGAAATTGAGGTTTGCTGAAGTCAGTTAACCAAGGCCACATGATTGGCAAAGAAGATAGAGGTGGAATTCACACTGGGATGAGTCTTTCTCAAAGCCTGTGTTGTGAACTACAAAGGTAGGTCAGGAAACGAGGAAGAAGACAGCAGGTCCAGGTCTACCCATCTGCTCATTTTTTCTGCCTACTTGCCTATTTTTGGAGCATCAGAATGACCTTGCTACAAGCTGTCTTTCTCCATGGAATATAGGGTCATGTTGGCCTCTGAGGAGCCAGCTGGGCAGTGGGAGGGCGGGAGTGAAGCTTGTAGAGCAGGGCAAGGTGGTGGGTATACACCCAGCTTTGAAGGTGGGCACTTACTCCCTTCTCGCCAGAGCCCAGCAGAGGGCCAATCGCAGTAGGCTTGCCAGATTCAGCAGGTATGGATTTTATCTGGCAATTCTTACTTCCCAGGGGCCCCCAGAGTTCTTTCACAAAAATTTCTAAACCTTCCAGGGCATTAATTACCCTAGTGAGTCTGAAAACCTGGATTTGAGGCGATTAGGAGACGCATCCAGTCAGAAATGCATTAAGGAGGGCAAATATTTTAAGCTTCAAGAAAAGTGACTAAAAGGAGTCCTATTGTCTAGAGCCCATCCCCATGATGGGAATACGGCTGTGTGTTCAATGCCAAGACCTGGACTCCCCTTCCCAGGACTAAGCAGAGGCCAGTCTTACTCCCAACTGCTCAGAGTTCTTCCCCAGCACACAACTCTGCAGCATGGAGAGGTGCTAGGACCTTGAAGACTGGGGCAATGAAGAGGGGGACAATGGAGGAGACCAGCCTTCCTCAGCCAGAAAGTCCATGAGGCAAGTGGTCGACTCTATTAGTCACCAGACAGGCCTTTATTGAGCAATTACTATGTGCAGGCATCATGCTAGGTGTCTAGAATTCAGTGACAAGCAAAGGAGATAGGCACATAGCCAAGTAAATATCAAGCAGATATATATAATGCATTGTGTATATGTGACTAGTTTATAAATATGCATGTGCATATATTATAAAGAATCAAGGATATATGTATTTTTTTTTTCGAGATGCTATCACAGAGAATAAACAGGGAGAAAGACACTGCATATTGAATCATCAAAGATGACCTCACTGAGCGGGTGACATTTAAGCAGAGACAAGGAGGTAATTATATGAAAAGCAAGAAAGAAGCACATTGCAGGCTTCAGGAACAGCAAACACCCCAGGAAGGAAGTACTGATGGTATTCAGCCATTGAAAGAGAATTATTTTTCTTGTTTAATCACAGAGTTGGCTGCTGAGATCTAGCCTGTTACCTACTAGGCTTTGTGGCAGACACCTGGACACCCACCAAGCCCCCATCCCTGAGGTCAGTGCAGACAGTCCCAGTTCAGCCAGCAGATTCCTGCAGCTCTCGGCCTGAGGTTGTTTTCTGCAACTTGGCCCTTGCTGAGGACAGGCCGAAGTTTCTGGGAGTCGAGGCCTTCAAGAACACCCCTCAACAAATGAGCGATGGGAGCTGGGGGATGAATATCTGAGGCTCCTCCCCCAGGTGGGAGAATTACGAGGTGTGTTCTACATGGCCTCTCAGACTGGCCCCACTAGACATGAGCTCCAGCTGTCCTCTGGGTAAGCCATTTTATAGGCTTTCTGCCTACCCCATTTCTGCATCTCACTTCCTGGGGACCATTCTCAAATAAACGATGTACACACAAATTTTCATCTTAGGGCCTGCTTTTGGGGAAACCCAAACCCTCTGAACAAGTCATTTATGATCAGCCAAAGCTTAACTCAAGCATCTCTCCCCATCATTTCCTCCCCACCGATGTTTTTATCTCCAGCCATGCCTGTCTATTCATCTTCCTCTTGCAACCACACAATTTTCAACCTGACAGCCCTTGCTGGCTCTCCTTATTTCTCTACCTGGAAAATTCCTATTTATCATTTAAATATCACCTGCTCTTGGAAGCCTTCCTTGCTCTCCCATTTCTACATCCTTAACATTGTCTTACTGATATTGCCTTCCCAGACTCCATGCACCCATCCACCCATCCTATAGATATGTATTAACGACCTCCTTATGCCAGACAGGCACCAGCATGCTGCACCTGTCCTGCACAGGTCTTCCTGTCTGGATAAATCTTTTTGAGGTCAGAATAGGTCTTAGACATGTCTGTGCTTCTAGTACACAGCGCAGGGTCCAGGATGGAGTGGGTGCTTGGCAACTGTTTGATCAAATTAAATAGATGAGCTTTACCTGTTCCAGGCAGACAGCATCTGTGTAATGATAATGATGTTCTTAATTATGCAGAGGTGGATACATTTATTAAGTATGTGGAATTAATAAGCGAGTATGTTATCATCAAAATGTGAATGACATGTAGCCAATTTCATTACTTAAAATAGCTTGTAAGCCATTAAGCCAGTGACCATGCTTGATTTCCCAATACAAAAATTATTCTTCAAAGCAGAAACGGCTCTCAGCAGACTCTACTTCATCACTCTGTGAACCAGAGTCTGGAATTCCTGCTTTACCTCCCAAATCTTCTTGTTAAACTGTGCTAGGCTGTTTGACCTTGTTGTTTCATACTAGTAAGGTTGCCATATAAAATACAAGATGCAACCCTACCTACCAGCAATATATTTTTAAATATATTTTTATTGATTTCAGAGAGAGAGAGAGAGAGAGAGAGAGAGAGAGAGAGAGAGAGAGAGAGAGAGATATCCATGCTAAGAGAGAATCATTAGCTGCCTCCTCCACAGACCACACTGCGGATTAAGCAACCCAGGCATACATCCTGACTGGGAATCGAACCGTGACCTCCTGGTTCATAGGCTGACGCTCAACCACTGACCCACATCGCTGGACACTGGCAATATCTTTTAAAGAAAGAATCAAACAGGCAGTCAGTCTGTAATCAAACATTGAGCATCTACACTTTGTCTCACCATGTGGTAGACACAAAATATACTGCAGGTAAAACTGATTTAGACTCTGCCTTCTGAAACTTACAAAGTACCAGGATTTTTATTGAAATATGGCTTACAGAGATATGGCATTCTAATTTCCAATGAAACAGGATTGGTAAAAATGGAATTATGGTAAATCCACACAATAGAATATGTCCCAGCCATTCAAAATTATTACGTTAAAGAATTTTCATGACTCACAAAAATGCTCACGATATAAGTTTTTAAAAAAATTAATCAGGTTACACATGGCATATTCAGTGTGATCCCACTCCTGTGGACAACCAAATATTGATATATTTTTCCACGTTGAAAAACTACTGGAACACAATAAGCCAAATTATATACTTACTTCTGAAATATGACATTATAGTTGACATTTTTATAGTTTTCTATATTTTCAAAATTTTCTTTACAATTGGCATGACCATATGTTGTCTTCATAATACTTTTTAAAAAAGACTTAGTAAGTGATCAGAACAGATCCTTCCATTGCAGAATGTGGCATTTCATTCTCTCGTCTATCAGGAGAGCTTACTAAAATGCTCAGAGTCTGTGCTGTGCTTTGGGAAGTAATGGCTTTAGTCTTGCCAAGAGTTTTTGTGAGTGAGGAAGCAGAGAAGAAACAATGGAACTGTGAATGGTTTACCTTTAACTCTTGTGTTGGTTGTGACTTATAAATATTTAATGGCCAAAAGCAGTGGGTATATGGGGAGAGGAAAGGAGACAGAAGACAAACCATCTACCTCTCCCTCTGTCCCCCATGCTTCTTACCTCTAAGCATGTGGTCCTGGAATTGTGTTGCCCCAATACTGTGTCAGCAATGCACCTCAGGGCCTTGGCAATAATTGACCCATGTATACACCTCACTTTTGCTACAATGGAGGATACATATATGCCTGTCCACCAGAGTGTGGCCATGCGAGAGCTTTAAAATGCAGTGTAGCATGTGATGTAACTTGCTGTGAGTAAAAGAAGCAGCTTAGCTCGAAGCTGTTGCCTCAGGAAGATTGCCTATTTACTGGGCCTGCGGGAAACTTGTCTCATGCGTACATGTAGAGAGCCTGATCAGACCACTAAGCAGTTCTAAAACCAAGTGACAAAACCAAGGGAACAGTAGGATGACTGGCGTTGCCTTTACAGACTGAAAAGATAATTGCTATGCTATGGTTGTGAATAGCAACCTCATCTTCCCTATTTTTTAGCATTATTTTGACATTTTGATTCATATAGGTGTGCTAACCAAAATTCTGTTATATAAAAGTAGGCTGAGAACACTGAAATATCTGGAACTGCTAATGTCCAGGTGGAGGGAGAGGGTCCCACTGTGCCACATTTAAGAGGATTTTTACCCTACAGGCCGTTGTCCGTAGTTTCATTGATCAAAGAGAAGAGATTCAATAGACTGACCATTGGTCAGGCTGGAGAAAAGAAGAGTCAGGATGTGGGAGTAATACTAAGAGGTATGAGACACACATGTCTATTTTTGTGTGTGCCATGTCTCCTATGGACAAAACCTACAGAGAGGCTACTCATAGCACGTTATAAATAGAACCTCGGAAACAATTAGCATTGGCCCCAAATAGAATGGGCTACCTTGGGAGGCAATTAGTTCACCATGTTCACGTCATTAGTTTTTCTCCTGGAAGTATACAGGAGGAGCTGAGTCAGGCTTCCTCCATCAGGAAGGAGATGGAGTGGGTGACCCAAGAGCATGTGGAGGTCTTTGGAGTCTGCAAATCTATGTTAGTGCTCCTGTGTTTCTCCCTTCCTGTCTCACATGTGTGATTGACTGGCTGGAGATCTTCTTGGGGAGACAGAGAGGAATTGAAGTCCTTAACCATAGTATTAGCTGGTGCCAGGCAGGATGTCCAATCATTTATGAGGTCTCATCCTTCACTCCTTCCACCCACCTTGAGGAGGGCACCATTGCCACACACGTGTGCGAATACTAATGTTCTGAAGGCTCACTCACGTGTCCTGCTCAATTCCAGATGGCTAGTAAATGTAGTTAGTTGTACTCCATAGGCCCTTCGTGTCCAGAGCCCACCATTTAGTATTCCTATAACCTAGCACAGTGCATGTTCACAGAACACAATGATTTCTGTGTGGGGCACGTACAGTTTTACTGAATGGGACAATAAACACATTTTTTATTTGCAGGACAGTGAAAAGGATACCATGAAAGGAATAGGGTGTGGCCTGAGATGTGTCAAAGAAGGAAAAAAATGTGAAGAGATTTTCATTCACTCATTCCCACATTTTATGAACACCTACTGTGTGCCTGGTGCTCTACGGGGGGTGGGGGGGACTCCAGATACAGAGGTATTAACCATAGAGCATTGGACCTGGTGACATCACTGTTTCAGTAAGGGAGACGGCTTGATAAACAATAATTTTGCACATATTGCATTTACAAAGGAAGTCAGTTAACTGAATGTTAACATTCCTTGGGAAATGAACTGCTCTTCAAAGAAAGCGGATATGGGGAAAAGGTCAGCGGCTAGCTCTGAACATCCCCGTGGGAACGCCCATCTAGAGACCTGCTCTGCGCCCTCCTTTCCTAGAGGACTGAATTTTGAAGGCAGTCTCATCCGGAAGCTTTCGATGCCGCCCTCCAGCTGGGAAGGGTTCTGCGCCGCTCAGTTCAGAGCCTCAGCCCTGGGTTTGAAGCTGCAGAAAGAGCCCCAATGTCTGATCTCTGAGGGCTGGCAGGGGCCAGCAGTGATTTGAGAGCTTGAGTTTCCTGCCCAGTGAAGTTGTTGGTCACATCAGACAGGTGCTGAAACCAAGGCCAGGCTCCTGTCGAGAGGCCTGGTAAGGAGGCGCCTTCAATGGACAGGGACACTCAGCAAAAGGCAGGAAAGTCAGACCGCTGAGTGGTGAACACCATGCTTCCAAGTAAGGGCAGCTGCATCCGCTGGGGCACTGTTGCAGGTTGGTCTCACAAATCCCAGCGTTTAGGGCTCAGAAGATATAGTAGATGGGCAAAGACGGGAGTAGAAAGTGAGCTTGTACTTCCTAAGCCCCCACTTTTTGGACAGTCCTGTGCAGACCCTTCTCCAGGTGTGTCTATTTGACAATCCTATGAGGTAGGCAATATTATCCCACCTTTCAAGATAAGGCTGTCAGTTCAGAACAATTGGGCCATGTCATTCAAGTGATGAGTGGTGGATCCAGGAGTCAAAATTCAAGTCCCACAATGCCTACATTTTTGCTTTACTCTCCTGGCCACCGTATTAGTTCCTTTCCTTAATATTAGGATGGCCACACCCTAGTAGGTGGGATGACCCTCTCTGTCCAGGGCACTTCCAGTTTATGCCTGTTGAATGAGCAAAATTAACAATAGCATCCCCCTTCACTCTCAAAGAGTACCCTGATGTAGACAATAAATTGTGTGATCACCTTACCTAATATGTTTTTGGTTGAAATAGATGCATTTATCCATACTGTGGGGACAAATCGTAATTTGGCTAGAAAAGGGAATCCGGCATCCCACTATGCAAACATAGTCATCCAGGAAATTTATGCGGATGCACTGCGTGGAAGGCAGCCAGCCTGGAAGTGGCAGTGCCCCATAATGGTTGAGAGCCCTGGTGAGGGGATTGTGCCATCTGGTGGGCTGGACTAGTTTCCTGGCTAGGATTCCAGCCACGTGGATGCTGGAGTCCAGCTCTCGGGCAATGTGGGAGTCTGTGGGCGATGGTTGCTCTGTGGCCACCCATGGTGTCCGTTACTTGGAAAGTGGTGCTGATGACAGACACAGACTTGGCATGATCCCCATGAGGGCTTGTTAGTAGAGTTACCATGTGCATTTGGGCAAATTATAGACTGCAAAAAAACACTTCACCCTGGGGCAAGCAGGGGATGCTGTTTTGTATTCTTTTATGAGATGGTCAGTCAGATGTGGTCACAAGGAGGCAGAGGAGAGGGTCAGGAAAACCATCTTTATTCTGTTCATGGGTCCTAAAGACAGAAGGCACAACACACCACTCAGAGCCACCTGGGAACACACCAGGTGGTCAGGAGGCTGAAGACAGGAACAGAGGAAGCGCTTAGGCCATGGCTATTATTGGGGTTTCTACAGAAAAGGCAAGGCAGGTGGACAGGTTAGGACTGGCTTGTTTGAACAACTGCAGTGGGGTTTGGGCTACAGGGATGGTCTCTATTGCCTGGTATGTGGTCCTGGGATAGTTAAGGTAGAGAAACGTTCCTTCTTGGGTGTATGGGCCAGATAGAGAAGTCTGGGGCTCTAGACTGGTTAGTTTGCACATCAGTGGCATGTTCCCAGTTGGGCACTTTGTTATTTCTGAAAATTGGCTAGCCCAGGGAAGGGCAGTCTCTCCCCAGCCAGAAAGGTTCTTAAGATGTCAAAACATCATTAATATATGAATTCTTTTAAACAAACAACATAGATACTCCTATTTCAGTTGCCAGGGCTCGTAGCCGTGACTGCCAGGAAGTAGGGGGAATGGGGATTCCTAGCCATAAATTGAACCCTTCCACACCAGCTCCCTGCCCTACAGTGGTTTGTCACAAATCCCCGGGGGCCTGAGAAGAGTGCTTAATCTGGAACCAGTAGGGTGACAATCGTAACAGCCTGTGCATTCTTTAGCAGGGGTGGGAACCTTCTTTCTGCCAAGGGCCATTTGGATATTTATAACATTATTCATGGGCCATACAAAATTATCCACTTAAAAATTAGCCTGCTCTATTTGGTCAAACATTTAATTAACTCACCTTGACAAGGCCAGACCAAATTATTTCATGAGCCTTATATGGTCTGCGGGCCAGATGTTCCCCAACCTTGCTTTAGTGTAAGAAGAGCAAAAGGGGCCCAGGATTCCCTGAGTATTTGCTCTGTGCCCAGCACAATACTAGGTACTTTATTCTATATTAAACAGCACTTTGCATTATTAGCCCATTCTCCATTTTAAAGGTGAGACTACTGAGGCTCAGAGAGGTGAAGTGTCTTTCCAAAGTCACACAGCCCATCCATTTATCAAGGTTTCAAATTCAGGTTTGCTTGACTCAAAATATGCTCAACATCACTAATCACTAAGGAAATACAAATAAAAACCACAGTGAGATATCACCTCACAGCTGTTTGGATGGCTTTTATGAAAAAACAAAACAAAACAAAACAAAAATATGGATGTTGGAGAGGATGTGGAGAAATGGGAACCCTTGTATACTGTTGATGGGAATATAAATTGGAACAACCATTATGGAAAACAGTATGGAGGTTTGTCAAAAAATTACAACTAGAACTACCCTATGATCCTGAAATCCCCCTCTGGGTATCCATCCAAAAGAAGTGAAGTCAGGATCTTGAGGAGATATCTGCACTCCTGTGTTCATTGCACCATTATTGCAAAGACGTGGAAACAACCTAAATGTCCACGAGCTGATGATGAATGGATGAACAGAATGTGGTATAGACATGCAATGGAATATCATTCACCCTTTTAAAAGAAGGAAATCCTGCTACAACATGGATGACCCTGAAGGACATTATGCTAAGTGAAATAAGCCAGACACAGATAAACAAATCTTACACAATCCCACTTATATCAGGAATCTGAAATAGTCAAACTCATAGAAGCTGAGAGTAGAATGGTGGTGACCAGGGGCTGAGGGGAGGGGATATAGTTCCAGTTTTGCAGGATGAGTTAGTCCTAGAGATCCACTGTGCAATATCCCTCAGTTATTACTCTCATCTTACCTTCTCCCCGCTTCATGTGAGGTTGAAAAGAAAAGCAGGAAAATGTTGACTCGTGGAAAGCACACAGATTTGCCCAATCATTGATGGAAAGTTGTAACTGCTACTAACGAGATATGGGGCAGACCTTGTCCATGTCCAACCAAGGGGTAAGGCAGGAAGCTGGCTGAGCAGCTGGACAGGCCTTCCTTCGAAGGGCACACATCCCTGGTCTCAGACTGCAATTGCTCTCTATCCCTTGGGCCTCTCTGGCCACCTTACTTCTTGCTCATGACGCTTCTGTCTCTTCTGCTATTTCCCCTTTCAACATACAGTAACTGGGACCCAGTGCTGTAGACACAGAGGAGAATAAGATGATCCTCCCCTTAAGGAGTCTATTGGGGGATAACAGAAGAAAGAGATCTATCTTTAAGAGGAAGGGAGGGAGGGAGGGAGAGAGGGAGGGAGGGAGAGAGGGAGGGAGGAAGGGAGAGGAAGGAGGAGGAGGAAGAGGAGGGGAATGACAGAGAAGAAGGGAAAGGAGAAGAATGGGGAAAGGAGAGAAGAAACACAGCTTAGAGTGAGATGGCTGAGCAGTGATGTGCCAGTTTGGGGCAAAGCAGGAAATATTAACTCTCCTGGGGATCTCCAGGAAGGCTTCCCAGAGAGGTGGCTTTGAGGGTGTTGAAGGAGAAACCAGTGTACTGAGCACCTGCTTTGGGTCATCTCTTGTGAGTCACATATGTTACCTCCTTGGACCCCCACATGGCCTCGCTGAGTAGACATTGACCTCCCTGGTTTAAAGAAGAGAAATCTGAGGCTTGACCAGATTAAGTGGCAGCTCTGGGATTATGGGACCCAGGAGCTTTCCCTTGCTCTGCAGTGGCTGCTGTGTCTCATTCCTATGTCACCATTTTGGTGCTCAATAACAAAGAACAAAGAAATTATGTTCAGCGACATGGAGGCTTGGGTTTAATCCCATCACTTCCAGTTGCTAGTACTTAGCCTTTCTGAGCCACAGTTTCCAATTACTAGCAGAATAACCTTGAGTAAGGTCACTTAATCTTTCTGAGCCTGTTTTCATGATGGGAATGTGATGTTGGGAGGGTGTAAAGTGCCTAGCACAGTGCTTGACAAAGAGTAACTAGCCAGTAAGGGATGCCTTCCCTTCCTTCTCTCCTTTCAGCCTCCAGACCCACCACTGCCTTGCAGCACAGGGCAGCGGTTAAGACTGTGAATGCTGAAGTCAGATCATGCGGGTTCAAATCTTGCCTCTGCTGTTTGCTTACTGTGTGACTTTGGGCAGTTACACAACTGCTCTGTGCCTCAGTTCTTTCCTCTGGGAAATGAGGATGAACTAGTACCCACTCTTCACCCTTTGGCCCTGCTGCTTCTCATCTGAGTGACTATGCAGTGATCTCAGCAGTCTGAGCAGGGGGAAGGTTTAAATGTTCACCCTTGCAGTCAATTGGATGGGCAGAGCTAAGAGTGACCAGGAAAACCTGGGGTTCAGCAGCATAGCTGAGGCCCAGGGAGCAGGGAGGCTGAACTCCTCTAGGCATCGGAGCCTCAGACCTTGGGAACAGGGATGGGGGTTATTTCTCTCCTTGCTTCTCTGACTCACACAGGACTGTGTTAGTCAGGCCCGGAACCTCCGGATCCCATGTACTAAACCCACGCGCTGTGATGTCAACCTCAAGTGGGAAAGGAGGACTGTCACAATGCCGAAACAGACCACATCGGAAGAAGGGAAACTTTATAGACCGCCCCGATCTCAGCACTGGCTGCGCATTAGAATTACCCAAGGAACTTACAAAATACGTGCTAATACCCAGGCCTCACCGTGGTTTTAAATAAGACATCAGATATTAAGGTATCCTGAGCATCTTGAGGCCTCAGCATCTAAATCACATGGAGGCAGCAGGGCCACTGAAGGCCATTCTGTCTGATGACGAACTGAGCTGCGCCAGAATTCCCGGAAGGCTTGTTAAAACTCCTATTCCCAGGCTGAACCCCCGAACCCCTGAATCTGTAGGTCTGGGCTGGGCATGAGAATCTGTGTAGTTAACAAGTCTCCAGACAGCATGGCTGCTGCTGGTTCCGGCCCGCATATTGAGAAGCACCGATCCACATAAAAAATAAAAGATATTGTCTATTACATCTTCCCAAAGAATGTGTCTACTGCTTTTTGGATTAAAAATTGTTTTCCCTACTTAGATTTCAAGCAGTTGAAAAATGCCTGTCCCACTCTTCACTTTCCCTCCTTTTCTCTCTTCCCCCTCAGAAACGTACCCCTGGAGCTTCTTGCTGGTGAAGTTCTCAGCACATGTGTGTTACAGGGAGGGAGTGGCATGTGTAGCTCAGCAGTTTCGCAATGACAAACCAGATACAGATAAAGAAAGGCTGGCTGATTCTTCGTGTGTACCCGGCGAGAACAGAGAATGTTCTTTGCTGCCTTCGATGGCAATCACATGGATCAGCCCACACAGTGGGATTTGAATTTCCTCTCCTTACAATAATCAAGTCAACTAAATTGTTGACAGGCAAATGACAGCCCTGATCTGAAAAGAAGTCTCTAACCTGTGTCTAAATCCCAGCGTGGGAGTTTGTATTGTCACAGGTAAAGCACAAGTATGGCTCTGGTATTCAGTGTATGAGATTTCATAACATCCAGTTATCTTTTCTAGTCCAAGTGCCTCTTTGCATTAATGAAGATGAAAGAGTAAAGTGACAGTTCTTCAGAAGAAAAATAACTCACCTGGCCATTTCCTCCGGGCGTCCTTTCAGGACATTCACAGCTCATTCTGCTCATTCTTTTCCATTCTTTGACCACATGAATGGCCTGTGGTTTCCATGAGCTGCTGAAAAGTGGAAACAACTTTCAGAAGAATTCTGTTTTAAAAGTGATCTCAGAAATAGTCAAGCTAGCACTAGAGGGCTTCATTTTCCATCAAACTTGAGGAAATGAGTAAACTTTCCTTCTCTATGGGGGCTTCTTCAAATAGACTTTCTTTAGCTCGGATAAAGAACCAGGCAGTATGACCTACAAATTGTAGAACCAGAGAGACCATTGAGACCCTGAACTTGGAACTAAAGTCCAAGTTCCTTCCCACTTTATCTGGTCTCTCCCTTCACGTGTCTTCATGACTTCAGTGCTCATTTTCTGCACATTTGTAAGAATGTATTAGTGCACCAGTGTTGTCTTATCCTCGGGCTCAGTGGTTGGAAGTGGTGTTTGCACTCTACTGGTATAGATGTATAATTGTACTTTTAATAGTATTTTTAATTTATTAATATCTATTGCCTCTATTAGAATGCAAGCTACAAGATAACAGGGACCACATATGACTTTGTTCACCTTGGTATTTTCAACACCTCGTTTAGTGTCTAATCTAGCAGGCACTCATTAAATACTCCTGTCATGATAGAATGAGTGACTCAGTGAAGTAACAGAGAGGCTAAGATTCAAAGGATGACCAGCAATCAGCCAGGAAAAAAGAAAGGGAAGAGGATTCTGAGCAGTGAAAATTGCATGTGCAAAAGTTCTGTGGTGAGAGAGTGGGTGGACCTTAGGAAAGACGGAGCATTTTGCCATCTGGTCAAAGCTGGAATACTGTTATATTGTGAGAAACAGTGGGGGGAGATAGATAGTATCTAAATTATAGAGGCCCTTGTAAGCCATCCATTCTTTGCCCCTTACTTAGTTGAATCTCTGATGTAGAGTCCTGAATCTCAGTACACTGATGGGATCATCTGTCCTAAATTCCCATTTAGCATTTAGAGAATAACCAGGATTTCAACCAGGTTCAGTCCTACGCTCAGGGCAGTTACAGCTAACCACTGGCATTTATTGAGTACTTAGGATGTAACAGGAAGTGTATCCAGTCTTTTGTGGAGATGCATTTGCTCCTCTAATCATTTGTTCTCTGTGCCTAGTTAGGAATGCAAATCAGCTCTCTTGGAACTACTGTTCCTGGATCCCCCCACAGTGTATGCTGTGCTTGAGGGGACTCTGTAGCCCTGGAATTAGGACTGATCTGGTTAAAATATGTTCACCCAGGTGAACCTGAGGCATAGCCATCCAAAGAGCAACTCAATGAAGCCCCCCAGACTGATGCCAAGGACCAGGGTTTTTCTCTAAGACTCCAGTCCCATGTGCTTAGCTAGATGGATAGGAAGAGTCCTAGCAGAGTGGCCTTGCAGCTGAGTTGGACTCCCAGCTCTATCATTTACAAGCCACATAACCTTGGGCAAGTTCCTTTCCTTCTCAGAATCCCCATTTTCAGGTATCAAAGGGAAACAAAAATATTATAAAAGTGGTTTGAGGATTTCATGAAGCACTTGAGCTCAGTACCTGGCACATGTTGAGACAAAAGGCACCACAGCTGCTGTTACTGCCACACAGGGAGCCACAGGGAGGAGGAGCAGAGGCTTGCCACAAAATTCTTCCTCCTAAAGAGGGAAAGGAAAATCAATTAAAAACAAGTACATGCATATCTGCCTTTATTGCTGTTGCTGGGAGAATGGATTGTCTTGTTTATTTTATGTTCTGGGTCTGCAGGTAAATTGCAAAATCTTTTTTATTGAAAATTCATTCCATCTTCCACAAATGTTTATTGAGTCCATGCTATTTGCTAGGCAGGTGGGGAAAACAAGGATAAATTAGGTACTGCTCCTGCATTCACCTTGGGAGTTGGGGAAGGGAGAGTGCAGATTTTCTATAAATGCAAGGGGAAGCACTGTGCTGCTTAAATATAGAATTCATAGCATTATTTACTTTAGGAAATCATTAAGGATCTTGCAAGGGCCTCTCATGGCCTGACTGAAGTAATACAGAGATAAAAGGGGGATGTGTGTGGGGAGGATGCTGCCAATAGATGGGCACTAAATTTGTGTTTTCCACCCATTATGTACACTAATAAAAGACCAACATGCAAATAGACCGTACCTTCACTACACCTTAAGCCATGCCCACCAGCCAATCAGAGTGACTATATGCAAATTAACCCAACCAAGATGGCAGCCGGCAGCCACGGAGCTGAAGCGAGCAGGAGGCTTGGTTGCTCCAGTGATGGAGGAAGCCAAGCTTCCCAGCTGGCTCTGAGCTCCACTCAAAGCAACAAAGTTTCAATTATAGAAAGTAAATAAACCCCAGATACCTGCTTTCAGCCGGCCGTGGCCACAGAGCTGGAGTGAGCAGGAGGCTTCCCTCCTGCCCGCCCTGGCTGGCTCTGAGCTCCTCTCAAGTCAACAAAGTTTCAATTATAGAAGGTAAATAAATCTCAGAATAAAAAAAGAAAAGAAAAAGAGGAGAGACTGGGAGCTTCTGTCGCCGGGGGTTTTGGCCTGAAAACGGCCCTCAGCCCCTCACCCAGACTGGCCAGGCACCCCAGTGGGGACCCCCCACCCTAAAGGGGGTGTGGCCAGTCTGTAAACAGCCATCAGCCCCTCACCCAGGCTGGCCAAACCTCCATGGGGTGAGGGTCCCCACTGGGGGGGGGGGGGGAGGGCTTGACCAGCTTGCAAACAGCCATCAGCCCCTCACCCAGTTTGGCCAGGCACCCCAGTGGGGACCCCCACCCTGAAGGGAGTGTGACCAGCCTGCAAACACCCATCAGCCCCTCACTCAGGCTGTCCAGGCACCCCAGCAGTACCCCCACCCTGATCCAGGACCCCCTTCAGGGCAAACCAGCTGGCCCCCACCCGTGCACCAGGCCTCTATCCTATATAATAAAAGAGTAATATGCAAACTGACCCTAACAGCAGAAAGACTGGGAATGACTGGTCACTATGACACACACTGACCACCAGGGGGCAGACGCTCAATGCAGGAGCTGCCTCCTGGTGGTCAGTGCATTCCCACAGGGGGAGCTCTGCTCAGCCACAAGCCAGGCTGATGGCTGCCAGTACAGCGGTGGTGGTAGGAGCCTTTCCCACCTCCTCAGCAGCGCTAAGGATGTCCGACTGTAGCTTAGGCCGGCTCCCTGCTGGCAAGTGGACATCCCCTGAGGGCTCCCGGGCTGCCAGAGTGATATCTGACTGCCAGCTTAGGCCCAATTCCCCAGGGGATGGGCCTAAACCAGCAGGTGGTATCCCCCAAGGGGTCCCAGACTGCGAGAGGGCACAGGCCAGGCTGAGGGACCCCCCTGAGTGCACAAATTTTTGTGCACTGGGCCTCTAGTTATATAAGAGTATAAATTATTATATAGTACACTTGTATATTATACTAATTATATTACATGTTATGTATGTCTATATAATAGTCATCGATACATATAAAACCCTAATATACAAATAGACTGAATGGCGAAACAACCAACCAACCAAATAACTGGTGCACTATGACATGCACTGTCCACCAGGGGGGCATGCACGGAACATGGTGGGTGCCGGCAGTAGTTGATCTGACAACTAAGACGGCAACTAAGTGACTGACAGTTGGCAGCAGATACAGCTGGACCACAGGATGGCTCACATCCTGGGCAGGATGGGGAGAGATAGCGTGAGGCTTCATCATGCTACTTAAAATGGTGCACATTTTAAAACGTATGAATTGCTTATTTCTAGAGTTTTTAATTTAATTAATATCTTCTAACTGAGGTTGACCTCAGGTAACTGAAACCGTGGAAAGTAAAACTGCAAATAAGGGGGGGCGATACTGTATCATTATACAAGTTATATATTATAAATGAAATATTATGTATTAGATATTAGTTATATATACATATGTACTAATAATACACATATACATATAATGCTAATTATACATCAGCGGTTCTCAACCTGTGGGTTGCGACCCCTTTGGGGGTCAAACGACCCTTTCACAGGGGTTGCCTAAGACCATCAGAAAACACATATATATTTGCATATTGTTTTTGTGATTAATCACTATGGTTTAATTATGTTCAATTTGTAACAATGAAAATACATCCTGCATATCAGATATTTACATTACGATTCATAACAGTAGCAAAATTACAGTTATGAAGTAGCAAGGAAAATAATTTTATGGTTGGGGGTCACCACAACATGAGGAACTGTATTAAAGGGTCCCGGCATTAGGAAGGTTGAGAACAACTGATCTATACAATAAAAGCCTAAGTGACCATTACAGCAGAACGACCGGAATGACCAGTTGCTATAATGTGCCCTGACCACCAGGGGGCTGATGCTCAATGAAGGAGCTGCCCCCTGGTGGTCAGTGTGCTCCCACAGGGGGAATGCCACTCAGCCAGAGGCCGGGCTCACAGCTGGTGAGCGCAGCAGCAGTGGCGGGAGCCTCTCCTGCCTGCACGGCAGCACTAAGGAGCAGTGAGCAGGCGGGTGGTAAGGAGCGAGGAGTCCCGGACTGTGAGAGGGCACAGGCCGGGCTGAGAGACCTCCCACCCCCCGTGCACTAATTTCGTGTACTGGGCCTCTAAAAAATTATATAATATTTGTATATAAATGTATTATATATTACGTATATAATACTCATATATTTTATATTAAATAAGATAAATATATAAGTAACTCAGTAACTTATCTCATTTTACAAGCACATGTATCTTTCTCATTAAAATGAAATGGTAACATTCTGCTTGGGTCAGCTGATGACTCATTCTGAGAATGCCATGGGATGAGGGCTGCACAGAACCCGGCTCATGGCCAGTGTCAATCAGTGATGACTCAAGTTCTGTGTTGCTAGGAAGTAGATATTGGAAAAGTGGAGGAAGTCATGTTAATGAAGTAGACTGGGTTAGTCCATGAGGGCTGACCTTGTGTGACTAAAGTAAAGGGTGTCCTTTTCATTCTGAAAGCCATGATGAGCACTGGGAAGCTTCAAAACAAATAGTGAAATGCTCAATGCTCTGTTTGAGAAAAATCACTCTGTCCACAGTGTGAAATGCACATGACACCAGCCAGGCCAATCAGAAGAGTGCTGTCGTAATCCAGGGGAGGAAGTACGACAACCAGACTAAGAAGTGACAGCCATAGAGAGGTTGAGTGGAAATAACACTCAATTGTTAACTGACTAATTGGATGTGGGAGTGAGTGCAGAAGAGGAGTCCAGGATAACCCCAGGTTCCTAGCTTCAGCAATGAGTAAATGGTGCGATTCCATCCACGGAGGCAGGAAATGCAGTAAGAGGAGTGTTATGGGTTGAATCATGTCTCCCCAAAATGCATGTGATGAAATAACCCACAACACCACAGACTGGGCCCTCAATTGGAGGTAGGTTCTTTCCAGAGGTGATCAAATTAATCAGTTAACTGCCACATGTCGAAAACGGAAACCATCCCCATATGCCATGATATTTTGAATTTAATTTAAAAAATCAATTTGCAATGAATGTTATAAAAATAAATATGTTATTCACAATTCGGGTGTTCTTGAATATTTTCAGCTGAAAATTCTCACAAAAAAAATGATTTTAAAGTTAGTCAGGCCTGCCACGTAGGGAAAACATTTTTTTTTTTTTTTTAAGAGACATGCGTGGCGTGTGGGGAAGGTCTGCCACTTGCATCTACAGACGCTTATGGCGTACAATGAGTTAAATGAGGTCATTAGGTGAGCTCTAATCCAATATGATTGGTGTCCTTATAAGAAGGGGAAATTTAGTCTGGCCAGTGTAGCTTGGTGGTTGAGCATTGACCTATGAACCAGGAAGTCACAGTTTGATTCTGGTCAGGGCACATGCCCGTGTTGTGGGCTCAATGCCCAGTAGGGGGCGCGCAGGAGACAGCTGATTAGTGATTCTCTTATCATTGATGTTTCTACCTCACTCTCACTCTCCCTTCCTCTCTGAACTCAATAAGAAAAAGAAAAACATAAAAAAGCAGGGGGAATTTAGACATAGGTGCACATGGAGGGAACACCAAGTGAAGACACGGGGAGAAGATGGCCATCTACAAGCCAAGGAGAGAGGCCTGGACCAGACCTTTTCCTCACAGCCATGAGAAGGATGCAACCCTGTCAACACCTTGATTTCAGACTTCTAGCCTCCAGAATTGTGGAACAATAGCTTCTGCTGTTTAACCCACCCAGTGTGCAGAACTTTGCTACAACAGTCTTAACAAACTAATTCAGGGAGTAACTCATTTGGAGATGGTCCTGAGTTCTATCTTAGATCAGTTGAGGTTGATGTGTTATTTTTTAATAGCCAGGTGAAGATAGGTGCCAAAATGGTAGTCCAATATGCAAGTCTGGGACTCAGTAAGAGACTTGGGACTAGAGATGGAGATTAAGGTGTGCCAATCATTTCTGACACTCCAGCATCGATAGCACAATGTGACTTTTCATACTAAGAATTTAAAAAATAGCTGAGTGGATAAATGTCACGTTTGCTTAAGGACAGAGGACAGGAGGGACTACACAGTGACTGGAACTCATTCTAATCTCCCATCCCAGCACTAATGAGGCTGGCTCAAGCCCTACTGACTTTGAGAAGATTGCTATGTTGATTGCTGATATTTACACTCATGAGTGAGGAAAATCCCCTCTTTGTTCTCTAAAATCAGAGGATAAAACTTTAACCAAATATCAAGTTATTCTGAGAAGAGAGAGCTATATAGCCTCTTTGGAGCCTTAGGTTCACACCCATGTTCCAAAGTGTTGACCTCCAAGTGTCAGCTTAGCGTAAATGTCAAAGTAAGTTGACAACATGGCATAATAGAAACTGGCAATAACTGGAAATCAGGAGACCTTGCTTCAAATCTCAGATCTGCCTCGGAAGAACTGGGTCACCCTAACCTTCCTGAGTCTCCTCCCCTCGTCCATAACCAGTGACGGGAAAGGTAATTGGATGATCTTCCAAGTCTGGCATTCTGATTCTCACAATGTTGCCTTTAATTGTAAACGTTGGAAGAATTAAATTTCCACAAATTGACCTGCCAACCTAATTTAGTCCACCAATAGGAAGAAGATATGTAAACAGAGTGATAGGCAGAAACAAATATCACAGATGACTTTGGTAGAATGAGTTCCCTCTATAATAATTTATGGCTCCTAATGATGGCAGATGGAACACTGAAAAGAGATAGTATTTGGTTGTAGAATGCAACTTATTTATCAGCAAATTGTTTTTGGGGGGGAAGGTTTCTAAATGTACATGGTCACGGTATTTTGTCCAATGACTTAAACTTCCAAGCATACTGAAAAAGGACATGGAAAAATCCATTTCTAGCTGCCTTTGTGATTTCTCCTGGATCACTTAATAGTTAAACCTCATGCATTGGCCTTTTCTTTATATGCCTGGATGTCTCTGCCCTGGATATAATAAGTGACTAAAGGGTACAGCTGATTAAGATTTACCGAGTCTCTATTAAATGTCCTGTTTTGTGGCAGGCGCTTGACCTGTGTTATAGACTGCCTCATTTAACACGCTTGTAACATATGCTGTCAGCCACACCATATCTTCTCGACATGCTGAAGGTTGCTTGCTTAGAGCTTCTGTCTGTCTGTCCAAGAGGACAAGCCAGACATGCACCAGAGTTACTGCTGTAAGAGCACCCCTCAGCCAATATCAGATGGAAATTTGGTGGATAAATATTCCAGCTTCCTCACCACTGGGTTGGGATAACTCTGAAGCATATTCTATACTTGCTCACAGAGTCTTCAGAGGGCCTGAGTTCTGGGTGCCCCTGGGAAATACAGGCTTGATAACATACCCTTTATGGACTGCCTTCTATTTCTGTCTTGACACCCTGGTATTTCCTGCAATTGTATTCCTGACACAGTACTAGCACTCACATCTTTGCCTCAGTGTCTGCTTCTCTGGTATCCAAACTAAAACATCCCACAAGGTCCCTATGGAGTAGGTACCATTATTTCAAACTTACAGAGAGGAATCTGAGGGTCAGTATGGTTAAATAATAGTTGTTAAGTCTTGGTGCTGGGGTTTTGCTGGCTCACAGAGACATTCCTCTACACCAGTTCTTCTCAACCAAGAGAGATTTTGTCCCCCAGAGGACACTTTGAGATGTCTGCAGATAGATTTGGTTGTCACAACTGGCTCCTAGGGGGTGGAGAGAAGGGAGGCTGCTAAACATCCTATAACGCACAGTTCAGCTCCCTACAACCAAGACTAATTAAGCCTAAACAATGGCCAGTAGTGGCAAGCTTGAGAAATGCTGCTGTATGCCCAGCAAGGCTGGTTGTTGGATGGTAGCTCTCCATGTGACTTGTCTATTGTATTTCACTTCCAGGGCCAAGCTGTGGCTCAGCTGTGCTCCACTATCCCCAATGTGACTGTCTTTGGAACAGCTTCTACTTTCAAGCATGAAGCCATCAAAGACTCCGTGACCCACCTCTTTGACCGAAATGCAGACTATGTGCAAGAAGTGAAAAGGTAAGGTGTTTGCTCAAAGGAGCACCAGGTTGGCCCTTGCTCTTCTCTCTCTGAAAGAACAGTTGCATTCATCTGGAAGGGGGGCTAATACTACCATAGTAATAATAGTAAATATATATTGAGGTCTTAGTATGACTAGCTCTGTGCTAAATATTTCACCTATATTAGCTCATTTAACCCTCTTAACGACCCTCTTTTGCAGAAGATAAAACTCAGGAATAGAGCAGTTAAGTAGCTTGCAAAGCAAATTTATAACTTGCAAAGCCGTTATGCTAGCTGCTATAACACTGCCTTAACACAGAGAAGTTTCTTTCTCATTCATTCACACAACAGCCTAAGGAAATATAGACTCCAACCTGGGTATGACTGAGAGCCAAGGAAGGACCAGAGTGGTGACATGATCAGATATGGGTTTGGGGCAGTCACCGGTTGTGCGCAGAGAACAGATGGGAGAGGGGAGGCGGGAGGCAGGAGATCAGTCTGCTGGCTGTTGCAGTCATCCAGGGGAACACTGGCTTCTAACCTAATCCATTTCCACCGGTGATCCTAAAGCCATTGATCATGGCTATGTGCGTGT
The DNA here is from genome assembly GCF_014108235.1 of Myotis myotis. NCBI lineage: Eukaryota > Metazoa > Chordata > Mammalia > Chiroptera > Vespertilionidae > Myotis > Myotis myotis. The sequence goes on along the minus strand of NW_023416323.1, from coordinate 23,251,214 downwards.
GCAGCAGGTGGAAAACCCAGCTGCCGCCGTGTTCTCAGAGGATTTGTGCATCTCAGCCCTCCTGCTGCTCAGAGTTTGAGGCTGGTCCTCAGGTTCTATTCCTGAGAGGGTTAGGGATGTCCTGTGCCAGTGTTCCTGCATTTTCAGTTGATCAGCACTAAATTGCAAGGTACAAAGGAATTAGTTGTCAAGCTAGCATCCTAATAATAGCATCACAATTTTCTGCAAATCACACAGTAAGATGGAAAATCGAAGGACTAGAGGGATGGGAGATCTGGTTATCTGAGGTGGTGGATTTGGATCAGATTAAGTGAGAGTTTCTTGGAAAGGAGAGTCTCCTCATAGTCTGAATTTTCAGATTTGTTATTAAAGGTTTGAACAGGGAGATTTGCATGTAACTTAAAATTGACCCAGTATTTGCAGGAGGGCATGAAAAGAGAGCTTTACATGGAGATATTAGAAGTTCCCCGACTGGTTCGCAGAAGTCTGTAGATTGCAGGCATAGTTTAAAGATTTCCAGGATTTACTTTTGCCTATTTTCATAACCCTTAGATAGTCCTTCTTTTACCTAGCGTCTATCAAGCTGTGGTGGGGAAAATGAACTACCATGTCCCTTCAGCGATCTTTTCTTTCATCCTCTTAATGATATTTTCGTGAGCATCCTTTCCTTTATTCATGTACTGACCTACTTAATCAATATTGAATGTCTGTGTTGGGCCAGGCACTGGGCCAGGGCGGGAGATACAGCCAGACCACCTTGAGAGTCACCATTTACGTGGAGTTTGAGTCTAGTTGGGGAAGAAGAGACAAACAATTTTTGAAAATTCCTTGATTTACAAGTTCAATATGTGCCCTGCTGGAGAAACACAAGGTGCCAATAAACACGCAGATGGGGAAATCAGACACATTGTCCATCAAAGGGTGAGATTTGGGCTGAAATGTGAAAGATGAGAAATTGGCCAAAGGAAAGAGCATTTCTGACTTGGGGAGTGCTATGTGCTAGGGCCCAGTGTCAGAAAAGGCTTGGGAAATTTGAGAATCTGAAAGGAGACCGGTGCAGCTAGAGGCGGTAGGATGTGGAAAGTAGTGAGAGAACAGATTCATGAGGGGCAGCTCTTCTGAAAATGTGACGGACAGTCTATGGCCAGGGAGCTCCTGAAGTTCCCATTTCCCATGTAGCAGCTCTATCCCCTTGTCCTTCTCTGTCCTTGACCTGCGACCTTCAGCCCCAAAAGCAGTGATCTCTCCTGATGTCAGCAGAGCAGAAGGCAACAGCATCTGAGATCCCCCTCACCACCACCTTCTTTCAAGTGTGACTTCCAACAATTCCTTATGTGTTTAAGTAGAGACCCCAGAATTAGACTGAAAATGACTGGGAAGCTGCAAATATGTGTATGCCCTCTGTCCCACTAATCCTATCCTCAGGAAATAATCCAAAAGAAGAAAAAGGCAACAGTTCCCCGGTCGCCTACTGCAGAGCCAAGCACTGCTTCTGATTCACAGCAGGTGTGCAGCATATGTCCCGGGTGAATTATAGCATCGTCTGTAACAGTGAAGATGCAGAAGCAGCCTCCGTTATCAACAGAAGGAAAATAATTCAATAGATTACGCTACACCCACACACTTGAGTATTATGCAGCCCCTTAAAAAGAAAAGATCATTATGGAGACTCTGTCACAAAATGAGAAAAATAGCCGTGGTAGCATATTGAGTGAAAAAGAAGAATGCCAAATTTCATCTACACGGTGATCACAGCTTTGTATACATTCTCAACTCAAAAGGACATAAAATGAAAGGAAAGAGTGGAATTCAACTGCTAACGTGCAATAGGAGGTGGACGCAGAGTATTTCTTTTTTGATCACGGATATTGTTTATTACACTATTATGTGTCTGATAAACTAGAAAAAATAATAACATAAAATTCTGTGAGATGAGAACTCTCTTATACACCAACCCATCGGTAAGGTTCTTTGGAACACATTCTTAGCTGTGAGCCAGGCATTGGAAAGGAAATAGGGGGAAATTATTTGTAATATAGACCCAACCTTCACATCACTTTCTCCTTCTCTGTTTGGGAGGAGAGAAATGACTATGCTTGAAACCAAGTGTGAGAGAAAGAAGCCTTGAATCATGTGCATCGGACTGCAGGGCCATAAAAATAACGAGGAGAGAAAAACCAGAGAGAGCGCCAGGGTGGACAGCCCCAAAGGGGGTGCCTGAAGGATGGGAGGGATTTCAGCAGGCAGAGGGAGGAGGGGAGCCAGTCCCAGGCGAGGCGAGTGGGCCTGGGCCAGGTGGATAATAAATAGCCCCAGGTTTTGTTGGTCTCCTCTTGCTCTGATGAGCATTGCAGTTAGACCTTGTATGTGTACCCCAGACAGTCCTGCAAGAACAATTCCTCACTTACAGGTAAAGAAACTGAGACTTAGTGGAAATTAATGAGAGTCTAATCACCTGGACAGAACAGAAAGTGATCCAGAAAGGATTCCTGGAGGTGGTATTGCTAAGTCCATGTGGGAGCCATTAGTAGTAAACACTTCCTAAGAAGCATAATGTGTGCCAGGCACTGTGCTGGGCACCCTGTAAAGAGCCTATTGTGTACTGAGTGCTAGCTGAGCCCTCAGGGCACAGGACACTGTGTTTGGTCCTCTATGAGAGGCCTACTGTGTGCCCGGCACTGTGCTGGGCACTCTGAATAGCCTCATCCCTCTGTCACGAGCTTGGAGGTGATGGTTAAAGCTATGGCACAGGTGAGTTCTCAAAGGAAAGGCATTCAGAAAAAGAACTGAGTGGAGCACCACGAGTCCAACCAGAAATGAAAGTTACAACAAAGCGGAACCAATTTCTTGGCAAAGGAGAAAGGCTTCTGTCCAGTAATGGCTCTGTGGGACCTGCCACCACTCAAGAGAAATTCTTCACTGATCCATGTGGGTGGGAAGCATTCCCAATAAAGGCGTGATGAGTTGGGGACCAAGGAAGGAAAGACACAAAAGTCTTGGATCAGCAATTCCAAAATATCTTGCTGCTGACTCTGGCCTGGAGAACCCTGAGCTGTGGCTATTTGTGTTTGGATCTGGAGAGATTTATGACAGCAGGAGAAAGCAGACATAGCAAATGTGGCACCTGGCCCTCTGCCCTCACCCTCTCCATGTCTATGTAATCATGATTATGGATGTGTACACAATGGAGCACCCCCAAGAATTGGTGGTCTAAGGAGTGAGGCTGGCCCTGTGCCTCTGGGAAGCGACCTCATTCTGCTTATGCTTCTCATGATTATTCCATTAAAAGGAGCTGCTTGGTGCCCCGTAGGCGTGGCTTAGTGGCTTTGTTTTCAATGAAGGAGCATTGCTAAACTCAAAAGCAGTCATGTCTACTTAAAGGTTTGACTGAAATGACCAAAGCATCTTTCCCCTCGGGGCCCAGGGAATGACATCTGCCTCTACCCACTTCTCTTCCTCAGAATTCACCTCACTCCTACCACACCATGACCTTCAAAAGGATGCAATGGCAGCAGGAACTAATGAATTTGTGGCATATTGGCATGTGTAAACCCTGATTTACCTGATTTCCCTATAGAAATGTAGAGAGAGGTGTGGGGAGGAGCAGGTGGCCTGAATACACAGGAGACCCGTGTGAAGCTCCTGCTTTGCTCCACCCCTGCTGGGAGACTGTGTGGCCTAGAAGTGCCAGTGATGGTCACCCTGGGGCTGGCCACAGCTTATACTGTAAAACCCTACTCCACCTCTGGGGCCTCCACCTGGTATCTAGATGCAAAGGATCAATCCGGTGTCCTTCCATTGCCTGCAGTGGGCTTTGGGGTTAGTCACCTGAACCTATTCAGGCTCCGTTTCCTCATCCATCAAATAGGGATGATGGTCCCCAAGTCACAGGGCTGGCACAATGTGTCGATGAGATGAGACATAAGAAGTGCTCAGTACTGTGCCTGGCACATAATAAGTGCTCTTGAATGTGGGACATCGTCTGCTAGGAGGGTCAAGGTCACTGAGCCTCTATTCTAAATGTTTCTGGGTTTGTGGTTCTACTCACCCTATCTGATACTCGGGTGGATGGTTGGGTTGTTGAGGTTTTGCACAATCTTTCATGCTCTTTTACCAAACCAGAAGAACTCTCTTTAAGTTAGACCACTCTGAAAAATAGAAATAAAAGCTACCATGGACCCAGAGCTACCAGGAGTGGGGCCTTGTGCTCCACATGCATCAACTCATTCAAGCTTCACAAAGAAACCAGGGGCAGGTGTTATCGCCATGATCTCCTTCCACAGTTAGGCACAGAGACACTAAGTAATTCAACTGAGGTCACACAGCAATAAGGGGCAGAACCAAACATTTAACACTGAGGTGAAATGCACATTCCTAAGCCCAGTGCTATGCTGCTGTTACCCCACCTGCACAGCTGCCACTGCCCCCACATTCGTTGTCGGTAGTGGCAGCCAGTCTTGAGTCCTTCTGGAAGGGGACAGTGGCAGGGCCTCTCGTTATCACGTTGGGTCTCCCACAGCCTCTGTGGGCCTACTCTGTGCTGACTGCCCTAAGTCAGGGTGTTGCACTGTTCTGTGAAAGCCCTCCTCTCCTCCCCTGACCAATTCCTGCTCATCTCTCAGTGCTCAGCAGAGGATTATCTTCCCCAGCCCCCCTGGGTCACTCTTTGGAGCTGGGATCCTTCCATGTGTGGGTTGTCCATTCGTAATCTAACTCCTAGTAACCCACAGCTCCTGGGTAGCAGGGATAAACTCAAGCCTTCGTCTGTGTATTCCCAGCTCAGCGTGCACAGAGCCTAGCATGAAGTCAGCACTCAGTGAATCATCGTCCCGTGGCTGGAAAGTGAGGGCAAGTGTGTCGGACCCTGACCTTGGGAGTCTCCTGTAATCTAGGATGAAAAGAAGCAGCTTGAAAATAGAAAGCTCTTGGCCTTCCTGTATAGAAAAACATGGCTACCTCTAGATATATGTATACTTAATTTAAAAGACAAATTTTAAGCCTGAATTCTTTGAAGACTAAGTTAAATTGACTGCTTCCCAAGAGCTGCTTGCTAAAAATTGTGTTTCCATAACTATACTGGTTTGAGCACTTATTAAGTCTTAAATTCAGAGCGGTGGAAAGGCCATCAGCATTGCACTTAAACTAGACTGGCATTTGAATTCCAGCTGTGCTGGCTACATCTGCTTGGGCAAGGTGCTGCATCTGTGAGCCTTCATTTCTTCGTCACAGCAGGGGAGTAAAATGCCTGCTTCACAGACGGGTCATGAAGATTAATTATGAAATGCCTGGGCTATAGGAGAAATCAGAAAACGTGAGTGTCCTTTGAAAGAAGCACCAGGAGAGAGATGTGGAATACCAATCTAAAAAGTTTCCTTCGTTTCTTTTATTTATTCATTGACTTATCTATTTAATCATTCATTCATACAATCTATCAATATTTCTTGAGAACCAATGCTATGTCCAGTAGGTTGAAAAAGGCTGAGGATACAACAATTAGCAGCACAAACATGGTCTTACGTTTGTATGTCATGGGACTTATGTTTTGGTGGAAGAGGCAGTCAGTGAATAAGTAAACAAATAAATAGAATAATTACAGCCCACAGTAGATACTAAAAAGTATCCTTTGTGGACACTAAAGTATAAAGGGAGCTAAAGTAGAGATAATTTGGGAGTGGGAGCTGTCACTTAAGCGGGGTGATTAGTTACAGCTTCTCTGGTCAGGTCATTTGTGAGTAAGGACTGAAGGATAAGAAGGAAGGAGCCAGTTCTAAGGAGAGCTGGGAAGAGGGAGTTCAGGCAGAGATTACAGCACATGCAAAGGCCCCGAGGTAGGGGTTTTAGGGATAGCCAGAAGGTTAGGAGGCTTTGAAAAATTAGTGTGACATAAGGTTGGGGAAGTAGGCAGGGGCTCATAGGTCACCCCTTACCAGAGTCCAGGGGATAGAGCAATAGGCCCCAGTGGGGCAGCTAATACAGGAGGTTTGATTGGCAGGTTGAGGGAGGAAATGTGGACCTGTGCGTAGAATATACATGTGAGAAGCATCACCCAGGAAGCGAGAATTCAGGGCGGGGCAGGTCCATCAGGAGTGCCCTGGAGGTGTGCACAGCCTAGCATTTGGGACGCTGCTCCTGAGGACAGCCATTCTGCAGGCAAAGAGAGAGGTCTTGGGAAAATGGAGTTCACAGGGAGGATTTGATGACCCAGGAGGGCTGGCTAGTAGAAGCAGAGCAGGGTCCCACTTGCCAGAGGAATGAGCAAACTTGGCAGGAAATGGGCCTGGTGGAGGTGAGGAAGACAGGAGCATAGTTACTCATCCCAGGATGTAAGGTGGAGACTTGATTAGCTGGTGCAAGGCACCAGCTCAGAGCTCACCAACAATCTGTGTGCTTCACCTCCCTCGTGTCCTTCCAGCCTCACCTTACAGCAAGCTCCCTCGCATTGTCTCTACTCCAGCCCTCACATCCCCTCCTTCCCTGACTTCCTGCTCATCAGGCTCTTCACATGATGGGGCATTTGCACATGTTGTTCCCTTGGCCTGGAACACTATTCCCAGCACTGCTTACCTAGCTTACTCCTTCACCCTCCACTCATCACTTCCCCAGTGACCTTTTTCTGGCAGCCCTGATTGAGCAAACCTGCAATTTAAATCGTCTCATAATACCTTTATGACACTAGACCCTTTCTGTTTCCATTTAATTTTATTTGTGTAATTACTGGTTACTGTCTGCCCAATGTAAGCTCCAAAAAGGGAGATCTCAAATCTGTTTGTGCTCACCTGTATATCCCCCAGTGCCTAGTGCAGTACCAGTGCTAATATTTAATGAACAAATTAATTTAAAAATTGCTGGCATGGTTCTTGACCACAAGTCCTCAAAGTGTGGTAGTAGAATCAGCACCATCAGCATCTCCTTGGAACTTGTTAGAAATGCAAATCCTTGGGCCCCACCCCAGAGCAAGTGAAGCTAGAAGGAGAGGGGGTGGACAGTAACAATCTGTGCTTTAATGAGCCCTCTGGGATATTGCCATGCACACTTCTGTTTTCGATCCACTGACCTAATGCCCTAGTTCTGAACTTAGGGGTGGGACTTAAAAGAACACATCTGTGTAGATAAGAGCTATATTAGGCTGAAGCAAAACTGATAATTTTGGATGAGCCTTTGTAATGGGATGGATTTTAGGCTTGACCTTGAGGATTTTGAATGGCATATTCACATTAAGACTCAGCTGTCCATTTATTGTCTGAACCCAAAAGATGCCCATGAAATTTTCTAGTTAGTGACATTATGGACACAGCTGTTGACATGTGCTGCAGTGCCTAAATTTTGCTGGGGATGAGGGTGGGGATAGAAAAGCTGAACTGTGTGTGAAAACAAGATAATCCTGCAAACTCACACATCTGAGGAAACACCATTCTTTTCTGAACAGAGCAGGGCCCAGCCGCAATCGGGAGCTCTGTGAGCATAAATATTTTCCCTACAATCTTCAGAGTTCCCTCCTGCAGATATCTTCTATTAGTGGAAGCCCAGTAGATGTTTGTTAAATGCATATGTGAGTGAGTGAATCAGTAAAGGTATAAATAAATGAATGGAAGAAGGGGCCTTCTTCCTAACAGAGTACTGCCTAATAGAGTACAAATGGCAGATTCTCCCAGGTCTGGAACCTTCTACTGCTATAGGAAGATCCTCTCCTTTTAATCCTCTTCCTCTAAAACTATGTTTTAGATCAGTGATGGCGAACCTTTTGAGCTCGGCGTGTCAGCATTTTGAAAAACCCTAACTTAACTCTGGTGCCGTGTCACATATAGAAATTTTTTGATATTTGAAACCATAGTAAAACAAAGACTTATATTTTTGATATTTATTTTATATATTTAAATGCCATTTAACAAAGAAAAATCAACCAAAGAAATGAGTTCGTGTGTCACCTCTGACACGCGTGTCATAGGTTTGCCATCACTGTTTTAGATTGAACCTGGAGATTGGACAAATGGAAGTTTGCAAATTAAATTAACATGATTTTTATAGCTCCACTAAAGAGAGAGGTGGAGAGGGAAGACAGCCAATCCCTCCCAGACCAGAAGCCCCAGGAAGACAGAGAACATGGTTTTGTTCACCACTCTCTCTCCAGCACCTTGGACAGGGCATGGCACATAACTCAAGCTCCACAAATATGAATTGTTGACTGACTGACTTATGGGGTGATTGTTATGTGGCTGGCAATGGGCCGAGCATTTCATTGGTCACCTCATTTTATTTTTAGCACAAAGAAACATGCCAGCTCCACTTTGCAAAGGAGAAGGCTAAGGCACAGGAAAGCTGAGGGAGGCAGCTAACTAAATACAATGTAGACTGTCTGACCGTGATGTTCATGCTCATTCTCTAGTCCAGGCTGGTTCTCTGTATCAGCCAACAGCCAGATTCTTGGCTGCCTCCAGTTTTATGAAATTGTATAGCTGGACTTAGGAGGATAAATGAATGTCCTGGGCTTCTGCTTATTTATTGCTATTCCCAAGAGCTCTAGATCTTCCTGATTCTGGGAATAAACAGTATGACACAGGAAGGGAAAGGGATCGACAGTTTGGTCACTGACAGGTTACAGTATTGTCCTTTGTGTCCTCGCCATTTAGAATCTCTGCGGAAGGAGTGGACATTGTTTTGGATTGCCTCTGTGGGGACAACACCGGAAAAGGTCTCAGCCTTCTCAAACCCCTGGGGACCTACATTTTATATGGTGAGTGCTGAACAGTAGCGGGGGACGTGCTCACCGAACACTGCTCAGGTGCTTACAGACAAAGGCTCTAAAAAATGAAATGTGTTGCTATGTTAGGGCAATGAGGTTGGGGTGTTTGCTTTTTTGATGTGTCCCAAAATATTGCTATTGGCATTGGTTGTTTTCAATGATAAAAGTGATATGTGTACCTACTGCCCTGTTACTCCCAGGAATACTTCTTTTATTCCAAAAGAGATCAAGCCAAGCCAAACCAATGTAGTCATTGAGATGGGACCCACAGAAAGTGGCACAGGTGGGAAACCAAGGAAGGACCCACAGTAGGATGGAGAGGAGTGGCTGCTATATTGGGGTTTTAAAGGCAGTTCTTCCAGTTCTTCAGTATTAGAGGTGAAATTACAAACAAACAAACAAAACCCAACAGACTCTCCTTCCTCTAAACTACCCTTGTATGTCCCAATCAAGACAGAAGCCCTGAGTAGACGGGGAACGGACCTGCTTCTGCATCTTGCGTTTGGGAGGATTTATGAAAGACAATAGGGAGCAGGTTTTCTCTAGCAGAGTGAGACCCTCAGAGCCCCTTCTCTCTTCTTCCCAAGCAATTTAAACATTAGTCTCCACAAAGTCAAAAAAGCATATCTGAAGCCAGAAGTTACATTCCAAAGCCAAATGATACTGGGTTATCCAACATTTGAAATTTTTGGTACATCTGTAGCCTTTACGTACAACAGAAAATTGAGCCTCAGTTCTGTATAACTTAGAAAAAAAATACAGTTTCCTTGCTATTCGCTGAGACACTTATAAAAGAGGTATTAATATGCAAGCATCTTTTTGTTGTCATCCAGTCATTATGAAAAAGAGGGAATAAGCTTTCCATTGCTGGTGTGTTTTGGTATTTTCAACAGTGGCCACATATTTAAATGCCCTTAGAGGTGGACACGAAATTTTTAAATTATTACTATTGATAAGAGAAGCACTGAGCATCAATGCACAATGTAGGGATATTGGGTACGACTCACATGGTGTGACTAACATGTGAGTCAAATGCAGATGGACAGTTTTTGCATTTTTTACTTATTTACCAATTCTATTTTTGCCCCAGTTTCATATATTTCATGGACTACAACCCAATTATATTGTAGTGTCTAATTCATTACATTGACTACTTGATTACTAAGTAGTTGAATCCTAGTACAATGATGCCTGCTGGTAGTCACCACATAAAATTAGAAGCAGTGATTAGCTGTCAACCAGTTTAACCAGGCCAAATAGTTAAGCTTAAAATATATATTGATTTTTCATTAATAACAGTTCAGTGAAAAGAATTTACTCTCAGTTCTACGGGGACAAGAGAGAAAACTCCTTGAAAAGGCCCCCATATGGTATCTGAAGGTTTAAGAGCTCTCTCATTTACCCCCTCTGGGAACCCACAGCAGTCTTTTCTCTGTAAGAGCATCTTAGGGAATCTTTCCCAACTTCACCTCCCGTCTTCCCTCTAATAGTGCTTATTCCAATTAGCAAATCTCAGTTTCACATGCCATTTATCTCAAGTGGTTTTTTTACCTTTCTGCCCAGACGTCTCTGGAGCTAAGGCACCGGCCACACTATTTCCATGGCTGCTGAGCCGGTTCCTCTCTCATCTGCTCCTCTGGCACAGTTTATCCATCCACCTAAATTCTAGCTCAGCCAGTCTCTTCCTACCCCTATGTGCTCCACCCAAGGCAAAGCCCCACGCCCCTCACTTGCTGAGGAGCCAACTTCAAGCCACAAAGGAGTCCATTTCTCAGTCTCAAAGAATGGAAACCAACCAGACATTTCAGCAACTTGTCATTTTGTTAGAATGTTGGCACATGCCCAACTTTCCACAGTAATGACATGGTCACCTTGAGAGATGTTACTTCCTCTTTGATCCAGTGTAACTTGGTTCAAATCAAGGCACCCTGTCACCATCTACCCCCTCCATTAGCCCCATTTCCCCAGGCAGACTCAAGCTCCTGACAGTTCTGGGCTGAACAACTGCCCTAACAAGGCATGTTGATTTTTATTAGCCGTCACTTGATTTGGGAATCTTCCATTTCAGGTTCATCCAACATGGTGACTGGAGAGACCAAGAGCTTCTTTAGCTTTGCAAAATCAGTAAGTATCCACACACGGTAATGTACTACGGTGGGCAGTGGTTTCCATGTTGTGAGCTCTCACATCTAAGGACATTGACCTCATAACCTAAACCTTTGTTGTCCTTCACCTGCATTATTCATCTTTAGTGCAGCCTGCATTCCCGCCTTGCTCACTACACACTCACGGTGACTTGGGCTGCTTTTGTCTAAACAAGGCAGCAGGGAGTGGGGGCATGTATGTGAAACTCCAGAAAGCTTTATTTTGATTTCAATAGGGATTGCTTATGTGTTGATATTTTTAATCGTTGGTTGAAAAGAAACCAATAGTGCATTTTTTTTTCCTTCATGGAAAGCAAATAAACTTCCTGACCAGCTTTCTGTGGGTACTTGAGATTTCTCTGAATCCTAATTTTACAAGTTGGAGGTATAAATGGGATCCTTTTGAGCAAGCCCCTGGGGTGAGTTTTACACCTAGGCAAGTTTACGAACCATTGACTTAGATAAGCATGCTCTGAAGCCAGTGGTTACTTTGTCTGCAGTGGGAAAGCCATATTCCTGGGCATTCACCCCATTGGTCTCCTACTCAGACCTACATTCCCACCTAGAGCTACACTTGGGTGACTTTCCCCCTGACAACAGGGGATCACTGCTTCTCAAAAGACCTTGCTTTTGTCTTCTCTCCTCCCAGTTTCCGTGACGTTTCCCTTATTTTGTTTCCCTTACTTTGCAAGCATCTTCTGAGCACCTGCTGTTTGCAGCTCTGAGCCAGGCACTGGGTGTAACATCAAGTGAGATAGGGGCATCTGAGGCCCTTGTGACTCTTACATTCTCATGAGAAAAACAACTGAAATAAGTAAAACATGTAAATAACATGACTGCAAATGGTCATAAAAGCTCTGAAGAAATGAAAGCAGGTGCTGAAATAGAAAACCGCAGGGTGGGCTAGAGGCGTTGTGAATAGATGGTCAGGTAAAGCTGTGGCAAGGGGTTTGGATTCATTCTAAGTGTGGCTACAGAGTATTCATATGCCATTTAAGTGGCAACACTGGCTGCTGGAGGTTTCATCCCCAACATGCCCTGATTCTGGAATGATTACTACTTCCTGCCCCATGAAATTAGAATTAAAGGGTCTCTGTTTGCATTTGAACTTTAAAGTTCAGCTACAGGATAAACTGGGAGCAGGAAGAGTCTAATGAAGGATGCTTTCTGGAGCATGTCCCTTGGAGACAGGCTTTGTGTCACTCACAGCTGCTTTGTTGCTATGGCAGTAATTACCGTAATGTTGACAGCCTGCTGAGGGTAACCAAATCGGTCCCAAATTACATACAATTGTAATAAGTGTTTTCCATTTCTTCCCCAAATGCACAATCACAACACACAGTTTTAATGAAATAATTGCAGGGTACCCAGGTTCGATGAAGGCGCACACAAAAACACAGCCAGGATGCAGGTTGAGATTTTCCTGCCCAAACCAAGGGTGACGGTTATCAGAACACTACTAGCTGGAGGTCAAGCAACAAGGCTTCTCTTTCAGAGGCCTGGCACAATGTCAATTGGTCATTTAGAAGCAAATTGAAAATAGGGCATGCCAAGGAGTGGAATGATACCTTTGTTCTGGAAGATTCTAGAAGGGATTTTTTTTCTATACATTCAAGAGAGGCTTAGAAATGAAAGCATGTTTGTAATCACACCGGAATTTTTCACTCAGCTATCTTAATTACGTTCTACCTTAACACTCCCACAGAGCTTGTGCACACTCTTTGTCAAGCATGCCATTTGCTTTCAGACCATAATGATTATGCTAATAATAGGTGAAGTTAGCATTTACAGAGCAGTCTGACGCTAAATTCAGAATTCCTGTTCACTAAATCAGAACCATTCCTCCCAACATTCGGTGATAATAAAGCTAGTTCATATTTATAGAGCACCTAGTGTGTGTCAGACACTAAGCACTTTGTATGCATTAACACATTTATTCCTCAAGATGACCCCATGATGAACCACGAGGAAACTGCACACAGAGAGGTTAAGTGACTTGCTTAAGGTTGCACAGCTAGTAAGTGGAGGAACTAGGATTTGAAACCAGGCATTCGGCTCTAGAACTCAACCACAACTGTACAGCAATTGTAGAATCAGCAAGGATTCATTTCACAAATATTTATTACGGCATTGCAGATGTAGTGCAAATCAAGTCATTGATGGTGTTTTTTGCTTTTTTTTGATAAGTAACCCATGGTCAAATACATGGTTTTCCTGGAGCTGGCCCTCAGGCCCTCGGGAATATACTTTGGTAAAGAATTTTATGCACAAACCTTATTCCTATATACGCTTGTCTGTCTCCCACTTATTTTCCTAACAATATGATTTTCTCACTTTTAAAAAAAAATCAGACCTTTTACTTTTTTGAGCCTCTTCAATCCTGGAAAGAGGCATAATGTAAACAGAGCGATAACACTGATATTATAAATGCTCATAAGTGCCCGGCACATTCCTCTTTGTCTTCAATATTAAACTGAGAGTAACCATCTCATTTCTCAGAACCCTCAAGAAACTGGAAGTTGAATTTCTAAATTCAAACCGGCACCAAAGGAAACACAATGAAATCAGAACAAAGCAGTTGGATAACCATTTCTGTAGTTTGTTAAAGGATGGCTTGCTTATTTTCATGTCTGATTGGCAGATAGGCAGCCATATTTGCCAGTTATGTGTATTCCCACAGAGGACTTTAATCCAGGGTTTCTCATCTTTAGTGCTTTTGGCACTTTGGGGTGAACAATTCCTTGTTGCAAGGTGCTATCCTGTTTAACAACATCCCTGGCATCTATATACTGGAGGCCAGTAGATCCAGTCATCACAATAAAAATGTCCCTAAACATTACCAACGTTCCCTCAGGGGCCAAACTGCCCACAGTTGAGAGCCACTGTCTTAGCCCCAACACTATGTTTTATCCCTCAGTCCACTGTTCCTTCTTCCTGTATGTCACTTTCTTACTCTTCCTTCTCTGATGCATTTCCAGTCACCCCTCCAGCCTTATCGTTACTCCCCCAGGAAAGCTGCACCTGCAGTCAATGTCATCACCCCTACTGTGTCCCCAGCACACTTTGTAAACCTCTATGCCACCTCACTCCCTTCATCCACCCCTCCCTTCAACAACCCCTTACCACCATCGCCATTCACAAAGCCAAGTGCTTTACACTGAATTCTCCCAGGGAATATCAGAGGCAATACCCTGCCACCGCATGTAGCTGAGAAAAATGAAGCATGGAGAATAACAGGGAGCAAGCTGTATAGCCAGGATTCAACTCCAGAGTTAGTAATCCTAACCATATTCTTTCACATTCCAACTACATGTGGCCTAGTGGCTCATTTTAAAGGGCTCTCTCCCACCTTGATCCTGAGCTCTTCTCATAAGCACCACTGTCCGTGGTTCTCCACGCACTCACCAAATAGATGCTTTAAAAAAACACAAAAAAAAAACCACACGAACCTCATATGTAGAATCTAATGAACAAAATAAAATCATGAACAAAACAGATCCAGAGACACAGGAGCATGGAGCAGACTGACGAATCTCAGGGGAAGATGGGGTGGGTGGTGAGATAGTAACCAAAGAACTTGTCTGCATATATGCATAACCCATGGACACAGACAAGAGTGTGGTGAAGACCTGGGGCGGGGGTGTGTGTGGAAGGGAGTCAATGAGAAAAAAGGCGGACATCTGTAACACTTACAACAATAAACATTAAGAAAACACACACATACCAACCAGATCTACCTCTCAGCCAGCTAGAACCGGGCCCACTGCAGCCCTGTTGTGCTGAGAGCGAGTCCTTGTAACCTGGCACCTTCTCTCTTTCCAGTGGTGGCAGGTGGAGAAAGTGAACCCCATCAAGCTGTATGAAGAGAACAAAGTCATCGCAGGGTTTTCCCTTTTAAATCTGCTCTTCAAACAGGGCCGCGCAGGCCTCATTCGAGGAGTGGTGGACAAACTCCTAGGGCTCTACACCCAGAAGAAGATCAAGCCCATTGTGGACTCCCTGTGGGCCCTGGAGGAGGTAAGAATGGTGTTTCCCCCCAGCAAATAGTCTCTTTTTAGTCCAGACAGGTTTGGGCAGCCAAATACAATTTTTTTTTTTCACTAAATAATTTTTCTCTAGGTTTGTTTGTTTTACATGATGGTCCTAAAGTCATTGTCCCATAGTACGGTGCTTTGAATATAAAAAATATTTTACATTCTCTAGTGGTTGTGTGTTTTTTTAAATTTAATTTATTAGGTAGACATTGGCTAATAAAATTATACAGGTTTCATGTGTACAATTCGATAACATATCATCTCTGTGTTGAATTGTGTTTTCACCACCCCAACTCAAGTCTCCTTCCATCACCATTTATCTCTTCTTTATGCTCTCCTACCTCCACCCCCGCTTTCCCTATGGTAATCATCATACTGTTGTCTGTGTCAATGAGGTTGTTTTTTTTTTTTTCTTTTTGCTTAATCTCTTCACCCTTTCCACCCAGCCCCCAACCTCAACCCCCTCTGACAGCTGTCAATCTGTTCTCTATAATAATGAGTCTGTTTCTATTTTGTTTGCTAATTTATTTTGTTCATTAGATTCCACATATAAGTGAAATCATATGGTATTTGTCTTTGTCTGACTGGCTTATTTCACTTAGCATAATACTCTCCAGGTTCATTCATGCCGTCACAAAAGGTAAGATTGTCTTCCTTTTTACGGCTGAGTAGTATTCCATTGTGTAAATGTACCACACATTTTTAATCCACTCATCAACTAATGGGCCCAGGGATGATGTCTAAACTTTGGCTATTGTAAATAACACTGCAATGGACATAGGCGTCATATATTCTTTTGAATTAGTGTTTTGGATTTAGCTGGATATATTCCCAGAAGTGGAATCTCTAAGTCATAAGGCAGTTCCATTTTTCTGCCCAGATCTCAGCAGAACAGAGCCACCAGGACTCGATAGGGTGGGGCCGCCAAAGTCTGGAGAGTGGAGAGAATGGATCTCCTATGAAGAGAGGTGCCAGTCAGGTTCACAGGAATGTGGCGGGAGTGGCCCCTGCCGAAAAGCCATATAACGCAATCACTGACACCTTCTGAGTGCCCTCACCTCTACACCCCTGCCCCAGCTGCTGACTCCTCAGCAGGGTACAAGCTTCAAAGGCTGGGACAACAGGAAGTCCAGAGGGTGGGGCTATTGCTTTTCTATAGGCTGATGCCCTAGGGAGGGGAGTGCTCCTCTCAAGAAAGATGGCGTCTGTGGTGTGGGAGAGGGACTCAGCACAGGGATCTTGGTGGCTGTCCCTTCAGCTCTCTCCCCAGAGCCACAAACTCTAGTCTCTTCTTACACTACTCTAGTCTGCTCTGCCCTCCCTCCACTGGAGCCCAGGATGAGTGGCTGCAAATGAGATTTTTGTGCACTGGCCCTTTAAGAGGGTACCTGTGTCTGTAGTAGACTCTCTTTCTCTTGGGCGGGCAGAATCCCTGGTTTTCTTTTTCTTTTCTTTTTAAAAAGACTTTTACATTATTTTTATTGCTTTCAGAGAGGAAGGGAGAGGGAGAGAGATAGAAACATCAATGATGAGAATCACTGATTGGCTGCCTCCTGCGTGCCCCCCATAGGGATCAAGCCTGCAATCTGGCATGTGCCCTTGACCATAGGCTGACGCCCTATCCACTGAGCCAAACCAGCTAGGGGCCCTTGCTGGTTTTAAGCCCCAGATATTATGTGTGCACTTCTTCCTGGCTCTGGTGCTCTGAGCTAGGGAGCCTCACTTGGGGTTTAGACCCCACACTTCTTAGGGGGAACCCCCTGCAGCTGAGATGTCGCTCCGGAATCTTAGCTGCTGCCAGTAGGATTGGGGGCCAGCCCTTCCTGCATCTCTGCCCTTCCTACTAGTCTTGTTGTGGCTTCTGTAAATCCTTGGTTATGAGACTTATCTTCAGCTAGTCTTCAGTTGGTTACTCAGGTTGCTTGCTATATCTATATTTTAGTTGTAATTTGAGTGTAACATCCACCTACAACACTGCCATCTTCAATCCTCTCTTCCCCTTAGGACAGTGGTTCTCAACCTTTTGGCCCTTTAAATACAGTTCCTCATGTTGTGACCCAACCATAAAATCATTTTCGTTGCTACTTCATAACTGTAATATTGCTATGTTATGAATCGTAATGTAAATATCTGATATGCAGGATGGTCTTAGGCGACCCCTGTGAAAAGGTCGTTCGACTGCCACAGGTTGAGAACCGCTGGTCTAGTAGTTCTTAAACCACAGGCCTCACCATACCATTTGTACCATAAACCTTTCCAGGTAAGCCACCAAATTTTAATTTATGTATATGATTCATCTTGTGTACAAGAGAGCATATATTTTGTTGCAGCATCATTTATATTGTCACCTTGTGGGTATATAAAAGATCAAAAGTCATGGCTCAGAATTGAAATGATTTGTGTGCTAAGCCTGATGCTTGGGGCCCTTGTGAGACGTTGTTAGCTGTCACAATGGGCATTGTCATTATTGATGAATTGTTGAATCTACTGTTGGACTGTTTTCATTAATTGATCTACCCAAAGTTCCAGTATTTTAAAACCATTCCTTGATCATGAAAAAATTAAGAACCCCTAATGTTATCTTTACAGATACTGAAGTATGACTGGTTGTTTGGGTTCAGGTGAGATGAGCTAGGAGGAGGTAAGGTCTAGAAAGTCCTTCAGGACAAGGAAAGTTTGAGATATTCGGGAAGCCAGTCACGGCAGTTACCTGTGAAGGTAAAATGGAGAGATGTGGCCTAGGTTTCCAGAGGCATTTTACTAAGAAACTTTCTTACGTCAGGATTTCATAACCTTGGCTTCAGAGAGCCATGAAGCCGCAGAGGAAGGTTTTAAACTATATGGGAATGTGTGGTTTTTGTTTGTTTTTCTATTTTGCACGGGGGAGTACCTTGCAGTACAAACAACTTTTTGTACTTTTGGGAGTCATGGTCACTTTTCAAAAGCTAACAAACACAAAATTCTGTGGTACAGAGAGTCGCTGTCCTCTTGGTAAGAAGGCTGGTGCTATTTGCCTAATGAGAGTGGTTGGCCAAATCCTCTGGCTTCCCTAAACACAGAAATTACTCTGAAACCCTTTGTGGGGGTCATTGTATAATCAAATAGGACTGATCCTGGATCCGTGCACCACAATACCTCTCTAATCCTGCAGTATTGTGAATAGTCTTTAAAAACCCAACCACCAAAACCCTTGTCCCTTATGATAAAAGACATACATGCTTGTTTTAGAAAACTCCTAAATTAACCAAAAGCATAAGGAGAAAATGAACTAACTGCAAGTCCACGTTCCAGAAATGGATAACATTGATAGCATTTAGGTTTGCTTCCTTCCTGTCTTTTTTCTATTACAGATGCTCACTGTGATTCAATTTATTGCTAAATCAAATCAGATAATTGTTCATTCCTTCTGCTGTGTAATTTCCAAGATTGTTAGCCTATCATTGTGCTTTCCTTGAAAAGAGATTTATTTTAATCCATATGGTATTCACTATGATATCTCAGTGCTATAGAGTACAGCTGGATGAAACCATTACCAGATTCTCAGTGGTCAGGAACGAGAGAAAACTGGAAATAGTCAAGACCAGAGATAAGAGATTAACTTGACCATGGGGCAAAAAAGGGGGCTTAAGCTTAGATCCAATGCCAAAAAGAGATCCAACAAAACTGGTAGCATTTAAGCAGAGGTTGAAATCTAAGATCCTGTTGGCCCAATGGTTCCTTGTTCTGATACTTGACATCAATCCTGGTCACAATGGTAACTGAATTATCAAATATGTATTGAATAACTACTATGTGCCCTATATTTGTCTATCTATCTATCTATCTATCTATCTATCTATCTATCTATCTATCTATCTATATGTTTATGTCCTGTATGTGTATCTGTGCTTTATACATGAAAAGAATAAGATATTTTTCATTCTCCAAAAACCAATTTTTACCCCTTTGGGGATGGGATCACTCCCACTGAGAATGTATGCTGTAGAATGACTTTAGAGAAGAAAGGTTAGATGTCATAGGATATGAAAGAGGCAAAACAAAACAAAACAAAACAAAACAAACAAAAAAAAACCCAGAAGAGCATGCAAGGCAGAGAGACCCTCAAGAGCAAAGGGATGAAGAAAGAAAGATGATGATGGATTCCAGAGAACAGTTTCCTGTATTGATGTGACCAAAAGAGGGAATGGCTCAAGGAGAGCCTGGATGAACAGGTCATCAGGGGCCACATAGAAATCTAGATCTTACTCTAAGCCCCATAGGAGGCCACTTAAATGTCAGAGTTAGGAGGTCCTACACCATGATCCCAAGGGAAGAAGTAAAAATTATTAGGCTCCAACTGCAGAAGTCTGATGATATTCAAAGGAGATCTCAATCCAGCTCAGAAATGGGAAGGGGCCACCACGCTAAGCTCAGCTCTCATTAGAGAGGGTCTGACTAGGAACAGCTGGGCACAGACAAGGCAGCTAGGGGAGTGTGCAGCTCCATGCACGCTGGAGCTAAGTCAGGATTGGCTCAAGAGCTGGATGGACCAAGGACGCAGAGCAAAGCTTCTCAGGGCCCACACCAAATAGAGATGGGAAATCTGAGGCTGATAGCTGACTGAATAATGGATCATATACAACTCCAGGACTTTATTGCAAGTGCTTCCAAATTCATGCACTCCCTTTCATCTCTACTGATGGCACCCATGTAGCCTAAGCTGGACTCATCTTATAAGGAACTCCTGATCAGTCCCACACTGCCATCTTGCCCCTGTATAGGGCATTCTGTACCCAGTGGCCCGAGTGAACTTATCACTACCTAACCTAGATCATGTCTGTCCTGCTTAAAACCCTCCGTGGCTTCCCATGTCACCTGGAATCCAGGCCTGCCCAGCCTAAACTCCTGACCTCTCATCAACCTCACACTGTTCACCTCGCCTCCTACATCCAATCTTCAGTGGCTTTTATGTCCCTGGTGCTTGAACCAACTCAAGCTTTTCCTGTCTTGCACTGTTGAACCTGTTGCTTCCTCTCTTTTGAACATTCCTCCTCCAGATTTTCAGAGCTTCCTTCCAAACATTGTTTCGGCTTCAGTGAGACCTACCTAGTGAGGCTTTCCCAAACCCCCCTCCTGAAAGGAGCATCCCGCACAGCCACCCCTGCCTGGGTCATCCTCTTTCCCTTTACCTTGTGTGATAGCTTCCATTGTATTCATCACTAGTTGAAATGATCCTGTTCATTTATTTGTCAACTTATTTAGACTCTTGTCTCCCTTCCACTAGAATATAAACCCTAGATGAGGAGAGGCCCTGACTATGATGTTCAAGACCCCAGTGCCTGGAATGGAGTAGAGAATAGTAAACTTGCATTACATGAGCAAATTAATGAATCCACCAACACACAAAAATATGGCTATTTGGAGATTTTCCATGTTTAACAATAAACATTTTTGAATGGATGAATGAATGTACAAGCTATCTATATATCCTAAAAGGCCTGTGGTCATGACGCTGCATCACGACCACAACCGGTCACCAGGAGGTGCATGGAGCGCTACGTGTGCTGCGAGGTGAGTGCGGGTGGGCGGGGACTTGACTCTGGGTCCCGTGGCACAGTGGGACCTCCTGCCTCCCTCCCACAGGCAGCAGCTCCCGCCTCCCTCCCGTGGAAGCGGGTGTGGCTCCTGCCGGCTCCCATGGAAGTGGCGCGGTTCCCACCAGCTCCTGTGGCCACTAGTCTATATAATAAAAGCCTAAGCGACCATTACGGCAGAATGACCAGAACGACGGGTCGCTATGATGCACACTGACCACCAGGGGGCAGATGCTCAACACAGAAACTGCCCTCTGGTGGTCAGTGGGTTCCCACAGGAGGAGCACCGCTCAGCCAGAAGTGATGGTGGGAGCTTCTCCCTCCTCTGCAGCAGTGCTAAGGAATAGTGAGCCAAGCGGTAAGGAGCAGTGAGCAGGCAGGCAGTAAGGAGCGAGGGATCCCGGACTGCAGGAGGGTGCAGGCCAGGCTGAGGGACACCCCCCAGTGCACGAATTTCATGCACCGGGCCTCTAGTTCTAAAATAAGATATTACTATAAGACAACTTGGGCACAGTTGACATTTTGACTGAATAATCCTTTGGTGGTGGCAGAGGGTTGTGTGGGGTGGGGAACTGTCCAGTGCATTGTAGCATGTTTAGCAGCATCTCTGGCCCTCTACCCACTAGATGCCAGTATCTGTGACAATCAAAAATATCTCCAGACATTGTCAAAATTGCCCCTAGTTGAGAACCACTGTCTTTTAAAAAGCGGTATTGGTTAAGACAGTCATCAGGAAAACAAAGGAAGTGTACGAGCCCATAGCAAGCTAGTCATCCATAGAGGGGAGACAGACGGCTGCTACCTGTTTGCCAACAAAAACATCCACAGGCACTCATCACAACACCCACCAACTTTCTGAGGGCTCTTTTCTTGGTATTAACAGACATCTGTTAAGAGCTCCAGTTGGGCCGAACTCAGCTATTTATCAAGCCCACGCAGCTCTTCTGGGCTTGAAGAGAGCAGAGCATGCTTATTACTTGGGAACCTCAGAAGGAGGACTGTAATAATCCCACCCCCCTCCCCTTTGATAAATGATTTCACAAAATTGCTTTTCAGGCTGGCTCTATAATTTCATCTATGGAATATAAATCCCATAGGGATTCAAAAAATATTTTCTTGGGCTCTCTGAGCTCTCAGACTAGATTTAATAATATCACAGATGATTTGGGTTTCTTTTTAGCCATCTGTCTCTGACATTACTTTAAATTTAATACACAAAGCCGAAACCGGTTTGGCTCAGTGGATGGAGCGTCGGCCTGCGGACTGAAAGGTCCCAGGTTCGATTCCGGTCAAGGGCATGTACCTGGGTTGCGGGCACATCCCCAGTAGGAGATGTGCAGGAGGCGGCTGATCGATGTTTCTCTCTCATCGATGTTTCTGACTCTCTATCTCTCTCCCTTCCTCTCTGTAAAAAATCAATAAAATAAATATTTTTAAAAAAATACACAAAGCAGAGTGGGTACACTGCATCTCACGTTTGCCTCCAAATATTACATGTGCAGCTGTACATTAAGTTGGAAAAAAGTTAATCTCTCCAAAGAGTTCAGAGGTGGGAAAGGTATGAAACCACAATTGTAAACCAAGAAGCAGTGATAGCCACTAAATACCTACTATGTGCTAGGAGGATGTCAAGTCTATTTTAGGATGTCAAGTCTACAGAAGGGATAGACCATGTGTCCCCTAACCTTTGAGTTTATGATTCCATTTTTTGAGACAATTACAAAACAAAGAATAACTTAGGGTTTGATCCTGGGGTGTGGGGTTCAAGTACAAGTGGATTCAGAAATGAGAGAGAATGCTGTTAAGGAAGAATGAATGTTCAGAGATGGTTTTAAGAATGAGATGGGCCTGTTTTAGATTGGAAGGATTTAAATTCTCTGGATGATGTTGAGGTTAAAAAACAAGGTGTTACAAGCAGGAGGGACATGAATCACAGAAGTAGGAGTGAGTATGGGGTAGGTGGGGTTGAGAGGTCTACGCTAAGCAAAGTAGAGGTTGCTGTCTCAGGAGGAGAGGAAGATTGGTTGGGTCAACAGAGTCAAATCTTGGCCTTCGCTGCCAGGCAGGGGAGTTCAAGTCAACATTCTGAGTGAGGAGCTTGCTGTTACAGCATGGCCTAAGCAACACATACCATGTGATTTTCTCAACTCCTGAAGCCCATCTGGTCCCAAGTATAACACTAGAAAGATATACACCTGGGCCATAGAGCTGTGGCCTCTGATTAAAAATTTACAGATGTATTTTCCCATCTGTCATGTAATAGTACACAGAGAGCTCTGTAATGAGCTGAAGTATGTCCTCCCCAAATTCATATGTTGAAGCCCTAACCCCCTGTATGTCAGAGTATGATTGTATTTGCAGATAGGGCCTTTTAAGAGGTTAATTAAGTTAAAATGAGGCCTTTGGGTGGGCTGACTGGTTTGCTTATAAGAAGAGGAGATTAGGACACCTAGAGGCACCAGGAATGAACACGCAGCGAAAAGATGGCCATCTGCAAGCCCAGGAGAGAGACCCCAGAATGAAACCAATACAGCCGGACCCTTGATCTGGGACTTCTAGCCACTAGAACTGTGGGAAAATGCATTTCTATAGTTTAAGCCAGCCAGTCTGTGTTATTTTTTTATGGCGACCCTAGAAAACTGATAGAGGGTTGCACAGAGATCTTGGCAGTTTTAAAATCTTCGATGAAAAACATTACCTATAGCATTTTACAACATCCTATCTAATAAAAGAGTAATATGCAAATTAACCATCACTCTGCGACAAAGACGGTGGCGCCCATAGCGGCCGGGAGGGGATGCTCGCGGTGGCGCCCCGGTAACGCGAGCCCAGCATCTGCTCCTCGGCCACACAGAGAGAGGGGAGAGGCCGGGGCAAGGGACGCTGTTGTCGTTGCAGGCCATGCTGAGGGACACACCCCCATCCCCTGCACGAATTTCATGCACTGGGCCTCTGGTTACTTACATAAAGGTCTATGACTATGCTCTCTACAATGATACCATCAGCCACCACAAATTGCTATTTACATTTAAATTAAGTCAAATTAAAAATTTAGTTCCTTAGTTGTATCAGCCCCTTCTCAAGTGGTGAGAAGCCACATGTGGCTAGTGGCTACCCAACTGGACTGTGCAGAGATGGAAGAATGTATGTACCTATCACTGAAGATATTCCATTGGAGCTGGTTTATAAGATGATGTCATCCTTCTGTTTGAAGGTAGGAGAAAATGTGCCTTGCCAGCAATCTGGCATAATCATGTAAATTATGTTAATTATGCCCATCCCTGTATATCTCTCTTTGCCTTGGCTGCAGTGGAGTTCATTGCCCAAATGCAGTCCATCATTTAAGTGTCCCTAATTCCTCATTATGTGTCCACTGCATTTTTGCCTTCATGTTAATAATTGTGGTTTAATTATGTGTGTCTTTCATTCTATGCCATCACAAAACTCATATAGAGATAAGTCTGTCTAAAAGAATGAATGAAAGGAAAAATAATGTGAGGCTGAGCTTGAAAGGGACCCTTATCTGTCTCAGCACAAGAGGGTTACTTGATCAAAGGAAGATTAATGTTGAACTAGCAAGAGGGAGGGTGCAGTGATCTAAGAGACAGGGCTGAGTGGGTTTGTGATCATCAGTTTTAAAAAAAGCTATAAGCTTCAACTCTAACACCAGGCTGGGAAGTGAAGAGAAGATGAAGCCAAGCATCTGAAACAGAGGTCCAAACCCAAACTACGAGGCAAAGACTCAAGGAGAAACTGTGGAAAGTTAATGATGGCAGGAGGCAACTGGCTGGCAAAGACTTTCTTTCAAGATTTGGAGGATCCTTCTGAGACACGGTTGGGGGAGGGGAGAATATTTCTAAAGAATCACCAAAAAGCAGGCAATGTGTGCTGCATCACATGCATGTTGATTTGGAGAATAAACTGGGGCCAGCTAGTCTGGACAGGAGCCCACTGCAGATTTTAGACATGACTGTAGGTAAGCCCCTGACTGAAGTGGGGGAAGTAGAATGGGAGAGAACAAGCAAATCTGAGTCATTGGAAATAAAGGGCAAAGCAGAAGAAAGAGACGGAGATGACCAATGGTCTTGCAACCTGGGAGAGTGGGAATGGGGTGTCAGCAATACCATTTCAGTTAACAGTGCTAGGAGCTACCATGAAGAAGCTGACGAGCTGAGATGGGAGTTTAAGGTTATGGTAGAACATGCAGGCAATCCAGAGCCACAGTCGCACTGAGGTGAGAGAAGAGGGCAGGACAATTACTACCACTACTGGCATTTCCAGAGGGTGTACTCTGAGCCAGTCATTGCTCTATGTGTTTTGCATGTATGAACTCATTTATATACTCCAACAACCCTAAGACCCAGCTACTATTATCCCCATCTTACAGGTCACAAAAATGAGGCTTTGGGGAAATTGTACTTGCCCAGAGATGCTGCTTATAATGTCATTTAATGGAAATTTGAATCCCAGGGAAATCTAATGCATAGAAGTTGTTGGAAAAAGTAACAATGAATAAACTCTTTGAACAAAACAATAAGCAAACTAATTATATTAGCAAACACTTAGTATAGCATGTGCCAAGTACTTTTCCAGGCAGTTTCCCTTAATTAACTCATTTTCTCCCCACGATAATCCCACGTGGTGGGTACTGCTGTGATATATATAAGGAAATAGACTTATAGTAAGGTGAAGTAAGTTGCTACAGGTCACCCAGGTGGTACATGGCAAAGCTGGCATTCAGACCAAGACAGACTGGCTCTTGAGTGCGTGCCATGGGCATTAACTTCTTTACTGCAGAAGGAAGAGCGTTAAGGCCAGAACCCTAGCATCCCCCACACTTCACACAACAGGCAAAAGATGAGGCATTCACAAACATGTCAGTGGTGAGGGGACCTCTGTGACTATGTGACAGGTCTTAGTGTTGGCTGCTGCTGACCGGTCAGGAAGCACATAGAAGAACAGCCTTTGGATTTGGCCTGAGGGTAATTGGTGACCTTTCAGAAGGTGCTTTCAGTAGAATGTTGAGGGCAGAAGTCTGAATGCAGAGGCTCAGGTAGGGGATGCAGGTGTAGGGTAGGCTGACAGCCAGCATAAGTCTCTCTTTCAGCCCTGAGTACAACAAAGGCCTGGAAGCTAGCCAGAGGAGCAGTGTTCAGAGAAGGGCTGTTTGGAAAGTAGATTAGTGGTTGCCTAGGGATGGGAGAGTGGGGGTTGGGGAGAAATTGGAAGGGACTTCTAATGGGTAGACTGTTCTTTATGGAGGCATAAAACTGTTCTAAAATTAGCGATGGTGATTGTTGCATAACTCTGTGAATAGTAAAAATTATTGCACTGCATACTTTGAATGAGTGAATTACATGGTATGCAATTATATCTCAATAAAGCTGTTGTATACAGAAAGAAAAAGAGAGAGGAAGAAAGAGAGGGATGCTGTTTATTATTGGGATAACAGGACTTGGGAGATGGGGAGAAGGTACAACTTGCAAAGTCCAGGTGGCTGGCCTCATTCCTCACTAATATTTAAGCTACATGGCCTTGTAAAATCATTTACTCAGCCTGGTCCATTCTCCCAGTTTTCAGATGAGGAAACTGAGGGTCCAGAAGTGATGGCTATGTTTGCTTTATGTCCCTCATTTCTTTTTCCCTTTGCTGCATATACCCTTTTTCTCAAGTGGAATACTAGATTTTTCAGTTCAACATAATCACCCCCCACCCCAGCCCATGCACACAGTCCCAATTTCCACACACACTCTCCCTGCATGCCCAAGTCAGTATCTTTTCTGCAGGTCAAACATATTAGCACCATCGTGCCCCCAAACCCTGTGACACATCTGCCCTCACCCCTGCTCTGATCCATCCAGCATATCAGAAAAATTGAGGCACAGCTCGGGTACCACTTCTCCATCTATGGGAGGCTGAATGGTGGCCCTCCAGATGCCCATATCCTAATCCTTGAAATATTTGAACATGTCACCTTACATGAAAAAAGAACCTTGCAAATGTGATTAATCTAGGCCTATGAAATGATATTACTGTGGATTATTTGGGTGAGCTGGATGTAATACCAGAGTCCTTATAAGGGGAGACAGGAGAGTCAGAGTCAGAGCAGGGATGTGACAGAGGACGCAGAGGGAAGAAAGGTGATGTGATGCAGGGCCACCAGCCAAGGGATGCAGGAAAGGGCAAGGAAACAGATCCTCCCCTGGAGCCTGGGAAGGAACCAGCCCCGCCCACACCTTGGTTTTAAACCCAAGACCCATTTCAAGCATCCGATCTGCAGAACTGTGAGAGAATACATTTGTGTTGTATTAAACTACTAAGTTTGTGATGATTTGTGGTAGCAGCAATTGAACAGATATTGGCAGAGGCTGGACTTTGAAGACACACTAGCAAGTGAGAAGGCCTGGGTCTGAGCTCAAGGAGCAGCCAGGGTGGCAGAATTGAACAGCTAGACAATGACACAAGCAGGAAGTGCAGCCTGATGGGTGAGAGTTGGAGGGGCTGTGATGTAGGCCTGCGTCACCACCTGGGCAAAAGCCTGGAATCGAGAGAGAGAGGTAGAGGAGAAAAAAGGTGCATCTGGCTGAACACAGGGAGAGCAGGCCTTGATCGGGGAGGAGAGGAAACAGTAAGGTTACAGTCACCACCAATGGCTCAGCTATACTAGCACCCATCACTCCAGCCCCATTGGAACATTGTGGTTCTTCAGAAACCTGAGCTGCTATTGCCTCCTTGCCTTTATTCATGCTATTATCTCCATCCATTCTGCCTTCCTCATCCTTGTCCTCCTGAAAAATCCCTGCTCTCCTCTCAAAAGTCAGAGATCGTGTTGGCTCCTCTGCAGAAACACCCCCAACATCCTCCCATCTTGCCATGACCCCAACCCCAGGTTACAAACTCTGGTTTGGGGTCCCATGGACTTGCCTCTCTCATTGACATGTTCATGTACAGTTACCTGTGAAAATGGAAAAGCAACGGTACCTTCCATCCGTTCCTAAATGGAGGAATTAAATGTCCTACAGGAATTAGATGTACAAAAGTTGCTTGGCCTCATGCTGGACAGCTATTATCCTTTCAGTGCATTGCAAATGCATCCCCGCCCCCTCCACCCACTCCAGAGTTGAGGTCTTTGGGGTCAGGACCTCAGGCAAGACAGCAAGCGGGAGAACAGACATGCATCATGCAAAAGATTTCTGGGGCCTCAGGGCACCAGTCTGGTGCAGCATCTGCCATCCAGGCCCTAACCAGATAACCTCATCTCCACCAGAAACCACAGTGAGCTGCAGGATTAGGTTTATTCACAGCTCAGCACTCCTTATTAGCAGTCTGGAAGGTCAGCTCTGAACACATTTCTGTTATGAAGACAATGATCGCTCTTGCCTTCCCTCCTGTCATTTGGTTAAAAATATTTCACAAAATTGGATTTCCTTGTGAGCCAGACAGTGGATGCGGGCTGCTCTTGGGTGTGCTTTTAAAAGACCTAGGTGAGGTTCTGCTGCCTCCAAAGGCTGGAAATGCCTGTTCAACTTCTGTTGGCCTTCCAAGTCAGTGTCGGAATCACTCTGTATGTCTTACTTGCAAGGTGGCAGCAGTAAAACCGGTTTCCAATATTTTCCGAGGTATCTGTGCTGATGTGTTCATCACAGATTCTGACCTTTTCTCTGGACCTTAGATAGGAGGAATAGCTGTGCTGCTGACCAAGGTCACTTGGACATTGGAACATACATTTAAATCAGAGGATGCACAAGTACAAGGCATACCCACGTTCCTCCCTCAGCCTCACTTTCCTCCACTGGAAATGGTGCCACTCACATCCCGTTACTGCAAAGGACCTCATGGTTATTGTGCAATCGAGTCCACATGCGTTGAACTCTTATAAGCCGTAAGCCACTCTGCCAGCAGGACGCATATTGAAGCAGCAGCTCCAATCGACGTGATAAGCATTTGAGCAGGAGACCCACACGTTGGATTCTTAACCCTCCTGCTTCTTGGCTGTGTGGCTACTAGCACTTCATTCCTCTGTGCCTCCTTTCCCTCACCTAGGAAGCGGGAACAAAGCACCCCATTTATCAGAGAAGTTGTGCATGAGTTTCCTGGGGCTGCCCTAATAATGTTCCTCAAATTGAATGGTTTTAAACAACAGAAATTTATGGCCTCACAGTCTGGAGGCCAGAAGTGCGAAATCAAAGTGTTGGCAGGGTTGGTTCCCATGAGGGCTGTGGGAGAAGGATCTGTTCCATGCCTCTGACCCAGCTTCTGGGGGGTTGCTGGCCATTTGGTGTTCTTTGGCTTGTAGCTGCATCACCCGACCTCTGTCTGCATGAGTTTGTCTCCAAATTACCCCTTGTTATAAGGGCACAGTCATATGCCATTAGGGGCCTTTCTAATCTAGTGTCCCCTCATCTTAACTAACTACATCTGCAAGGATCCTATTTCCAAGTAAGGTCACACCCTAAGGCTCTCGGAGTTAGGACTTTCACCCTGTGAATTTGCTGGAGAAAGGGGATGTGGAGAACACAATTCATTCCCTAACAAATGGTGAGCCAGAGAAGATCAAATTGGAAAAAAAATATTTTGTAAGAGCTGAGGAGACAAAATTTAGCACAAGGATGAAAGGGACAGGCTCTAGAATAGTTCAGGTCCTTCTTCCTCCACTTCAGCCGTTCTCAACCTTCTGGCCCTTCAAATACAGTTCCTCATGTTGTGACCCAACCATAAAATTATTTTCGTTGCTACTTCATAACTGTAATGTTGCTACTGTTATGAATCGTAATGTAAATATCTGATATGCAGGATGGTCTTAGGCGACCCCTGTGAAAGAATCGTTCGACTGCCAAAGGGGTCGCGACCCACAGGTTGAGAACCGCTGCTCCACTTGTAGCTGTGAGTCCTCGGAACACCTATTACCCTTCTCTTTAACGGGGATAACGGCAGGGCCCACTCGCTGTGATTGCTGTGAGAACGCCATGAGGCCACGTGGGCACACAGTCACGTCAGCCTCGGTGGCCCTCTTGGAAGGAGTAGGGATAACTCTATCCTCTTGCAGTTAAACCTCTCAGGGCTGGTGTCCTCCCTCATCTGCCACTGCCAAGATGCAAGCTGGTGCTCCTGCCGTATGCTTGCATTCATGTCCAGAGACATTTGCGGGGGCTGCTTGCTGGAACAGAAGCTCTGAGCAGCACAAATGATAAACACATGCTGGTGTTTGGATCCCCCCATCCTCCAACCATCTCCTTGCTTACTAACCACTAAAACTGGCTGATTACTAAACTGCTAGCTTGTTTTGGGAGGTGCTGCCCGGAAAGTGCCATGCTCCGGTTAGTCATTGAATGAACTCTAAATGACCAGCTGCTTGTGGAGCCCTGGGCAAGGGACAAAGTAACAGGAGCGGCGACACTTTAGTGTTTACACCGAGCCAGGCACTGTCCTGAGCGCTTTGCATGCCCTGGCTCATCTAGCAATCCTGTAAGGAACGACTAATATTTCCCCATTTAACAGGTGAGGAGACTGAGGCTCAGAGAGAAAGTTAAGGGGCTTGGACAAGGTCACACAGCCAAAGAAGTGGTGGAGCCAAACTGGACTCTCAGGCTGCCTCTCTTCTGAAGCCGTGCTTGTAACCAAGGCTTCAACCCTCTCCTGCCGCATCTCCCTGATTGCAGGCTTCCTGGTTCAGGGGAAGAAGACCGTGGTTCATCAGTTCCTAACTTCTATGATTGCAGGCAGGTGACTCTGCATCTCAGGCCCTATTTTCTGCATCTATAAAATGGGGCCGATAAGCCTTGCTATTCCTGCCCGTTTTAAAGTCTGTTGCAAGACATGTGTGAACTGTTAGCATGAATACTGCACAGAAATGCCTGAGTGGGTGCTTAATACAACTTCAGTTTTTCTTTCTTCCCACATATCCTCCCAAACACGTGTCACTGCCCCAGCTCCCCAAGCACATTCACACACGGTACCATTCCACGAGTTTGCTCAACAAACACCAACAGGGAGAGGATAGGGATGTGGTGACCAAGCTGACAGTCTTGTGATGCTCACCGCCACCCTCTGGGGTTGGTGTACTTATGAGAAGACTGAGGCAAGGAGAGCAGATGCCTCCTCCAAGACACAGGCCTCTAAGTGGCAGCACAAATTCCCTTGAATCCAAGGCCAGTATTTGAATTTCATCACTTTCCTTTCTATCTTACCCCAATATCTACAAATTACAAACTAGTTGGGTTCATGTTTTATGGCAGTTTTATTGTGTGGCAATTGGACATGCTCCAAATGATCATCTTTACCATCCCAGCCACTGAATGTAGGGGCTGTGCTGGGAAGTATAGTGGTGACACTTCACAGAGGTTCACCCCCACCATACACCTTCTATTTGCACAGCATTTTACTTGCCTTGCGGGAATCAAGCCTCATAGCAAACCCACAAAGATAGGTAGAACAGGTGGCACTGTGCCTGTTGTACAGATATTTAAAATGAGGGGCTGAGGTCATTTGTACCTGGTGGTAGAACCAGGAATCCAGGCCAAGTCTCTTATTCTGGAGCTCACCTGTGTTTGTGAGTATGTGTGTACTTTGCTTATGTGTTTGTTTTGCCTTTTTCCCCAGCACACTTTCTTTCTTGCAATTTAAAGAATAAATTATATAAGTATCATATAACCACAATATACAAGATTTTAAAAATAGGAAAAAAAGAGCAGCCATAAATGTGCCACCCTAAACAAAACTACTGTTAATTGTGTTAATGTACTCCGTTTCTGGCTTTATTCCTACACATCCCCTCTTCCCCTGCCTGCCCACAGGTATAACTGTCAGTGTCAGGTCTGCTCATGAGCATGTGTGAGTGCATGAGGAGTGTGTTATGCTTGTTTAAGGAGGGACATGGGGTCACAGCAAAGTAGAGGAGTTTGCTTTGGGCCATTGGGGGTGAGGGCTTCAACATATGAATTTTGGGGAAAATAAACATTCAGCCCACAATACTTCCTAAATGTCCTAGAAAGACTTAAAATAATCTTTCTTTTCTTTTCTTTCTGATGTAAGAATTTTAGGTGAAGAAGTATGCTTTCAATATTGTTTGGGCTGCATATGGATTCCTTCCTTGACCCATTTTTTTAATTTAAGAAAAGTTTTTTTTTTTCAATTTGCATGTAATAGTTTTCAATTCATTTGTAAACGAACTTGCATTTATTGAGCACCTATTATTTACCAAGCCCAGCAGTAGACCCTAGAGCAGTGGTTCTCAACCTTCCTAATGCCACGACGCTTTAATATAGTTCCTCATGTTGTAGTGACCCCCAACCATAAAATTATTTTTGTTGCTACTTCATAACTGTAATTTTGCTACTGCTATGAATCGTAATGTAAATACCTGATATGCAGGATGTATTTTCATTGTTACAAATTGAACATAATTAAAGCATAGTGATTAATCACAAAAACAATCTGTAATTATATATGTGTTTTCCGATGGTCTTAGGCGACCCCTGTGAAAGGGTCGTTCGATCCCCAAAGGGGTCGCGACCCACAGGTTGAGAACCTCTGCCCTAGAGAGGCAGAAAAGCAAAGCGCCAAAGTAGACATGAAAACATGATTAAAATATAGTGTTGCAAGCTTAATAAGAGGGGGAGGTTCATTAGAAATACTGATGGCAAATAGGGGAATTCAATTCTCCTTGAATGGTTATGTGGCTATGGAAGACACTTGTAAACCATCCCCTTACCAGTCAAGGTACTGGGCTTTAATTTGTACACCTCCTGTTGGCAACTTATAAAGACAATTGAATAGTTAGGTGCTCTAGATCTTGAAATGATTTTCCACAAGCAGCATTAAGTGTGTTGTCATGCTTCACTATCTTTAAGGCAGAAGAGAATATGAAGCAGAATCAAAAGAGCAAAATCAACAACAGAGAGGAGACACCTGCTGTTATGCTCCCTGCCTTTGGCTCTTTGCCAAAATTCTAACCTTATTTTTTGCGTTTAAAAATTTGACAAAGAGCTTTGTTCCGATTTCCCTGGAGGAAGCCTCAGAGAGCAAACACTGAGCAGTGCCTGCGACCCCTGCTGAGAGCACTTCCCAGCTCAGGTCGATGTTTATAGTGTTTTCCTGCTTCTGTCTCCACCTGGCTGCCATTTTCAGCGTCCTCTGCTGTCCTGTGATTCAGAGGTTGACTTCCTTTGTTCTCTTTTCTAGGCGGGCAGGCTTTCCCGCATCATTATTTTCTGTTTATATCATTAGATGCAATTTAGGTTTGTTGAGTTACAGGATCTTTCCTTGATGCTTTGCAAATATGACTCACCCTTTATAACTTTCATCACCCATGTTTGTGCCTTCCCTAAAGTGTCTATAAGCTTATTACGGATCTGCAGTGTTGAAAAACATGCCTTTTAAAAAATAGTCATTAAAAATTCGTCAATAGCAGTGGCTACTGCTTCTCATTGATGTTCCAAGCATTTTGTTGGGTCTAGGAGGTTCTGGCTTATATTTATTACAGGTTTAAGTTTTTTCTTTTCCTCGCCTGTTCTTGTTGGAGTTTCCTCTCACCATCACTCTGTGGTTTTTGGATGGCCTTGGCAAACAGGAAATTACTTCACCATCTTCCCCCAACAATGGGTGTTGAATGAATGGCTCTTCCCAGATGTACTGAACAATTCTTTAAAGTGCTTTCTTTATTTGCTCTTCAAAATTAGTATTGCTGCCTACCCTGTGCTAAGGCATGTTGTAAGGCAGCGGTTCTCAACCTGTGGGTCGCGACCCCTTTGGGGGTCGAACGACCCTTTCACAGGGGTCGCCTAAGACCATCGGAAAACACATATATAATTACATATTGTTTTTGTGATTAATCATTATGCTTTAATTATGTTCAATTTGTAACAATGAAAATACATCCTGCATATCACATATTTACATTTCGATCCATAACAGTAGCAAAATTACAGTTATGAAGTAGCAACGAAAATAATTTTATGGTTGGGGGTCACCACAACATGAGGCACTGTATTAAAGGGTCACGGCATTAGGAAGGTTGAGAACCACTATTGAAAGGTGAGGACAACATCCCACTGCCTTAGTGTCCAAGTCTGGAGGGGAATGATCTGATTGGTGTAAATACATGAATTCCAGCACAAAGTAGTTCCCTTGGAAACAAAGCATGACTAGGTCTGGCGGAACGAGGCAAGGCTTTATAAAGAAGGTAGCACTTGACCTGGTTCTCCATCACTGGGCCACTTCCTACTTAACCCTGTGGGTATCATAGCAGGACAGTCAGATGATTGATAGGCAGGTGTCCAAGGACTCAGAGGATGTCTTAGGCTGGGATCCTCTCAATGCAGAGCCTGGGATACAGGCTTGTATGCCAGAATGTCTGTGTGCAGTAATCAGAGGGAGCATGGGTGAGGCAGCTAGAGAGAATTTAGCGAATGAGGAAAGGATGTGTTGTGGAAGGCAGCTACTGCTAAGATAAGTGGTTTCCAACTGGATTCTTCCAAGAGCCTGAAGTATTCTAGCAGGAGCCACCCTCAGGAGGCGGGAGGGGAAGGTCATCTGGCAGGATGGGGTTGAAAGGCAGAGGCAATATACAGGCTTGGAAAGATTCAGAGTTTCATTGATTTGGGTCAAATCCCATTTCCTCCATCAACCAGATGCATAATCTTGGACAAGTGAGTGAGTCTGTCTGAGCCATTATCTCCTTTCCTGGTGAAGTCAGATTGCATGAGAAAATACAGGTAGAGTGTTCAGTCATAAGAAAATGCACCTCAGAACTGTCTTCCTGGGAAATCAAATGGGGCGGCATTGTCAGTGACTGTCACCTCCCGTTAGTCAAGGTGGTGCCTGTGGGGCACCGGTACATTTGGGTTGTGTGTGCATGTGAGTGGGCTCCCCAGTGTCACATCAGCTACACCTCAGGGCGAAGCACAGGTACAAGCAGGACCCAAGGCCTTAACAGGTTGCATCTGCATGTGTGTGGTCCCAGGAGCAGTAGTAAGAGTATGGCAAGGACTCAGAAGATTTAAAGGGGCATATAAGCGGTGTCCAATACAGTGGAAATAAAATTACATGCGCCAGAGTGGAATTAGATATAGTGACCTATAAAGTAGTGACACCTTGCAAGAGGCAGCATAGAAAACTCCCAAATGGAGGTATACGCACAGTGGTATGCTGGTAAATGTTTCAACAACCAGCCCTGGAAATGAAAGTCCTGATATTTCACACTTGCCAATTTGCATGGTGTAAATACTCTCCCCAATGACCAATATCAACTTACCAACATGATGTCACTGAGTGCACAGTTGGGAAGAGACACACACCATTGCTGGGGAGCTAGCCCCCCGGGATACATTTCTTGGCCCCACGTTCTGTGGGTTGGCAGACGATAGGATCACCTGGAGGGCGGGTTCCATCAGGCATCGAGTTCACTTTTGCTAGTTTCCTATGAGGAGAAACCCGGGCTCTGTGCCTGCTTCATCACCCGGTACAATATAACTAAGAGAAACAATCTCAGAACAGCCCAGAATTTTACCGTGAAACTGTATTAAAAATCGAAACTTCCCTGAGCAGCCTCAGGCCTCGGGATGTTTCTGCATAATTCTTTAGGCCTCTGTTTACCTCCCATTTCTGGGACACTCACCCGCCAGTTCAAGTTCCTCCTGTGTGCCCCCAGCACCCTGTACTTCCAACATTGAGATATATATTGTCTTTTTATTGTCCACATCCCCCATAAAACCTTAAACTTCCCAAAGGCAGGGGCAGACTTGTGATTAGTTTTACAGTCCCAGCATTTCATTTACAAGCACAGAGCCTGAAACCATGAATATCCGTTTTCTTCTCTCTGCTCAAGGAAAAATACTGAGTAGTGCCAAGAGTTGTGTTTGCTCATTGAGCTGGGCATTTTCCTTCTATGAAAAGCAAAAGCAAAAGCCTGAAGCTATGTGTCTCACCATCAGTGAGTAGAAAGAGGGCATGTAATCATTGTTTAGTGTTTGTGGAGAGAGACTGTGATAAAAGCATTGAGTGGCAATAAAAGATTGAAGTAACAACTCAGACAACAGAAGAAAAGCCATCCTGAGGTTCTCCAGGATTAATTGTCCAGTGAAAGCCCAGATAATAGAAGCTGTGAGAGTTTAGGAACACTTGCAGAAAGGCACTTGGTTATCTTCTGACAAGGATTGTCTTTCAATGGCTGAAAGCAAGCAGAGTAGATTTGAGAGAGAACAAAGGAGAAACAGGAGGATATGGGCAAAGAATGATGATAATAACAACAATATACATTCATCACCAACAACACTCATTGAGTACTTAGTATGAACTGTGCGCTGTCCTAAGAACTTCCTATGCATCAGATCTCATTTAATCCTCACAATAACCATAGGAAATAGATGGTATTATTTATCCCTCTTCCACAGAAGGAAAATGAGACACAGAGGAATTAAGTAACTTGCCTAAAGTCACACAGTAAGACATGAAAGATAAAACAATCACTTGTTTGAAAAGGGTTTTTAAAGATTAGTTTCACTTTTAATACATTTAAATTTTTTTATACCAGTTCTTTCTCCATACATTGTATTATTTCCTCCAACCCCTACCTCCTCCTTCACTTCTCTGCAGTGAGAACCGTAAAGGCTTCTTGAGCTACTATGTGCTCGGCACTCTACCTGTATTTTCTCATGCAGTCCACTCACAACCAAAACCACTTTGGCAGGTAAGGTGGCGGCGGCTCAGAGAGATTCAGTAATTTGTCCAAGACTAGACAATTACTCAGTGGAGGAGCTGGGATTTGAACCCGCATTGCTGGCACGACTAATTCTTTCCATGCCTGCATGCTGCTTCTGTCCATCAACCAGTCCTGCCAGCTCACCCTGCCCCCCTTGTCTGAAAGTGGCTCCTACTAGAACACCACAGGCTCCTGGAAGAACACAATTGGAAACCATTTATCACGAATATGTCAGAAGCCAAATTGCTAGAAGGGAAGTCTTTTTTTTTATTGTTTTATTGCTTAAAGTATTACAAAGGGTATTACATATGTGTCCTTCCCCCACCCCCCGCCCTTGACAATCCCCTGGCCTCCCCTACCCCCCAGTGTCTTATGTCCATTGCTTATGCTTATATGCATGCATACAAGTCCTAGAAGGGAAGTCTTAAGAGATTCCTCTTCTGATCTCTTTTGGAAAACAGGAATGACCAGTAAGGTAAAGTGTAATTAGAGTTGGAATATTCCTGGCAAACATATGAATTCTCCCCATAAGGATAATGCGGATCCTCAAAACTCCTCTCGGGTCCCTGGAGCTCTCAGCAGGCCCCAGTAGCTGCTGTGTAGGCATGAATAATATTGCTGCTTCAAGAGAGGAGAACATGAAAAGTGGGAAACAGCAGCTGCTCTTTTCTCCCGAAGGGAAATTTCAAAGATTTCCAGATAAAGCTAAAATGGGCTTCTCCCAGTGCGCTTCACAAACATGAATACCAGTGGTTTTGGAAATTCAGTATGCAATATCACTTCTTAGGAATACACTGGGCATTCTGAATCTTAAAAGACTGAGAAGTTCTGCTTTAAAGAGACCTCATTAATACTAAGCAAACTACCATTTCCCAAAGTCGAAGTGTATTACTGTTGTTATCACCATCATGATTCTCTCCCATTATTGAAGCACACACTATGTGACAGGCATTGTGCTAGCAGCTTTACGTCAGTTTTCACATTGAACCCTTACAAGTCTATAAGGTGCAATCACGATCCCAGTTTTATAGATGATGAAGCTTAGAGAGACTAACTCATTTTCCTGAGGTCACACTGGTAATAACTGACATCTGAACTCGAACAGTCTTTGACTTCAAAGCCTTGCTTATAACCATTACATGTGAACATTTACCATCATCCCACAAGACAGGGTCCCAGACAGAACAGGGCCTCAGAACTGGTTGGCAGTAACCAGCCAGTGTCTAAACCAGCCTGCACCACCCAGTAATACCAGTGCCCAAACCAGAATGCCAGCTTATTAACTAACAGTGGGAAACATTCCCTCCATCTCAGATACACGATATGTTTGGAATTTTCTATGGTGTCCCTTTTGAGGCAAAAATAGGGAATCCAAATGCTAATCAGCCAAGGTCCTTGGTTAGAATAAGGAAGTAACCAAGAGGTAACTGGCAGCTCCCATCACTTGCTCATTTTCCCCACTATCACCTCAGGTACCAAAACCTCCCATCAGCCCGGCCAGTGTTGCTCAGTGATTGAGCATCGACCTATGAACCAGGAAGTCACAGTTCAATTCCTGGTCAGGGCACATGCCCGGGTTGCCACCTCAATCCCCAGTAAAGGGTGTGCAGGAGGCAGCCGATCGATGATTCTCTCTCATCACTGATGTTTCTATCTCTCTCTCCCTCTCCCCCATTCCTCTCTGCAATCAGTAAAAACATATTAAAAATAATCCTCTGGCTTGGTGCTCTGAGCAGTTCAGCAACAACATTTACCAAGGGCTGCCTTATTTTCTCAATCCCTTGGGTCATCTGCCCTTTTGAAAGCTAAAGCCACTCACTCACACAGCAAGAATTCAGAGAGCTTTTACTGCAACTCAGAACCATGCTAGACACTCTGAATTACACAGATGCAGTGGTGTGCTGGGGCTGGCTCACACCAGCTCACAGGAGCCTGTTGTTAAATACTTACAAATGTGAGCTGGTCATTCAAGAAAACTATTATAGTAAATATTAAAGTATATAAACTTACTATTTAAAAAATATAAACAAAGGTACTAGATACTTAAAGCTCACCACTTCTCAATTATTTTACTACATCTGGCAGCCTATGCTCCTGAAGTTATTCACCTTTATTTTATCTGAATGGGAAAGTGATATAATGGTGAGCTGCTGTGCATTGCTTCCCATCTCTACACTCATGGACACTGCTTGGGTGACTTAAAGGTCAGCTATGGTAGGAGTAGTTACACCATGGAAATTATTTTGTTGATTGTCTCAGCTTAAGAAAGGAATGGAGAGAATGTGAATAATGCCGATAAAACTGAAAAATGTGTCCTGTCTAATGCTGAAGCTGAAAGAGGGTCCAGTGTATTGAGTAACATTTGTATGAGGGTGAGAACTAGTTTAACAGTAGATCAGGTGTCAGTCACATCTC
Organism: Myotis myotis; assembly: GCF_014108235.1. NCBI lineage: Eukaryota > Metazoa > Chordata > Mammalia > Chiroptera > Vespertilionidae > Myotis > Myotis myotis. The sequence continues at coordinate 23,212,611 of NW_023416323.1, read as the reverse complement.
AGTCAATAACACCAAATCTAATGGGAAAAGAGTAATTGGATTAGGATGCAATTCAACTTGTCAGATCATGATTGAGTTGTGACCATAGGTTGGCTACAGATAGAAAAGTTCAGCAAATATCAATGCAAGCATTCTATGCGAGTAAATTTACTATATGGACTTTAAAATACTATAGAGTACCGTGTACTTTAGTATCACTTATAAATTGTGAACTACACATGCCCTATGTCACTTAAAATTTATAATAAACATATGTATGTGCCTATATGTATACTTTTTTCCCGGAGTCGGTTGTTAAACATTTACTGGCACATCACTGGCTCTGAGCATGATCCTAATACATAGTAACTTAAAGTTCTTTTGGGGTGGGGGAGTGGCATGGCTGAAAAAAGAATTAAGGGACAAGAAAATATACAGGGTGCCCCAAAAATATGTACTTACTTTGAATAATTATTAATTCCACTGGGTTAAATCTGAAAAGAAAGAAACATCAATTGAGCTATCAGCTGTTAAGTGTGTATACATTTTTAGAGACACTCTCTGTATGACAAAAAAGTACACTGTTTAATGTGGGAAAATATTGCAAAATGCCTGGTAAGGACCCAGAGGAGAGTTGTCAGGGAACCTCCCAGAGGAGCCGGACTTGAGCAAAGCCTTGAAGGAAGATAGAGCAGAGAGTGAGGAGCAGGTGAAAATGGCGCCACGGAGGCTCAGGGTCAGGAGAAAGTGCTGTCCGTGTTCCCTCACTGTGTAAATTACAAGACGGGCCTATGGGAATAGATGAGTGGATGGAGAACTAACCGCAAGTAGGACTGAAAAAGATGAGATGGGGCCAGATGGAGGATCTCACAAGCCAGAAGCAGACCTGGAGACAGGGATTCAGGTGCAAGGTATTTACTTGGGATCTAGAACACCCTGCTAGGAGAGATGAGAAAGTGACACAGGAGAGGCAAGGCAATTGCTGCAAGGTGCATTAGCAAGCCAGGTACACCTGCGGGGAATTGGAGGTTAGTCCCATGGGGAACTATGAATGACACCATAATACGGCCACTGCAGAGTAATCCCACTGAGGAATGACAGGACTGGAATATTTAAGCATCAATTCCCAACAGGCTTTGGTTGAAAGCTGTTCTGAGAGTGGGGAAAATTAATGCGCTGGTACTCGGCCCTCTGTGCAGGCAGCATCAGAAAGAGAAAGCCTTCCAACAAAGACACAGGTGACTGCCTGTGAGATCAGCCAGGATGCTGGGCCAAGGACAGGGCAGTGAAAGCATGTGCTACACCTCTCAGTCCATTTGGGTTTGGTGAACTCAGCAATAGTGATTCACTGTACCGGGTGGGCAAAAGTAGGTATACAGTTATATGAAAAATAATACAATTTATATATATAAAAGCCTAATATGCAAAGTGTTCCCTTGGGAGTTTGACCAGGAGTTCGACTGACCGGGAGTTCAATCACTCGCTATGATATGCGCTGACCAGCAGGGGGGCGGTGCAGGACGAAGAAAGGCCCCAGCCAGGAGGGACCCTACCCATGCACGAATTTCATGCACTGGGTCTCTAGTAACTAATAAATAATAATACAAGAACAACTCTTTTGCATACTCACAACTATAAACCTACTTTTGCCCCCACCCTGTGTATTCTTGAACAAAGCATTGTCCTTGGAAATGCAGCCTACTCAAGAACTTTCCCTGCTATGGGATCTTTATGATATGGTACAGAAGACAGTGCAAGGGGTGTGGGTTCAGAAGATCAGAGATCAAGTCTGACCAGTGCCACTTAGCAACTGTATGACTATGAAATTCCACAGGGTCTTGTGTCCTCCTCATCTGTGAAATGGGACTATTACTACCTTCCCCATAGGTTGTTCTGAGGATTAAAACTATACACAAGGGTACGTTGTACCTTAGTATTTTGTTCCTCTTATCACATGTAGAAACTTCAAAGAAGGGTTTTCAAAAGCATTGATAGCAGAGTTGATTTTTTTTAATCTATCCTTAAAGGGATCCTTTTAGGACATAGTGAATTTTGTTCTCTTTTTTAAAGGCACATCTTCAAAAAGACCTCTGTCACTTCTCCACTTTGTTGTTGGCATTCTGGGCAAAGAGCGTCCTCTGATTAGTGGTGCTTGCACTTATGGGGACATTAGTCATTTCCACAGTACAGCCGTGCCCACCGGCAGAGTCCTAACAGACACTGCTTTGATAAAAAGTCACCTCTGTGTATTACTTCAGTGAATCAAAGTTTATTATCCATCCACCAGCACTTGAAGGGTTTGGATAAGAGATATTCTGGAGTAATATGTCTGCTTGGCTTAATGGAGCCTCTGAAATATAACCTCCTAGATTCTCAGTGTCGCTTGGAAGCCTCATTTTCACTAATTGAGGGCCAATTTGGAAGGATGGTGAGAGAACAATAAAGAAAGGGTTTAGAGCAGTGGTTCTCAACCTTGGCTGCACATTAGAATCACCTGGGAATCTTTTTAAAATCCTGATTTCTGGGCCTCATCCTCCAGAAATTCTGTTTCTTTGTTACTAATGTTGTGGCCTCACCCAATAACAAAGAAACAGAATTTCCGGAAGATGAGGCCCAGAAATCAGGATTTTAAAAAGATTCCCAGGTGATTCTAATGTGCAGCCAAGGTTGAGAACCACTGGTTTAGAGGAAATTTAGGCCCATCTTCCCAGTAAGTATAAAGATGGAAGATGGAAGGTGGAATTTCTCAGAAGGGGAGAAACACTGGAAAAAAATGAAAAAGGGAAGGGTAAGCCACATTGAGCCTAACAGATAGTAAAGTAATCCTCCCCTTATCCATGGGGGATACATTCCAAGACGCCTGAAACTGCAGATAGTACCGAACCTTACATATATTGTATATTTTCCTACATATAAATACCTATGATAAAGTTTAATGTATAAATCAGGCACAGTGAGGGGTTAACAATAATAACTAATAATAGAACAATCATAACAATATACTGTAATAAAAGTTATGTAAATGCGGTCTCCCCCTCTCAAAATGTCTTATTATACTGTACCCTCCTTTTCACTTAAAGGAAGCATTTTAAGGCATCTCTTTGGCGTATCTGAATTGCCAGCATCACAACTCTTGCGCTTTGGGGCCATTGTTAAGTAAAATAAGGGTTACTTGAACACAAGCACTGGGATACCATGGCAGTCAATCAGATCATCACGGTGTCTATTACGTGACTGACAGGGAGGTAGTGCATACAGCATTGGGTACACTCAACAAAGGAATGGTTCAAATCCAGGGTGAAATGAAGTAGGGCTGTGAGAGATTTCATCACGTTACCCAGAGCAGCATACGATTTAAAACTGATAAACTGATTATTTCTGGAGATTTCCATTTAATGGTTTCAGACGAGGGTTGACCACAGGTAACTGAAACCCCAGAAAGTGAAACCGCAGATGGGTGGTGTACAGTATCCTGTGGAAAGTCGGATCTGTGCTTCATCGTTTCAATGATATTACCCTTCATTAAAGTATTTCCTTTCATCATATCACCTTTAATATTTGATAATAAAAATTGCTGAAGGGACTCAGGTCCCATTGCACATTTAGCAGAGATAATTAAATTCATCCCAGTGCAGTCCCAAGGATCCCTGTTCAACTTGAAATCATTGCAATTAAGGAGGCACTTTTCAAATAAAAAATAAAGTAAAAAAAGGAGACACTTTTCAATACAATTCAGCACCCTCGCGGCATTTTCTTTGGTTTGCTTTGTCTGTAGCTTCCATTAATAGGCAGTTTGCAAGGCTACAGATAGGAAAAGTGAGTCTCAAAAAGATTGGTATAGGGTCGAGAGAGATTTGGATACTGTCTGTCTAATTTAAGGTCCCTCCACTCTGCTGCCTTGCTTTTTTGGTTCCAGTGAATCATTTGGAATGTAGGGGAGATTATTACTGAAGTATATACAAGGAATAATGAGAAGGATATATGGCTTGTTCTTTGAGTGGGAGACACATGGGTTGAAAGGATTCTGAATTTCCTAACTTCCCTATCTTCCTACATGGAGAACCCCAGGAATGGAAATCAACTGAAACCAGACACGGAGGTTCTGGAGGTGTAAGACCCTCCAGATCTAAGTGGCCCCTTCCTGTCATCCTAGGGAACGCTTATTTGACACCCACTAGGCAGGGAAATAAAGAACAGAGACATAAGCCTGAATCTTTATAAAAAAGATATACTTTGAAGAATTGTGTGAATAGGGGACTATGGGGAGCTATGCAAAGGAAAGGTATTAAGGAATTTGCTAATTGGCTCCAGAAACTAGAAGGTTCTTTCTCTCACTAATCTCACACCAATTGGCCCAGCAAGCTGTATGTTGTCTCAGAGGCCAAGAAGCCAGTTACTGATTCAAACATTTGGAAATGTTCTCATTACACTCCAATTAATGGTACTGCCATCCACACAGGCAGCCATGGTAGGCATCTCTTCTCCAAAGATAGCTATTCACACATATATTTTGTCCACTCTTCCCTCGAACTTTCTTTTGAATCTAGTCCTTTCTCTTCACTCCCACAACCACTGCTCTAATTCCACTCACCATCTTCCTTAAGTTAGATTACTTCACTGGCCTCTTGTCTCCCTGCCCCCATCCCCGGACCCCTGCTCTCATGTGGCCTCACTGGAACATGAGGACCAAATGCCGGCCGAGAGTGTGGCTACTCATGGTGCACTTGTTTGACCTGGGCTCTAGGGAGGATGGATAAAACCTAATTTTCCATTTTTTTTCAACATTCAGCTCCATCCCTGAAAATATAGGCTTAAAATGGGAGGGAAGGATCCCGGCTGGTGTGGCTCAATGATTGAGCATCAACCTATGAACCAGGAGGTCATGGTTTGATTCCCGGTCAGGGCACATGCCCGGGTTCCAGGCTCAATCCCCAGAAGGGGATGTGCAGGAGGCAGCTAATCAAAGATTCTCTCTCATCATTGATGTTTCTTTCTCCCTATCCCTTCCTCTCTGAAATCAATAAAAATATATATTTTTTTAAAAATGGGAAGGAAATGCATCAGCCTGCCTAAGCTGATGATCAGCATGCCTTTCACTGGACAGCGAACAGGGTTCCTTAAACATTCAGTCTCTAAGTAGTCTACTTGGTATAGAGCTTCTATCCTCCCCACAATCTTTTATCCTCCCCACAATCTTCTGAGTCATTCCCTTCCCCCAACATTCTCCAGGGCCATAGCTTTATCCTGGTGGAGCACACTTGGGCATCACCCCAGGCTCCGTCCTGAGGTGTAGTCAAAGAAGCATATTGCTGCCCTGGCCAGTTTGGCTCAGTGAGTAGAGCGTCGGCTGCGGACTGAAGGGTCCCAGGTTCGATTCTTGCCAGGGGCACATGCCTGGGTTGCGGGCTCAATCCCAAGTGTGGGGAATACAGAAGGCAGCCAATCAATGATTCTCTCTCATCATTGATGTTTCTATTTCTCTCTCCCTCTCCCTTTCTCTCTGAAATCAATAAAAATATTTAAAAGAGAGAGAGAGACTCATATTGCTTTTCACATTCTGCAAAAGGGGCATCTATAAGCCACACTTACCTATTCCTTGCTGACCTTGACATGCCTCCTATAATATGGTTTCAACATGTTACTATTCTAGTAAGGTTGTACTAGGAATTCTTTCAGACTCAAACCAAACATCACCTCCTCCAGAGGGCCTTCTTTGCTTGCTCCTCAGCAAGAGCCAATCATCCCACTGCCATGCTCCCAGGACCCCTGGGGTTCCTCTGCCTCACCTCTTACCACATTCTATATAATTCTTACTTTGCCTCTCTTTCTCCTCCATCCAACTTTGAGCTTCTTGGAGAAAAGAATATTTCCTTATTCGTCTCAGGGTTTAGACTATATTAGCACAATACCTGGCCCAGGACAGGCCCCAGGAAATGTTGGATCAATGGAGTAATTTCCTCTCTCTCTCTCTCTCTCTCTCTCTCTCTCTCTCTCTCTCTCTCTCTCTCTCCCATTTAGCATGACTATTAGTTAAAATTAAATTGTTCAGGAAGTGGGTGTTATCCATCATTCCTTCCTATCTAGCTTCTTGTTTATTCAAGAGAGCCTTGGCTAGATAAACAATGCTGAAGCATCCATATCGCTTTTCAGTGGAGAGGCTGTGCCAGTGGGGAGGGGGAAGGGCAGTGAAACCAACCAGCAACTAAGAAAGGCTAAAAGTCCCCCAAGAGCTTTTAGGGTGTGTGTGTGTGTGTGTGTGTGTGTGTGTGTGTGTGTGTGTGTTGGGATGCTCTGCTTGCAATCTGGGTGTCCAGAGGAAAACCGAAAGTTGTGCTTCCAGATTTGCAAACCCAATCAGGCCCTTGGTTGATGGGTGTTTTACCTAGACCAGAATGTTGTTTTGATTGGGAAGGATTCTGGGCTGATTAGTTGAAACAAAACATTCTCCAATTAACAGAAATGGAGCCTGGAGCTGGAATGGAAAGTGTTCAGCAACAGCGTTGCCAGGCAGCCTATTTCAAATTAATTGGAGGTGAAGATATGTGGAACCAAGAACCCCCCCAACCCCCCCTACCCCCGCTCCACAGAGCTGGGATACTGGGACTAGGATGTGGGAATATGTGAGTGTTTGTGAGTGAGTTTGTGCTGTCTTTTCAGATCCGATTTCTTCAAGTGGTGGCTCCCATGTAGCATGAGCTAAAGTGAGTCTCTAACGTGAAATAGAGAAAAGATGACTGTGACAGAAAGAAAAAGAATTTATAAAATTCCCCTTACTATCTAAGTCACCTTGGCTCCTGGATTTGCAGAGCAAGAGTTCAGAAAGCAAGAAATACCTGGAACTATTAAGACAGGCTCAATGATCCCATTTGACCAAAATCCAAACCTTGTCTAGACACAGCCATACTTCCAGAAGGAAGAAAAAAGTGATCACTGTTGGGACTGCACAGAGGTACCCAAAGCATATGCCTAGTCAAGCAAGACCTAGTCCAGCTCCTGGATACTTTTATTTTTCATCCAGTTCTAACCACTGCAAACCCCAGCTGCTTCTCACCTGGTCTGGTGTGGAGTATGAAGTTTCAAAAGGTGGAAGACCCTGACAGAAACAGATCCATGACAACTGCCAAAGTGGTAGCTGTAGCCCAGCAAGAGGAGAGGAGAAGCCAAGTAGAACTCCACAAAGCTGTCCAAAGGTCTCACCAAAACACAGCTGCCATTTATAATCCCTAGGGGCAAAATACTCAGCATACCTCACTAGCACTTGAAAACCCCCACTAAGTTCTAGTTTAAAACATTACCCGATGATCATAATGATGGCTTTATAGTGTGTCTTCTAAAACAGAATATCTAAATGTATGTACTACTCAGCAGACTAAGTATCTAGATATATGTGTGTATACCCAATGTGTCTGTGTATGTATATATGTATTCCATAAATGTAGAGATAATATAGATATATGTATGTATATAGTGTGTGTGCATATACACAAAAACACACATTCATATAGGGAATCCATCAAAAGCTAACACACATATCCATTCTTCTAGATCAGCAGTGGCAAATCAGTTTTGTCTCAGAAACCAATTGCAGTGGGTTGCCAGTGGCTACCTGGAAATCTGTGCTGGGAAAGATTCTGAGGCCAAATCTTAGAAGAAAGAAAGGCTATTACTGATAGGTGATGTACATGTCCTGGGATGTGGGAGGGAAGTGAGTGGCAACAGGCTTCCTACACTTTCCCTGTTGGAGCAAAGAGGAGCTCAAGACACTGTAAATCAAGATCCATTTGCTCAGGTCCTCATATAATTGCTTTTATTGAACCGTGTTGACATTTTCCTTCTTGCACTGAGGAGTACTACAATCAGAAGAAATTCTGTGTGCATCTCTTAGGGCTGTTTGAAGAACTTTATCCACTTCAGAGACTCCCCTTTATGCGGACCCATGGGAGAAAGACATCCAGTGGGAGAGAGAACTGTGTTTGTTGTAAGAAACTGGTTGTTTGGATCTCCTGGGACCACAGATCCTGTAATGAATTACGTTTTCCTCTGCAATGACTCTCCTTTAAACCTGTGCAGGACCTGTTGTATGTATTTTACCTGTTCATCTTCCCCCTGACTTATTTTTATGTCCTTATTAATATTTTCCCTTTGTTCTAATTTGATCACTTTGAGACTTTTGGGCATTGATATCTTTTTAAGTCACCTCAAATCCTTCATGAATATGTAACCACCAGGAAATCATGTGTACCTTAGAGAAGCTTTTTTTCACATCAGCACCTATAGAGACAAGTCATTACTGTCTGGAAAATTCAAGCTCGTGCAGCACTGTGTTTGATAAATGAAGAATCATGGTGTACGTGTGTGTGTGTGTGTGCGCGCGCGCGCGCTCATGTGTGTATAAAACACACATGGCTCAGGTCTTGGAATTAAAAGGCATATCCAGAGCTGAGATACCCAGAGCCACACAATTATAGTAATTACCAAGGCCAGTTCTAGCAAGGCAGCCGAGCCAGACACGGTTCAATGGAACAGACAAAGGGAGCCTAAGCCATTGTTAGAAATGTGCTGCTTATTGATGGCTGGAAGGGAACATTCTTTTTCTGCCTTGGTCTCCGAATGAAAGGAGATTAATTCCTTATGATGCAAAGATAGGCAGCTGCTGTAGGCTTGTCACAGCTGGGAAGTGATGAGGACAGAGTGATTCGGCATATGCCGGGGAGGACAGGCTTACACCAGGGAGAAGCAGGAAAGGAAGCCTCCTCTCAAATAGGGGCAGCAGGAGAAAGGTGCTGACACTTGTGAAGCTCCTACTATGTGCCAGGCACTATATTAGGCACTTTTTAGAAATTCTCATTAAACTTTGACTCCCAAAATACTTCCCATTTGATGCATGAAGAAGCTTAAAGACAATCAGCATTCTTTTATCTTTTTATGGTATAAATTATTTTACTAAATTTAGGATTTCAAATGGGATCAAAAATGAATAATAAGCTTAATTAAGCACAAAGAGATAGGCCCCTTCCCCCCAGCCATGTAGCTACAATGAGGCAAAGCCAGGATTTCAATCTCAGTTTGTCCAGCTTTCAAACCCATGCAATTTGCACTGTACTCATGCCCCTCGTAGTGTGGTCTGTGAACTGCCTGAGTTGGAATTCCTAGGAGCTTCTAATGAAGATTCTTGGGCCCCAGTCCAGACCTCTTAATTCAGAACCTTGGTTGATTTCTAGTGTCATGGTTCTCGAGACTTAGTGCATACAAAAAGCCTTCGTTGCCACAATGGTGGGTTTTGAAAGGCCTCCCCGCCAGCTCACTTCGCCCTCCCCCAGTAGCAGACCATGAAGCCTGAAACACCCCCTTCCCCAGGAACTCAGCTTTTGGATGGTAATTCTGTGGAGTAGGGGCACCTGTGAGTTTATCAGCCAACAGCATCTATTAAAAGGAGCACTTGCCAGCTGGCATGGCTCAGTGGTTGAGCGTCAACCTATGAATCAGGAGGTCGCGGTTTGATTCCCGGTCAGGACACATCCCCAGGTTGCAGGCTCAATCCCCAGTGTGGGGCGTGCAGGAGGCAGTCAATCAATGATTCTCTCTTATCATTGATGTTTCTATCTCTCCCTCTCCCGTCCTCTCTGAAATCAATAAAAATATATATTTTTAAAAAGAGCACTTAGTAAATTCTATGTCTGTGTACTATGCTATACACCTGAAATTAATATAAAATAATACTGAATGTCAACTGCGGTTGAAAAATAATATATATATTTAAAGGGAGCAACCTTACAGGCCGTGAGTCAGGTCTTCAGATCCCTGGCCCTGGAGGATTGATTTTAACAAAATTCCCGCCAGGCTTTTCTGCTCTCTGTTGACTTCCATAGAATCCCTCTGGCTTTTTTCAGAAACCAGTCTCCTGCCTGGTTACTGAGCTTTTTCCTCTGGACGTGTGTGTGTGTGTGTGTGTGTGTGTGTGTGTGTGTGTGTGTGTGTGGTGCGTGTGCGGTGTGTGTGCGGTGTGTGTGCGGTGTGTGTGCGTGGTGTGTGTGTGTGGTGTGTGTGCGTGGTGTGTGTGTGTGCGTGGTGTGTGTGTGTGTGTGTCTGTGTGTGTGTGTCTGTGTATGTGTCTCCTGAGAAAACTGTCCCAGGGCAACTATTTTCAGCTTTGTGGCCAGACACAGGCATGGATGAGACTCACTTATCAAACTAGCCTTTTCCCATGAGCTCTGAAGTCGCTCTCCCTCCTCGGGTGGGGCCTACTTTCCACCTCCCTCTCCCCGCACAGCAGAGGCTGTCCGTTCATGCAGCTCTGAAGCTAGACACACCAGAGGTTGGACCCCACAGTCTCCTACCAGCTGAGGGATATTAAGCAACTGACTCAACCTCTCAGAACCTCATTTTCTGCATTTGTACATAACGCAGATGTCCGCTGGGGGATCTCTTTCCCCTTAACTTGACTCAGACCCCCAGCCAATCCTGTGGTCTGTGGAAGGGTAAAACTCTTCTATTTCCTGGGGCTTATGACCTGGTGGACTTTCTTGTGACTGTGGGCAGGGTCTCTGCTCCACCTGGGAGCACCCCAACATTAACTCAGCACCTTTGCTGAGTTCCATAATACACCCCATCATCCCAGCGCTTGCGCGCGCGCGCGCACACACACACACACACACACACACACACACCAAGTATACTGAGCTTTAGCAAAAGTTGCTTGAGACTCAGGGGGGTGGGGACAGGGATCCCACCAAGGTGCATGAACCCTCAGCCTTCTCTAAGCCTCCACCGATGCCCGCTTCTTTCCAACTCCTCTCAACCCTGTCTCCCAAGACAGTCAAATTCTTTTCCCTGGGTCTGGCTTAGTAATGTCTTTTCCCTCAAGACTTGGTATCAGCAAACACTGAAGCCCTGAGGCAGGGGAAGGCCAGCTCATTCTCTGTTCCTTTTTGTTCTATCAAAGGATTTTATTCCAAACATATGCCCTCTCCATGAGAGGAATTCTGGTGCATAAAACTGTCTCTATCTAATCATGTGTACACTGAAGGTCAATATATCCCCTCGAGGCATTTGAGAGCATGGGTGATCCTGTACTTAGAGCTCCTGGCCAGCTCCTATTCACAGTAGGTCCCTTAAAGTTAGCAGCCCATTCCCCCACCCCAACCAATGCTGACAGCAGGGCAAATGCAAAATTTAAGGAGGTCCTCACTGTCAGATTAATGTACAACCTTGAGAGTGAGTGCCTCCTTAAATGCTGCCTGACCCTGGTCCTGGCCCTGGTGACAGCACTGTCTGCCCCTGATGGTCATTTGAATCTGACAGGTTTGAATTTTGATTCTAACTTCACCATATACTCACTATCTGAACTTAATTGAGATGCATAAGCTTATCCTATTTACAAACTTTGGCTCCTACCCCTGAATGTAAAGGGTTTTTGAGGGAATTAAAGATGACCATAGAAGTAGAGTTACTTTCCTCTGCCCGGAAAAAAATGGATGATATCAGATTCCCAGGTTTTGATATTTTCTTTGTTTCATTTAATAAAGTGAATGAAGCAGGAGATGAGACTAACCCAGAACCACTTTTCAGAGTCCCCCTGAAAAAGAAATCGATTTTTCTTTTTCCCAGCACTGCAAATGACATGAAAGTCTAGAGGGAAGACGAAAGGAAATTGAGAGTAAAATAGATTGTGGACTTGGGGAGTTGTTGCTAGATCATAAGGTAGTGCCTTTTGAGAATTCTTTAAAACAACATAAAATGCCAGAAGCATCATCTTTCTTTAATTTCTCCCCTCTTCTTGCTTTGAAAGTCCTTGACCATGAAATTGACTACATATTTTATTTGGTCCTTTGATGATCAGTGGTACATGTTCATTTGACCCTTTCCTGCTAATGATCCAAAATTAAAGAATAATAGAAAGAATAAAACTCAAAGATGTGATAGTTGATAAAGTCAAAGAAATATGGTCAAATTTTTAAAAATATTATTATTAATTTCAGAGAAGAGAGAGGGAGAGAGAGATAGAAACATCAATGATGAGAGAGAATCACTGATTGGCTGCCTCCTGCATGCCCCCCACTGGGGTTCGAGCCTGAAACCCCGGGCATGTGCCCTGACCGGGAATTGAACCATGACCTCCTAGTTCATAGGTCAATGTTCAACCGCTGAGCCACACTGACCAGGCTAGATTTTTTTTAAGGATCTCAGAATAAAAAATAAAGTTGGCTTCACAGCCCTGCCCACACCCACTAGCTTTTTGGACCATGCAAATTACCAACCTAGAGCTCTGCCTGAGCCTTTGCCTTCAGCCCAGAGACACAGCATGTCTCATTCCTCCTGCAGTCGCCCTTTGTGGGGACACTTCTCCCTCCATGTGTGACCTGGAAAGGGACTCTGGCTCCTCAGGTTACTCCATTATGGCTGCCCTTGAAGTTACAGATTAACCAATCACTTCCACCAGATTTTCGAGAACCAACACACATTTACATATTCTACCTGTCTGGTTAAGGATATGCAATACAATAGAACAATTACTGGTTATTTATTGAGAACTCAGTACCTATCCCATCTTTAGGAGGGCTTTGCAAATGGTAAGTACTGTTATTATCCCCTTTTACAGATGGAGAAACTAAGGCTAGCAAAGTTAAATAACTAGATGGAGGCTGAACAGCTATTAAGAGGTAGAAGCAAGATCAAAACAAATTAGTCTCTCTCCATAATCTGCACTCTTATGAATCTGTGCTGTCTCCCTATGACCACTCTACCACACCCATAATTCACATCAGTCCTGATTTGCAGTTCAGAAAATAAAATTGCCATAGCCATCAAGTTTTCAAAATTCTTTTTCAATTCTTACAATTAAGCACTCCTGATCCCTGGAACTGACTCTGTTTTTCATGGAAATCAAGTCCTTTGGCCTCTAGTTCAATCCTTCCCCCTTACCAGTAGATGCATCTTCTTCACAATATCAGAATAATAAAACAATTTAGTATCTTTGGTGTCTTCTTGGCTCAAGTGGAACATTTTCTCAGCAGGGATTGTTGACAACATTATTTTAATGTAGTTGAGTCCAATCAGAGACTGGACCATTGGCTCCCTGTGAGATGCCAGGGAAACCATTCTCTCTCTGATCACCAGACTCCTTTCTGACAAATGCGTGAGTCGGTAACTCTGAATGAGAAAAATTATAACATCACTTAGCACAGTGCCAGGCACTTACAAAAGCTCAGTAACTGTTCACTAATCCCACTATTGTCACTGCTATTATTTCTATTATTCCATTGTGGATTGGGGCAGACTCAAAATGGCTTATATTGATAGGGAAGCCAGAGAAGTTGGTTTTTTTTCCCTTTGTTTGTTTTTAATGAGCATTTAAAACCTTCCAGGTTGCCACACCAGGATGCTCTGGTGTTTTCTGCTGTGCAGTACTGATGTACTTTGAATGTTCTTTATTTGTGCTCTGAATTCTCAAGATGGGTGGAATATGGCATCCTTCTTTGTCTAAAGAAATCCCCATCCCTCTCCTTCAATAATTCTCTTGGCTCAGCGCCACCTGAACAATGGGGCACTCTCTTCCAGGCAGGGAGCATTAATGAGGAAAAGATCAGCAACCGTTTTCTACATGGGTAGCAATGGAGGTGTGTGTTTTTAAGACCATATATTTATATTATTCCCCAAGGAGTTTCAAGGCATGCTGAATTTCTTGCAGTGTTTAATACTTCATAAATAAAGCCTTAGAAGCAATTCTCAGCAAATCATGGATGTGTTCCAGAGAACATGTAAAATATTAAAGTCAACTCCAAATGGAAGAAAAGAGCCCCATTTTCCCAAGTCGTTAGTATATCTCAAACCACTGACATTTCCAGAACGGAAAGTGTGGCAGAGAGGGAATCAGACAGGGACTGTTTGGTGGGGCAGAGACCCCTCACAGAATGAAGCCAAGGCCACCCTCCCCCTTACTAAGTGCTTTCATACTCACAAGATGGCATGACATAGGTGCTGTAATGACCCCAATTTTATAGTTGAGGAAACACTTAGAAGTTAAGCAAATGGTCTGAGGAGACCCCATTGGTGGGTGATAGAAGTGGGATTTGAAGCCAGCAGAAGGGTTCCAAACCCCCCCACCCCCCACGCTACTGTCCTATGCGACAACACACTGCTTCCTGCAGGCCTGTGTACACGAGGCATCACATTTCCAAACGAACCTCCAACCCACCTCCATAGCCTATATTCCTTATCCTTTTTTAATGAACCACCAACGCAGCCCATCCCTCAACCCCTATGCCTTATCCTTCTTGGACTGAGCCACCAACTCTACCCCCAAGCCCAAATTCCTTATCTTTCTCAGAATGAATCACCAACACCAACGCCCCCAGCTCATATTCCTTATACTTCCTGGAATGAATTACCAACACCCACTCCTGGGCACATATTCCTTATCATTCTTGGAATGAACCACTGAATTCCACCCCCAGCCCATATTCTCTGTTTCCTGGCTATGCATATAGCCTCAGTGGCAGCCCTTAGGTTTTCCCCACTGTTACCACTACTGGTGTTCTTCGGGGTGCACTGCTCAGCTGTTTTCTGCCCAGTGGCCACAACCCTACCCCATCCATTGGTTCTGTCTCTCACCCAATGAGAAGGACCAGCAGGAGTTTAATCTGACCCAGACCTTTGAATGAGCACTTACACTCAATTTCCTCAAACCTCACAACTCTAGTGGGTAGGCAATGTATTACCCCCATTTTACAGATGAGGCTCAATAAAATGGTCACTGGCTCAGGAGCATACAGCCAGTGAGTGATGGAACTGAAATTCAAAATGAGGCCGTTCTACTCCAGAGGACAGTGGCTTAATCCTTTTAAATCGTTTTCAAATATATTTTTATTGTTTTCAGGGAGGAAGGGAGAGGGAGAGAGAGAGATAGAAACATCAATGATGAGCAAGAATTATCCATCATCTGCCTCCTGCACACCTCCTACTGGGGATGCAGCCTGAAACCAGGGCATGTGCCCTGACCAGGAATCGAACTATGATCTCCTGGTTCATAGGCCAATGCTCAACCACTGAGCAACACCAGCCAGGCGACTTAATACCTCTGGGGAACAAACAACAACAGCTTACATAGAATTAACTTTTGCATTTTATTTTCCAACATGTGTTCCATGAAAGAGTCAGGCCTGTGAGATGTTAAAAGATAGATCAAGGAAGCAAGAGAGAAGGGTCCTGGGGTCAATTACTGTATTTGCTGCTGTGAAAAATTCAAGTTACATAAGACACATCCCAATTTCATAAATTTTGTGCAAAATAGTACCTTTCATCATGCTTTTTGGACAGTGATTTCATAGAGGGGAAAAAACTTATACATATAAATGCCGATGTGGTAGTGGAATCCTAGTTGGAAATCATAAAGTCTGGATATGTAGCAATACCTCATAAAGCCAGAGGGGATAGCTGAAAATTGCAAAGGTAAAAGAAATATATTGGTCTTAGTGAATGCTGACACGTGGTGGGCTTACTGATAATATATTTAAGTTCAAAATATTAGGAAGAAAATCCAATTCCATACCTACTCACTATGTGGGCTTTAACTTGCTTTTTCTTCGTTTGTTTGGGGTTTCATATAAAAAAAACACCTCCCATGTAATGGGGGGTGGGGGGAGAATAAGAATAGAGGGTTAGGCAAATGTAGGTTTACAGTTGTTCAAATGGAAAACATACAATTAATAAATAGTAATGCAAGAATAAACTGTGTTTCACATACTCAGAGCTGTAAACCTACATTTGCCCCTGTGGGTCTTGAATGTGATGTTTTTAGGCTGCCTGTCTTTCTATTAAGGGAGTCATCGCATATTATTTTGCCTTGGGTTTTTATTCATCCCTCCATACCTGGGCCTTCAGTGCAAAATAATTTTTTAATTCTTATTCTTTTGTTGCAACATGGGGAGAGGAAATGCATTGTATGAACTAGAAATAAAATTTCCCGAGACATGAGTATTCCATGGAACACAGTTTTTAAAACCAGCGTCTTTACCAACTGTCAAATCCTAGCAATGCACAGTTCAAATCTGGGGGAAGAGCAGGGCAGTGCTTCACCGTTTTAAACCAACAGAAACGGAGAGTGTCGGGGGGGAAAAGAATGTCGCCTCCTACCAAGGAAGCAATCCCTGAGGGATCACCACTCATTATTTATGCTGGAGAAGCACCCCCAGGCTTCTCCTCCTTCTGCTCTGCCCACAGACCTGCATTCTTGTTTGCCTCCATGAATTCACAGAAATCCAAAGGAAAAAAACAAAGAGGCTCTTTCTTTACCAGGAGTGCAGAGATAACACACAAGAAAAGAATGTTAGGGCTCAAGTATGCTAGAACTCTATGCAAATGGGCAATGCAGTGAAATTCCAAGGGCTTGGGGAATATTCTCCCACACAAATCTCATTGGCTAAAACTGGCCACATGGTCCCACCTAACCTAATGAGGTTGGGAAATGTTGTTTTCCTATGTATCCAGAAAGGAGAGGAGAACCAAATATGGGTAGCACAAGTGTCTCTACCCCAAGTCCTTAAGCTCTTGATAATTTCAGTGTTCTAGAGAAGCAAAGTAGGTAAATTAATGTGATAGAACACTTCAAGTATCACATCATGCAGTTTCATCATTCTGTCTCATTTGAACTTATACTAAACTTGTAATATATCTTAGTTTTTCTTTTCATCTGGGGAAACTCTAGCTCAGAATGGTTGAGAAACTTGCCCAAGGTCCTTCAGCTAGTAAGTGACAAAGCCAGAATCAAACCCATACCTGCCTGACTGTACAAACTTACTTACCCCACAGGCTGTTGTGAAGACTGATTAAATAGAAATATATTCATTCCTTTGAATATGTATTAAACACCTACCTGTATCATTTACTATTCAGTATGTGGGGGACTCAGGAGACACTGCCCTCATACACCTTAAGTTCATATTGGGTTAAAATAATAAATAAGAAAATAACCAAACAAGTTCAATGAATGACATATTCCAGGAAGAAAAATAAAACAAGCTAAGGGGATGGAAGTGGGGGTGATGAAGAGGGCACTGTTTCAGATAGGGGAGTCAGGGAAAGCCTGAAGAAGTGATTTGTGGACCGGAACCTGAAGGAAGTTTTCAGCAGAGCAGGAGGAAGAGGGAATACCAAGTACAAAGTCCCTGAGGTAGGAATGGGCTGGGTATATTTGAGAGAATAGCAACAAGGCAAATATGGCTGAGTAAGGGAGTGAGTGTTTGTGTTTCCCCAAATTCATATGTGGAAACCTAACCCTCAAGCTAATGGTATTAGGAGATGGTATCTTTGGTAGGTTATGATGGCTCTGCCTTCATGTGTGATATCCGTGTCTTTATAAAAGAGGCCCTAAAAAGTTTCCTTGCCCCTTCCATGATGTGAAGACATCTCACAAAGCATCTATGAACCAAGAAGTGTGCTCCCATCAGACAACTAATCTGCCTGCATCATGATCTTGGACTTCCCAGCCTCCAGAACTGTGAGAAATAAATTTCTATTGTTTATAAGCCACTCAGTCTATGGTGTTTTGTTACAGCAGCATGAACAGACTGAGACAGGGAAGGAACGGTAGGTGAGGTCAGAGAAGCCGGCAGATGATACACAGTGAGGGGGCATCATATAAAACCTGGGGATTTTCTAACTATGATGGGAAGGAAGCCATTGGAGTGCTGTGAGCAATGGGTTGACATGTTCTTTAAAGTCCTCTGGTTCCTTTGTGCAGAATAGACTTCTGAGAAGGAGGGAATAAGAGTAGAGTAGGGATAGCAATTAGGTGGCTACTGAAGTCAGCCAGACAAAAGATGGTGGTAGACTGGATACATTTTGAATGTTGAATCAACCAGACTTATTAGGGAATTAGATGTGAGGTTGAGAGGAAGAAGGGAATCAAGAAAAAGTCCCAGATTTTTGGCCAGAAAAAAACAGATGAATAGTGTTTGTCTTAGAATAATAGCCCTTCCAATATGTCTATGTTCTAATCCCTGGATCCTTTGAATATATTATTTTACATGACAAAGAGGACTTTACAGATGTGGCTAAGTTAAAGATCTTGACTGAGATGGGGTGATTTTCCTGGATGATCCACATGGGCCCAACGTCATCATACAGGCCATTAGAAGAGGAAGCAGGAGGGTTAGAGTCAGATTTAAAGATGCTTCTGGTTTTGAAGATGAAGGGGCCCAGAATCAAGGGATGTGCTGGGGTGTTTCTCAGCATCTAGAAGGGTTCGGGAATCTGGAGAAGGACTGCGAGTAAATGAATAAAGAAACTAGAAATGAAATATAAATTTGGAAGGCATTTTGGGGAGCCAGAGGAGACCTAGCTTCAGTAACCAAGTTCTCTCTAATCTCCGGACCCAGGGCTCTTTATTCACACATTTTGCCCTATGGCAAAGCAGATATACATATCAAAGGTAAGTTTGGTAAACAGTAGGCATTGTCAGGTTGGGGGAACTGCCCTCAGCTTTCTGGCAGCATGCTATCATAGGTATCTTCAGGTTTGGGGAAATGCCTACAGCTGTTCAGCTGTTTGGCCAGCAGCAGGTAATAACATGTAGATTTTCAGGTTTGGGGAAATGCTTTCAGCTATCCCAGCAGACAATAATAGGTATCTTCAGCCCTGCTGAAGCCTCAAGGTTCCATCAACCTTTTGATGAAACTTCTTGCATTTAGGACATCCTGGAATTAGCCTCCAGCAGGGATGCAGGGGGAGTTCAAAGGAGCAGATCCTCTTTCGGAGCAGCCAGAAAGAACACGGCACTGCTGACACCCTGAGTTTAGCCCAGTGAGACCACTGGACTTCTGACCTCAGAACTGTAAGATAATAAATTTGTGATGTCCTAAGCCACCAAGTCTGTGGTAATTGGTTACAGCAACAGGAGGAAACTAATATAGTGGTGTGTGGAACAGTGCTTTGAAAACTGTAAAACACTAAACAATAGCTACCACGGAAAACTAGTAATTACAGTAGAGAGGACAGAGGGAGAGAGGATGGGTTCAACCCTAAAATGAAAGTATACTTAATTGGGTGGTAACTCAGAGTTCCCAAGCCAAGCAGGAGGTGCCAGTTTATGACAGGTCCTGCATCAGATGATGGAGGAACAGGGATGGGTAAGAGGCAGGGACAGGTCTTGTGGACAAGTTTAATGAACCGGCCTCTCATTTCATTGCTAAAAGAAACTCTGATCTACTTAGCATTTTTCCCTCTTTATTTCAATTTTTATTTTTTTATTGATTTTTTGGAGAGAGAGGATGAGAGAGGGCTATGACCGGGAGTCAAATTGGCAACCTTTCAGAGCGCAGGACAATGCCCAACCAACTGAGCCACACCATCCAGGACTTCGAGTTTGCATTTTTGAGTGGAGAGGAAAATGCCTCATGCTGCTCACACATTTCTTACGGTCCTTTATGGTCCCACATAATGTTTCTTCAGGCAGGTCTTTTCTCTCTCTTACTTCTGCCCCCCAATGAAGTTTATTCTAACATTCAACTGAAATCAGCAAAATGATTCACAGTGTGTATGCCAACCCTGAAAAAACAATAAAAGATTCATTTGAAGAGTGAATTTTCTTTTCGCTTGTAGGAGATGTCTCTTCATCTGATCTGATATAATTCTAAAGTGATAATTGAGATTTTGATCAAGTGCAATTAAGAAATGGCATTACTGCTTATTCCAGATAATGAAATAAATTGGCAGTGCAGGTAACAGAATTGATATTCTGCAGAATTACAACTCTTTGGGAAATGAGAGGTGAGCAGCCTCTCGGGCACCAGGATTTATTTAGTGCCCCATACTCCCCCTACTGTTCATTCAATGAAATTTATGAGAAAATCTTATCCTTACTCTAAATCTCAGAGAGAGGAGATCAGAAAGGGAAGTGAGAAACACCGGAAAGAGGTTCAGACTCACTGGACTGTCTACAGCCATTGCTGGAGACAGACTTGCTCAGTAAAATCAGTGCTGGCTGTAAAGTTAAGCTGACCGGAATTTAAAGCCCATCTCTGGCATAAATTATTTGAGTGCCATGGACAAAACATCCAGCCCCTCTGAGCTTCAGTTTCCCATCCATCAAAGGAGTAAGAACACCGGCTTGCAGAGCTGCTGAGAATACTAATGCGATAATGTATCTAAAATGCCCGGCACAGTCTAGAACTTAGTTGAAGCCTAGTAAATATTAATTTCATTCTTCAGAGCATCCTGCTTCTCTCTCTTCTTGACACCCTCTCTTCCTGATTTTTCTCTTCCAAGAGTCAGTGGCATATGCCTGGGTGAGGGGGAAGCAGGTAGGAAGAAAGTGGGAGACATGATAAGGTTCTGAAACCAGGGGAAACACCTGTTTGAAGGGGTGAGTTGGAGCTCTAGAGTTACACAAATGGAGGAGACAAGCTAAGCCTTCAACCTAGTAGTGATGCCCCTACCAGGTGAGGATCCAGAGGAGGCTGTTACGCCAGAAGTTTAAGGAGAGTTGACAATTACAAAGGAATGTATTGATAGACCTGAGAGAGTCTTGTGAAGGAAGATGCTATGTCATTGAAAGTTTGGGACTGGGAAAATGTGCAATTCCAAGAATAAAAAGCATTGGTCTGAACAGGTCATCAGCAAGTCTGTTTGATGCTGGAATTGGGCACTGGAAGAGCCACTGATAATTAAAGTGGGTCTACACCCACCCAGAAGGAAGGCAGCTTGGCTCATGTCTCCACAACTGGGCAGTGCCTGGCAGGGCCATTCAGCCTCTTACCACCACCTGGGAAGGGTGACTCTAAGAGTAGGCAGGGCAGAACCCTATCTCATATGAGTAACAGCCACGCTGCCTACTCCCTCTGACTACAGAGACCCGGTTTCTTTAAGAGTAGGCCACCTGAACTCCTTTTTTACCACAGCATAGTATTCCGTTGTGTAGATGTACTACAGTTTTTTAATCCACTCATCTATTGATGGACACTTAGGCTGTTTCCAAATCTTAGCTATGGTGAATTGTGCTGCTATGAACATAGGGGTGTTCCTTTCTAATTGGTGTTTCTAGTTTCTTGGGATATATTCCTAGAAGTGGGATCACTGGGTCAAAAAAATAAAAGGAGTTCTTACCATTTGCAACAGCATGGATGGAACTGGAGAGCATTATGCTAAGTGAAATAAGCCAGTCAGAGAAAGATAAATATCACATGATCTCACTCATTTATGCGATATAATGAACAACATAAACTGATGAACAAAAAAAAAATCCAGAGACAGAGAAATATCGATCAGACCATCAAACCTCAGAGGGGAAGTAGGGGAGGGTGGGGGTAAGAGTGAGAGATTAACCAAAGGACTTACATGTATGCATATAGGCCTAACCAATGGACACAGACAACAGGGGGGTGAGGGCATGAGTGGGGGGGATGGGGCAGTAATGTGGGGATAAGGACACATATGTAATAACTTAATTAATCAATAAATTTTAAAAAAAAGAGTAGGCCACCTGAGGCTGATTCCCGAGCCTCCCTCTGACCCAATGAATCAGAAGTTACTGGAAAAGGGTCCAGGTCTTCTTATTATGCTCCACCAGCGACCCCAATTCCCACCGCAAGTTGGGCACCTCATCTCTAAACTGCTGATGTGTGTCTTTTTCTCTTGCCTACTGGGCCCTGATTCAACAGATATTTATTGAATTCCAACTCTTTTGCCAGGCTCTGTTTTAAACACTTGAGCTATATCTGTAAACAAAACTGATTTTTTTAAAAATCTCTAGAGCTTGCATTCTATTGTGTGGGGTGGGTGAGTGGAGGAGGAAAAGAATAAGCAATAAACATAATGAATAAGTAAATTGTTTTTCACTTTATGTTAGAAGGTAATAGATGCTAAGAAAGAAATAGAGAAGGGTAAAGTAGGAACATGAGCATGGGGATGGGAGAGAAGGAATGAGTTGGCTCAGGTGTGTCCCTGGATCCTTCCTACTCTTGCACCATCAGACCTCTGCCACCTGCACCATCAGGCCTGCTCAGATCTGGGCTTCCTACCCTGAGAGAGCTCTTCTGCTCCCTCATGGTTCCTGTGGGCTCCACTCACAGAGGACAGTGGAGTAACCCTTCCCTGGCTGGCTGGCATTAGTTACCACCGCTCCCAGCCAACTCTGGGAGAGTACCTGTCTACACCTCTCAGTCTCTGTAGGACTGAGCACTTGCCAGTTCTCTGAAATGCTGGAAGGACTGGGGCTTATGCGAGCAACGCTCAGTGGTCTGCTGCAGCCACTGTGTGTACCCCTGTTAAAGCATCAGTGACATTACATTGTAGCTTAAAATCAGCTGTGGTGCACCACAGAAATCATCAAGTACTCCAAATCAGGGCTCCCCCACCCCAAAACCAGAGATTAGACACACACAAAATGTTATTACACACTTACCATCACACCAATGGTAACACTATGTGCCAGATACAGCCACACAGAACTTCATTCCAAAGCCCCACCCTTCCCCCTACCTGGGGTAACCTGGGTGTGGTCCTTCTCATGCTTCCTGGATAAGTAAGATCAAAGGGTATGAGATTCTGAACCAAAACTGTATGCAGAAGGGCTTGTAATAAAACAAGACAGTAGTGACATGAAGGAATACAAAGGGTGAAAAATTCCTGCCCTCAATTTATTGCCTTACATCTTATTTTTTGTTGTTGTTTTCTCATAATAGTCATTACACCCTCCAAAACTGATGAGTTTCCAGGGCATAATAAATTTTAAAACATTTATCAGAGCAAGCACTAAAATGACTCATTTAAGAGTATGGGTTAGAAAGAAGAATTGTCAGTATACTTTATACACAGTAATCAATTAAAGTGCATTTCTCCACAGTGGTTTCTATTACTCTTCTTTAAGAAGCAATAATGGAAATGAGCTCACCAGACTTGAGGATGTTACTCGGTGTATCTTGAGTTTTTCCACACAATTCTCCAAGGCAGGAGAAAGGGAATAGACATCCCCAGAAGTCTAAGGCTAGAGCCTAAAGAGATTTAAACAAGTACAATTTGGCATGGGAAAGCTTTAGCCAGGGAATGGTTTAACAATCATATCTTGGAGTATGGGAAGCTCAGATGTGTAGTATCTGCCAGTTTACATGGTGTAAAGATTCCCACCATGGCCAATTTCATTCTACCAATGTGCTGTCAAATAACTTGCTAAATTCCTGAAAATTTAACCATCAATTCTCACGAGCTCGTACAAGCCAAGTCCAACATATGACGACTCTGGCTTTAAAGTTAATATGAATTTTGCATTCAATGATACATCTATGCTGATTTTAAAATAATGATGGTTTTCTTTCTGCCTTCAAATGTTTTAGCATCATCTAGTACAGCGTTTCCCAAAGTGAGCTCCATTCTCATGTGAGGGGACTTGGGCTAGGGCATGAACATGAAGTAGTCTCACACTGAACCACCCTGACTGTGTCAAGAGTGAAGTCTCAGAGGCGCTAATGTGCTTCAATGCCTCTTGCTCCTCTCCCTTTTAACAAAGAGGGAGCAGGGCTCAGGTTCAAGTCTTCAGGCAGGCAATGGTATCAAGCTAGAATGTAATAAAAATTATTTCTTTTTATTTTACTTGCTATATTTAGCAAATAATACTGACTTTTCTCTACATATGAAAGTAGCACAGGGTTTACTTTTATATACTTCTTGTATTTACTAGTATATACTGCAGGTACCTGGTTGAGGCATAAGTCACCGGGAGTTGGGAATCTTCAAAAGATGAGATACAGCCTCTTGTGAGGTATGTTTTTGCAGAAGAGCCCAGAGGCAGCCTGGTTGCATTAGCAGTAGATTCCCTATCGTTGGGACCTCCCGCTCCCATTTGTCTAAATCAAACAGATTTAGATTCAAGCAGTGGTATGCTGTCATACGCTGATTTGTAGCAGCTGCCAATTTCCATGGTGTAAATGTCCCTACCATGGCTGATTTCAAGCAACCAACACGACACCACTGAACTCAGAATTGGGAAGAAATGCGCACAGTCAACTTTTGCAAAGCAGTAGGAGCTGTCTCCAGCACACCACTGGGTCACCACCCCTATTTGCCTTCCACAACTGCAGAACCAGCAAAAAGGAGAATTGTTTAAAGATGATATACCTTCAGAGTTCTGTCTCCACCTGTGTTTGCTCACCTACTACATCATCACAGACCTAGCTCCCCTCCAGCCTCTCATTTCTAATGCCTACCTCTAAGGCAGTGGCTCTCACCTTAGAATGAATCTGTCCTCCATGGCATAGTTAGCAATGTGTGGGGGCATTTTTGGTTCTCATAAGTAGGGGGAATACTACTAGCTTCTAATTGGATAGAGGCCAGGGATGGTGCTAAACATTCCACAATACATAGGACAGCCTCCCACAACAAAGAATTATTCATTCCAAAATGCCACTAGTGCCACAGTTGAAAAACCCCACTCTAAGGATTTAGTGAGGTGGGTCACTCTGGAAGATGCATTTATTCTGATGGAATATTAGAAATCCCTGTAATGCCCATCCTGAGAAGGAATGGCATTGCCCCTGGAGTGTAATATGTCTCGCACTCCCCGGACACAGTTAGGGAGCACATTCCTGGGATGCAGCAGGGCTTCCTCCATCCCCCACAGGAGCTCCCACTGCACGTTCCCTGGTGCCTGCCTCCACATGCCCTTCAAAAGACGCCTCCAAGCAAGGCAGCCCATGGAGCAGCCCCAGTTTCCAGAAGAGCAAATCCAATCACTCAGAGCATGAAATGCTTTCCCTCTTCAGTCATTCGCAGTGGATGGACACCCTGGTACCTAATGCACTGCACACCTTCCATAGTGATTCAAGGACATTTTTGTTTGGTTGGTAGATTATTCTGTTTGGAATGGATGGACGCACTGTGAATTCTGTCTCTCTCACACTGCCTTGCTTAGAGATTCTCAGCATCTATATGCCATACACTCATCCTTTCCACAAATCTTTTTAAGCACCTGCTCTGTACTGAACCCAGTGTTAAGTGTAAGAAGTGAAATATTTAAGTGACATTCTTTGCCACACATAGGTGACAGGGCCATCGTGCTGTAGGAGGAGAAAGGAAGCAGGCTCTAAAGTCACATGGACACTTGCTGAGTTTGAATCCCAGCTATGCCACCTTCTAGCAGTGTAACATCAGGAAAGCTACTCAACTTCTCTTAGCTTCAGTTTTCTCATCCTTAAAAAGTGCAGTGGTGCCTGGGCAGCATGGCTCAGTGGCTGAGCATCGACCTGTGAAACAGTAGGTCATGGTTTGATTCCTGGTTAGTGCACTTGCCTGGGTTTGCGGGCTCAATCCCTAGTGGGATCTTGTGGGGGGCAGCCAATCAGTGATTCTCTGTCATCGTTGATGTTTCTGGCTCTCTCACCCTCTCCCTTCCTCTCTGAGATAATTTTCAAAATATATTTTTAAAAGTGCAATGGTGTCCCATCCTAGTTCTTCCCCCTTTTTTTTTTTTTTAGCTATGTGACCTTGAGCATATTAAGTTCTTGGATCCTTGATTTCCTCATCTGTAAAGTAGAAAATACTGTGCCTGCCATGTGCAAAGTTGTGAAGATTACAGAAGATGCTGCCTGTAAACCAGTTAGCTGATTACTACTGGCATATTGTAAATACTTAACAAACATGACTGTTTTCATCATTACTGTAACCATTATATTACCTATAGCAATCAGAGCTCAAATCACTATTTTTGTCCACATATTATTCTGGGTCTGCTTTAGTTTCTTAAATAGCTATGGGCGGCTCACTGGCACGTGTCCCTGCCTCTTCATTGTGCCAAGACTGCAGACTGATGAACAGGGGGAAAGAAAACAAGACAGGCAGATGCACAGGGCAGGTTTCTAATCATGCCACCTGCATGTGAGAAGGGATAAACCACACTCTCCCAAGCTTACTTCATCCATGAGGTAATTTCTTTAACACTGGCCTGGAATCCCAAGTAATAAAGAAGGATGAGGCTAATTATAGACTCCATGGGGCACACAGGCTGCCTGGTGTGTGTTCCTGCAGAGTATCTGGATTGAGCCAAAGTCCATTCAGAGTGTGCAATGGCACAATCATCCAAAAGCTGATAGACTTCGTCTGTCAAATCCATGGGGACACAGACAACATATCATTTGGTTTTGTAATTCCCACTATGCCTAGAATTGCTCTGACACGTAGAAGAGCCCCCCCCCCCCCAAAAAAAAAGAAGTGGAATAAGTGGCTTGTGGTATCTGCACTTATGAGACCATCATCAGGGAAATGACTGATTTCCTGATTGCAGAATTTATTTTTTAATTAGGAAATCTTCCTATAGTAAAATATTCCCCTTCAAAAAAAAAATCTATATTCTCATTATCCAACAATAACCTTTGTATATATTTTGTTGGGTTTTTTTCTTCCAATATTTTATCTGTGTGCATTTGGGGAGTTTGCTTTGCTTTTCTTTTGTTTGAGCATTTGACAATTTAAAAAATTATAATCACACTATGTAAAAAAAATTGTAGACTGTTTTTCCCCTCGTATAGATGTTTTATAAGCATTTTAAACGATCATGGCCCCATAATATTCCAACATTGGGTATATCAACTGTTCCCGTTCCTGAACAGCGAGGTGATATTTCATTTTTATTGTTGTAATTATAACAAACATTTTGGATATAAAGCTTGTGTTCTTATTATCCCAGATGTAAGATTATTTCCTTAGTATATATTCCTAGAAGCGGAATTACTAGGTCAGAGAATTTCGAAGATCTTTCAAGGCATTTTAAAGACCTTTGAAAGCCTCTATGAACATGTCCCTCACTATCTGTTCTGGATATGACTTCAGTGTCTCAGGGTGAGTGAACTGACACCCGCCTCACTTCTCCCAAACTCTTTGTCTACTGTGGGGACCTTCCCAGCCCTACCCTTCCTCGTGACTCCAGGGGGTCTGATTGTTCTCCAAGCTGCCCCTCGGGAATCAGTCCAGTTTGACCTCCCAGTGAGCCCAGTTCGGAAGGAGAGTGGTCCAGTCTCGCTGTCTCCTCATGTGGCCCAGCTGGCTGAGGCAGTGAGCCGCTGAGTAGCTGGAAGATAACATCTCCTCAGCTACCTACTTTTCCCCCCCATGTAAGAGCCTGGTTTTTGTCTTGTTGCTATGGCAACACGACCTCAAGACATCAGCGATTAGCCTTGGTGCTTAGAGGGGAAAACTCAGCTAATAGACAAGTGAAAGAAAGGAAAAGGTTAGCACCCTCTGCCCCGCTCCTGGTTCCCCTCTGTGCCTCTGCCAATGGGCAGGGATAATTAAAAATTAAACTTTGGAGTCACACAGACACTGGCACCAGGACGGTTCCAGGTCATCTGTTTCCAACGCTAATGAATATGGGTGAGAATAAATCAAATTATGTCCACCTCATCTCTGTTTGATGGAGAACCTTTCAAAACATAAGTCGTTTTAGAGAATCTTCTCACCCTTTGGGGAATTATATGGCTTCTAAACAGTCTGAAATGACCTTAAAGGCAAGATGGGGGTTGACAGCATATATCTCTATATTCTACCTTAAAATCTTATCAGTTCCACTCCACATCCCTAATTCCCAGTTCTCACTGGTCTTCCAGTCTTTCCTCCACCAGTGCCCCAACTGCCAACATCACTGGCTGGGTCATCTTCCCAAGACACACCTCTGATTATGTCCAAACGAAGACCTCTTCTAGCTCCCTATTTCCCCCAGAAGAGAGCCCAGCTCACAAAGCTGGGCACAAGGTGTCCCCCAGGCACATGGTGCCCCCTCCCTAACTCTGACTCCCTGGATGGGCCATCCCTTCCTGTTCAGGACTCTGTTCTTGCCTAGAGCACGTGCATATTTTCCCTCCCTGCAAAACGCCTTCCACTCCTGAAAACACAACGTAATGCCATTTTTTCTCTAAATTGAGTCATTTCCTCCCCTGGGCTCACACGCCTCTTCTTTCCTATATATAGACTATAGCTCTTCCCACGCTCTATTGCAATTACCGTTTAGTGGCCTCCCCTCCACGGCAGCCTGTGGGCTTGTCCAGGGCAGGGGCCGTGTGGGTTCATCTCCATGAACGGGACCTGGCACATGGTAGGAGCTCAATACTGGAAGTTATTACCCTCACAGATCTGGGTTATTTGGTAAAAGGATACATTTTTCTATCTGGGGAGAAGAGAATAACACTTGAACTTCTATAGCACTAAGCTTCTAAAGAACTCAAATCATCTTTTATAACATCATCATCAAACATATGCTGGGGTCCTAAAAAGGGTGTAACAGTTGAGCATTGGGTGCTGAAATTGTTGAATGGTTGTTGTTTGGAGAAAAAAGCTCAAAGTTCACATTCATAAACTTTTTGGAAATTCCAAACATATTCTAAAGTAGCAATAATAGAATACTGCCCGTGCTCCCCCTACCCCCCCCCCCCCCAACTATTCTCAGAGCAACATACCCATCAACTCAGCTTCCACAGTGATTGACATTTGGTCAAATTTATTTCCTTTGTTGCCTCTCGTCTCCCATTATTTTTTCTGGAATATTTTAAGGCAAACCAGAGACATACTATCATTCCATCTGTCAATATTTCATAAACAGTCTAGATTCAAATTCTAGCCAGTCTGCCTACTTTGTCTGTGACCTTAGGCAGGCTAATTAATCTCCCTGGTCCTCATTTTCTGTATGTGTAAAATGAGAATGATTATAACACATGCACCATGGGGTTCTAATGAGGAGCAAGGAACTACCCGTGAAAAATCTGTGCCACGTTTGTGTGCTAAGTGGTCAGTGTTAGTCATCAGAAGCACTAAGTCATCATTATCATTTCTAAATTTATAGCACAGTCGCTAGCATTTGTGACATAAAAGAAACATGACTGTATCAGCAATCATGGCTCTGAATGCAGAAGGAGGGCAGATTGGAGTGTGGAAAACTTAAGCCTTAGAGAACAAATAGGAGGCTGGGGAAGTCATCCTGGTGGGAGATGATGGGGTCTTGAGCTGGGCAGTGACAAGAGTGGAGTCAACACAGGAGGTGAGACCACACACACACACACACACACACACGAATTGCCAGCACCACCAGAAGCCAGGAGAGAGACGTGGAAAAGATCCCCCTCAGAGCTTTCAGCAGGAATCAGTCCCACTGACACCTTGATTTCCAACTTCTAGCCTCCACAACTGTGCAAGAAATTTCTGTTGTTCTAAGCCACCCACTTTGATGTACCTTGTTTCACATGCCCTAGGAAACAAATACACTATCCAAACATTCCCATCGGTTTGTTATATTTTTTAACGAAAAGAATCATGAGTTTAGCTGTATATACACTGGATGTGATTTTTCACGGTATTATTTCCAGGTCCTTATCCATATGCAAACAGTTACTCACTTGGTTGTAGTTAGAGTCAACTATAGTTTTATGTCTGGACTTTTTGTTTTCACTTGACAGAGCACTAATTTGTGTTTTGTTTTTTTAAAATATATTTTTATTGATTTCTGAGATGAAGGGAGGGGGAGAGATAGACATACAATGATGAGAGAGAATCATTGATCAGTTGCTTCCTGCACACCCCACACTGGGGATGGAGCCCCCAACCCAGGCATGTGCCCTGACCAGGAATCGAACTGTGACCTCCTGGTTCGCAGATCTACACTCAACCACTGAGCTATGTCAGGCTAATTTGCGTATTGTAATGCAAGGGTACACATCTCTACTAGCCATTGGCTCACACTAGATCCTACTGTTTTGTTCCTCAAAATGAAACAGGCCTTCCCACTACATTTCCAGCATGCAACTCTGCTAATTTTTATGCTCATGTTGCAGTAAGATCTGGCTCATTACATCATGGTTTGTGGGTTGCCTGAGTAACCTGCTGAGTCTAACTTACGGACACACTTCCTCTGGCCCCACCACAGAGATCATCCCCTTGAACCATAATCAGATGGAACTCAGATGCTGAGTCCTTTGAGGGGCCACATAGAGACACTGAGTGGGTTTAACTAAAAGTCAAGCAATATCCTGCAGGTTTCTTAATGCACAGAGCAGAACTCAAGTTGTTTAATTTCTGCACAAACATGCAGAACCAAAGCTGACACCTGACTCCTCCTCAGGTGCCCTAGAATGGGCGGGCTGCAGCTGTGGCTCTCTGCCACTTTCCAACACGAAATGATATTAAGCCAAGTGTTAAAGTGGGTCCTATCCAAATACCAGCCCAGCTTCTCGGGGGATCTTAGTCAAGCAGGGGGCTTGTCCTTCCTGTGTCTGTCGTGAGTCACCCACCCCAGTGCCTGACTCATAGTGCACAATCGATGATATTTATTAAATGAAGCACCAAGTAAGTTCAAGGGTCTGAAATTCAGAGCCTCTGAATCACAGTTGCAACAAATAGGTGTGGGGTGAGGCCAGTGCATCACTTTTAAAGCCACCCTTGATGGTTTTGATGCAGGCGGTCTCCAGTCCACACTTTGAGAAAACCGAATCTAACCAATGAGCACTCTGAGGTCAGAGACCATACTGTGTGGTCCTGTGTACCACATCTGCTGTGTGCCACACACTCTTCCAAGTCCTAAGGATGGAGCAGAACCCAATCTCCTGTGGCAAGTCCAAGGTCCCTTGAGGGTACTGAGGTGAGGCAAGTGCCTGCCCTGGAAGAGCCCACAGATGGAGATGGGGGATTCGCTCACATCACACTGTAGGTCTCAACTGGAGGCGATTTTGCCTTCCGGGCGACCATTGACAATGTCTGGAAACATTTTTGCTCATCACCTGGGAAGTGCTATTGCCATCTAGTGAGTAGAAACCCGAGATGCTGCCAAACACCCTATAAAGTACAGGACAGCCCCCCCCCCGCCCCCCCCCGACCTGCCAGCCAAGAATTATCAGACTCAAAATGTCAATAGTCCCTAGGTGCAGAAATTCTTCAAGAGAGAATGAAATAAGTGTCATAACCAAGGAGGAAGCAAGATGCAAATGGAAGTACAGAGGGAATAATGCACTACTGGCTCTACAGGGCACTTACCCAGAGCCCTGTAGCCTTCCTTCCTCTCTCCTAACCCTCACCCTCCCTGGTTCCATCCTAGCCTTGCAAACCTAGCAACAGTGCATCTAGTTCTGGAGTGATACAGGATTCTACGAGAAGCTTGGTTTCTCCATATTTCACTCCTTGACCTTGGGCACACCATTTAACCTCGCTAAACCTCTGCTCTTCTCCACGAGCAGCAGGGACTCAAGAAGAAAAGGGAGAGTATTTTTATGTACTTCTGATTGACAGTCTGACAACCTCCCACGTACCTCACAGGGTTGATGCAACACAATGCGATCAAGCATATAAGGTGTTTTGCTCTGTGACAGCACCTGCTAAGCATTCGTCATACGTCAGCTGCTGTGATGATAATGAACTACATCGCCCACCACCCCTGCTTCAACCTTTAAGTTTACCTGATCTTTGGATTCAGCTCTTTGAGACTCTCACCTTCTCCTAATACAATCTATGAGCAGCTGGTGATTCTTATAGCCCTATGGTCATAGGTGCAGAGCCTAAAGCCCCCCTGCATCCTCCCCACTATGGGGGAGGATCCATGAAAGAAAAACAAAAACCCTTCAGTAAAAGTGGTGGAGGAACAGCTTTTTATAAGCATGCTGTTGGCAAATGCCTCTTAGGCAATCACTCTTTTATTTCCACTCCTTACTTTAGACCATTCTGCAGGTCCCAGACAATTTGTCTCAGGCATAGCTGCCTCTGTTGGCCACCTCTAATTTTGCACCCTTGCCACACTATCACCTGTCTAAATTACAGCTATGTCTAAATGGCATAGTCAACATATCTCAGTTCCCTTAAAGCACTAAAAAATGCCCCAAATACCTGCAAACAAGCCTATTCTCTCCAAGCCTAAAGAGAGATGGCCTCTGCCTTCTAAACTAGACTCTTCTAAATGTCAGCAGGTCTGGCTGTCTTCCTTTTGAAAGGATGGCTACCTATATGAAAACTTTCAAGACTTTGAAGGGTCTTTGGACTCCTTATAGATCTAAACCTCTTCCACCAGCTCTCATATTTGGCAATTCCAGGTGAAAACATTCCGGGAGCATGGAATGGTATAGTTACTAATCCGTGAATAAATAAAACCAAAAGTATCTGGAGGAAAGGTAGCTACATCATTAATAAGGTAGAGTGTTCCAGATAGAAATAGAGTATCGCTCCCCGGTTGGAGGATTTGGGTAAAATATTCAAATAAAGTTCCAGCTGAACTTATATTTTGTAAGCTCTGCCACTATCGAGTGGAATATCAGGAGCAGTGGGAGCTCGTGTTATTTCTTAGCCCATGTCAGCACACTTGGAGAGCTTAAGAGATTCATGAGGATTTTCAGAGTGTAACTCACCATCATCACCCTCAGTGCTCTGTGCCATCACTGACTCATTTTCTGAGTAAGGCAATATTTAATTAGATGATTTATTTGTCCTTCTACTTAGCTGAGTCACAAACTTCTACTTGACCTTCAAGTCTCAGTCTAAAAGTTACTTCCTCTCAATCTTTTTCCCTGGTTTTCATCCTTCTCCCATCCCCAATAAATTCCTCTTTTGTGCCCCATCACAACTCAAAGGTCTTTTTCTACAGGAAACAGAGATCATCTCCTGCACCTTTTTATGTTCCTCGCAGGCCTCACTCACATGCTGGAATAAGCATCCTTGGGGTTTCCCCTTGAATTCTATTCAATCATCCAAATCCAACACTGGGAAACATTGTTAAAGAAAATAAAACAAACAGTGGAGGCAATTCATAATTCATTAGATTTTTTTTTTCATCTTTTGCTATAGTTCAAAATATAGTAGGATAAAAAGATATAGTTTTGGCTTGACTGTAGAATGCAGATTTCTGCAGAACGTGACCATCATATATATTTGATCAAGAGGGTCTCTGTCAACCAAGTACCCAGGGAAAAAGGATCGGCCACTGCATTCAGATTCTACTGTCTTGCTTTTTGCATTCCTCTCTTCCTCACTCTTAAAACATTCTTGACCTCTTCTAAGCTAGTGTTCATACTAATGGCCTCTTAAAAAATCCTCTTGGAGCATCCCCATTGGCTGTCCCGTAGCCAAGCAGATACTTTTCTTATGATAGCAACTTAATGTTTCCCTTCCTTTAAAAATAATAGCCATCCTTACAGAGCCGGACTAGCTTGGGGCAATAAAGGTAACAAGGGTACAATATTTAAGGAGATGCTCACTCTCAGGTTCTGACCCAGCACTCGCACGACCTTGAGAATGAGCACCGCCTTAAACTTTGCACCCCTGTCACCTCTCTTGTCTGATCCTACTCCATGCCATGCATTATTTTTTTTAGCAAGAGAATAAAACCAAATTTAATACATACATATTTATGGGAACGCCACATGCATGAGAGGGTCCTCCCTACATTACTGCAAAGATCCCATATGCAACTGGTCCAGAAAGAACTTGAGTGTTAAAATCTTTTCTCTGCCTTTCCAGTGGGAGAGTCCATAATCCCTATGTTTCACTTCTCCAGTCACTCTTCCATCAATGTCAAAATCTCTGGGGCTCACTCCCTTTCAACTCCTGTAGCTACTTGACAGAACACAGAAATTCCAGATTCCAAGTCTACGTGCAATGAACGTGTTACTTTCCAACACCCACTTTGGATTTTACAGAATCCCAAAGATGGCCATTGTTAATATCGTAGATGACTTTGGTAGATGTGCTTCTTAATTGCAGTATTACTCATTTTTTATTTTCAAATCTTTTAATTTATCATCTAATCAGCACAGTGATCCATGGAATAATCCATCTTTATTTTATTCCTATTTTAGGTGGCCAGGCTTATTATTATTCATAACACAAGCCCAATGCTTTGATTATTAAGTGGTGTAATTTGTATCCTAATGACTTTGTGCCTTACATGTCATTCAAAAGGAAATTGAATATTATGAAACATTAAATGAGACCCTCTTTACCCAAGTGTGAAGGAACTGACTATTCAGTTAGAAGGTGACTAGAAGATATTCTAGAGTTGTATGATCTGATGTGGCTGCTGCATCCTTGGAAACTTTGGAATATAGTACCAAAGACCTCAGCCAATGCTCCCAGCATCTTGTCCCACATTTACTTTTGCTCCTTGTCCCCATGCCCACTAGCCCCTATTCAGTCTCTCTTTTCACATTCTTCTCCCTGTGCTTGAAATGGTCCTCTCTCCCTTCTTGTCTTAGGTACATCCTGTGCATCCTTTAAATCTCAGCTAAATTATCACTTCTTTAAAGAAACCCTCTCTAATCGTCCCAACCAGATCAAATCCCCTATCCATATTCTCATGACACCATTGTAGAGTTACCAAGGACAATCTTACATTTATTTGAGTCATTCTTTGGTTGACTAAGGCTGTGTCTCCTGTAAGATCATAAACTTCATGAGGGGAGGGGATCTTGTAAGTGTTTACTCACCATCATTTTACCAGGCTTCCAGAAACCCCACTTCTTCTAGTAACATTGCAGACAGAAATAAGAATGATCATGACTACTACTCCTCTGCAAACATGGTCTGAGCCAATTATATTTTCATGCTTGCATGCCATCTTGAATGCCAATGGACTTTGCTGATGCATGAACCAATGGTACAGGACCAACTCTGATAGGCCAGGATC
The DNA here is from genome assembly GCF_014108235.1 of Myotis myotis. Taxonomy (NCBI): domain Eukaryota; kingdom Metazoa; phylum Chordata; class Mammalia; order Chiroptera; family Vespertilionidae; genus Myotis; species Myotis myotis. The sequence continues at coordinate 23,178,008 of NW_023416323.1, read as the reverse complement.
CATGTGAGGACAAAATAAACAAATCAGGAACACATTTTTTAAATTGTGAAATTCTTATTATGATGATTAGCCTATTTAATAAATAAAACTGGGATTCCCTTAGGATAGAGAAAGCATATCTGTTTCACCCATTACTCTATAAACAGCTCCTGGGATAGGGCTTTGGCACCTTTGGGTGACTGACTGACTGACTGACTGAATAAGGGAATGGATAGAATAGCAATTATCACTTAATATATAAAAAAGTTGAGGGACAAAGTTATGATGTGACTTGATGGAGTGACATTACTGAGTCAAAGCAGAACCTAGCACAAAGCGATGCTCCCACTGCCTCCTGCCGCCATCCACTTAGGACGGTATTACGACGGCTTCCACAGGACAAGAAGTGTCAGAAAAGGCTCAGATGGCCTCCATACTCAGGATTTTGGCCTCTTAAGGTATTCGAATGACGTGGCTCAAATTCCTTCCCACTGTCTAGATGAGAAACCAGCTCCAGTGGAGATGGCCTGAGTATGCCCAGAATCCCTAGTTCTGGAAAATCCAGCTACTAAGACCAGATCTAGCCAGCCATGCAGCTGGCTGTGGAATCTCAGAATGGGTGTGGGGAACCACACCCTGATTCTGAGCAGACTCCACTAGGCCACCCAGGCAGCACTCAGCAGGCCACCAAGGTTGCCAGGGACTCTGGGATACAGGATAGACAGGACAGAAACCTCTGGGTTTCTTGTCTGTGGAACTGTAATGCCAATACTCATCTCAAAGGCTTGGTGTACAGATAAAATGAAGCAACATCTGTAAAATGCCTCACACTGTGCCGGATAAAGAATTGATCAAAAAATGGTAGTTTTTTTTTTCTAAGTTATCATCAAAAGGACTCTTTCACATCTCCAAGAGCAGCTAAGATGCTGTAAACTCAAGCAGCACGACTGGGAGTCAGACTTCTCTTGGAAAAACTCCTAACTCTCTCTCCATCCCCCACATAGGGACTTCAAGGACTCAGTGCATTTCAGAAAGAAATGTCTAAGAGAATAGGCAGATTATAGCCAGCCCTGCAGGGGGCTTTTTTTTTTTCCTTTTTCTAGTATCACAATAAGCATTACCTGACAAGAAAACAACCTTTTCTGCTTCCCTGGGCTCTGTCTTATTGGAGAAACAGCCTAAAAATTGTTCTTAATCTCTAAGAAGTTTCCAGGTGTTTAATGACTTGCCGGGGTAATAAACCACTGAATTCTGGGAAATCATTATGTGAGATGTTACCTACCACTTTCCTCTGACTTTGAGAATCAAACCAAGCAATATGGTCTGGGCAGAATCAGGAAAAGCATCAGTTTTGAAATCTGACAAACCTGAGTTTGAACCACAATTCTAATGCTGATATAGAATCTTAGGACAAATTGTTTATCCCTTTGGCACTGAGGTACTTATCTACAAAATGGGTATTATATATAACTTGTAAGGTAAGAACTATGTATGCAAGATAAGAATGTATTAGTTATCGATTGCTGCATAACAAATTACCCCTCCCCAACATTTATTAGCTTAAAACAACATTTACAATCTCACAGTCTCTGTGTGTGAGGAATCTGGGCATGGCTTAGCTGTCAGCCAGGGTTCTGGTCTCATTTCAAGGCTGAATTGGGGAAGGACCTGCTTCTAAGCTCTCTCATTGGCTGTTGGCCTTGCCATGTGGGCCTGTGGAGATAGGGCAGCTCACAACAGGGCAGCTTGTGTCATCAGAGGAAGAAGGCAAGAAGAGTCAGAGAAAGAGAGAGACTGCAAGACAGAAGTCATAGTCTTTTATAACCTAATCTTGGACATGACATCCCATCACTTTTGCTGTATTCTACTCATTAGAAGCTAGTCACTAAGTCTAGCCCACATTCACACGGGCATGTCAGGAAGTGACCATTAGAAGCTGTCTGCCGCAATATTCAAAGATTCTCAGTAAATGGCAGCTGCTATTATGACCAACTATGAGAGTACTTTGCAAAGCAATGTTCACCACAGAAATAGAAGAAATCCACTGGATTATGTATTATGATCAAGAAATTTAGCAATCAGGGGTGTGAGGGCATGAGTGGGGAGGTGGGGGGCAATGGGGGGGAATAAGGACTCACATGTAATACCTTAATCAGTAAAGAAAAAAAAGAAATTTAGCAAATATATGACACTATCAGTCTATTATAGATGCTGATTCTATCCAAAGACTATATTTAGAGATGCACTTAATTTATATTGAATACAGATTTGATTACTTGTTACCAAATGACAATGTTTGGACACGAGAGTTAAAAGGCACACATTTCCCTTACATCATGTTTTTGCATATACCTAGTTATTTTCGGATGTCCATGTTTTTATGAGGATGCAAATAAAAATATGCATCTTGATTTTCTCATTTAGCAATATTATAAAGGCATTTTATCCTGCTGTATATGCTTTGTAATTAGCACTTTAACACCTACGTAACATTTCCGTTCAGTAGAAAAATGTAAGAATCATGGTTTACTTAACCATTCCCTTTATCTGTGACACATAAGTTGCTTTAATGTTTTCCCATGAAAACAATGCTGTGATTGAGTGTCTTTTGTGTGGTAAGTTTCTTCCCCCATAACTTGAATTATGTCTTTAGGATAAAATCCCAGGGAAAGCAATTAGAATGCACACATTTTAATGGCTCTGTCAAGTTTTAACCCAAATGAGAAAATGGCTTTGGTTTTTATATAAGCAAACAATGTTCCACCAGCCCCAGATTGAGTTCCTCAAAGGCAGACACCCTCACTTAGTTTTTAATTTTTTTTAAAACATGGCCTCTTGCCTCTAAACAACATTTAATGAATATTGTGGGCTAAATGAATGAACAAAAATATTTAAAAATTTGAGACTTTAGGAAAAATATTTAGGCTAAATCTATTGAAACTTTTTTAAAAAATGTTGAATTTCCATTTAGAAATCACTAAGAGATGTGAAGGACATACCCATGCCAAGCACTGGGCTCTTTTGCCCTTTTCTTATCTGGTTTAATACTCAGAGCACCCCCTACAGTTCATTTTCCACACAGCAACGCAATAAAATGCCCAAAGCATAAATCAGAGTGTCAAACCCCGCTTTTATAAAGGATCCCAGGAAACATCTGTTGGCCCCCATCATTTGGGGGGGGGGGGGGACCCAACACAGAAGGTCTTCTTTTCTGGAGAGAATACTAGAATATTTCCTTGGAAATATCTACTTACTTGAACATAAAATGTTCACCCTGTACTAGGAATCATGGGAATTTTTTAAAAAACGTAGTTCAGCCCAGGGAATGAGTCATTTAACCAAACTGTAAGCAGAGTAATAAAACATTTAGGTAAGCAGGTCACAAATGACCCTCAAAAATAATTTTATTGGTCAAAATTTATTCCAGCTAAAGTGCCCTGACACTCTGCAGCACATAACTCTTGGAACTCCACAGTAAACTCTCCACCCCTTCACACACAGCCCTTTTTTAAAAAAGAAAATTTAATTTACTTATTTTAGGGACAATCATCCTCATATTTTAGACCCAGGAGACCAAGTTGCTTGTACAGATCAGAGTGCGTGACACAACCAGAATTTATTTGCACTCAACATCCAAACCCAGCTCAGGTTTCGCCACTAAACTTGAACCACAGCGCCCCCTGGTGGAAATGTGGTGGCTTGGCTTTTCCAGTCCCTCTGCCCTAGGGAGACATGGCACCTAACCTGTGTTTCCGTTTTTTCTTCCTCTCAGGTGAAGGAGGCCATGCAGCGGATCCATGACCGAGGGAACATTGGCAAGTTAATTCTGGATGTAGAGAAGACCCCGACTCCACTGGTGAGTCAAAAGCAGAGGGATCCGTTCAGTTCAACACAAGAGGTCTGATCAGGTGCAGGCACAGGTGGGGCAGGGGGAAATATACCAGGTCCTGGGCTGGCGGAGGTGACCAGCGATAATCAAAGGATGGCGCAAATAAGGGATGCCACAAACAGATAAATGCTGAGAAGGAACGGAAAAGTCTTCAGTGAGAGCATTCCAAGAGCAATCTGAGGGCAGTCAGGAAAGGATAGAAACAATGACCTGTGTCTATGACAAATGCCATCTATTGGCTGTCACGAACAGGAGGAATTCCTGGCAAAAAAAAAAAAATCTAATAAATTCACATGCACATACTTGACAGATTGATGCCAACTGCCTCTGAGATGGCTTCTGATGATTGCATTGCTTTTGTTTTCTCTGATCAAGATAAAACCCTTATATCCAGGGATCTCACCGGGAATGAAGCATGTCACTCACATCCCATAGGCTCTTGCAATGGCCACTTGAGGTGGGGGGAGGGGCTAGGTACTAGTGTGGCAGTCAACACGGCAGCTTTCACCAGACGGCATGATTCAAAGTTCAGCTCTGAGCTCCTGTGTGTGACCTGGGCAATTACTTTGCCACAATTACTTGCTGCAATTTACAGTCCCCGTCTGTAAATTGGAAATTGATAAATTCTCAATTAGAATGATATGCTAAAACATTGTCTCACACACACTAAATTCTAGGAAAGGTGTGACAAAGAAAATACTTAGGAAGGGTTTTTGTTTTCTCACATGTTTAATCTTGGAGCTGCTTCAGTCATTTATGAAAGAGCAAGACCTAAAATGTCTTGCATGTTTTAGTGTAAGGCATGTATTTTTTAAAAGTGTTTACTGGGCTTTCATAACCATAATGTAGTTTAGGTATGATGGCCATTTTTCTCAATGAAGGACTGTTAAATGAGAGGGCATTTTACAATGTCTAAGTCGCTGATAACAATATGAATATAGTTCCAGGTCTGTGCCAACAAGTGTTTTAAGCAGATGAGGGACCAGGGTAAGGAGGAGAAGATGGCTGGTATCTGGTCTTCTGTGCACCTGTGCTGTGTTCTTTAAACATGTGACCAAGTCTGTTCCAGCCCCATCAGTATAAGGCAGACAGGTAGAGAGGTATCCTGGTCTGCTTGGTGCTTTCAAGTCAAATCGCTGGCACTGGCTTCCCACTCGTCTCCTTACCCATGAGGTCCTGCTGGGCTCTAGGGCTCGGGGGAAGGCCTATTTGACGACAAAGGTGTGTGTGTGGTGGGGGCAGGGGCGTCTTATCAGAGCAGAGTCTGAAAGGCAGACCTTTTAATGTGAGAACTGAAAACCTGCCTTGGCTCATATATCATTGCCCTTGTCCCTGAATCTCAGGAGGACTTTTACCCTGGGACTTAAGGAAACAGAGATGATGGAGAATGGGTCAACTCAGACCTGTATTTGGAGTATCTCTAGAGTAGGTGGAGGCTACAGCCCATCTGGATGGAAGAGTAGGCTCAAAGGAATCATCTCCCAAATTCCAAATATATGCACTCAAATCCTTAGCTCGGAGACTGCTTCTTGGGGTGCCCAACATAAGGTAGCTAATACCACACTGCCTTCCTAGGGAAGCATGCAGTGCAGGGTTTCCTAGCTCTTGTCCCTTAAAGAAGTCCTTCCAAGTGGCTTCATCAGATGCTCAGAAAAGGTGGGGGTTAGGTTGCAGAGCCCTCTCACAAGTCTACTGTTGAATTACAGATGGCCAATGACAGCACGGAGACCAGCGAGGCTGGAGAAGAGGAGGAGGACCATGAGGGGGACAGCGAGAACAAGGAGCGGATGCCCTTTATCCAGTAATCCAGGACCTGGACAGAAGAACGAAGGATGGTTTGAAAGAAGAGGAGCAATTGAAGAAAGCTCTTCTGTGCCCCAGTGAACAAATGCTGTAGTCCAGTGCGTGTCGTGTTTGTCTGCAGTCAGCTGAGCTAAAAAGCTTTGATCACTGTTGTTTTTTGAAATTAAGTGCCAACCCCATTCCATGCAGTGTTATGTCCCTTCCCCTCTGTGTATTACACTCTCCTATCTCCTGTTTCAAAACCATCCATCTTTGACTCCTTCTCGATGGTTCTAGAACAGTCTGATAACACAAGCCCACAGGCCCCATGCCTAGGAGACTAGATATGGGCAAAGACAAGTTTGGATTGAAAGGTGTCATCACAGAGCACTATCCAGATCCTAGAATTCTTCAGGCCAATAACACTTTTCACTGCCAACCACCCATGCCTCTGATGAGAGCACTTGCCGATTTGGCTGGCAGAATGAGAATAGGCCAGATGATTTCATGAGCCCATAGATTTATGATCTCTTCGAATAGTACTTTCCCTCTCCCCCAACTTCCTTCAACTGCTTTATGGTCAGAAGGTTGAACTGCTGTCCTCTCGCCCTCTGATGCTCAATCCCTTCACTGGTTCTTATCCATAAACACAGGGAAACAGATGTGAAGTTTTCAAAAAAGATGGGTCAACAGCATGTGTCTGAAGACCAGCCACAGAGATTTCTCTCTGAGACCACATCGCATGAGCAAAATCCTCTCCTCTCCACACCACATACTGTATTTTAGTTTTACGAAAACTCACCACATGTGGGTCTATTTTGGAAATCATTACTGAGAATCACCTGTGTTTGCACAATTTTGCTACATTCATTTCCTAGAAGTGAACAGCCACGTTTACCGTGGATCCCCCAAGGAAGACCTCCGTGGTAGACCATATTTGGAAAAAAAATCAATGAGCATCCCTTTACTTGCCAAAGCATGTTCCAACATGTAACAAATTCTAGTGGTATAAGAATTCAGTATCAGATGCCAAATACGTGGTTCCTCTCCTCTGAAATATAAAATTATGATGCAGATTCTTTGCAGGGGCCCTGCATTGGGCAAATTGGGGACCAAAGTCTTTGATTACACACCTTTTGTTCAATTTTCTAGCTCCTAAACTTCTAAGAAACCCTGCCCTTGGCCCCACCCCACTTGGCATGGCTGAGGTGAACAGTTCCCCTGCAGGAAGAGAAAGAGGCTCAATGTCTCCACAAGGGGGCTCCTCATTCCCTCCTCCGAAAAGGGTGACTCCATTCCTCCTAAACCAAACTGGGAACACAAGAAGCCCACAGGGTTAGCACGCCAGCTCACTTTACATTCTGGAAGATATTGGGGGTGGGGGGTCTACATTGCCCGATCTCTCCACCAACGAGCCCTAAGGGTAGACCAACTCTTCCTCAACGTGATGAAAAATGCATCTCAGCAATTACCTATTTCATTTTCAGTCCTTTTGTAACAAATATTTATCTGAAGGGAGAGTCTCTCGTTGTGAATGTCCGTGTGAAATATGAAGAAAGGGTGCTGCCATCTCATGTGAAGAGATGAGAGTATCACAAAGAGGACACAACATCCTCTTCTCCCTGTACCCCAGGACTCCCCAGCGTCCCAGTCAGTTCTGTGCCATTTCGAGAGATGATGTTGAGGTGTTACCCCAACACCTCTGCCAAACGTTGCATTTTTGGTCATTCCTTCTCCCACAACCAAGTTGACAATGAGGTCTTAAGAAGACCATTTCTCCCATTTTGTCCAGCTACCCAAGTGACATTCTGGTGAGCTGGGCAGAAATGGCATTTTCTAGGGCTGGGGGAGCAAAGAGCCACTGGCCGTATGAGGGCTCTCCCCGGCCAGGTGAGTGGGACCCCACATTCTTGTTACATCCAGAGGAGAAGCCAAAAAAGTAATTCCTCCCCAAATCTATTTTCTCAACTAGCAAGATTAATAGAATAATCACAAAAAAATGCCAGTTGGTTAAGAAAAAAACCCCTTCTGTCTCCTCAGAATACAGAATGAGAAAGCTTGACCAATTTCATTTTCAGTCCTTTTGTAACAAATATTTATCTGAAGGGAGAGTCTCTCGTTGTGAATGTCAACCAATATGATCAATTGGTTGACCAATATGATCAATTAAGTGCCACGAAAAACAGGAAAACAAGAGAATCAAAACGATCTGTGTATTGCACTCTCGTCCCAAGCACCTTCTTTCCCCTCGTGTGATGGTTTTCTGAAGGAGGTTTAAGAAGGTAACAGTTTGCCTTAAAGGAACTGTGAAGGCTTCTCTGTAATCTAAGCATGATTGGAGAGAATTGCAGCATTGTCTAATGTATTTGTGGCTTTAGAGCTTTTGTTATATTGTGCCTACAAAGCAAATTATGTTTACACAAAAATATAAATAAAGTATTCAGCATAGCATAACCCTGCCTGGCATCAATTGCTCCACACCAGTAGTTGTTGGAAAACCACATATTGAAATATAAGGAACAGGTAGCTAAAAGAGGATGAGGAACTAGAGACAACATAGAAAATGTAGGGTAGAGATGAGACAAGCCTTTAAAAAGACATTCAAGTTTCCTCAAGTGAGAAAATAAAACAACTGAATAAAAGAACTACTAAAGACTTCATATAATAACTAGAGGCTCGGTGCACAAAATTCGGGCACTCGGCGGGGGAAGGGGGAGGGGAGGGTCCCTCAGCCCGGCTTGCGCCCTCTCGCAATCCAGAAACCCTTGGGGGATGTCCGACTGATGGTGGGGAGTGGGCCTAAGTCAGCAGTTAGACATCCTTAGTGATGCTGTAGAGGTGGGAGAGGATCCCGCCACCACCGCTGCACTCACCAGTCATGAGCCTGGCTTCTGGCTGAGCGGTGCTTCCCCTGTGGGAGAGCACTGACCACCAGAGGGCAGCTCCTGCATTGAGCACCTGCCCCCTGGTGGTCAGTACGCATCATAGTGACCTGTCATTCCACTGTTCGGTCTCTTTGCATATTAGCCTTTTATTATATAGGATTATTATACAGGATAATAATAATTAGAGTGGCATTTATAAGGCACCTACTATATGCTGTTAAAAGAGCTATATACAGCCCAGCTGTCGTGGCTCAGTGGTTAAGCATCAACCTATAAACCAGGAGGTCACGGTTCGATTCCTGGTCAGGGCACATGCCCAGGTTGTGGGCTCCATCCCCAGTGGGAGGCGTGCAGGAGGCAGCTGATCAATGATTCTCTCCCATCCTTATGCTTCTCTCTCTCTCTCTCTCTCTCTCTCTCTCTCTCTCTCTCGCTCTCTCTCTCCCTTTCCCTTCCTCTCTGAAATCAATAAAAATATTTGGTGAGGGAGGGGAGAGTTTATATACATATGCATTAACTTGCTTATCTTCCCCACAGCCCTGAGAAGTAGGCTTTATCATTATGCCCATTTTATAGGTGATAAGCCTGAAGCATAAGAGAGGTTTTGTCCTTGCCTAAGATCAGACAGCAAGTAAGTGCTGGAGCCAGGATTTTTTTTAACCACGCTAGAATCCATGCTGTTAACTGCCCTACCATGCTCTCTTGTCTTAAATAAGGCTAAAATGTGATGCCTTTCAAATTACCACCGTTTGGTCACTAGAAATACTTACTTCAGGGATTCTGTTTCCTCTGATTTCAAGGATATGTCTGTCAATTCGTTTTGCATTGTAGCAAATAATATGCCTATCAAGAAGCACTTTTCCCCTGCCCCTCCCTCCAAGTGTTTGAGTGAAGTGCTGATTTTGAAACTCACACATCTCCACCATTTTTACTTTCTTGATCTAATATCCTCAAGGCCATCAACGAGATACACAAAAGTAAATCTCCAAAGGCTAAGACTTCACAAAAGAGGAATTTGTGATTAGGGAGGCTTTACCTTGTTTACCATATTTCTCAGCAGGAAGCCAAAAGAAAATAGAGCTAGTCCCATGTCAACAAAATGCCACATGCATCGAGCTCAGTTTACAAAGCAGAAAAGTTAGTCGTATTGTCAGTGAAATGCTTACAAGTCCCTGCACACAGGATTTTCTCTGACATCCTCACTTAATGCTCATGTGCTCCATGTAAACCTCATGGCCTCACATTAAACACAGGCCAGCAGCAAACCCTGGAGCCTAAACTAAAGCCCACATATTCACTTATAACCTGAGAACAGGGAAGAGGTCCAGCAGTTGGAAATACATTCTTTTCAGCAGTGTGGATCAAGTCACGGTAGTAATGGAGGTAAACTTTTCAAAAGTCGTTTAGGGCATGGCAAAACATTTGTGCAATAGCAAAGAGGTGAGAACTTTTGAAGGGCATATTGGAAGGATGGAGAGTAGAAAAGTGTAGCTGAAATACACGTGTGCGGGGTTTAAGCGGAGGACACATGCATGATGGGAAGTGAGTCCCAGGTTTGGAGATCTTTGAGTGTCAACCTGATAATCTTGGGTTGGATGGAAAGGAAGAAGGATGTACAATGGTGTGATGGGAAGCTTGGGGTGTGGAGGCAATTACTAGGAGTAAATGCAGGGTTTCGTGGAAAGAGGGCCATGAGAGGGGCCTACAGGTGGTCTGGCGTTAGATTTCAAGCAAGGAAATTTAATTTTAAAAATACTTTATATAGCCTAATATATACAGCATGTTAGTATTTCAACATAGAGGTTATTAATGAGATATTTTATATTCTATTTTTCATACTAAGACTTCCAAATCTGACGTGCATTTTACACTCACAGCACATCTCAATTTGAACTGGACACTTCAAATGCTCAGCAGCACTGTGACTGGTGGCTTCCATTCTGCACCAATAGACTAGAAGAAAGGCAGAAACAGACACCAAGATATGCAACACTGACTCCAGCGAGGCAATGTTAAAGGGCAGAAGGGAGCCCAAAGTAGAAAGGGGTCAGTTCCATGATGGAAGGGAATGGCGAAGACAGCGTATATGCAAGAAAGTGATACTTGAATAAAGTATTTTAAGATGAGTGGGTGCTGGTCAAGAGAATAATGTACTTAAAGCACACAGCATTATGCCTCGTACGTGGTAACCATCGATAAACATTAGCTTCCTTTCCCTACCCCCCACTTGCCAGTGATGAAAGAATGAGATGATTGACAAATACTCAGTAGCTTTCCTCCTTTTTATAACAATGGAGAAAAGATAGATCACTATATTTCGCATCTAGATTTGCTTGTGGGAGAAAAAATAAATTGTTAAGAACTGAATGTCCACCCACCCAATTCATATGTTAAAATCTTCACACCCACCGTGTGATGGTATTAGGAGGTGGATATTAGGAGGTAATCAGGATAAGATGAGGCCCTGAGGGTAGAGCCCTCCTGAGTGGGATTAATGCCCCTGTAAGAGTCATGAGAGAGTTTGCTTCCTGTCTTTCTCCCTGTGTGAGGACACAGTGAGAGGTGGGCCCAGCAGAAGGCAGGCCCTTATGAGAATTTGACCATGCTGGCACTCTGGTCTTGGGCTTCTAGCCCCTAGAGTCAACTGTAAGAAATAAATTTCTGTTGTTGGTAAGCCACTGAGTTGATGATACTTTGTTAGAGCAGCCTGGACTGTCTGAGGCATAAGTGTTTTTGCATTCTCTGCCGTGAGCAGAATTAGCAGCGCTCCAATTAGCAGCCAAGCAAAGATGCTGGGAAATATGCCCCATGAGTTATTCAGATTGGCACCCAAACACCCAAACAAAGGAGTGACTCAGACAGGAGCAACTGAAACCTCAACATCACACAGGCATATGCACTCACACATGTGCAGTGCACCCGCCTTGGAATCTTGCAAATCAGGGACCAAATTTGGGCAAATTGCTTGGCATTTGAGTTTTCCTTTGCTAAAATGGGGATGATCATACTGTTATTTCCTAGAATTGTTATGGAGATCAAATGTAACAATGTATATGTAACCGAATTGAAACCATGACCCACAATTTCCAGGCTGGAAGCCAGACGGTGAATGCTTTCAAAACAAATTTTTTTCATTCATTCAACAAACAGTGATCCAATATCTAGCATGTTTCCTACACAGTGTTGTTAGTGTCTTAGTAGGAAAAATAAGAAATACATAGCCTCTGCCATCTAGGATCTTATAGTTTAATGTTGTGATAACAGTAAGTTTTATCTCCTGTGCAAATGGCAATCTATTTGTAGAGCCTGCTTGGAACTGAGAGCTTATTTGGGTGAAATGTAGAGTGGCTTAATTGATGAAAACGATGAGCAGGTCAGAGGAGTTGTCTGGGAGAAGTACCTATATTTAGGGACAGCAGTGGGGAAGTACAAGGTAGGTCGATGGAATGGTCCATTTAGCTATTGCATGTATCAAGGGAAGAAACAAAATTTAGGAAGACTGGCATCCAAAAATGTCCCTTTAAGGCTTCTGGATTTTGTACTGAAAGCCAAGGGATTAATTAAGGGACTACTAGAGAATGACCATGAGAAGTCTTCCCAAAATGAACTTTACCATTTTACTTGGTCCATTTTGGGCAGGTGGAACATATAGATGGACCATTGGAATAATAGTTTTGGGGCTAGTCCCCCAAGGTCCAACCATAGTCTATTTGGTCATGAGGTAAGGTGACCACTACATTGGCATGAGCGGGAGGGAAGGCTCGCCTCTCCCTTTCAGGAATGGGAAACCAAGAGGGGTTGGTGTGGCAGGCTTTTCTGAGGAGCTGGGAAGCTTGTCCATGGAGGCCCCCAGAAAATTAATCACCATCTATCAGAGCTGGGAGCCAAACCTGACAGTGTTACCACACCAGGCCTCACTGCCTGATGTGCCTAGAAGTCACTACTATGGCACCAGCTTTTGGTGAGGGTATGTGTAACATTTCTGGCAAACGGCAAATCTTCAGTAAATGTTAGTGAACCAAAACAATATCTTGAAAATCAGACATCAGACCCACTTACAGTTAAGGACACTAAATCTCAGAGAAGTTAGGTGGCCTGCCCGTGTTTACCCAGCTAGAAAGTAGAGGAATCCTGTCTAGAACCCAGGACTCCCCAATGCAGAAAGGTTTCTTTCCAGCAGCTGGGAAAGATGGGGCGCCCTGGTTCCAAATTAACATCCTCCTGGCAAGGTGGTCACTCCCACTACCTTCCCACACTTCCTACCTCCTTCTCCCCAACCCACAGAGAAGAGAGAACTTCCTCTCCACCAGCTCTGGTATAAATCAAGGTGCTCTCAGGAAGACTCTAATTAGCCCAGCTTAGGTCGCATGTCCATCCTAAATCAAACACTGAAGCAGAAAAATGGCTGTTCTGATTGGGTAGCCTGAGTCATGTGACCACCTCTGCACCTGGTCATGGTAGGAACTAGCTCCCTGATTGACAACCATAGAGAACCACATCAAGTGACAGAGGGATAGATCCCCAAATGAGGGGATACTGGACATTTAAAACTGTGTTCACTATAGTATACCAAGCACTCATAGTGCACCAGATACTGTTTTAAGCCCATGGCAGTCACCATGGATGCCCCCCAAACACACACACATTGTCTTGGTATACCAGAGTTCCCCTGCCCTGTGGACAGTTCCTGGCATGCTGTCAGCTTCCCACCTCAAGCACCTGCACTTGTCTTTCCTCTTCTGTGCCTTCAGGCTTACTCCAGGACCACAGGGCACAAATGCACAAAGGTAACCCAGAATGACCATGGTGGGGCATGGGGGATAACACCCCCTGGGGCAGCCTCAACCATGGAGGTTGGGAACCAATGGATAAATGCCCAGATTCCCTTTCCTCTGGTGTCATGATTTGAACCACGTTCCATGTAGTATCTCAAGGGTCCCCTGGTGGAGTCAAGCCAAATTTGCTCACGGCGGTAATTTACTCATTAGCATGTCCTTATTGGCTGTTTTTCCTTCCTTATCTCATTCTCCCCACTCCCCCTCTCCTGCTTCTTGACACCACCTTCCAAATAAACTACCTGAACCCAAGTCCTTATCTTGGGGGCTACTTTGGGAAAACTCAAATGAAAGATAGCATTTTTATGTGTATTAGCTTGCCGAATACTCATAACAACTTAAAAAGTATCCCCCATTTTACTGATGACAGAATGAAGCTCAGAAAAGTGAAAGAAAATGCTGAAAACTACACATAGCAACTGAGTTTCCAGAATTTGGGCCCAGAAATCAAGATAAGTTCTCTCTAATGCCCAAGTCACTGAAAACACACAATACCAATTAACAACTTGGAAAAGTTATTCAAAAGCTAAGCTAGTGTCAATTAAAATGACTTCTGGGGCCAGCCCTTCTCAGTTCTCCAAAGCCCACCCAGGGAGTGAGAAGGGATTATTACTGTTTTCCTGACTCCAAGGCTAGCAGGAGGGACCCAGCAGCCCTGAGGAGTTAAAGGGCTGTGCTGTGAAACAGGGAATCAGATCAATACACACAATCACAATGCATTTGATCTTTTCATCCTTTGCAAAAATATGCATAAATACCTATTTACAGGGTCCAGGCTAATGCTCAGGTTGACTGCTGATATTAAGAGCTGCTCTGACTACTGTTTTTGTTTAGGGGCAGAAGTCTGGATATCACAATGATCCTTTGAGATTAATCAACGAGCAAGGAAGGAAGTCAGTGCACTATCAAATTGGCACTGACAGTATTTAATTATTAACTAGATGAATTAAGAGTATATCAAAACTCCCCTTCTCATTCAGGGTCAATTGATCTATCTATCTACCTATCTATCTTTCTATCTATCTCTGCTAAAGTAAATATTATCAAGGAGATTAAATTAAATTCTACAAATATTTCCTAAGCTTTGGCTATGTGCATGACCTGTTTTACCTGTTGTAAAGGATTTAGAGATAAATATAGCCTGGTCACTGCTGGTGAAGAGCCTCTTGTCTAGAACAATTATTTTCAACCTTTTCATCTCATAGCACACATACATTAACTACTAAAATTCCTCAGCACTCCAAAAACATTATATTTTTTTGCTGATCAAACAAAAAAACAAAGGTATAATTTTGATTCATTCACACCAGACGGCTATTGTTGTGTTGGCTGTTGTCATTTTTTTATTTGACAAGCTAAGGGAAAAGAGGTCATTCAGGTATGGCATGTTTTAAAATTTCTTGCCGTATGCCAATGTGCCTCATGCAGCACACGGATTGAAAATTGCTGATCTAGAAGACAGAGTGAGACAGGAACATGAATTACCAGAAGCAAAGCCAGCAGCCTAAAAGGGAGAGGTGCATGGGTCTCTAGGGTACAAAATTGGGAGAGGTGTTATTTGGACAGAGGGTAAGACAGTCTCTATGGAAGGGAAGTGGAGTGGACACTCGAGGGTTTGCCTGCCAAGAATTGACTTTACCCTCCTTACAGCTCAGTGGTCAAAAGCAGAACTTGGAAGACAGAGGGGCCTGAGTTTGATTCCTGACTCTTGTAGGTCCTGCATGACCTTGATCAATCTACTTAATCTTTTTGGGCTTTTTTGCCTTCTCTGTAAAGAGGGACAATAACATTAAAACTTTATCAGGTTGTGGTATATATTTAATGAATCAATAGATGTCAGGTGTTTGAGTCAATGTCTGACACAGAATAAGCACTTGTAATTATGAGGCGTTTTGTCACCTGAGTCTCATTTCCCTTTGGGGAATGTCCCCATCCATTGTATGATGGGTTGGGGATCCTGTGAATAAAAGTGCTCTGTCCTCCTCCAGTCAAATGGGATTCATAACTCAGGGAAGGCAAAATGGATGTTCTCCTAGTAATGTGAAGCTTAAGAAGGGGGGTGCAAACATGGGAAAATGAATGGAGCCCATTCATCCTGATGGCGTTGCCCTGAAAAGACTCCCTGCTACCCAGATTCCCAAAGCTGCCCATGTTTCCACTTTTCCCCCAAGCCTAGATCTTCAGGCTTATCACAGATTATGTGAGCAATCCATATATACGGTTTAAGTTAGCCAAACCTGGCTTCTATTGTACACAACTAAGAATCCTACCTGATATAAAGAGGGACTCTGAACTGGGCTTTGAATTGCTTGGTAGTATTGTTACTAGAATAGTTCATCTCCCTGGTTGCATCCATGCATACACGGCACCTTTATTTCCCAAAGGAAGGTCAGGACATGTATCCTGGCAAAGGATTATTACTGTGCATCAGGGTTAAGAGGCAGTGTAACAGACAGAGTGTACATGCCAAAATATAGGCATTGCGGAAACATTCCACGTTTTTAATTAGGACACAATGGTCAAATATTTGTAATATAAAAAATATAGAGCCAACATACCCACAATCTAAGAGCAGTATTTTGCAAATTTTAGAGGACCTCATGTTTATTATCTTGTTAATAAAAAAAAAAAAATCAGCAATATTTAGAAAAATTTTGAAAGGCCTACCAACATCAAATTAAAACTGCCTCCTGGACACCATGAACCGGATTTAAAGAGAACTGGATAGGAAAGAGCTTCTCACTGTGTGATCCATGCTCTCTAATGTGTGTGCCCCGGTGATTTTGACTATCAGACGTTAGGGAAACCTGCTCTCAAGCAAGCAAGGCTTGTAGAAGCTGTGATCTGTTGAACATCTGGAAGCCAGGGGAGGTGGGAGGCAGGGGAGCTGACTTTCCTGTGAGCACTTGGCTGAGAAGGCACACCAATGCACATAACTTAACACCCAGGTTTCCTCTGCCAGAAATCCACTTCGTCTCAACAGTTTTGAAACAGATCTTGGTTCTGGGTGGTGACAATAGTTTCTACAGCCAGCCGCTTCTATTTAAATGCTGGCTGAAGCCAAGTTCAACAATGAATCATCCACAGAAGTTTGTTTTCCTCCACCCCAGGAAACTCGGGTGGAAAGACAAATCACCCGTCAGCCACTTCTACAACCCGTTTCTGGCTGCCAAGCACCTGCAGTCCCAAAATGGAGACAGAACACCTCCCCGCGCCCCCCCCCCCCCTAAATGGTCCCAGTACTTTGAAAGGGCTAAATTTTAGTGGTTCCAGAGATTGCTGGAAACCCCAGCCTTTCCATCGAATGTTTAACTGTGTCTGTGGGGAGCTTAGGGATTCCCAAGACTATTTACTTATCACTTATCACAAGGCAGGACCCTGTTAAGCACTTTGCATGGGTTATTTGATTTAATCTTCTCACTGTATGCTCTCATTTTACAGATGAAGAAGCTGAGGCTAGGAGAAGTTAAGTAACTCACCCTAGTTTCAAGGCCAGCTATGTGGTGCTAGGATGGAGGCCCATTCCATCTGCTTTCAGAGTCCATATGCTCCAACACCATCAGCCGCTAGGCTGTGCTGCCCCAGGGAAAACAAAAGAGGCAGCTGGCTGGTGGGTTGCCAGAACAAATACAGGATGCCCAGTTAAATCTGAATTTCTGACAAGCAGTAAATTTTCAATAAAACATGTCCCAAGATATTTCATGAGACATTCTTATACTAAAATATTATTTTTTGTTTGTCTGATATCCAATGTAACTGGGCACTCATCCTGCATTTTGATTTGCTAATCTGGAAACCCATTTCTTGGTAGGGCCCATACCTACAGCCCCTGGCTCAGAAGAAGGTGGCTTAACTATTAGGGCCTGGGCTCAACTACACCAGTGGGGTCTGGATCTTCTTGAATCTTCCATAAAAGTCGATATGCCCAGAACTCTTCTAATCATTTCAGAATTTGGGTAGGGGAGGAGTTGTTATGAGGGTGTGGTGATATATGAGTGCTAAAAAGATGCCAAAGAATCCCACAGGTAATTATTATCAAGAACTAAGATGTGTCTGTGGGCTGAACCTGCAGTACTGGATCTGGTGAGGGAGACAGAGAAGGCTGCGCCTCAAGTTTCAAAGCCCAGACAAACCCGGACCTAGATTTGTCATCTGTGTGACTAATGACAAGGCTTTCCTCTCTGAGCCTCAACTCCCTTCTATGCAGAATGAGAGCTCTGGTCTAGGTTGGGGTTCTCAAAGTATGGTCCCCAGGCTGCCTGTACCAGAATAACCCAGATAATTTTGCAAACAGGTACATTCTTGATCCCCATCACGGACCAACTGAACCAGAAATCTTAGGGAAAGAGTCAGAATCGCCAATGGATTCTGATGCATCCTGAAATATAAGACCAACTGGACTAATTGATGAACCTTGAAAACCTACGCTAATTATAAAGAAGCCAAACACAAGAGGCCACATATTGTACAACTTCATTCATATGAAATGTCCAGAATAAACAAACCTAAAGAAACAAAAAGTAGATCAGGGTATGGGGCGGCGGGAGGGAATGAGGAGTGATTGCTTAATGGGTGTAGGGTTTCCTTTTGGGGGGCAATGAAAATATTCTGGAATTTGATAGTGATGGTTGCACAGCCTTATAGGTATGCTAAAAACTGATGAATTTTATACTTTAAAATGGTGAATTTTATGACCCTGGCCAGGTAGCTCAGTTAATTAGAGCATCGTCCCCATACACCAAGGTTGCAGATTCAATCCCTGGTCAGAGCACATATAAGAATCTACCAATAAATGCATAAATAAGTGCAACAAAAATCTCTCTCTCTCTCCCTCCCTCCCTCCCTCCTCCATAAATATAATTTTTTAAATGGTGAATTTTATGATATGTGAATTATATCTCAACTTAAAAACATACTAAGGAAAAAAATGGTGATAAAAAAAACCTACAGTGGGACTACATGACCCTAGACCAGGGTTCCTCAGAGTGTGCCCTCACAATTCTCTGATAAAGACCTCTATGAGAACTCAGTGTTAGAAACCCTTCCAGAAAGTTTTGAGTAGCTACTAGTGTGGAGGGCTCTGTCACTAAAAGAAAATCTTTAGCCCAGCTATTTCTACATTTGCCTTCATCCTAAGGAACACATTACTAAATAGTCATGAAGTGGCCATACGTAGGTAGGTGGATCTATACAGTATATGTGAGACTTCATATCCTCAGCCCACTGACAATCTATATGGTTGGTGTACAAATTTGAGGGCCCCTGGCATTATTGTGCATGTAAAATAAACCAAAACACAACCTGTGTGTATGTGTGTATCTATGCGAGAGTATGTGTGTGTGAAACTGGAGGTGGCTGGCGTCACTACACCTCTGAGAGGGCCCATCAGAGTCCCGAAAGGCTCCCGAGGAAGCCTAAGGAACTGGTTCTCACACTTCAGTGTCGGTGAAAATAGAGAGCTTGTTAAAAGCCAGTGCAACTACAGACTAAAGCCCTGGCAGGGGCTCCTGTTGAGATAGTCTGGTGGCCCCTAGGAACCTGCATTTTTACGTACACCAGCTCCGGGTGATTCCGCTGCCTTATGATGGACCCTTCTGCAATGCAAATGAGCTCTGAGGCTGATCATCTAGCATCACTGCACAATCAGGAGGCCTGTTACACTCCTGGCTCTGCGGGTCAGGCGTGCAGAACTTGTCAGGTGTTGGGGACGGGGGGGGGGGGGGGGGAGAGGAGGGCAAAGGGTAGGAAAAGAGGAAAAAGGGCTTGCCACTTCTGTTTTACACTATTCATATATTTAAAGAATTTCAGAAATGCTAAATTTCCAAAAATACACAGATCTAGAATTGCATGAATTTTTCCCATTGTCATAGAAATTCCATGTGAAGGTCTTTGTGAAGGAGGCCTCCTTGTTCCCTCTCTCCTCCCCATGCCAAGCCTTAGTCTAAGTCATTCAAGGCCCCGCTAGGGAGGCTCCAGTCAGGCGCCCCCACTCCCACCAGGGCAGCTGGGTATCTGAGCTTGATCCTCCTGCCACCTAGTGGTCAACCAAAAAACATGCTCCTTGATGAAAAATATTTGTTGGTTGATTTTGGAATAGTGTAAATAATAAAATAAGGCATTTTTTTTTTTTGTAAAAAACAAAACATGCTGCTAGTTTATCTTTCTATCCTCCACACCACTCTCATTCACTGATCCAGCAAACCTTGGTCAACCTCCCATGGTGTTACCAGGCACTTTGCTGGACTCTGGAGGAAAATAAGTCTGTTTTAGAGCTGGAAGGAACCCTACCAACTATTTATAAAGGTCATTTCCCATGGTAAAACTGAGGCCTGGGGCCATGAGGGACCTACACAAGGTCCCACATCAACTCCTCTGACAACTCACCTCAAACATTCTTTCCTTCACAAAGCAGGGGTGTATGTCTGAATTGCCTGTGGACTTTTTAAAAAAAAATTCACCCAGGGACCCATTTCTAGAATTTCATATGAGGAAAGCCTAAAATGGGATCCCTCATGGTAAATAAAATTTTTAAACTTCAAAGATATTTATTTCATACTAGTGCCCCGTTGCACAGATTTGTGCACATTGAAAGGACATTAATTAGAAGTTGGCTGGCGGGGCTGGACTGGGCAAGACAGGCCAGACACACCCTGGAGCCAACCTCCCACGGTCTCTCCCTCGCCGGCCCCACCCGGGGCTGTGCCGCAGCTCAAAGGGCGTCTGCGTCTGCAGAGTGAGTGGGGTCCCTCCAGCAGGTGGGGTTCCTCTGCCTGGCCTGCAGGGATTGGGCTGAAACCAGCTCTCCAACATCTCCCCAGGAGACCTGGATTGCAAGAGGATGGCTCTCAGGTGATGCACCTTGGAATCGGGCTCCCTCCTCTCTGGTTCTGGGTGTGTCACCTGAGAAGCACTGCTGCCAAGTCACCGCAACTTGGCAGCTCCTGCATTGAACGTCTGCCCCCTGTTGGTCGTTGTGCATCATAGCGACTGGTCGGACAGTTGGACGGTTGCTTAGCCTTTTATATATATAGATGTGTACACAAACACACACACACATACATCCAGTTGAAACATGATTTTATATCAAAAGGCTCTGACCCAGTTTTCTATGTGATAATGATCTCTAGTTATATGGCATTTTACAGTTTACAACTTTCCTTCACATCCATTACTGGGTTTGACCTTTACATAACGGTGTGCAAGCATAACTTACATCCTGCAAATGAGGAAATTGTACTTCTCAAAGGCTGATTCTTCAGGGTCACATAACTAATCAGCAATCAGGCCAGGTCTCAAATTCAGGTTCTGACAGATTCCAAATCCCACATTTTCTGCTATATTGGGCTGCCCCAAGACAGTTAGTTGGACAATACTGTGCATGAGGCCAAGACCCCATGTAATATATTTTACAGTGGAAACCCACAATGTGCAAAGCATTGGGAAGAACAGTTTTAGAGATAAACAAGACTTGGCCCCTGCCTTCAAGGTCCTTACAACGTCCCTCTTTCTCCCTCTCTGAAATCAATAAAAAATATCCTATCCTATCTAATAAAAGGGTAATATGCAAATTAACAGTCACTTCATCACAAAGCTGGCAGTGCCCATAGCCACAAGATGGCAGTGTCTAGTCCTCTCAGCCCCGCCAGAGTCCCCCAGTCCCGGGGGGGCAGCCGCTGAGAGAAGGCAGTGTGAGCGGCCTGGCAGAATGCTTGCTTCATCAGTATGCCTGGCTCAGGCTGGCCCCCCGGAGCCAGAAAGGACACAGACAGGGATGGGGGGCTGGCCCGCATCCTCCATTGCCAAGCGCAGGCCCAGAGAGGAAACGGCGGGCTTGCCTCCCGCGGAATTGGCGTGGGTCCCTCCCAGCTCCTGCAGAAGCAGCGCGGCTCCCAGCGGCATGCTGTGGTTCCTGCTGGCTCCCAAGGAAGGGGCGGGAGGCCTACTGAGCACGATATCGCACGATATCGCACGATATCGCACGATGGGCTACTAGTATAATAGAGGAATATGCAAATTAGCCGGGACACCATAATGTCACAATGAAACAGGAGAGACCTGAGGCTGCATGGTGCCTAGCTGGGGCGAGGGACCTCAGGCTGCACCCCCGGCCTGTAGGGCTTGATGAGGGACCTCAGGCCTCGCTCCCTGCCCAGGTGCTAGGAGACCTCATGCTGTGCCCCCCGCCCCAGCGCTGGACCAGGGGACCTCAGGCCACACCTCCCTGCCCCGGCGCCAGGCCAGGGAACCTGAGGCTGCACCCCCCACCTGGCGCCAGGCCAGGGGACCTGAGGCTGCGCCTCCACCCGGAGGGGCTTGACCAGGTCTGGGTCTCACCCAATGGAGGTGGGTCTAAGTCTCCTGTGTTTTCGAAGCGCGTGCGAGTGGTGGGTGAGGACTTGACTCTAGGTCCGGCGGCGAGCCCCAGACTCTGACAGGAGGGAGATTTTCATATACATTTTACTAATTTTCTTTTATCTCTGACACTTCTATTATAGAGAAAGGACAAATAGCAATATTAAAATATTTCCTCTAATTAATTAATTCCCTTTTAATGTGCACGAATTTCATGCACCAGGCCACTAGTATTTTATAAAAGAAAAAAAGGAGGTATCTCTCTCTCTCTCTCTCTCTCTCTCTCTCTCGGAGAGAGGGGGAAAGGGTAAATAGCATGTGAAGTGAATCCTTGGCTGCTAGTGACTATCTTCAGTAATCTCAGCAGGGGAAAATCGAACCTTGCTGATAGTTCTGGTGGCCTGCCCTGGAGAAAAGACTCTCTGGTCACTCATGTCTGGTTGACTTGTCTATCTCTGAAACACTGGGATGGGAGCTGTTCATCCCCACCCAAAACACAAAGAATGTGTTTCTCACAGCAGTTAACTGTTGTATCTGTGCACCTAGAATACTTCCTGGCACGTAGCAGGGCCCAACTGATATTTAGCAAATGGACAAATCTGATATAGGGATGCACACAGGGACCATATTTTTAATTGATTTTAGAAAGAGAGGAAGGGAGAGAGAGAAAGAGAAACATCGATTTGTTGTTCCACTTATTTATGCATTCATTGGTTGATCCTTGTATGTGCCTTTGGTGTACCGGGATGACACTCTAACCAACCAAGCTTCCTGGCCAGGGCATGGGACCATTTTCTAGTCAAAACTAATCAGTGGTCTTCTCATTCATGGCCCAGCAAACCAGTTCTGACATGTGTCATCTTCTCACCCCTCTCTATTGATTCTTCCTGACTTGACAAGCCTTGGGTGGGGGTGGGGGGATAGCATTAGTATTCCAAAAGCAGCAGTAAGGAGCATGAATCCTAAGTTATGAATATGAGCCACAATTGTATCACTATACCCAGGCCCTGTTTCCAGCAGAGTCTGATTAATATTTAATCAAGCCTTAACCATTATATAAAGTAAAGAATAAATCCAATTCCCCCATCATGGGACTTCTCATAGTAGAACATTACATTTGTTAAATACCCAGCATCTTGCTTTATTAAACAGGTATGCCCAACAAGTCCACTGAACATCCTGGGACAGATATACAAATAAAAGTCAGCAGAAAGACTGAAAATTTTCCTTCTCCCAGTGATTTCTATTGATCAGAAGTAACAAAACAAAACAAAAGAACAAAAGAGGCAGAGTGGGAGAGGAGAATAAAGTTCTTGGAGTCATGTATGCCAGATCTTGTATCCTCAGGCATAATTCATGAGATGTGCGGTCTAGGCAAGAGATACAGGCACTGTTAAATAACAAACTATCCAAAATACAGTGATTGTTGTTCCAAAAAGAAAGTACCCAATGCTCCATCCCCCCAAGAGTTTAAAAGAGAGTTCTGACACAGAGAAGTTCTTCCTGAAGGGCTGGAAATCTGAAATAGAAATAGGATTTTGGCATAGAAAGTTTGTGGCAGACCCCATTGGTTGTTTACCCAAAGGCCAGCCCCCCTGCCCTTTTCCTTGTTAAAAGAATCCTGTTTTGTTCAAGTATCTAGTGGAGCACCTATCATCTCAGGGAAAGTGGGCGTGGCCCCTGTGTAGGGCCTCTGGGTCCCCATTCTGACCAATGACACAGTAAGGGGAAGTCTGCCATACAACATCTGAGTGTATGTTTCCTTCCCTGAACAAAGGGAGGCATGTGAGGACCATAGTTCCATGTCTCACAGAGCCCACTGCTGTCAGCTTTCAAAGTGATGCTGTGAAGTTGTGATGCTTGGAGCTACTGCAACCATCTTACACCTGAAGAGAAGGCCTAGAGAATCTCAAAGAGCCTGGAACTCATACTCAAACGTTGAGCTGTGGAGCCCATGCTGGAATATGTCCCTCTAGATTTCTTATTACATAAGAAGAAGGCACCCCCGCCACCCGCCTCATTTGTTCAAGATGATGTTACTTGTAGCAGAACATGCCCCTAACTGATTCAGATTTGTAGCATTACTATCAGGATTTTAGAAAGGATTTTTACAGCTGTTGCTAGGTAACAAATCATCCCAAAACATAGGGGCCTTAAATAATAACCATTTCATTTACTCACAGTTCTGTGGGTCTACTGCTGTATAGCAAATTACCCCCAAAACCTAGCAACTCACAATAACACTGTACATGTATTATTTTACATAGATTTTATAATTCAGGAATTTGAGAGTGGTTGAGTTGGGTGGTTCTGGATCAGGGTGGACCTCTTCATAGGGCCAGCTGAATGTCTTCAGGATATGGCAGCTGGCTTCTCCCAGAGCAAGGAGTCCAAGGGAGAGAAATGAAACTTGCAATGTCATTTATGATCTGATCTGGGAAGTCACATACTACCACTTCCACCATATCCTATCAGTGGCACGGGCCAGTCCTGCCCACGGGAGGGGACTCCACAAGTGGTGAACACCAACAACTGATGCTCGGAATCATCTTGAAGACTGGCCACTGTCACTCACCTTCTAAATCTAATATCAGATAGGGTTCAATCAGAGAAGCAAAACCATTAGGAGATATACATGTGTGCATACACATACTAAAGGGTTTATTAAAGGATTTGGTCTGATGTAATTATGGAAGCTGGTGAAACTGTCCCTGTAAAGCTGTAGTCTTCGTGTCTGAGGCTGGAGCTTGAGTTCCACAGAGCTGGCTGTGGAAAAGGGAACATGGAAGTAAAGTGGGAGAAAAGGAAGATGAGCTAGAACCCATGAGCATGAGCCGGAACCCCTGACTCCTACTGTGATGATGTGGGAGTCTTACAGGGAAAGCTGGTGCCTCAGCATAATTCAAAACATAAGGGAGGGGAGTTCTTGGAATCAGAGTTGGGCCAGGCTGAGTTGACATCTTC
The DNA here is from genome assembly GCF_014108235.1 of Myotis myotis. Lineage (NCBI taxonomy): Eukaryota > Metazoa > Chordata > Mammalia > Chiroptera > Vespertilionidae > Myotis > Myotis myotis. The sequence continues at coordinate 23,153,322 of NW_023416323.1, read as the reverse complement.
CAAAGTCACTGCAGTGGCTTACTAGGCACAATGACTAGGACAGGACACAAAAAAGCTTCTGGGGCGCTGGGGCTGTTCTGCTTATTTTATCTTGGTACTAGTAGCACAGCCATATTTACCATTTGGGCATGTTTCCGTATGTGTGTTAGATACTTCAGTAAAAGGTTTACATTTAAATTATTCATGTATGTTTTACAGAAGACTTAGGAAACCAAAAAGAAAAAACTCTCAGCATCCCCAACGTAATCATTATTGCCATTTTGATCTATCCCTAATCTATGCAGATACCCACATACACACCTGTTACTCCCTAACCCATAAGTTCTATTTTATAACTGCTTTTCTCTCTTTAGAAATAGACTATGGGCCTTTTCCATGTCGACCAGTATTCTTTTACAACAGAATTTTAATGATGGCATAGAAGGTTAATGAGCACTCGATTACTCCCTTTGTAATAATCCTCTTTCAATTTTTGGTTATTAGAAACAATTATTTTGCTTACTCCTTCCAAACTACTATCAATAGACCAAAGCCAGGACCATCTGCTCCTTTATTTCCAATAAGGGATACTTAAGGCACGTACTGGTTTTCAACAACAATCCCAGCTATCTGGTATATATTTTGGAGGATGGCCTAGGCTCCTTGGGCAGAAATAAACTACAGACGGAAGCAGGCGTGGTGAATGTGGGTCTTTCAGAGACATCAGGCTGTCTCCTGGACTTGCTGTCTCCACACCCAAGCAGCCAAGCTCTGGGAATATTTCCTGTCTGGTTTCCACTGGAAGAAACCCTTCAGCAAAAAAATATATCCAATGCAAACTGGATGTCCCCGGCTCATCAGAGGAAAGGAGAAGCTGAAAAAGGTTCCTGAGATGAAAACTAGACATTCATAAAACACTGACTCCTTCACTGTTTACCAGACATTCAAAATGGATGTGCTAGTGGTTTCCTGAAGGGAAAGAAAAGCTGGTTCATATTCCAAAGCCCTGAAAGCTTTTGCCTCTGAGAAAAAGAGCAGTTTCCTAGGCACCAGCACAACTCTCCATTAATCCCACCGTCTCCCTTCTTAACCCAAGGGACCTCTCCTCAGCACTAAGAAAAGATCTAAAATGGAAAGCTGCCTTTTGCATATTGTTTCCTGGTGGGAAAATGGGTACATCCCTTTCAACAGAGTTATGTATGATGATGGCATTTGGTGTTGTTATTATATGACTAGGGGCCCAGTGCACGAATTCATCACCTTGAAAGGAACTGTGGGCCGCAAGGCTGCAGTAGGCACAGGGGCAGGTCTCGGCCCATCCTCCACCCTTCCACTTGGCCCCTCCCACTGCGGCCCCAGTCCCCTGTCTGCAGGCAGCCCCACTTCCATCGCCGCTCCCACACGTTGATGGCGCTGGCCCTGCTGATGACTCAGAGCGATTGGGGCCAGTGCCAGCAGCAGGTGTGAGTGGGGCCAGCGCCAGCAGTGGGTGCAAGCGGCGGCTGCTGCCCCAATCACCCCTCAGGAGCAGGGGGAGGTGGAGAAGCCTTCAAGGGCAATCAGGGCCAGCAGCCGCCGCTCGCACCCACTGATGGCGCCAAATGATCGGGACCAGCGCTGGGCACTGGCAGCAGGTGTGAGCAGTGGCTCTAGCACCCGGAGCGGGTACGGCACATGGGAGCAAAGAATTTTCAGTAACTACCAGAGGCTCGCCCCGATGGCAGTGACTGGTGCCTTACCTTGGTCTGGCGTCCTTGCTTACCTGCTCCACCATCCCGCTGTGGCCATTGCCCACCATGTTCCGCACATGCCCCCTGGTGGTCAGCGCACATCACAGCAACTGGTTGTTTGGTTGTTCCAGTCTATTTGCATATTAGTCTCTTATTATATAGGATATTATGGTCAGGGAGCACAGAAATACCTGAATCCTGCCTTGGCCCACCCAATGCTCCTTCTCCATGTACAAGGTACAATGAAGAGTGGACACACGGACCTACTTGGTTAGTACAGAGCTTGTTTCCCAAACTCTACTACAAAGCATTCTGCAGTATACGGGGCTGGAACACAGAGAACTGCCCAAAATTTAGGAGCTTCTGAGATGAGACCCACATCTCAGGTCCTTAACACCCTCCATCCAGTTGCATATTATAGAGGAACAAAGAGATGAGCAGACATGCTTATGGAGAGAGGCACAGAGAAAGAACGAGCTATTTCCATGTGGAAACGTTTTAAGAATCAGTGACCCTGCCTGCTGGTCCACACAGCCGAATCTATGTCCTATAAAACTGACCCAATCTAATCACTATGCCTCCTTCTGGGAAGGATACAAGCTAAGACCTTCTTCTCCTCCCCATCAAATATAATGAGCAATATGTATCAAGAGCCTTAAATATTCATCCCCCTTAGCCCAATACTATTAATTTTACTTATTAATGCTTACTATGGGCCAAGCTTGCCTTAAATGCTTTACAAGTATTAACTTATTTAAGCCCCACAATAATCTTTTATTTTTTAAATAAATATTTTTATTGATTTCAGAGAGGAAGGGAGAGGGAGAGATAGAAACAGCAATGATGAGAGAGAATCATTGATCGGCCGCCTCCTACTAGGGATCGAGCCCACCACCTGGGCATGTGCCCTTGACCAGTATCAAACCTGGGACCCTTCGCCCACAGGCCGACACTCTATCCACTGAGCCAAACCGGCTAGGGCTAACCTTATATTTTAAGTACTGTTACTGTCTCCTGTTTTATAGATTGGGAAACCAAGATGTGGGGAGATTGATCCATGATCTAAGATCTGGTGGCAGAGCCTACATTTGATCCCAAGAAATCCAAGCTCAAGTCTCTGTTGTTAAGCATTAGACTACAATGCCTTTCAGTAAGTCCACTTATAAAACAGTGTGTCCCAAGAAAATAACCTAGAATATATAAGAAAAGATGAACACACAAATGTGTTTACCTCATCATTATTTATAAGGGAAGAATTGGAGAAACTTTAGTAAAGTAAGATACATGAAATATTATGTATCCATTAAAGCAATGAATAGCCCTACCCAGTTTGGCACAGTGTATAGAGTCGGCCTGCAGACTGAAGCGTTCTGGGTTCAATTCCAGTCAAGGGCACGTACCTCAGATGCAGGCTCAACCCAGCCCCAGTTGGAGCACATGTGGGAGGCAACCAATTGATGTGTCTCTTGCACATTGATGTTTTTGTCTCTCTCACATTGATGTTTCTCTCTCTGTCTCTCCCCCTCCCTTCCACTCACTCTAAAAATCAATGAAAAAATATCCTCAGGAGAGGATGGATAAATAAATAAATAAAACAATGTGTAATAACTTTGATTGTTACAAAGCTACTATAGACCTGCCCGAGGCTTCTACATGATAGAGAGAGCAGGGTTCCTCTGAACCATCAACCAGCCCCTATTGCTGCTGGGGTCCAGCCCCAGTGGTCCAGGGGTTCCCAAAGGTGTGGACGTAGTCGGCGAAGAATGAAGGAGCCGGAGACAGTGTTCAGATGATCAGCATAGTTGGGTTCTCCCTTTATTCTCCTGTTACATCTGTATTTATACCATTTGATCCTATAAGCATGCCTCTATAATCACATCATGGTATGTTTTGGGTCCTCCCTTGACCTTCTACAGTTCCTTGTTTCATGTCCATAGTTTCTTATCTGACCTTTGCCAAAAATCCCATCTCCATCTAGTTCTGTTGATTTTAATCCTATCCATTCTATTCCAAAGGTTAGGGCATTTGTTATCTCCATTCCAAGGTCACTACTCTACTGTTCTGTTAAGCTACAAGGAAGTAACTGAAGGAGATTATCCTAAGTAAAGATTATGTAGCTTAAGCATGATTGTTTGTAGTTAAAGTGATTAACTACCGCCTGGCACTTAGTTAAAGGGTTTTACTGATTTATTCTCTTCCTTAGTCCTGTTAATCCCTAACTCCAGGGAAACATCCCCCCCTGGGGAAACAACCTTTCTCAGGGAAGTGTCCCTGGTTAGAACACATAGTGCTAAGAAGGGGAGCAAACATATTAAGAACAGTATGCCAGGTCCCTTGAAACATATGCTGTGCAGATGTTTCTTCCCTGAAGCGACTGTGTCAAGCAACAAGGATGGACAGGCCTCCGGCATATTGCCTATCATATTAGGGAAGTATCAGGCTGCCAGGCTCCCAGCAGAGGCTTTGGGACAATCAGCGGTTCTCAACCTGTGGGTCGTCACCCCTTTGGTGGTCGAACGACCCTTTCACAGGGGTCGACTAAGACCATCCTGCATATCAGATATTTACATTATGATTCATAACAGTAGCAACATTACAGTTATGAAGTAGCAATGAAAATAATTTTATGGTTGGGTCACAACATGAGGAACTGTATTTAAAGGGCCAGAAGGTTGAGAACCACTGCTTAATTGGAAAATGAGCCCCACCCTGGGTTAGAACCACTCAACATCCCCATCTATTTCATAAGCATTGTTACATTTGCCGTTGGACAGGCACTGCTGCAAGCTAGCATGTGTACTCACTAATTTAATCTCCACCTAGGAGGTAGCTACTGTTGTTACACCTTCTCTCCCTAGGACAGTGGTCGTCAAACTCATTAGTCAACAAAGCCAAATATCAACAGTACAACGATTGAAATTTCTTTTGAGAGCCAAATTTTTTAAACTTAAAGTATATAGGTAGGTACGTTGTTATTAACTTAATTAGGGTCCTCCTAAGGCTTAGGAAGAGCCACACTCAAGGGGCCAAAGAGCTGCGTGTGGCTCGCGAGCCGCAGTTTGCTGACCATGGCCCTAGGAGATAGGAGATGCCACAGCAACAGCACACAGCTGAAAAGTCATAAAGCCAGGATACTCACCAAGGTAGTCTGGTTCCAGAATCTTTAGCTGTAACTACCACCCAACCCAGCCATTTTAGCACAGAGCCTGTGGTGGGAGCCACCTTCTGCCCACCAGCCTGTGGGTGAGGATGTGTGTGGCCCTGTGGCCAGCATAGTCCTGCATTAAGAGTGAGGTACATGCAAGATTGTGGCTCTGGACCTGAGTCTCTAGGGAAGGGACAGCAGCAAGGACTAGATCAAAAGACTGCAGAGGGACAGATTGCCCTGCCCCCTTGCACACAACCACACCCTACCCATCCACACCCAAAAGGCAAGGAGTGGGTACAGGGAATCTCTACACCTTCCTCTCAATTCTGCTCAGAGCCTGAAACCTCTCTAAAAAAGATCTATTAAAATTTAACTTTATAATCTCTACTTACTATTTTCCTCACTTTCATGACTGGTGCATTACAGAAATTGTTTGAGGTCATTTTCTAACTCCCAAGATCAATTTTAGTCTTTTTCCTATTTTACTTCTTTGACATATTTGCCAGTTCTGTCCTCCCTTCTCCCTATGAACCTTCATCTTAGGTTCAAAAAATGTTTGTTGAATCACTAAAAGTAAATGCAACTTCTCACTAGCCTTCCCAACCACTTAATCCTTGTCCAGTCTCCCCCCACTCCTTAAATATCTGGGACCCCATGGATTTGTCTCTGATCTTCCCCTTTTCTCCATGTAAAATATCCTGGCTTCATACCCATCACTGGTTTCCCACTGTTACTCTATCATTAATTCTCTACTAATAAATTATTGATTCACTCATTCAACTCTTTTTACCTCATTCAAGTGTCCAATATTATTTCCCATCATCCACTAGACACATGCAGCTGAGAGTCGCACGAACACCTTAAGACCAACTTGTCCAAATACCAAACTTGCTTCAATGCTTCCATCCTCCCCACCTTCTGATTCTCTTCCCCTCTTTATTAAGCTCAGATTCAAAAGAAATGTAAGTAAATAGCGCCTTATACATACAATTTATCTAAATACTTGGTTCCTTTTCCTATTCTTTATGAGGAACAGATATCATGGACACAGTGTGCTTGGTTTACCCAGTAGGGCCAATTTCAGTTTCCCCATTCAGGCTTTCAGCTGCAGGAAACGCTTCCTGGAAAGGTGACCAAAAGCAATCCCTTCTGATGTATCTAAACCAAAGGAATAGCGTGACTGTTTCTCTGAGCCAGCTCAAGGGGAACACACGATGACTTTAGTTCTGTCACTAATTTTCACCAGTAAAAAGGCCACGGATTTATACTTGGAAAATTTGTTTCGTACCCAGAAAGGCAGACCTTCTCAATGGTTTGCTCTGCAGGCTGCAGTCCTCGTGCTCCAAGCACAGGCAGAGTCTGCAAACCTCTGAACGGCAAGGAAGAACAAGGAGCTCACTGTCATTACCTGAAGGCCGAAAACTCTTTCTACCAAGTCCAACCTTCGGAGGCCCACAGAGGGAAATTATGAAGGTTTTCCACTGTGGGCTGCCCTTGCTCTCAGTAGAAGGAAGGTGAATACTGACTTATTTGTGTTCTTGGACTATCTTGGCAGCAGGGGCTAGGCAAAACTCACAATAAATTGGGAAAGCTGGTACACCTAGAGAAAACAGGCCAACGGAATATTTGCCTTCCTTAAAAAATGCACTGTTTACTGCAGTGAGTGCTTGGAGGACAGGACACAGGGGGACCAGCGGGGCCAGGCAGGGTGGCTGGAGAGGAACAATTTCATGGTGAAGTCATTAAGAGTTAGGACATTATTATAATAATGATGGTGCTAATAATGGCTCATTTTATTAATAGTAAGTCCACATATGAAATATCTGTTCTCTATCAGCCACTAACTATACTGCTTGTTTTTAGGGCATATTTTTAATCTTCCCAATAATATTGGCAAATACTCATTATGATGCCCAATTTATAGGAATATGAGAGGTTAATTGGCTCACTCAAATCACACAGCTGGTAAATGAGAGCCCCAATTCAACGCTAGGTCTGCAGGATATCATTTGTGCAATTCCCACTGCAGAATCTCATTTGTGCAAGTTGCTTGGGATATAAGGACGTAGGTGAGGTGTCTGACTGTTTGCAGCCAAGGATGCAGTTGCTGCAAAAGGATGCAGAAGAATGGGTCAGATGGAGCCAGAAGAACACTTGATCCTAGAAAAAAGGAGGAAGCTAATTCAGGATGACACCACACACTAGAAACCAGCTCAAAGGCCTAACGCAGAAGCAGGGGGACTCAGGCAGAGGCCACTATAACTACCATTAGAAAGAACCCAATGAAAGTAGAACAACGATGGAAATAGTGAAACAGGCAGGTCAGACACAGCAATGCCAGGGGGCATTCATGAATTAAACAGGGAACAGAAATCTCTCCTTACAGGCTGCCAAGAAAGGCTGCCAAGAAAGAAGGCTGGTCACAATAAGAGGGGAGAAGATGTGGAGGAGAAGGAGGGATGTCTTCTGGGTTAGGCCCAACTTTTTCACAATTAAACTGGCTGCCTTCCAGGGAAGAGGATTCTTCATCATGGGAAGTGTTCAAAGCAGAGGTTTGTCTCTCCCAAACTTGGGATTCCTTTGTTCTGACCCTACCACCCCAATTTTACCATAAATATCCACACTGACCTCCTAGGTCAGTGATGGCAAACCTATGACACGCGAACTCATTGTTTTGGTTGATTTTTCTTTGTTAAATGGCATTTAAATATATAAAATAAATAGCAAAAATATAAATCTTTGTTTTACTATGGTTGCAAATATCAAAAATTTTCTATATGTGACACGGCACCAGAGTTAAGTGAGGGTTTTTCAAAATGCTGACACGCCGAGCTCAAAGGTTCGCCATCACTGTCCTAGGTGAACCCATGAAGCTCCAAATCCCCTTTACCACCAGGTGGGCCTCACACCTCAGCTGAGCTCCAATGTGGGAGACCCACGTCTGACCAACACTTGGAAGTAGAGAATCCTAAGTCACTTCACTCTCCAAAGCTAAGTCTCATCTACCATCAAACAGGGATAACAATGCCCTCCTTACTGGACTTAGATGAAAAATCCTAGCACAGTAGTTGAGAGGAGATTAATTGAATCTAGATCACCATTCTCTTTACTCCAAATCCACATGAGTGAACCATTTTATGTAAAACGTATTTATTAAATGTTCATTAAGCATTAGTCATTTTGTTAGGCACAAAAACTATGCTATCCAATATGGTAGCCACTAGCCACTGTCAGACAGCACTGGCCCAGTAAATCAGAAGCGACTAAGACAAGATCCATGTCCACTGTAACAAATGTGGGGAGACAAATATAAAATAAGTATGTGGTGTTTAGAAGTTCTATGATAGAAGTATGTCCAGTGTGGGTGCAAATGAGACCAAATCTGCAGGGTTGGGGTCAGAGCAAGGGTGGTTCTGAGGACCTTGTACGGGTATAGATGTGAGGGAAGCCCTAGTTCCCTTTGATTGTTTATCTACTGTGACAGGATATAACTTGAATGTTTTACAGACATGCTCCAATTTTCCCAACCATTCCACAAGACAGACACCCAGCTGCAGAGAGATGACAAAGTCTGACCATTGTCACAAAACTAATAAACAACAGATCTTAATTTTAACTCCAAATTATCCTAGTCATTGCTCTTTACCTATATTCAGTACTGCCCCATTTTAGCAGAGTCTCTGAACCCACTTCCCTAAGACCTGTCCCAGCCTTCTATTCACATGCCCTGACACATCTGCCAGTCACAGCTACAAGCAATAGCCCTAAGTAGAAAGTGGGCGACTTGCACATATACCATATCAATCTTGCCTCCAAGCATTTCAGGTGGTTTGTGCCGTAGTCAAGTTCAGTCCCATTACTTCCACTAAATGCTGCCTGTGAACCTTGGAACAGCCTCCAAACATAGTCAGCCTTGAATATTAACAGACAGACAGCACTGAAGCCAGAGAGACTTGTTTGTTAGAATTTGACACGGAGAACTGCTTAGAGCAATGCTAAAATAGCCACCAGGAGAATAAATACACCAATTACACAGGATGGTCAGGGGATGTGTTGTAAACAGCAATTCATTAAAGAAAGTAAAACCCTGGTGACAGTTTTTAAATCCTTACCAAAACACTTTTTGACTAAAGGCAATATTTTTATAGTTCCTATTCCCTGCCTATAAATGTGTGCTTCTTAAATAGCCCTTTCAGAAGCCCAGGTCCAGCCCAGCAGAGGAGCTGGTGACATCATCCTGCCACACAAAAAAGGGATTGTTCCGCCTCCAAGAAAACCCAGTGAAGTCTGCCTTCCCTAAGGACAAGGTGGGGAAAGGGCCACCCATCCCCGTCATCTTTGATGTGTGTATAGCTCTTGATGTGATTCTTTTAAAGATCACTCCAATTCTTTTCTTGCTTTTCCGGTTGAGGTTTTGGGGGTGGGGGCTCAACCAAAGGGCCATGTGTGATGGGGAGGCAATGTCTGATGCCAATTGGCATCTGGGGCAAGGACAAAAATTCCTTACCTTGAAAATGTTCTCAGATCCAACTCTACCTCTGATCCCCACCCACCTCTTCCTCCTCTTCTAGCCAATCTTGTAGCCATTTAGCTTCCATTGGTTTTATTCCCTGAAGGAGGAAGAACTGGATATGGAATCTCCACAGGAGGAAGAGAAGTTAAAGGAAAGTTCCCATCCCTATCTGGCTTCATGGCCAAGCACCTACAAAACCATCAGAACTTCCCCAATGCTAAGACTGATGGTTTTTCAGCATGACTTCAAATGTTACTATGCCAAATGAGTCTTGGTCTCTTTACTATTCCATGAGTTAAGTTGCTATTTCCTTGGTCAAGTGTCTTATTGCTGGAGCCTCAGAGGTGGGGAGAAAGGAAAGCAAAAGCAAAACTGTTCTGCCACACATTAGTAAATATTTATTGAGCAAATACTATGTGCTCAGTACTGTGCTATATACAGAACTGAGCTAACCTGGCACAGCCCCTGCCCTCCGGGACTTACAGCCTAGCCAGAAAGAAGGAAATCTATTAAGCACATACATTTTTAAATGAATCCCAAATTACAATTAGGGCTACAAAGGAATCAGTATACTTCAATGAAGAAGACAAAACAGGATCTTCCTAGATTATGCAGATAGAGAAGGTATGTCTGAGAAGGTGGCCTTTGAATTCAGACCTGGAGTACAAGAGGGATTTAGTCATATACAAAATGGTATTAACTTAGACACACACAATGAGTACAAGTTTGGAAAGGGGTGGGACATAGTAACAGAGAAAAAGCACGTGGAAAGACACAGTGGTGGTGGAAAGATGATATGACTCAACTTTAATATGACTCAAAGTTGGCAAAGGTCTCTACAACTGGAGAAAGTCATCAGGAGTTTGGGCCTAGATGAAAAAGACGGATTAATCAGTACAGATTGGTAGTTACAAAATAAGCATGGGGATGTAAAGCACAGCCGAGGGAATATTGTCAATAGTATTGTAATAACTACGTTTGGGGCCAGGTGGTGCTGGAAATATCAGGGGAACACTTTGTAAAGTCTATGATTGTTCAACCACTATGCTGTACACCCGAAACTGACACAAAATAATATTGAATATAAACTGTAATTGAAAGCAAAGATTTTAAACATGGGCTTCAGCAAAACTATTCTGTATGCTATTATAATGGTGGATGCATGACATTATACATTTATTTCCTAAAACCCATAGAGCTGTACAGCACAAAGAGTGAAACCTAATATAAACTATAGACTTTGGTTAATCATCATAATAATATAACAATATTTATTCATCAGTTATAAGAAATATACCACACAAATGCAACATGTTAACAATTGGATAAATTGGGGGTGGGGGCAGGGAGACGGGATATAAGGGAGCCCTCTCTACTTTCTGATGAACTTTTCTATGAATCTAAACTGCTCTAAAAAAATAAAGTCTGTTAATGTTTAATAAAAAAACATGTGCTCTAAGATCTGGCTAAAAGAAAACAAATCAAAAAAGTGTCAGAGGCTTTCCTGGTAAGGAAAGGAGGTTAAAAACAATATAGATTAAAAGAAATAAGAAAAAACAATATAGACTTATTTTGAAGAAAAAAGATAACTTGTCCTTATAAGTTCAGTTTGAACACAGCACATATCAAAGGTCCAAGAGAAATAATTAGTTTTCTATCACTATTCTGTAACTTTGAAATCTCAGAGCAAAGGGTTTGAGAAGCTGGCAAGAAGCATTTTTGATCCATCGTATGATCAATTGTAAAACATTGATCCTTTTTCCTATTCAAATCAAAGCACATTTTTCACAGCCCAGGGCAAAAGAGCGAGCGCAATCAAATCTAGATTTTAATTTCTACTTCCACTCTTGGGATCTGAGTGACAGTGACCAAATCTTCTTAACTTTTCTGAGGCTCAGTTAGTTTCAATCAGCTATTAAATGGAGAGATTACTTATCCCATAGGCTTGCTGTGAAGACTAAAAAGAGGCGGCATTCCAGAAATGGTATATACTATTATATTTCACTAGAGGCCCGGTGCACAAAAATTTGTGCACTCAGGGGGTCCCTCAGCCAGGCCTGTGCCCTCTCACAGTCTGGGATTCCTCAGGGGATGTCCACCTGCTGGCTTAGGCCCGCTCCCCGGAGGATTGGGCCTAATCTGGCAGTCAGACATTCCTCTGGCAGCCCAGGAGCCTTTGGGGGATATCCACTTGCCAGCAGGGAGCAGGCCTAAGCTGCAGTTGGGCATCCTGAGCACTGCTGAGGAGGCGGGAGAGACTCCCACCACCACCGCTGTGCTGGCAGCCATCAGCCTGGCTTGTGGCTAAGCAGAGCTCCCCCTCTGGGAGCACAGTGACCACCAGGGGCAGCTCCTGCATTGAGCATCTGCCCCCTGGTGGTCAGTGTGTGTCATAGTGACCAGTCATTCCCAGTCTTTCTGCTGTTGGGGTCTATTTGCATATTACCCTTTTATTATATAGGATGGTAAGGATATTACAGCTATTATTAAGCACTGGACATTGTGCTAAGTGCTTATACCCATTATCTCATTTAATCTTTCCCACAGCCCTGTAAAGTAAGCATTTCTAGCCCCATCACTGAGATAATAGAAGGCTCAGAGAGGTTCAATGATTGCCCAAAATTACACAGCTGATAAGTGGGTGAAAATAGAATGTAAACCCAGCTCAACGTTTTTTCACAATGCTTTCAAATGCCTACTCGTAGGTTGCCCATATCAATATAAGGATTTTGCATTATAAGTAAAATCTTTACTTTTTGTATTTCACAGTTACATTGCTATATTATATCTGACTTTCCCACATCAATGGCCTTCCTCTGGTGTAAATATGTGGGTAGATTACAACATGGCTTTAAAAGGGAGGAAAAAAAGATGCATTAGACTGTGGTTTTCCTTACTAAGATTCAGAAGGAATCAATCACCGCTTGATTCTTCCTGTATTGTCTCAAAAAAAAAAAAAAAAGCTGAAATAAGTTTGGTCCTTCAGACCTTCCAAAATCTTCAAGCCCTGCTGTCTTTCCAGATAACAGCGTGGTGGGGTCAGTCCATAGAGGCATTTCCCTGAGTTCTAACTCACTCCAGCTTGGTCACATCTATAAGGCAGTCCCTTGCTTTTGATACAAAAGTCTATCTGGCTCCCAATACTTGCCTTTATAGCCCATTGTTAAAGTTTTTCATTGTATTTCCTGCCGGAAACCAATTCTAGCATGTCATAATTTTAAGAGTTTCATCAAAAGGTTGATGAAACTTGTGGACTCAACAGGGTTGAGTCACACATGTAGTCACCTGTTGGCAATGGCTAAAGGCATTTCCCCAAACCTGAATAGGAAACTGCTTGTGGCTGCCAGACAGTCAAAGGGCATCTTAATCTACATGTTATTGAACAGCGTAGGCTAATTCCCCCAAACTGACAATGCTTCTGTACCCTTTGAAACCTTACCCTTTGAAGTGTATTATCTCCACCTTGCCTTAGGACAAATTGTGTTAATAAAAGCAAGGGTCCTAGACAAGGAGGGAGTCTTCAATTCCTTTAGCTGAAGGTCCTCTGACCCCCAACGCCTTTCAAAATTATATCTCGTCTCCGGACTCTTTACTAGTCTCTGGATTTCTATGTCATCTGCGCACAGCCTTTTCCAGATTCCTGAACCCTTCTTGATGCTGGGACATGAACTCTGGCATAATTTCTCTATTATTTATATACTTCACTTGAAAGTATTATTTAAGTGGTTGGGATAGTTTCAAGAAAAAAATTATTGGGTGGTTGGGGATCCCCCATAAGATAATTATAGTTGATATTTTACATTAATTCTTGTGGAAATAATTCACTATCTTAATTTTCTTTTCACTCTAAGAATGTAAGTCATAATTTTTATTTTTTTATTTTAGAGAGAGAGGGAAGAAGGGGGAGAGAGATACATCAACTTGTTGTCCCAGCCCTAGCCTGTTTGGCACAGTGGATAGATCATAGGCCTGCGGCCTGAAGGGTCCCAGGTTCGATTCTGGTCAGGGGCACATGCCCAAGTTGAGTTGGGAACTCAATCCCCAGTAGGGGTTGTGCAGGAGGCAGCCGATCAATGTTTTTCTCTCATCATTGATGTTCTATCTCTCTGTCTCTCTCCCTTCCTCTCTAAAATCAATAAAAAAAACTATATTTAAAAATAAATTTTGTTGTTCCACTTATTTATGCATTCATTTATGCATTCAATCCTCATTGAACACACAACCATGGCCTATCTGGATGATGCTATAATCAACTGAGCTACCCAACCAGGGCAAGGATATAATTCCTGACAAATTCATAAAACCCTTATAAAGGGAGGCCTTATATCTTATCATGAACTCTCCATTTCGACCATCTTCATTATTTCCTGTAAGCAAACCATTCCCTAGATGCATATGGGCTGTGTACACACACAAGTGGACATAGACACACAGGTGGTTTTGTGGTCTCTCTCTCTCTCTCTCTCTCTCTCTCTCTCACACACACACACACACACACACACACACACACACACACACAGTAACTTTCTTGTTTTGGGGTGGGTTGGGGGGTGTGTGTGTCATTTTTTTGCCCTGAAAATGGAATCAAACACTTTCCCAGAACATTCTTTACGTGAACTCCAGAGCTCCAAATGAAAGACTTAAATGTTGAGGTTTTCCCAGAGACCCCCAAACTTCCTGGAATTTAAATTTTTTAAAAAAGGGAAAACAAGCAAAACCCTTCATCCCTCAGTTAACTCTAATACACTCTGAAAAGGCAAGTCAACTAGGAAGTGTAGCACCAATATGAACACAGAAAACGTCTGCCATGAGGAAGGAGAACAAGGGGCCACCTCATGCTGCGGCCAGCCAAGGCACTCAAACATCTCGTCAGCAGGACGGCAGCCAGCCCTCCCAGCTCACTCTTATAAAGCTGGCCCCTGGCATTCCAGAGCGAGATGTAGCTGTGCAGTCTGCTTGTCCCTTAGCTACTTCAGAGGAGCCGGCAAAGTGGCCACCAGACCTGCCCGGGAGCCATGGCAAAGAGGGGACTTGTAATTTATGTCCTGGTTATCACCTTACTCCTGGACCAGACCACCAGCCACCCGTCCAAATTCAAAGCCAGGAAGCACAGCAAACGCCGCGTGAAAGGTAAAATACTGGGCTTGCTCGGGGTGGGGAGGGCCTGGACAATGTTCATTTCCAAACCCCTCCAGGAGACTGTGCCTGGTGGCGGTACCATGCCAGCGTATGGGAACGGCATTTCATGGGACTGAATGACCTTTTAATTCTCTGGAGAGTTTGATATTTAAAAGAATCATGTAATAAGGGTGTTTTTTTTTTTTTACAGTGATAAAAAGCTCTTATAATGTAAAAAGAAATTCTATGTTGTATATCCTTTGTCAAGTGGATTACATAGAATGCTCTTTAGAGGGAATCACCGGGATATGTGGACATCTGGTATTATGAATGAGGAGTCAAGTAGAACATGTTGATTATAGAATACAGTTTCACTCGTAGAGATTGTGTGACATTATTCAAAGGTAACTGTGAAATAATTATGATCCTATTAAATGTGTAGTAGAAGATAGAGCTATTGGTAATTGTGACTTCTTTTTTTGTCACTGGTTACCATGTAGATATATTTTCATATCTTGCTATATAAGAACAGTCTATACTATATATTTAAGCTTTTTCCTGTCATAGAGAAATTGAACCTCTCTTTGACTTAAACATATTTTAACTAGCAAAGTCATATAGTGTTTGAAGACATTTTAATGCAAAACTAAATCTAAGAGCAATCTCAAATTCTGGGCGGCTTGAATTAGGTTATGAGATAAAAAGCAAATGCTGCGAAGAACAAAAATGATGGCAATTTATTTACAACATACTGAAACCAAAGCAAAAGGGAAAACACGGGTAATGTTTTATCTCATCCTCTGAGTCATTTTCATATCAGGATATTTTAAGGTAAATATTATGACACTATTTCTGTATCAGTTGCACTTCGTTATTAGCAAAACACACACACACACACACACACACACACACACACACACACAAATACCAACAAGGTTGGTTTTGAGTGACACAACACAGATGACTGGTGGATAGAAAGGGGGCTTGTGTTGTGTTGTGTTTTGATGATAATAAAGTGCACTTTTCTAGAGGAATTTATACAATTTAAGTCTGATGCAAGGTTTCTTAAGTGGAATCTTTTTTCCTTATAAAATATTACATTGCTCTGGTACCTTATTTAATGAAAGACTGAAATATTTCCCAGGCGTAGGTACAGTATATTCAGTATATTGCTGAAGATGAGGGCAGGGGAAGGAGGTGAGAGAAGGTACTGGGTGATGTGGCACATTTTTGTTGCCAGCATATCCTCACCAGTGGGAGGGAGTGCAAAGTGGTCACCACCCAATAGGGATGTGGGGAGGGGTATGAGTGAGTGTGAGTGTGTGTGAGTGTGAGTGTGTGTGTGTGTGTGCGTGTGTGTGTGTGTGTGTGTGTGTGTGTGGTTTTTCTGGAGTAATTGCAGTTCAGGTCATAGAGAGCTCCTTCCTCAACCCCCACATACACACACATACACACGAACGCACACTTTTTTTCCTGACTGGGTACACACTTTAAATATCACCCTCTGAAAGCAGTTCATGCTAATTTTGCCATCAGGTCTCAATAAGCAGATGCTACAGTAGATGAAGTAGTAAGTCTAGACTTGCAGAATAGTTCTCTCCCCAACCTCTCACACCCTCAAACTATTTTAAGCACCTATAAATAACACTTTATGAAATCAAAGGAAAGCTATTTCTCTCTCCCAATCCTCTCCACAGAATTAGCCACTATTAACTACTGGCTAATATTCACAGTTTTTTGAATGCACAATTAAAAATTGATATTTTTAACAAAATAAGAATTGGCTATGCAAAGTGCCTGGCAGACAAACTAATTAATTTCATCTGTTAACACTCAGAGATACATATCTACACAAAGCTTACCTCAGTCATTTTAACAGCCGCATAATATCACACTGTGTAGATGGGTCATGATTTATTTAATCTGTTCTCTTGGTGATCTTCTGTGTGAGAAGTTCTGTGTGGTTTTCAATCCATCTCTGATTCAGTGCCTCAGTGAACTGCTTTGTACACACATAAAGATACTCGCTGACTTGTGATGGGGTAACATCCTGATAAACCCATCATAAATTAAAAATATCACCCGGCCAGTGTTGCTCAGTGGTTGAGCATCAACCTATGAACTAGGAGGTCACAGTGTGATTCCTGGTCAGGGCACATGACTGGGTTGTGGGCTCAATCCCCAGTAGGGGTGTACAGGAGGCAGCCGATCAGTGATTCTCTCCCACCATTGACATTTCTATCTCTCCCTCTTCCTCTCTGAAATCAATAAAAATATTTTTTTAAAAAAGAAAAAATACAGTAAGTTGAAAATGCATTTACTACACCTAGTCTACCAAATACTGTAACTCAGTCTAAACGACCTAAAATGTGCTCATAACACAATATTAAAAACAAAACAAAACAAAAAACTGCTAGCAACACAGTATATACTCTAAAATATCTGCCTCTGCCCAGAATCACAAGAGACAATGATACCACATAACGCTCACCCAGGAAAAGATCAAAATTTAAAATTTGAAGTACAGTTTCTACGGAAAGCACACGGTTTTCACACCATTGTAAAATAAAAAATCATAAATTAAAACATCCTATCAGGGACTGTCTATAAGTATATTGATCCCCATGATAGGGTGTTAGGGTACATTTCTAGAAGCAAAATTTCAGGTTAATCACACTTTCCAATTGGCTCCCAAAATGACAGCATCAATCTATGATCCCATCTTCAGTGTATGAGATTGCCCCTTGTCTACATACCTTGAGAGCCCAACATCATACCATCAGTTTAAGCCCTGCCAACCTAACCAAAAGAATAAAACCCTTTAAAATTTGCATTTATTAGATTGTTAATGAAGCTGAGCTATTTTTCATATGTTTAGTGGTCATTTCTTCTGGAAATTATTTTTGCATGATTTCTACACTGTACCTATTTTGGAGAACACTAATAATAAAGTAAAAAGAAGTCTGTTTTTAAAAACTCAAAATGGCAATTAAGTGATTTAGTTCCAAACAAAAGCTTATTTGGTAATTACCTTATAGGTCTCAAAAAATTATGTGCTGCAGTAATGAATAAAATATAATTTTTACAGTGAAATAGTTGGTCCCTGTGTTCACTGTAGACAAAACATTCACATTTGTCACAAAAGCAGCAGCAGAAGCCAAGCCATCTGGATAGTGACTTCCATAATGATTTCCCAGGGGCCTAATATTAATTCTTGTGTCTTTATGTTAATTATAATGTTTACAGCTTCTCTGTGGAGGTCAGTTATTTAAATAGAATGGAGCAGGAAGGTGAGAGGGATGGGGGAATAACATGTACAGAGTTGACAATTTGTAACTTGGAAGCAAGTCTTCAGGTCTTTACAAGCCTGGCCCCCAACAGCCAATGGTTTTGTTCTCTGAACATATTTATTCTGGATTGAATGGACCCATTGAGGAAATCCTTAGGCTATTTATTTCTGAGCTGAGCTAGTCGATGTTTTGAGAACTGATGAGCAGTATGAAGTGAAAAAGAGCTGGGAGCCACCTCTGAGTACCGCAGAAGGAATTTTCCTAACCCAAATGTGGAAAAACCTGGCTTGCAAAGCACATGTTTAAGGGGATGGAGATCAGCGTGTTTGGATTTGGGACTGACTTGAAAAACCCAGGACAGAGCATAGATTCTCTATATGGCATCTCCACAAGGAGGCATCTGAGGACAGGCCCTGTCAAGCTTTGAGCATCTTCTCTGCCCGAGACCACATGTTAAGGACCAAGCAGGTGAAGGCAATCACTGTACAAAAATAGATGGGAGGGACGGGAAGAAATGGAGTCAGTGAGCATCAAATCCCGACTCTGTACAGACCTTACCATCTGGGTGACCTTATGCAGGTTAATTCAACTGTCTGTGCCTCTATTTCTTGGGGACAGTGATGGTGTCTATCTCACAGGAATATTGAAATACTGAAGCTCTTAGCACATAGGGTATGGTGGCTTTTAATACTTTTTAATATGATTTATTACAATTCCTGCCTTTGAAGCACTCCCAAGCTGTCAATCTCCAAGACAGTTTCCATCAGTCCTGAAATTTTGTTAATTCATTCAACAAACATTATGTGTGTCTATTATGTGCCAAGGAATACCCTGGATAATAAGACAGTTAAAATTAAGTAAAATAATTATAGATTGGAGAAAGTGCTTTGAAGAAAAATAACGGTTCAAAGAAAGAAATTAGCCACTGGGATGCTAACGTAGAGAGGACAATCAGAAGTTTTCTCAGAAGAGAAGATGTTTACACTCAACAAAAAGATGGGTAAGAGTGTTCCAGGCATAAGGAACCCAAAGGAAAGGATCCCAAGATGAGATAGTTTGCTGTAGAATCCATCTGAGAGTCAAGGGATCTGAAGCCTGGTGGAGGGAGGGTCGCATGGGAAGGGGCTGGAGAGAGAGATGGGAGGCCCATTGCACAGAGGGAACTTCTAGTATTGTTGGTATTATTATCTCCACCAAACCCTTATGAATCTTCCCAGCCAACTTATTTTCATGCTTTATTTTTCATGTACACTGAGCGCAATTTCATCAAAACCACCCTTGCCTTAGGTTTTGGATTTCAAAGCTTCAGTTTATTTTGTTTTATTTTCATATTATTTTAATCACATGCTTTTTATTTCTCCCTTACCACCTCACCCTAAAATATCCCCAGAAAAGGATGGAGACCTAAAGACTCAAGTTGAAAAGCTCTGGAGAGAAGTTAATGCCCTGAAGGAAATACAGGCTCTGCAGACAGGTAAGACCTCATCGCATCGATGCCTGTCTCAAAGGAGGTAGGGGGGGGAATTGCGATTTCCTAGCAATTCAAACCATACCTAGAGTGCATGTCAAGTTCTAGGTGACATATTTTTAAAAGAGACATTGACAAGCTAGATGTGTCTTGGAGAAAGGATCCAAAAACTGAGGAGATGACTGTTTGGGAAATCAGCTTGATTTTCCACTCCTTTCTTTTATATAGAGATAAAAAAAAAAAAAAAAAGGCATTTCAATAATATAATTTTAAAAGTCTGTTCAAAAGTCTTCTCTTATAGGCAATGAAACAGAAGTGAAGCGAGTACTAACGACCTTAAATAATTAGCATTCATTGGATGTTTACTAAGTGCTCATTGGGAGATCTGCTGAGATTCAATGAAACAGAGGGCCACAGGACTCAGGCATGTACATCAAATGCAAATAGAAGGACACTGGTTAGAACCACCGCTTGCCAATAGAGGGCAGCACCTGGCGTTCCTTTCTTTCTGGAGCAGAGCTCCCAGGGGTGAGGAAATGAGAGCCACACTGGGTGGTTCAGGAGCAGCCTGGGCTTGCAAAGCTCATACCCACAGGGAACAATACTCTCATAGTAACTCAAAAGTAGAGCTTCGAGGGTCCCACAGGAGACCTGCCAAATTAGAAGAGTTATAGCCTTCAGAGAAGACTGAAGTTACAGCTTTCAATCAAGTGCTTGTAACTCCCAGACCATCCATGTTACCAATTCAAGGTCATTTTTTACCATAAGCAATGTTGCCTAGCAACACTGGTGCTATATCCCGATTATCAGGTTTCCAGGGAAACAGAATTAGAAAGTTAAAAGAAGGTCAAATGTGCATGCAGAAGGGGAGTTTTATTAATGCTTCACCTACATGAGCACATTAATCTCTAACAATTTATGAGATACCTGCCATAGTGATTATCCTCATTTTACAGATGAGGAAACTATGGCACAGAGAAATTAAATAATTTGCCCAAGCTTTACAAAGCTAGTAAATGTCAGAACCTGATCCACCCATGCTTTTTGCCTAATCTATCTTTATGTTTGGTTTATCCTGGATAACCTAAACAATGTATATAGCAGGGCTGAGTTATCTGCATAAGAAAAACACTGTCTCTCTCTATACAAACTCAGTCTTTTGTTTTTGTTTTTAATAACTATGAAATATCATTCCAGTTCTAAAAGTCCCAAAGAAATTCAGCACATAGTGGAGCTACAATAACTAACAACCATGTGTATATCAAAGCATCATGAGGCGAAAGGCCATATTTTAAGGGAGGGACAGACCTGGGTGTGTGTAGCTGTAATCTTTCATGCTAAGTTATATTTTTACATGCTAAGTTGTTGCAAATCACAACTTTTCTAAGCCTTAATATCCTGATATGTAAAGATGGGAGTAATAAAATCCCACTTCATGGGACTGTTGTGATTATTATATGAGTAAAGTGCTTGGAAAAGATCAAAATTTATCTTTTTGTACATTGTATGTACAATGTCCAACACATACAAAATCTGCAGTAAATAAACGTTGATTTATCATTACCATCACATATCATTCATTCCACTTGCCAGGTCCAGTCCTGGATGTCTTATACTCAAAAAGCATTTTAATATTTCAAATCTCACATCTTTACAGTCTGTCTCCGAGGCACAAAATTTCACAAGAAATGCTACCTTGCTTCGGAAGGCTCGAAGCACTTCCATGAAGCCAATGAAGACTGTATTTCCAAGGGAGGGACCCTGGTAATCCCCAGAAACTCAGACGAAATCAATGCCCTTCGAGACTATGGTAAAAGGAGCCTGCCGGGTGTCAATGACTTTTGGCTAGGCATCAATGACCTGGTCACAGAAGGCAAGTTTGTTGATGTCAGTGGAATTGCCATCTCTTTCCTCAACTGGGACCGAGCACAACCTAATGGTGGCAAGCGGGAAAACTGTGCCCTGTTCTCCCAGTCAGCTCAGGGCAAATGGAGTGATGAGGTCTGCCGGAGCAGCAAGAGGTACATATGCGAGTTTATCATCCCTTAATAGATCCTTCTCAAATGCATCTTCCAAGCATGATTTATAGGCTAATGGTTCTCAAGAATAAGTTAAATTGTCCATAGGAATACAAGAATCAGCCAATTTTACTACCATGTTTCATTGTGATTTTTCCCTTCAGGGGCATAAGGGATCAGAAAATAATGATCCAGCTATGTACACACTGTTAAAGTGGCTTCTGCGAAATGGGTTTCAAATCCTCTTTTTCCTAGTCCCTCTCACTTGTATAGACGAGGTCTGTATTAAAAATACAATAGCCAGAAAAGCAAGCTTCTCTTGAAAGTTTAATACATATTTTGTTAATGAGAATTCTCTAAATCAGAGATTCTAGGTGCTATATAATCCAAAACCTTTTTAGTCTGATGCTCAATGTGTTCCATTCTAGCCTTAGTGCCTTGTTAGCCCATTCCCTTTTCTTGGAGTTGCTACATCGCCTGGTAGAACTTGTATCTTGCCTACCATGTCAGAACATGAATGTCTCAGATTCTCTTTAATTTTTTTTCTTCAAGACCCCTTCCCCATATACTTTTTCTTTTTAATTCCCAATCAAGATCTGAAAGGAAATGATAAGGCAGCATATTTGGTCATTTTCCCCTTCCAGCATTACATTACCACTTCCAATTTGAATGGCTAACCTTAAGGCAGAACAAGAGCAGCAGATTGTATGAAAAAATGGAAAGAGAAAAAAATGTCTGATTTTTCATTGCTTTAGCATCCTACTTCCTTTATGAAATTGAAGATGTTTAATCTATATCTCTATCTATCTAGATATAGGTATAGATTTAGATATATAGATATAGACATATAAATATATATTCATTTCTTTTTTACATACACCATATTTCAATAATCATATATTTAAGTCTATTAGGGGCAATCTATCTTTGGAGGTTAAAAATTGGATTTCAATAAAACTATTTTGGAGTCACATCTCTGTGCAATTTTTTATTCTGCCAAATGCTATTCCCATTAAATTATTTAACTAGATTGTGTAAAATAACTTCATTGCTTACTATGAAATTACAATGTTTAGGCGTGGGAGAAATGGGTTTTTTAAGAGCAAATAATTTTAAGTATATTCTGTACTTCAAAAGCAAACAATTTTAAGTATATTCTGTTCTTCAAATATCATTTTTTTCTTTAAATATTGAATGTATTTTGTATTATCATTCTCTGTAGACTTTAACTACATGTGCTTGGAATAATGTTTTGGTTCTTTCAATTGTACAATAATAAAGCCTGAATTCTGATCAATCTGGATGTACCTGGATATTGATTATAGTTACTCAAAATATGTTGGTTTATATCAAATTTGACACAATTCAGGGGGTACTCATGAATTACATGTACTAGGAAAATACTTTTACCTGACAATAAAGAGGAAAAGTCTGTGGGGGACGAGGGGCACTTTAAAAAGAAAATTATATCTGCAATTGTTTTTGGTTGACCCTGGCCAATGGGTCAACTCCAATACAATCATAATCTCCTCAAAGATGATGACAATGAAACTGACACCATTATAATTAGCTAGTTATTAATAATAGGAAAGGAGAAAAAGAAAGGCCAGACATTATAAACATGGCCACCAGGAAGCTGCAATTTCACATTCTTCAGGGAACCACCAATCCATTCTTCACAGATTATTGGGGAAGGGTTCCAACAAATGGGAGATAGATACACACCCAGTGAAGTTGGGGTGACTAGGGAAAGTGCCTGTCAATCAAACCTGGGAACAAAGACCATTGGCCAGAATGGGTGGGGCCACTGTAAACCCACAAAAATCGGGGGATATATAATCCCTCAAACAAAGGAGTTTTCTTTTCTTGTGACTCTTGGCTTTGAGGCTTTCGTGTTCCTGTTCCTTGCATTCACCCATGTTTTCTCCAAGCTATGTAGCCCTGTGAACCCCACATAAAAACGGACTGATGGGCTGTGGCTGCGAACACACACTAAACTAGCCTAATGTTGCATTGGACTGTGCAGACATGGAATGGAAGCTCTGGACACTGGCTTTGATTCTAGACCTATTGAAGCCATAGCTACACTTCTTTCGTGGGGGAAGGAAGGGAAATGGGACCTTGGAAACTTCAGGGCTTGATTCCACAGAAAGAAAGCTTTCTACAACATCTCATCCTCCCATGTGACTCTCAGAAAATTCTTTTTCTTGTGATATCATGAGAAGCCCACTCCCACAAGCAACAGATGGGAACATGGACCTCTCTCCACTGATAACAAAATTAGTAGACATTATAGTATATTCTCATCACATTCCAGGCACTGTCCTAATTTTAAATAATTATTAATCTTTAGAACAACTCTGGGAATTAGGCTCTGGAACAATTGCATTTCATAGAGGAATAAACTGAAGGAGAGAGATATAGTAGCTTGTCCCATAAGTCACAGGACAGGAAGGAGTGGAGTTGTAACCAGAACTCAACAAGTTGCTCAGATCCTACCCCCTTAGCAACTATAGGGAGATATGATAAGATCAAGTTTATTCAACTAGGCACTGGAAGTAGACTCTAACCTGTTCTCCCAATTCCCTCATATGGGGAGGCAATTTGGGCAAACAGCTGATCTTGATAAGGCACTCAATCTGAGGCTGCTTCCCAAAGGGCTGAATAAAAACAACCATGGCTTACACAAATCAGTGTCAGAGTTTGGGTTTCTAGGACATGGAGCTAAATACTATCATCCTCCTGTTGTGCCCAGATTTCAAGGTTCCCAAAAAGCCCACCAGGGAGCCAGCGAGTCCGATGCAAAAGCAAAGAGTCCTTCATTTTGAACTAGTTCGGCTCCCCAACCACACTCACCGATTCAACGGTAAGCCCAGTGGCAGAGAGAGAGCGAAGCCTGATGGGACTGTGGGTTTTATAGGGGGGTGGAGTGAGGGCAGGAGAGGGGACTGTGGGCCTCGCCGGTGACTTATTATACAGGATGTGGTCATAGTGATGGCGTGCACTTCCTTTGATTATCATTGGTTAGTCCAGAGAAATCCTGGGTGTGGCTAGCAGAGGCCTGGGCTTCCGGGAAGAAGGTACTCTCCTGAGCACATGGCAGCTGCCCCAAAAATGGAGGACCCAGGGCAAGATGGAGGGTGCAGTCCTACCCCCCCACCCCCAGGGCGAGCTGAGCCCGGGCTCCAGGGGCCAGTCCGGTTGCCGGGGGGTCCAGCAGATCGACCAGTTCCAGCCCAGACAGGAAGTCCACGTCCTCCATCTCGTCCCCGGGGGCGCCGGCGAAGGCCTCCTCCTCCATCTCCTCGGGCGAGGGCACCCACCCCGCCCCACCGCCGCCGCTGCCGCGTGGGTCCGGTCCGGGGGCGGCGGGCGGGTGGCGGCCTGCGCCGGGCTCCCGCCGTGGGCTGGGGTGTCGGTGCCCAAGGCCGCCAGCAGCGTGGTCAGGCTGTGCCTCATGGGGCCCGGCGGCCGGCCCACGTAGGCCCCGCGACGACTCGCCCTTTCACTCCCTGAGCACCCCAATCAGAAAGCTACAGAGAAGAAGCTTAATTCAAAGGAATAGATGAAATTTAGTGAAGGGAAATCAAGATGATTTGGCAAGACAATGAGCACATGGATGAGAGATAAATTGGGACGGGAACGAGTGGATTAAGGGATTACCTGGCTGGCCCAAGGTCAATCTCATGACCTTGACTTCATAGTTCACACCAATAAGATTCACTAACTTAGACTGTTCTCGGTCTATTTTTGCCAGTTAGGCACTCTTAAGCAAACAATAGGTCTTTATGCAAGATTTAGAAATGGGTCTTTACTCTTAGGCCAACTTTCCTGTCTCCATGAAAGCTGCCTGGACTAGAGAGTGGAGAAACATTCTGAAGTTTGGTGGAAAGAGCGCCAGCAACAATTAGCAACGTTTCTCACAAGTTCATAATTTCTCACAAGTTCACATTTGTACCACCTAATTGTCATCCCTACTGTAAACAACTGCAGATATCAGTTACATTCAAAGCTCAACAACCCTTACCAGGAAGCTGATTCTGAGCTCTAAAGCAGTGCCTTTCAAATTTTTGTGCTTACAAACCACCTGGGGACCTTGTTAAACTTCGGGTCCCGTAGGTCTGGATTGAGACTCCAGATTCTGCATTTGTAAAAGCTTCCAGTGGAAGCAACAGTACTAGACCACACATGACAAGCCGATAGCAAGGGCCTGTTACTTGCCCAGAGACAGTTTCTGATGGATTCCAGCAATTTTGTTTCTCTTTAACTCAAAAGTCAAGGGTCGGATCTACCATTTGAGTGAAAAACAATACTGAGCAACTTTTCCCACAGATGCTTCCATCCATACCATTAAATGAGGTACAAAGTAAAAATCAATTAGTTAAAGAAAACATCAATAAGAGAGTGATTTGAAGGAGGATTTATTGCAGTGGTTCTCAACCTTATCTGCACATTAGAATCACCTGGGAATCTTTTTAAAATCCTGATTTCTGGGCCTCATCCTCCGGAAATTCTGTTTCTTTGTTATGGGGTGGGGCCACAACATGAGTAACAAAGAAACAGAATTTCCGGAGAATGAGGCCCAGAAATCAGGATTTTAAAAAGATTCCCAGGTGCTTCTAATGTGCAGCCAAGGTTGAGAACCACTGATTTATTGTAAGGCTCAATGGTTGCTTTCTCTTCCCTAGCACTGCTGAATAGTATTTCTCAAACAAAAAAAAAATAAAGATACAGTCTTTCTTACATTCAGATTGTTAGGTCTGATCAAATAATTGAATGGATATCCCCTCCCCTGGGAAACTGACCTTTAGATCATTTCCAACTGACATTCCCTTTAGACCACATTCCATTTGCTAGGACCAGTAACTTTCCCCTCTGACTTGCCCAGGATCAAGACCCGCCCAGACGCTAAACCATTCGTAGACGACCTGCTTCTGGGTCCGGGTTTCTATGCAGCAGAGCAGCTCCCTCGCTGCAATCTATTGAAAGTCAGCCCTCAACACAAATGTTTGAAAAAAAGTTAAGAAAAGATTAAAGATAAGAAAATTTTAAAAAATTAGAAAGACAAAAGAAAAGACAAAAAAAAAAAAAAAGAAAAGAAAAGAAAAGACCCGCCCAGAGAATTCCCCTGGTGAAAAAGACTGCCTAGAGTCCTTTAAAATCTCTGAGTGCCATTTTGGGGCTCAGCCCACTGCTGGGGCACCCACAGCAGATTGGGCTGGACCCGCAGCATCAACTTCTTCCGGCCACTGAGAGTGGACTTCAACAACACAGAGGGGCCTGTTGGCAAAGGGGCCACTTTTTCACTTCGTTTGGCTGAGTCTCCTAGAGAGGAAGGGATAGTGACTTGGCTTCTGCCTTCTGTTGGCCACTAAGGGGAGGAAGGGTCTGGGAAAATAGACTGTCCCCTGTCTTCGCCTCTTGAACCCCAACACCAGCTGAGCACCAGGATCCAGTGACAACTAATGGCCATGACTGCCTTCCCTCCTTGCCTAGTAATGGCAAAGCTAAAGTTACCCTACCAGCTTCTTTTTTTTTTTTTTAACAGGGGCAAGCAATTCACAAGATAATTTTTTTCCTCATTTGAAAATGGCAGGTAATATCTGAGACCATCTAGAAAATGGGATAATACTCCCACCTCATTAAAGATTTTATGACGATTTTATGAGACAGTGCGGCTAGAAAGGCACTGCACAGTCTGTTGCTCGTAGGAGATGCTTAGAAAATGAAAATGATCATCACCAGCTGCAAACTGATTTCTAAGAACCGGGGGAAAGGGCCCTCATGATTTTAGAAGCAATTGCTCTAATATCAAATATCAGGTTGCTCTGAGAAAAGAGAAATTACCTGAGTACCTCAAAGAATAATGAGAAGATTAAAATGACAGTAATTTTCCAAGGTGTGGCTTTAGCCAGAATGAGCCATCTAAGTCAGCCCTAGAGTTTCCCTGTGAAGAGTGAACACTCTCAATTTTAAAATGTGTTATCTTTTAGCATAATATCATTTTCAAAAAATCCAGGCTACCATTTAACCTTATGACACTGTGGGTTTTACTGATAAAAACATATATGGCATAATAAGCCATGATTTTGTAAAATTTTCTGAGTCTCACTGTGTGATAACTCAAATTTATCTAGTGATTTCTTTCTTTATGCATATTTTATCTCACAATAAACATATGATGTTGGTTTTTACTATATGTCACTTTACTAATGAGCAAATTAAGGGTGAAAGAGATCAAGTAATTTGTTAAGGTTACAAAGTTGGGAAGTTGTGGAACCAAGATTAGAATCCATATTCAAAAGACTCTGGGGCCAGTGTTCTTTCTAACACCCCAGGCTGCCACTCCCTTGCCATGCCATACAGGTTAAAATTAGCATGTGGCTAAATTATCTAATTAATCTAATAGCACTATTAACATGTACTATCACTTTTATGTAGATAAGTGTAGAGAGCAGACTCTCAAGGCCAATCACCCAAAGGAGGAGTTCCAAGCAGGACTAACTTACAAAACACGGATGTTGTGCACAGCTGTAACTGACAGAAGTGTCACAGTAATAAAAAACAAAACAGACTCTGGGCATTGAAATGCACAAATCATCTTATCTACATATTTATTAAGTTTGTATCAGGCACTATTCTAGATTTTTAGGCATACAGCCATTAACAAACACACACGATTGAAAGGGAATGAATTAAACTGTTACTAGCTGGATGATAAAATTTTATGGGTGAATTTTATTTTCTTTGTGTTTTTCTTATTTTACTCACTTTCTAAAATGAGCATAGATTACTTTTAAATCAAGAACAATGTTTTATATATGTCAGTGGATTTCAGTGGACCAGCTTATTTTGATACTTTGATGCTTGTCAAACACATTTACAACTGCCCCCACTGATTTGAGAGCTTAACATTTTCGTAGCCAAGATGTCCACTGACTTATGTTGCAGCCTACTTTGTAGAAAAAACAAAAACTTTTTTAAAAAATATGTTTTTATTGACTTTAGAGAGAGAGATAGAAACAGATTGGCTGCCTCCTGCATGCGCCCTCCTAGGGATCGAGCCCACAACCCAAGCATGTGACATGACTGGGAATCCCACCAGCGACCTCTTTGTGCATGGGACAATGCTCAACCAACTGCCCAAGTAAAACAAAGGCATTTTAATAGCTAGACTTTGTCCACCAATTCAAAGAAAGGGGGTGGGAGGAAGAGAAAAATAATCATGTGAAGTGGAGACCAGGTTTTGAGAACATTTTCATTCACCAGTAACATGGATTCAGTACCCGGAGACCATATTTCACCTCAAGTTATAAAGTGGGGAGTAGGTTATGACTGAGGAGACTCAACCTCAGGAGAGTGGAACAAAAGCAACACTTATATGTGCAAATTTTGTAGGGAAATTTCGACCAGAGGCAAAACAATGTCATACTTATACGTCCCTCCTTTCATTTATTTCAAATATTTTCTACGGACTTACTTTTGCCTAGCAATTTGTACAGACCAAAAGCTCAGTCAAGAAACTTAAGTAAAGATGTGGAAGGAAAACTAAAAAAATTCAAAGGATTCTTCCTCTGAATTCAAAAATTGCCAGAGAAGAACACAGGTCAAGGAGGACATTCTCAGTAAATAATGTCTTTCCAGCTTCGGAGAGAAGAAATCCTCTTTTGTATTTAATCTGCACTCTTCCAGCCATCTTTGAAGCCCCCTCGTTCAGCCCACTCTGAAAGGATTCTGTTGCTTTTCTGTATTTCAGAGTACGAAGTGTTTATACTGTTAGCCTCTTAAAAGCCTCTTTGCTGAGAAAGTGTGTGCGCGCGCATGCACCGTAAGTGGGGTGAGATCTGTATACTACCAGCAATGCAGAAAATGTGAAAAATTTAAGTAGCTCTTTTGCCAGTGGGAAAATCAAAGCTGATGGTCGAGTTAAGATTGATGTGTCAGCAATAACCCAATGATAGCAGACTGTTTTGGAGTCATAATTATCTCTTTACAAATGCCAAGGGCACAGGCAGACATTTTTACGAGCTCTGTGGATATTTATTCAAGCATGTCTGGCTTGGTTTATCTAGAGCTTTTGGTATTTGTTGGCAATTTTCTATGTTAAGAAAATATTTTTTAATCAGATCAAGTTTATAGTGGTCAAAGGTCAAACAACTAATTAAAATTAACAGCAGCCCCAAATAAATGAATAACTTCCAACAAACTAGAGAAGGAGGTTATCTCAGGTTGGCAGTTCTCTAAATTAAAGAGCTGTGTCATTAAGCAGTAAATCTCACTTGGCTGAAGTGCTCAGAAATAAAAGGTTTCTGTGGTTTAGCTGTTGTTGAGTTGTTGGGTACAAGGAGAAGAATCATTCTCGACATCATATTCAATGACAGCAGCAAAGTAATTAAGGCCCTGAGGTCAGACAGACCCAGATAGAAACCAAGCTTCCTTTACTTACTAACTAGAAAACTTGTCTGAGTTAATGGGACACATTAACATCTGCAAGGCTCATTTCTCACCTGTAGATGAAAATTAAAATAGCACCCGCCTCTCTGGGTTATTGTAGAAATTGAATAAGACCATGTCCAATAAGCTCCTTAGCAGATATCCATAAGGATGCAATAAATGCTAGCTATTCTTGTTCTTTTTGTCATCCCCCTGTGAGCATATTTCCCCAAATGTAGAGAAGACACTACACACACACACACACACACACACACACACACACACTCCACCCAAGGCAGATGCTAGATTCTCTGAGGAGGCCAAGAAAAAAGCCAGGCCCCTGGAGAGTATTCTTAGCTGCCCTGTGGCCAGATTATCAGATCCCAAATCCTGTGTGCTCACCTGCTATGACAAACACTGGAAGGTAGCCTGATGTAGAGCAGAGTAACAATTAGTCAACCTGAGTTCATATATGGGCTCCTCCAATGACTCATGGCCAGATGAGATAAGGCAAATTTCTTAATTTCTCAGATACTCAGTGTCCTCCCTTATAAATTGCATATACTTGCTATAGTGGGATGGCTCAGTTGGTTAGAGCATTGTTCTCTACACCAATAGGCTGCAGTTGATTCCTGGTCAGGTCACATGCCTAGGTTGCAGGTTCAATCCCTGGTCAGGGCACATATCTAGGTTGCGGTTCAATACCAGGTCAGGGTACATCTCTCTCACAGTGATGTTTCTCTCTCTCTCTCTCTCGCTCTCGCTCTCGCTCTCGCTCTCCCTCTCCCTCTCCCTTCCCTGTCCAAAAAAAAAAAATCAATAAAATCATATCCTTGGGTGATAATTAAAAAAAGAAGATAAACTTAAAAAGACATTGAATATACTTGGCAAAGCTCAAAGGATTATTGTTGAAGATTAAATGGAATAAGGTATGTGGATGTGTCAAGAACAGTGCATGGGACAAAGTAGATGCTTAGTTAGCATTGGTTTACTTCTTAGCACTGAATTTGGGGTAGCCCTGTTCTGAGGGCTCCCTATCCAGACCACAAACCTGTGAGGTGCTTCTAGTATAATCTCATAAATGGAAACATGCACAAGGTAGTCATTTTATCCCCACAAAAAAGAGTATGTGTGCTTATGACACAGCAAATAATCATGCACTAAAGAGGCAGCATGGGCAGAAAGATGCTTTGGACATGTGACTATGCATGAGGTGAGCTGAGAGGGGACAGGGAAGGGATACTTTGATAGTTAAATATCTAAGTGGTATTCATAGTCAGTCCCTTTCTCTCAGCTCAAGTTTTATTCCTGGGGGGCGGGGGGGGGGATGGAAATCTAGCCTATCCCATGTGGCTCAGTGGTTGAGCATTGACCTACATACCAGGAGGTCACCGGTTCGATTCTAGGTCAGGGCACATGCCTGGGTTTAGGGCTCAATCCCCAGTAGGGGGGATGCAAGAGGCAGCGGATCCATGATGATGTTTCTCTCTCATTGATGTTTCTATTTCTCTTTCCCTCTCCTTTCCTCTCTCTCTAAAAATCAATAAAACATATTTTTTTAAAAAAGGAAGTCTAACTAGAGTATTTTTCACAGATCTTTCAACTCTGAAAATTCTGCCATGCTAGTCAGAGTTGATCTTTTCTTTCAAAGTAAAAGAAGTGGACTGGTGGGAGGGGAGAAGCTGAGGGCTCTTCTGTCAGCCTTCTCTTATCTCCCTCACCCTCCTCTGATGGTTCCCTCCCTGAGATAGGAACAGTCCCCCTCTCACATGCTTAAAGTTAAAATGAATTTTTAGTGTCTTCCTTGACCATCCACAGAGGATTTTTTTAGAGGGGAATGAGGAAGAGCCTCACTGTATAAACAAGAACAAAGCATCCCTGGCATTTATTAAATAAATGTCACCTCTTATTCTCTCTGTGACCAAGGATAAGTTTTTCAGATTTCCTAACCTTTAGTTGTCTGGTTTAATAAAAATAAAAGTTGAGAGAATGGACAATACCAACTTCATAGTGTGAGAGGTAAATTGGGTAATACATGCTTTTAAGAGCCTGACACAAAGAAAATGCTCAGTAAATGTTCACTTCCCTTCCTTTAATTTTCTTCTTCTTTTGTGCACTGGGGAAAGAAAGGGGTAGGAAGCGGGGGGAGAGCCTCAAAGGGACTATTGGGCTATTGAGAGTACAGATACCTTTTATTCTATTTTTTAATTTTATTTTTGACACTATTACACATGTACCCATCCCTTGGCCCCCTTCCCTCTGGCCATCACCTCAGTTTTGTCTGTGTCTATGGGTTATACGTATATGTTCTTCAGCTAATGTCTTCATTATTACAGATGTACCCATTTCCCCCCGCCTCTCCCCTCAGACAGTTGTCAGTTTGTTCCATGTATCCATGCCGCTGGTTCTATTTTGTTCATCAGTTTATTTTTATTAGGTTCCACATATAAATGAGATCATGTGATACTTGTCTTTCTTTCACTGGCTTATTTCACCTACACAATAATCTCCAGGTCCATCCATGCTGTCGAAAAAGGTAAGAGTTCCTTCTTTTTATGGCTGCGTAATATTCCATTGTATAAATGTATCACAGCTTTTTGTTATCCACTCATTGACTGATGGGCACTTGGGCTGTTTCCAGATCTTGGTTATTATAAATAATGATGCTATGAACATAGAGGTACACCCCTTTTAATTTTTTATACCCCATAAAGCCATAGAGCTTACACATAACCTGGTATACTACATGATAGAAATATTTGCAGGATGGATTCAAACACAAGTAGATATTTTAAATATGATGTTTCTATCTGTCTCTCTCTCTCTCTCCTTTCCTCTCTGAAATCAAAGCTCTCGGCATAATATCAAATGAGCAGAAAAGAACAGAATTGGGCCACCAAGTTCTGGTCCATTTGCCAGATGCGTTGTCTTATGAGGGATGAAGATTTCTCAATTTTGTTATCTACCTGACATACCAGAGTCCCCTGACAAATATTAAGTAACAACCTAGAATCACTTTTTAGCAAAATCAGGAAGAAATAAGGAAGGGGGCCTATGAGTGACAAAAGAGAATAAAAGAGTTTGTGGTGTCTTTTTTAAACCTGTTATCCTGTATTTTATGGGGGCCACAAAGATCATCAGGAAAGCATAAGCCTTCCTTTCATAAAAACACATGTATGTACGTCCACAAACCACTTGGTGCACAGTTTCAGGGGCCTTACAGGCTCTATTTTAGAATCCTCTATTTCAATCCATTTAAACTTGAACTCTAAACTTGGTAGCCATTATCTGATGTTTGTCAACCCTTTATGAACTTCTGGCAAAACGTGTGCAAAGAGTTAATCTCCATTAATTTTGGAGATTCAGCTATGCCCTAAAAAGCCATGTAAAGCTTCTAAAGTATAAGATTTATATGCTTGCCCCACTGACAATCTAGGAAAAAGTCCTTATTAAACTGCTCAGAAGGCCCTGTGCATTTTACAGCTTAACTGTTTACAGCCCTCTCTCCTGGGGGTGGGGTGAGCTGAAGAAACAGGAAGGGTCCTCAGAAAGACTAACTCTGTGAACCCAGACCCCCAAGACAGAGTCCACACTTCCCATTAAGCAGAGTTAAGTTAAAAGCTTTCCTCTCTATTTCACAGTTTGTTTTTAAAACTCTGGATCCTTGAGATCCCAGTGTAAGATTTCCTCCCCAAGGCCTTACGCTAAGACACTTCAGAAGTCACAAGTCCTATGTGGGGAGGGACTAGAGCTAAGGATGTAATTATAGTATGTCTTTGTCTATTCAAGTTGCTATAACAAAATAATTCATAAACTGGGTGGCATATAAATAGCAGAAATGCATTTTTCACAGTGGTGGAGGCTGGAAGTCCAAGATGAGAGGGCCAGTATAATTGATTTCTGCTGAGACCCCCTCATCCAGATTGCCAGCTTCTTGGTATATCCTCACACACTGGATGGGACTAGAGAAGTCTCTGGGGCCTCTTTGAAGGATGCTAGTCTGCTCATGAAGGCTGTGTCCTTATGGTTGTGTCCTCATGGCTGTGTCCTCCCAAAGGCCTCTCCTCTTAATATATCACACTGGGGGCTAAGATTTCAACATATGGATTTTGATGGGACACAAATATTCAGCCCATAGCAAGGGATGTTTGGAATAATTCCAACACTTGACTGAATCTCTGCAAATAAGTGAATTTGGCATGAGCTTTAAGAGTGAAGAGACTGGAGTGAGGATGATGGGGCTCAGATCCCACCCTTTGTCACTTGCTATCTGCATGACCTTGGGCAAGTGATCACTGCCTAGTACAGAGGCTGTGATGCAACCAGATCCCCCTTCTAGGACACAGGCACTCATTTTTCCAGCTTCCTGAAGTGTTGCCTCCTGGTTGATTGCTGATGAGGCCTTCCTGAGGAATTGCCCTTGACTGAAGGGAGGTGCTTCGCTGCAGGTTATGCACTGTCCTGGGCAGCCTACATTGATGACCAGAGAGAGTGACCTGGGCCCTTGTCTCAATTCTGGGCCTCTCTGAAGGGTCATCCTAGCTTCAGCTCTTCCCATGGGATCAGCAGAGATCAGCTATATTGCAATTGCTTCCCATTTCAACTTCTCCTTCTGTCTAATATCACTTCCATCCTGCTCTGCAAGTGTTGATCCTAAGGATACTCCTCAATAAACCTGCTGCATGAAAATCTTGTTTCTGAAACTATTTACCAAGAAACCTGACTTATAGGAGGGAAGAGATCAACTAAAGAACTTATATGTATATACTAGAGGCCTGGTGCATGAAATTCATGCATGGGGGAAGAGGGGGGATGTCCCTCAGCCCAGCCTGCACCCTCTCCAATCTGGGACCCCTTAAGGGATGTCCGACTGCCCATTTAGGCCTGATGCTCTCACAATTCAGGGCTGCTGGCTCCTAACCGCTCACCTGACTGCCTGCCTGATTGCCCCTAACTGTTTCTCCCTGCCAGCCTGATCACCCCCTAACCACTCCCCTGACAGCCTGATCGACGCCTAACTGCTCCCCTGCTGGCCCAATTGCCCCTAACTGCCCTTCCCTGCCAGCCTAGTCACCCCTAACTGCCCTCCCCTGTTGGCCTGGTCGCCCCCAACTGCCCTCCCCTGCTGGCCCGGTCACCCCTAACTGCCCTCCCCTGCAGGCCTGGTTGCCCCCAACTGCCCTCCCCTGCTGGCCCGGTCACCTCTAACTGCCCTCCCCTGCCAGCCTGATCGCCCCTGTCTTCCCTTGTAGGCCTGGTCACCCCTAACTTCCCTCCCCTGCTGGCCCAGTCGCCCCTAACTGTCCTCCCCTGCAGGCCTGGTCACCCCCAACTGCCCTCCCCTGCTGGCCCAACTGCCCCTAACTTCCCTCCCCTGCAGACCTGGCTCCTCCAACTGTCCTCCCGTGCAGGACTGGTTGCCCCCAACTGCCCTCCCTTGCAGGCCTGATCCCTCCCAACTTCCCTCCCCTGCTGGCCATCTTGTATCCACATGGGATCAGCATCTTTGATCACATGGGGGCAGCCATCTTTGTGTTTGAGTGATGGTCAATTTGCATATTACTCTTTTATTAGATAGGATTAGTACACATAACCCATGAACACAGACAAAATGGAGTGAAGGCTTGGGAGGAGATGAAGATGGGGAGGAGGGTGGGCAAGGGGGAAAAAGGGAGAACATCTGTAATATTTTAAACAATAAAGATAAATTAAAAATAAAAGAAAAATATATTATATTAAAAAGAAACCTGACTTATGACACTCTAAAAGCCTTGTTGTCCTTACCTCTAAAATGGGCATGGTAACTGTACTTGCATAATAGGAAGCAATGGGATAATGGCAGGAAAGTGTTTAGCACAGGGTCTGACACTGTTAGTAAGCCCTCCCAGAATCCCCAGGTTGATCTAGAGAATCAATGCAATTAGGATAAAAACCCAAGCTAGTTTATTAGCAGAAAAAAAAGGACATAAAACATATAAGCATTGACCAGCTGATCCTAAGATTCATATGAAAATGCAGGGAACCAGAAAAGACAAAACAATCTGAAAAAAGAAAAAGATTGGAGAACTCACATACCCCAAATGCAAAAGTTAGTACAAAGGTCGAGTAACCAAGATAGTGTGATACTGCAATAAGGATACACATGGATCAATGGAATAGAATTGAGAGTCCCAGCAATAAACTTGTATATTTATGAGTAACTGATTTTTTTACAAGGATGCCAACATCATTCAGTGGAGAAAAATTCTTTTCAATAAGTGATGCTGAGACAACTGGAGCCTTTCCTCACACCATATATCAAAATTAACTCAAAATAGATACAAGACCTAAACCTAAGAGCTAAAACTATAAAATTCTTATAAGAAAACCTAAGTGTAAATCTTTGTGATTTTGAATTGGGCAATGATGCTTCAAGCAACAAAAGAAAAAAAATGATGTGTCAGATTTCATCAAAATTAAAACTTCTGTGCTTGACAGGAAAAAAAAAAGAAAGAACAGACAACCATCAGAATGGGATAAAATATTTGCACATCATGTGTATCTGATAGAGGATTTGTATCTACAATATTCAAAGAACTCTTTACAATTCGGCAATAAAAAGACAATCCAATTTAAAAATGAGCAAAGATTATATTCTACATTGAAAATTATTTCTGCACATGAGTTATCTAACCTTCTAGGTTGGAGGGCACACACTGTGTTTTATTCCTTTCTGCATCTCCAGCACCTACCAAAAGAATGGCCAAAACCAAGGATTTTGAAATAGGAGACCTACGTTAAAGTATGGCTCTCATACTTACTTAACAAGCTCTTTGATACTGGACAAGCTACTTCCCTCCTAGCTGCAGACGGAGTGCAATTCACATTTCTGCCAAGCATATTTTTGCCATCTCCCCCTCCCACTTGACAGTTACTAAAACAATTTCTCAGAACACAAAATGAGACAATCAAAGAGGCAATAGCTGTTCCTAGGAGATGATCTCAATTTGGAAAGAATAGGACAATGTGAAATTTTAACTTCCATTCTTCACCAGGCCTAGAGACCTGGAAGAGCTGACTTTGGTAAAAATTCCTACCCTTTGCTGACTTCTGCCATTTCCCCCAGGGTGCCGTTTGAAGGTTCTGAAGTAAGTGGGGTATCCAGAAGGTCTCATCCCAGTCACTGGAAACTGTAGAGGAGAAAGATTAATTTTCCCTTTACCCTATTCAGTGAGTACCTGGCTAAGACCCCTTTTTCTCTAGGGCACCTCATAAGCTTATCTAAGATGGTTAATAGTTCTCCACTGAGGCCACTATAAGTCAAGATTATCTTTGGTAAATTTAATTTGCTTGTTCTAACTTCACACACAATTTTACTCATCTTTGGCCTTACACAAGACCCAGTCTGGTTTCTAAGTCATACCTGGCCCAACCCCAGATCCAGTGGTCCAGTTTCTAAGTTAGATCCAGTCTGACTCTGGACCTGGTCCCATTTCTAAGTCAGACCCAGTTTCACTCCTCCAGTTTCCAGACCCTGTCCAGAAATAAAGTGCTCACATAAAGTCTGAGACTCCTAACACAAAGCTGGGGAGCTAGGATCCAGGGTCGGAGAGGGCCTTGCCCAGCACCTCCTGAGGCAGCAATAAAGCAGCCAGCCAGGGGCTCAGCAGGTACCTTCCCCTGGTTGCTCCTTGCTCCTGAGGATTGTCGGGGGTCTCCTCTGGTTCCCTCTGACACCAGAACTGTTAAAAGATAAACTGGGGCATACTAACAACTTCAAGAGTTTATGTGAGCTCCTGGTTCAGATCAGGCAGCACATAACCAGAAGTGGTTGGGAGCTCTCCACCAACACCAGCTCTGGGAGAAGCTTTTATAGAGAAACTAGAGGCCCGATGCACAAAATTTGTGCAAGGGGCTTGGCCCCCTGCTGCCACGGTGGATGTTCTGCCCCTGCTGCTGCGGCAGCCACTTCTGCCTCAGCCCCTGCCCACTGTGGCTTCATCTGGAAGATGGTCCAAAAGGATGTCCGGCCTAACTAGCATTATTATGCTTTTATTATTATAGATGGCAGAAACAAAGTAAGACAACTACGGATTGGCTCTGGCTTAAAGCCTAGTTGGCTGTTGTGATTGCTTGTCCTCAGTGCTGTGATTCTGTAACCTGAAGCATTTGCAAGCTTACATTTTGGGTTGCTTTTGTAGACTGCCCCAACATGAGAGC
Organism: Myotis myotis; assembly: GCF_014108235.1. Classification (NCBI taxonomy): domain Eukaryota; kingdom Metazoa; phylum Chordata; class Mammalia; order Chiroptera; family Vespertilionidae; genus Myotis; species Myotis myotis. The sequence continues at coordinate 23,115,426 of NW_023416323.1, read as the reverse complement.
CACCTCACGCCAATGGCCTCCTTGTTTAATTAATTTAACACCCCTAAACTTAGGTAAAGTGTTTTCAAGAGCTCTACGATCATTCTAGTGAACACTGAACCTGAGAGGGGTCATGAGAACCCCCAGTTCTGTAGTTGCTCAGGAAGAAGTGAGAGTAGCCTGGGCACCCTGTTGTTGGCTGGTGTCTGAAGTGGGCACAGTCTTCTGGGACTGAGCCCTTAACCTATGGGTTCTGTGTAAATTCTGTGTAGATAGTGTCAGAATTGAGTTGAATTTAGTGGTGTTGGAGGGTTAGTGGGTGTTGTAAAAAACCTCAGAGAGAAGCCTACAAGCTGTCAGAGCAGGTGGCCGGTTTCCCCTCCTCCAAGGAGCACCACTTGCTGTCTGTGAGAGCCTGTAACTCTCCTCTTGGGCTAAGAAGCTTTCATTTCTCCCCGGCTGGGTCTCAGGAGCAGGAGGCGTGGCACTCAAGATGGCAGCTTCACTCATTTTATAGGGAAAAGAATCTGTTTTGAGCTTCACCTCTGGAATAGAAAGTGACCTGCTAAACCGAGACAACCCAGGCAACAGAGGAATTAGGGTGTCCGTGACAAGTTTCTCCCCCTGTTCGTGCTGGTCCCTGGGGTTGCTGGAGCTCCTGACGTGTGCACTGCCAGCCAGAGGGAGGAGGCTCAGCAGTTGCCTCAGACAGCGAGACTGAGCCACCTGGAAACCCCAGCAGGTCTCCTCCAGGGAGGCCAGGCCTACTCCATCCCACTGAGCTTCTCTGAGGACACCAGGTTGCAGGTCTTGGTGTTTAATTGTTTCAGACCCCATTCAGTATCACCAAGAGCCGGACAGGTTCTAGTGCCCAATTGTAGGGTCAATCCCACCACTCTTCTTTTCTCAGGGGACTTACACTTAGGAATTGGGCAACTCTTCCTTTTTAAATCCTCAAATCTCAAAGGATCTGATTGATTATAGTCCCTTCTTCAAACAACAGGGGATGCCAATCTCCTTCCAAAAGAGAACTGTAGTGTTGAAACAGCCAGGGGCAATATGCAAACAAGTAGGCGTGGCTGTGTCCCAGCAAAACAACGTTCTTCACAAATGCAGGCAGCCAGCAGATTTGACCTGTGCACTGTAGGTTGCCAGCCTCAGATTTACACAGAAGCCCAAATGACTGCCTTTGTGCCTTTCTGATTATTTGGGGCTTTCTGGGGCTTTGTCTACTTTAATTTATTTTAGTATGCAACATGTTAGTCATAAAGTACCGCTCAGTTAAAATTCTGTGTATTTACTGAACTCTGTTTTTCTCCCCCTGCCCTTATATGTGTGTACTTGGAAAAAAGAACGTAGTTCCTTAGTTGCTATTTGAGTTTATTAGCACAGCAGCTATACAATGCAAATTAAAAAGGCAATTGGTTATTCTTAATGATTGTCCTCATTCTAGTGAACAGATCCTGGAAACGCTTATTAGAACTTCCCAAGATCACTGGTAGTCACACCAATGCATTAGGTTCCATCAGGGATAATTGCACTTTAAAATTCTGTTCCATGTAATTTAAGAGTACAGTGGAATCTCGGTTCTCGAACTTACTGCATCCCAGAAGGCTGTTCCAGAAGCCATTTGTGCGAAAACCAAATCATTTTTTCCCATTAGAAATAATGTAAATTGAACTAATCTGTTACAAATCCCCAAATGATTCTGTTTTAACCTTTCTTATATTCAGTACATGGTACTGTTTAATTTATAAACACTTGTTTTCTTAAATTTATTGAACCACTCCCTACTAGCCTGAAACTATCACTGCCTCCAAAATGCTATCATTGGCTAACTGCTTTTCGTTTATCTCATCAACAGTTTTTCTACCTACTCAGTTGCCTGGGATTGTTGTTTTGTGAGCACTTTCACACCCTCAGCAACATTAGCATTCTTGATGACCTCTTTGTTTTAAAATTCTGCTAATTATAGATTTCCCCAGCAACAAAAGCATTCTCTTCTTTGTTGTCTGAAAGATGCTTTTTGTCATGCTGAGGTATCAGCATGAAAGGGTTGTCAGGTTGAAAACTAAAGTTTTGATCCGCAATGGAGACAATTTTTCTGTGAACAACTTGGGTGAGAATCAAATTGTTCTGGATGGAAGACATTTGAGAATCAAGGTTTGACTGAATAAGACCTCTCTTGTCCAGCTGGTGTTGCTTAGTGGTTGAGCTTCGACCTATGAACCTGGAGGTCACAGTTCGATTCCCAGTCAGGGCACATGCCTGGGTTGCGGGCTCCATCCTCAGTACGGGGTGTGCAGAAGGCTGACGATAGATGATTCTCTTTCATCATTGATGTTTCTCTCTCTCTCCTTTTCTCTCTGAAGTCAATACAAATATATTTTTAAATAAAATAAGTCTTACATGTCTATGAAAATGTCTCTTAAACAAGTCAGAGCATACCTCAACCTTTTCAGGACCTCTGTTCAAAAGCTGCTTAAACATTTAATGAATGCCTAGCTAAGTCATGGGGATTGCAGAATGAGAGACTTCTGTCCTTCAGAAGTTGGACAGATGCTCTGAATTGTGATGTTTTTGCCAACCTGGGCTGGCGTTTATGTGCATCTCATGAATGAAACAGGTGCAAACATTCATTTGATAAATGCTTATTTGAAACAGAGGGTAAATTGGCAGAAGTAGTCTTGGTCTCAGACGCTACCAGATAAGGTGCTGGGCCTGCTCTAAGTTCAGTGAATGACTCAAGGCAAATCGCAACTTTCTTGATCTCAATTTCCTCATCTCTTAAATAAACAAACAGGACCAGATCTATTCCTTGAACACCCGTTTTAGCAATGTATTCTACCAAAACTCAGAGTGACCGTCATTTATTACCCAGCAAACATTAATAGTGTTCCTCAACTATTTCTTCATTATTATCCGCTAATGAGTATTTTTTAGACTTTTTTTTTTCCTGATGGCAGCTCCCCTCCTCCACCATGTAACTGAGGAGACAAAAGGAAGCTAGGTAGTATTAGGTCGCCAAAGGATGAACGCATGAGGCCAGAGTGGTGAGGGATTATTAATTTATTCGATCATCCGCACACCAGGTGGCTGAGCCTGGATGGCTCCAGCACCCAGTGAGTGGAGTCAGCGGCTTTTCAAGGACTTTTGGTGGGCTTCTGTCTGGGTGGAGACTCCTTTATGCATACCAGAAGGGGAGATAATGGAATGTGGTCACTGCAAGTGAAATGTGGTCTCAGCAAAGGGAATGTCCATACTGAAATGACCTGAAAAGCCAGTTCCTGGGGAGGAGGCATATCAATTCAATTGCTCCATCAAACCTAACCTAACCTAACAGGTAGATAGGGGCGGGACCACGGGAAAGGACGTGGAACCGAGAGAGAGGCATGAACTTTATTTATTTATTTATTTATTTTAATACTTTTTAAATTGATTTTTTACAGAGAGGAAGGGAGAGGGAAAGAGAATTAGAAACATCGACGAGAGAGAAACATCTATCAGCTGCCTCCTGCACACCTTCTACTGGGGATGTGCCCGCAACCACGGTACATGCCCTTGACCGGAATCGAACCTAGCACCCTTCAGTCCGCAGGCCGAGGCTCTATCCACTGAACCAATCCAGTTAGGGCGAGAGGCATAAACTTTAAAATGTGTGGGCATTGCTAAGACAGACAGCCTGCAGATAACCAATCAGAAGGCAGGAAGACATAGAAACCAATCCAAAAGGCATTGCTAAGGCAGAAGTCTTTGAAAAGACCAATTAGGAGTGAGCAAGACTACCCACCCCCTACATAAAAGGTGCACACTTCCGGTCACCGTCTCTTCTCCCCGCACACGATGGTTTCCTGGCGTTTGTTCCTGTGGCAGGGGCGGCGCCTGGCTTATGGCCATGTGGGCCTCCACACTTGGACTCTTAGACTTCAATGCGTTCGGATGTCAAACTATTCCCCCCTGCAACACGGGAAGGAAGCTCCGGGCCCTGGCCTGCTCCTGGAACCCCGGCTGCACCTTTTCCAGGGCTGGCTTCTCCCAATCAATTTTGTTCCCGCTCATTATTTTTATCCGCCACTTCAGTCTCCGATTTTCTCGAGACAAGAACTCGGACTCCAAACAACACCCGCATTTGTTGGTATCATAACCTTCGCTCAGTTTATATCTTACATAACCATAGTACATTTTAAAAGCCAGAAAACTGACTCACGGCCAAATTTGGGCTGAAATGCCAAAAAGCACACACATTTTAAAAATGTTCCCAGACTCCACGTTTTCCATATGCCAGACACTGCCCCACCGAGAGAGCTGAGCCTGGCTTCTGGCCCTGAAGCGTTATAGTGCCATGAAGCGTCCATAGTTCAGGGGACAATGTCTCTTATGTACGGCAGTTGCCCCTTATCCTCGGGGGATATGGTCCAAGGGTCCCCCCATGGATGCCTGAAACCGTGGAGAGTACCAAACCCAATATATGCTGTTTTTTCTTATATATACATACCTATGATAAAGTTTAATTTATAAATTAGACACAGGAAGAGATGAACAACAATAACTAGTAAGCTGGAACAATTATAACAATATACTGAAGTAATGTTTATATGAACGTGGACTCCCTCTCTCTCTCAAAATATCGTATGAAAGGGCACTCACCTTTTCACTTAAAGGAAGCTCTGTATGGCTTCTCTTTGGCTTCCCCAAATTGCCAGGGTCGCCACTCTTGCGTTTTGGGACCCTTATTGAGGAAAGTTAGGGTTACTTGAGCCAGAGCACTGCCATCCTCCTCAGTCAAGATGGCTACTCAGTAACTACAGTGGGGCCTTGACTTACGAGTTTAATTCGTTCCGTGACGGAGCTCATAACTCAAATTACTCACATGTCAAATCAAAAAGTGAACAAGTGAGACACGTGATGCTGGGCTGATGCTGTGGCGTTCACTGTGACGTTCGCTGCGCCAACTAGCGGTGGGGTATCTGAAGCTGGCTCGTAACCCGAATTTTAGCTCACAACTCAAAGCAAAAAATCGGCCAAGAGACGGCTCATATCTCGAAAAACTGGTTAGTCGGCACACTCGTAAGTCAAGCCCCCACTGCACCTCAGGGGAACGGCAAGCGCAGAGACGCAGGACAAAGGCGTGATTCACGCGCTGCGTGGGACGGGCCGGAGCCGGAGACCACGCGAGATTTCATCAGCGCGGCTCAGAAAAAACAAGAGATTTCAGCGGGCCGCTCAGAACGGCTCGGGATTTCACCAGGCTACTCAGAAAGGCGCGCAGTTTAAAACTTACGAATTGTTTATTTCTGGAATTTTCCATTTAATAACCTTTGGGCCGCAGTTGGCTGCAGGTAACTGAAACCTAGGAACGCCAAACCAAGAAGAAGGGGAGACTACTGTCCTGTTGACTCTGGAGAAATGAGTGAGTGGAGGGAAACGCTGGCCTTGATAACGCGTCCTGCTTGTTTTCACTCAGAAACATTTAACATGCCTTCATTCTGTTTAGGCACTACAGTAAACAAAAGTATGTTTCAAAACAACTACAGTGATCCCAGATAATGTCCGCGTATTCTCTGGCCACGAAGGGGTGGCCCATCCTTTCCATCAGGGACCCGGGTTTGGAAGGGGGAGGGGGAGAAACTCCACGTGGAGAAACCGGATTAACATGACCTCAGCTGGGTGACCAAGGGCTAGAGGACCCAAGGAGACATGACAGCCCAGTGTAGCGTGGTGTCCCAGATGCGGGTCCCAGGACAGAGAAAAGACATTAGGGGACATTTGAATAAATAGGAATACACTTTGGACTTTAATTAATAACATTGTCTACGTTTTGCTTTGTCTAAGAAAAAAAGAGAGTTTCTCTAGCAACCTGACTGCAACAACTCTTCCCAACAAAGGAATGCCTTCCTGCAGACTTGCGTTTTAACCAACAGTCTCTCTTTTATCCGGTGTAAAAGGACTCGGCGATAACATGGGTGACTGTCATTTAGAACAAACCCAAATCCTTATTAACAATTATACTCAGCTTTTGTCCTCACCTTCCCCCCCCCCAAAAAAAAAAAAAAAAAGTGAATAAAGGAGAACAACAACAACAAAAAATACCCAAAGTGGAGAAAAGGTTCTAGAACCAGACTGGCTCCACTCTGTACTGGGTGTGCAACCTAGATAATTTCCTCAGATTCTCTAAGCCTCAGTTTCCTCGTCCTACACGGGGTATAATAATGCCTTGCCTACAGGCTTTTACCTAAAATGTATGGTCGGTTCTTGATCCATAGTGGTAACTCGATCTAGTTTACCTACTCCACTGTCTCATGTTACACTAATATTAGTGTCTACTTCAAAGTTTAGGTTGGATAATATATACAGAATGTTTGGCAAGTGCGTAGGGTCTATTAAATATTTAATAAATATTAGCTTTCGTTATTGAAACTCCATCTCCATCAATTACAAATACACATTAGTAATTGAAACCGAAGTCAGATAGCAGAAGAAAGTCCTGTAGAGCAGTGGTTCTTAACCAGGGATGATTGTACTTTGGGGACATTTGGCATCTAGTCGCAATAGAGAGCAGTGACCATGTGAGTTAATCCACGCCAGACCTGTGGTCAGGACCAACCAGAAGCTCTGTGGTCAGCATTCTTTTCCTCCACAATCTTCTTCATCTGTTTCTTCCTCCAAGTGCCTACACCAGAAATCCAAGCCCACAACCTCTGTCTGGATCTCTCTGCTTATGGGATCAGGGTCACGTCTGCAACAGAGGACTCCCTGAGCTTGCATCCGAGAATCAAACATCCAGGTTTCCATGTGAAAAATCTATGAACCTTCTGACACCAATCGATGGCTTTGGCATGCCCAGCTTGTGATTCCAAAGTTGTTGAATTTCTCCATCATACTTTCAGCAGCTCAGTAAGTATAGGGAGAACTGGGTCAGGATTTATTTATATTTTGATCATCTAAGAAACGCTATAGTACTTTCAACTTTACTTTGTGTGGTTTTATTTTCAAATAAAGATTGTCATCAATGCTGCTATTCTATAAAATTATGTAAATAACATTTATTGATTTCTAAAATGCAGTTCTGTAATTCTACCCCAGAGTTAAAAAAATGTTTCCAGGCACAGTATTGGTAAATCACACAAATTGTCATATTCCTAAAGGACAAATTTGCTGAGATTTGAATGTAAACGTTTATTATTAGTAATTTGTGGTCGTGTAACAAATGACTCCCAAATTTAGCAGCTTAAAAGAGCACAAATGGTGTCACAGAGTCTGTGGGTCGGGAATCCAGGTGTGGCTCAGCTGATTTCCTCTGGTTCACTGTCTCTCACCCAGGTTGCAATCCAGGTGTTTGTCAGGCCTGCACTCATCTCAGAGCTTAACTGGGACGTGTGTGTGTGTGTGTGTGTGTGTGTGGTGTGAACCTGTTTTCAAGTTCTCTTATGTGGCAGGAGATATCAGACCTTTGACACGCAGGCCTCTCTGTAAAGCAACTCATAACATGGTAGCTAGATGGCTCCCTCAATATGAGTGAGCAAAGAGAGAGAGGCTAAGCATCCAAGATGGAAGCCACAGGCTTTTTATACCCTAATCTCAGAAGAAACATCCATTTTTCTGCCATATTGTATTTATTAGAAGAAAGTTGATCAAGTCTACATTCAAGGGGTGGGTATTACACAATGGCATGAATAGGGGATAGGGTCGCTGGGAGCTGTCATAGAGGCTGCCTTTTATTACCTATGAGTATTAAGTCAGGAATGTCCTTAATCAACATATCGGATTACTTTTAAATAGCTCAAAAGCATCTTGGGTTATTTTTCCAGGCTTATTGTTTAGGTATCAAAAAATTATATATTTGGGGGGGGGGGGGAAGAAGAGGAAGAGAGAGGATCAGCCCTAATCCCCCCGATGTAAATACTTTTATTTTTGCCTTCAGCTCTTAACCAAATATATAAATACTAAAGGCCCGGTGCATGAAATTCGTGCATGGGTAGAGTCCCTAGGCCTGGCCAGCGATCAGGGCTGATCTGTAGGGCGACTGGATTAGGGGACCCCCGCTGGCACCCACCTTGGCCAGCCTGGCGGCGCTCGCTCGCCAGTCCCCAACCCCCCCCCCCCCCCCCCCCGCCACCGCCAGTAGCCTCCCTCTGCAGGGAGTCCTGCGGGGCGATCAGGGGGCCCCCGTGGCACCCACCTTGGCTGGCTTGGGGCCTGTGGGCAGCTCCTGCATTGAGCACCTGTCCCCTGGTGGTCAGTGCGCATCATAGCAACCGGTCATTCCGCTGGATGTTCTGCCATTTGGTTGATTTGCCTATTAGGCTTTTATTATATAGGAGGATTTGTACATGATTACAGTGGTCTTGTGTAGTCTTTGGTGCCCCATTTTTTTGTTTTTGCACTTAGAAACATATCATAAAGAATAATGCATGTTTCTAGAGAATCTTCATAATCATCCTTTTAACATACACTAGGTCTTTATTATCCCAAGATCATTTGTTCTCTTAAGCAAGGCCTTAAGCCAAAACTGTGTTATAAATGGAGAGAAAACTGTAGCTACAAATTATGACAATAAGTTTATTTATCCAAATGTAGGCCATAATAGCAACTTTGCTAAATCTTAGAATGAAAAATGAAGCAAATGTTAACTTTGGGGAAAAGGGATGGTACATTTTTTCTGCAAAATTATATCATAGCATTATAGACCATGTCCTTCACAATTGATCTGCATATTAGGAACATAAAAAAGGCCTCACTGGCAAAAACAATATTCAAGAACTTCATGAATTTTTAACAGTGGCTTTTTCTCTAGCTCTTAACCCAAATATATATTTTAAGTGCTCATTATCATCCTTTATCCAGTTTAATTGTTAACTAGTGTACTTCTGTGAATTCCTTTGCTTGCAATTAAAGTGGTTCTCTGAAATCACCAGTATTGATTTTATGAAGGCCCACACTTTGGAGAAATTTGCAATTCTGATTTGTAATTAATTTACATTGACTGTATTTGCATTATATTGTTAAATGTTCACTAGAGTTGACTATCAGACCAATCAAAAAGATATTGATGATGGTGGGCATAAATTAGTAGTACTATTAATGAGGAAGAGATGCTAACGGGTGAATATTTTATAGGTGCAGAATTCATTATTGAACCATTTCATATCATGATTTTTTTTTTCTTCAGAATTACTTCTCTCCCTAGACTGCACGCAGTATTTTGATGCTGACACTTCTTCTAATGGACTTCCTTCTGTGGAGGTACAATGGGGGTGGGTGGCAGGCATTCTTGGAGGCTTATAAAACTTCTCACTGAGTATCAGTACCACACGGGCACATATCTCCCACATCCCTACCTTCTTCCTTGCTAAAACAGTCATGGTCTGTTCCTGGTTAGATGTAACTGGTTCCTCCCTGCCCTCAGGCGAATCTCCTTTGTTCTGACTGGATAAACAGAATGCCATTTTCCTTGCAAATGATCAGTTCAAGGATGGTGTGTGCCACAATTCTGGCCCATGAGGGTGTCCTGGAAGATTTCCCTCATTCTTGAACACGGACAAAAGAAAGGGACATTTCCACCTGGCCTGTGTGACTCGGTTGAGCATCATCTTGTGCACCAAAACATTGCCGGTCTGATTCCTGGTCAGGGCACATACCCAGGTTGTTGGCTTAATCCCTGGTAGGAGGCAGACAGGAGGCAGCCATTCAATGTTTTACTTTCACACATTCATGTTTCTCTCTCTCTCCCTCTCCCTTCCTCTCTTAAAAAAAAAAAAAGTGTGCTCTTGCTTCCTAATAATCCTAATTGGTTTGTGTTAATTAAAAAAAATACAAAAGGGACATTTCCTTTTTCTGCCTCTGGATATTACCTTCTCACTTTAGAACTGTGGGTAGTGATCTTGGAACCATGAACAAAGCCAGAGCAAGAAGAGAAGCCAGTATCCCTTCTAGAATACATTTTCAGGTTATCCCCAACTTCTTTTTTCTCTTATTGCTTTAGCTCTTGATGCTACAACAAAGAGATGTGTTCTTTATTGGGTGTGGTAATTCCTTACCCTACCCCAAAGTGATGCCTGTCGTGTCTACAGGGGAAAATTTCTCAAACCAATCACCTGCAAATTGAATGGGCATGACAGTCTAACCATTATGCTATACACCTGAAACTAATACAAAATAATATTGAATGTAAACTGCAATTGAAAAATGAAAATAAAAAAAATGAATGGGCATGTTCAGCATATCTCCTAATCCGTAAAATCTTTAAAATTCAAGGCCAAATTAGTCTGCATGTAAAAGAAGTTAATTTAAGTGCTCTCTTCATCTAGGGCAGTGATTCTCAACCTTGGCTGCACATTAGAATCACCTGGGACTCTTTTTAAAATCCTGATTTCTGGGCCCCATCCTCCGGAAATTCTGTTTCTTTGTTATGGGGTGGGGCCACAACATTAGTAACAAAGAAACAGAATTTCCGGAGGATGAGGCCCAGAAATCAGGATTTTAAAAAGATTCCCAAGTGATTCTAATGTGCAGCCAAGGTTGAGAACCACTGATCTAGGGTCTGCCAAAGCCTCTTAGATTCTTATATACTATCTGAGTTTAATGGAAAGTAATTTACCATTATTTTTGGTGTGATGTGCTAGTACACGGAGCACTTTGGCAGTCTGATGAACCTTCTCAGGCTTGCTTTTAAATGCATAAAATAAGATATATGTAATGACAAAGAAAACTGATAGAATTGAAATACAATTATCAATATATTTTCAAAGATTTTGTGACACAGAATATATGTGGTTTTTAAAATATTGTATGAAATAAGTCCTAGTGACAGTTCTAATAACTTGGTTACTTTCAAAGACAAGATAAGCATGAACAGTGTTTTGAGATTTCTGTAACAACTGTCTTGTCATATGAAAATAACCATGATTTTTATTGCAGACAATGTCATGATGGTACGGTCACTGCATTTTCTTCTTTTTTTTTAAAAAAATACATTTTTATTGATTTCAGAGAGGAAGGGAGAGAGATAGAAACATCAATGATGAGAGAGAATCATTGGTCGGCTGCCTTCTGCACGCTCCACACTGGGGATTGAGCCCACAATCCAAGCATATGCCCTTGACCGGAATCGAACCTGGGACCCTTCAGTCCACAGGCTGACACTCTATCCACTGAACCATACCAGCCAGGGTGTCACTGCATTTTCAATGGAAGGAAATGCTAAACTTCAGGTAGAGTCTAATCAAAGTAGAGTTATAAATTTTTTTTGTGGTCTCAGGTTAAGAACTGAATATAGATTGTACCTAAGCATTATCTTTATGATTAACCCTTTACCTCTCTAAACACAAATTTAAATAACTGCTTAATCTTCACTCTCACTCTCCATGGATACCAACTGTGAGAAATTAGTTTCTTGGTTTGTTGTTAAAAATCTTGTTGGCAAAGATTTTTATGAGCCTGTGTGATGGATTTCCTGAAGCAGAGACCTAGGTTCTCAAGTTTCTTGCCTTTTGCTCATAGATAGTGAAGACCATCCATCTACTAAGCATTCAATGCCTATAAGGTGGACAGAGAGCCCCATTCGAGGGGCACTGAGATGCCCTGAGTGCAGTGCAGCAGGAAGCTGTGTGCGATCATGCTCCCCCTCAGGCGGGCTGTGCCTGCCTCCAGCTGGGTGAAGACAGGGTGTCACCATGGAGGGAGTGCTCCACTTTTGACACAGGTGAGCTGCTGCATGGGGAGGGTTCTGAGGATTTGCTTAGAGTGTTCCCTTGAGCATGGGAGTGAAGAGGGGGTGGGAGGTTGGAGGGAGCAGGGACCTAAGTAGGGCAAAGCAAAGTGCTATCTATCTACCTGGGAAGATTATAAATTTCTTAAGGGCAGGGACCATATTTTCAGAGGCAGTGTGACATCATGGTACACGTTGGGGCACCAGAACTCTGTCACATGCTACTACTTAATACCCTCTCTCAGCCTCTGTTTCATAGCTGTATAGTGGGGGATATTAATAGAGTACTCTTCAGAGGGCTGTTGTGAGATTCAGTGAGTTAATATGTCTAAAGTGGTTGGTAAGAATTGAATAACATTGGCCATCTTTTCCATCTTTTTAAACCTATGGAGGTTTTTCTATGCTTGGTACAGCCAATGAACACAATAATTTCTTAATGAGTTAAAATAATGCCAAAAACTGAGGAACAAGAATTTCCTTTATTACAACAGCTGATTCAGATTGCTGTTATAGAGTAGTGGACAAGACAGTGGCTGTGGGGAAGATTGCCTAGATCAGCGGTTCTCAACCTGTGGGTCGTGACCCCTTTGGTGGTCGAACAACGCTTTCACAGGGGTCGCCTAAGACCATCCTGCATATCAGATATTTACATTACGATTCATAACAGTAGCAACATTACAGTTAGGAAGTAGCTGTGAAAATAATTTTATGGTTGGGTCACAACATATGAGGAACTGTATTTAAAGGGCCAGAAGGTTGAGAACCACTGGCCTAGATCAAACCCAGGCTCCATCACTTATAATCTGTGACTAAATTAGGAGAGTTACTAGCCTTTCCTTACCTCCCTGGTAAAATGGAGAAAATAACAGCATCAATTTCATAGGGTTTTTATGATAATTAAACAAACATAAAGTTTCTAGCACAGTGCCTACAAAATAATATTTGTTCCCAGTTATTTCATGTTTACTATGTAGCACTCTCTGTTCTAAGCATCTTATAGGCATTAACATTACCCCCATTTTCCAGATGGGGAAACTAAGGTCTAATGTGATTAACTAGCTTGTGGCAGAGCAGACTTGCATACAGGCATTCAGCATCCATTACACTGCCTCCAGCTGCATACGAGGGCTATTTTTAGTGGAATTGGAGATGTAGAAAGCATCAGGGCTGAAGAGAAGGGCAAAGATAAAAAGATTAGGAAAACATTTTTAAAAAGAGGAGATTTGTAACTTGAAAGAGAAAGGAAATAAGTTATCCTTGCACCCTCATTGTCCCCATCTCTTCCTCCATCTCTCTCTCTCTCTCTCTCTCTCTCTCTCTCTCTCTCTCTCTCTCTCACACACACACACACACACACACACACACACACACACACACACACACAGCAGTGAGGAGCAGATCTAGTCCCTCTCTCTGGTTTTTATTTTAAGAATTCAATCATGATTCCATGTACCAAGCCCATGAGGAAATTAGATGGCAGAGGAATGACTTTTGGGGGTATGATTCATTTTATTTCTGCTAGGTCAACAAAATGTGCTTTGTTGCCTAAAGGAACTAAATCAGGCTGGTTAAATAACCCTGTTAACTATAAATATTCTCTTGATTTATGAAAAAATAAATGTGCATTGATTTAGATTAGTGTAGCTACAAAATATATACATGGCATGGGTCCTTTTGTTTCAATTTGCATTTCAGTGTGGCCTTTAGATGTGAGCACCAGATTAAGTATTTGAAATAATGGCAAGAATAATAATGATCATGAGAGAGATACAATAATGATGATTGTTTATTGAGTGCCTGACTTGTGCTGGGCATTTTACTGGGAACTTTCTATCCATTATACTGCTTAATTTTCTCAAAAATATTATGAGGGCACACTTCTGAATTGGGGAGTACTTTGTAAATTATATAATTGTCTAACCATTATGCTGTACACCTGAAACCAATATAAAATATTGAATATCAACTCTAACAGAAAAACATAATAGCTAGCTTTGTGCCTGGCACTGTGCTGACATTTTTTGGTGGTTCCCCACCCAATTCTGGAACGTTTACATGAATATGTTTGACAGAATCTGGGGTGAATCTTGGGCTCCAGGGCTTGGAGTCCTTGGAAAAATTCATTTGCAAGAAAGTGATAGCTGAGGATCAGAGTGACATCTTGGAAACTTTGGTTGCCCAAATAAGACACTCTAAACAAGTGATAGGAGACTTTAAACCAGGCATATCAAACTTGTGGCTCGGGATCTGCATGTGGCCTACAACAAATATTTTTGCGGCCCAGCCAATATAACAGTATGTAAGAAACATTTTAATAAAAATTTTGTAACTTAATTTTTACAATATCATGTTATACATAATCCTATATAATAAAAGCCTAATATACAAATCGACCAAACGGTGGAACAACTGGTGGAATAACCGGTCACTATGACACGCACTGAACACCAGGGGGCAGACGCTCAACATAGGAGCTGCTCCCAGCCAGCAAGCCTAAGGCTGGCCAAGGCGGTGTCAGGGGAGCCTCCCCTACCCCCCTGATTGCCCTGCTGGTTGCCCCACAGATTGGCCCTGATCACCGGCCAGGCCTAGGGACCCTACGCATGCATGAATTTTGTGCACCGGGCCTCTAGTTATTAATAACAAACTACAATGTTCGCTAATGACTAATTACTATAATTGTGTTGCATTCATTTCCCTTATGCACCTTATGCGCAGGCGCACCATTTCTCTCCAATAATATTAGCAGCAAATATTTTAGCAGCCAATTGTCACATCATTAGTCTTGTACTGACTTGTTTGGTGTGTGCAACAGGAAATATTTCGCTTTCGGAGAACAAGAAAAATAGGTTTATTTGCATTATGCTTATTAATTTGTGCAGTATTCAGTGTCTGGTAAGTTAATATTCAAGAAAAAATATTAATTTTTATTAAAATGTTCTATTATTTTATGTTAACGCTTACTCATTTATTTCAGTTCTTTGTATTCAGCATGTCTCTATCAAAATAAACATATGTTTTTATGCAAATTGAAACTTTGTTTTTTGTGGCCCCACATAAACTTAAACCTTGTTTATTTGGGCCCGTGTTAGCCTTTGAGTTTGACATGCTTGCTTTAAACAGAATGGACTCCTCACCACAATTTTTAACTGACTGGGGGCAACAAGACTGCTGCCTGGAGGGTGATTCTTCTCTCTATAGGGCAGAACATAACCTGGAGTGAAGTTAGTCTGGAAAAGAATTTTGTGAATGTTGGCAAGTTAACAATTATACACTAAAGCTACACTGAGGCCTTTAAATATAAATTAACAGATGAAATTTCCAAACTTAAGTGTCTGATTTCCAGAAGTCATTGCAGTGGATGTGATGAGTTCATCAGGTGAGAGTGCCTCCTTGTGGCCCATGGGAAAATGAGCATAACTGCTTAGTCCTGGGGACTTTAAGACACAATCACTCTCTCCTAATGCTTCAAGGATTCGGGTTCTCTCTCTTTAAAGCAAACATGGCAGAAGGCTGTTACATCCAGGTGTGTGTATGAGGAGGGTAATATGAGTATTATTTGTACCGTCCTCAACTTTTCTGGATGATTGAAATATATCTTTCATAAAAAAACATGTCGAAAAAAATAGGTTGTTAAAAATAAAAGTAGAGCAGGTGTAATCATCTAGAAAATAGAAGTACTTTAAGTGGAATATGTTTAGCTTTATGAAAAATTCACTTCTTTTACCTTATTTTTTCTCACTTTCCCGTGGAAGAGTGAAAACCCCTGGGCATCCACTTGAGGATCAGCACTGGAAACCCCCTTTTCTGGAAAGGCAGCCCACGGGGCATTTGGGTGAAAAGATGAGTTTTGGGGGCAGTACCCTTGTTTGGATTCCAATGCCAGCTCCTGCTGGCTCTTCCTTGCTAAGTGACCTTGGACAAATTACTTAAATTCCTTGTGCTCTAGTTTCGTCATCTGTAAAAATTGGGTTGGTAATAATGAAATAGGTAATGTTAAATGACTTGGCCACTGTCACACACATTAGCTGAGTTTGGTTCCAATGGTAAGTTATAGGAAACCCTCCCCTGTCTCTCCATAGCTATAGATCTTGGTTCAAACTTCTCTTAAAAGCCCCAAATCCATAGTTCTTTGCATATCTGTTGGTCTTATCGCGTAATTGACTGATACTTAGATACAGTGGTGTTTCATTTTTCTTGATTTTTCTCAGAGACATAGCATAATTTTATTTTCACTTATTGTGTGTTTGAGCGAATAAGTGAAATGCAAACACAGCTTCCTATGTAAGGTCACATTGACCGGGGGAGAGTTTTCCCAAAGAATGCTGCTCAATATCCTTCATTCTTGGTTACTTCCCATGAGACGTTTATCAGAAGAGCCAAGATGCTTCCCAGGTCTCCTTAGCATAGTGAGTTTGGCAGCAAAACACATGGCTTAATTTCCCAAGAAACGGTGACTTAAGTTAAAATAGGTTTTGCAGAATTGTTGGGGTATTTGTGTGTCTCATTGGGAGGGAGATGACCATCATTGTGGTAATGACAATGAACTCAAGAAAAATTCCTTTAAAACTTGTGCCCACCCCATGACAAAGGCCAGGTTGCTTTCAGCAAAAACGGATCAACCTTATGTTCATCACTTGTCAGTTGTTGCAGAAGTGATCAACCAAAAAGAAAAGGCAGTTTAAGCGTAGAAATCCTTGTCAAGAATTAGACTTTAGTCTTGTGAAAGCATGGGCAGAGAGGGCCATCTGGTGTGCAGTTGTATAACCACATGGTGAATTTCTTTTTTTTTAGTCTCCTCACCAGTAATCCATGTGATTCGATTCACTTTACAAAAACAAACCATTCTTTAGTCTTCTTAGAGGTACATGTTAAAGATCTCAGCTCATTCCCAAACTTAAGGCTCCTCAAACCCCATAATAATCTTACAAGTTAAACAGGGCTTGTCCTCTGATAGATCCTTGGAAGACCAATGTCAAAGTCATGTGTAAGTTAAAGAGCCATGGCCACAGAAACTATGAGTAAATAGAGGAAGCCACGGAGAGGGGGAGCAAGAGACCATGAAATCCACAAGAATATAATAATAAAAACAACAATAACGGCCTGTCCTTGGGTCCCTCAGGCCCTTTTAATTTAGCTTATATGCACCCTGATCGAAAACTTTTGAATGAGTCTCTGTTGCTTTCAGTCAAATCAGCATGAGTTAAACAGTATCAGTTTGTGAGAACTCAAAAGGCATAAATCTTAAAATCTGGCATGCCCACTCTCACAAGTCCCCAAATGCCTACATGCCTGATTTCTTTAACCTTCTGATAGAGGCCACAGGCAAGGTGTAGGAAGAGAGGAATCAAATGAGGTTATTACAACCATGTGGGACCATTATTGGTGTCTCTGGGCCACCCAGCCAGACTTCTGTCAGTTCATGTCTCTCATCTGATGAACTAGGAATTGGAGTGGCAGGTGCTCTCAGACAAGGCTAGAGAACTTAGCAATCAGAACCAGCAGTGTCTGAGTACCACCTATGAATCTCTGGCCCAAAATGGGCTTTTCAATGTTTTAAATAAATCTCAGCACTTGATTTACGAGTTAGTAATTTCCTGACTAATTGTCAGTGTAGATAAGTGGTTCTCAACAGGGGGAACAATTGTCAATGTTTGGAGACATTTTTGGTTGTTACAGCTGTGGGAAGGCATACTGGTATCTAGCGAGTAGAGGCCAGGGATGCTGCTAAATGTCCTCCAGTGCACAGGAAAGTGCAACAAAGATTTACCTGACCCTACATGTCACTAGTGCTGAGGTCTGAGACTCCGGTGTCCATGGCAGGAGAAGCAGAGACGGAATGGTTAAAGTGGTGGGAAGAGCAGAGGGTTGGCCCAAAAGTTGAGAATTCTACCAAGTGGACCACTACCCAGTCTGGGGAAGATACCATACTCTGACCCTAACTTTGTGCCAAGTCACAGGCAACAGGTGCTTGTAGAGGCTCTGGTGAGGGTAACTCAAGATAAAAATCTAAGCAGTCAATCCTTGAAAAACTAAGCAAAGGCAGAGGTATTGATTAGAGACACTGAAGCTAATCAGTTTGACTCCATTCACTCCCCGCCTCCTTACCATTAGGAGATTTTGTCACCTAATTTCCTATTCATATCTACCAAAGGAATAAATTGGCTTGGGTGACAGGGGCAAGGGGTTAAATTGGGGTGAGCAAAAGGGCAGCAATTTAATGGTAGCTTACTTAAATGCACGCGTATTTGGAAAGAGTGATGTTTCCGTAGGTCTGAGATGAGATAAAGGGACTGTTAAAATGAAAACATGCTTTCATTAGCTTTTGTTTTTTTCAAAGTAAAGCGAGCCTCTCCTCTAAAGAGCATGCAAATCAAGAATCACAAAGAAGATCAGTTTTAGGACTTGAAGAAAACTAAAAGCAACACTGATCACCACCCCCTCCTTTAAAATAGGTAGTTCTTTTGAAGGAGGCTTGCATTCTTCTGCTGATTCTACTGGCAAGAGAAATCATGGCCAGTAGATTTCCTTGGAATGCTGGGCTATGTAGCAAGTTCCAAGGAGAAAATGTTCTGGAAAATGCCTTGGGTGAGGTCAAGTTAAAGATATACTTGTGGTTTTTGACACAGGACATTAGAGGATACTTACAGGTGCCCTCCAAGAGGACTTCAGAACATCCACTTTGTACATTTGAAATTTTGTTTCAAATTAGGTTTATAGAAGGCCAAACCTAAGGGATCACATTCATTCATTCATTCATTCATTCATTTGTCTATTCATTTCATTTAATAAACTTGTTGATTTAGGCCAGGAGTGGGGAACCTTTTTTCTGCCAAGGGCCATTTGGATATTTATAACATAATTCCCAACCATACAAAATTATCAACTTAAAAATTAACCTGCTATATTTGGTCAAACATTTAATTTACTCACCCTAATGAATTGACAGGGCCAGACCAAATGATTTCCCCAGCCTCATACTGCCCCCAGGCCTGAGGTTCCCCACTCCTGGTCTAGGCATTTTATTAACTGCTAGTGATAGAAACATAAAATGTGGTGCTCTATTAGTTTAGTTGGGCTTATGCAGATAAATAAATAATTCTTAAACGTTAGCCCTTTATTATCAACAGAACCATGCTCTGGCTGTAAGAGTTCTCTGCAAGACTTTTTAATCAGATGAGTGAATGTGTATTTTTAACGGTCTCCAAGTTTTATAATATTGTGTTTACAGGCACAAATAAGTTTGTGAATCAGCCTGGGTGATGGAAAACGCTGGAAGCTTTCTGAGCAGGAACGTTCACTCTCTAACGTCCTCAAACAAGAACAGGCGAGACTCCATAATATCAGCATTGAGCCACCCTTTCTTTCTGCTCCACTGTAGTCTGGCTGGTCCTGAACTACATTTCCCAGGATGCCCACTTGCAAGAGCACCTGTAGGATTGGTCAGAATAATGCGGACGTGCTTACGGGTCGCCTAGCAACGTGCGAAGTCCTGGGCCCTGATTGGATGTCCTCTCCCCGTCCCTGCAGCCGGGGTGATAACGAGGCTCAGCTCCATTTCCATAGTCCTAGAGCGTCACCAGATTTTACTTCCAGCTGAGCGGCAGTGCCATCTCCCCGGCACTTTTACTAACGTTCTTCTCAGGCTCCGCCCCTTTTACCCTGGCAGCAGAGTAAATTCCGGAAACTGGATTACAGCTACCGAATCGCTTGAGCGGCCCTGGGCGGCGTAGTACGCAGGCGCGAGCGTTTGGGTCTGGACGCGCGCGGTGCTCGGTTGAAGCGGGAGTGAGTTTCTGGGCGCGAGTCCTGGTAGCGGGCGGCTGACTGCACGGGGGACCCAGCGCCGCCTCTGCCGCCATGGCAGCCCTGCGCTATGCGGGCCTGGACGACACGGACAGCGAGGACGAGTTGCCCCTGGGCTGGGAGCAGAGAACCACCAAGGACGGCTGGGTGTACTATGCCAAGTAAGAGGGCTGCAGGGGAGCCGCCGGGAGGCCGCCAGGCCTGGGACGCACCTGCAGTGGGACGCACCTGGGACCTGACGGCCTCACGGGCCCCGGACACGGCTGCCATCGAACCCCGCCTGCGCGGGGCGGGGAATGGCCTGCGTTCCAGCTTGGTGAGGTCGGGCCAAGTGGCAGTGACATTGAGGAGCGTCCAGGCTCCTGAGAAGGGACCCTCCTCTCTCTGGGGCCTGGGTCGAGCCGTGGTCACCTGGGGGCGGCTAGGCGCGCCCTCTGCTGCTCAGGGAGCAGCGCTGCACAGGGCAGTGAGGGCAAACCGGCCTTATCAATCCCCCCCCCCCCCCCCAAATCAGAAACAACAATAAAAAAATGCAGGTGTCCATCTCTCTCCTCGGGTCTGGGGTGGGGACCTAGGAGTATGTTTTTAACAACTTTCCTACTGTATCTGTGTATATGTGTATACATATGTGTATACATATGTTTATGCACATATACTGTAGCCAATATAGCTTCATTATAGTTTCACGGGAAAGTTTTAGAAACACTAGCAGAGCCTTTCTCCCTACACTTACTGTATGTACGACCTTGGGCCATTGACAGAACTCTCAGTCAGTGTTCTCATCTGTAAAATGGGTTTATATGAGAGTTTTAGTTCAGGCAATGTACAAAAAGCACTTAGCTCAGGTTCAGTAAGTACCCTGTGCTCTGTAAATGTTAGTGTTTCAGCACCTCCTGAGGCCTGAAATTACAACCACCTGGGGACTGTCATAAGTACAGATTTCAGGTCTTCACAGAGACCCTCTTCACAGGTACCTCAGGTAGCAGACACCTAACGTGGGGAATCTTTTTTTTTTTAAAGCTTTCCAGGTGAATCAGATTATGACTTGGCTTTTAAATCAGTGTTTTTCAACATCTGGTAAACTTAATTATATCTTTTACTTGGTTTCACCTCCAGAGATTCTCATTTGATTAGTGTTCCTCTCCTCCCCATTGGTATGTTGTATAATCTTCCCCAAAGAGTCTAATCTACCCAGTATTACAAACCAACAGCAAAATAAGACCTTGCTGAGTTCATTCAAGATTCATTGGGATCTTAACGTGCCAGTCGTTTTGCTGGGCCCTGGTTATCCTGAGATAAATGAAACACAGTTGTCACCCTTAATGAGTGCCCAGACTTACAGGGTAGAGTGACGGTGAGGTAGTCCTGGTGCATTGTGTGTAGTGGCAGCAGTCTGTCGAACAGCAGGCATGTATGGGTAGAAGGGCACCCTAGGCGAGATGACCCGGTAGAGTTGGCACCTGAGCTGTGCTTTAGAGCACAGATAGAAGTGGGCAGGTGGAGCGGGCAGGAGGGCAGCCCAGGTTGAGGAAACAAAATAGAGCCCCTGCATGGTCTGCTGTGTGGTGATGTAGGAACGAGCAGATCCAGGCAGAGGAGGAAAGGCCTGGCTTATGGAGGCCCTTTTTTGCCCCATGGAGGAGCTGGGCCTCTGTTGTCAGGACCCAGGGGCCCACTGAGGGTTTGGAGCCAGAGAGTGACTGGGGGTTGTGTCTTCAGAAAGATGATTTCTGCTCTGGAGAACTGAAGGGACAGTTTAGCAGCAGGGAGTTACTCGGCTGCTGCAGGGCTCCAGGCAGCTCCTGAACCTGCACATGCTCTTCCCTGTGCCTTTTCCTGAAGGGCCCTTTCATCCCTCAGAGCTCAGCTTAATGCACTGCCCAAGGCCCCTTATGCTTTTGCCCCACCCGGGTACAAGCCTCCCAGCACCTTGATCTCTGCCTCCTGGCACTTAGCATTGTCCATAGTTGTTTCATTCCTGCTCTTCCCTGATAGCTCTGTCTCCCTCCCTAGGCTGTAAACTTCCCGAGGGCAGGGGCTTTTTCTGGTTTACCTCCGTATCCTCAGTGCTCAGCACTGTGAAATAGATCCATGGGGAAGGAATAAGTTAACTCGAGTACTGAAGGTTTACCGTGGGCCTCCGTGGGGAGGTAGTGGATAGGCCCTGGGACTGAAAAGATGCACACAACCGCTTCCTGCTTTCGGGACCCTTCTGCTCTTCGGTGGGGCCTGACCTTGTCCTGGCCACTCACCTCAGGTTCCTGGCTTCCCTTCTGGTTTGCCTGGAGCCTGGTGTTAGGTCTGCAGGTTCCCCAGCGTATGCTCACCCTGCCTTGTCCCCTTGCCCCTGTGCCTATGTTGGGTGGCCTTTCCCACTTGCTTCCTTCCTACATGGCATCCAGTGTCTGGACGTGGGGCTCTTCTTTCATGAAATAAGATCTGTACATGCCAGCCAGCTCCTCTGAGAGCCTCCAGGAGCCCAGGGCCGGGGGCCTCAGGGAACACCTATGTGTTCTCTGAAAGCCACCCCCTAGCCTCCACCATCGTTTTAGGTCTCCCACTGGCCTGCCTGGCCCCGATGTTTACACTGACTGGTGACAAGGCATGGCTGGCTCCCAGCTGGGGGCACCTCTTTCCAGTCCTCTGTTCCTTGGCTCTCAGAGCTGAAGGATGTCTCGGACCAATCCTAACCCTGGATTCCCAGCAGTCCCCTTGATCTCTCCTGACCTGCAAGCATCCTGACTCTTCTTTCCCCTCTGAACTCTGGGTCACTTGTCTTTCTCTTGGGGTTTGGGGACCTTCACTAACGGGCTAATAGAAGACTGCCCTTCAGGTAGTTCCTGTTTCCCAACTGTCTTCCTCCCATTGCAACAGGGCCATGCCCAAGGACTGGCTGTAGCCCAGCGAAAGTGGTGTCTTGTGGAGTCCCCTTTCGGCCTTGCCCTCGTCTGTTGTGTGCTTTTGTTGGCTCCTGTCCTTCCCCACATGCCCATGGTGCACTCATTTACCTCCAGGCAAGTCTGTCATATGGCTCCAGGGCCACCAGTCAGGGCTCCCAGGGAGGGGCTGTTTGCACCACCAGAGAGAGCTGACAGGCCTCCCCTACCTCTGGCTGAACCAGGAGATGGGGACAGAAGGGTGAGTCCTCAGTGTAGGGGCAGCCACCTAGACCTCCCTGGGTGGCCTACCCAATCCCCCTATTCTTCTGATGCCCTCTTGGCAGCCAGCCTAGCCCCATGGGGAGATGGGTCCCTCCCCCAGGGCTGGCTCTCCTCACAGGCAGCCCTGGGTCTCCCAGTGAACTTAAAGAAACTGCTTTAAAACAACAACAAAAACCTTAGAAGAGCATACTTGAAAGTGAAATCTATGCAGTATAGCATGAATTTAATTTTGATCCCTTTGGCTTAAATAAAGATCACTGTTAATTATCTTTTTAAATGACAAAAAGCTGAATGAAAGAAAAATAAAAGAGGGCTTCTGTTTAAGGGAGAATAAGATAACACTGGGAACATGTGTCATAGTTTTTTGTGCATTAAAAGGTCACTTTAGTTTATAGTTAAAAAGAACACTTTAATTTTTATATGTAAGTATTAAGTTAATATAATACTTCTATGTGAAAGGTATGGCTCTTAGGTCTTCACACGTTAACCCATTCAGTTCTCTTTAACCCCAAGAAGTGGGTGCTGCTATTAACCTCATTTTACTGATGCGGAAACTGAGCCACAGGAAGGCTAAATAACCTCCCAGGGCACGTGGCTGGTGCATGGGACAGCCAGACACATGGGCATCAGGCTCTGGAATCCTCACAACCGCATTACACTGTCTTCATCTCAGCGAGGCCCTGGTCCTCCCACGGTCGCTGTGCCCTGCAGGGACGGTTGGCAATGTCTGGGGACAGTTTATGTTTTCACAGTTACTGGGAGGGCTCTATTGGCAGCTAGTGGGTGGAGACCAGGGAAGCTGCTGATCACCCCACAATGCACAGGACGGCGTCCACAGCAAAGAACCATCCAGCCCATGTGGCCGGGGTGTGAGCGTAAGAAGCCCTGGCTTAGGCATTTTCTGTCAGAGTGGAGAACATGGCATGACAGTGTTTGTTTATTTTATTTAAAAAAATCTTCCTCAGGATAAAAGAAAATAGTGTTCTGAGTGAATGTTTCACCTTCTTGGGAAAGCATTTATTCATTCCACAAGCTTACATTTGAGCACCTGCTATCGGCCAGGCGCAGGGTTAGGTGCCTGAGGGTTCATCTGGATGCTACAGAGTGTCAGCAGTCCACTCCCGAGGGCGGGTGTTTTGGAGCTGGGTTCCAGGCTCATTTGATACGTGCCTTTGGGATGACAGGCACTTTTAATGTCAGACAAAGGAAAATGTGATCCCATCTGTAAATTTCCCTGAAGAAGCAGGAGCCAGGCAAAGCCAAGAGCAGGAAATTTTATACATATTGTTGCCAGTGTTTGGTTTTTATCTGATTGGTGTTTCCTTAGTTTGCAAGAAGCAGGGGTCCTGTCAGCAAGGGGCCGGTTATCCTTCTCAGGGAGTCCGGGCTTCCGCTTTTGCAAGTAGGATTTGATAGTGGTCATGTACAGACAAGTAGGAGGTGGTCCTTGATACTGATGTCCTTTGCTTGTACAGTAGATTGATCAGAGCATACTTGAAAGTGAAATCAGATTGGCCATTAATTTTAAATTAATTTTAATTATTGGCCTTTAAAAATAAAACTACCAATCTCTGTTGCAGCTCTGGTGTCTCCTTGACATGAGTGTGTGGCCAGGGAGACTGGCTGACTAGATGCAGGTGGCACAGGAGCTCAGGTCCGCCTCTGAGTCCAGTGACCATGCTGTCCCTGCACTGGCCACGCAGACTTTATACAAACAGACCAGAGGCAGCCGTTCCTGAAAAGACCTTGCTTTTGACGTGTAAAATTTTACAGCAAGTTTATGCTCTCCATACTTAATTCTCTTTCAAATAAGTGATAGAGAAGGAATATTCAAATTTTATCATCTAGAGGCCACTGATTAAATATTTTCTCCTTTGGCAGGGGGATGTGACCTTAGGAAATCATCCTCCCCTTTGATTCACTCTTGAAACACCCAGCTGTTTCCCTGATGAAGTAGTTTTATGTTTTTTTCACACTTTATCACCTGCTGACAGGTGTCTAGTCTGTTATTGGCTTATGATTTTAGTTGTAACTTTGTATGCATTTCTGAGATGAAATGCTAAATTCGACACAGAGATCAGACTAGTTTGTATATTTGATTTGTTCAAAATAATGGCTAACACTTTTGAGGGCTTCTTATATTTCAGGTACTGTGTTTAACCCTTTGTATGCAGTATCCTCACAACATTCCCCTGAGGTCAGTGCTGGGATTATTTCCATTTTGCGGATGAGGATGTTGAGGCCCTGAGGTTGAGTAACTTTGACCAAAGGCGCACAGCTCGGTGACCTATGCACTCTTAATTACCTCTTGGGAGAAATTAGGAATCAGTAGTTAAAAAACACTTTGAAGTTATATCTGTGGGAAGAATAAACATTAAGAAGATTACAGTTATATCTAAGTATCTAAATATCAGCATTATGAATTTGACTGAAGTTTATCAATCTATCCTGGAATAAAACTAAAACAAATATAAAGCAAAGCTCCTCTCTAGATATTTGGATGGTTGAGCTGGCTTCCTAAAGCTGACGTTGCGATCCTCCTCCCTCCCGCCCGCGCCCCCCAGCCAGTGTGTAAAGGCAGGCTTTCAGGACATTTCCACAGATTGCTGCTGCTTCCAATCTAGGGAATCGGACTTGCTGCAAACAGTAACATTTATGTTCTATTTCTCCCTGAATGTAAATTCACTGCTCTCAGGAGATAGTATTATTTGGGAGAGAAAAAATTTAATGCACTGGATTAATTTTTAGAAGTATGACTTTTACTCATTGTTGTTTTGTGAATTTTTTTTAATAGTCACACTGAGGAGAAGACTCAATGGGAACATCCAAAAACTGGAAAAAGAAAACGAATAGCAGGAGGTTTGTATTTTGAGGTCATAAAGTAACACCCTTTGTATGTAAAGCTTTAATTAGATAAGAGAACATCCCAGGCAGGGAGGTGACAGGTCACTGTGTCATTCTGGGGAGGCCCTCTAATAGCGAGCCAGCAGGAGCTGGACTCTCACTCCCAGGGGCTTGTGGGATTTGGCAGGAGGTGATGAGGTCTTTGGGTGGAGTGGTGAGGATGATTTCTTACCGGTCTTAAATTAAAAAGTATACAAACAGTAGAGGCCTTTGACTCACAGTTTATTAGGTTTTCTTATAGCTGCACTGATTGTAAGCTTGTTCTTGGTGCCTGTTGTGGGATTAAATATATCAGAGTTTGATGGGATTCCATCGAGATTGCCATGACTTATGGGTGCTTTTGAAGAAGTGTGTCACCCACGGAATAGAAGTATAAGAAGGTCTATACTTGAATAAACAGTATGTACCGATGGGAAAAAAAATGGAACTGCTTTCTATTGAATAAGAGGCATCGTGAGTCAGCATGCAAATGGTGTTGTAAAGATACATTCTGTGAATTCATTCAAGGGAGAATTCACATATCCTGGAGCAACCAGTAAAGTTTTCATCAGAAGCAGGAGCTGAAGCTGAGTGGAGAGTTTAAGAACGACCAAGAATGAAACAGAGTTTTATTTCTGAGCCAGAAGGAGAAATGTGGAGTCGTTTGGGCTAACGGGCCTTCAGCAACTGCCACAATGGGAACACGTGACCTGACCTGGGTGTGGTCTGGGGGCATAGGCTTCAGGGGGCAGGGCCTCTCTCCTGACCAGGAGGACCCTGCTCAGTTCACCCACCCCTACCTCCTGTGCACTCAGTCTTTCCTGTGTTTCAGATTTGCCATATGGATGGGAACAGGAAACGGATGAGAATGGACAAGTGTATTTTGTCGAGTAAGTGTCTACATAGTTACTGTTCTCAGCCATTTTACTTTTAAATATTTTTTATCATAAAAATAATATACATTGACTATAGAAAAATATGGCACAGTATATAACGTAATCTTAATAGGAATAACTACTTTTACAATTTTTGCATTTATTCATCCACTCTGTTTTATATACACACACTTTCTTAAAAAAAAAAAAAAGATGGAAATGTACTTTGTGAACTGCTTAGTAGCCTGTTTTTCCACATAATGTATTTGTGAGCATTTTCACATATCCTTATATATTTTTCAAGTAATTGTTTAATGGCTATAGAGTATTATTATGTAGAGAGAGTGGGCAGTGGTGTTGTTAAATTCCTACTATTGGGCAGCTGTACCTATAAATGATGTTTTGAACATTCTGATCTGTAAAACTCTCTTTAGAGTAAGTTCCCATAACAAGCAACAGTAGTAACCACCCGTCTAGCACATTGTGTGAGCCAGGCGTGATTCTAGTCACCTTATACCTGTAGTAGTAGCTCATTCAATCCCCACAGTGCCCCAAGGGAGGCAAGCCGGCCCTGGGCTGCCCTGGCTGGTCATCTGACCTCCCTGGGCCTGCTGGAGGGGTGTGCTGGCTCATGTTAACACAGCTCTCTGGCGGGAAAGTCCAGATTTGTTACTACGGTGTAAGTACTTTCACCACAACCTGTTTCAAGCTCCCCAGTTGAAGTCACCGAGGAGTTGGGGAGAAATATTTATGCACATTGGGCTCTTGCAAGTCCATGTGAACTGGGTCCAGCATAGCACTGCTCTGTCGTCTGCGTGTAACATTGGAGTGCAAACGTTTATCTGGCAGCTATGGCTATAATTACAATGAAAGTTGGATTATTTTTGGGTCTCAGTGTTTATAGGATGATAAGTATAGTTGTAAAACTATATATACTTTTACAAATCTTGAAATCTCATCTCTTTTTGGAAGTTCTTACTAGTTTTCAAGATATTTGAGGTCTTTATCTCAAATCCCAAGAATTTAAAATGCAATAAATACTTTACATAAGGAGTAACCTGTTAATCCATGTGTCCCAAATATATTTTAATATTGTTTTTATAATATTGTGATCAATTCCAAATCAAAATTAGAGTGCTTGTAGGAGGTATGAGTACAGTCTTAACAGGAAAATCTTTAGAAATTTAGTAGTTGGTTGGTTTCATATTTACTGTTGAGACTTACCATTTTGAGTTTTCTGTTTCTCTACCAATCTTCTTAGGCCCTTGCACAGGGCCAAAAGAGTTAATTGAAATCTACTAAAAAGAGTGACTGACAGATCTTATAGCCACATTTACATGAATTGAAAACAAACCTAAAAGCCTTCTTCTTTTTTGAGATTTAAGGGCACAAGGCATAGTGTATGTTACAGTGTATTTTACAGGCAGTTCTGAAGGAAAGGAGTAGATGACTCTCTTTCCCGGCAGGAATGTAGTTCTTCTTGAGGCCAGAAGATAGACTACATGGACTTCAGTTCTTCCTGGGCTTAATAATAAGCCGTTTTGCCCTAGCTGGTTTGGCTCAATGGGCCTGCGGACTGAAGGGATTCCGGCCAAGGGCACATGCCTGGGCTGCGGGCTCGATCCCCAGTAGGGGGCGTGCAGGAGGCAGGCGATCAATGATTCTCTCTCATCATTGATGTTTCTGTCTCTCTCTCCCTCTCCCTTCCCCTCTAAGATCAATATATTTAAAAAAAAAAGAAAAAAAGAAAGAATAAGCCGTTTTAGTACATGAAGAAAGGGGTTTGTCTAGCCTAAACTATAACATTAAACGCCTGTGCTCACTGCTGTGGGGTCACTGCTTTCTCCTTTTCTTTGCAGCCATATAAATAAAAGAACTACCTATTTGGACCCAAGATTGGCATTTACTGTGGATGATAATCCTACAAAGCCAACCAACAGACAGAGATACGATGGGAGCACCACAGCCATGGAAATACTCCAGGGCCGCGACTTCACGGGCAGAGTGGTTGTAGTTACTGGAGCCAACTCAGGAATAGGTAGGCCACTAGCTTTCAGTTATTTTTATTATTATGACTGCCATAATGAAACCTTACATAGTGATTCTCTAATTTAAAAACGTACTTACAGCCTTTTCAGCTATTGCTTAGTTAAAATCCTGCTCTCTCTTAAAATCCCAGTGTTACCATGAAAGGCTGTGTAGGGGCTGACCTTGTCTTCTGTGAAAGATGCACACTCAGCGAAAGATCGTGGCTATTTTGGTGTTCAAGGGTTAGAGACACCAGTCCCCCTCTGAGAGTTTCTGACCTGGTCTGTGTGGTGTATGGACATATTCCAATTACTTGGGTTGTTGAAACCGAAATTGATTGGTTAGTGGAATAATAGGGAACAACGCCGTATCATGAGTTTGTTACTAAGGATACTGCAGGTTTCAGTTGGTCATTGAGAATATAATTTTCCTTTGGGTAAAGGATTTCATTTCTTTATAAAGTTGGACAATTAGTGCATGCCTTAACCTGTAAATTAACCCTCCTAATTGCTGGTGTTGAACCACAATGACCATCATGAGGTAGGTGGCTCAAGGGGTGTTCTTCCCTTAGCATTATGGGCGGTTAAGGAAGTAGCGGCAAAGCAGATGCCTGTACAGTAACTCTCCATAGGATTTTACTCTTACTTTGTCTTTGTCCATTTACATCAATATCTGGATCTGTAAGAACCAACGGCTTTGAGTAAGGATATGCATCTTAATTTATGGAGACAAAAGATGGGATTGCATTCAGCTGTCTTCTGGAAGGCTCTCTCTGTCCTTTGACTACTCCCTCCCCCAGGGCCCCTCCCTTGTTGATCTTCTCTTTCTTACCCCTTTGTGCATGCTCTGTCCTCTCTCCTTTCTCTTTCTTCATTTTTAGTAACCCCTTCTTGAAGTCCCAGAATCATTCTCTAGCATCATCAGCTCATGCTCAGGAGGTGAAAACACAAGTTAGAGGATTAGTTATTGTGCAGGGTCTACACTTTAATGAGCAACAGTGTCTGAGCAGAACTTGTGACTGCACTTGTCTGTGAAGGCAAAGACGCAACTGGAGTTTGTTTATTTCAGTGGTTATCAACCTTCTGGCCCTTTAAAACAGTTCCTCATGTTGTGACCCTCAACCATAAAATTATTTTCGTTGCTACTTCATAACTGTAATTTTGCTACTGTTATGAATCGTAATGTAAATATCTGATATGCAGGATGGTCTTAGGCGACCGCTGTGAAAGGGTCGTTCGACCGCCAAAGGGGTCGTGACCCACAGGTTGAGAACCACTTGTTTATTTGAAAGAGGTTTATTTAAAATCAATTCGCAGACCTCACCCTGGGCTCAGAATATGTTCAGCGCAATTTTCTGAGCTTGTTTTGGGATGAGTTCTATATAGTTATCATTGGTAATCAAAACTGATGGCACTATATTAAAAATAATGGCTAGATTCCCAGTCATCGAAGAAAAAATATGTTGTGTTCATTGCATTGACTACTGTTATGTGAGGTTGATGACCAATCAATACATGTAGCATAATTAAGAAAAAATAAGGACTTAAGTAAATAAACCCTTTTATTTAACACTTAGTTAACCAGAAAATTGACTAAGAGATTTCATTCCTTCACTCTTCTGCCTAGACTGCTTTTTCTTTAGTTAGCTATGTGATTACTGCTGACTTTTGGCATGAGTGTTTATACTTCGTCTGATGTTTGATAACAGACCTTCGGATATGGCTAATGCTCTGTCAGGGGTTTGCAACATCAGGCTTATGACATTGTAATCCTGGACGAATCGAGTAGGTTCATACAAAGAGCTATGTTGAGTTGGATGTTTAATCATGATTGAAGAGGAGGAGGATATTCTAAAACAGGGGGATAAGTGTGGTGTTGATCAGAATGGACCTTGAACCTCTTTGAGGAAAGCCCAGGACTCTGTGCCTCTTCACGGCTCCCATGTCCCTTTGAAGACTCTTTTTTCTTGATGTCCATAATCCATTTTGTGGACACTGCAAGTGGGCGTCTGTGGTCCCGACAGATACGGTGGCCAATTGTGAAGCTCAGGGAGAAAGGAAGGATGTTAGGGAGGGTCGTAGGTAGACCAGTGCTTTCAATATATTCAGTCACGGCTGCTATTTCCCCAGCTCCAACCTTCCCTCAGAAATTGCCTTTAACACTGCCCATTCCCTTCTCCACTCTTGAGAAGCATAAATCTAGGTGAGTGCTGAAGGTTTTTATTCTTAATTTTTAAAATAATATTGTACTGGGCATTCCAGGCAATCAAATCCTTGCAAATTACTTCACTCTGTAGCAGTGGTGGTATCAGGCTTAAAGAAAAGAGGCTGAAGACAGGCACAGGGCTCTCGTCATTGCTGAGTTAGCCTTTATGTCCCACGTGGCTGTCTTAGAAAGTGTCCTTGCCCAAGTAGGCTGCGGCTTCTAGATAAAGTCCTTCCTTCTACGGCACTGTGAAATAGGCCAATTTACAAATTGCTATCACCACTTTATTTCTGCCCATGCCAAATCAAATAGCTGAATGCAGAGCGAATCGGGCATCTTCATTTCCAAGATTTCTGGACATTCAAGAGTCATCTCCCATCAGAGCTTTCCTTAGCCGCTCAGGGAAGCCTGTTTTCTGTGTCTGAGCTGTGAATGTCTGTTCTTGAGGCAGAGTAGGCTGGAACAAAACCTACCAGTATTTATTTGCATAGTGGTGACTCTGTGAATGAAAACATAGATAACCTCATTTTCTTTACAATTCTGATGTTTCTAGTGGTTAAAAAAAAAAAAAAATTCCCCACAAGGCACTGCTCTGTTGGAATTGCTGTTTGTTGAAGTTCTCTCTCTTGTTGAAACAGTTGATCAGATGGTGAGAAGGGGTCACCTTTCCTTCATGAACTCTGGGTTGTGCTAGGACACTGCCCCTTCCAAGTGGCCTCTACGCAGATTTTTGTCTTGTCTGCTTCTTTCCCTGCTGTAAATGATATACATTCATATTTTGAATTTTTGATATTTGACTTTACTAAGGCAGTTGTAGGGACTCCTAGTTAATTCCACTAAAAAAAGGTCAGGGTGATTCTGGAAGGTAGAAGAAGGATTTTGAGGAGCCATCAGAATAAAACATTATAACTTCAAGTGCTCTGACACTTGAAGTCTGTAGCCAGGAGTCACTGTTGACTGGAGTCAGCTGTCTAGATTCAGGTTGGCAAACTACGGCCCATGGGCTGAATCTGACCCGCCGCTTGATTTTATAAGTCAGGTTTCATTAGAACACAATCATCCCCATTCCCTCCCATGTTGTCTGTGGCTGTTTACATGTTACAAGCAGAGATTGGCCATTATGTCAGAGACCATATGGTCTGCAAAGCCTAAAATAGTTACTCTCGGGCTCTTTACAGAAAAAGCTTGCCAGCCCCTGCATTAGGTGGTCTAATTTCTTTCAAAGTAAAATTACCCCAACAGTCTCTAAATCCGACACATTTTAGGTAAAATTTAGATATATGGGATGTCCCAAGGCTACAGGAAGATTGTGGCAACACATCATATATGACTGCTGGGGACATCCCACCAGTACCCTGCACCCCTTGCCTCAAGTCTGTCTCCCCCTAGTTAGGGAGCTGCAAGCTTTAGGATATTGCCTCCTCGGAAACTAACACTCTTCTCTCCTTGGCCTTTGTTTAACCAGCGTTCTGAACCCGAAGACCTTTGTAGATTGAAAGCTGTAGCTTGTGGACCTCTGTGTGGAGCTCAGCATCTCAGTATCCAGGGGGAAGTCATCTCTTCACCTAAAGCTTCTGCTAGACCAAGAGACCCGGACCCCGCAGTCTCAACTGCTAACCAATAGAGGCAAGGGAGGAATTCGGTTCTGTTGGTGCTCACCTGGCACTGAGCAGGAAGGGCAGGCGGTTCACGACTGTGCGGAGTTAGGGGCTTGAGGACTCTGATTGGGTGAAAATGAATGGAAATGGCTTCAACATGGTGATTGTTAAATGCAAGCGTTATTGCGGAGTCTCGGGAGAGAATTTTTGAGGCGAGGAAATTTCTCATCATGGAAGATCCCATAGCTTCTTTTTCTAGACACACCCTGTCAAGCTAATTTGGCTCTGCAGATAAATAGTTCATATAAAAGGCTGCCTTTGAATCTGAGGGTGATGTGCCCATCGAAGGCAGGATCCTTCTAATGAGGGATTGATTGAATGCCTGAATGTGGGACAGGCCCGCCCTATTCACTGTTTCTTGGCAAGGACAGTTGTTGAAACTCATGCAGATTGTTTCAATGAGCCGACAGATTTTTCATAATCATATTTAAGGCATGAAATCCAGGTTTTGTCAAACATCCATTTTATTTTTATTTATTTATTTTTTTTAAATATATTTTATTGATTTTTTACAGAGAGGAAGGGAGAGAGATAGAGAGTTAGAAACATCGATGAGAGAGAAACATCGATCAGCTGCCTCCTGCACATCTCCCACTGGGGATGTGCCCGCAACCCAGGTACATGCCCTTAACCGGAATCGAACCTGGGACCCTTCAGTCCGCAGGCCGACGCTCTATCCACTGAGCCAAACCGGTTTCGGCTAAACATCCATTTTAAAACTATTAATTATGAGCAGTTTAGATATTTTCAGTCTAATGTTCATTGGTAATGATGAGAAAACTTTCTTATTTGCTAATCTTAAATCAGTAGTGGATAAAATCTGATTATGAAGTCTCTTTCAGAGTTTAGGCAGGATGAGCCTTCATAGCGGGACTATGTCTAATGTTGTGGCTTTAAATTTAGAATAGCCCGGGCTGGTTTTGGTTTTTGAGTCAGAGGATCCATTGAAAAGAACAAAATGTTTTTCTCCTTGAACAAATACAAGCTTGGTACCTTGGTAAACTAGTATACCAGTAAAATACATTTTAGGACCAACACTTCACTTTTCTATGTGGTCACCTTCCTAAGGTTTATTACAAGGATGCTAATATGTGTGTATAGATATGCCTATGTATGGATAGGTATACATACACATACTTAAATATCAAAATTTATATGTTGTGAGGTAAAAAGCCCATGTGCAAACTATCAAAGTCACCCCTAAATTTATTCCCTTCAATGAAGGTACCAGATTTCCCATGGGCAAACCCAAAACGTTGTATAGTATAATTTTGAAATTGGTGGTTTGGGCTTAGAGAACCCGTTTGTTAAAGCTCAGGGTCTTGTTCCTAAATCATGTGTTGTAGTTACAGTGTGAAGTATACTTGCCATATTCTTTTATCCTGCACATCATCACCATGATGAATTCATATCTAGTCTAAATTCTACCAGTTCTATAGTAATACAAGAAAATTACTTTTCTTCCTGTAAAAAAGTGTATTCTCAAGATTTTTAAATCCACACCTCACAGTTATGAATGAGACTAGTTTCCTTTGTACCTTTAGTTCTTGGTTTTCGTTTCCACACCTCGTGTTACTGAACTTTGCCTTTCGCTTTCTCCGAAAGATCCCATGAATTTGAGGCTAGAGCTAACTTACAGTCCTCTTTGTGGTTAAGACTTTATTGTATGGGATCATTTACACTTGGGATCCTCAGATGTCTGATTATAATTTCTTTTCCAATTGTCAACAAAACTTAAACCAGTGGGATCTTGGCATTTATCTTCTTTTAAAGAACCTGGTGCTTATTAAGTAGAGGACAATTTCTGTAATAATCTAACCTTTTGGTAATTTAAACTCTCATTTTAAATTAAAAACATTTGTGACCACTTTTCTTTTATGCTAAAACATCTGTTTATTACAAGTAAAATGATTTTGAAATTATTTTGTTCTGAGTAAATATTGAGATTTTTGACTATCTTGGAAAAAGTCCTTGAACAATTGTACATAAAATTGAGATTTATTATCTTACGAATTAAGCAACTGTTTTATTTTATTTATTTATTTTTTTTATTTTTTATTTTTTTAAATATATTTTATTGATTTTTTTACAGAGAGGAAGGGAGAGAGATAGAGAGTTAGAAACATCGATGAGAGAGAAACATTGATCAGCTGCCTCCTGCACATCCCCAAGTGGGGATGTGCCCGCAACCAAGGTACATGCCCTTGACCGGAATCGAACCCGGGACCCTTCAGTCCGCAGGCTGACGCTCTATCCACTGAGCCAAACCGGTTAGGGCAAGCAACTGTTTTATATTTGCTATTCTTAGACATTGACTATGCATGGAAATAACATGATCAGAGTATTTGAGAAACTTTATACTAGTATGTTTCTTTCTAAAAAGACCAATTGAAGTATTCTAATGAGCCTCATCTCATAATTTGGACAATCTCATAAAAAACTTATTTAAAAATATTAATAAATAATATACAGAGAGTAATGTATAAATAATGTACCTCCTCTCAATTGAAACTTTTTTTTGTTTCATGAGATCAGTTGAATTGCATACTTGCATGTAGGTTTAGATTTTAATTTATTTGTTATAGTGCCAGCATATGACAGATGAGAGTTACATAAGCTATTGTTCAATGACAAAACGGTTCAGAGTCCTAATTTAAAGAGAATATTTAAAAATATGATTTCTATTCTGATTGATATTACAAGTGTTTTATAAGGTTTTAAAATTTGGAAATTATTTTACATTATACCCAGTTTAATTAATTTGATCTTAGAAAAGGTTCCACATATTTTCCCTGTAAATTAATCTGAAAGAGAACCATCTACTTATATGTTTTCTCCACTAGAGGGCTCTGTTGCCCTTTGGTATCGTTACACAAAAGCAGTAGCATCTCAGTATAGTTTTCCTCCACTCCAGCCAGGCTTGCTTTCATTTTTGTTAAATAATGGCTCTTACTTTTCTAACATATCTTTTAGGTCTTATACTTCTTGGTGAAAGAGTTCAAACTGAAGACGGTTACTAGTGTCATGTTTGTTTCTTTTTATTTCTCACCCCCGCTTTTTTTTTGTTTTTGGGTGTTTTTGTGGCATAAAATGCCAAGGATGAAGAGATCCATTTAATAAAAAGGTCTATTGTATTCAGGGAGCAGCCTGTCCTGCCAAATTACACGAGGGCATGTGCTTTCATGACATTATTGGTTTTGAGTGTGCTGTCCTATCAATAGTGTGATTTTTTTTTCTAAGTGGAAATTTAAATATTTAAATACTGATGCCTCTGTTTAAGGTCATTTAGAATGCCTTGGTGATCTTATACTTCTTTTAAGAATATAGAGTTTCCCTGCCCCTGCCACCCTGGCCTTACCACCCAGTATTATATAATTTATTATATTTAGATTGTTTATTAATGATATGTTCTTGGATTAGAAGAAAATGTGCCCTTTTGGGCTTAGTATATATTTCTTAAGTAAGAGAGGGCACATTAAACCAAATACTTAATTTGAACCAAATAGCCATTACTCTACACATACAAGATCTTAAGGAGGGTAATTTTTATCTTGGCTCCATAACTGAAGTTTGAGGCAGCCCGTTAATTGCATGCTTCAGTTCTCAAACAGAAATTTGGCCCAGAAAAGAAAACACTTTTGGCTTTATAAAACTGCTTATTTTCAGATTTTAAATGGGGATAAAATGAATACGCTGTACCATATTACATTTATTTATATTATTCTTTCTCTCAGCAGCCTACTTTTTCTCTTTTGAAAATGAAAGGGCCTGAAAGCATTGTGAACTTACTTGTAACATTGCAAAACTATTTCACAGAGTGAAGATACTTTGGTCGTTCATGTACAGGTATAATTGTTGTTTATCAAATAAAAGTTATTAAAACGATGGTTATTCTGGGAATTATTACATATTTTATAGTAAAAGACATGTTGACAGTTGAAGGTCACTTATTTAGCATGATGCAGCCCACTTCTTTCCTGCACTTTCTGAAGCGTATACACAAACGTCATATATGAGTCCTGAACCTTTTGCAGAGTAACATTTGGGGGTCAATAGGAGGGCCTTCTTGCAAAGATTTCTTAAATAAAGGGCTCCAGTAGATTGACTAAAAGCTAGAGTGTCTTGCCTAAATTCATATCTTCCTTTGGCTTATAACACTGCATTTCACAAAGTGCCAGCCTGTGTCTGCACAAGCCTGAATAAATGAGGTAAGCAGAAAGTGTCCTCCTTTTGATGAGTTGTGTGGCATGGTTAGAACCTCACTTTTTCTAATCTGTGAGTTATTTGTTTACCAGGCTGTGGCACTTGATTTTCCTTGTTAGAAGCCATATTCAAATCGTGCCATCTCTGTAAGCAAATCGAGGTTTCCTCACTGGACTCTGAGAGGAGACCTAGCATTGTGTGCATCTGCGAGACAGACGGAAGGAGAGAGTTTATGTGGGTGAGATGGGGAGGGGGGGGAGGAATTTATTCCAGTGTTTTACTATTTCTCCCTAGGTTGGGGGAGGGATGGGTGGGTGGATGGGGCAGAAGAATTACAGAGAAGCTAGCAAAGTGGGTAGAGCTAGTTCTTACATATTAACAAATTGTCTCATATAAAGAGAAACAAAATCAGAACCAAAGAAGTTTCTTGTGCAGTCGTGTGGAAACAAGTTAAAACTATCAAAACATTTTTCATGATCATTCCTACCTCTAAAATTTGCTTAATTATTCTGGAATAATTAGTATTTACTGATCACTGTAAGATTATCTTATGTTACTAGCTCTTTAGAATATATAACGGTTCTGTACACATTGTATTTAATTCTTACCACAGTGCTCCCAGCTATCTTGAAGTAGTGTCAGAATGAAAGCACAGAGGGGTGAAGTAACTTCTCTGAGATCACACAGCTCCTGAGTGATGGGTGCCTGCAGAACTAGAGCAGAGAACTTCTGACACCATGTCTGGGGCCGTCTTTGTTCTATTTGCTGTCTCCTTGTTCCAAGGAATAGTGCACACTCTTGACTAGGCTCTTCCCAAGCAGCTCATCCAATCTGAAATCAACAAAGTTACCTTAACATCGGTGAAAGCCCACTCTGTGCCAAGCTGTGTGTTGGGTGTGGTGTCTGTAGGGAGGGAGGCAAATGTGATCTCTGAACTGCTGGGCAGTCATGAATTAGTACAGACACTTTCTCTACCCAGTTCCCCTTGGGTGTTACTGTAAAATGGGTTTCGGAGAGGGGAGAGAGGGGGGAAGGAGAATTATAGAGGAACGGGAGCCGGAATTTGTCAAGTCGTGTTTATGTCAGGTGTGTGAGGCCGGATCAGCTTTACATGCCTTCTCATAAGTAGTTTTAAATTATATGTTACTGTTATAAAACATGAATTTTTAATATTTAGCATATTTTATTCTTAGCATGTTCCCTTTCTTTTCTTTTGTGATTTTCCTGCTTAACTGTGGTTCATGAGCATTCTTCCCTACAACATCTTAAGTGGTTGCATAGTATTTTCTATATGATTCTAACCAGTCTTTTACTGTGGCACATTTGGGTGGATTTCATCGTTTTGATAACGGTAGAATGGAGACGAACAATTTGTAATTAAGTGTTCTTACCTATCTGTGACTATTCTATCGTTTTATTTCCTGGAAGTGGAGTTGCTGAATCAGAGGATTTGTTCCTAACCTTAATATCCTGGCTGGTTTTGTCAAACCACACCCCTGGGAGCTTACACCAATTGAATGCCTCGCATCCTTGCCAACCTTGGCAATTAAGATTTTTTAAAAAGTATCACTTTAATTTTCATGTCTCTGATTGTTAGTGAGATTGATCAGCTCTTCGTACGTTCCTCCATTTGTATTTACTCTTTTATGAATTGCCTTTTCATCTTCTGTGCGTAACTATTGGCTATGTATTGATTGCTAATTGATTGCTTGATTCATGTAGTATAATTTAATTTTCAAAATGTCCCTTTCTCTTAGAAGTTAATTTATCTCAAAGTGTCTATTACTTTAAGTACATATTCAATCTTGTAATCAAGAGGAAACTCATGAGAAAGAAGTTGGCCTACCTTCCCAGTCTGCTCCACTAAAAACTTTTAAGCATAGATGTCTCATCTGTCACACTTCAAATCATGGGCACTGCTGCTTAATGCCTGCATTTAAGGAGGAAGCACCCCAAAAAACGCACAGTTGGTCGGCTTGCAATGGCTTGAGTCCTACAATAACATAATAGGTGACATTTGGTTATTTTGGTTTTACAGATTTCTCCAGATCATCTATTAATGGCCATAACCACTCTTGAGAGCTTTTCTATGCATTTTCTCATTTGATGAGCCTGGCTCCTGCGTGGTGAAATTGTACCACTGCTGAAAATAGCTCTGCTGACAGTCAGGGGAAGCTTGATAGGTAGCGGGTTTCTGTCTGGAGAGGCGGCAGGGTACAAGGAGAGGGAATACTGACTCGGGAAGCAGACGTGACCTAGTTTTGAAACCTGGCCTAACCACGTCCCATCTGAGTGGCTTGGGGCAAGTTACCTTCCTTCTCTGAGCTGCGGTTCCACATCTGTGAAACATGAATGATATTTCTGCTCTGCAAAGATGGGAACTCCAGGGCTCCCAGGGAATTGCCTGCTCAACATTGCAGGCACTTAATAAATGGTCGTCATTTTAGGGATGGGAGGCCAGGCTATCCAGTTACTGAAATTAGTTTGGTGTTTTCCTAGCTTCCTGGTTTTTGGATCTGTAGAAGGCTGCCGTAATATCTGTGAGTTTGTCCTAAAATGACCTCTCTAAATCACTGTTTTAGGCATTGACTTGTCTTTAGTAGGAAAGGAAACATTTTAGACTTTTTTTTTTGTTTGGAGATCAGATAGTAGCTTCATGCAGAAAAAGAATCAATAGGAAGAAAAAAAATGGGACAAAGTTAATTTTGTTGCAGTCAAGAAAGAAAAAAAGATACGTTAAACTTGGCATGGGGGGTGGGCAACTGGGAGGAAAACTATTACATCTTAAATGAATGCATCCCAGTAACATCTTTATTATAAGAGTTTGGCATCAGAGCACATGCTCCCTTGTGTTTAGGGTGGTTTATAGGACTGCCTGGGACATGAAGCATCAGTGTCCAACTTTGCTGTCCCATTTTCTTGATCATGCCAAAGAATATGTCATTGGATAGAATTTTATCAGCACTTGAAAAGGTATGGTGAGTTTTATTGGAGACCATTGGGACTTGTTAGAAGACTGGGCTATGAGGCAGAGTGTCATTAACTTATGTGACCTAAGGCAAGTCACTTAACTATTTTGAGCCTTCCTTTCCTTATCTGTGCAATCCAGAGAAGAATAATTTCTGTCACTATTTTCTAAGGATCAACTAAAACACAGCATGCGGCTGCAGTTGGAGAGAGTACTGTGATTGCTTGCAGTTGGGGAAAAGTCACCCAACAGTTGTCAGAAAGGAGGAAGAGGATGGAGAGAGGAAGAGAGTCATTTAATTCCTAATGGACAGAGTCAAGTAGGACCTTTAGATATTTTCTGTCAGGATATGCTGGCGTCAGGTAACTTTGTTGTGCATTAGGCAATCGATTTGGTGGTGATGACTAGACACATTGAAAGGATGCTGTCCCATCCAGAGTTGACAGGCTGTGACTTCAGCCAGATACTTAGAGGCGGAAACCTTTGGAGGCAGAGACGGCCACGGGGGTAGTTGTGCTGAGGTTTCATAGGTGGAAATGTCAGTTCTTGCCTAGTACGTTTTGTCCTGCTGGGCTCATGGTCCCACTGGGCAGGCCCTTATCCCCGCTTCCAAGGCAGAGCTAATACAGATGGACTGGTAAATGGGAAGCGTGCACTGGGTGCCTGTTTGCTTATGTGACATCAAAATTGCCAGCAACATCTTGATTCTGGAAACCGTTTTCCTGGTGATCACATGAAGCAGAATGAAAATAATCAATCTCTTTCAAACGGAGAGACTCTGCTGCGTCAGCCGCCAAAGGCTGGGAGGATGAAATCTCAAAAGTTTTTTCATCTTTCACTCTAATGCCTTCAGCTTTTCTGCATCGCCGCGTCGTCCAGCGGGGCGGCCGTGGCTTCTAGATTCAGCAGCCGGGTTGCAGAGGCTTCTATCAGCCAAGGGGTCGTCACTGCATTCCAAGTTGGCATTACAAAAAGAAATAAAAAATGCCATTACAATTTTATCTATTAACAAAGCAAGTCTCAATTCTAAGCTCATGTACAGTTACCAGATTGAGTGTTGGACAAGGTGGAGAGCCCTGTAACAGGTCCATACGGGAAAGCATCTCGGGCGGGGGGAGAGGCAGGTTTTTGGCAGCGCTCACCATCCTCTGAGCCTGAAGAGCCGACTGGGGCCTTGTCCCTACCAGATGTAGCATTTGCAGCCGGTCCAGTGTTTCTCCCGGTCTTACTGCCTGTTGTCCTGACCAGGGAGGGACTCACATGAGGAAAGCAGTCGTGTTTGTGCCATTATTCTGGCAGTCTTAGACATACCCGCGTGCACACATGTACACCTAACACTCACATGCTCCTTACACATACCTTGCTTATTAGGACAACACACATTTGTTCGTTTCATAGAGGTCAGACGTCCAAGATCAGTTTTTCATGGGGCAGAAGTCAAGGTGTCAGCAGGGCCGGTTCCTGGAGGCTCGAGGGGAGAGTCCATTTCCTTGTCCTTTTTGAAGGCTCTAGTGCCCATCCATGTTCCTTGGCTTGGGGTCCTTCCCTCCACCTTCACGGTGCATCACTCCACCTTCTGCCTCACCATCACTTCACCTTCTCTGGAGTCAAATCTCCCTCTCATATGGTTCCTGGTGCGCTTACATTTAGGGCCCATCTGGTTCTTCAGGCTGGGTGGTTTTGTCTAGAAGAACTCTGGTGTCGTGTGCCTCAGTGTTCTGCATCTGGGAGCAGCCCTCCGCTGCCTCATGTCTTCCAGTTTGAGCAGGATGGTGTATACACATCTGGAACCTCCCCGTGTTGCTACTGAGTAGCTTGGTATCACGGGAGAGTGATTAAGGGAGGGGAGCATTTTCATTCTGCTCATTCCTCTAGTTGGAGGCCATCTGGCCAAGAGTAGAGCTACCCAATCAGGGCGGAGGTTTGTAGCCTCGATCTGGCCCTCAGATGATTTGTTGAGGCCACACAGACATGGCCTGTAGTGTTGCTTGTATTGATTAAGATTACTTGCCAACATGTTAAAATCTTGATTTCTGACTCTTGAAGGTTCAGAGAGCTGGGAACACTGGGTTCCTGTGTCCACCAGGGGTAATTGCCCTGAGCCTGAGCCATGCTGCCCCCTGCAGGCTGTTTCCTGCAGGGAGACAAGGGTGTCTCACATGGTCCTGTTACATTACCTGCCAGGTCCTTTGGAGGCTGAGTTCCGAGCCCTGTTTAAGGTGTGCAACAAGGGCTGCTTGGAGGGTGTGGACTGGCTGGCTCACACCCACAGTCACACCCTTTATGTGGTCATTTGTATAGTCAAACATTACATGACTACTGAATTCCAGGTGCTGTGTGTCTTCAGTGTTAGTGCCAAACAGAATGTACACAGTAACCTTCTAGCGTTACACACTAACCAAAATATTAGCAGCTTCATCTTTGTGCTTCTGTGTTCCTTATACTATACTGTTTTTTTTAAAAACCTATACATTTCTTACATTTCTTTGTGTACTTGTATGCCTCTGTGCAGATTCTAATTATTTCTGTATTTTTAAATTTGTATTTAAAAGTACAGGAAACTAAAACCTTTCCCCTTCATTCTTGAGAAGATATCTACACATGAACCACCAAATATGTTCCTGTAAATTAAAGAGAACTTTTGTTTAAATCTCGACTGATGCTTTTGAAAGTCTTCCTGATAGTCTCTGGCTTTTCTTAGAGTTCATTTGCACGAACGCATCTTCTGAGTAACCATAAGGAAGCAGGGTGAGTGAAAAGTCACCCTCACTAGAAGAACAATGTGTAGATTCTCGAATTTATGTTAATCACAGTTCCACTGCTTGCCTCGTGGTAATAGGCACGCAGCTGTATTATGATTCTTTGAAAGCGTATGCTGTGTCTTTGGATGCTCATGCTTACAGTCTATGCAGTAATGTACTGTTCAGATAATATTTGCTGGAAATTAGTGGTTAGTTTGAGTGGCACGCTTACTCCCTCTGTGTGTGTGTGTGTGTGTGTGTGTGTGTGTGTGTGTGTGTGGACAGATTTCTTTTGCAGCTCTGGCTGGCTCTCCATAGCTGGCATCTGCGCTCTGCTCCGAGTTTCGCCTTAGCCTGGAGCTCTCGGCTCTCCGCTCCTCGCGCTGCTGATGGTGGAGCCGAGCCCTGCTAATGCTGGTGATTAATCTGACAATGTATACCAGCGAGATTTTATAATTGCCATAATTCTTCTTTGCTCCATTCCCTTTCCCGGCTCCTCAAATGGTGCAGCAGCTGCAAAGCACAGCATTTGAACGTAAGATAGAGAATTGTAGCTTAAACTTCAGATTTTACATTCTGTCAGGCTGCAGGGAAAGTAGTCACATGTTTGGATACTATTTGGATCAACAAAGTCCAAGAAAACTTTTTATTACCTAATGTGTAAAATTTAAAAGCTAATTTTCAGAATTTTAAAATTTTAGGAAGGCATACCCAGCCTTAAAGAAGTGGCTTCTAGAGCTCATATTCTAGTTATTACAAAGCTCGGTCCTGTTTGCATTGAAGAATTTAATAGTGGATACTTTCCAAAGGATACTTTAAAAACACACACAGTCATATCATGTGTTTGGTTTAAACTGTCCCAGAGAAGTACCTGAAAGTGAAATAATTTCAAATTAACCTCTGAAGAACAAAGGCTGATGGCTTTATATGTCTATAAAGCTCGAACTACTGACACTCCCAGGCTGCTCGCCATGCGAGGCTAATCATGGAGATGCCAGCTGACAAAAGCAGGGGGTGTACTGGTGAGGCCGAGTGGGGCTGCGAAGGGAACAAAACACCACAGAGTTGTCACATGCAGAAATGAGTGATGCAAGTGCACAGTCTGTCGAATGCTTCTATCTTCCTAACCGATTCCGTGGACCTTGTACAGGCATTTGGGAGTCACATGTGTTCTCTTACACGCTCCTTGGCTGCTTTCATGAAGAAGGGCTTTATATTGTAGGCTCTGTGTGTGTGTGTGTGTGTGTGTGCATGTTGGTGGGGAGAATTCACTCTTGTGACAAATAAGAAACAGCAAACATCGTTAATGTTGACTTTACAATTGGTGCAAATATTAGTATTGGATTTCAGAGTCAACATGCGAGCAGGATGGCTCTGTTTTAAAGCCCGTGTTAGAAAATGAACGTCTGTGACTGATGGCACTTCTGGACAGCTGTCAGAAGTCCTTATTTAGAGATTTAACCACATTTCCAATGCTGGGCATTGCAGTAAACAATAGGATGGATGTTGCAAAGACCACTGTCTGTGCACACGGTACTCGTCATGCCTGCTGAACCTGACCTATTCTCTAGGTCTTTGGGGAACCATTAAGCCCTCTTCCCTTCATTCCCTTTAACCTTTTTTTCCGTCATGACAATTGAAATGAGATTTTTCTTTTTCATTACTTCTGTTCTTCAAAGCACATCTCTGGCTCACATCTTCATTCTCTGGTTAGTTTCAGATTTTACTTTAATCTTTCTGTACATCAGTATCTGTCATTATGGTATTTAAGCTCTTGGAAGAATTTGGCAGTTGCTAACTTTTTGAGAAAATAAAGCGCTCCACTGTTGTAATGCTCTGCTCGTGCGGAGTTAAAAATTCACATTCTCTGGCTGAGCTTGTGATGATTTAGATGCTGTCTGTAATGAATAGCCAAGGCTCTTTTCCTTGTTGCGAAGAGGATAACTCCGGTTTCAGAAAGCTTGACTGTGTCTTCATGGCGGATGCGAGAAGAACCAGGAGTGTGAGAACGTTCATAATATTGTCATACCGTGCTCCCTCGACACAAGTGCGAGCGAGGAAATCTAGCAGAAAACATTAAACTGAACAAGAAGTTTCTGGTGACTTGCGGTGCTAGTGGCCCAGAGAACGGGAGAGAGAAGTGAGGCACACATGGAACGGGTTGCCTGCACGTCGAAACGTCCAAATGCTGTCACAGTGCAGGCGCTGCCGTATAGACAAGCCTGGCTCCCTGGGGCTCTGTAAATGAGGACAGGGCCTGGCTGAGAGTCAGGGGGTGCAGGCTCTCCCTCAGGCTCCCCTCCTGGAGAGAAGACACCCACAGTTCCTCACCCAGGGCCGTGTTAGTGCCGGGCAGTGTGTGAAGTGTACGGCATGACTTCTAGTGTTTAATTCAGAACATGATGCTGCCAGCTCCCCTGTGGTTGACCAAATGTGGGGACAATTTCTCTGTGAGAAGAGGAGGCTTTCGCTTCCTTAAAAAATGAGCTTTTCAAACAGTGTTTGAGTTCCTTTCAGAAGCATCAAGGAGGGCAGTGCAGTCGGGGGAGTTTCGGTTTTTAACCCTGCAGTCGTTCAAGTTTTGTTGTCCCTGGAAAGGAAATTTTGTGAATTGTGTTCATATGTCTGAGGCCAGCTTTGTTGATTCCTGTATAGTCAA
Organism: Myotis myotis; assembly: GCF_014108235.1. Classification (NCBI taxonomy): domain Eukaryota; kingdom Metazoa; phylum Chordata; class Mammalia; order Chiroptera; family Vespertilionidae; genus Myotis; species Myotis myotis. The sequence goes on along the minus strand of NW_023416323.1, from coordinate 23,070,553 downwards.
TGATAGGAGATTTTTCTGTTCTAGGCACTGGGATTTCTTTCTTCCATCCATGACCTCGATCTAAATCAGGCTTTCTTTTCTCTCTGCTACAATTTTCAATTATCAGTAGGCTAGGAGAATAATTGGAATGAAAGTATTAGTGAAAAATAAAACACACCCACTAAAACTGACCCCCAGAAGATAATGTGAAGGAAAAGGACATCTGTAGGCATGGCTATCTAACTCCTTTTCTACTCGATCTGAATTCTTCTGGGAATTGAGCACATAAGCCCGTGTGCATCGATGCGGCTTTTGAGATCTCTGGAGTAGAGAATTCACCTTTGGAACTGGAATTTATTCAGCATGCATATGTGGGCCGATGATTGTTTTATATATGCCTGCTATTGAATGATGAGTAGGTGCGATAACTATATATAAAATTATATTACAGTCCAAGAGGTGCTTTTACGAGGCAGCCTGGAAATAGCATCCGATTTTCTTACGGCTTTTTCATGTCCATTTTGATGAATCTATTTATTACTTCTATAATGAGTCGTACACATGGTTGGTTAGCCAAGTTATTGAACTTGATCAACCTTGGCTGAAATTCACAATGCGTGCCAAACTTGTTGTAACATGTAAGAAATTACATCTGGACTAAAAGGTTCAATAATGATTACTCTTATAATGGAATCTTTTACAAAGCATGGGATTGCAGGATATGCCTATGCTTTTTAAAAATTATGGCGATACAATGAAACAAGGAATATCACAGAGCTGAAAAAATGTGTTCGCTTGTAGTATCGATTCAAATTTATAACAAGCTTGATTCAAATTTATAACAGGCTTACTGGCCTCCCAGGGCATGGTGGAACCATCCTGTTTCCCATGTGTCTAGGTTGGTGTTCACTCTCCCATCTCTCACGCAGAACTCACTGGCTCTAGTCTTAATCATGTGACTTGTGAACCCTTTTGTGTCTTGGGGACAAAACCTAATAATGTGCATCTGTTTATACGTTCTAAGCTGTTTTGAGATGTGTGGCTATAGGTGGGACATGGAGCTTTTCACTCTAATGAGAGAATTCTAAGCTCAGATGGGCCCATTAGCACAGAAAGAGGTGTTGGGGCCCTGGCTGGTGGGATCAGTGGTTAGAGCATCAGCCCTTCCACCAAAGGGCCTCGGGTTCGATTCCTGATTAAGGGCATGTACCCGGGTTGCAGGTTTGTTCCCCAGCCCTGGTTGGGGCATGTGCAAGAGGCAACCAATTGATGTGTCTCTCTCACATCAATGTCTCTCTCTTTCTCCCCCTCTCTTCCTCCCGTCCACTCTCTAAAAATCAATGGAAAAAATATCCTCGGGTAAGGATTAACAAAACAAACCAAAAAAAAGGAGTTGGGGTTTGCAGGGCCCCACAAATGATACTCTCTCCCCTTTCCTAGTATAATCTAATTGAGAATAGGACCAATGATAAGGCTAATGGAAGGCTAGACCATCACAGTAATGACTGGTCAAGTTGATACTGGAGAATACGGTTTACACGTGTGCGCTAGTGGGCTCTCTCTCCTGAGCACTTGAATCAGACAGGGTAGTGGGTCAGTGCTGGGCCCCTCCAGGCCGCCCCCAAGGGCAGAGCCCAGCCCTGTGCGTGCCCGACACACCGGTGCAGAGCAGGGCATGTGCTGTCTGTGAGGGGAGAGGGAAGGCAGGCCTGTGTGTGCCTGGTTTTCAAGGGTAGATTTCCTAATCACAAGCTGTACCGCCTCCCGAGGGCAGGATTAAGTGAGGGGAAGAGGGAGGGACCCGGGATCTGGGACATTAACACAAATGGAGACACATATGAAGGGAAAGCTGCCTCCCCCAACCCCGTCTCTTCAACAATAAAACACTAGCATGGTTACAATTATTAAGCCTTAGGAAGATCAGACCACAACATAAATGTATATCCACTGTCGACTACCTAGTGTTTAGATTGTGAGTCCTCATTCTTGGGTAACTAGATGCACTTTTCTCTCTTTTTTACTTTAATGCTGTCCAACTTGATAGCTGTGGGCCTTGCACTGTATCCTTAACCCCCAAGTGTCAGTTTCCTCACCTAGGAGGTGGGTGCCATGACGGAGCCGTGAGAACTCAGTGGGAAGATGTGGAAGCTCCTGGCGTGGTGTCTGTCACCGTGTATTGTCCACCACGAGTCCCCTCGTCGATTGTTCTGTTTCCAGGACTAAGTTTCAAATGTATTTTCTTAACTTTTTGAAGCGGACAATTTTATTTGTATGCCAATACAGGGAGAATTTTCGTTTTCTTAAGAGGTAAAAAGGAACTGGTCTAAGATGCACCCCTGTATGAAATAGGGAAGAAAAATCGCTAGAGTTTGGAATCCATGAGCCCACCTGCTGAGGGGCAGCTCGACAGACGTCACAGGCTCTGCTCCACTTTGGGAGTGTGGTACACATTTGCCCATTACGTCCAGCTGCCCGTTGGCAGTGTGCAGAATTGCCAGTGAACAGCAAGAGGGACTCATGCAAAGCCATGGTTTTGTGTGTTCCACCGGGATAGGATTCAGACTTTTAGCAGAAGAGGCGGACTACAGCAGGTCTGTCTTTTTTGTGTCCATTGAGAGCTGACCCTTTGCCATGGTGGGTGAGCATCAGGCACACACAGGAGGAAGGGAGAGGCACAGAGCAGGCCAGTGAGCCCTTGTTAAAGGGAGACAGCGCCGAGCAAGGAAGTGGAATTCTTTTGAACAGAACAGCTTTCTAAGTGGCTGCAATGATGGACGCAGTCCAGAAGGTGGCTGTGAGGCCACCGTCTGTCCTCAGGAGGGCTGCTGGGGGCGCTGGGGGAGAATCCCTGAGTCTCAGCAGTGCCACGCCCTCTGGGAACACTGCAGGGGCCAGCCCAGCTTTGCTGACAGGACAGTGTGCCTTGTAATTATTCTGTCTTCAGTGAAATATTTCTTTATAATTTTATTAAATTTACTTCTCGTATTAAGACTCCATGCTATTATATTTGCCAACGGACGTTTACAACTTGCAACTAATTTGCTTTATATTTTTATAAGGCTTAATTAGAATGCAGTTGAGCAGTAAAGATGTGCATGACACGGTTAGTTCAAAACAGGATGTGAAAACCAAAGAGGAATGGAGGGTAGGACTGAAGGAATCTGGCACTTACTTCTCAGGGGGGCCCGTGTACAGATTCCTCACGGGTGTTGGTCTTCCTGCCTGCGTGACCTGTGAGAATAAGGAACAGTTGAGAATGAGTCAAGGTCTTTGGTTTAAATGAACTTTTCCAAGAAATAAAGATATGGTAAGAATGCATATCTCTTGATTGAGTCCTCAAAATTATTTCCCCCTGTATGATAACAAAACGCATTTGGGGGAGCCACTCTGAGAAGTCAGCGGGCATCTGCCTAACTCCCACCCAACTGCCATCGGCCATAATGAAGCCTGCGAGAGCCACGTGCTCCTCGCTGCAGGGAGCAGGAGCGGAGTGCTGATGTGCCACTCCACGGATGTGAGCAGGAGGAATGCTGGAAACGGGCGTTTGCTCCCTATCACAGCTGCTCCAAGGAGTCTCTCCATGCCACGTTTCTTGCAGCCCTTAACATTTGCAGAAAGAAAGCCTCCAATGTAGACAGCCTGTTAATACCTTTGGTTGGTTAGGACCTTCATGGCTTGTTGTAAAGGTAAACATCTAGAATATAGTGTTCATTTCTGGTTGGAGCACAGACAAGCTAAGAGCTGGCAGAGTCATCCAGTTGTGTCTTGGGAGTACACATTAGTTACCTGATGGAAGGAAAGGTCTACATAGGTTAGTGCTTGCAATAGCTCTGCGGGAGGGAGAGAATCCTGGCTCACATCAAGGACAGAACTGGGACCAGTGGACAGAATTCTGCAAGCAAGTAGCGTTCAGCTGATTAGAATGGAGGGAAAAACTTTTCTAATGAGTCCCGTTATAAGGAGGTAGTAAGTTTTTCATACTGAAAATGTTTTAAGAGGTTTCTGTGTTCCCCCCAAAGCAGAACCCGAGACAAAGACTTATTTGTAGATAATTGGGATGTGGTTTCAGAGCGTGTGAGCGAGGGAGGGGAGGATTACCCAGGATGTGTCACTGAGTTGCGCAGTGCTGTGGGTCAGTCGTGCTCAGTGCTGAGGACTCTGAGGAGCTCAGTGGAGTGCATCTCAGAGCCGCCTGCCTGTGGAATGAAGGAGGAATGCACTTATCCATGTCTCCCGTCCCCATAAGACCAGGGTAGCCCCACAGGTATTAATGCCTCAGCACGTTGCAGGATGCGTCCCAAGCAGGTTTCTGCAGGTATCCCATGCTGCAGCGTCAGAGAATGAATGGAGGGATCCACACTGCACTCCCAGGTGGGGCTGTCCAGCTGCATTTGTGTGGAGCTGGTGGGAAGCCACATGCAGCCATAGCTGGAGTAAGATGGGGTGGGAGAATTAAGTGTGTATGACAGGTACCCAATACAGTCCACCCCTTGCACCATTACTCATATCTCTTGTGCCCTATGAGAATAGTCTCTCACTTACAGGTCTCCTTAGATGAAGGTTAAAAGACTGTCAGGTATATAAATCAGTCCCAATTTGTGATGAATTCTGGGGCTTTAACCTTATTCACTGTTTTATTAGTTTACTCGGGCTGCCATAACAAAGGATCACAAACTGGGTGACTTAAGCAGAAATTTATTATTTCCAAGTTCTGGAGGCTAGAAGTGTAAAATCAAGGTGTGGGCAGGGCTGTGCTCTCCTTGAAACTTGTAAGGGATGGACCCCTCCTATCTCTCAGCTTCTGGCAGGCTCAGACACTTCCTGGCTTGTGGCTGACAGTTCCAGTCTCCTCCTCTGTCTTCACATGGCATTCTCCTGTGTCTTTTCACATCATCGTCCCTCTGTGTGTCTGTCTCTGCCCAAATTTTCCCTTTTATAGGGACACCAGTCATGTTAGGTTAGAGCTGACACAATGATGTAATTTTGGTGTGATTACCTCTGTGAACGCCCTGTTTCCAAATGAAGTCACATCCCGAGCTTCTGGGGGTTAGGACTTCTACATATTTTAGAGTGACACATTTCAACCCATAAGAGCCCTGCTAGAAAAGAGGCATTGCGTTCTGTTATCGATGCTACCCAGATGAATAGCAGTCCTTCAATAAGTCATTCTCTTGACACCGAGTGCCTCCAGTGCCGGCACTGTTCTAGGACCCAGGGATACTGCCGTGAGCGAAGCATTCCTACTCCTGTGGGGTACTTTCACATGGCGAATGGTTTTCGGGAGGAGTTGCTCTTTTGTCCTGTTTTTTTCACCCGTTAGGAACCAATGGGGGGATTGCCTGCTTTCCAATAACAGAACAGGCTGCCTGAGCAAATGAGTTCCCCTCACAAAGGAATGTAAGCCCTCTGGGTGGCTGGCTGTTTGCCAAGGGTGCTGCAGAGGTGATTTAAGTGCTGAGCAGGGTTTGGTCTTGAAATGGTTAAGGTCCCACTCTGACGCGGAGATGGTGGGATTGCACAGACGGACTTGTTCTGAGAAGGTTTTAAGTGCACAGTACTTGACTTCTTTCTGTTTGTCTTTCAGAGGAACAAACAAAATGTTTTCACAGCTTTCTGCTTAGGAAAAAAATATTCCAGGTCACTAGATTTTAACTGTTTTTTGTTTTTTCATCCTGAACTTCTTTGAGAACATCATGGAACCTCTGGCCCCTGTCCATAGGGAGAAAATAAATGTTTTCATAACCAGGCATTTGTGTGCAGTGTTGAACACTGAATTAAGAAAGATGAATATTTTTCAGGAATTGTAATCCTTAGTAGCAGTTAAATACATACACTTGCTCTAGAGAATTCTTTCATAAAAAGAATCATTGAATAGAATTAGAAATGAAAATATGCCTAGAGATGTTGATGTTAACTTTTTATTGCACTGGTCACTATCTGATGGAAATTTATCAGCATGTAATTACTATAAAGTAGTATTGATTTCAGAATTGCCCTTTGCTAAACAATGGAAATTTCCTAAATAACTGGCAGGTAATGAAAAAAATTCAGTTACTGACAGCCTGTCATAGTTGAATCTAAAAGCTAGGGGCAAAATACATATATTCTGTGTAGTTTCCATTTCTAGACTCTGGCTTTCTAAATTCTTCCTTATAAAAATTTAAATTTCTTTCTTTTTTTTGAAAGATGGGGCCCTCTAATTATTGATTTCCTTCTCTTTATAATGTCTTAATAGAATTGATTTTCACACTGAAGGTAATTATTGAAAAAACTTTTTTTTGGTGGTCAGCAAATGTAATTAATTTATGAAAACTGGAGAGGTTTGATAGTAGAATTAGTTGAACATCCAAGACCTGACATTTAGTGTCTTATTCACGGTGCATGGTAAATGTTTATGGAATTGCATTCAGGTTTTTGAAACACTTCCAACTTTGAAAAGTGTAATAGTTTCTGCCTCCGTGGAAATAGAAATTACTCAGATATTATGTGATGAAACACTAATGTTAGTTCACTTAAAACAAAACTGTGTAGCAGTATGTTATAGCCACAGGAATCCCTCAACCAAATGTTAAGTAAATGCAATGAAAACATTTGTAAAAACATTATCATGCTGCAAAGGAACTAGTAAGCCAGACACCCCGGAGTAGCTGGATGTTCAGAGACACTTGGGTTGTCAGGCACACAACTGTATTTGTGCTGTCTCGATGATCATTCACCTTGGATGTGATTACTTACCTGGCTCTCCAGAAAAGAGTTCTTTTGCTTAGGTGTTTGTTGCATATAGAACATTGTTTGAAGTCATGATTATGGCTGAACCACCTTAAGTGAGTCCTTTTCCTTGATACACAGTACTGTGCTCCTTTCCACACACAGGAGATGGAATCAATGCTGTTGACTGTAATGGAGGTTTGCATTTTTCTAATTTCTTATTTAGGCTGATCTGAGCAAAGATGTTCAAATTTCCATTTACTTAAACAAGATGGAGTTCTTGCTACGCCGAAGGAATATTTTTAGCTTGGTAATTTGCTTAGAAACTGCCTTATTCAATATTTGATGTTAAATTTGAACTAAAACACATAGCATCATATGACATGGGTTCTTACATTAACATTTTGTTGGATTGGAAACAGAATCAACACATTAGTCATCTTAATTCATTTAAGTTGGCTTTCTCCAGAGTTCTGGAATCCAAAAACAACACATTTGTCAATTTTACACACAAAGGGAGAGGCAGGATGTAGTTTATAGTTAAATATCCAGCTTTGCAATGAAAAGCCAATGAATGCAGTTATAGTAAGTTGAATGAAATTCAGGGTGAAACAAACAGTGTAATAAGATTTTGATGCAAATTGAATACTTTAAAAATTTCTTTTATATTTATTTTAACGAGATTCTCTTTATAGATGCTTGTATGGAATCTTATAAACTGTCTAAAATTAAATTTTCTATGGTTGTTATCCACATAGTTTCTTGACTTGGCTGTTGTAATTATCCACATTTGCTTTCATAGAAAATCTACAGGTCAAGGTCACCTTCATATCCTTCCACATCTTGTTATTGTTTGGCTTTAGGTCAACTTAGAATTGAATGTTAAAAGTGCATTGTTTATTCCAGAGCTCAGCAAACTATAGTGCACTGGCCAAATCCAGCCCTCCAAATCCAGCCTGTTATTGTAAATAAAGTTTTATTGGTACCCTGGAACATCCACTCATTTGCTTGTCTGTGGTTGCTTTCATGTTATTTTAAAACAGTGGAATTGAGTGGTTGTGACAGAGATCATACTGCCTGCAAAGCCCATAATATTTAATATCTGACCTTTTACAGAAAAAGTTTGCCAACCCATGGTTTATTCTATTAACACATGTTTCTCATAAAGGGATTCCTCTGGCAAAATTTCACAATTGTTAAGAAACAAAGCTCACCTCTCCTAAAGAATTGGTATGCTTTTCTTCATTTCATAAAGAAGGCATTGTGAAGTATTCTATTTCCCTTCTTTACCTTGGTTGTCAGGAAGCTCAGAATTAATTAACATTTACATATTCAATTGAATAACCAGCTAACTTCAGATTCTTGGTAGATCAGTTGTTTGGTGTTTGTTTTTTTTCCTCTCAATATGAGCACACATTTTTACTTTTTAAAAAATATCAACTTTTTTGAAGTACATTTTGATTATACACATGGATGACTCTTGACACAGTATACAACCAGATAACCCTTCTCCCCTAATCAAGATATAGAACATGTACATCTCCACAGAAATTTTCCTCCTGCCTTTTTCCCAGGCAACTTGTCAGTATCACCCCTCCCCCAATTTCCATATTATTTTTATTTTTTTAAATTTTTTAAATTTTTTTAATATATATTTTATTGATTTTTTACAGAGAGGAAGGGAGAGGGATAGAGAGTCAGAAACATCGATGAGAGAGAAACATCGATCAGCTGCCTCCTGCACACTCCCCACTGGGAATGTGCCCGCAACCAGGGTACATGCCCTTGACTGGAATCGAACCTGGGACCCTGGAGTCCGCAGGCCGATGCTCTATCCACTGAGCCAAACCAGTCAGGTCTCCATATTATTTTTAATTACAATGTTGTATGTGGGTGTTTATTATGTACTACGTTTTGGAAGGAGTTGGGCACCAGCTAGTAGTTGTTGAATAGCATAGCTACTAGAGAAGCTAAGGTTAATTTATTCTATTTAGTCTTCATAAATTTTTAGATTTCCATAGAATATGAGATATAAATCACATGGAGAATGTTTTAGCTAATGTTGTATTAACCACAAGCCTAATGAATTGAGAACTTGCTCCTTGCCAAGAACTCTGCAAGTTATCTCATTTGATTTTCCTAACAGCTTTTTAAGCATATATCTTCATATTCCCCTTTGACAGATGAAAAAACTGAGATTCATAGAAGTTAAGTATGTCAGTTTCCTGGGGCTTCTGTAACAAAGTATCACATGCTGGATGGTTTAAACAGTAGAAGTTTATTGTCTTACTAGTGGCCCGGTGCATGAAATTTGTGCAGGGGGTAAGTGTGTGTCCCTCAGCCCAGCCTTCACTATCTCCAATCTGGGACCCACAGGGATTGGGCCTAAACCGGCAGTCGGACATCCCTCTCACAATCTGGGACTGCTGGTTCCTAACCACTAATCTGCCTGCCTGCCTGATTGCCCCTAACCACTCTACCTGCTGGCCTGCTCACCCCCAACTGCCCCCCCTCCCGCCAGCCTGCTCACCCCCAACTGCCCCCCCCACCAGCCTGCTTACCCCCAACTGGCCCCCCCGCCAGCCTGCTTGCTCCCAACTGCTCCCCCCCACCCCCCGCTGGCCTGATCACCCCCAACTACCCTCCCCTCCTGGCCTGATCGCCCCTAACCACCTCTGCCTTGGCCCTGCCACCATGGCTTTGTCTAGAAGGACATCCAGAAGGTCTCCCAGCCTAATTAGCATATTACCCTTTTATTAGTATAGATAGTTCTGGAGAATAGAAGTCTGAAATCTAGGTGACAGCAGGGTTGGTTCCTTCTGAGGGCTGGGAGGAAGGATCTGACCCAGGCCTCTCTCTTTGGCTTGTAGATGGCCATCCTCCTGTTCGTATGGTGCTCTCCCCATATGTATGCTGTGCCCAATTTTTCCCTTTTTATAGGGATACCAGTCATATTGTGTTAGGGCTCAGCATAATGACTTCACTTTAACCTAATTACCTCTACAAAGACCCTATCTTCAAGTAAGGTCACATTCTGAGATACTGGGTCTTTGGACTTCAACATATGAATTTTGAGGCGGCGGGGGAGGGGAGGGATACAATTCAGTTAAGCACACTCAGCATCCTTCTCAAGACTCAAAGGTTCCCAGAAAGTGCCAGAATCTGGGTTGTAACTCAAGTGTGTCTGACTCCAATGAGTAGCCCTGACAAGATGGTGTGAGGAAGAGGCATGCGGTGAGGGAAGAGCCAACATTCAGAGAGAGAACTGACTGACTTTGCCAAGGATGAAACTGTAAGGGGCTTTAGAGAGTCAGGGCCTGGAGCCCACTTTCTTAACTTTCTAGCTGTTTGACTTTGGCTTTTCTGAGCCTCAGTTTTCTTATCTGCACCGTAGGGATAACAGCATCATATCCCATGGTGTGGAGGGTTGAATGGGACTGTGATGTAAAAGTGATGTGTCCATATGATGCATCATACAGCGGTGTGTTGTCAGAGGAGGTGAGTTCTGGGCATTGACAAGGCCAGGGAATCTTCACCTTGAACAGGCGTCTGAGTCCCCTGAAGGGCTTATTAGAACCCAGATTGTTGGGCCCAACACCCACAGTCCCTGATTCAGCAGGTAGCAGGTTTGGGGTGGGGCTGGAGAAGGTGCATTTCTAACAAGTTCCCACTGTTTGAGTAGCAAGGAACTAGATCTGTCTTTCACTTGCAGATATGTTTTTCAGTTTTCTTAAGAGAAACTCCAAGGAGAAGTTAGATTTCCAACAGAAGTCTCATTTACTCCACCTCCGTGACTGACCTCTTTTAGGGATGACGTAAATACTCCCATCTTACTTCCTGTGGTTGAGAAGCTTAGGGGACATTGCCTTTTCTCCTTTTAGACTGAGCTGATCTGGTCTAAAGCACAGTGTATGAGTCTGCTTAGGTTACTATAGAAAGAACGACCATAGACTGGGTAGCTTGAACAGCAGAAGTTTATTTCTCACAGTTCTGGAGGCTGGGAGTCCAAGATCAAGGTGTCAGCAGGGTTGGTCTCTCCTGAGGCCTCTCTCTTTGCCTTCTTGCTGTGTCCTCCCATGGTCTTTCCTCTGTGTGCACATATCCCTGTGTCTCTCTTCTTATAAGGATGCACGTCCCATTGGATTGCTCCCCTCTTCTGACCTAATTTAACCTTTTTTTAAATTTAAATTTTATTTTTCAATTACAGTTTACATTCACTATAATTTTGTATTAGTTCCAAGTCTACAGCATAGTAGTTAGACAATCATATACTTTACAAAGTATTCTCCCTGATATTTCAAGCACCCACCCCCTGGCAACATACTTAATTATTATCATATTATTGACTATAACCCTTTGTTGTACTTTACATTCTCATGATTATTTTGTAACCACCAATTTGTACTTCTCAATCCTTTCACCTTTTCTCACTCAGCCCCCAACCCCTCTACTCTCTGGCAACCATCATTCTGTTCTCTGTGTTTATGGACTGTTTCTGTTTTGTTTGTTCATTTTCACTTAACCTTAATTACCTCCTTAAAGGCCCCATCTTTGAAACAGTCACACCAGGACTCAATATGAATTTTATTTAATTTTTAAACAATATATTTTTATTGATTTCAGAGAGCAAGGGAGAGGGAGAGAGAGATAGAAACATCAATGATGAGAATCATTGATTGGCTGCCTCCTGCATGTCCCCTTCTGGGGATGGAGACCACAACCTGGGCATGTGCCCTTGACCGGAATCAAACCTGGGACCCTTCTGTCCGCAGGTCGACGCTTTATCCACTGAGCCAAACCAGCTAGGGCTCAATATGAATTTTAAGAGGACACAATTCAGCCCATAACAATCAGTGTGACTCCTAATCTGCTTTTCTTTTAAGAAATTTCTTCGATTCCATGCCTATTTCCTTTTCTGTATTTGTCTTAAGCACTGAAGAAAATCTAGTGCACCTTATCCAACAGAGCCTTTGAAACATTATGTGCTTGAGGGGCAGGCTGCCGGTTTGAGCTGAATAAAAAATCTAGTTGAGAATGCCTCCTCAAGCTAGCTAATCTAGGAAGGAGAATCTCCATCAGAATCTTTGTGGCTGTTGCCCAATCGCACAGGCTCCCATTGCTGGGGGCAGAGACCCCCCCTGGCGCAACGTTTGAATGGAAGCTCTGTGCAAGCTGGAGTCCTCTCCCCGGCCGATGCCTTCCCCAGCTCTGAGCGCTCTCTCCTCTTTGAATGGAAGTTGAGCCTAATCCCTAATTAGACATATTACCTATGTGGGGACTCCGACTGGGGCTGTCTTGGCCCAGAGGCAGCAGCTGCATGGTGGGAGCCAAACACAACTCCGCAGCTGGCTGAGCCTCCAGGAGTTAGGCGGAGTCAGCCGCGCCTGGAAGGCGCTCTGAGCCTCTGACATTCACGCCAGGCAGGTGCCTGATCACAGCTGATGGTTAGATTACATGTTTCCTGAGAGGTATAGATTTTAAAATTGGTATGCTTCACCAATCCCTCGGCATGGCGTTCCAAAATAAAATGTTATCAAACTGAAAACGAACGCCTTCCTCTCCCCATCCGAGCCAGTCCGTTTTGTTTAGGGAGAGTTTCTTTAGCAAATGGTAGTTCCCTTGGGGACCCAGGCTCTGTGGCCACCGAGTGTGTAACGGTTCTTTGTTCTCGTTCTGTGCTCCCTGGCTTGTGGGGGGAAGTGGAGATTTTCTTTACTTCTTCTGAGAACCAGTGTAGGTTCCTTCCACCAGGACTGCTGGGGACTGTTTGTCACGAGAGAACTCACCAGAATAGAAACTTACGGCTCTTTTGATGCTGTTTTTAGAGAATAGTAGTTACTCACTAAATATTTCTTCTATTGAATTGGAAAAAGATGATTTAGATTCCATTATGGCATTATCTAGGAATGATAACTAACAATAAACTCAGTGCTTCATTTACTGTTTAAATATCTACAGGGTACTTAATATGTAGGAAAAATATAAGGTAGTCCTGTATTTGGTAGGATTTTTTAAAAATATATATTTTATTGATTTTCTACAGAGAGGAAGGGAGAGGAATAGAGAGTTAGAAACATCGATGAGTGAGAAACATCGATCAGCCGCCTCCTGTACACTCCCCACTGGGGATGTGCCGGCAACCAAGGTACATGCCCTTGACCAGAATTGAATCTGGGATTCTTCAGTCCACAGGCCGACACTCTATCCACTGAGCCAAACTGGCCAGGGCGGATTTTTGTTAATTATGAATGGAAAAAGGTGACATTTTGTTTATAAATGTCAATTTTCAATTAGGCAGAAATTTCATAATTTTATAATCACTGTTATGTGTCCTTATTACTACACAAATTTTATGATTCTAATGATTATGAGACTGAATTTTATTAAAAGTTGTATAACTATTGGAGCCTCCTCTAAATGAAAATCGAGTTTTAGGAGCTTTCTTGCAATCCATGATCCTCCCGCCCTTCCTCCTTCCCTTCTTCTTTTTCCTTCTTCTTTTTCCTTCCTTCCTCCCTCCCTTCCTCCCTCCTCCCTCCCTCCCTCCCTCCCTCCCTCCCTCCCTCCCCTTCCTCCTTCCTTCCTTCCTTCCTTCCTTCCTTCCTTCCTTCCTTCCTTCCTTCCTTCCTTCCTTCCTTCCTTCCTTCCTCTTTCTTTCTTTTTTGCCATTCATTAACCCTGAAAACTCACATCACAGGTGCATTGCCATCCCTGTTTACATATGAAGAAACTGAGGTTTAGATGACTTACTCAGGCTGGCAATTGGCAAAGCCTGGTTTTGAACCCAGGTTTCCAAGTCACAAGCCCCAAACCTTTTTTACTTTTACTTTTTATTATTGCTTAAAAATTTATTTAGCTTTTAAAATTATATACAGTGTGCCCCCCCCCCCAATGTATACACACTTGAACAGCTGATAGCTGAATTTTGAACATAAAATGTATTTTTTAAACACTGCCTTTATAATTATTCAAAGTGTGTGTATACATATTTTTGGGACACCCGATATATCTTTAAGTTGAATGGAGATGATGTCAGTGTTTGTATTTTTTAAAAAAGCGACAACAGAAATACACAAGACAAAACCACTGTCAGACTTGATAAAACTGAAAGTGATGATGCTAGATACGTCATATAAGAGGGTGACCTGGTTCTATACAGTATCAGGTATACTTTTTTCTAATATGACAAGGTAAGGCTTATCCTTTAATGTGATGTTTTCAGTGAAACTCAATTTGCTTTAAAGTTCTTTACATTTTGTTTGAACAAATCTTTCATTTCAGTTGTTATTGCTTCCTAACCAATCTCGGTTTCTGATTTGTTACCGAGTAAGGAGCTGTAGGAGTCACTGATTTCTGGTCCTGACCCAGAGGGCTCAGCGTTGATGGACCCATCCCTCACATCTAGCTTCCACGACAGAATTTAAGTCATACTTCCCAAAAATTGCATCTTAAGTAGGTGTACGTGATGGAGAAGGAAAAGTTAGTTTGGACATTTTAAAAGTACGCCTCAGGAAAGTGCCAAGTTTTCCACATGACTTTGGGAACATAAGGAATCTAATCTTTTTAAGGGGCAACGTAATATACCACTTTTTAAAGTGGTGAGAGCCAAGGTTGATCTAAACACACACACACACACACACACACACACACACACACACACACACACACACACACACAAACGAGGGGCGGTGAGGCAGTCATATTGCCAACCCTGAGGATGCGGGAGGAGCAGGCCTTTCGCTTCTGGAAGCTCTGGGTGGAATGAAGACGGGTTTTCATTGTAAACAATCCCTTCCGAAGCCCCTCTTAATTAACAGGAGTGGAAAGTACGTTGGGAGACAGGCTGATCGTGGCCCCGCTGGTAATTGAGGAAGAAAAGAAAGGGGCCTCTTTTTGGCCAGAGTGGGAGCAGGACCTTCGTGGCCGCCCCCGTTTGCTCTAAATCAAAGAACCCCATCTTGGGCAGAGGACAGAGCCAAGGAGGCCGCAGTCCTGAAAGGAAATCCTGGCCCAGCTGTGAAAACAATGAACCACTCAGTAACCTGATACAAGCTGCCTGCAGATTCCCAGGTGGGTCTCTCCTCCTCTTGAAGTGGCTGTAAATTAATCCATCAAAGTAAAAAAAGCCTAACTTCAGGGTAAATCTTTCCACCTCTGAAAAGCAGAAACACTTTGGTTCTCTTAGTGGATACTGCTGTGAGTGTGGGATTAAGAGAGGCGGCACCGTGTGTGTGTGTGTGTGTGTGTGTGTGTGTGTGTGTGTGTATGTCTGTGATTTGTTAGTTACAATGGCTTGCTCTCAGAAGCACATGAAGGAGAGCCAGGCAGCAGGTGCTGGGCTTGAACCAATAGAGCCATGGTATTCCTTCCATGATTAATGTCCACACATGTAGTTGGGAGCCTTTAAAGACATAGTGGTCTCTTCGTCCAATCAGCTAGATAATTTTTATTTATTTATTTATTTATTTATTACCCAGAAGCCTTTGTTTTTGTTTCTTCTATTTCATCCTGTTTTAATTTTTTCTTCTCAAAGCTCTGGGCCAAGTTTATGAATGTGCCATATATGCTTTGTTAAAAAATCCAATGTGGTGTTCCTTTCTTATTGGGAGGGCTCTTCGGCTCAGACTTTAATATCCTCTAAAGTTTGGCATTGAAGCCTTCTAGAAATTAAATAAAAATCTGAGCAAAATTTGTAATGGCTATGGTGTTCAGAGTGCCCCATGTAAAATGCCTTACTTAATGAAAGCATAGAGACAGGGTTGAAATAAGCCGCACTTGTAAGTTATTGACCTTGGAGAATGTGGAGAGAAGCTGTTACTGCGGATTAGTTATGCACACAGAGGGCTTACACAGAGAAGTGTTTGTGAAAGCAGAGGATGGTGTCAATTCTGAGCGCCGCGATGAAATAGTAAATGAGAGAGAAGATAATTTGATAATGTGTCACCGTTTGGGGCAGGAGTCCATAAACTAAGTACGTTTATGTAATAAAGTAGCTGAAGGGGCCTCCATTCTTTGCCTTGACATAAGGACACAGAGAAGAAATAGGCCGCTGTTGACACTGAGACCATTTCTGTCTCTTTCAGAAGGACAGCTGCTCGGTAAGTTTAGTTTAAACCAGTGGGAAGAATGTACACGTACCTCATCAGAGTCACAAAGAATATACATCAGATTCTGTAAGTCACATTCAGGGATACAGTGAGCAGGCAGTGGCTGGTGGGCAGTGTTCCCAGCTGGTTTGTCCTGCCCGAGGAGCTCTGAGTTTGTGCTTTAACCCCACGTGGTGAGTGTGGTGGTTTGGAGGCTGGATCAGGGCCACCTGCTTTGAACTCAGGCCACACCCCTTGGGGATCCTCCTCCTTTTTTGCTCTGATCTTGTGAATCTCTTAACCTCTGGGGCTGCTGGTTTTCTCACACAGGAAATGATGATAATGACGCTTCATAGGGTTTTTGTGACGTGCATCTTAGATGAGATCATGTATTCTCACCTGGTTTAGTGCCCAACACCTAATAACCTCCAACTTATATTCCTGCAAAAGTCTTCTCTAAACATCAGCCTGCTCAGAAAATGTGTTGTTTGGAATAGAAATATGGTAGATTTCTTTCCATTCCCACTTGCCTTCACTTCTCTGTATTAACAGTTATAAAGGCCTGTAAATGATCAACTAGATATCATTCAGTTGCTTTTTATTTTTAGCTTCCTTCTATAATAGGCACACATGCACGTGTTAAAGAATTGGAATAGCCTAGATGTTCTCAAATGCAAAATAAGTCTTCCTTGCTCCTCACCAATGGCTTTCCTGCCCAAGTACTAGTATCAATGTTAAACACATGCCTTTCCTACCTGTGTGTTTCAGCAGTGGGATCATACCTGCATGCAGTTCTGTATTCTGATATTTTTTCTTCTTGATTAATGCAACATGTAGATGTTTTCTTGTGTCTCCATCTCATGTCACCTCATTCTATTAAACCGCAGAAGAGTATTTTGTTCTCTGCCTGCTGTGTAATTTATTTAACCTCACTGATGGATATTTAGGTGGATTCCAGGCTTTTGGCTGTTACAAACAATACAGGTTGAACATTCCATATATATATATTTAATCCTCATCCGAGGATATTTTCCCACTGATTTTTCTAGAGAGAGTGGAAGGGAGGGGGAGAGACGGAGAGAGAAACATCAATGTGAGAGAAACCCATTGATTGGTTGCCTCCCACACATGCCCTGATTAGGGCCGGGGATTGAGCCTGCAACTAACTGTATTCCTCTCATATTTTTGCTCATGTGGGCAAGTGTATTTGTAGGATAAATTTCTGGATGTGGACTAGCTGGGCCAAGGGCACATCCATGTATGATTTGATAGCTATATCCCAATTGCCACCAAAGATGTTGAGCCATTTTGAATTCTGCTCTTCCCCCTTCCTGTTAACATATGCAGTTGCCTGGTTTCCTCAGACCTTTCCTGACACGGACATCGCTCAGTTTAGTTGCCCTTTCAGATTCTGTCTTCATTGGGGCTGCCTAGACCCATGTTAATAGTAATCTTTGGGCCTTTTTCTCACTGTGATTCTTAACACACTGGGATCTGCCCTGTCACTGGCAGGTCAGATGAGAACTTATTCAACCAGCTCAGTGGCGGCACGAGTAGGCAGCTTGGGGTCAGTCTTGCCTCTTGAGAGATCCCGGGCAGTCACTTGGAATTTATTATGTAGCTTTACAAAACATTACATTCCCAAAGCATGTAAGTGCAGCATGGTGATATTTCAGAAAGATATTCCCCGTGAGCGGACCATTCCCTGCTTCTGTATCCTCATCACGTGAATTGGTATCTTTCTTTGATACGTATTTATATTCGAAACCCATTTATGTTATCAGGAGGATTTAGGGACCTCTGTGTGGTACTTGTTGCTAGCTGTATATAACGCATGCATTGAAGCCAGGGCTGGTGATGACTTATTTTCCTCTGGAGAGACCTGTGTAGTTTTGTAATTTCTTGAGTTGGCAGCTGTGTTTAGTGTTTAGCGGGCACAATTTATAATTCTTTGGAACTCAGAACTATGTCATTGAAATGGCGTGCGAGGAAAATGTGATCACTCAGGTCATTCAGGTGACTGCAGAAACAGCGGTATGGATTCTCTGGTTACTGTTCTGTGGCATTGACCTTATGGTTGTGGTGGACATGTGTCCAAATCTTCATCAGAAGTGCCCGGGAGTTAGAGTTCAGTATCATGGTCAGTGTCATGTCACTGCAGTTTCATTCCCATTAATTAGATCAGTTTGGAAAGTAGGTCTTTGTACTTGCAGGAGAATGAAGGAGGAACTCTCATCCTTTAAGCCAGTGGTCGCCAACCTTTCGGATCTCACGGACCACCAGTGTCTGTGGACCATTGGTTGGCAACCGCTGCTTTAAGCTACATAAAAATTATCCCTAAATTTGAATTGTCCCCAAATCTAACTCAAGATGAAAGGCATTAAGCTTATCGATGTGACGATAGGTCTCCAGGGAGGGAGATGACTTGTGCTGGCAGATTCTGCAACTTGTTGGTTGGTTCCTAACGACGCTTTAGTGTTCTGTTCTTGGGGAGGTCAGGGAGAGGGAGTAACCATCTCTGTGGCCTTTTAATTGTGTTCAGCTACAAGTAACATTTATCTCCAGTGTTTCACAATTATAAATTAATAATAACAACCCATTAGAAATCACGGGTGCTGTAAGCCCCAGCTCCTTTGGGCATCTTAATAAAAATGATAATTAAAATAATAATTTACAGTAAATGGGGACACTGCCCAAGTAAATCCACAGTGTGGAGAAAATTAAAAAACTCAAACCAGAAGGAACCTTCCTGGCGTTGGGAGAGAAATGGCCTTGTTCTTAGCTCCCACTCCAGTGATTGCTGGGCCTGGGATCCCAGCCAGACGTGCTTCGTGCCTGAGGAATCGGTGACTATCCTTGTCCATCCAGCCTAGCAGTCTGTCTCACTGGGTGTGGCCCCTGTTCCCTCCCCTTCCACTGCCACACACACCACTCCTCCCTTTGTAGTCCTTGTCTGGGTAAACCAATTGGCAGTCTCACCTGTGGCCCAGCTGCCATCCTTGGAGACCTTGGGTGCTCTCTCTAAGGTAGACGCAGGCAGTCTCAGGCTTTTGTAGATTCGTGCTCCCCAGGTGGTTTTCTGGTTTCCCCTTAGCCGTTGAGTATCAGAGGCTCCTCACCCCTCCTGGCTGGTCACAAGGCTTTAGTGTCTTCATGAGTCCCTCTTCCATGGGAGAACCAGAGGCATCTTCAATGGATAACATAACAATAACAGTAAAAATGATAAAAGAGTGCTACTCCCTGCCCAGGTTCTTATACACACTCCCTGCCACATGCAAAAGAGCCCCACAGCTTTATTTTGGGGCCCAGGGTTTCATCTCCCATTGCGTTTCCTGTTCCTCGTTCTCATGGGCCCATCTCCAACCCTTGACCTTGTTTTGCCATGCTCCCTGTCTTTACTGCTTGTCTGGTTCATGTCTATATCCTTTGGCCCCAATGTAGTTCCCGGTGCAGAGGTCCTGCTACCATACAGCGACACTTGGGAGATGCGCAGGAGGGTGAGGAACTTGCACCATGTAGCCACATTCCTGCAGAGCCCGAGTCCTCACCCTGGCGTTTCTCTGCATAAAGCTGAGTGCTCCTGCCAGGTCTCCCCTGCCCAGCTAGTCACCATCTTCTCATGCTTGAGAGCCTAGGGTTTGAGGTGGCCTAAGTAACATCTCAAGCAGATCTGTGTGAAACATTCTTTGAGATTCTGAGATTCCCTTTTGGATGTGAACTTTCTGATTAGAAGCTGTTTTGTCTGAGCCATTGTCTCTAGCAGGAATCTGCCTCAGGTAATGTGCATCTGAGCATCAAAGGCCCACCCACCATGGCCCGACAAGTATATCAGTGGTGTGGGTGGTGACTGAGGCCTTCAGGATGGTACTACCAGGGGTGGGCAAACTTTTTGACTCAAGGGCCGCAATGGGTTCTTAAACTGGACTCAGAAGAAGGAGCTGTGGCCGGCCGTGTTTCCCGACGTTGCCATGTTAACACTGCTGCTGGTGAAGGAGCGGAGGGGGGAGCAAGAGAACCCTCCGCTCTTTCGGCTCCGCGGGCCGGATAGAACAGCCGAATGGGCCGGATCTGGCCCGCGGGCCGTAGTTTGCCCACGGCTGTAATAACTAACCCCATGCAAGGGGGTTTAGGGGCCCAGTGTGGCAAGCTTTTTCAAAGAAGTTGGATATCTACTTTTGGTTATGGAATCTCCCTGATTTTTTTTAATGCTGGTAACTAATTCATATTAGGAAGGAAGGGAGGGAGGGAGGGAGGGAGGGAGGGAAGGAGAGAGAAGGAGGGAGGGAAGGAGTAAAGGAAACAAAGGGTGGACCAAACAAAACGGCCTGTGGGCTTGATTTACCCTGTGATTACCATTCTAGAGAATGAAAACTAGTGTAAGATAAGCAGGTATTTAATATTTTTGGTGTGTTTTACCTCTTATGGTACTTTCATGTCTGTAGGCAAAGCTTAAAACCCAAGACGGAGATATCAAACCTCCACGGGCACTGAATTTTCCCACTTGGATTGGCTGGAACAAGTGCTGGAAAACTGACACCGCGCATTGTTTTAAAATGTGTTCTCTTATTTTCTTTATATTATTAACTTAAATATTCTTCTGAAAGCACTCTTGCCACCTCTGTGCAGTTAAGCTGGTTCAATCTAAGCATTGTCATAAAGTTAATTTTTTTGTAAGACGAATCCGGTTATTAAATTTAGTAAACCACTGCCTTCAATATTTTGTGCAAACTTTGGCATCATGCAGAATTGGCTTAGCTTTCTACATTTAGCTAATTAAACGGGAGTGGGGGATGCTGTTCTTCTGGACTTCTCCAGGACTTCCGCAGTAGGTAGCATTATTCAACTTTTTTTTTTTTTTTTTTTTTTTTTTAACTCCACACTCTAGAGATACGGTTTACTATAAAAATGTTATGGTCCTTCCTGTTAAGCCATCATCTTTTGAAATATCCATGCTTTGTTTCTGCTCCAAAGGCAGTTGTAAAGCATCAGGAGATGGAGTTGCCTGTCAAAGCTTTAAGAGTAGACTAACGGTGTGTGAGGTATTGCTCATTTAAGGAAGATGGAAGACCCACAGTGCAATTTCCCATGACACAGGGACAGATGGCTTCACCATAGCCACAGTCAGAATTATCGAGGGAGCCCGACGGGTGCAAGCTTGCACCAGCAGCCCATTGCTGCCGTCATGTCAGACATGTTCTTGCTGGTAATAAAAAGTCCTTTGCCAGAGGTTATTTTGTCAAGTGAAGTAGCATGACTTGACAGGTTTGTTTGGGAAAACATATATACATTTTTAATCCTCACCTGAAGATATGTTTTTTTTATTGATTTTAGAGTTGTAGAGAGAGAGTGAGACAGAGAGAGAGACAGAGAGAGAGAGAGAGAGACATTGATGTGAGAAAGAAACATCGATCAGTTGCCTCCCATATGTGTCCCCACTGGGGATCAAACCCACAACCTACATATGTGCCCTGACCAGGAATCAAACCCATAATCATTTGGATACGAGATGACACTCCAACCAGCCAAGCCATCTGGCCAGGGCAGGAAAAGAAATTTTGATAGGAAAAGTGCATGATCCCCCCGACAGATTTCTAGGTAGTGTCACTCAAATCTGCAGTGGAATCTTTGCAGGATTTTAATATGTATTCGTTAGAAAGGAAGTTAGAGGGTCATCAGAACTATTGAAACAATTTGGATTGTTTTATAGTAGTCCAGAATTGTAGCTTATTAATAATCTGTAAGAGCCATTCATTCCTTTGGCAGACATTTTTTGAATCCTACTGAGTGTCATTCCCTTGGGATACAGAGATGAAAAAAAGGCAACAATTGTAAGTCATTTGCCGTTAACCTGGTAAATTAGATAAATAAAGCCCTGCCTGGCCCAGCATTGTGTCCGTAATCTCTCAATCCACTGGAAATATGGTTGCTAACGAATGACTAAGCATTGTGTCCACCATGTGCCCCTACTCCCTCCATTTTTTTTTACATAGTCTGATGAAAATGTGCTGAGAAATATTTCTGATAATTGCTCTCACCTGGAAATTTCATAGGGACACAGAATCCATCATTTTCAGTAAGATCGGGGTGTATGAAGTCATGGATTGCAAGTGAATTCGTTTTTGGCCACATTGTGTAACCTCCATTTGGCTGTCAGCGTTTCATTAGCTTGATGGATGCAGCCCGCCAGTCAGCAAGATTTTTTCTCATTCCCGCTCCCATCCAGTTTGGAACAGTGGTGCTACACAACCTGGTTGAGAACCAGTAGGGTGATGTGTATGGTGCTCAATAAAGGCCATTCATCATGATTCAGTGTTTTCTAATGTTGAGTTTCCTTTAAACCATAGGGTTTGAAACCGCCAAGTCTTTTGCCCTCCATGGTGCTCACGTGATCCTGGCCTGTAGGAATATGAGCAGAGCCAATGAAGCCGTGTCACGCATTTTAGGAGAATGGGTAAGCAAGCACTTGACTGTGTCTTTTCATTGTCAAATACACACGCCAGGAGGAACACATGGCGGTTGTAGTGCAGTGCGTAAAGTTTATTGCTCTTGGAATAATGTTTTCTTTAGATGGAAAGCCACGTTCACTTTGTTTACTTGATGAATGGAAAGGACAGGCAGGCTCGCCATCATCCACACTTGTTTACAGTTCATTGTCAGTGCCGTCTGCTCTATAGTCAGAGGTTGGCGAATGTTTACTCAATTTAGCTCATGTATTAAGAAAAATAAAGTGTGGTTAACGCCCCTGAATACAACTAAGAGCTTGTTATGCTTATGGATTTTAGGGTGAGGAAGGAGCAGACTTTAACCCTGTCTCTGGGTTTTGCTTTTTTTCTTATCTCTGTGTAGATGTTGGTGTTGATACATCTAAGAGGAAATAGTCACTGAGGGCTTGCAGTTCTCTTGGGGCTCAGGATATAGCCTCAGACAAAACAAAATCCCTACACTCATGGGCTTACCTTCTAGTAGGAAAAACCGACCCTGATGTCAGGTGGTTTTTAATACAGTGAAACATAATAAAGAGGTGTGAGGGGTAAGGAGGGGCAGTGTGGACTCTCTCAGTTTGGGTGGTCATAAGAGACCCCTTTAAAGGTGTGACATTTGATCTGAGACCTGAATATAGTAAAGAAGTAAGCTCTGCCAATGCCAGGGAAATACTGTTTTTAAAAAAAATATATTTTTATTGATTTCAGAGAGAGAGAGAGAGAGAGAGAGAGAGAGAGGGAAACATCAATGATGAGAGAAATCCATTGATCATCTGCATGATCCCTACTGGGGATCAAGCCCATAACCCAGGCATATGCCCTGACCAGGAGTAGAACTGTGACCTCCTAGTTCATAGATTGATGCTCAACCAGTGAGCCATGCCAGCTGGGCAGGGGAAATGCTTTTTAAACAATGGGAACAGCATGTGGAAAAACAGAAGCAGGAACATGCCTGGAGGATTCAAGGGTCCACAGGGAGGCTAGTGTGTCTGGGGCCAAGGGGAAGGGGGGAGATTGCAGGGATGCTCCGAGGGCCTCACACAGGGCCTCAGAGACAATGGTGAGGGAGATATTCGGGGCTTTGAGCCCAGAGTGACACAGCCTGAGTCATTTTTTTAACATGATCACTGGGTGCCGGGGGTCTTGTCTAACATCTCAAAGGGTTCAGGAATCTGGAGAAGGGGCTGCTGTAAATTATTAAAGAGTCTAGAGGCGAAACATAATTTTGGAAGGCATTTTGGGGAGCCAGAGAAGACTTAGCTAAAGGAACCAAGTTCTTTCATCTCTCTGGACCCCTTGCTTTTTATTAACACAAATTGTCCTAAAGCAAGGTAGATATACATTTCAAAGGCAAGGTTTAGTATACAGAATCCATTGTCAGATTGGGGGAACTGCCTACAGCTGTTCAGGTGTTTGGCCAGTAGGAGGCAATAACATGTAGATTGAAATGCCCTCAGCTGTCTGGCAGCAGGCAATCATCTATGCAAATCTTTAGGTGTGGGGAAATGACCTTAGCCATTTCCAGCAGGCAATCCTCAAGGTTCCATCAACCTTTTGATGAAACTTCTTGCATTTATGACATGCTGGTATTAGCTTCCGGCAACTGGGCTTTGGTGTGACGTATAGACTGAGTTCATTTATTCAATTATGACTTATTTACATACTAGAGGCCGATGCACAAAATCTGTGCAAGAGTAGGCCTTCCTTCCCTGGGCTGCTGGCATGGGCTTCCCTCTGGCACCCGGGACCTGGGCTTCCCTCTAGCACCTGGGACCTGGGCTTCCCTCTGGCCGCTGGCAGGCACCCAGGACCTGGGCTTCCCTCGCAGACTTGGCTTTGTCTGGAAGGTCGTTCAGAAGGACGTCCGGTCTAATTAGCATATTACGCTTTTATTATTATAGACTAGAGACCTAGTGCATGAATTAATGCATGGGTGAGTTCCCTCTGCTTGGCCAGCGATCAGGGCTGATTGGTGCCGTCTCGCCCAGTCCTGATTGTGGTCGATTGGGGCCAGTGGTTTGCGGGGAGGGACTGCGGGAGCTTGGCCAGTTGTGGGAGGTTGGCTGTGTGAGAGCACTGACCACCAGGGTGAAGCTCCTGCATTGAGTGTCTGCCCCGAGCGTCTTCCCCCTGGTGGCCAGTGTGCGTCATACCTACCAGCTGGTCACCTGGTCGTCTGGTCGTAAGGGTTGCTTAGGCTTTTATATATATAGATTCATGAAATGCACCATGGTCTTAGGTACTGGGGCCTACTGTTAAGGAAAAACAGATGTTACCACTATCTTTGTAGAACTTTCAGCTCACAGTGAAAGACAGATTTAACTTGAGAAATATAAGCCTCAGTGTAAACTTGAAATAATGTCAAGTGGTACTGTGAATTATGTGGTACTCCAAAATGGAGAATAGCGCCAGGGAGGTGGGGGTCGGGGGCATTCAGAGCCCCCGAGAAAGAAGTAATTGAGCTGAGATCTCAAGAACGACTAGGGGGTCCCTAGCCAGTTTAGCTTGTTGGATAGAGCGTCGGCCTGCAGTCTGAAAGATCCCAGATTCGATTCCGGTCAAGGTCATATATCTGGGTTGCGGGCTCGATCCCCAGTGGGAGGCGTGCAGGAGGCAGCTGATCAATGATTCTCTCTTATCACTGATGTTCCTATTTCTCTCTCTCTCCCTCTCCCTTCCTCTCTGAAATCAATAAAAAGATATTTTTAAAAAAGAATTTTTCTTTCAAAAAAGAAAGAAAGACTAGGGGGAAGGTGGGAGAAAGGTCACACTGGGCAGAGGGAATAGGAGGAGGAGGTGGCGGAGGCGATGACAGTCACGTAGCTGGGAGCAGAGTGTGAAGGGGTTGGATCATACCTGCCAAGACTGTTTTCGTTTTCTGGACACTGTGGAAGATTTCTTGCCATCTGAAGAAGTAGACCATGGTTTGTTTAAGAGAATGTCTGAGGTTCTGGACTGAAAATTTATGAAAGTCAAGAAAAGGAAGATTTGTTTCTGCTTGAAAAATTCTGTGTATTTCAAATGAACTCTTATCCTAATCTCACCTGATTCATTATTTGGGATTAAATTAAATATACAAAACAGGGCCCTGTAATTTGTAGAATTGTATACAGTGAATAAATGGTAATATATGCATGTGGTTTATATCTTCATACAATATGGGGTGGTATTAAGTAAAAAGTGAAAGCCCCTCCCAGTCCTTCTCTTGGAAAGTAAATATTATTAACCATTTCTTGTGTATTCTTTCAGATAAAGGTTGTATGTACTTGCACACACACACACAATATACTTTGATTATTTTTTACTTAATACTATAGATCTTTTCTTATTTTCCTCATTTTCTTATCTACCTCATTGTATTTAACTGCTGTGTAATAGTCCATCATCTTCTTATGCTGTGATTTATTTAACCAGTCTCCCTTTTTGAAGGATATTTGGGTTGTTTTCCTTGTTTTGCTATCCCAGCTGATGCTATCTGTAAGGTCAGTCTCTCTTGCATTTTCATTCAAAATTGGGTCTCACCTATGGTGCAGTGAGCATTCTTGATGCATACTTTGTGAGTACAGTCAGAGGGCAGACCCATTGATTCAGAGGCATATTAAGTTTTTGAAAGGTCGGGGGCTGTTTCTCAGTGCGTCATCTAGTGTGGTTGTGCCGGTTTCTATCCACACTGTCACTCTAGAAGAGTACCTCACACGACAGAGTGTCCAACTTGTGAAACTTTACCCATTGATGTTGTATTTAAATTAGAGAAATAAGTCCAGTGACCCTAGTGATGCTGCAATAACCATGTTATACAATAATGTTAATATTGAAACCAGTCTTGGAAGATAATGCTAAACACAATTATTTATGCATTTTAAACATTGTCTTCCTTTTTCACAGTCATTTGTATCAATCCCATTATAACTACTGTTTGATGCTCAGAGGAAGAAATTCCTGGATTTGCCCTAATCAACTTTGGGTCTTTGGCAAATCTCTCAATCTATTTGCTGCCTCAGTTTCCTCATCTCCAATGAGGAAGGTTGAATGGGATGATCTCAAAGACCCACCATTTAGTTAGTTGTTTTTTTTTTAAGCCTTAATTGGGTGGGTACCTGTGCATCAGTTTCAGAGGACAGACTTTATCATTGTATAGTTTTATTCTACCATATAGTAACTTGAGGTCAACCAGCAAATAGTACTCCCAGAGAGAGAATTACCCCAAAATATTCACTGCCAGGGACGTGAGAAAAGGAAATGGCAACAAAAACAAAACTAATACTCATATGGCAGAAATGTTTCCATCAAATTTTATAGGTTGTAGATTGAAGAAACTGAACCCTTTTACCATCTCTCTCATCTGATCGGGTATTCTCTGTGAACCCCATTGTACCGTGTTCCCTATCCCCCCTGGTTTGTGGAATGGAAGCTCAAATTTGGCACTGAAAGCTGTCATGACCGTTTCATATCATGGCACTATGAACACAGTGCTGAGCGTGCGAGAACCTCCCTCGGCAATCTTTTGAGCTGGGGTTTCAGGCCCTCACCCCACTTCCCCACCCGCGATATGTGCTGGTCCGGTTGCCTTCAGGCCCTTCCTTACCTCATTTCTGCTAAGGAACCTTATCTGTGACATCATTAAATAGCACCTTCTTGTGTTTCTCAAGGGCAAGTTGATCTACTCTGGTTTTCCCAGCTGCTAGCCAGCTTAAGCTCGTTCACACTTTATTTGGAATGAATCCTATCAGTATCGGAACTGGGATCGCACTGCAACATATTGGTACCTCCCGGGAGGTTCTCAGAACGATCCAAAGTTTTTTGTTGCAGCAAAAGCTCACTCAGGAGCCTTTAGGCCGTTTGGCTCAGCCTTGGCTCGTACGTGCCGAGGCTCCCGGGCAATCAGCTTGGCTCAGGAGATGGAGTTTGTGCTTCCTCCCCCAGCTTGTTCTTCTGTGCCTGGCCCTTCTCTGCCTGCCTTCACTATCCATTCCCAGAATCGCTCTGTTCCAGAGCGCTCCCATCCCCTCTGTGCCGGGGAAATGTTACGCACACCCTCCTTGGGGTCCCCAAGAACCACCTCTTATTGTGTCTCTGTCATGTGCTGTGTCCTGGGCAAGACACTTCATATCCTTATTCAGGAGCATGCAAATTCCTGGTTTTCTCCACTTTACAGAAGAGCCAATGGGGGGCTCAGGAGGGTGAGGAGACCTGCCCAGAGTCACGGAGCTGGTGAGCACAGCTCCTGGTGCGTCCACCTGTCCTCCAAACCCAAAGTCCATCTACTCCACCCCACGGCCTGGCTTTTCTACCACATCCAGCATCATACATGTTTATTACCTTTCAGGCGTTGCTTTCAAAATTGCTAGGTACTATTTGAGTGATTAGTTTCAGGATTAATCTTATTTCTCAGATGAAGCTACTCTGACATACCTTATTGTCCCAGACAAAACATTTTCATTGAAAATGTCCTTTATAGAGTTCTCAAACCACTTTTGGGGCAGTCCAGCTATTTAGTAAAATGTAACTGAAATGGAAACACATTCCATATGGAATTATATTAAGAGCTGAGATATAATTACTGCTACTAATAATGATTTCATGGGAAAAGGCCCTCCTGCTGAGATGTTTTGGATGCTCCAAAGTTGGAAATAAGAGAAGAATTGAAAATAATTAAAATTGGATAACATGGACACTGCAGAAGTAAACCACCCTCCTAAAGGGCCAATCCATTAGCATAATTAAAGAAGGAGGGAGGATGGATCTATCAGCCCCCAATCGTATTTGAATGAAGTGTCTCTGGAAATGGCGTTCCTGCCTATGTAAGCAGTCCACCATCCTAGGTGTGTGCCCTACCTGATTCACACCCTAAGTGTGTTGCAGGCGAGTGTCCCTGACTCTAAGGCAAGCACCTACTATTTTTCTCATTATTCCAAGGAGTCTGTAAGTCTGGCCAGATAGGACATTTGTAGTTTATCTTCCTATTTTCAGGATGGAGTGGATTCTCTTTTACGTAGCAGCATGTCTGAATGTTGGGATTTCATGTGCCTTCTCTAAGTCTGGGACACTGACAGGTGTGGTTTTACTGTCCTTGACTCGGTATTTACCGGAGTGGGGTTTGGCTGTTGCTTTTAATGGATGTCTGGCACATCTCCCTCTCCATGCTGAGATCGGAGGATCTCTAAGGGAATTGTATCGAAATGCACGTTAGCAGTCACAGCAAGACCCCCCATCCCAGTGTAGGGCTCTTGAAAGGCCTCAGTGGGGCTCCCAGTTCCCCTTCCCTCTCACCTTATTACAGTCTCTAAATTTTAGATTCCTAAGGCGTGGGGTCTAAAACTTCTGGTCCTGGGGAGGAATGAGGTTGAATAGAGCAGGAGCAGACAGGCCTGAGGGATCCCATGCAACTGCTAGTTGTATGCAGGCGGAACAGACTGGGGTGGAGGTGGGGATCAGATGAGGGGAAGGGATCACTTTTGGTTCCCAGTCTGCCTCCCTTTTGCCAGGCCTTTATTAGATCTGCTTATCATGTAGAGAGCCAAACAGGAAGTGGAAGAGAGCTCACCTGTGTGGCTGCCCACCTGTGAAATGCGGGCCCAGTGACTGTTCTGAAGCTAGCATCTACTGGGGATTGAGGTAACCAATGGGCTTGGTGGAAATGGGCTGATGGCAAGAGGTGCTGGTAGCCCTTCCTTGGAGTTATTAGGAGACCCACTCCTAATTCCCCAGAATGCGTCTTACACCCATTCCCCTGTCAAAAGGGAGGCGTGCCCCAAGTGTGTTGAGTTTGGTGTGGTTTGGTCCCCGAGACCGACTTGGAGCCCAGTCTTTTCCGACCTGTCTTTTATTTGGCCTAGACTTCAGGTCATCCCAGAGACTGGTGAGGATAAATTCCTTCGGCCAGGGCAGCCCAGAGGAGACTCAGCTCAGCTGCGCGTGTTTTCTCGTGGGCGTCTCACTGAGAGATCCAGGGGCCGTGCCGGGGGCAGGCTGGGTGGGCTTCCAGAGACCTCCTGCGCACCTGCTGCTTGTGGCGGGCAATTCCTCTCCAGTTGATAACAACTGCTCTACCATGCGCTGCGTTAAAATGGCAAAGATTAGAAGCAGATACAACCTATGAGCTCGAGCAAGTTTCTTAATGTCTCTAAACCTTTATTTCTTTATCTGTAAATTACAAATACAGGAGATAGAGTTGGCTGTACGTATTGAATGCATTGACTGTACGTGTGCTTAACACATTGCTGGGAATAGGTTAAGCATTTAATTAAATGTTAGCTGCTGCTGTTAATAATAATAATAGTAATAATAATAGTAATAATTTCTTATTCATACATGAGAGTACAGAGTGATGCTTACTTTTCTTAACTCTCCAAGTAGCTGAAGAGGAGCTGTAGGGAGGATGTTTATCATCAGCGTGATGCCAGTGGAGCTGCCGTGAATTACTTTTCTGTCTTCATCTGTCTGGACTCCTACATTTTAATAGATGTGTATTTAGTTTGTTGATTAGTATTTTCCAGTGGAGCTCATATTAGCACTCAACTGTCATTTGAAAAGCCATCTTAATTATTTATGTGATTGCTTTTTCTTTTGTATTTACAAAGAAATACACTTTGCATATATTTAAGAAAGATGATTAAGGGATCAGTCATCAGGAACAGCAAGCAACGGTTTATATCAAAATGGCTATTGAGAAAGCAAGGAGATGAGGGGTAAAAAGAAAAGATTTATTAGTCAGAGATAATGGAATATCCATGCGTTAGAGAGACCACATGCTCTGTTGATTGTGGCCACATCGTTGGATGCTGGAGAGACTGAAGTGCTGTAATTATTCTCGTTGTCAATACAGTTGATAGCAGGTTTATTTATCCAGTTGGAGTGAAGGCATGTAGAAAGCTGACAGTATTATGTCATATTGCAGTTTTGTTGATTAACATGGAGAATAATGATTTTAGTATTATTTTCAGCTATGGAATTCTACCAGTAGATACCAGCCGGTGTGTTAGACATGTGGCTGAGACACTGTGCTGTGCTTTCAATAGATATGAACACCCTGCATTTTCATGACATGATCTTAAGCAGTGATGGGGTAGAATGTTGAGTAATAAATTACTTGCGCCTTTAAGAACAAATGGAGAAACCCAGCTAATTTTAGGCTCCCTCAAATCCCTTCAGTGACTTTGTGATCTGGGATAGCTTTGATGTTGGCAGGAATTTCCCCCAATCTCCTTTGATAATAAGAGCTAGAATCCCATAATTTGCCATTACAGATTGAAGACCCTAAGGGTGATGCCTTCTTTTATGTGATGCGTGTGTTGTGGGGAGATGGGCAGCACGTATTGTGGGTAATTTATAAGCCTTATGCCTGTCTAAGCTGGTGACTTGTCTTGGAAAAGATGATCACTATTCAACACATCACAAGTTATAGGGCTCATCCCCACTGTTTTGAATGATCTTTAGCTAAACAAAAATATAAAAACTATTAATATTATTAATAGTTATAGATTATTGGGAAAAGTTCATCCTAAATCCACTGTTAGATTTGTTCCTCATTTCTTTGCTTTAAAAATTGTTTTTATGTATAGTATTGGATTTTCAATAAATAAAGTGTGATATCAACAAGTCTGTGAACCAGCAAGAACTATGTTAACCACTTGCTTCAATCAATAAGCGCATACACATGCAGACAAAGGTAAAGATAAACCTCTAGAGTTCTCCCTTGGGACATTTTCGTTCACAAAAATGTCCTATTATTATGGTCATCTGTGGTGGGGTTAGGTATTGATAGATGTCTCTGTACTAGGCACTGTGCTGAGCATTTCCCAATGAAATATTTATGTGTTAGACCCATTTTGCAGATAAAGCACTGGAGGCTAGAAGAGGGGAACAGGCTTGCCTGACCTCACACAGCTGGGAGCTATGTGGCAGGTCCAGGATTGGAAGTCATATTTTCTCAACCCCAAAGCTGTCTTGTTACTCAATCATGTGTGTTGTGTCAGAAGACCAGCCCCTCCTTTTCAAGGATTTAGCCCAGGATTATATTCAGAGAGATTTGCATGTTTATGTATGACTATTTCTCTGTTCGTGATCGGAGGCGACCTGTGGTTCCCTAGGAAAGAGAGCTTCATGGGTGGCTTTTTGTAACCTGATGGAGTTGATGGAACTCACCAAAGGGAGCTCCTTCCTTCCCAGACTTCCACTTCAAGTGACGTGGAGTGTATGTACTGTTCTACTTAAGTTGGCTATTGACCTTTCTTGTCACAGGCCCACGAAAGATTCTTTATCAGATAAATTATTCACCCCCCTCGTAGACATAATTGGTTGCTAAAATATTCTGAGTTTTCTGTGTCTCCAGAATGCCTAAAACTTGTGCTTAGTACTTAACCTGTAAGATTTCCATTTTATTTCTCATTGTGAAAAATCTGCCTTGACCTAATCTTGAGTGTTATTCATTGTTCTTTGATCACTGTCTCTGTGTGTTCATTTTTTTTTTTTCTGAGGCCACCGTTCTCAGTCTTGAACGGTATCTTTCAAACTTTATATTCACTGTAACCTTTGTATAACGAGGGTTGTGATTAACCGCAGAGCTGAGAGTGAAAGTCAAGCCTAGGTGGCCGGCTCCAAACCATCACTCCCAATCATGTGAAACCCAAAGCAGACGCATCCTTTCATTGCTAGGTGGTCCCCCGAGTTCTTATTAAGCAATTTTAACATAGTTTGAAGAGACGGATTTCATCTTCAGATGGTGTTCAGCCAATGCTGAAAGACCTGCTCCTGGCCACTAGGCATTTAGGCTCTGTTATTTAAGAGGGAAAAATGTGCTAGAGACTGTTTTTCATATTTATTATGGGGCATTTACAGAGAATCTCACACGTAGCAGGTGTTAGATTAACAGAGAGGAGAAACACTCCCTGTGCCAATAAAACCTCGTACATAAGGACAAATAGAGATGCAGCTGTGGACGAGGCGGCCAGTCTCAGAACAGGGCAGCACATACTGCAATTGGTTAAGGTTTATTTTAAGCAAATGTCTAAACTGGACAACTTTTTCACTTATAGGGAGGCAGCCGAGTGGAGTCGAGGTAGCAGAAGCTTTGGAGTCAAACAGAAGTGGGATTGAATCCTAGTTTCCATATGTGTCCCTGCGTTTCCCTGGGCAAATTCGGTCGTCGCTTTGAACCTTTATTTATTTATCTGCAGAACGGTGCTAATAGCAGCTCTCAGGGTCAACAAAAGGATGAAGTAAAAAACACACATGCGCTCTTGTGCAGCCATATTTTCTCTGCACTAGGTACTATGCTGGCACATAGCGAGGCTCTGAGGACGGCAGCTCATGGAGCGGCCGAGTTGTTCAGCACAGATCCCCAAGGTGGACTCAGAAATTTTCCTGGGAAGTGTTTCCTCCTGCTCTTCCTCCTCCTCCCTCCCCTCCCCTTCTTCCTCCTCTTCTTCCTCTTCCTCTCCTTCTCCTTGTCTCCTCCTCCTCCTCTTCCTCCAAATGACCAGAGTACTTGGAAGTAGACAAGCCGCTTTTCATCTTCCCATCAGTGTGTCAGTTAATACTGAGATGAGCTGAGGTCAGGAGCAGGGGGCTCCTCCCATTGCCATGGGGCAGAGAGATGACTGTCTGCCTCTCCTGTGCCCGTGCCCTGATGTGGAGATGGCTGGTCTGCTGCAGAGGCTGGGGTTAGTGCAGAGAGATGTGCAGCTGGCAGAACCAACTCTGTGTCCCCAGGGGACTCACCTGGCACGAGTCCCTGCCTCCTAGCCAACTGGGGGATGCGGTTGTGGCTAGGTTTTGAAGACAATGAGAAAAGGAAGCCTTAGAAGTGGCTATGGTTTAAAATCTGTCCGTAGGTTCTTTGGTACCCTCCATTTAAGACGTGGAGCTGGATCTTCTTCCCCTTGAATGTGGGTTGGTCTTAGGGACACTCTCAATGCGTAGAATGTGGCAGAGATGGTTATAACAGGAACGGTCATAATAGGCACGCCTTTCCTCCTTTCTCGCTCTCTTGGATCACTCACTTGGCAGAAACCAGCTGCCGTGTTGTGCAGATGCGCAAGCATCTCTCACATGGAGAGGCCCACGTGACCAGGGACTGAGGCCTCCATCCAGAAGCCTGGTGCGTGAGCCCTCCTGGAGCCCTCCAGCCGAGTCAAGCCTGCCTGTGACTGCTGCTGACAGCTTGACGGCAACCTCATGAGACACCTCAAGTCAGAAACACTGAGAATTCCTCACCCATAGGAACTTGATGAGATCTGAAATGCTTACTGTTGAAGCCACTACACTTTGGGGAACTTAGTTATGTGGCCATGGGTCATGGCCTCAAGGGGAGAAGGGTCTCAGAGAAACTGGACAGTGAGTGAAAAGGACAAGACACACGGACTCACCCAATGATCACCTCTAAATGCAAGGCATCTTAAGGTCGTAGGGTTGCATCAGCCACCTGGGTCCCCTTGTCTGACCTCTTATACAGCTTCCCTGGACAGAGATCATCTGGTTTCCAGTGAAGGCAGAGTCTTCCTCCGAGCATCTTATCCCCTCCTGCCCAGTTCTGCCCTCCACGTTCCACTGGGCCACCTTCTCATCAGAACCCGACTAGCACTCACATCTCTCAAAGGCCCTAAGTGATGACTCCAACATTGTTGAAGACATCAGGTTACTAAAAGGTGGCAGTGAGGCCGGCCCCCTCATTTCTCTGCACCCTCTGCCCCTCTTTGACACTGGAGCTGGGGTGTGTATGGTAAGCGTGGCAGTGGGGAGAACTCCACCTGCTTTGGTGTCCTTCCCAGGCCGCGGAGTCAGAGCCCAGATCCGCTTTGCCTTCCCCAGAGGCAATGAGTCAGTGCGAATGAGGAGCACAGCCTCCTTTTAAATGACTGAAGAACGTGCCTTCATTTACCCAGGCATTCTCAGATTCTAATTGTTCCAACTACAGTGCAATCTGTACGCGGGGTAGCTGGGAGAGACTTCAGTGCATCTTTGTAATGGCTTTGTTGTTGTTTATTGAGAGGGACTAATTAACTTTGATTATTGCACTAATATTATGGCACTTTGACAGCCCTTCAGATTTACGACTCTGGGAAAATAAACAAATGAAATGCAGGTGCTGGAGCAGAAAGAATAAGTTATTACTGAACTTTAATTACTTGGAATGTGTAGCCAGGAGAGAATTAGTTGATGAATTACAGGATGCTTAAGATCTACACCAAATTGTAAGCAATATGAAGGTAAAAATGAAAAGGGGGGCGGGGAGGGTGCTATTTTTAAGGCAGGGAAAGGTAAGACCCATCTAGTAATGGTCTCAGTAGTGTCCCATCGATTGATCTCTATGTCAGGAATGAGGAGGAGGAAGATTAGGAAGTCTGAGCAAGATACATAGGAGCAGCTATCCTAGTCATCTAGTGAAGCTACACCTGACGGGTGGCCTTGCTAGACTCTGTCCAGAAGGGATCAGGCCTGGCTCCTGAGGGGGCAGATTGGAGCCTCAGGCTGGCCTTGGTCCCTTCAGTTCTGGGGTGCCTGCTGTTAGCACTTTTCCTTTTCAGAGGCTGCCGTTTTCATTCCCATGAGAGCGCTGCCAGCCTCCAGCCCAAGACTGTCTCTATTTCTCATTGCAACGTATAACTGTGGCTCCAGATCTTTGTGGCCAACCAGGCCCTTCCTTTCATATCATTTACCCACCATCTGGAACCTTCTGGACCCCCCTTCGTGATGATGGGGACTTGTGGAATAGGAACCCACATCAGTGTTAGACCTAGCCAGACCCTTTCACAATGGGGAGCTCCCCAGAATGCTGCTTAGAAACAAGTACTAGTACATAGGGGTCGTTTCAGAATTGCCTTCTGTTTGGGATGGTTCACGGCTTGTCTGATGTGTAAATGTGGATAACAGAGCTGGTTCAGTGCTTACTTTCAGCTCTGGGTAACCTTGCATTTTCAGTGGAAATTCTGGGGAGCCTGGCAGTGATGTTAGTGGTTGCAGTCAGATTGCAGGCTTGAGCCACTGCTGACGGCGTCCTTGCAGACCTACTAGCACAGATGGCTTTGGGAGGCCTCAAAGAAAAGCAGATGTAATTCTACACCACTTTAAAGTATATGTTGAAAATAAAGTTCTTTTCAGTCACATATGACCTATGAGGCTTTGCAGAACTCTTTTAGCCATTACTTTTAGGGGCTACAGTAAAAATGTGAGCCAATTTATGCAAGAATAATATAATGATAAGTTTAGATATTAATTGGTGAGGTCGTTTGTCTTCGTGGGGAAAATTATGAATTAACAGATTACATTCAGGTATACTGTGCTTAAGAAACGGTAGAATTTTAGGATTGGGAAGGACTTTTTGAGATTATCTAGTTTCACTCCCCCATTTGACAGATAGGAAAACTGAGGCTCAGAGAGGGTAACTGACCTATCAAATGTTACTTAGATATTTATGCCTTATTTTGAGACAAATTATCATGCTGCTCTTGCTTACTGTGAAAAAAAAAGTGTGTATTTATTTTTTAAAAGAACAGAATTGCCTATAAGACAGGGATGGATAATTGTTTAATTCTCTTTCTTATTTTTATGATAGTAACAATGATTATAATGTGTGCCAGTCATTGTGCAAAAACACTTTAAATGGTATGATTCCTTGCTATAATTCCATTAATCTCTATGACAACCCTACTAGGTAGCTAAAATTATGAATCTTATTTTTAGATGATGATATTCGGCACAGAGAAGTTTAGGATCTTGTCCAAGCTCACACAGCATATAAGCGGCCGAGATTAAGTGCGGTAGGAGGACAGAAGCCGGGCCTGTTGTATTCCTCTTGGAATTTCCCCAGTGTGTAGCATAGTTCCTGGTCAATAGGAGGCATTTAGTAAATAATGACTGAGGATACAGTGAGGTTGACAGTTGAGCTTTGGGGATTATAACCCAGGCAGCAGTATCCCGTCACTGTGGGAAGGGGCAGTATGGTTTGTTTGTTTTTGGAAACCATACCAGCAGACGGGACAAATAACCAGATTATTTTCTAAAGTACTGAACTATGTAAGTTGATTTTCATGTTGCCTAAAGTGTCTTAAATTCTTTAACTACCTTCTAGCTTCTTAAAGAAGGAGTTGCTATTTTGTGGTATACATTGTGTCAAGCAAATTGCATTCTCTTCTTTAACAATTACTAATCCTTGCCCAGCTGATGTGGCTGGGTGGTTGAATGTTGTCTCATGAACCAAGAGGTCACTGGTTGGATTTCCTGTTAGGGCACATGCCTAGGTTGTGGGCTCAATCCCCCAGTAGAGGGCGTGCAGGAGGCGGCCAACTGATGATGTTTCTCTCTCATCCATGATTTGATCTCTCTATCCCTTTCCCTTCCTCTCTCTCTCAAATCCATAAAAACATTATAATCCCGATTTGGGTTATCTCAGTTAACCAGCTTCCCTGGCCATTCTGGAGAAGTGGGGGGTGGACTCATAAATCAACTCAATTTTGAAGGACAGTAAGTGGATAATTTTTGTAGAAAGATCAGTTGAAAAGGCAGAACCCAAGCGCAGAGGAGATCCGTGCAAGGGCCAATGGACGGACCCAGGAGGCTGCTGATCTAACCTGCCAGTGTGTGATCAAGAGAGATAAGGTGATCATAAATCAGTAACTGCTTTAAAAATTAAAAGGTCTGAGATGATGGCTAGGCTTTTGGCGGTAAATGTAGAAACCTTTTAATTCCCATTACTTAGGGTAGAAACCAGCTTGGGTTGGCTTTGCTTCTAAGGTTCCTCTTCCCTTTTGGTTAATAAGTAATTGTCCTGAAGGTTATTAAGGGAAATATGTACAGAAAGGGAAATATATATATGAGAGAGAGAGAGAGAGAGAGAGAGAGAGAGAGAGAGAGAGAGAGAGAGAGGCTCATGCACTCAATGAGAGATGGAGACCCAGAGGAGGGAGAGAGATCAAGGCACAAAGAAACAGAGAGGGAGAGATACTGGAGTGGGGGTGGGAGGGTGGGAGAAAGAGAGAGAGAGAGAGAGAGAGAGAGAGAGAGAGAGAGAGAGAGAGAGAGAGAGAGAGACATTTCTCAGGAATGTTTTTATGGAGCTTTATTGTGCCGGCCTCTGCACCATGGGTTTGATCACTGTTTTCAGCATTCTCTGATCATTTCTTGCTCAGAAAGGAGGAAATTAGAATTGTTGAGCTATGATTTGTTTTAATCAGAAAGAAATTGTCTAACATAAATCTCCTTGTGAGAGCTGGAAAAGCCCTAAAGCGGCCAGGAAAGAAAATATCAATACTTTGCAAAGGAGGAATGATTGTTCCAATTCGTGGCTTAATTGACTTTAAGCCTTAATGAAACTCAGGCCAGAGCGGGCTGCACGCACTTCGTGCTGGGATCAACAGTGAAACCTACTCGGGGAGAGGAGCAATTTCGGGTGGTTATTTGGTTCTCTGCTCTTGGTGCCGTTTTCTAATTGAGTGTGGCTACCTAATACCAGGGAGCAATTTTTTTTCCTATGAAGAGAGTAAATCCTTTTTCTGACTAACACTGTAATTTATTTTAAATTACTGCTTTTTCTATTGGAAGCATTCATTTATGTTACATTATCATTCCCCTAGTGAAATTTCACTGATGCTTTATAATTAAATATAGATTTTTTTTTTTAAAAACCATATAGTATATAGTTTAAATTTATAAGTGGACAAACTGGGGGTATATGAAGACTTTATTTAGGAAGAGTAAGTAGCCCATCTGGTCACCATGATGGCTGCTGGAAAGGATGCATTTAGCATCAGTGAGTCCCTGTTCAGCTCCAGGCATTTGGAAGGGATGCTAACACTTGCTCACTCCATTAATCTAAAAGGATCAAGCGGTGAAATACGTTCAGTGGGTATAAGCAACAGGCTTGGGATTCTGTCTGCCTGAGTCTGAATCCTGTTTCTGCCACATATGCACCCGGTGACCGTCTCTTCTGGTTGCCTCAGTATCTTTGTTTGTACAATGAGGATAATAGCACCAGAATCATAAAGTTGTTGTGAGGATTAACCGAAGTCCTGCCCATAAAGTGCTTAGAATGGCATCTGGGTTCTTAATAGGCGCCATACAAATGCTAGCAATG
The DNA here is from genome assembly GCF_014108235.1 of Myotis myotis. Taxonomy (NCBI): domain Eukaryota; kingdom Metazoa; phylum Chordata; class Mammalia; order Chiroptera; family Vespertilionidae; genus Myotis; species Myotis myotis. The sequence goes on along the minus strand of NW_023416323.1, from coordinate 23,032,229 downwards.
ATAAAGATAATTGTTTGGGGTCCCCGTGTCATCTAGCCCCTCCCTGCCTGTCCAGGCTCATCGCTGACCATCTCTTCCTTGTTCCACCTGCATGTCAATCTCATTGCTGTTCCCAAACCCTTCAGTCTCTCTGTGTCTTTGCCCAGAACATTTCCTCTGCCTGCAAGGACCTCAACCTAACCAATGCCTCCAAACCCTGTGAGCGTTGGTCCATGGGTGCCTTTCCCACAAAGCCGTCCTGGACTGCTCTTCCCTCTCTCCTGCCCACCTCCCCTCCCTTCTGTCAGCATATAGTCTGCAACCCTTTTCTTCGGGTCAGGTTCTGGGGACAAGGAAGTGACTAAAAAGGCAAAGGTTCCTGCCTCCAAGGAGCTTATAGTCCACATTTTGGTGTTTTTTTAAAAAATATATATATATATATATATATATATATATATATATTTTTAAATATATTTTATTGATTTTTTACAGAGAGGAAGGGAGAGAGATAGAGAGTTAGAAACATCGATGAGAGAGAAACATCGATCAGCTGCCTCCTGCACATCTCCTACTGGGGATATGCCCGCAACCCAGGTACATGCCTTTGACCGGAATCGAACCTGGGACCCCTCAGTCCACAGGCTGACGCTCTATCCACTGAGCCAAACCGGTTTCGGCTAAAAATATATATTTTTATTGATTTCAGAGAGGAAGGGAGAGGGAGAGAGAGAGAAACATCAATGATGAGAGAGAATCATCCACCAGCTGCCTTCTGCATGCCCTGCACGGGGATCCAGCCCACAACTCAGGCATGTGCCCTAGACTGGAATTGAACGCGGGACCCTTCAGTCTGCAGGTTGACGTTCTATCCACTGAGCCAAATCAGCTAGGGCCACATTTTGGTTTTTAACTATGTATCCATCACAGCGCTGATCACATTGCACAGTGATTGTTTGCCTGTGGTCTCCTTATTAATCAACAAGCGTTTATTGGTATCTACTGTATGCCAGGTATCCCCCTAAACTCTGAGCATATGTGGATACATGGCATTGTCCTTGCCCTCAAGGTCTCAAGGTGTGGCAACAGATAGGTAAATTACTACTACTACTACTACTAATAATAATGATAACACTGTAGGACGTGTGTGTGTATTGTGTGTGGGCAGGGAGGAGGAGAGCAAGGCCTGGTTTCTGGCCTGAGCTCAGTGATACTCGGGCAGGAGCAGACGCAACGCCTGTGCTTCTCATCACTGTGGATGGTGTGGACCAGCTGGTTAGAGGTATGAAGGTGTTTCTTTGATGTCAACCTTCTGTTTCGTGGTTGTGAGCACAGATTTTGGAATCGGCCTGACAGGTTGGAGCCCTGGCTCTGTCATCTCCCAGTGGTGTGTGGACCCAGCCCAGTGCTCTGCCTTGTGCCTCTCTCTATCTCACCACGGAAAATGTGGATAGTGTATCCCTACCTCCTAGGATGCTTGTCGGGATTAGAACAGTGAAGGCTCGTGGCCCTCGCTCAGTAACACCTGCCAAGCACCGCTCACTGTGCTGGACCCTTCTGATGTTACCTTTCTGTGCCTGCGTGTCTTGGGTTCTCACCCATCAAGGCCTCCGACCTTGCCCTTTCCTACTAACAACTCCTCTGCCCACAGGGGCAGCCGCCTCGGTGCCAGGCAGAGCCTCAGCTGGGTGATTGCCTTCATGCTCAACCGAAGGCTCTTGCGGTAGCACCGGATTTTGTAGGATAGTGACAGTTTCCAGAAACCTCTGGTCTGTGAGCCAATTTGGAGAAAATGGAATCTTTCTCTGTGCTCTCGGCTCGCATCCTAACAGGCTGCACAAACACTCTGGACAGGCTTCAGCAACTTCACATCGAGGCCCCATCACAGCTCCGAAATGAAAACATCCCCCGTTGCTCCCTGCATGTGAAGCTGGAGTCTGTGCTTGGCACGGACCTCGGCAGTAGCAATAACACTTCCTCCCACCAGCTCGCAGGGCCCCGCAGAAGGCAGAGCCACTTAGCATGCTCAGTGCTTCTCCCTGTGAGCATAAAAAAAAGTAGGAGCTGTCAGGATCCCAAATGTTCAGATGCGCTTCCAGCTAGAGGTAGGATAGGTCTTTTGAAGTCTGCAGAGAAGTGGTTTCGTATTCAAATGTGTTGAGCGGGGCTGGGGCCCGCCATGGTCTAATGTAACCATTCACTGCATGGTTTCTCATCTCGTCCCAGAAACTGACTTCACAGCACCATGTTCATTTCCTCAGCAAGGACCCTTCTGTCGAAAGAGTCGTGAATGGGGTAACTGACAATGGTAAGGGTTTTATGATTTGTGGAGAATTCATACGTGAAAGAAAATGGGTGAATTAAAAATATTGAACAGCTTAGCTGGCATCCACATAGATGAATCATTGAGATCTATTTTCTTCCCCCTTCATACTATAAACATATGGCATGAATTTTCTGCTCTCATTACAGATGCTGAGAGAAGGCAAAGACAAATATTTATATTACATTCATGTTTTACAGTAAAAATACTGTTCGGTTTGTTTATACAGTTCCACTGTTCCAGTTTTTATGGTTGGTAATGAAACCACTGTAAAACCAAGCCTGGGTTATATAGCAGATGCGATAAGCCCTAACATTCAGGGAGATATCCAGGATGGAATTGTTGATGTCACACGTATGGAATCAACATCTGAATTATGGGTTAGGACAGGCTAAGCTATGCCGTAATAACAACCTTGGAATCTCTGGGGCTTAAAACCACAAAGGTTTATGTCTTGCTCCAACTACATTTCCATCATGAGTTGCTTGGAGGGCTCTGTTAGGAGGAGACCTCACTCAGCCACCAGGACCGGCAGCAGCTGCCTGGCGGGATAGCGGTAGAGGAAGAGGAGGCAGGCTGGTCCTGGCGCTGGCTCTGCAAGCCTGTGCTCAGAAGTGCTGTTGCCACATCCGCTCCTATCCCATTGGCCAGAGCAAGTCTCCTGGCCTCCCAGGGCTGGGAGGCTGACAACCCACCATGTACATAGGAGGTGGATAACTGATGTATCAGAGAATGGCCCTATAGACTTCCTGCCACAGTTACTCCAACCCTCTTTGTAGTTATTTAACTGGTATTTTATTTAAAATTTTTTAACAAATATATTTTTATTAATTTCAGAGAGGAAAGGAGAGGGAGAGAGAGATAGAAACATCAATGATGAGAATTATTGATTGGCTGCCTCCTGCACGCCCCATGTTGGGGATCAAGCCCACAACTCGGGCATGTGCCCTGACCGGGAATTGAACCATGACCTCCTGACTCATAGGTTGATGCTCAACCACTGAGCCATGCCAACTGGGCATTAACTGATATTTTATTTTTAATGCAATTTTGAATCCGAAGGGAACAGGAAATGCATCACAGACCTTCCTGCTCCCATGCCCAAACTGTTTTAAATTATATATATTTTTTATTGACTTCAGAGAGGAAGGGACTGGGAGGGAGAGGGAGATAGTAACACCAATGATGAGAGAGAATCATTGATTGGCTGCCTTCTGCACGCCCCCTACTGGGAATCAAGCCGCAACCTGAGCGAGCATGTGCCCTGACTGGGAATCGAACAGTTACCCCCTGGTCTCAGGATCCAGTCTCTTGTCCTTCCTTTGCCTCCTCTTCAGCAGAGTAAGAAAGGCTCAAATTACAGTAGAAGACAATCACTTTTCCACTCAGTTTTAAAGGAGAAAGGAATGGGTCCCCTTCATTGGGCATTTTGTGTGATCCTATAAACCAGGTGTTCTGTGAAATGCTCACAAGATCTAACTACTAGATTTTTTATTTTTTCCCCAAGGAAGAATCTCAGTAATTATGTTTGGAAATTTTGGAAACTATTTGTGTGTATGTGTTGGAAAGATTTTTACACAACAAGGTTCATTAGGTTTTTGATTCTGTGGCTGTTTAAAGTAGTCTTTCTTGATATGGGTTTTTGTGTCCTAGGATTTGTGTTCATTTCTTGTTGTTAAGGTGGAGGATAGTTTGTCATCCTTTTTAACATGTCAGGAGGCCATGGAGAAGCACCTGCATGCATTTTTTCCAGGCTCCCCGACCCAGGGACCCGAGCCCTATGTGATCCGTCTCTGTCATGGCCCTTTCCGCTTTACTGCACCCCATTGAAACATGATGCCTGGACGCAGACACAGTATTTCCCGGTTTACCTTTTTCTGAGGAAAACAGAAGGATTATGTCACCAGTTCAGTAGGCCATACATCAGTGTGGCATGTTGCACATTTTATTAATCTAGGAGTATGTTTTGCCTTTTCTCCCCCTAAAGAATGGAATCTTATTTGCAATGCTTGTTTTTCACCTAAGGATCTGTTGTGACTTTGGAAATCTTAAAACAAACAGTAGTTTTAAACAAAGTCAGTGGCCATTGGAGTCCCATGTGATGATAGACAAGAAACCTAATTTCTTTGAGTCTCAGTTTCCACATGCGTAAATTGAAGAGACTAATACTGATGCTTCTCATATGATTTGTTGTATTGAGATTCCAATGTTCAGTATTTGGTGTAGTGTGAGGCACATAGATGACATTCAATAAGCTTGAATTTTGTCCATATGATTAATTGTGTAATTATAATAAAAACAGATAAAGCCTCTACGCGTAAGACCCAGCATATATGGGTACTCATGAATGAGTACATTTCAGTTCCTTTCTCCAATTTGTTGAATGAGTGAGTGGATGAGTGAATGAATGAATGGATGAATGAATGAAAACTTGAATTCTTCAGCCTCAATTAGCCTTCTGCTTGAAGGCTGAAAGAAACTCTAAATAACTGTAATAAATTATGTAGAACCAAATCAGAAAATGAGTGAAACAATGTATGGAAGCTAGATACATTTTTATTATTTCTCTTTTTATTCCATTTTCTCCCTATGAGTCTTATTTTTTAGTATGAAATAAATAATTGGATTTAAACAGATTCCTTGGTAGATGTGGATGGTTTTTAGGGATTTAAGTGATGTGATGGGTGTTTCCCAGGCATTTAAGGCCTCCTAAGGCTTCCATTTCCATTAAGCATCATGGATGCATTCCAAGAATTTAATTAATATAACATCTCTTCATTCATTGTAATTCCTCACCAGGGTTATGAGAACTTGGGAGTGTTTAGTTTCTTATTCAGCTGATTAAAAGGTACTTCCTTTGGTTTTCCCAACTAGCTATTTTTCAAGGAATTCAGTAGTTATCAATGATTATTAAATCAACCCAACTAGAAGAATAAAATAAATTGATAAGAAGAGCTTTTATCCAGACATTGAATAGTTGTCTTAGTTGGGCAAAACAAAGTTTAAAGGGTACATATTGGAGTAACAGGGTTATATTTGAAAAAATCCAGAACAGTAGTACCATTATTTGGAAGTTTTAAAGAGCTAATATTAAAAAAAATAATAACAGCAAGTTGTACTTTATAGAATGGGCACTAAACTATGGGCCATTATGATATGGTCCCAGCTGAAAAGTCATTGGCTTATATAAGGTTATCAATAGGTTTATGGATGTTAAGATCCCTAGTGGATATTGGGGGGTGGAGGGTGGGAAGGTTGTGTCTTTTGAAATCATAGAAATGACTTTCCTTGGGGCCACTGGACAAAATGGAACCTACATGTGATGAAGTACAACACATCTTCTTTTTTGATTCCATGCTTGGCTAACCATAAAGATTGGATTAGATCCTGCTAAGACTTTGAAGAGGATTGGGGAGGGAGGGAGACAGAGAAGGAGAGCAGGGTGAGAGGGCAGGAAGAATTTGGAGGGGCAGGCAGAGGCTAGGTCAATACCAGAGTTCCTGACATTCCTGTACGCTGGTATTTGATTCAAGCCATGGCTCAGAGGAGGCAGTCATATTCAGGATGGAGTTGCAAGAGGCGGGTTTGGGGCTGAGCCAAGCCAGAATCAGGAGCAAGCTTGGGTTCTTAGGACCAGGAATAGGTAGATTTCAGAGGCAGGTTGTGACAAGTTAATGGGCAACATCAGGGTTTTGGTTCACCTGTGCAGTGGTGGCATCCCAGGAACCCTTGCCTATGGCAGCCTAGCCCCCATGGGTTTGCTCCTCATCCTTGCTTGCTGGTAGGCATCAGCATTTTTGCTGTTCTGATGACCTAACCCAGAGGTTACCCCATCTCTATCCTCTTTTTTGTCGGTGCAAGTTCATGAGGGATATGAAAGGCTGCCTGTCTTTGCAATAATGGTGGCTCATTTGTTCATCTTCAGGGCCAAGTGAAGAGGGTTACAGGTAGAGCCAATACACAGGGCATATAAAATTGGGACAATAGCCTTTAAATATATTTTTTGAGAAAAATAAAGGGGTCAGGAGTGAGTGGACAGCCAGTGGCTGACGTAATAATAACAGCTAAACCCCTCTCACCTTTTTGCAGGAGCTCTCTTCCCCATTGTACCTGTTGTCTTGTCCAGCACTTCTTCCCATTCCTTTATTAACACCTCCATTCTGGGGACTGTGGAAGTGAAGGTGTCATTACTCATTCACATGTACTAGTTTGGGCCCATTATGGTCCATCACACCCTAATCAAAGTGGTCCATCCAAGATGGGCACTTGGCCAGACCAGTCGATGGAGAAGATGTTCTCTTGTGTGTGGGACTGGGAGCTGGAGGGATGTTTGTACGGGCTGCTAGCGGCTATGGTTCCTGTTATCAGGAGACAGAATCAGAAAGGTGAAGGCAAGCTGAAATGAGAGAGAGCAAAAGAATTCCTTTGGCCAATGTCACCTCTGCCCTTGTCATATTACGGAGCTGATAAACCCCACATTGTGTGTGAGATAATATCTGATATGCTGGTGACTCTTTGGCTATGCCTAGTGGGTACTCTTACTCTCAGTATTCTCGCCTTTCACCTCCTCATGGCTGCAACTCATGCCATTCCAGTCAATTCTATTCTACACACTTGCTAGGAGCAGGACTTGGGCCCCATTTGGAGAGATTTGGCTTAGGTCCTGCATATTTTCAACGGCTGCCTATAGTCACACTGGTACTACAGGGGAAACATTGGTTCCTGGAGGCAGAACCAACTGGGTTGGATCCCAACTCTGTTTCTAAATGGATGTCCAACCTGAGTCAGATCATTAATCTCAGATGACACGGCATAGGGTTGTGAAGTGACTGCTGATGAATGGGAGTTCAGGACAAAGTGCCTTCCACATCACAGGGTTAGTATCCTTTACTTCCCTTTATGCTGTCCCCCAGCCACCGCTTGTTGGTATTTATTTTGAACCCAAGCCATCAGTCATCTGTTAACTACATGGCTTTATCAAGGGCCTTTACTTGGAGACTTTGGTCTTAAATGTCTGAACACTAAAGATGAAAACCAGCATTAAGGTTATATGTTTCATTTTTCACTCTCTTTTAAAGAGACAGCTATGGAATAAAATATGTTTTACATGCTCCCTTCCCAACTCTGTGATGAGGGCTAGATCAGACAATATGGGGCTCCCAGATCACTGGATTATCACCCATCACAGACAGTTGGCACCTTTGTGACGATTAGAATAAGGTCCCCTCTTCTCTTGAGGTCCACAGCTCCTCCGCTGGGCACACAGCCTGGTGAATGGAATGCAAGCTGCGGCCCAGCCCATCTTGACCCTTAGACCATTGCTGTTGAGTTAATTAGATGGGTGATCCTTCTTTAATCACAGGGAGAGGAGGTAGAAAAACATACCACACCAATTGAGAATAGCATGAGTTTCTATTATGTTTATTTGAGCTTTTAACAAAATGCTCCAAAACATAGCAATATGGTCCCAACATATAAAAAGCCTTCATTCAAATATCCTTGGATACCTGTTTTGTGCATATTATATATAACATCCCACCCACATGAATATGTTAATTCCATTTTATTAGTTTCAGTCCCCTTTTTCCCCTGTACACGATTTCTGTTTTATAGCTATAGTTTGGTTGAATTAACATAGATTTCCCACATGGGGAAGGTTTTGGGTGGGATTTATAGCAAGGCAGGTTCTTGATCCTTGGAAGGGATTGTTAACTGAGGTGGGATTTGAGAACAGCATTTTGGAGTGGAGCAAGGAGCAATGGAGGGTGCAAACTATATGGAGAAATAAATTAGAATAATTATTAGAGTGCTTCTCAGATCTTATAGGATATTTGATCATAGGAGTCACTTTCCAGGGGAGTGATAGACTGCTTATACTTGGAATACTTTAAAAATACATTTTCATTGATTTCAGAGAGAGGAAGGGAAGGGAGAGAGAGATAGAAACATCAATGACGAGAGAGAGAATCATTGATTGGCGGCCTCCTGCACGTCCCTCACTGAGGACTAAGCCTGCCACTCGGGCATGTGCCCTGACCCGGAATCAAATCGTGATCTTCTGGTTCATAAGACAATGCCCGACCACTGAGCCACACGAGCTGGTCTTGGAATGCTTTTATAATTAATATGTTTTGGTTATATTGAATGTATGACACAGATTCCTAAAATCAGATCATGAATACCCCAGAAATTGTATGGAGAATAACAAAGACAAGGCTGCCTATCTGTCTGTTTTTTGGGCAAGTTAGCTAGCCTTTGTTTCAGTTTCTTCATACACCAAAGGGAGACACAAATAGGCCTCAGGTCCCAGGACAGTGCTCAGCGCACAATGAGCGCTAAGTAATATCACTGGTTTCTTGTTGCTGTTTTCTAACTGGTGACTATTCATTACTTTGAAACTCTTATTCTAGATAATGGTGGTTATATTCTCTTCCTTGTCCATTCTGTGACAGTAACTATAAAACACGCTTTTTTTATCCATTAGGCGAGAATTTATTTATTACAGGTGTAGTGTTGTTATTGTTGAATATTTTGAATTATATAACTTAACGTGAGCAACACAGCTATGACTTGCCTTTCGTGGTAGAATAGAAATCTTCCTAGTTAACTGGCAAGGGTAGTGTATTACTTTTTGCTGCAGTAACAAGCAACCCTAAGCTCTCTAAGGCTTACGAAACATATGGGTATTTCTTTGCTCCTGGCACATGAGGGCTGGAGGTTGGCTATGGTTCTTCTGTCTTCGCTGGGCTTCCTGGGCTTCTCATTTCAGGCCTGTGAAGAGGAGCAGTCACTAGGGGCATGTTTTTGTCATGACTAAGGGCAGAAGCTCCAGGGACCTCTGTTCAGACATTGATGTACCTCATGTCTGCATCAAGTCTCATGGCCAAGACCAGCATCAGTGGGGCAGGAAAGTATATTCCACCTATAGGAAAACATGGCAAAGGCAAGGAAGGCACAATAACTGTGAACAAATAATATAGTCCTCCAAAGATGAGTTTTAAAATATAGGTACCATTTATCTTTCAATAATATACCACTTTGCAGGTTTATTTAACCTTTGATTTTTTTAAGCTCTGATAAGCTGTGAAAGCCACAAATACACAAGTTGTCTTTTTTAAAAAAGGAAAGAAAAGTCCATCTAAAAGGGTCAGGAAAATATTGACCTTTTCTGCCTTCTGCTAACTAAGATCTCAGTCTTTTTCTGAGAACCAGACTAGTGGTCTTTGCAGTGGCCAGTCACCTCATTAGCCTAGCATGAACGGCATGTGTAGGAAATAGCAGCTCAGAGTCCTCGAAAGAGGCCTCAGATTTATGGCCTATCCCAGGCTTCCCTAATCGAGGCTGTTTTCCCTCTAGATGCCTTAGTCAATCAGTAATTAATTTGAAATCCAAAGTTTCATTAAGTGTTATTGAGTTCCCTCACACTGACATTTGTGGTGCTATATTTCTTCAAAATCACAAACCATTTTTCATACTGTCATTTGCATATTTTAACAGTAAATATTACAGTTCTGGTATAAATGACCCAGTTTTCTGGATATATTTACTTGAATGTCATAAACTTATTATCTTTCTCTTCCACTTCATTGCTTTTCTGCTTTTCTCAAGTATTTTGAAATCATATTTAAAGCATCATTACCGCCTCTGAATTCTATCTACAGTATAACTAATGATTGCCGGGGGAAGATTTTCACGACAATACCAAGTGGAGCTGGCGTTCTTTGAGTCAGGTCTTATAGGGTTACAGTACCATTCATTACACAGCCTACGAGAATATGTTCGGATGTTTAGGGGACGGCAGGGGCCTGGGGTGACAAATATTAACAGTATGGAATTTGCATGAATACTGATGCTTAAATGAAGACAGGCAGTCTTATATATATATATATATATATATATATATATATATATATATATATATATATATAATTTGTTTTTGTTGTAATTTTTGGAGGGCTGGGTGAATGAGCATAAAGATATACCGTTTAAAGGCTTAACTTATTTTTTAAAAACAATACAATGCCCCTTCAAGTCAGGGGGCTTTGTTACATTGGTCTTCTGCAAGACAGGTTTATTTACCTGCTTAATGGGTGATATGTTTGCTTTTTTAGTTAAAAAGGTAAGATTTCACTAAAAAATCCAAATTTTAGCTTCTTTTTAAAACATTGGAAGACATGGCAATAATTAGCTGGGACTGAGTAGTAGCAGCATCTTCACAGATGGGCCAGGCGCTCACATCATACGCATCCCCCACTCCTTGGAGTGTTATCCCGCCTGCTTTAAGCCTTACTCCGGATCCTTTTAAACTCCTCTTTCTTCTATTCTTAGCACTTATAATGTGCTGACATTTTATTGAGTTTTCTCAAGGATCATATTTATTGCTTCTTGACTGCCTACCTCCAATAGGATGTGAGCTTGGCTGTAGAACACAATTTTGCACATAGTAGGGCCTTCAGAAAAAGTCATTGAAGGAACAATTGCATGGAGTTGTTACCTGGCTGACATTTGCACTTAACACTTCTTTTCTGCCTTCTGCTAACTAAGATCCCCCACATGGTTCTCCAGGCAGCGATTCCATGCCCCAGTGCCTTGGTTCATGCTGGCAGTTCCTGCTGCAGAGCCCCTCCTCTTCCATTGTTCAGATCCATAGTCTCTTCTCCGTGACCATTATGCCCCATGTGACACTTTTTCCAGAACCCACAGTCTGACTGGAACCCGATCCTTTATTAAACTAGACAGTCATCAAGACCATGAACTCCTTGGGGGATGGAGATGGGGATGGAGCCATCTCTGTGACGCCACTCCTGCTCACCTCCCACTGGCTGGTAAATGATGACTAAATGGCCTCCAAATGAATTCAGGTCCCCCAACATTGACCACCTTCTGTGAATTTCCACGTGTAATAGTTGGGCAAGAAATGCGAAAGACTGAATTCTACTCCATATCAGCTTTTGAATTTGTTTCCTCACTTTCTATTCTTGAGCCCAGGAATGCAAGACATAAGCTAAGAAAAATGGAATTATTGCTCTAACATGATGGTTTCCTTTTGTTAGGGAACACAGATCTGTGCTTTATTTCAGAGGGTCACCACACTTAACCCTTTCTCTTAGGAGGGCACTTTTTGGCAGGAGGCTGTCATGTGGAGTTTACTATGAGGGCATGGAAAATCTTATAATACTAAACCTTAAAAAAGTCTAACTAGATGACTGTACCTTTTAGCCATACCTACGATTAATTTAAGTGTATTATAAGCCGGTTAAAATATTTCATTAATGGAAAAGGTAGGCCTACCTTATGGTAAATACACTGCTAAGTGTTTATAGTACATTTCATATTTTACATGATTTCCTTTATAATTCTGCTTATCTTTTCATTCTAATTCCCTGAAGGACATATAAAAGAACCCCTAAAGAGAGTAATTACTGCTGTACTCTTTAACCAAGGCTCCTTTTGCAAGGAAAAAATCTAAGCTGCTTTTTCAAGAAGGCCGTTTTTTAAATAAAAATGCAAATAAGCTACTTTGTAACCACATTAATTACCCACCTAGCCTCTTATTACCATGTTTGTATTGTTTGCAAATACTATTTACAGTCGTGTGGAAATTAACATTACTGGTCCTGAGGAAAGACTGTGGTGGGGAGGTTGTGCTTTGGAACCAATTAGGGCGAACCTTGTCTCCACAGAGACTCTGGGGAAAAAACACAGCCTTGCGATGTCAAATAATAGCATTAGCTCTGACTGCATAGGCAGAGCGCTGTAATTATATTATTGGCCCTATTTTGCTTCTGCAATGAATTTCATTGCCGGCGCTGTAAAATCAGCAGGCAGCAACGTTTCTGCTAATGATTTAATGTACTCTCTGATCATTTTGGACAAAAGTCATGGTAAGATCCAGGAGGCAATTTTGTCACCCCCACTGACTGCTGCCTGGGTTGAGCATGCTAAGCGAGGGCACAACGCGAGTGTGATCTCCTTGTTATCCTAGTGAAATCCTTCCTGTATGGGAGAGAAAATTACTTGCCTAATATGTAATATGAGCTCAAGGAAAAGGTGCTATCGCATAGCCTACGAGCACAGTGCGTGTGACTTGAAGGGCCAGCCCTGTGCCAGGCCTCCTACGAGCACTTGATCGCTATTGTTCCCCATTCCTTAGTGCCTTTTTGCAGAAAGGAGACCGAGGTACCAGCTACAATATGAACTCTCCACGTGGCAGGTACCACAATGGTGATTAAATTAGTCCTCCCACATTAGGTACAATATATGCAATGCAGTTTTTTTTCTCTTAATCCAGCTAATTACTGACTGAGCTTTACATTTTGTGATTTTTTTGTTTTTGTTTTGGATTTTACATCAAAATATCTTTTGGTTTTAACAAATGCTTTTCATGTGCTTTGAAGTTAGTTTGAATCTGAGCTTAATAAATGTTTAGCACGGAACATTTATTCCATCCTTGTAGGAAACTCATTCTGTGGTGGAAAGCTATGTATTCTTAGCGTTCATCCAAGGAAAGGGGAAACTCTAAGGGACATTTTAATACTAGCGCATGCCAAATGTTTGCAGGCTTTATCTAATTTAATCTCTAGGAAAACTAGGAAGTGCCCTCATTTTACAAAAGAGGGAAAAGTCAGTGAGAGGAGGTAAGCCACTTGCCCCTGACTCTACTGCTGAGTCCATGGCAGAAGCAGAATTTGAAAACAGAACCCATACGTTTTAACTAGACAGCAAACAGGCAAGGATATAGACTCCTCCTTCCCCATACCAGTGATTTTTCTTTGCTGTCTTCTCTTCTCTTTTTACAGCATATATGTACTAATTGAGGCAATTTTCACTCCTTTGCCTAAAACTGTATTTCATTCACCGAAAGAGTGCCACAGTCCCCATGCGATGCTTGTAAGCCATTCTGATCGCTGCTGGAGCTTAGACTCCAGGCCTCCATTCTAAGGCTGCCTCTCTTTCCAGGGGGTTGTGGGGGCCTCAGTCCAGGCCAACCCCTCAGTACAGCCACTTCCAATGGAAGCTGCCACTGGCATTTTCGTGTAGGGAATTCTTACCATTCAAAGAAGGCTATCCTTGCTGAACCTGGGTACCAGATTCTTACCAGAGGAATGAAAATGACCATGCCTCCCCTCAAAAAACAAAACAAAACAACAAGCCAAAATAAAACACACTCCCACCCCTCCACACACAACAAGGTAAAGGTAATATTTGCAACAATTAGGAAAAAGAATCAAATCGTTGTGAAAGACTAATGACAGCAAGCAGTGGCCTCTTACTCTACTTTTTCACCCTCCACTTTTGTTCATTCATTCATCAGACAAATATTTTTTTAATATATTTTTTATTGATTAAGATATTACATATGTGTCCTTGTCCCCACGTTACCCTCTACTCCCCCCACCCCCCGGCTCATGCCCTCACCCCCCCGTTGTCCGTGTCCATTGGTTAGGCCTATATGCTTGCATATAAGTCCTTTGGTTGATCTTTCCCCCTTACCCCTCCCCTCCCCTACCTTCCCTCCAAGGCCCGACAGTCCAATCAATGCCTCTCCGTCTCTGGATCAGTCCTTGTTCATCAGTTTATGTTGTTCATTATATTCCACAAATGGGTGAGATCCTGTGGTATTTATCTGCTCTCCAGTTCCATCCATGCTGTGGCAAATGGTAAGAGTTCCTTTTTCTTCTTCCTCTTCTTAAAGAATACCTTTCAGCATTTCATATAATGCTGGTTTGGTGGTGATGAACTCCTTTAGCTTTTTCTTATCCGTGAAGCTCTTTATCTGACCTTCTATTCTGAATGATAGCTTTGCTGGATAAAGTAATCTTGGTTGCAGGTTCTTGCTATTCATCACTTTGAATATTTCTTGCCACTCTCTTCTGGCCTGCATGGTTTCTGTTGAGAAATCAGCTGACAGTCGTATGGGTACTCCCTTGTAGGTAACTGACTGTCTTTCTCTTGCTGCTTTTAAGATTCTCTATCTTTTGCTCTTGGCATTTTAATTATGATGTGTCTTGGTGTGGTCCTCTTTGGATTCCTTTTGTTTGGGGTTCTCTGCGTTTCCTGGACTTGTAAGTCCATTTCTTTCACCAGGTAGGGGAAGTTTTCTGTCATTATTTCTTCAAAAAGGTTTTCAATATCTTGCCCTCTCTCTCCTTCTGGTACCCCTATAATTCTGATGTTGGTACGCTTGAAGTTGTCCCAGAGGCTCCTTACACTATCTTCATATTTTTGGAATCTCTTTTCTTTTTTCTTTTTCGGTTGGGTATTTTTTGTTTCTTTGTATTTCAAATCTTTGACTTGATTCTTGGGATCCTCTTGTCTGCTGTTGGATCTCTGTAAATTATTCTTTATTTTAGTCAGTGTATGCTTAATTTCTAGTTGGTCCTTTTTCATGTCCTCCATGGTCTCACTATACTTATTGAGGGATTCATTAAATTTATCGGCGGTTTCCATAAAATTCTTGAAAAACCTTATAAACGTGGCCTTGAACTCTATATCCAGTTGTTTGCTTTCCTCCATTTCTGCCATTTGTGACCTGTTTCTTTGTCTCCGCATTTTGGCTGCTTCCCTGTGTTGATAGAGTGGCCCTGCGCGCCAGATATCCTGTAGGGCCCAGTGGCTCAGCCTCCCCAGTTACCTGGGGTGGACACTCTTGGTGCACTCTTGGTGCCTTGGTTGTTGTAGGATCACTGGGAGGAATTGACCTCCAGGCCAATTGGCTGTGAGAATCAGCTGTGTCTGAAGTGGGAGAACTTCTGTGCTGAAGACACCCTTCTGGGGCAAGACTTGCTTCAGTGGGGCTTTGGTGCTCACTGAGTCTGCTCCCTGAGTGTGTCCCTTATGGATCTGAGGAGTTGCAATCTGGATGGTCCCCCTCTGACCACTGGGTACAGTGGCTCCTGGATCTAAGGAGGTGCTAATTCAGCCTCTGCCTGAGGCCACACAGCAGGAGCCACGAAGAGGCTCAGCTGTGAAGCAATGCAAGCCGCTGCGGGGCCTTGGGCCTTCTCTTGGAAGTTCCGGGTCTGCCTGGCTCGGCTGCAGTTAGGTACATTCACATGCAAAAGCCTCTGCCGCAGCCTGGGTGGGGCGGGGTCTCAGGGAATCAAAGGGCGGAGCAAGCAGTTATGGCTGATTCTCCGCCCAGCCCTAAGGAGTCGCGTGTCTCAGTGACCCGCTAATTGCTGCAAGCACCTCTGAGGGAAAGCCGCCCTCAAGTTCGCCCGCTGCCCGACAGACCAGCTTCTCCCCGTATGAGTCCTGGGTCCCCAGAGACTTCCCGGAACCAGAGTTCAGAGCAGTCGGGAGCTTGTGATTCAAAAAAAACAGCCGTGTCCTCAGGTGCCACCCCCTTTCCGTGTGCGCGAGCCGTCGTACCTCTGCACTTCACCTCCGCAGCTCCTCTGGCTCTCAGTGTGCTTTTCTTTCCTTCTAGTTGTAGAATTTACACTCAGCCAGGCTTCCTGTTGTTCTGGATGATGTCCACTCTGTCCTTTGCGGTATTTTTCAATTGTTGTGGGAGGCGGCAATTTCCCGGTGTTTATCTATGCCGCCATCTTAGTTTCTCCTCCATCAGACAAATATTGACTGAGTATGGATTCTGTGTCTGGTGCTCTTTTGGATGCTGGCCTGCAAGAGTGGATAACGACAACCACTTTGAACAGTTGCTGTTCTGATGCTTCTGGTGGCTGCCTCTTATGTTTTAATAGAATGTATAAACTGCCATTTTTTGATCTATCAATTTCAGGGACTTGCAAATAACTTTTGCTGTTATGGGTATGGATTTAACTCATTTATACTAACTTCAATACTTATGTCTCCTTTCTCTTACTATGTAACTTCAGATTTTGTATATTTATATTGTGTTACTAGAGGCCTGGTGCATGAAAATTCATGCACTGGAAGGGGGGGGGTCCCTCAGCCCTGCCTGCCCCCTCTCACAGTCCGGGAGCCCTCAGGGTCAGGAGGCGACCCGGCGATCAGGGGAAGGCAACGTCCCCATCACACCTCTGCTGCTGCCACTGCTGGCAGCGCAAGCCTCAGCCGACCCTGGTTACCTGAGCCTCAGGTGGCCCTGGGCAGCTGGAGGGCTGAGAGGACTGGGGGACTCTGGAGGCAGCCACAGGGGGCGGGTCCAGCCTTGCTGTGTGCCTGCCGCCCCGGTGGGCCTGAGGGCACTGGGCGCCACCGTCTTGTGGCTGTGGGTGTTGCCATCTTTGAGGGCATGGCAGTCAATTAGCATATTCCTACCTTATTGTCTGTGGGTGCCACCATATTTTAGGGTGGGGCAGTAAATTAGCATATTCCCTCCTTATTGGCAGTGGGCACTGCCATCTTTGCCATGGCGTGAGGGTCAATTAGCATATTCCCTCTTTATTAGATAGGATTTTATGAATTTTAAATATTTTATATGTATCTATAGGTCTATATATCTGTGTGTGTGTGTGTGTGTGTGTGTGTGTGTATTTGTTTTTGATTCTGGACAGTGCCCTCGACTCTGTACCTTGTTAGATGAACTCTTGGCATCCTTTTCAAGTCTTTCACCTCTTTCTTTCCCCTTCACCCCTAACTTCAGCTTTGTCACAGTTAATAACATTTACATTCCATTCTATAACCATAATTAAATCTCTTGTGCATTTTCTATGGATTGATTCTATAAGATGAGAAACAATAAGTATTTACATCATTATGGCCATATAAATATTTCTTACTCAAGAGCAGTTAATGTGCCTCCATTACATTTCCACCTCTAGGGGTTTGCCAAGGCTCTTAGACAATGAACCCAACACTCAAGTGGGTTCTTCTTTCCTCTGCTCTACTACTTGCTATCTAGGGCATGACCTTAGTTCATTAGATGCAGACAGGATGCAAGTTCCAAATCTCCTTAGTGCTACTCACCTGATATTTTGAGCCCCTTGAGGTGATCTATTTAAAAAAGAAATATTTTTATTGATTTTAGGAAAGAAGAGGGAGAGAGAGATAGAAACATAAATGATGAGAGAGAATCATTGATCAGCTGCCTCCTGCACATCCCTACTGGGGATTGAGCCAGCAACCCAGATATGTACCCTGACCAGGAATTGAACCATGACCTTCTGGTTCATAGGTAGATGTTCAACCACTGAGCCATACTGGCTGGGCAAGGTGAGGTGATCTTTTATTCAGATGTATGCTATCCACCCCTTCCATTCCCTCTTCCTCACCAAGTTACCTGGGAGTATCTTGCTTAGGCTAATTTCCAGACCCAAAGACCTTTCTTCTCTCTTGTTCCAAGGAAGCAGCTGGAGGCATATGTATGTAGGTTTCAGTGTAAATGATTCATTGATAGACTAAGCAGCCTGTTGGATGGAATCATCAATGGCATGAGGGAAAACACAAATAGATGCAAGAAGAGCCATTTCCTAGCAGGAAAAAGTATTATTTATGGATCTACAAAGGTACTGGCTTCAAAAGTCACCAGTGACACGGTAGCCAATGTGCAACCTATTTTTCTTTTTAAGCCTGTTGGGATGGCAAGGGAGGAAATAAATAATGCATTTCTTAGTATGTCCTCTTTTAAGTTATTGAGTGTCGCCATGAGACTTCTAAGGCGTCAGTGGTAGAACTAGAAAGATGGATAGCAGTATTTGTGATGGTTGCCTCGGCTCTGACTGTGCTTCCTCGGCACATAGTAGGCATTTTAAGAATTCCTCTCCAGCCTTCTAATTTTCTCCTTTTCTGTTTCATGTGACTCACTGCTAAATTAGCTGGGTTTGATGTCATTCCTTTCACCTGTCCGACACACCTTTAGAGTGAATTTCTTTGTAGGTTGCAGCATGTATGCTCGCAATAATAATGAGTAAGAAAGAGAGAGAGAAAGCAAAGGAATAAAAACAAAGGTTAGGTCAGAGTACCTGAACTCTCTGAGCCTCGGTTCCCCCTGGGTAAAGACAGGTTATTAATGGCTGCTTTGCAGGACTGTTGGGAGGACTCAAGGTGATATTGCTCCAGTGCTTAACAGAGTGCGCATTAGATCATAGATCATCACGCAGTTTTTATTATTGTCATTCTTAATACGGTGTTCACAGTCCGGGGGCGCTTGGCTTCTCAGGTGGCCACGGGAGGTTTGCCCTCACTTGATGGTTTTTCAGTTAATCCATGTCCTGGGAGAGCGGACTGGAGTGTTCAAAGCCAGAGGGGAGCTTTGTTATCTGTAAGGGCTGGATTAATTTTACAGTGTGGTGTCCTTTGCCCAAGGTAAGCATAAGGCGTCACCATGCTCCGTCTTGGGCCTGCTCTTTCTCGTCGGGCCTCCCTTCTCTGGATGGAGGGTTTTACATGTGCACATTCATGATCTGTTGTGCCGGAGGGCAAGGCAGTCATCACTCCCAAATTCATTTCAGGTTATTAAAAATTCATTCCAGTTTTATTTGTGAGCAGGTCTGAGTGCAGAGCTGACTGCAAACAGTAGAAAAGCTTATGATGAAAAGGCAAACATTTGCTTCTGGCTTCCAAATAGACAGCAATTCTTCCTTCTCCCTGAAGCAGTTAGAAGGAAAATTGGGCTGAAAACAGGATGATTGTTTCTGGTTTTTAATTTTGTGCCTATGAATCCCCCTGCACAGAGGGGGATGTACCCAAATAAGGAGGGAAAACACCCAAATAACATGCCTTTATCCTAAGATATGAAAATGTACGCACTAATCTGACAGTATGTTTGCTTTGTTCTGCAACCACTGAAGTAGGGAAGGAATTTCAACTAAGAACCAAAATGTTTGTCTGTTAAGACGGTGATTTTTTGAGAAGGAAAATTAATATAACAGCATTATATGGGGAACATGGAAAAGGCTGAGGGTGCAAGGAAACTTTATTCAACTTACAGAATATCCAAAGCAGGAGAAGGCATGATGCAAAAATACTAGTGATCTGAGCTGGGTTATTCTATGACTGTATTTGAAGTCCAAAGTGTTGATAGCTAAGGGATGAAATGACAAATGTTTGGCAAGGCCACAACAGTCTTTTATGTTAATAGCAGGTTGAAAAAAAATACAAAAGTGAAGTAGGCATTTGTAATTTTCTAACTCAGTCTGGTTCTTTTTGAAACAGGATCCTGGTCTAGCCACGTGCACCCGGCCACCCACGTGGAATTATCTACTCATCTGTACATTCTCTCCGCCCATTCACTAGGCATTCCTTTCCATTTATTCTTTAATGTTTTTCAATTTATTCTTTCAACTTTTCCTCTCTCACTTCTTCAATCTTGACCTTCTCTTCCATATCCTAAACTTTTGCTAGCCATTTTGGTCTAGCAATCTGGCTGAAAACCTGGTACAGGACCCCGCTTACATGGCTTCTGGACTCTGCCAAACCTGGCTAACTTCTGGTTGCCAGTTCAGACCGAGCATGTTTGGGGCACTCTGGTGTCCCATGTTCCTTCCCAACCTGGGCTCAGAGAGCTGCCTCAGAGGGTAGTTGGTCCTGGTGCCTTCCCCCATGACCATGTGCCTCTGGTTGTTCCCAGATAATGCCTCATCCTTCTGTTTCCTCCCCTTCCCAGGGACTTAACTGGTCAAGTTTAAAGGAGTTATAGAACAGCATCAACACTTTGAGTTCCTAATCTTAGAAGTCCTAACATGTTTTACCTTTTCTTCTTCTTACTCTTCTCTTCTTTCTTTCTGGTTGTTGTTGATTTATTTTATTATTTCAACAACTAAATACTGTGTGCTGGTGATGGCAAAGAGAAAATAAAGTCTATTTTTCAATGACAGGCTTCTTTCCAAAATGATTTGTCTTCATTTTGGATTGACATTTCACTTCTAGTCACTTCAAGGATGAGAAGGTTTGTAGTCCCAGTGTCTCAGTCAGTAACCAAACACCTGATTTCACGCAGGATGGCAAGTGCATTTCAAACTATTGGACTTTCTTGCCTGCAGCATCCCATTGAGAAGGACTCAGAAGCTGTCCCCATGCTCAGTGGAAGAGAGAACTGTGATTAGTGACATCTGCTACCGACAGAGGAGAGGTGAATTATGGTGTTGTCATGTCTGACAATGATTAGAAGAGCTGCTACTTAATGAAAACTGTGCAGATAACTCACACAAATTACAAAGAAAAATTATCGTTCACATCCCTAAGAATCCATCTTCCTTCTTCTTTTTTTATTGTTGTATAATTGACATATTATATTAGTTTCAGGTGTACAACATAATGATTCACTATTTGTATGAGACTCCATCTGTTTTTAAATTCAGAATTTCATACATCATATTCTTAATGTGAACTCACATAGATCAGTCACACAGACTCAAAATGTCAGAGTCTTCTTCTCCAGCCCTCTCTCTCTGACCTCAGCGTCCAGTCTGTCGTCCAGTTCCATAACCCCATCTCCTCTACTCTTCCTCCGCATCTTGTTGCAGCTTCCTCACTGGGCCTGTGCTTGAAGCACGCACATCCACCGAAGGTGTTGGATGCGTCTTCCTCAGGCATAGCTCTTTAAAACTCTGTGATGGATCCCCATTTCCAAGTATAAAAATTCTAAACTCCTTAAGCTGATGTTTTAGACCCTACAGAGATTTCACCTAATCATGTATGGACATACACATTCAGAGGTGACGTTTAAAATACCAGCAGTTCCGTGGGTGGATGGATGGATGGATGGATGGATGACACAGAGATGGAGCTTTCTCATCCTAGCCTGTTGTTCCTTCTGTTTTTTTCTTTGTCTGCCCGCTTTCCCATCTCCCTTGAATGGTATCCTTGTAGGCCCAGCTCTTCCACAGAGTCTTCCCCTCATCTTCCATCATCATCACTGGAAAACACCCCTCTCTATTCTGAACTTCCTTATTTCTTAAATGTCACAACAAAGGGGTAATGTTGTTAAAAACAAACAAGAATATACATGTGATTTCTAGACCCCAGAGCAATGATTTCCAGAATGAGGTGTGTTCTGGCCTCTTGAAACATTATGACATGGTTCTTTCTAATCTGAATAAGTATTGGTTATAAATAATTATCATAGCATCATATCACAGTTTATATAATTGATGCTAGGATATTATATATATATATATATATATATATATATATATATATATATATATATATATATATTGTTTGTAGTTCTCACAGAGCTGATTCATTTGTTCATAAATCCATTTATTCAGCCACGGACTATGTATCCCTCAAATGTATTCAGTGCCAACAGTGTGCAGGTACTGTGCTGGGCTCTAGAGATACAGAGGGTAAAGCAGGGTGTTGTGGAAGCATACAGGAAGGGTATTGGTGTTGGTTACCTCCTGCTGCATAAACAACTATCCCAAATGGTACCCTCAAAGTAAGCATTTATTATCTCAGAGTTTTTGTGAGAAAACTCGCAGAGAACTCACAGGGATTGGGGGGTGGCTCTTTTTAGGTGGTTCTGGCACAGCTGTGTCATGAGGGGCTGTTGAGATGTCTTCTGAATGCTTGACGCACTGTAGCAGCCGCCTCCAGGAAGGTTCACCTACATGACTGTTGGCTGGAGGCCTCATTCCTTACCATGTGGACCTCTACATAGGGCTGCTAGAGACTCCTCACAACACGTCCACCGGCTTCCGGAGGAAGTGATCCAAGAGGAGAAACCTACTGTTTATGCCCCAGTCTCAGAAGTCACCCACTTTCACTCTGCCACATGAGATCATTAGGAGTGAATCACCTTGTTCGCTCCACATGGGAGGGAATGGGAACTTGGCTCCCCCTCGGGAAGGGAGGGTTATCAATAATTTGTATGCCTGTTTGAAAATCACAATATCAGCTCGTCATTGGGAGAGGGAGTTAGAAAAAACTGGTGGAAGAGGTGAGTTTTGGCTGAATTTTAAAGAATTCCTAGAAGTTAGCAAAGCAAAGCAAAGCAAAGCAAAGGACATTGCCATCAGAGTATCCCCTGGGCAAAGTTCTGGAGACCCAAGGGAGCAAAGGCCCACCTGGAAAGTCTGTAGATCTTCCATTCAGGTGGAGTGGGGGGAGGGAGTGGAGGGGTGGTAAGCGGTGAATAGGGAGCACAGGAAGGGGAGGAAGGGGAAGGAGAAGAATGCTTCAGTTTGGGTCCTGTGGAGCTGGAGGCACCTGTGGAGAAGCCGTGGGTTCTGCAGTTTGGCACAAAGGGTGTGAACAAGGCTACAAGCTGCCTCCACCTTCTACTGCCTCTCCTCCCAGAGGGCCCTGCATCCTAAAGATGAAGTCTGTCCCTTTTGTGTAAGATGGACTGTGTACAATCTCGTGGGTTGATTCCAGGAACTCTGCATTCTTACTTATCCTTACTTACTTTTACTCCAGCAAGCAGGGGCATGGTTTGGCCCAGGGAAGTGATCTGTGACCTGAAGAATCTCCCTTGTTTCCCAGGAGCTCTAATGGAACAGAGGCCTGACACAGGCCTTGCTTTCACATCCCTGCTTTTCCTCTAACCAAGACAACCAAGACTCCAGACCAGGTCACACAACATGTGCTCAGACACACACTGCTGCCAGCAGCGAGTCTCTACCTGGACACCTTGCAGGCACATGTTAGTGAGACCGTTGGAATATGCATGGATGGGGGGCAGGGGGAGAGTTCCCTTCTTGCCGCATCTCTTTATCTCTTTCCTTTTACCTTTTTTTTTTTTTTAAAAATCATATTATTTTCTTTCAGTGTTTCCCATGCAAGAAAGTATTTTGAGCAACAATGCTGTAAAATTATTTGATTTATTTTAAATATAAGAGGAAGGCATTTTCGGGTCCTGCTTTTTGCATTTAAAAAGTTATATTGTGTCTGTTTCCTGCCATGTTCTCTGACTGGCTCCATCCTATATCCATGTTTTCTTCCTCTTTGGAGTCAAGACAGCTTGTTTTTTTTTTTTTTTTTTTTTTTTTTTTTTTTTTTTTTATTGCTTAAAGTATTACAAAGGGTATTACATATGTGTCCATTTTATCCCCCCGCCCTAGACAGTCCCCTAGCCTCCCCTATCCCCCAATGTCTTATGTCCACTGGTTATGCTTCTATGCATGCATACAAGTCCTTTAGTTGATCTCTTACCCCCCTACCTCCTGCCCCGCAACCCTCCCCGGCCTTCCTGCTGCAGTTTGACAATCTGTTTGAGGCAGCTCTGCCTCTGTATCTATTATTGTTCAAAAGTTTATAATGGTCTCTATTATCCATGAATGAGTGAGATCATGTGGTATTTTTCCTTCATTGACTGGCTTATTTCACTCAGCATAATGCTCTCCAGTTCCATCCATGACGTTGCAAATGGTAAGAGTTCCTTCCTTTTTAGAGCAGCATAGTATTCCATCGTGTAGATGTACCACAGTTTTCTAATCCATTCATCTACTGATGGGCACTTAGGCTGTTTCCAGATCTTAGCTATGGTGAATTGTGCTGCTATGAACATAGGGGTGCATATATCCTTTCTGATTGGTGTTTCTGGTTTCTTGGGATATATTCCTAGAAGTGGGATCACAGGGTCAAATGGGAGTTCCATTTTCAGTTTTTTAAGGAAACTCCATACTGTCTTCCATAGTGGCTGCACCAGTCTTCATTCCCACCAGCAGTGCACAAGTGTTCCTTTTTCTCCACATCCTCTCCAGCACTTGTCGTTTGTTGATTTGTTGATGATAGCCAGTCTGACAGGTGTGAGATGGTACCTCATTGTTGTTTTGATTTGCATCTCTCGGATGATTAGTGACTTTGAGCATGTTTTCATATGTCTCTTGGCTTTCTGAATGTCCTCTTTTGAAAGGTGTCTATTTAGGTCCTTTGTCCATTTTTTGATTGGATTGTTTATCTTCCTTTTGTTAAGTTGTATGAGTTCCCTATAAATTTTGGAGATTAGGCCCTTATCGGATATGACATTGGCAAATATGTTTTCCCACACAGTGGGTTTTCTCGTTGTTTTGTTGATGGTTTCTTTTGCTGTGCAGAAGCTTTTTATTTTGATGTAGTCCCATTTGTTCATTTTCTCTTTAGTTTCAAGTGCCCTAGGAGCTGTATCAGTGAAGAAATTGCTTCGGCATATGTCTGAGATTTTGTTGCCTTTGGATTCTTCTAGAATTTTTATAGTTTCCTGTCGTACATTTAAGTCCTTTATCCATTTTGAGTTTATTTTTGTGTATGGTGTAAGTTGGTGGTCTAGTTTCATTTTCTTGCATATATCTGTCCAATTTTCCCAGCACCATTTATTGAAGAGACTATCTTGGCTCCATTGTATGTTCTTGCCTCCTTTGTCAAATATTAATTGAGCATATTGGTTCGGGCCGATTTCTGGGCTCTCTATTCTATTCCATTGATCTATATGCCTATTCTTGTGCCAGTACCAGGCAGTTTTGAGAACAGTGGCTTTGTAATACATCTTGATATCTGGTATTGAGATCCCACCTACTTTGGTCTTTTTCAGGATTGCTGCAGCTATTCGAGGTCTTTTTTTATTCCAGATGAATTTTTGGAGAGTTCGTTCTAGATCTCTGAAGTATGCCATTGGTATTTTAATGGGAAGTGCGTTGAATTTATAGATTGCTTTGGGTAGTATGGACATTTTAATGATGTTGATTCTACCAATCCATGAACACGGTATGTTCTTCCATCTGTTTATGTCTTCCTCTATATCTTTTTTCAACGTCCTGTAGTTTTCTGAGTAGAGGTCTTTTACCTCTTTAGTTAAGTTTATTCCTAGGTAGCTTAATTTTTTTGGTGCGATGGTAAACGGGATTGTTTTTATAATCTCTCTTTCTGAAAGTTCACTATTGGTGTATAGAAATGCCTCGGATTTCTTGGGGTTAATTTTGTATCCTGCTACATTGCCAAATTCATGTATTAAGTCCAGTAGCTTTTTGATGGAGTCTCTAGGGTTTTGTATGTATAATATCATGTCGTCTGCAAATAAGGACAGTTTTACTTCCTCTTTTCCAATTTGGATGCCTTTTATTTCTTCTTCTTGCCGAATTGCAATGGCTAACACTTCCAGTACTATGTTGAACAGGAGTGGTGAGAGGGGGCATCCCTGTCTTGTTCCTGTTCTTAGGGGAAATGGTGTTAGTTTTTGTCCATTGAGTATGATGTTGGCTGTGGGCCTGTCATATATGGCTTTTATTATGTTGAGGTATGATCCTTCTACTCCCACCTTGCTGAGAGCTTTTATCAAAAATGGGTGTTGAATTTTGTCAAATGCTTTTTCTGCATCAATTGATATGACCATGTGGTTTTTTTCTTTCAATTTGTTTATGTGATGTATCACGTTTATTGATTTGCGGGTATTGTACCATCCTTGCATCCCTGGGATAAATCCTACTTGGTCATGGTGTATGATCTTTCTGATGTACTGCTGGATCCGATTTGCTAAGATTTTGTTGAGGATTTTGGCATCTATGTTCATAAGCGATATTGGCCTGTAATTCTCTTTCATTGTGTTGTCTTTACCGGGTTTTGGTATTAGGGTGATGCTGGCTTCATAGAATGAGCTTGGAAGTGTTCCTTCCTCTTGAATTTTTTGTAGTAGTCTGAGGAGAATAGGTTTTAGTTCTTCCTTGAATGTTTGGTAAAACTCCCCTGTGAAGCCGTCTGGTCCTGGGCTTTTGTTTGCTGGAAGCTTTTTGATGACAAGACAGCTTGTTTTAATGGATGTGTCCATGATAAGCGATATATGGGTGAATCACTTAATTTTGTGTGTGTACTGCTCTAATTTCCAAAATGTGGCCTTTGATAATAGTGTGGAGAGAAGCATGATAGAAAACACTTGAGTAATTCTTTGCCCTTCAGTCTCTGGATGTGGAAATAAATGCTCTTGAATTTATACATTCTTGGTCCTTTAGGAACCATAAAAGCATACCCTTACATATATATGAAATGGCAAGAAACTGCATATTTATTAAGAATCATGACCCTTAGGACTAGATAAGTCAAATTAAATCTCATAAAAAATTGGCTATGGAAAATAAATACATGGCGCTACTTTTTCTTTTAGAGTCTACTTATTAATTTTGTCATGTTTAATATGTTCCAGTGGCAAACAGAGGCATAAATGTATGCATTCATTCCTAATTAATTTATGTAATTGGGTTTTATAAATTTAGGTGTTTAGGAAGCTGTGCATAACACACCCCATTTGCTGTGTGCTGTAGCCAATAAATGCATAATAGAAAGAAATATAGTTTGAAGCTCACTTCAGTGGTAAATATAGATTAGTTGTAAATGATATCTTTGTAATGTTTATTTTAAATTTTGCAATGCTGCAGATTCCCAAACATACCAATTAATGTTCTTATTTGAAATAATGACTAGTTAATTACTATAAATTCTAAGTGCTCTATCTCTGACAATTAAAAAGTCTCTTACAGCTTTTGTTTAGTTCCCTTGGAATTATATAAGGAGCCAGTACACCATTGCGGAAAGGCGAGTAAGAAGGGAAGGAACATGCTTAAACATGGTAGCTGTGTCAGTTCCTATTTTAAATGGCTGTATGTGTGTTTACATATACATATATGTCTAGGCACATTTATGTGTAATTTCTATTCTTGCTAAATAGGCAGTAAAAAAGGTGAAAAATCTGAAATGTATTGTGATTTTTTTTAAAAGTAGGTTACAAATTTTCCTGTGATCAAATACACTGGGATAAAACCAGTGCATTTAAAATAAGTCCATCTGGCATCGTGCTGTGGCCGTGACGTTACCCAGGATCTCCGTTCTGCAATGAACCTAACTCTGCAGCCTAAGAAAGACTAGGAATGATTTCATCAGAAAGGGACTGGGTTTTAGTCATATTTCCCTGACACTTTATTCACTGACAGTGGGAGGGCCCTGTTGTTTCCTCACACAGCGCAAAAAAACTGAGAAACCCAAGTCAGTGCTATCCTGCTCCTATCCAAGGCGTTAGGCGTTGTCAAGTTTGTTTTTATGAATATGTTTAAACAGAAGAAACCGCCTTTGGTTCAAAGTGAAACACCTGCCTCTTTGACCAACCGTGAGCACGGGAGCTGTTTGAACAGTGCCTTGTAGGCCTTAGAGAAATGACTTGGTGCACAGCATTCCCCGTAAACAGGATGCCTTCCACCCAGGGGGAGAGTACGCGTGCAGGGTCAGCTGGGAGTACCGTCCCTGCGTTCTATTTTGTGCCTTACAGGTTCCAGGAGAATGTTGGATTTGCTTGTGAGAAAGTGTGGGGTTGCTGCGATTCAAAAAAACCTAGAATAATCATGTATAAATATAAATACTGGATGTGGAGTAAGTGTTATGCATCACACTTATGATGAAATATGCATGTCTTTCCAAGGACAAGACCTTCATAATTCATTTATGAGTTACATTCCTTACTTACATGTAAGTAGTGGAATAGCAGTTTTCTTCATTCTTTCTGAATAATTGTCACACAGGGAAGAAGAAGAAGAAGAAGAAGAAGAAAAAAAGGATAAACTTTTCTCAAACAGCAGAATGCCATTCAGCGATAAGTGGGGAAAAAAGTATTAGAGAAGAGCCAAAAAAATCATAGGTTCTGGTGATGTTGGAAAAATGACGTGTGGGCAGAAGTGGCAGACGCGGAGCTTCATCTGTTTTGTCGTGTTATGACAGAAATCATTACGAGTGTGATAGGTTTATTTCTAAAGACGTGCTTCAACATTCAGCGCGCATCTATTCCAGCACGCCCTGTGCCGGGCCAGGCTGTGGATCAAGATGAAAGGAAAATTAAATTGTATATTGAAGAGCTGTTAATTGAGCGGTGCTGTATTTAACGGGGAAGCGTCAGCTTCAGGCAGCCGATACCGCTGAGGGTTTCAAACACACTGCATCACTAGACTGTCGGTTTGCCGTGGAGAATGCAAACAGGGCTAACGACAAAGGCTCGCAAACTTGGGGTGTTCCTGCCGGTCTCTTTGGAAGGCAAGTGTTAATTTACTCACTGATGAAATCCTGCACACACCCACGCATAAGGGAACTAAGTACTGCAGTTTCTTGCCAGGGGACTAATGACACACCGTTTAGTCACCCGAACCTATTTCCTAAGGCGTCATTTTCGGGCTTGTTTAAAGTTTTTAATGGAAGGCCTCATATAATGCTAGCTTTCCTCCCTCTTCCTTAATCAATGTAAATTCAATTGTATTTCAGAGGGTGGCCAAGCAGTATTTCATCATCTCTAATATCCATTTAAAAATGTTAGGTCTACCCAGTTATAATTCTCAGAAGTAGCCTATCAGTGGTTTAATATGTTATCTCCATTCTCTAAGGCAGTGTTAATTTCCTTTTGTAGTTAATCTATCCTACTACCAAATTTAGTATATTTATAGTTAAAGATTCTGTTAAGAGCTAAGTGATTTAAGCACATCTGGGATAAAGTGGCCTTGGCTTTAACTATGAAACAAATTTTCTTTATTTCATTCTCTTCACTGATAAATCCATAGTAACTGGAGGCATTTCTAGAATTGTGGGCAATTTGAGCCTCTCAAGTTTGATTAAAGATACTTCGGATATTCCTACTGAGAGGCTAGACGGCTGAAAGGAGTTCATTTTGGGTTCTGATTCTGGCCCTGGCCTGGCTCCGTGGGAGAGGAGGAGTGACCATGGTCTCAGTTCCGGTGCTGCCGTTCCCTGTGGGCCTGGGGGGACGTTGCTTCTCAGAAAGGTGGTGGTGGGACCAGTTGAGCCTCCTCATGGCTGTTGCATGGGACTGATATACCATAAGGAGTCCACAGACATGGTTTTGAAGGGCTTTATAAACTCATTCATTCATTCACTCATTCATGAGATATGTATAGTGAGCCTACTGTGCGCTTTTGTCAGGGTTGCTGGGGAAGGCTTTGTTAGTGAAGTGATATTCGAGCAGAGAGAACCATGTTTAGAGAGCCGGAGAGAGCCACACAGATAGGAGATCACACCTGGCATCAGAACGCACCTGCAGAGGCCCAGGGGAGCCAGCCTCAGTGTGTCAGTGTGATTTCCACAGGCACCGCTCCCTTGAGAGTCAGCAGCCCTTTCAACCTCTGTACTTCCTTTCTATAGCTGTATAGTGTTTCATGATATGGGTTTTTCTTAATGGAATTGGTTCTCTGTCTGTTGACATGCCGTTTGGGAAGTTCCTGATCTTCTAAGTGTATTGTAAACAATGCTGAAATGAATTGTCTTGGACATCTGTTATTTTGCAGATATACTAGTATTTCTTTAGCATAAATTCCTAGGAGTAGAATTGCTCTGTCAAAAGGCTCCTTGCTCTGTCAAAAGGTTCCTTACAAAGACAGGGTTCTTGAAAACTGTTTCCTAAAGCCAAAATTAACAAAACAGCCCTAGTTTTAAAAATGGGATTATAAGAAAACAAAGTATTCTCTATTTGGAAATATAATGGCACGTAGGCAACAAGCATCCATCTTCAGTTTTAATAATATATATTGGGGTATATTTATCCTGCTCAAAAATCAGAGGTACAAAAGCCATCTTTCATTTGTAAATAAAAAGTCAGGGGTTTTTGATTTTTCTGACATCTCCTTTAAGAGGCATGAAAGAATTCAGCAAACTACTGACTTGCCCCAGTTGACATTATCTGCTTAGTGTATGTGTAATAAATATACCCCAATTCTACTTCTAGGAATTTATGCTAAAGAAATACTATTATATCTGCAAAATAACAGATGTCCTCCTTGGAATATAAGGCTATGAACTGCCCATTCCCAACAGGCGCTCAGCTGAGGTATCAGCCTTACTCCAGAGAGCAGCATCCGGCCTCAGCAGCAGTGCAGCTGCGAACATTGCGCTTTCTGCTTCGTCAGGCATCAGATGCTGTTACAGAAGGAAGGCCCACTAGCGGGAGAAGGAGTGGGTTGATTTCTTCTCTACGGGCAGAGGTTGATTAGTCTAGGCTGGTATGAAGAGATGTAACCTCAGAAGAGACCTCACCAAGGCTTTCCAAAGGGCCTGGGGACCTAGGTATTGCAGCGATGTGCCTGGGGAAGCAAAGGAGTGACCCCTTCTTTGCTACATGTGTGGCTTATGTTGGATTCTAGAAATTTCCCGGTGGAGTAGGCCACTTGCCTGGATTTGCATTCTGTCATTGAAATGTGGGGGAGTCCATCTGTAACTCTTTCTAGACGAGGTGGTAAGAATGTGAGGTCCATTTTCTTATTTTATGAATCTGAACTAGGTCCAAGAAAGATGGTGTGCTGCATAGAGAGAGACAGGAGCCAAGAAAGGATGCAGGACAAAGGATATGACATCACAACCTAGGAGGCCATCCAGGCCCACCCTTGATAACTCATGAGCAGTCCCATAATGTTGGGAGCCAGGAAGAAAGCCGACTTTGTGACAAGGAGGTGCGACACAAAGATGGAACTGGAACTGGCTTCTACCGGTCAGGATGTAATTGGTTGTGCTGTAGTAACAAACATCCCCAGATCTCAGTGATCTTTCAGTCATAATATCTGACCAAAGAGGATGGGAAGGGGGCAGGGTCTGCTCATTAAAGTCACTCAGGGATCCAGGATGACCTCACTACCATCACTCACACACACCTCTGTTATTTTTGCAGTACAGGGAAGGGTACATGGCAAATCAGGGCCTGGCTTTTAAGCTCCCACCTAGAACTATTACCTCTGCTTACAGTTCATTGGCCAAAACAAGTCCACAGCCACGCCTGATTGTGAAAGGATAGGAAAGTGCATGCGATTCTAGTCTGTGCCCCCAAGAATTGAAGAGCCAGGAAAATTGTGAGCAGTTCCAGCGACTGCCACAGTGGCAATGGAAGTGGCATATATTTTTAATGTGGGTTAGAAAATAATTGGTCAGATATCGCAGCGTTTTTTTCTTCTTCTTTTTTTTTTCTAGAGGTCGGAAAAGCACTTACAGATTAAAAAAGACCTGGTATGGCACCTATGTTTTAAACAGAAGGAAAAGATGACATTGGGGACCAGCGACACAGGGATTTCACTTCTGTGCCATGACAAATACCAGGGAGATGTAATTGCAAAATGAAGCTGCAAATGTCTTACCCAGGGAACTAGGTAACAACCTGCTTGGCTCTATAAAGGAGGAATAATATCCAATTAGACTAAGTGTATTCGGTGCCTGAGTGACAAGCTGTGGAGACCTCAGGGCCTCTGGGGCCCCCAGGGCGGTTTCAGGAGGCTGTCTGAGACCTGTCCGGGTGTGAGGGGACGGGCCCTGCTGCAGAGCAGGCGCTGATCAACATGTCACTTGCTGTAAGCCTCGGTGCGGCTGCCTCGGCTCTTCTGAGCTCCGAAAGGAGGTGCCCCTCAGCCACCAGGGCAGGGGTCCCTTGCCAGGCGGATTCACCTCCCACCCCTGCCGCCTGTGGCCCTGACTGCGCAGCTGGGCTCATCGCGGTGCCACGTCAGTTCCCACATTGAAGACTGTAGGGTCTGAGGATCCCTGTCTATGCCACAGGCTTGCCCCTAAAGTCACTGCTCTTCCTGCGGCCAGGAGCATCAGGGCTTTCAGGGTCAGACTGAGAGTCTAAGTCCAACCCCACCCGTTCCTACCCATGTGAGCTTTGGCCAAGCAATAAACCTCTCTGAGCTTCTTCATCTGTAACATGTGGTTGGTGATTGTTGCTACCTCTGAGGGTTTTTGTGAGGGTTAGCTGAAGACCCTGTAACTCACCCAGCAGGTGCTGCCACTCAGCACCCAATCGGTGTCTGCAGGGGTGAGCCCCATCATCATCAGCACCCCTTAATTCAAGTCTGACCTCCCCTGAGGCTGCTTTCCTGACCTCTGCCCTGGGGACTGCACCTTCCTCTGAATAACTGGTGTCCTCACCACCCAGGCCCTTTAACCACACTGCCTCACACTTTTCTCATGTTCATGCCCCAAGTCCCTGGTGGGTGGCAAAGCTTGTGAGAGCGCAGCCAGCCTTCATTTCTCTCTAACCTTCACGCCCAGCTGTGCTCCACTCCATTCGGCCCTTAGTGGATTTGATATTATGTCTTTGTTAATGAGCCACCTATTTTTTTAAAGATATTTTTATTGATTCTAGAGAGGAAGGTAGAAGGAAAGAGAGAGAGAAACAGCAATGATGAGAGAGAAAAATTGATTGGCTGCCTCCTGCACACCCCACACTGGGAATCAACTGTGACCTCCTGGTCCCATAGGTCGATGCTAAGATTCATTCATTCAACAAAGTTATTTCACCAAACGGGCAAGGGCGGTTAATATATAGGGGTTCAGGGATAAATAACTCTGTGTACTGGGAGGCCATGGAGACTCATCTTCTGTGCGGTCGGGTTCCGAAGTCAGCATTTACACTGGAAACGGAGTGCAGTCAAATGACCCTCAAGGATCCTTCCAGACTTCATGCCCTTGACCACTCAGCCAGTCTGGAAACTCATATCCAGTGTCTTGAATTTCAGGAGTGGCCTCTTCCTTGGGAAGCAGAGACCCACCCCATCCACCCTCCTCGATTTTCACTGCCCCTTGCCCTTCCTGCCTTTGCTCTTCTTCATGTCCTTGTCGTTAAGAGGCAGTTTGTTGGTGGACATTGTGATTGGACTCTGAGGTAGCAACCGATCTTCAATCGAAGGCCACTGTCAACCAGAATGAAGGCCACTCTGCTTCCTGTAAGGAAATAAAAGTAATAATAAGACTGCTGTATTGATGAGCATGAGGTTTTAATGGTTTCCTCTAGAATTTTGATGTTCACTGTGGTCTCCGCCTTAGAGATCATCATAGAGAAGGCATTGCTTCCTGGCTGGGAGAGCCCTTAGCTGTGAGTGCCGCGCCTTGTACAGCCACGCTCATGTACTATCTATGGAGACAGTGATTTTTATTCATTAGAGTTTTTGAGTCTAATTGTTTTTAAACTGCCACTGTTGTTTGTTAAAGATACAGATGTCTCGCCATGGAGGAAAACAAGGTGAATTTATCGTTGCAATTAGACGCTTCACCATTTGAAAACTTATCACTTAAATTGGTGAAGTGTCACTTTTATGCAACTTGATGTTTGGAAGTCCTGGGAGCCCAGAACGAAACTCATATGCAATTTAACAAGATCTTGGTGAGATGAGGGAAGTCGCACTTGACGAGACACGGAGACAAACTGGATGGAATTTTCCAATTCCCTCCTACATGGTAGAGTAGGTGAAGGGAGAGGGACCACAGATTGATTTTTGTGTAACTCTTAAATGAAGTGGAGCAGAGTTAAAACACAGCAACACTGGATTTGAAGTTGCCCTATGTTAGATTACTGCAAGGAAGTTAGTTAATATGTTAATGTGAATCCAGGGGAACATTGTGCGTTTTCCTCTTCGTGTTCATTTGTGCTGCCTACTCATCTCTGGGCGACCGAGAACAAGTCATAGGTTACATGTTTCTTATTTATAGGCATTAAGCCATGTCTTTAAAATGTAAAATGAAGCCGACAAAAACGTACAGCCTGATAACAACAACAAATCTAATCTAAAGTGACACGGGGAGGCTCTCCCAGACGTTTTCCTCTTTAATGTAACATGACTTTAAATTGATGCAGCCCCACAGTGATTGAAAAGCTCTCAGAGCTTGTCTCCTATGATTACATTTCTGATCTGTACAACTTAATTTTTTAACTGGGTGCGTCTCAGTTTTGCGAATGAACAGTTTTCTTTTGCTTTCTCTCTCACTTTATTTGGGAAGGGAGTTTATTTGGCAACCAGGCAGATCGAGCTCTATTACCGTGGAAAATAGTGAGAAATCCTGCAACAGCAAATGCCGTGAGAGCGGCCATAGCCTATGTGCCTCCAAGTCTCTTTCTACTCTTTTCCTAACTTTCCTTCTTCACTCCCCTTCTCTCCCCTTCTTTTTTCTCCCCACCCCTGCCCACCTCCGTGTCAGTGGTGATGGTTGTACATATCTGGGGATAAGCTAAAAACCATTGAATTGTACACTTTACATAGATGAATTGATTGGTATGTGAATTATGTATTAAAAAACCTGTAATATTATTGTTAAAAGTGTCTCTTGAATCATCCTCAGTATGATTACTCTCTAAAGTGTATTTTGATGAATTCAAATTTAATTTAAAATGGTTTATCCTTCTAATCTATGCTATCTAAGTAAGGTAATGCCCAATGATTGTGAATGTTTGTTTATTCAGGACACTCACTCAAAATCTTTACCATTGCTGTTTGTAACGTGTTCGAGTTTAGTTTGCTGTTTTCTTCAGTTGGAAGTTGTGCATCTTGGGTCTCGTAAGTGATATCAATGACTTTTACAAAGGCCAGTTACATCATGGATACTTCTATCTAAGCAAAATGACAACATGAACTTGTTTCTTTCTGATTTCATAACATCAGTCATTCAATTCTTGCCTTACTCCAGAGCCTTAGTTTCAAAGCCGACTTGGTTTATTCCATTTGCATAATTACTAAAGTGAATGACAAGTGCCTAACAAACACTCCTTTTGGTCATAACTGTATTACTGAAATATGCCTCAAAGGCCTTCTAACTATTCTTTCCCAACAGCCTTTAATAGTACCTTCAGATCACAACTAGAAAATCAAAGTGTTCTATTTCATTTTATAACCTTTTTTAACTCAGCTGTCTTAGCTTGGGTATTTGATCTTTGACATGGCTATTGATCACTGTAATTTTTTACTTGAAATATGCTTAATGTTTTCTTATATAAGAAATTTAGGGGAGAAGAAAACTATGTACACTTCCCCCCAAGAAAAGCAATTTATGGGTGATGGTCTGACAAGGACCAAGAAGAATTAAAAGACCCCAATGGCTATTCTGAGCTCGAATGTGATGATGCAGTTCTCACAGTTACAGAATGGGGACCTTATAGGAAAACATGCTTATAATTTTTCTCTTCACCTTGTGTTTGCTCCAGTAACTTCTTTTTGGGCTTATTCTAAAATCAAGGTTCAGAATATCCTCTGAGAAGCTTGGGTTTATTACTTGAAACAAGAAACCTTTATTCAAAAATTTTAACCATTGGATCACTCTATAGCTTTAGATTCTCGAATTTCTTTTTCTCTTATCCAAATGTACCATGTATCTTTAAGCAGGTGCATCTAGAGTAGGTTTTATTAGATACCACACTGCAGAGTTAAGCTTGGTTGATTTGGATTTAAAAAAACCTCTGGAGCTTTGAGAATGACTTTGAAACTCTCTTTACTGTTGGAGCTTAAAGAAAGTAAATCTTGAATGTCCTCTATATTAATTCACCTGCTTGGAAAGTTAGAGATTAAAGGGTTTAATGGGATTTTTATATTTTCTATAATTTCTGTTTGTCTTGGAGTAAACTGTGCTTTGTATGGAGTGGCTCAGCTTCCATAAAACAGGAAGATTCCATTACTGAGAGAATAAGGGGAAAAGTCTAATATAAATGCATACGACTTCTTATAGCTTTTTTTTTGTTTTGGTATTAGATGCAAAGAAGTTAGCAAGTGACTTTAAGTAAGTGTACTTTGAGGAAAGCGATCTCCTCTACGGTGAACTCTGAGCAAATGCTTGCATGTTTTCCTTTTATGACAGTGGTTCTCAACCTTGGCTGCACATTAGAATCACCTGGGGATCTTTTTAAAATCCCGATTTCTGGGCCTCCTCCTCCGGAAATTCTGTTTCTTTGTTATGGGGTGAGGCCACAACATTAGTAACAAAGAAACAGAATTTCCGGAGGATGAGGCCCAGAAATCGGGATTTTAAAAGATGAGGTGATTCTAATGTGCAGCCAAGGTTGAGAACCACTGTTTTAAGAGAAACCTCTTTGATTTCCTTCAGAGGGCACTTTTAGCAAAATGACGGAAGAAAAAGAGAAGTAGATAAGAAAATGAATCACAGCACAGGTGGGACCGTGTGCTCTATAGCCTTTCTCGTATCCGGGTACCTAGAACGGAGGTTGCTAATTAATGACCCAAGAGCTAACTCTGTCTGATGAAATGCAGACATAATGCACACACTGAGCTTGACGGATGGCGATGATTACATCCGTTCGTGTGGAATCCTGTGTTTGGAAGAGTTGTAATTTGTTTTTGACACATTTCTCTCTGATTTCATACACTCATGCATATAGGTCTCACCTTCCTCCAAAAACCTCATTTCCAAAGCTGGCTCAATTTATTCAGTTGGAGTAATTTGTTGGCCACTACTTCTCTTTCCTTAGTACATAATCTCTTTCCTGAATGCTCTCTCCGTCCTCCAAACCAACAATAAAAAGAACTAAGCCACAGGACCTGAACTTGAAACTGCTGTCAAGAAAGGAAGGTCTAGGCCTTTCAGCCCTGAAAGTATCCCGTGGAGGTCCCTTCAAATGCCCTCCCTTTCCAGCCGTGAATGGGGAGTGTTTGGAAATCACCAAAATCACTGTGTGACTTGGAGCAACGGCCTCCCCACCCCCTCACCCCTTCTGGTTATAAAATGGTCACGGGAAAAGAAGCTGGCTGACTCCCAGGGGGCAGAGCCGGCTCATGGGACGTTAAGGAGAGGCCAAGTGTCATTTTCCAGTTCATTTCCAACATGTATTCCTTCAGGGCCAAGGGCCAAACTGTGCCTCATTAGGAACGAGAGTTTGGGTATGACACCACTTAATAAAAAAAAGCAAGAAAGACCGAGGGGTGGGTAGGGGCTGAGGGAAGGGGGGTAAAGGAGGGGAAAATGGGAGATGTCTGTAATACTATC
Organism: Myotis myotis; assembly: GCF_014108235.1. Lineage (NCBI taxonomy): Eukaryota > Metazoa > Chordata > Mammalia > Chiroptera > Vespertilionidae > Myotis > Myotis myotis. Next base: position 22,995,361 of record NW_023416323.1, on the reverse strand, counting down.
CACAATAAAAAACACATTTAAAAATAAAGCAAGAAAGAGAAAAGCCTATATCGCTAAATGGCAAATAACTTGGGACAACCTGTGTCCAGAATCTTTCTTGTCATGTAATGAGTGTGCCAAGTGCTAGCTGTAAGGAGAAAAAAATCACATCGTTTGCAGCAGTCAACTTTTCCTGGAAGAAAGATTGGAAAAAAATATATTTTGCAGGCAAGACACCGGTGGTCCCTGTTAACTTTGGGCACCGTGCAAGTGTCAACCCTGCAAAGCGAGTCCCCGTGAACAGCACTTTCTGCCATTTAATCAGGCTCTCGCCCGGCGTATTTATAGCCCTGGCGAGGTTGGCCCATTGTTACAAGACGAAATTGTGATGTTCAGCAGTTTATACCTTGGGAGCTGGGAGCGTTTCTCCATGGTGAATTTGTAATATTAATTGGCCATGTCAGTTCATGACAAATGTAGTGACATCTATTTCAAGTATTTCAGTTTTATGGCGCTGAAAAAGTGACACACGCTGGAGATAAGTAATCTCACAAAAGATCTTCACGCTCCCGTGTAGCTCTTTGAGAACGGGCTCTCGGAGGAGATGCAGATAGGCTGCGGGTTCAGGGGGCCGGCCCTTTGCTTTTGCTCAAGGCTGAGAAGGGAGATGGGGGGTGGGGTGGGGGTGGGGGGTCAAGCAGTCCCTGTCATCTCCTGTTCAGTCTCCAGAGATCCTGGCTGAGGCTGGCATGGACTCTCCTGCCAAGGAAGTATATGCTTGAGACCATCACGTATTTGATCTGGTGATCTGCTGCTTACAGGCCATGCCCATTCATAACAAGAAAATAGTGCCGCCCTAGCCGGTTTGGCTCAGTGGATAGAGCGTCTGCCTGAAGACCGAAGGGTCCCAGGTTCGATTCCAGTCAAGGCACTTACCTTGGTTGCAGGCTCCTCCTCAGCCAGGCCCTGGTCGGGCGTGTGCAGGAGGCAACCAACCGATGCGCTTCTCTCACATCAATGTTTCTCTCTGTCTTTCCCTCTCTCTTCCACTCTCCTTAAAAAAAAGAAAAAAAAATCAGTGGAAAATATCCTTAGGTGAGGATTAACAAAAAAAGAAAAAAAGAAAAGAAAGCAGTGCCTTTCTTAAACGGTGTGCAGTGGTTCTGGACCAGGGCGGCTGCCCCCATCCCTACCTCTCCGGACATTGGGCAATGTCTGGAGACATTTTGATTGTCACATCTTAGGGGGAATGGGTGGCTATTGGCATCTAGTGAGTTCAGGCCAGCTGCTAACACACTCTGCAAGGCACTGGACAGGCCCCACACAAAGGATGGTCTGGCCCCCAAAAGTGAGCGGTGCCGAGCTGAGAAGCCCTGCCTTTCCGTGGGACATACCCTTTTGCCCTCTTCACACTTGGCTGCACCTCAAGAGGCTGATGTGGCCGGTGAAGTTCCCCGTGAGCTTCTGGAAGGAGACCGTGCTTGAGTTCAGTTGCAGAGCTATTGGGGGCGGAGGGGGTGTGGGCGTTTGAACCTACCTCCGGGGACACATTTGTTAATTAGAGCTGAGAAATTGTTTTCTACGTGGCTATTAGGACAACAGGGTTTGCGAAAGAACAATAACACAACAGCATAGCCTGTCTAGAGAGAGCAAATTCATGTAATTGTGTTGTTAGCCTTCTCTGTATGTCTAAGGTGTGGGGGGTGTTATTTTTCCTGTTTTACAGATGAGTAGACGGAGGCCCAAATGCATTAAGTGACTGCGGAAGCTCCCATGACTTGTCAGTGGAGAGGAAGGGACTAGAGGGAGCATATTCATTAGTTTTCCTTGCCGATTAAGTGGAACAATTTCTTTGTGTGTGATTATTTCACATGTATCGTTTCTGCTATCCCAAACCTATATTGCTTGTAAAAAATTTTAAAATATAGGCAGGTCAAAAAAAGAAAATAGAATTGTCCTAAAAACTGCCCTTTCCCACTTAACAGTATTTCTGTGCTACTAAACCCTTCAGCAGAATTGTTTTTAATAGTTGCCCAGTGCCCTAATATACGAGTGGGCCATAATTTACTTGCCCAGTCCCTATTGTCGGACATACAGGTTATTTACACTTTCCTCTATTGTACACGGAATTGCAATGAGTGGATTTGCAGCTCACCCTGGTAAGTGATTGCTGAGTGTGCCTGCAAGTGCTGGTTCCGAGGGTAAGGGTAGGCTGTGAGAGAAATTGCTAAATTGCCCTCTTGAAAGACTGAGAGGCTACTTGCCTATATTTTAACCAAAAAAAGGGTATCATTTTCTAAGCCAGGTTGAATCTAATTTTACTGTGCGTTTCCTTGATTATTAGTGAAGCTAAACAGTTTTTATGTACTTTACAGTGCCTTCATTTGAAAATGGCCTAATCATGTCCTTGATTTCTAGCACTGTGTCTGTATGTGCTCAGGAAGAGTGTTAACCCTTTGTTGGGTATATCACAGGTATTTATTTTCTCACGATCTTTTAAAAAAATTATGTTTAATTTAAATGTAGCCACATTGATCAGCCTGTCCTCTAAGGTCTCTGCATTTAGTTGTTATGCCTTTAAAAACCCTTCTTCATTGTAACAGTATGTTTACTTAGATATCTGCATCAATAATAATAATAATAATAATAATAATAATAATAATAATAACAAAACAAAGTAAAACCAAACAAAAACCTGGCATTTTGACTCAGATTGAAAGCATAGACTGCTTAATTATCTATTCTTCAGAAACATCTGGGAATCTTTAAGAAGTTAGTGGAGTGAATGATCTGGGAGACTGATACTCTTAAACTCTCAGGGGTGAGCCCCATGGTGGTACCACCCCCTGGGATTGGTGGTTAGGTTTAATTCAGTTTGGAAATGGCACCAAGCCTGACACTTCTCAGGCATCTAAGGGAAGGTACCTACCACTGCGAATCTCCAGATCTTATGTCTAAAACCTCAGCATTCTCAGGGATGTGTATTCTGCAAGAAACATCTTAATATTTTTCCTTGGTGTTGCCTAGAAAAATACTAGAAACTAACTGATTCCCTCCCATCCTTCCTCTCCTCACTTCTTCCTCTCTTCCTCCCCCTCACTCCCCCTCCCTCCTTCCTTCCTTTCCTTGCTTCCTTCTTATCCTGGGATGTTTTCTTGTGCGGGTCAGGCCTCACTGCCAGGCTACTACTCTTGAAGACAACACTAGCTAACAAATGTGTACATCGGTCCAGTGCCTTGTCACACTGAATCGGTACCGAGGGCCAGGCCTGGCTGTGCTGTACTTCCTGCTGATGGACACACTTATCAAAGGTACAGCTTCAGTGTGTCATACACAGGAAATGCGTTTCCCCTGACCCGGCCAGTCTGCTAAGAGCTGTTCCCGGACATAAGGATTCACGTAGACAGATTCATCTCACTTCTATTATCTGCACCTCTTGCCTTCTAAATGTTTAAGAAGAAATGACTTTGGACACAAAGAGGTATTTATATTAATGCACTTATGTAAATGCACTTATGTTGTACTTTTTAGTGCTCAATGCAAATGGTCTAACTTTTCTGTTAGCATTCTCAGTGCTATGCAATCTGTTCATCTATATTTGTAATCACAGTCAGGTAGGCTCTTAATATTGTTATGGAAACATTTTATTTGTAGAATCTTTTTCTTGTCCATAATTAATTTTTAACCTCACATAAATGACTTGAATTTACCTTTCATGAATTATATAATTTAGGAGTCTAGAATGCCTAATTGAATACTAGTAAGAACAACTTTTCACACACATTTGAGGGAATTTTTACCATCTTAAATCAGGCTTTATTTAAGGAGTCTTGAGAACTAGGTACACGTTACCTGACCACCTTCACCGGTATGCCATTGTCCCTTCCTGCCACCTTCTTATTGATGAGTCCATTGGAGTAGATGATCAGTGGTTTTATCTCTTTGGAAATATAGATCACTCATCTAACAATAGTTGCTGCTTTCTTATGTAGAATCACCTCTGGCAAGTGTCTGCCTTGGTTTGTGGTTAAACCTCTGTGTCCATTGGACCTCAGCATATGCCTCTCATTTATGGACTATTCTTCAGTGAAAGATGGATCAAGTGTGAAGTTCCTCAGGTAGAAGCACAAAGGTGAACTCAGGTTCTAGTTAACCCTCAGGTAGAAGCACAAAGGTGAACTCAGGTTCTAGTTAACCCAAATGCCATGAGCAGGACTTTAGGCTTATTTCTATCCTATTTCACCACAAGATGTCACCAGGACACCATACCAGCATGGCCTATGGACCATCTCCCTGGCCAATAGAGTTACGGTTATCCAATAGCCTCTGCCCGGGGCCATAGGTGGAGTGGGCTGGGAAGGGGTCCCATTCTAGGGCCCTGAAGGACAGCATCACAAGCACCTTGATGTTTCTCCCCTCTCCAGGGGCCCTTCTTCTCTATCCTTTGTATGGAGAGTGAGAGGTGGGTAACAGGATACAAGGAGGTCATCAGGTCATCACAAAGTCCAAGGGGTTCTCTTACCCCGAAACAATGTTGTCACTGCACAGGAAAGCAGGACTCAATGGGAGAAGACCCCAGAGGCATAACCTTTCTCCCCTCTGTAGACATTGCCGAATGAACAGGAATCATATGCCCTTAGATGAAACAGGATTTCAGATGACTTAAAAATGCACACTGTAGGCCTGTTACAGTTTGGGCTTTTTGGTGAATGTCATTAGTTGACAAATGTAGCATCCAGGTTTTGTCTTTCATGGTTTCAGTGTCAGCTGGCAGATCATTCATTTACGATTCTCCCTTCAGGAGCTGTGGAACATGCTCAGCCAGGGTGGGGCTCTGGTGGCTTCCTGTTCCGAGTGTCCATAAACTCCAGCATAAGTGTTTTTGAGTCCTTCATAGTGTTACCTAGGAAGTCAGACTTAACAGGAGTCTCCTTGGTCATCTGACCTCTCTCTACTCAGTACCTTAATTCATTTGTTTTCTTGAATTTTGCCACGGCTGGTTTGTACTAAGAAGCTTGTCATTTGACTTAATAAAATAATATCAGTATGTCCCATTTGTATAGCTGTATGTATAGGATCCTTCCAACATATGATCATATGTCTGCTTACTCACTCCTATTGATTGAATTTAATATACCAGTAAGAGCAAATATTAATTCTCCATTGCAAAATAAAATTAAGGATCTTAGTGTGAATATTCAACAAGACTCCATAAATATTTTTTAACGAAATGAAAGGACTGGAACCTCAACTTCCTGATTCTTGATCAAATAGCTTCTTTTGACTTTAACTTTTTAAAATTGATTTTAGAAAGAGAGAGGAAGGGAGATAGGGAGGGAGGGGAGAGAGAGGGAGAGAAACATTGATTTGTTGTTCCACTTAGCTATGCATTCATTGGTTGATTCTTATATGTGCTCTGATTGGGGATTGAATCCACAACCTTGGGGAGTATCGGGACGGAGCTCTAACTAACTGAGCTACCAGGCCATGGCCGGGACCTTAACTTTATCATTACTGTTTTACGATTTCACTCATATCTGGTCCTTTAGAAATGCAGTTTGTTCTGTAATATTTTTTTTCTTTTTAAATAATGAAACGGGCTGTTTGGGACCTGGTGTGTACTTAGAGGACTTGGTGTGATTAGCCTGAGGGAGCAGTCATTTCTGTTCCTAGAGTTTCTGCAGGTCTGATGTTCCCAGCCCACACTTTTTGTTTTTGAGTTAAGTGGGTTGTTTCAGTGTCTGTGGCCCATTTAAGCCATAACCATGTGGAATTCCATGAGTGAAACCTTAGCAGAGTCCTCCATCCAGACCAGCTTTTCTTGCCAAGTTCTACTGGCTGATACTCTCCCCTCCACACCACCTCACAACCCTCTGCCCCTGAGAGCACCATCTCAAAGAGTTTCTTTCCCTTCCTGGTTTACAGTTTAGCATCTCCCAATCCACCCACTATGTGCTGCTAGGGAAGGTTTGGGAAAATATTTGAATTACAGACAGGTCTACAGTCGTGTCTGTGATGCTGTAATGGGCTTACAAAGGCCAGGTCCCGTAGGTTAGCTGTCCATGTTATTTTCCACTCATTTCCATTATCCATGCCATGCCTATCTCCTTTTAGTTCAGAATTCCTAAGAACCTCCAAGGTTGCCTTTAGGTAGTGGGTTTAACAGGTGTCCCTGGTTTTAGCGCTGACTATGGTGTGCAAGTCTGTTGGTGTGAGTCATCACAGTTGTTTCTGGATTTCATTGGAAATGCTCAGAGAACAAGGAGTCAGGAACATGAATTAGAACATTGATGATTTTGGCAGCTTGACATTACTCAACCTTTGTTTGTTTTTTTCTTCGGACTTAGTTTTCCTTCCTTCCTTCCTTCCTTCCTTCCTTCCTTCCTTCCTTCCTTCCTTCCTTCCTTCCTTCCTTCCTTCCTTCCAAGTAGCATAGTGGAGGGAGGCTTCCTCTTGCAATTTTCCTATCAGACCAATTTATTTCAAAGCCTTTTTTAAAACTCTTTTATGGATTTTACTCACTGGTTGATCTCATGAACTGTGGCTTAGGCATTTCACTGTGTTCATTAAAAAAATGTATATTACTATGTGTTGCACATTTCCCACTTAGACTTTCTGAATACAAATTAATCACATTGCAGCTGTGAACAACAATAAAACACATGATAATGTACTTGCCGACATGAGGGCATTTGAAATCTGTTCTCAGGTGGATGTCAAAAATAGCCAAAGTGTTGCTACCTGTTTTCCATAATTGCGTGGCTTTGCCTTTGCTTAGTTATATTTGTTTAATAAAGTCCCTCTAAATGCTTAAATTTAATTCCTTTTGTTTTTATGGTGTTTATCATTGTTAACGTGGCATCAGAGTAGCTCAACTTTTACATCATGATAAATTCATAACCCAAGAGAAGGCAGAAAACGTAATTATTATCAATTGCCTCTCTCCCGGAATTGCCATTGGCTGAGTGGAGCAGTGTATGAGCTTAAGTAGTATAGCTGATTCAGAGAAATTCAGGTTTAGACTGGGCCTCTTGATTGCCCTGCCTTTTCCATTGGACTTCTTTTCATTTGCCTATGGAGTACGTTCTACGAAGCATATAAGTATTTTGAGAGGCCTAAACTTTTTTCTCCCTTCCACAATATGGAATCCAAATTATTTACTTAATCATTCAATAATTGAGTGCCTGTTATGAGTTAGGCCAGTGGTCGGCAAACTGTAGCTCGGCAAACTGTGGCTCACGAGCCACATGTGGCTCTTTGCCCCCTTGAGTGTGGCTCTTCCACAAAATGCCAACTTCTGCGCATGGGCCACGAAGTTTCAATCGCACTGTATGTGCGCGCCCGCACATGGTATTTTGTGGAAGAGTTACACTCAAGGGGCCAAAGAGCCGCATGTGGCTCGCGAGCCGCAGTTTGCCGACCACAGAGTTAGGCCATACCTGTGAATGAGGTAGTCCTTGTGATTTTCTATTAGGGGATATAAATTTAAATATATATTACTATTCTATGTAATAAAACCCTAATATTCAAATTGACCAAATGGCGGAACAACCAGTCACTATGATGCACACTGACCACCAGGGGCAGACACTAATGCAGGTGTTGCCCCTGGTGGTCAGTGCGCTCCCACAGGGGGAGCATCACTCAGCCAGAAGCCAGGATCACAGGGAGCCGGCCTAAGCTGGCAGTCGGACATCCTCCAAGGGGTCCCAGACTGCAAAAGTGCACAGACCGGGCTGAGGGACCCCCCCCTTCCCAGTGCACAAATGTTGTGCACCAGGTCGCTAGTGTAATATATCAGATGATAGAAGTGCAAATAAGTATACCTTTAAAAAAGAAAATAAACATAGTATTTCATTCATAGCCTTACAAATCACTTTTCTGAAAATCACCAGAGTAGGAAAACTTAACAATTGAGAATTTCAGTTCTTTAATTAAGAACTGGTAAGTATTATGGTGATGGAAGTCAAAGTCAAACATGTTTATCTTCTATTCATTAAATTACAACAATAAAGATGGAACTCTAAAGAGTATCTATGTGATCTCATTTATCTACAATCGATAAATATACACAATATTGTACAGTTAACTCCACTTTCCACCCCTTGCTTGGCTGCAGCTGGTAGGGCATTTCTTCCCCAACATTCTTGAACTTGCTTGAGCTAGCTTCTCCTATCAGGACTTCACAACCAGGGATTTGCGGAGGTTCGCAGAGGTGAATCTTGGTAGATAAGGAGTTCATAAAATGGAGTTCACTGTTGGGGAGAAATCCTTGTTCCTGCAGATTTTGGGCCATGATAAGGAAAACTAGCTTTTAAAATCTGAAAAATGGAGATTATCTTATGGGTCAGAATTTTTTTTAATGGGAGGAATAACATTATTTGTTTTAGACTTGAATGTCCTTTTTCCTAAGAAGGGCTCTTTTGAAGATCCAATGAGGTCTATGGAAGTTCTTTGAAAAATGTAGACTGCTTCTCAAATATGATTCTCACTCTCTATAACTTATCTAGAAATCCAAAAGGAATGATTGTCTATATTTGTTTGTTTCTGAAGGACTTGCCTTCATTCAGTGTTACTGTCTTTCAGAGATCTGGCGAAGGAAAGCCAGGAAAGAAATACTCATTATTTTGGCTGGACATGCTCACTTCAGCTGGAACCAGTTTAAATTCAAAGTCAGACATTGAGAATTATGTATTTCCACATACCTGAAATGTTCCTAAAACATTGTTAATGGCCAACATGCTTAACTGATATTTCATAGTTGTACAGATTTATTCATCTCTGTTCAAGATCTATTTTCCCCTATCAAGCAGTCTCGTGGAGGATATTTTTAACATGCAGTGGTGGCCTAGCAGACTGATGTTTGGCTTCTCCGTCCATGAATGGATTCCATTGTATGTGTACCATTTAAGTTTAAGCAAGAGTTTTAAAACACTTTCCTTTGAGGATCCAGTTTTCACTCCAAGATATACCTCGATCTCACCAAAATCAGCCTATGTTTTCTTCTCTCTGGGCTGATTCCTTCCGATGGGAAATGGCATTGCCAGGGCTTGACCGGGGAGGCATCTGAGTAATGGACAGCCCTCCTGGTCCCCTGCAGATGCAGTGTTCCCTGACATTCTAAACCTGCTCACAGGAAGATGGGCCACTGGACCAGCATTTTAATTATGTTAGTGAACTTAATTGATTTTAGTCCTGAACATGAGGTGGGGGCAGTTGAATACCCATTTTTTATATCTGGATTATACATACGGTAAGTTAACCATGCCCATGGCTATTCCATTCTTAAAAACCTTTGTGAATGCTAACTAACACACAGCTTTTATAAATTTGAAGTATAATGTTCAAAATGCTCTAATCCCTACATTCTCTGGTTCAGGTGATTCTATTTTTATGAGTATTAATTTTGATACAGGACTTTGAAAATCAATTGCTCCCTGTAATTACAGTGCTGCTTTAGGGTATTTGCAATACATCATATAAGCATACGTGAGGGTCATGAGCAGTTCACGTGTGCAGGGTTGGGCCCGTGCCTTTCCCCCAGTGCACTGGCTTGAGCATTCGTGTGTTTGTACTTCTCTGCAGGGCTTAGAGTTGTTCTGTAGCCAGATTCCATGCCATTGTGCCTTCTTTGTTTTAAAAGCATTGAGGCATGGAACAGACTGACATACCTAGATGTGGGATTAGGGGGACGAGAAGAGATAAATCAAAGAACTTATATACTTATATGCATAGCCCATGGACACAGGCAATAGGATAGTGAAGACCTGGGAGGGTGGGTAGGAGCTGGGAGTGGGGGTAAAGGGGAGAAAAATTGGAGATATCTATAATACTATCAACAATAAAAATATATTATAAAAAAACCCCATAAAACAAATAAAAAACAAAAGTATTGAGGAAGAGTAATCTGCAGGATTCCAGTATTTTGGATTTGATAATGTATTTTTGAATTCTAAGACCATCAAATCAAAATGCTAATAATTCTCCCAAGTAAAAAGGTAACTCTCATTTTAATATTCATTGACCATAATTCCCTTTCTGTTGGATTGATTTGGAAAGAAAACACACAAGTCTCTATTTTTAAGACAGAAGTAAAATGATAAAAACTCACAAATCTCATCACCCAAGGGATTTACAAATCAAATTTAACTTACAAAAAAACCCAACACACCTGATTAAGTTGATATAGCAGGATCTTGAATATGGATTTTATTTTTTAACTAGAGGATTAGGATAAAAACCCAACTTTCAGATTCCTGCTGGGTGGTCTTGAAAACTCAAAACACTGGGTCTTTTTGTTAAGAGAAGGGGGAGACGAAAAAGAAACCCTCACCTCTTACCTGGTGGCTTCAAAATGAGGGAAAACCACACACACACACACACACACACACACACACACACACACACTCATGTAAAGATGGTGATGATAATAATAGAGGAAAATGTCATAAATAATTGAGTATATATTCTAACTTATGAAATATTTATTATGGTTATTGTTGGTGATAGGGAAGGGGCCATGCGATACTAACTTTCTTCAAATAAATAGCTCAATACTATAAAATAGAGTGTGTCTGTGTCTGTCAGTCGTGGCTGTGCTCTTGGATTTGTTTTTGGAGAGGATGCATCACGATGCTAACCTTTTGGTTCTTGCTGCCTGGTGTAGTGAAACCAGCCTGGTAGGCCAGGGCTTCGGATGAACTGGTGGCCTGGAGCGGAGGGGCACTCCCGATGCTCTTGGATAAGGATGAAGAGGGAAGTCCCTGCCTCTAGTCTAGGAAAAGCCTGCAGACCAGGCTTGGGGTGCAGCAGGGACTGCTTGACCTTGTCTCCCGCTCTCTGCCCAGACTGCAGTGTGGCTCAGCTGATTCACAGCCTTGCTCAGCTCCTTATGCCTTGTTGTTCCTGCTTCCTGCTCTCAGATGCCTCCTTCAAACTCTCAGAGGGAGTGAATCTGATTGGTTCAATGTTGTCATCATTGTGCCATTAGCACCAAGTCACCTCTAGATTGGCTGTTCTTACATCACGAGTGCTCCCATTGTCTAGACGCATGGTCAAGGTCACTGGGGGAGGAGGTCCTGGAGCCACCAACATCTAATTCCCCAGCAGAGGACTGTAGCATGGTAGGTACCCACAAAAGACTAGACCGTGGCATTTTTCTCCAAAGGGCTGGAGACTAATTGTTTTTGCCTTTGAGGGCTGTACAGTCTCTGTCGAAACTACTTACTCTGCCATTAGAGCATGAAAGTAGCCACAGAGAATACATAAATGGATGGCTCTGTTCCAATAAAACTATATTTACAGAAACAGGTGGTGGGCATATTTGGTCCATGGGCTTGTTTATTAGGTTCTAGCATGCAGAACACAGATTATGAACCTCAGACCTGATTCTTGAGCAAGTTAATTAGAATTGTATGCCTCCGTTTGCTCTTCTGGTAAATAGGGATGAAAATAAGTTCTTAGCATGGCTAGTGACAATGTTCAAGGAAGTAATCAGAGTACGATCTCAGTAAATGCTATTTTTGTTCCTGACCTCCTTATGCTCAAAGGATGGGGGGATTGTTCTAGATTTGAGGCCCCTGGAACATAGATGTTTTTGCCAAGCTTTTGATTTTCAGTTTTTCAGTTGGCCTTGCTTTTTTGGCAGACACGTTCAGAGCTTTAAAGGTCATTTTGTGGTTTTCCCTTTCCATGTTGGGAACACCTTCCACATTGCCATTTCAAACACTGGGTTTACCTTTAAGTAGTTTATTCACATGTGCTTTCTCTGTAAATATTTCCGACCCCTTTTGAGGGTGGACTGTACATTTTAATTCAGGGTTTGTCTAATCTGTTATTGCATGTTCTTGGCTTAAGCAGGATAAGACATTAGTGTACCCTAGAACCTGTATATTCAAAAGCATGTGTCCTCTTGGTGATTAACATGGGCTCAAATACACATGGGGCACCAAAGCGTGTCCTGGAATCTGGGAATGGCTGGACTGCCCCCTGATGGTGGTATCTGTCTTCTGCTCGGACTTTTGAGCTCACGGGCAGCCTTCAGAGACTGCTAGGATGGTTCCTTTCTGAGTGATTTATGTTCCTGGGGCATTTGTTAATATGATTCAGATTGATGATGGCACCTACTGACAACACGCAATGCAAATAAGAAGTTTATAGCCTGCTGTACCATCATTCCAATATAAGAGGGTAAAATGTTGCATTAGGCTTCTTTATAAAAGTTTTTTTTTTTTTTTTTGAAAAGAAGCATTTGTTTAAGGAAAGTAGATTTCCTCAGTTAGGCTCATGCCACATTTGATATTTATTTAGGTTTTGAAAAGTTAAGTAGGAAGCATTTGCCCCTAAAGTGACTTGTAAGTCAAAGGTGGGGAGTGTCTTGTTTTAAGCCCTCAGCTTTGCATTCCTCTGACCCAGCCACAGCTTTCACTTGGTCCCTTCAGAGGTCACCAGTGGGTCCACTCTGGGACTGGACCCTGCTTGACCAGGAAGGACCTAGAGCAGCAGCCACAACCTACTGCCCACTCATGGGCCAAATATGGCCTGTACCTCTTTGGTTACCACCCGCAAGCTTAGAATAGTTTTCACATTTCTAAATGATCAGGAAAAAAAAATCAGGAGGAGTATTGTTTCATGATACATGAAAATTTCATGGGATTTCTATTTTAGTGTTTTATAAATAATGTTTTAAATTTCATTAATCAGAATATGTAAAAAAAATTTTTATCTCTTGTTATATTAAGTACCTACACGATATCTTCCATTTTGCCTCGCAGCCCACAAAGCCTAAAATATATTCTGTCTGGCTCTTTTAAAGATTTATTTTTATTTTTATTGATTTCAGAGAGGAAGGAAGAGGGAGAGAGAGAGAGACAGAAACATCAATGATGAGAGAGAATCATTGATTGGCTGCCTCCTGCTCCCAACTGGGGATTGAGCTACAACCAGGCATGTGCCCTGACTCAGGAATCGAACCTTGAGCTCCTGGTTCATAGGCCAGTGCTCAACCACTGAGCCGTGCCATTGGCAGGGCCTGTATGGCTCTTTACAAAAATAAATAAGTAAATAGATTATCAAGTCCTGAAATAGGGCAGCAATTTCTAGACTATTTTGTGTTGTTTCACCAGACTAAAGCTGTTGGGAGAAGCCTGATTTACAAAATAGGTACAAGATGGAGCTGTCTGCAGCAGGGTGGTGGTTGGACCTTGCTGGGCATCCATCCCAGCCTCACCCCACACTTTCTCTTCTGGGCACGAGGCTGCCTTGGTTAGGAACATGCATAGATTCAGGCTCGTAAATACCCACTTTTTCGCTATTCAAACATTTCTAAAACTCTGACAACCAAACTTTTTTGTAAGTTTACAGCAAACTCACTTGGTGGCGAAACCTGACCCTCACTGATTTCATGTCTGTTTTTGCTCTCTGGTGTGAATAATCATATTTTCACTGCAGACATATAAATGTGTTTGTTATAGGACGTTACCCCAAACCCCGCGGGGGGCGGGGGGTATTTCATAATATGCAGTCTGTGCATCAAATTGCCTTCATAGCGGCGACAGTGGCACCCCGTTTGTGGCACTTCTGCCCCCAAGGCCTGCAGATTCGCATGTCTTTTTGCCTTTCATGGACTCCCTGCTGCCTACCGGATGCCAGGGTGGCCTGGCTAACCCGGGCACATTTCCGCTGTGTCTCCCAGTGGGCACACGTGTCTGTTCCTCCAATGCCCAGTGTGTCTGGCGCTGACCTCTGACTCACATAGTTTATTCACCGTATTTCCCCACGGCCTCCCAGGTCTGCATCGCCCACAGCTTCCTGCAGCCTGACCCAGCGAGACTTCAGAGTGTGCTTCTTCTCTTGGTCTAAGTCATTTGCGTGGCCCCTTTGGAAGCTGGGGAAGGTGGGGTTCCCATCCTCCTGGGTGAGGGCAGGGAAAGCAAGGATGCTCCTATCTCTCTGAGGAAGAGCCTCATTCAGGCTGAGACTAGAGGACTGGGCCCAGGCCTGATGCTTACCTGCTTGTGGGGTGGGTATGACAGTGTGTGTGGGGGGTGGGTCCTGCAGGCCTCACTCCCCAGGCCCTGCATTCCTCTGCCCTTTTTTTTCTACCCAAAGCTTTAGCGATTTGGATTTTGGAGCTCCCTTCTCTTTTTTCTTAAGCCTCGCCACGGATTGGGACAAGACACCTGCCTCCCACTTTCACTAAGTCTGTGAGCATGAAGACACCCTCTAGCTCTGAGCCTCTTGGGCAGGCACAGGGAGGGAGAAACTCTACACATGGGCAGGCTGCCGAGTCCTAGTGCAGAGGGTTAAGTAGTGCCCCCCTGCCCCCCCAAATTCATACCCACTCAGAATCTCAGAAGGTGACCTTATTTTGAAATATGGCCTTTGTAGATGTAATTAATGAGTTAGGATCTCAACAGGAAGTCATTCTGGATGGAGGGTGGGCTCTAAATCCAAAACCACTGTCCTTGTAAGAAGAGAAGAGGCCACATTGAGGCACGGAGAAGCCATGTGAAGATGTAGGTGGAGATTGGAGTGTTGCATCTACGAGCCAAGGGACACCAAGGATCACCAGCAGCCCACCCAAAGCTGCGTGCGAGGCATGGCATGGTTTCCCCTCAGGGGCTGCAGAAGGAACCAACCCTGCCAACATGCTGATTTCAGACCTCTGGCCTCCGGAACTATGAGACAGTAGATTTCTGTTGTTTAAGCCACCCAGTTTGTGGTGCTTTGTTACTGCAGCCATCGGAAATTCATACACCTCGCTTCCCCAAGGAAGCTCCTGGAGTCTTTGTTCTTTATCTGCAGCCTCCTGCCCTCTCAGCTGTCTTTCCAAAGCAGAGATCTCATGGCTTTCATCATTTCTTCTTAGTAAACATTTAATTACTAAGCACCCTCTAGGGATAGGCATTGGGCTTGCTGGGCATTGGAGGTGAAGGAGTCTCTAAGGCAGTGGTTCTCAACCTTGCTAATGCTGCTGCCCTTTAATACAGTTCCTCATGTTGTGGTGACTCCCAATTTCATTGTTACAAATTGAACATAGTTAAAGCATAGTGATTAATCACAAAAACAATATGTAATTATATATGTGTTTTCCGATGGTCCTAGGCGACCCCTGTGAAAGGGTCTTTCGACGCCCAAAGGGGTCGTGACCCACAGGTTGAAAACTGCTACTCTAAGGCAGTGTCCTCCCTATACCATTTGGAAGACATTGGAGTAGGTGAGCCCATGTGCTGACTGCCCTCAGAACTTGCACAGAGAGCTGAAGGTCAGGGAGACGAGAAGGAATTAGTGTCAGGCACGTACCCCTTGTCTCAAATGGGCAACTTGTGATTGGGGAACCTGTTAACCTAGGGACACCCATCTCCATGAGTATGTTCTTAACTTAGTTAGCTGCCTGCTTACTGCTTCACCCTCAGGGGCCACGACTCTCACCCTGCTCACTGCATTCCACCATCACGGCCTTTGGGGGCCAGCGGTGTCCCCACTAGACTGACAACTTTGCGACCTACAAACATTTAGGATGACGATACCATTGATATTTGCCACACTGTTTCCATAGATTGGTAGCATGGTTCCCAGCACAGAGTGAGAGCTCGATAAAAGTCAGTTGCTATTGTAATTGTTGTGTTTTTTCTTTTCCCTCTCAGCCTTCCTTTTCCCTTTCTTCCCCCTCCACCTCCCTCGTCTATTATTATCAGGGCCCATGAGCCTCATCCTTGTCTGCCCTGGTCATTATTGCGATTATTGTTGCTATGACTGCTAATGATCAATATGGCAGCGTTGCTCAGATTACCCCTCTTAGAGGGCACAGTAGGATTCATACCCAGGTTGTCATCGCTTACCTTCGCGTCCATTAAGTAAACTGCCCTGGGCAGCCTTCTCTGTCAGTGTCACTAGCCCTCTCTCTCACAGGGCATTTCGAGGCAGACAAATGCCACTGATAAACCCAAAGCAAATATTTTGGGTGAATTCTCCAACGCTAGGTTTGGGGCTGAGAAATGGAGTTCCTGTCATTGTTGACTGAAAAAGGCAGCCCTCCTAGCAGAGCGTGGGTGCAGGAGCCGTGGCCTCGCTGCCCTGCAGACTGGAAGCATCGCAACGGTGGCCTCACATAATTTTAGTGACTCTGTCTGCTTCTGCCTCGGGAAGAAATAATTCAGATTTCATTCTCCATTTTCTTTAATGGGCTAAACAGCCACTTTGTGATACCTGTATTTTATGAGACATAATTCTGGATATTGTTTCTGCAGCGTTTTGAAAAGACAAACCTGACAGAGCCTGGCCATTTAACTTAAGCAATTTTAAAGTTATTTGTAAAATGATATGCTGTCTTTTTTGACCCAGTTACTTTATAAAGCTACATTCTTTGGCAAACATTAACACAACTTCTCTGTGTGTGGGCTAAATAAATATTCGGGCAACACTGATTGAGCGCTGCCTTGGGTAAATAATTCTCTTTCCACACATTTCCTAGTTTATAATGAGGACTTTTCTTCGTGGTCTGACCAAATGTAGCATTCCATTGAAAATGAGACATAAATCCTTGAGTGAGGGAGACACGGAACCAGGGCTCGAGGAGGTTTGTTTAAAAGCGGGGTGGTGGGCAGGGTGACATCCTGAGCTCCCCCCTTCATCCTCGACCCTTGTCCCATCCGTGGGCCCTATAAGAGCTGGGGGACAGGAGAGAGTGGACGCAGAAACTCATCCTCTGAAGGAGAAAGGGAAATTCAAGTTCTATACCAGCCTCCCCCCACCGCCAGGCCCGTTCTTTCAGGGAAACCACAGGATGCTCTGTTGCGTTTCAGATTTTGGACGCCCTTGTTCTTGACCCGGTCTACACCCTACAGTTTGGTTTCCGTGTGGCTTGCTCCTCAGAAAGAGCCTCACTGTGGCTCAGCAGGTGGCGGGTGTCCAAGGTGGCGGGACATCTGCTCTGGTGCTCAGCCTTGGCGTCCCAGCTCCCAGGTGTGCGTGGTGGGCAAGCAACCTCACCTCTCGAAACCCCAGTGTCCTCATGGGTGAAAGAAGATAACAGTATCCTCCCTATGGGGATTAAATAGTATCAGGAAGACTATAGGAGAAAGAGCATATAAAGGGCTTAGCTGCCCTAGCCAGTTTGGCGCAGTGGATAGAGCGCTGGCCTGCAGACCAAAGGGTCTCGGGTTCGATTCCAGTCGAGGGCACGTACCTCGGCTGCAGGCTCCTCCTCGGCCTGTGCCCTCGTTGGGGCACATGCAGGAGGCAACCAATTGATGTGTTTCTCTCATATATATGTTTCTCTATGTCTTTCTCTCTTTCTTCCACTGTCTCTAAAAACCAACGAGAAAATAGCCTTGGGTGAGGATTAACCAACCACAACAAAAAAAAAAAAAAAAAAAGAAGAAGAAGAAGAAAGAAAATAAGTGGATTAACAACAACAACAAAAAAGTGTTTAGCTTAGTGTCTGGCATATATAAGTGGCCAGTTATATTTTTAGGGGTCATGGATGATGAGAAGCTTCTGTTTATGGCACATTTCATGTATTGCCTCATTTAAACTCCTTGCTATCTGTGATGACTCCTGTTGAGGAGGAGGAAATGGAGACCCTGGAGGCTTGGCAACGTGTCTGAGGTCACACAGTTGTGAGTGTCAGGACTCGGAGGCCACCCCCAGCCCTGCCACCCATTCTCTCTGCCACACTGCATCCCCCAGGCTCTCCTGCCCCCTGTCTCTGTCACTTCGGCCCTGTCAGTGCTAAGTTCACTATGCTGGGTCCTTTTGAGTAACCATCTCTAGGAGGATTAAGTGCCATGATCACACTCAGCAGTGAATCCTGGAAGAAACTCATTCCTGTCAGGGCTCCCTTCTGTGCCTCCTGTGGGGTTTGGCCTTACCATGCGCGCTCAGAGCAGAGGAGGCTTCTGACCTGGGCGTCAGGTTCATGTGCGTGAAGGAGGTGGGTTCAGAACACGCAGGCCTGCAATGAATTCTAATAGGAGCTAAAGGGAGCACACTTTTTTTTTTTTCCCTCTTGGAGTTTTACTTCTTCTTTTTAAAAATTTTTATTTAATTTTTCAGTTACAATTACATACAATATTATATTAATTTCTGTTTTTCTTTTGTGGTTTGTTTTTCTTTTTCTTTTGAGGATGGTGAAAGAAAGCAAAACGAAACTTTCTCAAGGTAAAGTTTTTATGAAGCATTGAAAGTAGCAGGTTCTGATAAGATTTTTAGATTTTACCCTCCTGCAAATGACAAGGTTTGTTTTGTTCTCACCAGCATTTTAATGCCCAATTCTGTGTGGCTCTGAGAATAATGTTAAAAGGTCAAAAGCTCTCCAGTGACTGGGAACCTGCAACCCAGGTACATGCCCTTGCCTGGGAATCAAACCTGCAACCTTTTGGTCCCCAGGCTGATGCTGTAACCACTGAGCAAAACCAGCCAGGGCAAGAACATCTTTAGCACTGAAGCACTTCCCATGTAAGATGATTTCTGTGAGACTGATTTGCCACAAGTAGAATGTCTAGGTCAAGGTTGCAAACACTTGAAAACTCCAGAATCATATCAATTTGGGCCCGAAACGTTCCATGTGATTGAGAGTACTGAGGGTTTGGCTGGTGAGTCAGGAAGAGCGTGGCAATAAGTGGGCCTTTGGATGTGGAACGGTGATATAAGAACTTATTCTGGCTGGGTTAAAGAGCCGGCTTGTTTTATTGTAAAAGTCAAGTGGATTTTATGCTTCGCTAATGTGCACATCTTCAAAGACAAGTGGGAGTGGGGTGGGTATTTGTCATCCCATAGAATGCCAGGACCGGGACTCAGCCCGAGGCTTCTGAAAAGGCCTTCCAAATTTGGATGCTTCCAAAGTTAGTCCTTGCAGTGCAGCCGGACAATGTTCTTCTCGACAATGGCTGAGTCTCAAGTGCCAGGACACTGCGCAGGATCCCAGTCATAATTAACCTTCTTCAAACTAAGAAGGAAGAAAGGCTGGGAAGAGACCTTCCACGCTCCAGAAAGAACAAAACGTCAGAATGTGAACACTTTTGAAACCTCGGCTCTTTTCCATTCCTTATTGAGAAACACCGCAGAATAAGGCACCGGATTGCAAATGGATCACTGTCCCCACGTTGAAAGGGTCTATACTTGAGCGCAAGTCCGACGAATCTGCTCTTCCTCATTTTTTTGTGGAGATGGTCTCCTCCCTCCTCTGCTTCCTCATGGCTCATTCGGAGCATCTGTGCGTTTTGTTTTGTTTTTTAAGACTCCCCTTGAAGTCTGGATTTTTTTTTCTTTTGCTGCTGAGACACTGTGTTTATTGGTGAAGCTACTTTATAGGATAGTTTGTTATTACATGGAATTCAATAAAACCCAGGTAAATCCAGTAGCCTGACACCAAACAGTGGCCTGTGGAAAAAGCCCTACAGAACCCTTTCTCCCCATCCTAACAGCCCCCCCACACACGCTAACATTCCAAAGGCTTTCCATTGCTTCTTAAAATCTCAGTATAACAATATTCTGTTTTTGAAAGTACTTGTTCTGCTAATTTATTCTTTAAACAAGAGGAGGAAGAAGTATCAGTCCCTTCATAAAACAGTTAACAGGAAGCCCGAGGCATCTCTGAGTGCCATTTTTTGGCTGATGCTGGGAATGGCTCCATCAATCACCGCTATTCATGTAGAGCTGGTTTTTATGTCAGTTAAACCATCTTCCATCAACTTGGTGAAGCAGAGGCAGGGAGCAAGATGAATAGTGAAGTGTCTTCTCTGACATGGAAAGGGCTTTGCTTTTAAATGCCCGCGTTGATTTCTTAATAGCTTCAACTGCCTCTTCCTAAGCCAGTGCCCTCTGACCATCACTCAGGAGGGTCTGTTCTTGCAATCTTGTTCCGAGGGCGGGGTGTTCGGGTCCCATCTGTAAATATGAGCAGTTGGCCAGCTGATGAGGGGGTATTCATGATCTGTCCAGGGCTCCTGAAGAAGGGAAATGAATCCTAGGACCCCTGTGCTTTGGTAGCCACAGGACTAGGAAATGTCAAGTCTCCAGTCAGCCTGTGGCAATGTCTGTCTGTGCCACTGGGGTCTTGTGTGTAGATGTGTTATTTCACGTGAGAAAGGAGGGCATGGTTTTTCCTTGAAAGATGTGTTCTGTATATCTAAATGTTAGTCTGTTGATATGATTTCTGCCCAGAAACCAACAGGATTTCGGCTCTTCCCTAGCCCCCTTTTATCAGGTTCAGTCCTTCAGAGTGTTTAGTGAGTGGAGTGTGTGTGCAGAACTCTGGGGGGTACCAACAGGAGGGGTGATGAGCGAGGGATATGTCTTCATGGACACTGTTTAGAATTGCCAAACATGGTGATGATAAAAAGCAGCCAGACTTTGGTCAATTTTAGGAGTGTTTCTCAATTCTCTATGAAATGCTCCCATTTCTTGCTTGCACCCTGAGTGGACCTAGTGTCCATTGCCCACCACCCCATTTCTCTCCCTGGGTGCAAAGGTGCCATCAGCGCCCCTTGGGATGTGCTGCCGACCCTGAAGGCAGTTGCTGTTTAAGAGAGGAGGTAATGTGTGGATGCAGACGGCGACAGTGCCTGTGCCCGCGGGACCCACACTTCTCCCGGAATCCTCCTGGGGAAGTTACATCCGCTCAGACCCTCATTCTGCCTTGTCCCTGGGGGTCCTGTGAGCTTCCCACCCCTGCCTCTGTGGCCGTGGGCTGGTTCCTGGATCCCACCAGTGTTTTAGGGATGCTCTTCTGGTCCTCCCTGTGCCCCTCTGGATGTGGGCTCCGTTCCTCCCCTTCCCTTATGCCCACACAGCCATGCTCCTTCCCGCACGGGCGTTGATGTGGGGTCACGCCTTGCGGAAGATGCTCGGAAACAGGTCACTTCCAAGCAGAGACCCACCTGAAAGCCGAGCCTTGGACATCATAGCCCTCTGTAACGTGGGGGCTGGCGTGCGTGTCTCACAAGGCACAGGCCTATCGCATGGGGTGACGTGCATGCAGCACCAGCTGTGCAATGCAGCGGGGATGTTATTTACTGACATGTAGTGAGTGTTTGCTATAGGCTGGCACTGTGCTCAGTGTTTTACGTGGATTTGCAGCCCGTGCTCACAACAACCCTCTGAGGCAGGTACCCTGAGTAGGCCCGTTTTTCCTACGAGCAAGCATGGAATGGTAAGTGCATTCCCAAGCTCCTACATCTTGGGGCGGGAAGGGCGGGGGGCGGGGTGGGGGGTTGAATCCAGGGAGTCTGTCTGCAGAGGTCCAAGCATAAATGCAGAGCTGCCTCACACGGTCCAGGAAGCTGCCTCACCCTGCTTCCTCCGGGGACTCATGTACCATGCCGCTCGCTTTGTAAAATGTCACGGGGATCGGTTATCTTAATGCCGCCCCACTTCCCAGGAACCCGCACCAGGACTGTCCCTGCTTCCAGTGCAGGCCCCAGTTGCTCTCATGCGAGTTTCTGCTTGTATTTTAAATGTAAATCCAGTTATCTTAGCCCCCATACTTTTTAGGGTGTGACGCAGAGGAGAAGCCCGGGTTGAGGTTTAAACTGTGCAGCAGCCTTGCTGGTTGACAAGGTGACAAGGGATAGGAGCCTGGCGCTTTCTATCTGAATGTCATCTGGAGTTTGATATAGTGCAAATGGGGACCTCAGACCATGGACAATGTGTTTGTATAAACGTAGGTGAACCGAAATGGTCATTTCAACAACATTTGGGGCTTGATTATTTACATGGCCCCAATCTTTCCAAGAATTACAAACTGCAAACTGGGATGTGGCTTTTGAATGGTGAACACTCCACAAACATTTCACAGCCGAGATGGCTGTGGGGTGGGGGCGGTGAGCCTGGATGGGGAGGAGGGGCACCAGAAGGGGAAAATGGGAGTAAGGGGCGAGTGAGATGAGCAAAGTAATAAAGTCCTAAAGTTATCAGAGGGCTGACTTCCTGGGAAGTGGGGCAGCGAGAAGCTGCAGACACAGCGATGCAAACCCACTCCAGGTGAGCCTTTACTTTCATCTGGAGAGCAGCCTGGCCTTGGGCACGGACCTGCCCTTCCTTGGTGACTTTGGTAATCACTGCCCCTGTCTGTTCAAGATGAGTTTTCTCATCTGTATAAAGTAGTAATCTCCAACTAATAGGGCCATGTGGGGATCAAGGGAGAAAACACATTCAGAGTGCTGAGAAGTGTCTGCCTGAGGATGGGGAGAGAGCGCAGACATGGCAGTGTCTTGGCTAAGAGCTTGTTCTGGAGCTTGATGGCTGGGGTTTCGCTCTCAGCTGGTTCCTTCCTACCTAGAATTCTGGGCCAGTGACTTAGGTCCCTTTGTGTCTTTGCTTCCTCCCCTGTAACACAGGGATAAGAACAGACAACGTTTTGTTGTCAAGATGAAATGAGATGGTCCGTGGAACGTGCCTGGCCAGTTGGCGGTGACTAAAGTTAGAAGCGATTAGTATTGTAAGGATGGCTTCCCTGGGTGCCTGTGCTGTGCCTGGCATGGTGGGGATACAGAGATGACCAGGCAGCTGAGGCTCAGATGGATGGGATGACTTGCCCAAGGTCCCACAGTTCCAGCTCCTGCCATCCGGTGTGGCTGTGCCAGATGTTTTAAGAAGAAAGAGGAAGCCTACTTTTGTTCTTTGCCCAGTTTCCATCCAAGGTCTCCCGTGGTCCATTGCAATCAGCCGCTCATTACAAAACACCAACTGTCTGACTCTGCACATGTGGGGGGCCCTGTCTCTATGCCTCCTCTCCGTCCCATCTAATTGTTTGAGTAGCAACAATGATAGCTAAGGAACCAGAAAGTCCCCATCAAATCAGCCTCTATTGCTGCAAGACGATTCCAGCTAACTCCTTTCTAAAAGCTGCCTAAATTTTATTTACTTGTACCCAAAGGATCAAAAAACATTACCACCAAACCCCTTTGCAGCACATGGTGTCCTGGGCCACGTTTTTTGCTTGTTAGCTTGTCCAACAAATGACTGGCATGGTGCAGATGTAGACATCAGACATCGAGTAATTCTATTGTTAAGGCATCTATTAATCCTGGCCCCCTTGGCAAGGGTTAGTGAAGGAGACGTGGAAATTAATGGGCAAATGAAGGTGTTAGGTTACGTGTAGATTTCATTTATCCATGCTCTCGCTTCCCCCCATTAGCATGGTTAATTAAGAGTTGTCAATACATCTTTGCTGGAGTATTTGATTATTTTTTCAGCAGGGAAGATTAGAATGAAGTCTTCAGATCTGGCAAGTGTCATGGGACTTGTAGAGTAAATTGCAGGTTAAGCCCTCATTTTGATCTCCGGGGCCAGAGCAAGCACCGTTTCATCGACATGTCATCAGCTATGATCTGAGGGAGCACACAGAGGTGCCCTTTGGGGACAGAGGAGCGTCCCGCTCTTGTCTCCCATATTGAAAGGGTTTATTGCACCGTGAGTGTGTGTGGGGAACAGATAGCAGACCAGAGTCAGAGTTGATGGAAGCCAGCTCTGAAAGCTCTTCATCTGTGCTGTGTATTTTTTTAAGTGTGAATCCGTGCATATGTGTACACTAATATTTTTGTCCTGGAGGAGATGTAGGTGTGAATTTGAACAAAGAACACACAGGAGTTAAAGTTGACAGAAGATAGCTCTGTAAACTCCTTGATTTATGATTTATTAAAAAGTGCATGTATATGTACACACACACACACACACACACACACACACACACACACACACCATACCTACACCTCTCTACCTGAACAAAAATACCATCTGGATCACCCACTTTGCCTCCCAGACACCAGCAAATGCTTCCTGCAAATGGCAAATGGCTCTGCCCTTTAGGCATTTCTTTTAGCATTTCTGTTGACGGTGGCCTTTATTTTTCCTTCTACTTTAGGGCTCTGAAATTCTAGAATAAATCTTACCAGCAATTAATTATACCTTGAGATTTCCAGGAGAGGCAAGCTAGCTTTTATTATTTTACCCACTAAATATACCCCTAGATAACACAATACATATTTACAATGACAAGTTTTGTTTTATTTATAGGGTTATAACAAATCATCAAAAACAACCCAAAAAGGGCCACTTAGCCAAGCATCCTTATTTCTCCTGCTTCATCAATGAATTATGCATGCGTTATAAATGGCAATGAGGAGTAAAGGTCGGTTTAGAACAACACAGATTGGAAAATTACACCATTTGTTTAAACAACATTTATTATTGATTATTCAGCATAGGGGCCGATAGAAACGCAAATAGTGGCAGTAATATCATCTATTTACAAAAGCCCTTTATAAATGTCGGACCCTACCCTCTGTTTAGATCTGAATAATTGTTTAAATTTTCCAGCTCTATTTCGTAAGAGAGCAAAGATAAATTTAGCATCTATTTTCTTGAGTCCTTTAATCCCTATGAGATCCCTGCCATTCTCCCTGTTTATAAGAGGGAAAATTGGGGTTCAAAAGGATTAAGTAATTTGCTTAAGGTCACATTCCTAAGGTCATACATAGTCTTTCTATCACATAACACTGTTAGCTTGTCAGAAACTAGTAACTCATTAATGATAGTAATGATAACAGTCATAATCATAGTGTATAATACATATGAATCCTTATTTTCTGACTCTGTCCTAAGTATTTGGCATGTGTTTTGACTTGCAATCTTTATGTGAACTCCATGGATAGATGTTATAATTGTGTTCATTTTATAGTTAAAGAACCTGGTGCATTAAAGAGCTAAGTACCCTGCTCAAGATCACAGGGTCAGTAAAGGGGCAGAGCTGAGATTATGAAACATCATTATGGCCCAGGATTTGTCCAATGTCTCACACTTTTGTGCTCCCTTTGGAGCATCTTCCTCTTCTAACTCCTGGACACTATGATTTCATGAACGTGACTGAGCAGTTGTTGGTTCAATTGTTGATTCAAATTAGTCTCCCATAGGTTTCCTAAGAGCCCGGGAAATAAGGTCTTGAACTTCATAAACAGAAACCTTTACTTTCCTTTTAAATAGTCACAGAGTACCATAACAATGTTATTTTCACTAAAAAGGAATTTAAAAAACACAACCCAAGAGATTAATTGTAGATGTGATGAATATAAGGTGGTGAAATTGTGATGAATTTAAGGTGGTAAAATTCGGAGCACGCTTTCTGTGAACACAGAGTGCCAGGCAAGGCTGGGAGCAGACTTTGCCTCTGTCCTTGCTTTCCCTCAGAGTAGCTCATCAGGTATTTTCATATTACTCTGCAGATATCAGGCAGATATAGAGCTAATCCACGGAGCCATTCACTCGGGACATCTGGTCAACCTTTCTCATTTTAGCTAGACTCACTCTTCAGAGATTTCAATGAGACAGTCTTTTTTAAAAAAGCAATGTCTTCATGAAGGATGATCTTTTTTTTTTTTTAAGGAATTATCTTGATTATTTAAAAAAATCCATTTTGTCTTCTAGCTCAGAGACCTGCTGTTTCTACTTCATCACTTAGACTCTTGCTTCAGGCAGCTGTCCAACTTCCCTTTCTCTGAACCCTCTTGGGGAACATCAGGTGCAGTCCCCTCATTTCTCAGTCCCAACCAGGGTATTGAAAATCCTGCGTCTTCCCACGGGCGGGCCGCACCTTGGCCTGCCTGTGCGGGGCCATGGGAGGGACTTCTAAAGAAGTCTCCTTCTGTAAGTGCCGGTCAGGGCGTGCTTCCAGCACCGTCTCCAGCATGTTTCAAATGCCACCCACGGCCTCCCTTTTCATGTTCCACGCCTTTACACTAAGCTCTCATGTTGTTATTTTTACAAGTCTTTTCCAAGGCCTCTGATTTTCTAGACTGTTTAATGTTTGCCATAACCAATAAGGTTATAACTGTCTTGGCACGTTCAGTCTCCGCTCCCTCCCCCACCTCCTGCTGCACCTTCTCATTTCTGGCTCACTGTCTTTATGAGCCTATAGAACAGTTCTCAGGTTTTCTTCCAAAACAGTGTGCAGGAAAAAGAAACATACATGAATATAACGAAAGGATTTAAAAACCTGGGGTACGCTAAGAAACTATATTGCCGAGAGAGAAAAATGTAAATTCGTTGGACAAATTAGCTTTTGCGGTCACCTCTCTCTTCTTGTTCCTTAAGTAGAGGGGAGAGAAGTCATATTTCTAAGTGGGGACCTACTTACTCTCCCGATGTCCTTTGGGGGAAGAGGAGGCACAAGAGAAGCACAAATTCTTCCTGCATGTGCACACCCCACTTAGGAAAATGTGCACGCTTGAGCTGCCAGAGACCAAGAACCATGCATCCCAGAACAGTAAATAATAACGCTACCCACAGTTTATTGAACACCTATGACAGCCAGACGTTTGTCTAGTCCCTATAAATCCATAATCACATTTACTCCTCACAATAGCTCTAGGAGGTTTTAGTATTTCCATTTTACAGGTGAAGAACTCACAGCTCAGAGAAATGAGTAACTTAGTCAAGGCTACATAGTATCATGACGTCAGCACAGTTTTTCTGACTCCCAATCCCTGGGCCTGTCATCTACACCATGGGGCTTCATGCCTGTCCCAAATAGGGTGAGCGAAAGACTGCAAACTGCCTCCACTCAGCCTCCAGCACTGCTGTATCAACCCCACTGGTCCTCACCAACTCACGGCCCCTCCCTCCATCCTTCCTGACCCTGCCTTCCAGCTTCTCCAGCCTGAGAACTCAACTTACAGTCATTGCTGAGGAAGGGACTGTTTCCTCTAATGACCCAGACAACTCAGTCCAGGTGAGACGCGCCCTGGGCTCAGACTCAGAAGACACATAACTCTGTGACCCCCCACAGACAATTGAATTAACTTCTCTCGACCTCAGTTTTGTCATTTGCTAAATGGAAGAGTAGTGACTACCCAAAAGGTGATTGCAGGATTGAATGAGATTCACATTCCACTTGCATTCAATGAGCATTTTTTTTTTAATGAATGAATGATTTGTTCTAAAATGAATAGTGAACAGAGTAGGACCTTAGTGAGTGTGGACTGGCCCGATGCCCCTCTTGTAGTCCTACAGGCTGTCATCCGTGATTGCACACCTATAGAAGGCGCCATTCCATTGCAGTCTATGTCACTGGTGATCCATGGACTTGTTCAGTTCACCACCTGAACAGCCATGCAGCACAGCCCTGGTCTCCTGCATTCTGACTCATAGAATCAGGTTTAGGTACATTTGCTTCAGGTGAGTCCCTGTGAGTCCTCTCTATGTGGCACTTTCTTGGCTTTGAACTTGACCCCATGACTTTTCTATTTCTTCGCAAAGGAATGCGGGCCCCATGAACTTCTTAAACACACACAGGCTTCCTGGTCTGGGGTCTTCATCTGGCTGCTAGATTGTTTAAAGAAGGATTTTTGTGATTCTTCTTGCCTGACACAATGGCTGTCATCTGTTGTTTTTCTAATCTTCCAGTAAATATTTGGAAAGGGAAGGTTTAGGCCTGTGTGTTTCTCTTATGTTAGAAGGATAAATAAAGCCATCACACTGCACACGTTTTCTTCCAAGTTTGCTCAGATGCTGCTGCAGGTCTGAACAGTGATTGAAATATTTGCAACCTGTGGAGCAGCCGGGTATATATTTGGCAGCAGGCAGTATTGATGGATTTGAGGAATGCCTTTTGACAGTTACAAGCTCCTGTGAGGCAGTGCAGGCTCCTCTGAGCCAGCCCAGCAATGGAAGTGGGGATTGAGTGACATAAGACTCTTAGGCTATGTCTCAAACCATATCAATCAGGGGAAGAATCCAAATCCTACCAGGAGAACCTGGAGGGAGCTCAGTGGGAGGCACTGCTGTTTACTCTCCCCCAGCCCCCTGCAACCATGCAATTAAAACTGAGAAAGAGAATGATGTCGCCCACACAGGTTTTTTTCTCACCCCCTCTTCTTGTTCATCGGGAGGCTTTGTAATTAGATCACAGCTTCTTTATTCTTTTGGAAAGATTTAGAACAGCTATCACATGCTCTGCTGCTTTGGGTGGGAAAGTGATTGGACAACTTTGGGAACTCTTGGCGTTCTAAGACTTCGATTCTGAATTGTTCAGCCCCTCACCTGCTGTGTGACCTGGGACGAATAACCATTCTGTTCCATAGGATTGTTTTTTTCTGTCTTCAAACAGAACTGAATATATTTTCACTTTTTTAATTCTCCAAAAAAATCAGTGACATTGTATCTTAAATTCCACAAATCTTGCTTTCTAGAAAAAACAGAACTATATGTTTTTGAATGTACAAGTCATATTGTACACCATTCTGAAGTAGGAAAAGCTGTTGTTAATTATATAAGTTATGAATCGTGACTTGCCTGTTTAGTGAAATACCCTCCATGTAATTGAAACTATTTTGTGTCAGAGGCATGGCTTGTGACATTTAAGATGTTTTAGACACTAACAAATAATCCATTGGTTTCACATTTGCTAATGCTGTTTGCAGGAAATTTTAAAAAGTACATTAGATATTTGTACAAAAAAGAAACCAGTCATATTACAGCATTAATAACACTGAGGGGGGAAATTCCAGTGCTATTTTAAGGTACCAGTAAATTCAACCATGTATTGATAGCTCTTTATTTTCTGCGATTAAAAAAGGATTACAAAATCATGTCAATAATCTGAATATAGTTTTGCTGGAAGATTTTTAATAATGGCACGCTCTTTGTTGGTATTAACATGTCACAAATGGTGCGAAAACCAAATGCCTGGGGAGATGATTTTTCTCTTTGCAAAACGAGATTTTCTGTCAGATTCTATGGCCTGGTCCAGTGTGTGGTCTGCTTGGCAGGGGTCTTCTTTGATGGATAAGACAAACCCTTTCTGGGGGTTGACACGCCATGGAATTCCATTTTACTGTATCGAACTACCTGGAAGGTGAATGATACAGCCCAAGTTAGTTCTCCGTCTAACGTGGACAATCAGGCTAGAGAAGAAAAAATATTTTTATGTGTTCATACGGCAGTTAAAGAGTATTCCAGATTCCCTCCCGCACCCTCCCCAAAAGGCATGGTCCCTAGCCAAGGCCCACATGGCTTCTCTTTGCTTTAAGTGCTCCCCATATTATCTTGACCTTAAAGTTTACAGGGTAAAGGAAACATTTATGGAACAGTTAAGACCTGTTAGAACATAACGACTTGCCTCATTATCACACTCTACAAATCTCCACTTTACAGAGTTCACTTCCCTGTCTGCTTTCAGCTTGTGTTTGGCCTGCAAATACTGTTACTGGTGTTCACATATGGAAACAGGGGGAACGTCTGTCTCATTCCTTCCCTCGAATGTGCCAAAAATAAGAATCTTTGAGAACTCATAAAGTAATTTAGCACCACATTAATAAAAGAAGCACAGCCTTGAATTATTTCTGTACCTACGTGTTTGAATTAGTAATAGGATATTTTTTAGCTGTCTGTTCAGATATTTAATCTGCTTAATAACTAAACAGCTCCTACAGATCAACAATCTAAAATTAAAAATTAAAAAACCCCAAGGAATAATAGGATAACTTACAAAATTCTAAAGTGTCATTCAAATGACTAGTGAATATTTGGAAAATATTCAGGTTTATTAGCAAGGAAGAAAAAATTTAGAATAGGAACTGTATTCAACTTTATATATGTAAAGTTAACAAAGGTTAAAACTGTTAATAAAATGTTGGAGTATTGCAGAGGTGGTCACTTTCAATACTGTGGGAAAGAAGTCCAATTTTTCTTTAAAAAAGTTTTTATTGATTTCAGAGAGAGGAAGGGAAAGGGAGAGGGAGATAGAAACATCAATTGGCTGCCTCCTGTGCAACCGCTACTGGGGATTGAGTCTTGGTACATGGGACCAAGCCCAACAAACTGAGCACAGGGGCTTTGAGAGAAATACAATTCAATATTTCACTCCTGAGGTTTAATCTGGGGATTTTTGTCCAAAGTTTTCAAAAACATTTGTAGGATTTTCAAATCTAGGAAATATCTTAAGGACATATTTAAAGATATAGCCACAAATTTATGTTCAGTGCTGTATTATTTCTGTGATGAAAAACTAGAACTTAAAATATTTAACAATTGAGTTAAATTATGATGATCTAAAGCAGGGGTGGGCAAACTTTTTGACTCGAGGGCCACAATGGGTTCTTAAACTGGACCGGAGGGCCGGAACAAAAGCATGGATGGAGTGTTCGTGTGAACTAATATAAATTCAAAGTAAACATCATTACATAAAAGGGTACGGTCTTTTTTTTCAATAGTTTTATTCATTTCAAACGGGCCGGATCCGGCCCGCGGGCCGTAGTTTGCCCACAGCTGATCTAAAGCATAAAATACTATGCAGCTCATGAAAATGTAAACGAAAATAAATGTGAGAAGTTGAAAATTTCAAAGTGTTTCAACTTTCAAGTTGTTTCTCTTTTTAAAATTTCCAAGTTATGCATTAAAATTTAAATGAAAACTCAAGCAATAGTGAAGGATTATCTGCCTTTTTATTGAGTCATAGGATAATTGTTTTGCCCTGGCCTGGTGGCGTAGTTGTTTGGAGCATCACCTGTATACCCAAAGGTTGTGGTTTCAGTTCCCAGTCAGGGCACATGCCTTGGTTGCAGGTTTGATCCCCCTCTAGGGTGTATATGGGAGACAACTGATTGATGTTTCTCTCTCATTGATATTTCTCTCTCTCCCCCTTCCTCTCGCTGTAAAATAAATAAAAACATATCGTCAGGTGAGGATTAAAAATGGGTTTTATCAATCAATGAATATAAAACTGTATATAAATTTATTTAAACTTGAAGCATATCTTTTTGAAATTTTCATTAAATCATATCACATATTTTAATAAAAATAGAACAATTTGTAATTCTAGCAAAGACTGTCCTTTGGTGGCCAATGAAGAGAATTGGTATCATGCTTGGTATCATGTATGTTTGTATTTTATGCATATATACAAATTTAAGAGTGATGTGAATGCTTTACTATTGGCTGCGATGTGCACCTGTTATAACATCTGACGATCTGTAAGTACCTCTCAAATCATGAATTGGAGCACAAGAAAATGGATACTCTGTACTTTTGGGACATAATACTTCATTATACAAGATTCTTTCGGATTCAGTCTATCTGGGAGAAAGGATTTGACAAGTTAATTAATTTGCCTTTTCTGTTATCTAACAGCTTACAATATTCAAATCCTCCTGGCACCCAGAAACATTTTCTATTTCTGATGCTGGGAGCGGCACACCCCTAACCATCAGGGCATTCAGATACGGTGGTCTTTGGTTTCAAGGACATGGATAAGAGATGTAGAGTCACAATTTTCTGGGTCCTGATGAGTTTTGGTTGTGGGAGTAGGTGTTTAGGGTCACATGTCACGCCATAACAATGCTCAGAAGCACATCTCAAGGGATGGAGGCACCCATGTGTTTTCCCATAAATTTACATTCTGTGGGGGTTTGACATATAGTGTTTTCTAAAGGTTGGGGACTAGGGCGGGAGTCAGTCTTCCCCAGGCCCAGGTAATGCAGCGTTCATTCCAACGCTCCTTCAACCATTCAGCGAAGTGTGACATTCAGTGTGTTTAGACACTGTGTAGGCACTAGGGATGCAGCAGTGAATGAAATTGACCCCTCTATGGAGCTTATGTCCTAAGGGCTGTGCAAAGAGATTGGACAGTGAGTTGGGATCAGCTTGAGGAAGACTTTAAATGCCTAATTTAGGAATTTTGAAAATTTTATGGGTAATTAGTGAGTTTTATTGTTTTGTGTGTTTTTTTTCCCCCTGAATAGGGAATTGGCCATTTGGAGAAGTAGGGTCTTAACAAGACTTATCTACTAGGATTGTGTGGAGTCATTATTACATTAATCATGGGGATAAAACATGAATTGAATACTTTCAAAGCTTATAATTCAACCATATCAATTTTAGGCCAGTTGGAGGGCACTTTAAAAAAATAGAACATGGACCCATCCTTTTCCTTGGTAAGCAGTGACAAAAGAAAAGTTTAGCTTTTACATGAAAGCTTTGTTAATAAGTTGCTTCATTAACTGTGGGCTCACCTATTTTATTTCATTTTCTATTTATCCACTTATATGGACCAACTGATTTTGCTCAGTTGTTAATTAAACTGTTTGCAAAATGGACCAGTGTTTCTCATTTGAGATTTTTAATACCTTTAGTTTCATGGAGAAAGCTGACCTCTTTTCAACTCCCAAAAAGGGCTGGGTCTCAGTAAGTAACATGGATATGAAGAAATGAGTATTTAGCTTCATGATTCAATGCATAACAGATTGCAAGTTTAGCATTTTTGGTGAGTTGATAAGCATAAGAAATTGGGAAAATTTAATTTTACTGGAACACTAATTAAAGTTGGGAGATTTCTTGGGAGCCTTTAGTACTCCTTTTTATTTTTTATCCCACTGTGGTGTATTTGGCAATGCTTTATTTCTTTTAGATTAAAACTACTTTAAAAAGGAAATGATAAAGACATCACTCATATGATTGCTGTCCATTGCTATATCTATATTTATTCTGGGTACTGTAGGGCATATATCACATGCTATTCATATAAATTATCCCTTCAAATGATAACTCAGGCTTTTATGTCTGTGTCAACTTGATGCTATGGTCATGGGAAAAGATTTGCTGTCATCTTTGTGTTGTACATCAAGAATTCTGAATTCCTCTCTGGGACTTATAGGTGAAGTGTGACTTCTTTTTAAATTGTGTTTTATTTCAATGATGATTGAAATGGCCACAATATGCATGATTTTTTAAAATATCTATTAGAATTCCACCTGGCAGATAATGGATTCTAAAATAAGCTGGTGATGCTATTAATACATAATTAATGAGCATTAGGAAGCAGGAGCTGTCTGTCAATCATTTGAGTACACGTGGTAAGTATGTCCCATGTCCTATTGACTAAACTGTGGCCTCCCTCACATTTTGTCTTGTCAGTAGTGCAGCCTTGGCTGCTCACCTTGGATTCATTCTGTGGGAACAGCTTTTATTTGCTGTGGGCCTGTGTAATGTGTGGCTCAGAGAGAAATGAGTCTCAGTAGGGCAGAACCCCACATGTGTGAAGAGTGGATGTTCACCCTGGGTACCAGTATTTTGTCTACAATGCCTAACTGAGTTCTTCCCCTTTATGAAGACAACAAAAGGACCAATTGGATCCTCCTCCTCTTTGGAATGCAGTCCAGCTGCCGTGAATCATAAGTATTTGTAGCTACTGTACACGATATACAGTGGGTTCTGATAAATCTTCGGAGCGTCTCTTAATGAAGACACCAGATGAGCGCCTGCCGTGGTTAACAGTGTAGCTCCTCCTTCTGATCTTATCTGGGTTCCTTGCCTGGATGATTCTATTGAACATTTTTCAAGGGCCTCATGAATTTCTTCTTCCACACCGTCTGTACTTGGATTGGTGGTGTCTTTGTTGCTGATCTTTTGTTGTTATTTATGAATGATCCATGGTCTCCACTTATCCAAGTAGAATCTCCATTATATATAAAGCTAGCCTCCTGCTTTTTATGTAAAGGCTGAGTGAGTTCCAGGATCTCTGGTGTATGCTGGGGCAATAGGAAGGGCATTTAAATGTCCTCTTGTAGAAGAGTCGTGTTCTGTTCGGGGTCACACCTGAAACCTGACTCTCCGCTGGGCGGAACCATTGTACTTCTTGGGCCTTTCTTTTAACAGTCATCTATCCAGAGGGATGGCCAGGGCCCGTCCTCTTTTCCCTTTCTCAAGTCTACAGCACGTGGGCTACATTAGACTTGGAATAGTCTTTCTTAGCATCCCTCACATACCACAGAGTCTCAGATTAGTCAGAGTGAGGACTTGCCTGGATGACAATATACTGTTGGTTTATATGGAAACATAATTAAAAATGAAACCCAATTGGCCCAGCTGGGTGTGGCTCAGCAATTGAGCATCCACCCAGGAACTAAGGTTAGATTCCTGGTCAGCATCCCAAGTAGGGGGTGTGCAGGAGGCAGCTGATCAATGACTCTCTCTCATCATTGATGTTTCTATCTCTCTCCCTCTCCCTTCTTCTCTGAAATCAATAAAAATATATTTTTAAAAAATGAAACCCAGTTGAAACGTCAAGATTGACCACATAACTTAGCTATGGTACTTTTCTTTTATATCCTCCCCCTCCCCCACTTTAATGCAGAAAACTCCCAAGGACATATTGTGGAAATAGCTCCTGGATGTAAAACTTTCGGTGTGTACAAGAGTGCTGTCAAAGGACTGTAAATCTTTATTATAAATTCCTGGGAATCCCTAGGTAATGTGTGGATAAGGGAGGAATAGTTCATTTCTGGGCTATTTAGTTCATTTATGGTTCTATTTTAGTTGGAATTTATAATATGTTAATAGAGTGATAGTCAACCTTCAGATGGAGTGTCATAAGTCAACCTTGATCCTAAGTGACTTGATGCTGATGGTCATGATTATACTAATAGCTTCCACTTATTTTATGTCTCCTGGGTGCTGGTGCCCTAGGTAGGTCCTCATTGATTCATTCTAGCATTCTTATGAGGTGGGTGGAATTGTCTCAGTTTTCCAGGGGCGGAAATGAAGGATCAAAGAAGTTATGACAACAGCCTAGAATTTGCAGTGAGGTTTGTACTCTGCGTTTTTCTCTCACAGTTGGAATGCACTGGGAAGGTGTGGCTGCCCTTCACCAGCACCACCATCTTCCCAGTGCAGTCATAGAAAGTAGCATCATTTTGATAGAAGTAGCATCATTTTGTCTTGTGACATCTTTCGGGCCTGCTTTTGGCCTACGGCTCTACCTGAGTTTTTTTGTTTGTTTTTTTTCTTTCTTGTTTTCATGCATGTGGTCCAATGACTCTCCCCATTACCCAGGGCAGCAAAGGTGGTTGTGAAGAGCATAGCATGTAAGGTATATGCGTGAGGATGACTCAATGAGGAAGTTTCTGGCTCCCTTCTCCAGTTTACCTTTGCTGAACTCAGATTCACCTCTTCGGTGATTCTCTGTGCTTCTAAGATGTCCATGTTGATATTCTTGCAGAAGTGCCATCTTTTGTTGTGATCTTTGCCACTGGGTTTGTGGCTTCCCTTTGTAAAGCCTAAGTGGCATAAAACTGGACGTCTGCTTAGTGTCCTGTTCATAAAATCTCCCAAGAGACCCAGCATCCAGTAATTGTTGGCTGAGGTGGGAGAGAGAGTGCTTCCTGTTTAAAAAGTTGTTGTCATAACCATATGAAAGAAAGAGAATGAAAAGAAAGTCACCCAAATTCCACTCTTCTTACACAATGATCCCCCTGCCCCCCTTAATTTTGCCTTTTATTTGTGTTAAATTGAGTATGTTTTTTTTTACATGCAACCACTGGGCCTTCTAAAGCTAGAAAAATCTGTGATTGAAACTACTTGCTGGGGAATAAGGGAGGCTGTGCAAGCCCAGTACTCAGATCTCAGTCTGAGGGTCATGGTTGCGATACCACAATTTCTGAAGTGTGTTGCACATGGTTGTATTTCAGTTTCACAGCCATATAATGCAGGGTCTTTAGAAACACGGTTGTAACTCCTCATGCTTGTCTCTACCAATTCTGATCATTTGCATTTGAAATTCGCCTGTGTAAGTTATATTTTAGATCAATAATGCAAATTGGAAGACCCGGGAGAGCCCAAGGCCTCATCATATCTGATTAGGCCTTAAAGAAATCAAGAAATAGGGAGTATACGCCCTCCCTCCCACCTTCCCCAGTACATTATGCAGTACCAGCTGGATGTAAGGGAACCTGGAAGTGGTGGTGGGATATCCGCCTTCATGCAACAAAGATATTTTGAGCATCTGTTGGGTACAGATAGAGGACCTGGCCCTGTTGGAGGATTCAGGGCTATAGGAGATCACTTTTGCTCTCCAGGGACCTTCAGTCTATTTGGGAAGATCTTATATATTTTCTTGTCTTTTCTTTATTAATTACATTTTATTCAGGACCAACTCTGTGGCAAACCCTGGCTCTATGCCAAGGATTCAAAGATTACATGGGAGTGGATTCAGCCATTCAGTTGGCTGCCTCTGGATACCATTTGTGTCCCCAAGATGCTCAGTGTCTGGCAGATCAGGCATAAATCTCCCTTAACAAAAAGCATCATGTGATGAAAGCATTGGGAGAGGGCATTCAAAATTTGTCCCCCTAGGACAAAGGGGGAAGGGCAGGGCATTGTGGGAGTGGTATTTGGAGTAGAAGACAGATGGTCTGGGGTTAATAGGTCCTGGGACTGCTTCAGGGACAGGCCAGGCTGGGCTGTGGGGAGATGGCAGGCGAAGAGAAAAGTGGTTTGTGGGTGTCGTGTCCTGCTGGTCGTAAATGTGGGAGTTGATGCAATTCTTGTAGGAGCCTGGGAAGCTACTTGCATCATTCTCTGAGGGCTTTGGAAAAACTATCACACGATAACTAAAAACAACATTTAGCCCGTCTGGACTTGTTGGTTTGTTTTCTTTAGGCCTTGCTATCTGTCTGTCTCTTGTCTGTGATTTGTTTACATGGGCCTTCTTTGGGCAGTCATTTTCCACACGATGGCAAGCCAGCCGTCCAAGCTTCACCCTGTTCTCTCAATCAAGAGGGATTCTCCCTTCCCAGTACTTCCAGCCAGTGCGTGGGCTTCCTCAGATTGGACCAACCCGAGGTACACGGCCATCTCTGAGCCAGTGGTGGTCCCCATTTCTGATGGGCTCAGCTCTTGATTCAGCAGTTAGGGCCAGGATCCCCAGAAGTGCACAGTTGTGTGTGTGTGTGTGTGTGTGTGTGTGTGTGTGTGTGTGTGTTGGCGGGGGAGGGGGGAGTGGTTGCCCAGAGGTGAATGGGCAAGCTATCCTCAGAAGAAGGGGGCATGGACACAGGAGGGGTAAAAACAACGTGTCTACTGTAGCCCCATAGCAGTTAAACGCCTCCCAAGGAATCCTGTTGACTCCAGCCCATTTGTTCCTTAAGGTGAGATTTCCATAGCTTTGCAGAGACTTGGTGATACAGGCCTTAAACAGAGAGGAGAAAACAAAGGCCCACCAGTCCATTTTGTTCCACTCCAATGTAGACCATAATTTTCAGATTTATAATTACCAGTGAGAATGCCTGAGCCAGGACTCCCCTGAGATTTACCTGCCACTTATCTGGAGGAAGTAGGAAAGATATCTGCTCCCCCCTGCCCATCCACCTCCCATGGGATGGACTGGCCAGCCGGCTCCCCGGGCCTGGCAGTGTGCAAACAGCCTATCTGTATTTCATCCCTTAAAAACCCAGCGTGCTTGCCATCTCACCACTTTACCCTTAACGCGGCAGAGAAATATGTCTTTGGCTGGGATACCTTTATTCCGCGGAGCTGTGAAATATGCATTTCCCCGGATGACTTGTTTCTGGCCATCTACCTCCAGTGTATCTGGGAACGCTGGGACAGAGGTCACTTCCTGGATCTTGATCATGCTGAAGTGACATTTGGCATTAATTTGCTCGTCATCACGGAGGGCCCCAGGGGCCCATTGGGAGAAGGTGAGTTATAACCTGCAAGGCAACTTTTCTCCCAGTCACTTGTCTGAAAGGCTATTTCAGGTCACTCCATCCAAGTGTTGAGAGATGAGTTAAGGAGTTTTATTCTTGTCGATGTGGAGAAATTATGCCTTCTTGAGCCATGCTGAGATGACAGCCTTTTCTGTTGTTGTTTGTTTGTTTTTAATTTCCCCCCAATTATCCTCATTTTCTTTTTTTTTTTCTTTTTTTGGATAGGAAGAGGAATTCCTGTGAATCCTTAGGGACTGAGACTAGCTGGGGCTTTGGAACACATGCAGGAATGCCTTCAGCAAAGAGCTCATGGCGCTACTTTTAAAGCATGTGGAATCAGCCCTGGCCCTTCCTCTTCCCTCTTGTTATTAATTGCTTCCTTTATTCATGCATCCAGGATCACAAGGAAGCATAATTATTGACATATTCCCCCAAATAGTCTGAGTTCTTTGATGTCCATTGTCATATAGCTTCCATCTTTGTGTGCTCACCTACCCGCGATTCCTCTTGCTGCACTGTGGGTGGGCGACAGGGTAGAACTGATTGCTGCAGAATGCCACCCAGGTCCTAACCCATTCTGTAGTGGGCCAGGCTGACACATGGTGAAAGTTGGGCTGTTTTCACATTTGGAAACATTGGCACTAGAATGTCAGCTCCCTGAGCACAGAAAGTTCTTTCTTTTTCTCACAGTTACATCCCCAGTTCCTGACACAGTGTAGGGACTCAATAAGTGATTTGTCGGGTGAATGGATACCTAAAACAATTGTCTGTCGCATATCCAATGCCCTACTATGTGTGTAGTTTCACTTAATTCTCAAATCAAAATAATGTGGTCGACGTTGTTATTCCCATTCTACAGATGTGCAAACCAAGGCTTGGAGCTGTTAAGGAACTTGCTCAAGGGAATAGAGCTCCGCTCCAGGCTTCTCTGGTGCTGAAGCCCAAGCACATGCCCCTACATCACTTTGCCTCTCATGCAAGGACCTCCGACTGTGGCCCGTGGGCCAGTCGGGCTCGCCATGTGTTTTTGTACAGCCTGTGAGCTAAGAATTATTTTTAACATTTTTATATGTCTGAAAAAAAATCAAAAGAATAATGTGTGGTGATACGTGAAAATTGTATGAAAATCAAATTTCAGTGTCCGTAAATAAGTTTTATTGGAACACAGCTTCGTATTTTCTCGTTTACTTGTTGCCTGTGGCTGCTTTTACACCATGACGGCAGAGTTATGTAGTTGGGACAGGGACCATGTCATCCATAAAGCCCATAAAATATTTATTCTCCGGCCCTTTACAGGAAGTTGGATAGCTTCTTCCCCCATAGCCTCCCGTGTCTGCCTTCATTTGTTTCTTTTCCTGTTGCTTTTGTCCGAAGGCAGGGCAGCACAGCGGTCACTGCAAGGCTCTCTTGCAGGTCAACTGCCAGAGTCCACTCTTGGGTCTGCAGTGACTAGCGGGAAGGATTTAGGGGAGCTCTGTACATCAGCTTCCTTATCAGTCCAATGGAAGTAAGAAGGTACCCACTGTATTGGATTGGCGAGGACTGACTGAGTTAATGTAGCCGGACTTATTACTGTGAACATGACTACTATACAGTGAGCGTTCGATAAATCCAAGTTCTTATTTCTCTTTATCCATCCACACCCTTCTCTCTGTCTCTCTCTCTTTTACACACACACACACACACACACACACACACACACACACACACACATGTTTTGTACCTTATCTTTATCTTAGAAAGAAGAGAAAATACTTTAGTTGTTCTTTCTGCCTCATTTAAGCATGGCGTGCTTAATGTAGCCATGTGGAAATTAATTGCTTGTTTTGTTGTTATATAATTAGGAACTTAATTAAAAATGAAAAACTAACTTTTCACTTCATTTTCTCTATTTGGACAATTTGGATATTTTATTTTGTAGCCCATTAAAATTGAAAGTGGGGGTTAAGTGTCAGTGAATATTCCTAAACGATGGCTGTTCAGATGCATTTTCCCCGTCTTGGTGGCGCCAGGACCTGCAGGGCCTTGTGAATCCTGAGCAGCTGACAACACACAGTCCTTGGCAGTGAAACCCAGGCGAGCTTGTCCACCGAGCCCGTGCAGATGAGCCCCAGACCAGCTGAGGATGTCCTTGTTTGGAGACTTGCCCTTAAAGGACCTCATCTACTCATCTGGGCTGCTTCCGGTCCACGGGCAGTAAGGAAAAGTGTCTGCTCCAGGATTTTCATCTGTAAATCCCACTGCTCCCATGGTAGAACCAAGTCTGGGAATACTGCACAGCGGCTCCATTTAAAACATTGCTTCATGAAAAAAATAAAAATAAAAAATAAATAAGAAAAAAATAAATTTGGGAGCCTGTAGTCAAAAAATAAAACAAAACATTGGTTTATGAAATGAGGCAAAAGAAAATACGGTATTTCTCCCCCCCGCCCCCCCCGCCCCACCTCATTGCTAAGTGGTACAAGCTTGAGAAGGTGTAAATGTGAATTCCTTTTCAATCAATTTCCTGTGATGTGTTTCAGTGTTACAACGTTGGTCGCCACTGGCCAAGAATAGTTAATTCTGCTCGGAGGTAGCCATGCCAAGATCCTGATGCACACAGGGGCGGGATCATGTTGGTTGGGGATGTCATAGGCTCCGTCTGCAGGCACTGACTTGTTCTTGCAGGAGTTCCCTCAGAAGACATCCTGAGCTTGGTGCACAGCTGCAGAGGGAGCAAGTGGGTGGAGCCAGAAATTCCTTTCAGGTCTAGCTGATTCTGAAACTGCACACTCTTAGCCCACCATGTCCTAGGAGTGCTTCATTGATTGGATGGGTGGAAGGGTGGAAGATAGAATAGTCCTTGACAAGCTTTCCTGAAATGGCCAAGTTCAAATAAATTAAGAGAATAAGCAACTT
Source organism: Myotis myotis (assembly GCF_014108235.1). Classification (NCBI taxonomy): domain Eukaryota; kingdom Metazoa; phylum Chordata; class Mammalia; order Chiroptera; family Vespertilionidae; genus Myotis; species Myotis myotis. The sequence goes on along the minus strand of NW_023416323.1, from coordinate 22,955,006 downwards.
GCCCATTTTGCAGTTTTGTGTAAGCCATATAAACCTTCATGTTGACTGATTATTTGGTATTGGACTTTTTTCAATTATAAAAGAAGTGCAGGATTATTGAGACAAGTTTTAAAAATTATAGAGCTGTATAAAGGGAAAGTTAAAGTTCCTCTTTTCATTTCTTCCTCCAATCCTACTACTCCCTGCCCTCCCAACCCCCGCTGCCAAGGTGACTCTGGTTAATGTACATGACATGCATATATAAAGTTTTATTCTCTTTTTCTAAAGCCAGAAGATGCATACTACACCATCCCTTTATCATGTGATGTCTACCTGCCAGGCCAGTAAATACAGCATTACCTTTTTTCAAAAAAAATTATTTTTTAATTTAATTTAATTTTTTTGTTAATCTCCTGAGGATTTTTTTCCATTGATTTTTTTGTTTGTTTTGTTTTTAGAGAGACTGGAAGGGAGGGAGAGAGTGGGAGGGAGAGAGAAACATCAATGTGAGAGAAACACATCAACTGGTTGTCTCCCAAACAAGCCCCCAACCAGGGTCAGGGGTTAAACCTGCAACCCAGGTAAGTGCCCTTGACCAGGAATCAAACCAGCAACACTCTAGTGCACAGGCCAGCACTCTCACTGAGCAATACTGGTCAGGGCTACTTTATTCTGTTTAATTGCTGCGTAATATTCCACAACCTAGAGTAGCAGGTTGCGGCCAGCTAAAGGATGTATGTCTAAAAGGAACTAAGAGCGTCACACATCATTTCTTGATTTTGGGTAAGAAGTTTTCTTCATAGATATCTCAGACATGACTTTATGCTGCCAGGCATATCATAGGCGGAAATTTTAATGTCACATGTGGGTTTCATTATCCTTGATTAATGTACTGTAAAAGCGGATAGAAAAGAGACTGGGAAAGGGACAGTGGAGAGAACCTGGGTTCTATGTCTTTCCCAGACCTGAAGGCAGCTGCTGCACACACGGGCACTCTGACTTGACGCTGCCCAGGCTTAACACGGTGAGTTATGAGACAGGAGAAATCTAGACTTCAGCCACCGATTTAACAAACAAGTGACTTGGACATCAGCACTCAGCATTGCCAGCCTCATCAAAGGCTATATCTTTATGGAAAATTTATTAGCCAGTTTCAAACCTGTTTGCCAGCTCACTAATGGAAGCCTCTTGAATCAATTTGCTCCTATAATTTAAACAGCATTTCAATGTATATTGTCGAAGCAGAAAGGAGGTGCAGCCCCTAGCCAGTGGAATTAATTATTTATTATCCTTTTCATAAATACTTTCCTAGGCCAACGCAACTGAAAAAATGCTTAGGCTGTTTAAAAAAAAAATGCACAGGCTCACACACCACGTTTTCCAATGGCTAATTTGAAAAATGTCACCGTATTAGTTTTCATTTACATCTGTCAGGAAACATTTATATCTACATGTAAGGAATTTTTTTTCTTCCTTTCACCAGTTATTTTTTGTGGAGTATGCATTTAATTCACATTTACAAATTGGTTTCTGTTTTTCACTAAAGGCACTTCTTCAGCAGAAATGATGTCACAGATCCAACTCCTAATCTTGATGGGGTTCAATTTTAAGCCTCAAAATTGCCAACTCCCTTTTTTACGAGCACTTTTAAAAAATATAAATCTGCTTGATGGGTTCCTAGAAAGAATCTTCAGATGAAGGTAATGTTAGTGTTGGCATCGTCGCCCTCTCATTGTTGGGAGGCGGAGTCCCCTGGGTCTCTCATGGGTTTGCAAGTCTTGGGAACGGAGGTCCCGGCAGCTTTCCTTGTGGGCTATCTTTGCCGGGAACTCTGTGTAGCTGAGAACAGGGGAAGATAGAGACACTGTCTCCTGCTGTCAGAGGGCGGGCTGTTCACTGTCCAGTGTGTGAAGGTAACATTTTCCTTTAGGACAAGGCGTAGGCAGGTGTGCTCAGTGTTTCCAGGCTGCGACTCAGAGCTGCGGGCACAGCATCCCTGGGCTGTCCTGCATCCCTCCTGTAGGATTGGGGCGGGGGGGTGGGGGGTGGGGTGGGGTGGGAGGAACTGATGCAAATGCCTCTTGCAACACCATGAGCAGTAAAGTACCTTGTATCTGACGCTGGAAATCTGGTGTCTTCTGCTGGATTCCATGATACTTGGCAGCTAACGAATAGGGGGAAATCTGAGACTCGTCAAAATTTGAAAATTACCTAACCAATGACCGATATTATAAAGAGCTAGACATGAACAAACTATGGCCCACAGCCTAAATCCAGCCCACAGCCTGTTTTTTGGGGGACTCATAAATTAGTAAGAAGTAAAGACTGTGATAGAGACCATAGGTGGCCCCAGACTCTAAAGTAGTTCATCTCTGGCCCTTTACTGAAAACATTTGTCAACTTCCGATATGGAATAAGCTAATAGGACTGTGTCTGGTAAATAGTGGGCACAATATTACTATCAATAACAGCTCAATACCATTAACCATATATACTTTATACATATTAGATCTGTTCACAGCTGCCCTTTGAGGTGAATGCTGCCAGTACCTTCATTACCATCACATGAGGCACAGAGAGACTGGTTAACTTATCCAAGGCCACACAGCTGTAAATGGTGGAGGTAGGATTAGAACCCAGGCTACCAGTCTCTGAAGCCCATCTTCTTAACCTTCTACTGCCTTCCTATGGTAGATATTCAGAATACTGAGTTTTTACTAGCACCTGTTAGGTGTTTCCCCCTTGCCCTTTAGGACTAATATCAACATAATCCTCCAAGGTGGACTCTACATTTTTTTTGTTTGTTTTGTTAACCCTCACCTGAGGATATTTTTCCATTGATTTTTAGAGTGGAAGGGAGAGGGGGAGAGACACACAGAGAGAAACATTGATATGAGAGAGACACATCGATTGGTTGCCTCCCACATGTGCCCTGACCAGGGCCAGGGATCGAGCCTGCAACCTAAGTATGTGCCCTTGACTGGGATTGTACCCAGGACCCTTCTGCTGCAGGCTGACACTCTATCCCCGGAGTCAAACCGGCTAGTGCTGGACTTTACACTTTGCAGATTAAGAAACAGAGACTCTTAGGAGTTTGAAGCTTTACCCAAAGGTGTGTCACTTTAAGCATCAGTCCTGGGATTCCAAGCCAAGTCCATAGGGCCCAAAGCTGAGTCTATGGCAAATGCAGAATGGCTCGTTTTCAGAGTGACTAGCTGGAATATTTTACAGCTCTCTAAAATTAATACTTCATGTTGGTTGTAAATAATTTCCTTAACATTGATGGGCCTGTGTATTTTGGGAGCATTTGTCTGCTGTTTAGATACCTTGGCTCCTTTAAAGATGATGTATCTGCTGAAATGGGGCATAAAAGCCAAGCAAGGAAGAATCTTAAAAGTGCGCTACACTCCTTGATCCATCACAAGAGAGCAGTAGCTAAACACCTCAAACACCTTTTCCTCAGGGACTTAAGCAGATTCACTTTCAAATTCCTTCTTTTTGTCCACTTAAGACAGTTGCTCTAAAAGGCTTCATTGCCTGACACTTCTATCAATCTTTAGTGGTTTAAATTTGTTTTGTTTATTTTTGGGGTTATCTGAAGATTTTTAGATTTCTTTTATAGAGCTCTAAGAGCATGTAAATACGAATCTAATTACTTCAAATCCTATATTTAGGTAACTGAGAATAGATCTGTCAATGCTATTATGTGTCATTTTGAGTCATATTTTTTTAATATATTTTATTAATTTTTTACAGAGGAAGGGAGAGAGATAGAGAGTTAGAAACATGGATCAGCTGCCTCCTACACACCTCCTACTGGGGATGTGCTTGCAACCAAGGTACATGCCCTTGACCGGAATCGAACCTGGGACCTTTCAGTCCGCAGGCCAACGCTCTACCCACTGAGCCAAACCGGTTAGGGCCATATATATTTTTTTAAAATTACTTTTGATGACTTCATACATTATCCCATTCACAGATGGTCTTCTTGTCCAACTGACTTTCAAATCTGCTGGAGGACTGGGAATTTTGCTTAGGTCGAAGGAATGAGTGTGTGTATCTTGTCAGAGGAAATCACAAATCCATGTCAAGTCAGTCACTCCTGCTTCCAGCATGTCGTGCACTGAAACATAAACCGCAGTATGCTGAAGTTTCACATTGCGTTATCCTGGGAGCAGGCCCGCATTGATCACCTCCAGGACGTCGCAACATTCAGGTATTATTGGAGGTCTCTGAAGGTTCAGATCCGGGGTCCTCAAACTTTTTAAACAGGGGGCCAGTTCACTGTCCCTCAGACCGTTGGAGGGCCGGACTATAGCTTAAAAAAACTATGAACAAATTCCTATGCACACTGCACATATCTTATTTTGAAGTAAAAAAACAAAACGGGAACAAATACAATATTTGTATTTTCATGTGGCCCACGGGCTGTAGTTTGAGGACCCCTGGTTTAGATTCTTCCTAGTCTAGAGGTAGGCAGGGAGCCCACGTAGTCATTCCGTTAAATGTCCCTTTTCTTGTTTTCCTTGCAGAGTGGTAAGAGTTCAGTGTTTGTTCACCCTAATGAGGAGGAGGCTTTGAGGTGGGAGGTTGTCTCTTGTCCTTGGACCTATCTTTATTTCTTGGTCATTATGGAGCTTAGTCTTTCCAGCTGTGAAACTAGGTCCGTGGGACTCTGCCTGGAGAGGAGGAAGGGGAGGAGTAGGGGAGCAGGTTAGAATCATCCAGCCTTACCTCTGTCTAACACCTTAGTCACGTGAGCAGAGGTGAGGCTGGCTGCTCGCACAATACCAAGAGCTTGGGGAATTTCGTTAGCCCACCACTCTGGTCTGGCTTTATTTTCTCAGGGGTTACTTAATAAGCATTGTGTGCATCTGGGTCAGGCAGAGCGAGCTTCTAACCCAGGCTGTGCACAGCTTCCCAGCCAGGAAACAATAGATGAGTGAGTCGACCTCATTGTCTATGGAATACATTCAAACTTTCTGAAGATTCAATGAGATGATTATGTAAAGCAACGAGCACCTTGGACAGGCCCTGGGAAATGTCTAAGACATTCCAGTTGTGCATAATGACAGTGATAGTGATAAAGCTAATGATACATCGAGAATAATGCTGTTTTTACTTCACTACATTTGTTTGACATCAGAAAGGACTTTCTGTTGACTAATCAGTAGGGTGGCATCATTTTGGTTTGTGGTCCACAAGGCAGGCCTCCATAGCAGGCATGTGGAAGATTTCGGAGTGTTTGTCATAGGGTCCCCTCTCAAATTCAGAGGCATCACAATAAATGGCGCTTGATTGCAGGCATTTTTTTTCTAGGCAATCTCTCTCAGTCACTCCCACTCTAATTCTGGGCATTGACTCTGACCCTGGTCAGTGGTAGAATCTTTGAACTGTTTCTCCACCTCCTAACATCTCTTCCCAAATCCATTCTCCTCATTCTGCCCCTTGCCTTCCAACTCAGCTCTGCTTGTCTGCAGCCTAAGAAAACCGTTAATGATGTCCCGTTGTGTAACAATCACGTCAGACCTCCTGGCCTCTAACTTTTCCTTGAATGGCTCTCAGCCTACTTTTCCAACCTTATTCCCCCTAGAGTAGTGGTTCTCCACCTTCTGGCCCTTTAAATACAGTTCCTCATGCTGTGACCCAACCATAAAATTATTTTCGTTGCTACTTCATAACTGTAATGTTGCTACTGTTATGAATCGTAATGTAAATATCTGATATGCAGGATGGTCTTAGGCAACCCCTGTGAAAGGGTCATTCGACCGCCAAAGGGGTCGAGACCTACAGGTTGAGAACCGCTGCCCTAGAGTTACACCTCTTAGGTTTCTCCCAAGTGGTCAGCGTCTGGGGGTGGTGTGGAATTCAGAACAAACCACTTTGCTCATTGTCCAACTCTGCTCAGAGGTATGTGTCCACAGAAGCCTGACCTTCACTGTGCCAGGCAGCGAACAGCATGCATCCAAGAGCGCTCACTCATTCAATGAACATTTATTACATCCAAGCCATGGGGAGCTGTAGCAGGAATTTAGCGCCGAGTTGTTAAATGATCAGATTTGCCTTTTAGGGGACCCTTCTGGCAGTGGCATGAAAAACGAGGCTGGGGAGACCTCCTGGGAGACAATCCCAATCGCTCAGGCAAGGAATGATGACTTTTGGTCTCACTAAACACTCCAAGCTTCTCTTCCTTCTGCTTGGAATGCAGTCTCCATCCCCACACCCCATCCTCTGATCCCCTCATATCTAACTCCTACCCATGCTTTGAAACCCATTGCATTTCGAGATTGCATCTGCTGAGAGTTATTCCTGACCCCTCTACCACTCCAAACACTTTTCCTGTCCTTGGTGCACTTACCACTTTAAAAAGTATATTATAGTATTTTCTGAAATCCTCTTGATTCCCTTACTAGTTGGTAAACTCCCTCGAGGTTGGAATTTGTGCTTTTCCTCTTTTTGCCACTGTAGTAACTCACGCAAGGATATGGGGTCAGAGCCTGGGAAACTCAGACCTATGCACTGTTCACATCCTCTGTGAACTGTCCCCTTCCTGTGTCAGTTTGCCCTGCAGGATTCTGGCAGGCGTGGGTCTCATTCTGTTCAGGTGGACCCATCCGCTATTCAGTGTTGCTGGTTAGAGTAAGAGTTTTGAGTCCATGTGCCTCAGAGACGAGGGGTTGGTTTTACTTTCCAGCTTGCCCTCTGTTTTGGCCATAGGTTTCCTGTGCTGCCTGGTGCGATGGCTGTGGTGTATCCAACTCTGGGTTTTAACTGCTGATCAGACTCGGCCTGCTTGCCTCCCTTCTCCTTGCTTGACCTGCTCATTTCTGTGTTTCTTCCCTGGGCTGGGGCCCTAGGACCAGCTAGGGACTCTGCTGTCAGGCCCACCTTGGGCATTCCTTTTTGGGAAGACAAAGAAATTAAAAACCCCTCCCCCTTAATGCCTGTAGACTCCCAAAGAGCACTTCTTACTGACTGTAGTGATTAAAATTCTTAATAGTGCTCAGAGCGTCCTTCCCCTTATTGGCCCGTTTCTGCTTCTATTAATTGTCCCGTGCTTCTGGTTCATCAGTTCAAGTCACCAGGTGAATCTGTCCAGTTCAGCAAGCAATGCGAGTCCACCGTGTGCCAGGCCCTTGCCCAGCGTGGGTGATGCAGAGTTCTCTGAGCCTAGAACAGCACAAGAAAACATGGTTACGGATCTAAAACACGGTGGAATCCAGCCTGTTGACCTGTTTTCTTTGACCTATGCATTTTGTTTTCTGTCATGGAGAGAGTTCGCTCAAGACTTCGATTCTTGCTTTCTCTGGAAAATCTGGACGTTGCAACGACCTTGGTCCCTTGTTTCCCAGGGACAGCCTTAGGCTCGCCCCGCACACTGACTGTCCGGGTTGGATGGGTGGGGCATGTGCCCTGATCAGCTCATTCCCCCAGCCCCGATTATGTCATACGGGTCCTCTCTCCTCATTGATGTTACCTGGCTCGCCCATGCCCCTCACCTGCAGCTTCTGGCCAAACTGTGTGCGGTAGCATGGGTAAACCTCATCTCACAATATGATGTAAGCCGGTGGAGAGAGAGGGGGGCAGCATCACGGATGAGAGGAGAGCCCAGGCAGAAGCAGAGTTAAAATCTAAGCAGTGCGGTGCGCTCCAGGTAACAGGTGTAAATGCGTCCCTCACTCTCCCTGGAATGGACAAGCAAAGCTTAGAGCAGCAGTTCTCAACCTGTGGGTTGCGACCCCTTTGGCGGTCGAACGACCCTTTCACAGGGGTCACCTAAAACCATCCTGCATATCAGATATTTACATTACAATTCATAACAGTAGCAACATTACAGTTATGAAGTAGCAATGAAAATAATTTTATGGTTGGGTCACAACATGAGGAACTGTATTTAAAGGGCCAGAAGGTTGAGAACCACTGGCTTAGAGGGATCAGCGGGATTGTCCCCACTGACTCATTTTGGAATCTTCCTTACGATGATTGCCCTTCAACACAACACTTTCTGCTCCAGAAAAATGCAATGAAAACGGCATTCGCCCAAAGTGGTTGCCCATTAAAGGCACTTTAATGGATGTGGGAGGTTACTGAAGCAATTATCAGCGCATCCCAACTCATGAGTGGTAACCAGCAGCCACAGGTGGGAAGGGCAGGGTTTGGAGCTGCAGGACCACCTTTGGCTCTGCTTCCCACCAGCTCTTAGACTTCGGGTAGTTATCTGGTTCATGCCAGCCTCAGTTTCCCCATTTGTCAAATGGAGTCTGAGTTGGAGAGAATTAGAGAATTAGCACCTGGCAGAGGGTACGCACCCAGCCAGTGGTTCTGATAAGGTTATAAATTATAACAGAAGTGACAGGCACAGTTTAATCGTGCGTACTGCGCGTCCATAGCAACCTGAGAGAAAGATCCACAAAGCCAGGCTTTTAGTTCTCTCTATAGCAGCCCAGCAATTCTCACTTTTCTTCTAGCTGCTGTGAGCCACCTCACATCCTTGCGGAAGTAGGTTGGTTATGAATGTGGCTCTGCTGCCCAAGTTGGGATCTCAGTGAAAATACCGGAAGTTGAGGTTGTGCGGTGACCTCTGGGTGGGGTGCTTGAATCGCCGCTTTAAGACCGTGAAGTTGACTTCAACAGATGAAGAATAAAAACCCTTATTCCACACCCACACCTGGCAGTGGCGCGGTGAGGGGCGGGGGCGAGGATATTTACTATCGGAAAGTTGGGGAGGCTTTTATGAACTGGCCCATCTCTCCTTGGCCCCCATTTTTCCTGGCGTCTCGGAACTCTCATTAATTTTTCACAGGCTGGTGATGGATAGTTTTTATTTATTCACGTCTGAGGTTCTGTTGTGTGAAAAGGACTCATTTTATAACATTACATATTCATGGCTTGGGATAGATGGGATCAGGAACTTATTATTAATGTGTCACTGTGGGAAACTTACTCGAGTTCATTTGCGAACCTTGTTAAATTTGGTGTGGTCAGCAGACACGGGGAAGTTTCGGATCCGCTCTCTTAGTGGAGGGCAAAGAGTTTGCCTGGATTCAGTGAACCAACTTTACATCTTATTTAAATCTTTTAAAGTTGTAATTTGAAGGAAAAAAAAGAAAAAGGTAGGGATGGCAGAAATCACCTAGAAAAGGGGGCTCCTGTCTTCTTGCCGAAGTGGCCTGTTTCTCAAGCATTCGGGGGTTTCCTGCCAGGCTTGTGGGAGGGATGGGCTGCATCCTCAGAGATGACATGGAGGTCCTTGCTCCCTTGCCCACGGCATTTCTAGCTTCCTCTCCATCGGGCAAGTTACAAATTTCTCCACTCGTCCTCCTGACCTCAGCTCTGGATCCAGGGAGTTCTGTCTGCATCCTGAGCTCCTCCTCATAGCACAGAATTCCTTGCCTGGGACAAAAGGAGGGAATAATAACATTCCATCTTGTAAATCCAAGCTGGGGAGGGGTGGGGAGCGGGCGCAGTAGGGAACCTGGCCCAATCTGCTTCAGTGCAAGCTTAGTAAGAAAGAAGCATATGTTGCAGCCAGGTCTCTGAGGATGGGCACTGCTCTCTGGGAGGGACAGCGTATGGGTTTTGTGGGATTAGTGGGTCGGTTTTGTGTTTGCCAGTTAGACTTCGCTGTGACATGGTCAGTGGCCACTGCCTTTTCACTGACTCCTCCCTGTGAGAAGAAAAACGCCATAGATATGCCAAACGGGTACATTGCGAAATCTGGAAATTCTGCATATCAGGTATCAGACTTGAAGTCTGTCCAAAATATGAAGAATCACGTGGGACCCCCTTTGCTACATATCATGGACATTTTTACTCCTAGGATTTATTAACGATAACCCTGTCCTCCAGGGGGATAAAAAAAAAAAAGGGAAATAGTTTTGATAACCAAAGCAATCAGCTTATGACGTTGGTGCTGGGATGTACACGGCATGAGTGAGGGACAAAGAAATGAAATATACATTAAAAGGCAGCCTCCAACCATGTTTCCATAACGCAGAACATTTGTTCCTCACTGGGATCCCATTGGCAGTCCACTGGTATTTTATTGCTACTTCTATTGGAAAGACAGGCAGTGCGAAAACTGTAGTCTATTAAGAGTTTGTGAGTAGTGCATGTGTACACAGTGAAATAATATCTAGTGTAATGTGAAGTGACAGTCAAAATTACAGCTTTTCTCTTGCCGCAAGGGTACTTCTTTGCCAAGTATAGTAATATTGTTGTAGCAGTGTTCAAGGTTGTCAGCAATTCTGGCTTACTCTGCAGAGAGCCATAACAGTGTGTGGAAGGAAGGAGCTTCCTGTCAGGGGAAATACTATAATTTTGATATATATTTGTTGGTGCCAAACTGCAATTAAATAGGAGGTGTTGGAAGAAGGTTTTATTCAACCAGCTTGAATTTTTAATTAATTAGCAAAAACTTATATTCGGAATGCTTCAGGAAACAGTTCCATTTGTCCCCACAATTGCTGTTTTGTTTGTTTGTTTGTCTGTCTCTTAAAGAAAACAAAATAACCCCCCCATCAAAATCATGCAGAATCAAATGTTTTCAACCACCCACGGAATGGAAAAATAAAACACCATGGACAGTCTTATCTGTTCCATCGTCTTTGGGGGCATTTCCTAGTGACCTGGCAGACGAGTACTTGGAGCAGCGTCTGTTTTATGATCTAACTTGCACCTTTGTTAGTTTGCGGTTATGTTGTAGGAATTTGCAGGTGACTAAAGGAAAAATGTCGCCTTGCAGTGTGTGTGTGTGTGTGTGTGTGTGTGTGTGTGTGTGTGAAATTGCTTGCGAATCACTGGTCCATCTGCACAGTGTTACCTGAGCGATGCTAGTCTTTCCCCCTGTCTTCTCATTACTTGGATAATAGCGAGTTTCTTGGTGACAACCCCTTGCATTCTCACGAAAGAATGAGGCAGGCACCAGAGTTCACTCGAAGCTGCTATTCAGATGAAAAAACACCTTTTTTGAATAAGTGGAAAAACCATGGAAGACTGAAATAGCCATAATATATTAAAAACTCTAAAGCGGTTATGTGTGAGGAAATAAAGAACAGAAGGAGTGTGTTGTTTTAAAAAAGGAATATTTAGGAGTCTCAAAAAAATAGCAAATGTGTGGAAGGAGGGGGGCTTCCCTCTCATGTTGAGCATTTTGCAAATTAAGTGAGTTTCATTCTCCAATAAAATATGATTCCAATAATGCTTTATATGATCATAAATTGTGTCTACTTTTGTCTCCATTTCCTTGGGAAAAAAGGAAATATTCCCAAAGTATATTATAAAAATAATTAATAAGCAACCTTTCATAGTTATTTTCTGAGGTTAATTATTACCCTAAGAAATCAATTTCAATTTTGTTCAGTTTCAGAAACTCATTTGTGACTGGGCGTTTCCAAAAAAAGTGAGTGAGTTAAAATGGGAGCCTTCATTCCTAAGAAAAGGCCTTTGCTGCTGGCTGCGATTTATCCAGAGCTGTCCTGTCCGTTTATACCCTGTGCCACGAGAATGTATGGAATGTGTAATAGAGCTACTAGAATCGAGCATAGTAGATTGGTTACAGTAAAAAACAAAAGTTATCTTCATATCGTTAAAGTGAAAGTGAGATATCCTTGTGTCATTACAAAAGAAAGTAACTTGGCCTCTTTTGCTAACCTTCCCGACCAGCCCGAGCTAATGTTTCAGAGGACCAGAGACCAGGGGACCAGAGACCAGGGATGAGGGGACCAGGGACCAGAGGACCAGGGATGAGGGGACCAGGGGACCAGAGACCAGGGGAACAGAGACCAGGGATGAGGGGACCAGGGGACCAGAGACCAGGGGACCACGGACCAGGGAACTAGGAGACCAGGGACCAGGGGATCTGGGATGAGGGGACTAGGGGACCAGGGATCAGGGACCAGGGACCAGGGGAGGCTGCATGAATCTGTTTTCATGATGATTGCTCCTCCTGGCCTGAGACAAAGGTAAGCAGAGAGGGAAAAGGGAGGCAAAATTTAAACCTAGACCTGTCTCCAAATGAAAACCAGGAAACCAGAAATGAAGGGCATGAATCCATTTCCCCTCTTTCTGATCTTCTGTAAAAGTCATCAAAATCACACTGTTCTCACCAGGCACCTGAGTTTCCTGAGCGAGACTCAGTGTTCCTGCCCGTTGCTGCTAACCAGGGCAGGCTCTCCCGCTGGGAGAACCGCAGCAGTGGAGGGATATCCCCGCACATTAAATATGCTCTTCAGGTAGATTAAAAAAACACCCCCCCCCCCGCCCCATCTTTAGTCTGCTTTACCTTTCAGTGCTTGGCTTAGAATCTCATATCAGTCGGAATGATTGGTATTACATGTTTTGCATGTTTTAAGATGGACATTTCAACACGTTGTGACATTCAGCAAAGAATGCAGTGACTTCTTAGAATCAAGAAAGAAGAAAAATGGGAAGGGCCTAGAGTAGATTCCTCAGTTAGTCAGGATGTTCCCCTCGCCCACAAAGTTGTCCAAAGTCAAACTAGCTGAAGTGGAGAGGGTCATTGTTGGCTCACAAAGCACAAAGTTTTGTGCAGGGGTCAGCACATTTCCTCTGTGCCAGGACAGATAGTAAATACTGGCTCTGAGGACCACGAGGTCTGTCACTGCTCCCATCTTCCCTTGGCGCTGAATGAGGCCTGGACAACTGGTAAACCAGTGGGCGGGACTGTGCTCCAATAAAACTTTATTTATAGATACTGGCATTTGAATTTCATGTAATTTTTCTTGTGTCACAAAATGTTTCTTCTTCAACCATTTTAAAATGGAAAGCAGTTTTCGACTCTGGGCTGCACCAAAGCAGACAGCAGCTGTCCAGATGTGGCCCAGCGGTCATCGCTGGCCACGTTCTGGTTTAGAGTCTGGGTCCTGCCAGAACTCAAATATGTCATCAGGGCCCTGTCTTCATCTAATCTCTTCAAAGAGGATGTTCTCTGTGAGTGGGGATGGAGATGGCCTTTACAGACGAGCACTTCCCCAGCTTAGCAATCCGGGCACCAAGAAGCCATCTCCCCCACTGCCTCTGGCACAGAAGCCACAGGGGAACTGATTGGCAGGTATCCCCTCTGAACCAGTGATGGCTCATGGGATGGGGTTCCTTAGTCTGGAATTACATACCACGGTCCTACATGGAGTCAGGGAGGCCGGTTCCCTAAAGGAAAAATGAGCTCCATATTGGCAGCTCTCGTCTAGAGAGACGCAAGAGCTCGATGGATGACTGGCGAAGAACAGGTCTCTGTAAATTTCACTGGAAGCAGAGCCCTCCTGTTTCTAGCTCATGGAAGTGGAGCACGAGGCAGGCTCTTGTTCAAGCGATCTTGGTTGCTGGGAGGGTGAGGGGGGTATGTTTTCATGAGAAGGTGAGTGAGGAGAGAGGCATAGGGCAGGTACAATGTTCAGCAAGGATGTGGTCAGCTTGAGTCGGGTCCCCTGGGGAGCTCTGGAGCTTGAATGGTACCACAGAGTTGATTCTGCTTGACACAAGCTGGCTGGCTGGCAGTTAGTGATTAGCTAACATCTGCCAGGTACTGGGGTGGCAGAGCATAGGAGCATAGCCTCTGGGGTGAGGTAGCTGTGAGTTCACAGGCACCACTCAGAGCCACTCGCTGCACCTGCCCAGTAAAGGGATCTGAGGTCAGGAGGCACCACTACAGTGCACCGGTCTGCACCAGAGACAGTGCTCTCAGAAAGTGCTCCACCCATGGAGGGAAGAGGACCCAGTCCTGGACATTCTCTGCAGGTGGGGCCTGGCCCTGGGGCTCACTGTCACCTCACAGGCAGGTCTGCAGACTGACTTTAAACCTTTTTTCCTGCCCTTGGCCTCACACCTGCCTTTCCACTTTCTGACCTATTTACTTCAACAGTGATCCTCCAATAACTTTTGTTTAGTGAAACTCAAGGCTTTTCAGGATGCTGAGCTAATGTCTTCCTTTTTTTTAATTGAGTAAATATATTATGCACAGCTGGGTAGGTTGTTTCCTTGCTGGCCTTGCTGCTACTATTTGAAAATGGATACAGTTTTGTTTAACGCATGTAGAATGAATGTGGCATTTATTCCTGGTTTCCTGCGGCTCTCCTCCTTTAGAAAACGTATTTACATGGACATTTTGGAAGCACTTTTTAAGATATTGAAAACATTTAAAAAAGAGAAAAAAAGAAGAGTAAAACCCTTACCCTCCCCCCAAACGATGGCTACATTGTGACAACAGTGGGTTGAGCTAAATTCAGCTACGTCAAGGAAGAGCAATAAAAGGAGATGGATTGTTCTCTAAGCTTCACTTTATTGGATATTGTAATTGACATATAGTTGTCATTTATAATCATCTGTCCATTCCTGTGAGTTGGGAGCAGTAAAGTTAATTGTGGCGGCTCATTTGCATTAATCTCACCTCTGAAGGGTGCAGTAACCCATTAATATCATGTCATGATGAATTATCACAAATAACATTGAACATATTGATTAATGATCTCTGAGATTTGTATCTCGTTAAAACATTTTGTTAGCTCTTTAAACTTTTAAGCCAACAACCCTTGCAGGTAGGAGGGCTTTAGAGATCAACCGAGAGGTGATGGCCAGGAGTGGTGTACATTTTAGGGTCACTGGTTTAAGGAGTTGGACAAGCCAGTTCCCATTAGGCTGTGTATTTTTTCCTTCCAGAAGCCAAGTCCATGTTCTCAGTAACCTCCTACTACTTTTTACTGGATGATTCTTTGATTATAAAGTGTCTCTGACTTAATGCCACTTATGAAGTTCTCCTAAGTGGTGGCCTTCAGAATCTCTTAGCTATCTAGCCCTGCTTGCTGCGTTGGAGGGCACATTTTCCCCTCCTGCGACATCAAAATTTCTAAACATATATGTTAATATAAGCATAGAACACATATGGAGTGAGTAGTTGGTGATGAAATATCATTCTTTAAAATACTGCTGACTAACCCATTGCTTTGTAAAATTTCACTCCTCTTTTCCTGGGAGCTCTCATTTTTCAGCCAATTGCAGAAGATTTTATCTCCTCTGGACATTTTCACAAAATAAGCAAACAAACAAACAAGACTGGTAGAGAAAGCGCCATATCAGCCACACACACCATGTGGAAATTAATAAAACGAGAGTAAATTCTCTTTAACGACGTTCTTTGCAGAATTTTGTGGTAAAAGTTTAAGTACAGTAGACACAGTAAAGAAAAAGTGTGGCATAAGAGTTGAATTACACAGTTTGGTCTTCATAGCTTTTTCCTTTATTGATTATAAAAGTGATACAATATTTGATCTCTCTAACTTAATATATTTCTTCTGCTTATGTTTAGTATTTGGTCTGTTTTCTCAAGGTAAGTATTTAACAAATGGCGAATATCAGGACCAGTCTCTGCTGTCTGTTTAGAGCAGTGGTTCTCAACCTTCCTAATGCCACGACCCTTTAATACAGTTCCTCATGTTGTGGTGACCCCCAACCATAAAATTATTTTCGTTGCTACTTCATAACTATAATTTTGCTACTGTTATGAATCATAATGTAAATATCTGATAATGCAGGATGTATTTTCATTGTTACAAATTGAACATAATTAAAACATAGTGATTAATCACAAAAACAATATGTAATTATATGTGTTTTCTGATGGTCTTAGGCGCCCCTGTGAAAGGGTCGTTCGACCCCCAAAGGGGTCTCGACCCACAGGTTGAGAACCACCGGTTTAGAGACAATGGTACTGATCATCCTGAAATAAGGATATTAGTGAAGATGTCACTAATGCTTGCCTCGCATAGGTGGTCTCAGCCCTGAGGGCAATCTGAAAAGGGACAGAGTGTGGCTTCTTCTGCTTGTCTGTAAGCCCCCCACCCCGAGAAGGATTGTGACCCCCATGCATATCAAGAAGCCAGCTCCTGGAGGTCAGGAGTGATGGTTGAGCAACCGGAAAGGGTCTTACTGTTAGGAAAAGTCAAATGCATGAGGGCTGAACAGCAGTGGGGAAAGGTGTTGCAGTTGTGCATTGCTTGTACCTTTAGCAAGCAGGTGAGGACAGTGTTACCATTCTGACTTATTCTCCGCTGCGCTGCTCATATTTACGAAGGAATCTTAAAGGGATAATCGGACCATCTATGCAGCAATCCTTGGGCCCAAATGGCTAAGGATAAAGTCCATTGCTTCCTTCTAAGAGCCACTTTCTTTTCCCTCCTTTGCCAGGCCTGCAATGCTCCTCACCCACTGAGTATTTAATATCTGTGTTTTCAAATCAAAGAACAAGCTTTTTGTCTCCCAGGATAGTGTCTTGTAAAGCCAACCTCTTTATTACTGCACCAGTTTAGGGCTTTATTACTTGTGTTCTGAAGCCTGCTAGTGAATTATGCATGTTAGAGCTCCCAGCACCTTCCCACTCTCCCTCCACCTTTCTGGGGGTCCAGAAAGTACCAGGAGAGCTCCACGTGTGTTCATTTCCACCCACGGTATTAATCCTTATTCATTTTAAAAATCTGCTAACGGAAATATTTCCATTCAGCTCATTAATCAATTGTGATTTTCATTCCCTTGTTTTGTAAAAGCTGTTGCAATAAATACTTTTTTCACAAGGCGAAACTCCAAGAGATGGATGCAGCCAGCGTAATTAATTGCACCCAGTTACAGGAGATCAGCAAGTTTGTGGGATTCACATGCTGCTATACCATATGGTTGCCCAGTAGGCGAAAAATTTGATTAATGTTTTGAAGTAGATTTTTTTCAGCAAATATTACAGCCCCAGATGAGGTGGTTTTTCTCCCCCGCATCCCCTTTTACTTTCTAGTATTGTTAGGCTTAGCTGAGGGAACCAATCCTCTGATTTAAAGCTTAATAATATTGTGATCCACTGAAAACTTAACATGCAATAAAAATTAGTCTGCCTGTCTCTTGTGGATACAGAAAAATAATGCATTATGTCTTTGTTTGTAATTAAGTAAAATGTGAAAGTTGGATTTCAGAACTTGTTTCCCCTCCCCCCCCCACCTTGAAATGAAACATGACTGTGGTTTTTAATGGATGCATTTTTTTGGTATGATCTATAAGCAATATATTTGGGCACACTTTTAAAACTAAAAGGAAATAGCAAAACAAAACGAGTCAGTGGACAGCTTAATTACATACTCCATACCAATTAGACCATTATAAATATAAGTATGTGAGTGTCATAGGAAAGTTTAAGCTGTCTCGACTTTGTGACCCTCACCACTCAAGATGTTCGTAATTAATGTCTCCTTTTTTAAAAAAACTTTCCAGATTTTAAAATACGTTTTATAGCTTCCTTACCTTTTGTTATTGTTATGAGAAAACCTGTCTTATTTTATGGCTCCTTGTCCTGCTGGACACCCATCCTCTTATGACACCAGGGTCCTGTTCGGTGTTTTCTTTCTAATCATTGGGATGCAGTCAGCCACGTGATAATGTAACAGAATGAAATATGGTAGGCCTGCCCTCGGCATTCAAAGAAACAACTTGAAATTTTGAAAACATATAGGAACTGGTAATGGACTCCATAAGGAAAATAAAATAAATTTCTTTTGGAGAATGATGCTTGATTCTTCATATGGCTTAACGTTTCTGTTTTTCTTTTTCTTTTTTTAACTTAAACATACTCATTTCTAATTGTGTAAGCCAGCAATTTTTCAACCTGTGTGTCACAAGAATTTTTAAAACATGCAATACCTGACTGTTTAGTCAGGGGCACTGACCTCTTTTCCCTTAGGTTGTCAAATAAAAATATGACGACAGCCAACGCAACAATAGCCATCCGGTGTGACTGAATCAAAATTATACCTATTTTTTGGTCAGATCAGCAAAACATATATTTTTTGGTGTGCTGCAGAATTTAGGAATTAGTTTATGTGTGCCATGAGATAGAAAAGGTTGAAAATCATTGGCCCAAGCAATATATGACTCTCCTTAAATCTTAATATCTGTTGTGATGACAATTAGCTAAAGTGTTTAGAGCATGGTTTTAACAAGGTATCACCTAGTTTTGAATCCTTTGAGTCTTAGCCAATAGAAAATTGTATCTTCTGGAGCAGAAACAATATCCATAACTTTGACCCACCAATGGTCTAGACCTGTAGTCCGCAAACTGCGGCTTGCGAGCCACATGCGGCTCTTTAGCCCCTTGTGTGTGGCTCTGCCACAAAATACCACGTGCAGGCGCGCATGTACAGTGCGATTGAAACTTCGTGGCCCACGCGCAGAAGTCGGTATTTTGTGGAAGAGCCACACTCAGGGGGCCAAAGAGCCGAATGTGGCTCGTGAGCCACAGTTTGCTGACAACTGGCTAGATTCTAGAGTAGCTATTTTCAAGTATTACATGTTTTAAAAATTCCTACAGCACATCACAGCACACCGGTTGAAAATCACTGGTCTAGAGAGAGATTTATTTCAAAAGGAACTGTGTTATCACCATCTAACAAAACAACAGTATGTGTACCTCTTAGATGTCACATGACTGTTGTTCTCTTTCTTGGTTTTGTGGCTAAAGCAGGGTAAGGACTATAAGAGTGCTCCATTTTCCTTTGGCTTAGCAAGGGCTGGTTCAGTTACACTACAGGTGATAAGGCAGAGACCGGCTCAAGGAGGCCCTCTCCTCTGATGCTGACTTAGCAAGTCAGATCTTTGCGCCTAAAGATTAGACTGTATTTGATAAATTCACTGGACTAGGTTTCTAACCTTATTTTTTCTATTTTTTATTTTAATGCTGATTACATAATAATTATCCACAAAGGCATGAAAACAAGTGTTACAGCGACATCATAGTTTTAAAGACTGGAAAGACACTGGGGCAGCCTCATTTTCCCAAGTTTGAGCTGATGCTATTTCTCTCCTTTTCCTTATGTCACCCAATAGAGATTTTTGTAATGAACGGTGTTAGAGACATCACAGCATTGCTCTCAGAGTTAACGAGCTCCTCCGCCCACCCCATAATTTAGACATTCCTAGTGATTATTTTTTTTAGCTGTGCATTTTAAGCAATCATTTCTCAAATGCCTACTGTATTCAAGACACTTTGTACGTCACCTCTAATAACAGCCTGGGCTTTTAAATGAAAAGAAATGGAAATATTTTTGAAATTATACTTAATATGGCAGGTGAAACATGAACAATATATGGTCAGTTGGCTGGAGACCCTGGGTTGAATTATTTATGAGTTTACTTTTTTTTTTTTTTTTAAGCAGCACATACATATATGAAATTCATCACTGAGTTATAGGACAAATGACTCAGGGAAATGTCTGAGAGGTCCCAATGAGTGCCCACACCTCATGGCAATAGAAGTAACATTACCTGTAGTCATAGCAGTTTGCTGTAGGTTGGCTGATTTTTGTTGAGGTGGTGTTGCTATGGTTGTCATTTTAATAAAATGCATTTGGAAAGAACAAGCCTGTTTACAGTGCAGTGTTTTTTTTTTTATTTTTCCAAAGGAGGGGAATATGTTTCTTTCCCATCCTTTATTGACAGTGCACACTACCACATCATGATATTATTGCCAGGACAGTTATCCCGACCCTTATTTTCCTGGAGGAGCCCAGTGCTCTTGCAGCATCTCCCCTTAATCACTAGGGCTACTTCCCTGGACGTGGTCCTTCTGGAGAAAGTTCTCAGAGCATCAGTTCCCTCCGTTGAAATTTCTTTTTTATTTGAAGTTACCACATTGGACCATAGCTTACAGGTAACTCTGATTTTCCCAGTTGCTCAGATATAGTGATTTACCAGCAGGAACCCCTCAGTCAGGTAGGGGTTGCTGCATTTTTCAAGTGGGAAGAAATCCTTACAAGTTTGGGAAGGAAACAAAAAGTCATCTGGGGCTAGGAAGGAAAAAAATTATCCTCCGGGTCTCACAATTTGAGATTGTTGAGTGTTGCCATGCAAAACTAACACCCAGCAGGAAGGTTTTGCTTTCCTCACAAAATCTCAGTTAGCACCAGGCGCCTCGGCAGCTGGTGGGAGGGTCAGGGTGCGGGGCTGAGTGGATGCCGGCAGCCCTGGCTGAAGGCGAGCTGGGTACCGGCGCTGGAAGGGGATGCTCTACCTGGTGCTGGCAGTGTGACTTTGCCAGTCTGTTTCTTTCCCCGCTTCAGGCAATGCTGATGTTCATGTTGAAGAACTGAGAGCTAATGATTTTTATGGCGTTTTTAAGTGATTTGTCTTGGGAATGCCAAGTTGGCAAGAATAAAACCTAGGCAAGGAGAGTTGATTTTTGATGACCCAAAGAAGGCACGTCCTAGAGTGATTGAGTGAGGCTCCAGTGGCCTAAGATTGTTCCACATCAGGGAAAGTGTACAGTTACCGGAATTACTGACTAAGGAGAAAAAGGGGGGGAAAACAAAAGCTGACTAGGCTACAGGGCAGTGGGAACGAACGAAATGGTCCTGAGAAACCATTCACCTTGGGGATCCGGGGTGGTGCTTTCCTCAAGAACAGATTCCATTGTCCTAGTGTGACAGGTGACAGATGACAGGAAAACCCCCAAATTCCTGGAAAGGTAAACAACTCACCTCAGGGACAAAGGGCAGCATAAGAGATCCAAGTTTATACCTGCACCCCAGTTCTGAAATCAGACCTACTGTTCTATTTCCTAAATACCCAATATTTGGAAACAGTGTTACCACGTCTCATTTACTTTTATTCCACCTAGGAGGGTCTGTTTCTTTTTGAGGAGATGCTGATTCAAATAATATGGGCAATTGAGAGAAATGCTATTTCCTTGACAGGTGTTGTTTTAAAGTTTTGTCAACCTACAGCATAGTCAGTACATGAGAAATTTAAGAATATCCATTGACATTTCTAATAGTCACTTTATTTTTATTTTCCTGCAGAATGGGGTAGTTGTATTTCACTCATAATCAGAAGCATATCAACCCATGAATTCTGTTCAAGGTATATAAAGTCACTTTTATTACAGTAATTCTTTAAAATGTGATTGTTGCACATGCATGCTGAAACACATTTCCATTTATATTTCTCCCGATGTTCTTTTTTTTCTCTCCCCGTGATGTGTTTGACAGATGAAAAGAGTCTCTTTAGGACACACCGGCTTTGGGTTGTACATCTGAAATTTTATCAGAGGCCTTGGGTTTGGTCAATCAAACATCATACTGGCAGCTTTTACTTAGGGAGCACTCAGAACTGACGTCAATATCTGCCCTCGTGTTTATTTGTAATTAAAGTTAAGATGCTTTAGAACAGCGTTACCATTAATCTATAAACCTCGCGCTGTTTCCTGGTGAGTGATGTATGGCCCTTTGCTTTGTGCTTCCTCTGAGAAGAGCCTGGTTGTGGGGCATTGTTACAGAGAGCGGCCTTCCTGCAGGGCTCACAGCCGTAACTGTTTCAAACTCCTGTTGTTCGGTAAATCTGTCAGAAGGGTCTGCAAGGGGCCGTATTTATGAAGAGATTGGAGAGTGGTCAGTCTAAAAAGCTCCTTAGTGTAGTACTTTGAATTTTAAATTACACACATAATTCAAAGGTAATGTAACTTGCAGTGCCGGACTTTAGTCCATTCTGTTAAATGGAGAAAAATGAGTGACGTGAGGAATGACTTATTGATTCTTGGTGGGAAAATGACTTCTGTAATATAGGAAGTATGGTAAAAGGAATAGCTTAATTATTTAGGGAGCACTTTTCAAAATATGCTTTTACAGCAGTGCAAATTGTGTATATACAAATTGTACAACTAGGATTTTTTTTTAATTCTTTCTTAGGGGAAAGTTATGAGAAGGCTTATAGTATTTAGTTGCTAAGGCAAAGTTTAATTTTGCTTCAACTCCTATAGGCTGCAACTCAGAAAGATATAAGGAATAATGAGAAGTTTCTGAATGCCTTAAAAATATGACTTGTTCTAATTGCCATTTCTTATTTATATTATACTAAGGTTTGCATTAGGGGAGTTTGACTGCCAAGACTTACCAAGTACCTCTCTCTCTCTCTCTCTCTCTCTCTCTCTCTCTCTCTCTCTCTGGTTTATGATGTTTTTCAACAGTGTTATGAGCTCAATCTGATTTCATCAAGTAAATATATGGGAAGTTGAGATTACATAATTTAACCTGGCATTTGAGGAAATATTCATAAAATATCAGAGAAAATATTTACTTTGGCCTTTTCCTTCTGATCTCTCTTTTGATTCAGTGTGTATTCTTTGCTTAAGGACCACAGCCTAATGTTATTTTGACTGCAGTTCACAGTGTTGGCAGCTTTTCAGATAAACAGCATATTTGTGGTTAATTGGTTGAACATGTTCTATAATTATAATTATATTAAAACCTTAATGTGCTTGAACATTTGCCCACCGAAGGCCACTCGCATGCACTCCATTATGTGCCTGCCATTATAATGGAGCTGGCTGGGGGCTGACATTCAGCAAGCGAGGCCGGACCAGGAATGTAGGAACAACACAGAGGCTTCTCATTATTTCCGTCGGAGACCGCTGTTTGGATAGCTTCAGACGTTGACCATGAAAATTGCCTTCTGGTTATAACTTGGATTCCCAGGTTTCAATCTGTGGGTTAACGTTTCTTCAGATTTTCAAAGAGGTTTGGCTTGGCTTTTTTTCAACGTTAAACAACAACTGTAAAAAGCAAAATTAGCACTTTATCAAGTTTGGAACCAATTGCCAAGGCCACCAGGGAGCATGGAGAGTCACCAAAGACCACTGCTTGAAACTCGGCAGGAAGCCACCTCCGAAATGAGCAGAGAGCTCGATGGCCAGCAGCTGAAGCAGGGAATTCTCTTTTCTATTCTTTAGCCATGCCTTTTGGATTGTCATTGTCCTGGTGGCCCCCTGGACTCATCAGCCAAGAATTCCAACATCCTCCTTTTTTTAAAATAAATATATTTTTATTGAGTTCGGAGAGAAAGGGACAGGGAGAGAGAGCTATCAATATCTATGATGAGAGAGAATCATGGATCAGCTGCCTCCTGCACGCCCCACGCCCCCACACTGGGGAATGAGCCTGCAACCCAGGCATGTGCCCAGACCAGGAATCGAATTGTGACCTCCTGGTTCATAGGCCAATGCTCAACCAGTGAGCCTCACCAGCAGGGCATCCAGCACCTTCTTTCTGGATACTGGGTCAGCCATACCATGGTGTCTTTCCTCAGGTAACAGTATAAACAGGGTCTATAAACCCCTGCTTTTTATATGACCTGTGAGCTGAGGATGGCTTAAACATCTTTAGAAAGAAGCACAGTATTTCATAACACATGAAGATATATGAAATTCAAATTATAATGCCCATAATTAAGTTTCATTGGAACATGCCGCCCCATCTGTATGCATTGTCCGTGGCTGCTTGCATGTTGTAAAGGCCATGTTCAGCCGTGGCAGCAGTGCCGCTGTGGCCCTCAAGACTGAGCATGCTCACTCTGGCCCTTTATGGGGAAAGTGTGCCACCTGACCTATACGATGACCTTTATTTCCTGTCTCCCATCAGACTGGCCGTGCCATGAGGACAGGAGTTACCCTTGTTCCAGCGCTGTCACTCCAGAGCACTTTTCAAAGTGCTTTTACATCCGGCCCATAGTAGGGGGTTGGATGAATGAATGAGTGAATGAATGAATGGATGAACGAACGATGACACCAAAGCTGTGAGTACAGAGATGTCTGTCATTTTCTTATTTTTGTCCCAACAAATGAACACAGTTATAAAATTTGAAAATCTGTTACCAAATATGTTTGAATTGATTTTATGGTCTTTTAATTAACCCAATAAAAATGGCAATAACAACACAGCAGTTTTAAGAAAATAACAGAGCCAAGTATTTTTGTTATAGCTAGGCATATAAACCCATATGACATTCACATGCAGTATTTATATGGCCCAGATTATTTTTTGGACTGAGAATACTTAAAAAATTAGGATTTACTTAAAAGATTATGTTCTATATCCTTCAAAAAAGGAAGAAGAAAAGTTCCCCAAAATTTATTTACATGATGGAGCAATTCTGGCACCACAAAAATACGGCAGGAAATTCCATTAAGTTTAAATGTTCTGCCCTCACCCTAAAGTATTGGAAGGGGTTCATAGAGGAACCAGATGAATGCAGACAGATATCACTCGTACGGCTGAATGTGCACTTCATCAAAATACTTTGTAAGGTTTTCAAGGATGGGTTAGGAAATGATGAGGATTCCAATTCAGCGTCTTTAGGCCAGTGATGTAGGCCAGAGGTTTTCTGCCAAAATGTCAGAAAATTCTAGAGCCTCCTGAAGACACCCTCCCCAGCATCACCCCATGGGCACACTCTGGTAAAGTCACCATTTCTTGCTCATCCCCTGCTCCTGGTCTGGCCTGCCAGCCACCTCATCCTCCAGGTATCTGAGCCTTCCGTCTTTCTAACTGAGACCGGGTTCACGCTGGACTAAGGAGTCAGACTGCAGTGTTAAACCTTGCTTCCCCTGCTTAGTAGCTGTGTGGCTTCAGGCAAGTAACCTACCTCTTTGAGCCACTAACTTAGTTAACTCAGCAGCAAAATGAGGCTCTCACACCTACCTCTTTGTGTTGCTGCAAAGATTAAAAAGGGGGACATTGGGCAGTCACCCAGGGAGCTGTCTGGTGTACAATAAGCAGACCAGAAAGGTTTGTTGTTCTTACTCTCTCTCCTGTCATGTTTTGTAACTGACTCCAGGCTTCTTTGGAAACAGAAGTCTAGAGAAATGGTCCCCTCTGCCCCTTGTGTGTTTCATGTGACAGCTAACACCACCTTGCTGGGTTGCGTGTCCTCCCTTCCCTCCTTTCTGTCTTCCCTCTGCCTTACAGTGGTTCTCTGATCTGTGGGTCAGTTGTCTTCTCCCTCCTCTGAGCAGGAGTAGGACAGTTGCGTGTGCTTTCTCCCTCCCAGACTCGTGGGAAAATGATTAGGTATGTTATAGGGCAGACGCCTTTAAGTAGGTTCTCTCTACTCCAGCGGGTCTGCTCAATTCTGGCAGGACCTCATCCAGGCTTGAAAGAGGCTTTGTTTTCACTGATACCCCCCTAAAAGGTGATTGACATGTTCTCCAGGGTCCTTGCATGCTCAGCACTTGGCTCCCCACAGGGTCCTGTTGTTCTGCCTTCTACGCCCCTGCTGATCCTGGGGGAAACCATCTCCCCTTTCTCCTTGTCTGAATCACTCAGATGGAGCCTCAAGTGTCCTCCTGTCTCAGGAGCTGACTTCCTTTGATGAGTTCCTTACCACTTGTCTAGTTTGGTCTTCTCTGGACTTCACTCACATCTCTGTGCCAAGCCAGGTGCTGGGGTTGGTGACACGAGGAATCTGAGTGACTTCTTCCCTTAAAGAGCTCGCAATTAGGAAGCCCATCCTCTCATTAGTGTAATTCATGGTCCACAACTGCCTTGAACCCACTCATGGTCCCGCTTCTAACCTTGATGGCTTCTACTTGTTCTTTAAGATTCAATTCTGATATGTCTAACTGACTCATGCCCACCAAAAAAAAAATAGTCCCTCAGTCATTCATTCTTTATGTTCCTTATGTGGGTTTCCATTTTGTACTTACCTCATTGTATTATAACTAATGACTTGCATATGTGTGTCTCCCAATAGACTGTGAGCTCCCCTAAGGTTGGGATGGTCTAATACAACGTTGTGTCCCCACCATGAAGCAAAACCAAAACGAATAAGAGCTTGAGCAGTGTTTGTTTCATGACTTTGTGAGTGACTCACTAATCAAATACACAAAACGAATGAATGAATGAATGAATGAATGAATGATTCAAGAACAAGATCTGGCTCAAAGGAGACATGCGGCTTTCCACTCGGGGCTCTCACAGGAAGGCTTTAAATCCCCCGTAGGTCCTGCTCAGAAGTGTGGACCATTCCCTGCCCAGGATGCACTCACCCTGGCCTGTTTCACAGTATTGTTGGGATCTGACCTGGAGAAAATTCAGGAGTCTCATCTCAGATTATTTTGGCTCAAGTCATATGCTCTACAGTTTGACAGATGAGATATGGTGGAGTAGAAATAGTGGCCGGGATTAATTCAGACAGAAATGTGCAGAGTGACTGGCTTGGATTTAATATTTGGATAGAGAGGAACGGGATATTGAAGAGTTGTAGAGCAGTATGGAGGAACCATTGGGATTCTGTGCAGGATCTTAGAGGAGATAAGCTCATTATCTCCAACCCTGGTTCTTTCTTTTAACAGACTAAGGCACCGGTTCTCAAACTTGAACATGCACAGGACCCCTGGAGGGCTTATTAGACCACACCTCATGTGCCATCACCTCCAGAGTTTCTGATTGTGGAATGTCTGGAGTGGGGGCCCAATAGCCTGTTTTTCCAGTCATTTCCCAGGTGATGTGGATGATGCTGGTTAGGGATCATACTGGACTAAGGGCTTTGCTAATTTCAGTTTGAGAGTATTCACACCCTCGGTCAAATTCCTGCCATCTACAACTTCTTTCAGTCATTAGTAGAGTAGAATCTTACTTTTTGAGTATGAAAAAAAACACCCCAAACAAAGTTATTTGGGTAGAAGGTTTTTGCCATCATGGTTTTAAAGTAGCCCTTTGAAGTGAGAAAAACAAAAGTGAGATTCTTTTATTGAGATAATTTGTTGTAACTATGAGCACTGCATCACATTTGGAAAATATGCAAAACCGCATTTTGCCCTTATGTTGTCTAATCTACCTGTATTGTTCAGTGTTTCCTATAAAATTGAGTGTACCTGCTGCAGACATTGGTTTTGCGGTAATAATACTTTTCTACATTAAAAAAAAAAATCCTGGAATGAAAATGTAACTTAGTCTTATTATTGTAATCTCCCCTTGCCTTTTTTGCATGGATCATTTGTTTGTGAACTGGTTATTCAGGAAGGGCTCAAAGGTAATTTCATGGTTTATAGCATTTATATTGGCGCCTTTAATGAGCAAATCATATTGTTTTCTAATACACGAAACAAGAAATTCACATATATATTATTTTCATTTCCTAATATTACATGTATATCAAGTTCAAGGCATTGAGAACAACCACATAAAGAAATTATACTTTTGTACACAGGGGAAATATGAAAGTTTTGTAAGGCAAAAAATAAAAAATCTACATTTGCAGGCTTATGAGATGATTTTATTTTTAATGAATCCAAATGGTAGCAGGGAGCTGCTGTTGTGTTTGTGCATTGTACAGCAATTCGTATCTAAAAATATGGTAACATATGGCTTTGTTATTATTTCGTTTAGGAATTTATTCACCTAAAGGAGTGTTGAGAGCCCTGGGTCTCGTTCAGATGTTGCAGCAGCAGCTAACCAAGACGAGCTGGGCCAGAGAGCTTCTCATCCCAGGGTATTAAGAGTTGACCAATTTGCCCAGCCAGTGTGACTCAGTGATTGAGTTTCGACCCATGAACCAAGAGGTCACGGTTCGATTCCTAGTCAGGGCACATGCTCAGGTTGTGGGCTCCATCTCTAGTGTGGGGCGTGCAGGAGGCCGCCAATCAATGTTTTTCATCATTGATGTTTCTATCTCTTTATTCCTCTCCCTTCCTCTCTAAAATCAATACAAAAATTTAAAGGAAAAGAGTGGACCAACTCACCATCTTGTTGGTGGTGTTTATTAAACTCACGAACTTTTTCCCCCACATTTGCTAATGATTCTCTTTCCTCTTTGTTATTATGTTTTAGAAGGCGGAATGGGTGGAACTTTTGGCCCAATACAAATATGTCCTTGATTGGAAAGAGTACAGGCTTCTTTTTCTAGCCCAGGAGTGAGGCGGCTCCCTGGCCTCCTGGTGCATTTGATGTCCTGGGGACTCACTGACACCCACACACGCCCACTCACAAGGCCTTTCCCTCCTGTCCAGATCGTGTGTGTTTTATGGCTCTCACATGGAGCGTGCAGCTGTGTAAACCCAAGCACGGTTTCTGCCCAGCTTTGATCTTTCCATGGATCAACAGTTGCCCTCACTCCTTGAACCCTGTTCCAGGGCCCCTGTATTCCTCAGGTTTTTCCACTTTCTGGTAATTATGGCCTTGCTCAGGGAGCCTTCCAACAGCACCTCCCGCGACTCTGGGCGGAGAACTTGGAAGGAGCACCTGAAGTCTGTCGCTTGTAGGACCTTATTAAGAAGTGATTTCTATTGATGCCAGAAAGAGAGGCCATTTAGTTTCCTTCTAAGAGGCAATCTGATCATTTCATGTTGACTGCTGGAGTCTGAGGAAATTCGACCTGTTATGGAGTGAATAAATGTTTATGGAACAAGTGCAGTGTGTGTGTGTGTGTGTGTGTGTGTGTGTGTGTGTGTGTGTTTATCTCCTGAAAAGTTCAGTCCTCCCACAAACCATGGCTTAATACCTCTATCGGAAATGGACTACTGGACTGACACAGTGTGGCATATTTGTTATTTATTATCATCATCAGTAAGCTGGGTGCCTATGCGAGGGGAATGAAAGTCATGATGCCTGTCCTTATAGTCTAACCGAAAGATAAGATCCTTGTTTTAAAGGCCTCAAACAAGGTACAGGGAAACTCGGGGGCCTCTGGAGAAGGAACCATCATTTCCTTATGGGATGAGTGTAAATGGCTCCCAGAACTGGGCTGTGAGGCCTCGGCAGGATGTTGAGCTGAGAGATGAGAAGAGGTCTTTCAGGCATGTGTCAGGGAGGGACACATGTTGGAGAGATAAGGCTTCTGAGTCCCAGATTTGGATTGACTTAGGTGTGAATCCTGGCTCTGCCCCTTACTGCCTTTGTGATTTGGGGCAAATTGCTTAATCTTTATGAGCCTCAGTTTTCTCACCTATAAAATGGGATTAACAGTCTCTGACTTCTAGATTGTGAGAATTATACAAGACAATGCATGCAATTTGTTTGGCTGTCTCTATGATATAGTAGTCAATACCGTTAGCTTCTATTTTTGCTACACTGCAACACTTCTCCTCCCCTTCCTCCTCCTCCTCCTCCCCCTCTTCCTCCTCTTCTTCCTCCTTCTTCTCTTCCTCCTCCTCCTCTTCCTCCTCTTCTTACTCTTCCTTCTTATTACCTCCTTCTCTTTCTCCATTACCCCTTCCCCCTTTTGAAAAAGGTTTAAACTGGAGAAAAAAGGCCCATGTTGAAGCCAAGATTCTGGTTGGACAGGACCCTGGGAGGTATGTGGGCAAATATTCTGAGATTAGGTTAACAGTGAGTCTCCACGACCTGGGATCGAGCCATATTCTTATCAGTATCCCCAGGGACTAGAAGAATGACTCTTAGAGAGACAGGCTGTTGCCTAGAGGATTTTGAAAGCCAAGGTGAAGCTCAGTAAGTGACACAAAGTGGCTGTATTATGTGGCGCCGTTGATTGAACCTGAAAGCCACCTTCTTATTCTGTCTCCCAAGAGCAAGCTCTCCCTGCCTTGATGCCTGACGCCTTCTCACCACCATCAGAGTCTCAGGTATACATATGGTCTCGATTGCTTGAGTGTAGCGAACACTGATTGCCCACATTTAGTTGTAAAAGCAACCAAGGAGAATGAATAATTGGGCTTGAATATACAGACTACACAGAATCAGCTTACAGTGTTGCCCTAGTTTCTTTATGTCTGTTGAGCTGTGGCTGGAAATCCAGTTTCTTATCAAGCAGGTCATCAAGGTTGTGATCTAAGAACTTGGGTGAAGATTGGGGTCAAGTTGTCCCTGTGGCTGTGTGGTGAGATGTGGCAGGAACCATCTCACAAGGTCCAGGGGATAGGGAAGTCTCCATGGCCTGGCCATAGTGCGGCTTTATAGTGTATATGAAAATGATATACATATTGTTGCACTACTTATAAAGGACAGTGCTCAAAATATAAGGAAATGAGTGCAAGTTAGGAGACAGCGTTAATTTTTTCCAACAGTAATCATGAAATCTATTCAGTTTTCTCTTCTTTTGAAAAAAATATTTTAATCTTCTAAAAAGTATATACATTTAGGACTAATTTCCTGGGAGTCTTCATAACTTTCTTTCTCACATCTCTAAATATTAGTTCTTTGTGCAATGGCATTACTACCAATCTCGACTTTTTCAGGAAATGATTCATTGCTTTATAATTTCAATTCTCTAACCATTTTCAGCTGTGCAATAAATTTAAATCCTTTACCATCAAGATAACATTTGTTCTCCTGTCACTGAGATATAATGATTGGAAACCATTTCTAGAAGTTGACCCTTTTGGGGACAGCTCTTTGGGATTCGTGCTTTATATCAGTTCATAACTTGTAGGGTGTCTATTTTCAGGGCAGGGGCCCCATGCGGCAGGTCTATACATGTTTCCAAGGGCCTAGAATAATGCCCTTTACAAAAATGCGATAAAGACTGTATTGGGTGAATGGGAAAGAGGAGAATGTTTATTTGAAGTGTGTGACTCCGAGGAAAATCATTTCCAAAGAACACAGAATAAAGGAGAAGGTCATCTGCTAAGGCGCCCTTTACAATCCTGACAGTCGGCTATGCATCAGGCAAGGCCAGTCAACTCAGTGCTGCAATATATTGTAGAGAGGAACCCTGGCATCCATCAGGTGTCTTCATCTGCCACTAACTTGCTGTGTGATTGTGGGGGAGTCACTGAGCGTCCCTGAACCTCAGTTTCCCTATCAGTCAGGTGACAGAGTGGGCCTAGTGTTCTAGGGATGTCCTGAGAAAGATCCTTGGGCTGGAGTACTCAGACTCTCTTCTCTACAATATTAACTGGAGTAACTCTCACTTTATTCCAGCTTTATACATACGACTTCTTTCTAAGATATGTTTTTAAACATATTTTTTATGGCTAAGCAGTATTCCATTATATATACATATATACCACATCTTTACACATCCATCCATCAATGGACATGTAGATTGCTTCCATATCTTGGCTATTGTAAATAATGTTGCAGTGACCATAAGGGTACATATATCTTTTTGAATTAGTGTTTTCATATTCTTCAGATAGATACCCGGAAGAGGAATTACTGGATCATATGGCAGTTCTATTATTAATTGTTTTTGAGTGGCTGCACCAACTTACAATCTCACCAAGGCTTTTGAGAGTCCCTTTTCTCCACCTCCTCTCTTTTTGATAATAGCTATTTTAACTGGTGTGACGTGATGTCCAGTGGTTTTGATTTGACTTCCTCTATTAATCAGTGATATTGAATATCTTTTCATATGCCTGTTGGCCATCTGTATATCTTTAAAAATGTTAATTAAAACACTGAAGTTCTGAAAAATAACAGGAACTTTTTTGTTGTGATAATTATAAAGCACATAGAAAATTTAGATAATATATTAGTATTCCAATGAACAACCATATGCTCACTACCTAGATTCAACCAATGCTGAGGTTTTGCTATGCTTTGTTAGTTCATTCACTTGTTCATCCATCCATCCACTCCCCACCCACCCATCTACATACTTGACCCTTAAGTACTTTGGTGGTAATTTCCTAAAACTAAAGACATTGTTCTACATGATCACATTTATTATTATTATCATATCTATGAATGTGATAATAATTCACTAATGTAAAATAATATGTCATCCATACCCAGACTTACCAAGTTATCCTAAAAATGTCTCTCATCGCTTTTTATTTTCAACCAGATTGCAATCATTCAAGGTACACCCATAACATTTGGTATCTTTTCAGACTGTTTTAAATAGAATATTTTGAGGAGAAAGATTCCTGTCTGAAGACTGTGGATACGGATTTTCTTTCTCAGGAGAAAGGCTTTTCTTGATTTCTCAGTACTTTTGTATTATCTAGGAAACTTAATTTGTTGTACATACTGTTGTACTTGTGTGAATCTGGCTTCAGCTTCCACCCTAGCTAAGACTGACCGTGAGGAGGATTTTCTTTGGTGAAACTTGGGAGGAGAGAAAAAGTATCTGTTAATTAGGGTTGTGGGAGTGCACTGTGTTTATCTCAGGCAGTATAAGTCTGCCCTGGGCTCTGTGCCACACACAGTAAGACAAAACGTTGTGGAAAGGAAGACTCAAGCCTCAGGTTAAGAAACCAAACCCTCCAAGACCTCGGGGCTGTTTGCCTCTGTTTAGAGTTCAAGAAAGACAGAGTGCAGATCAGGACTGCCTCTTGGCACTGATGGCTCATCCGAGGACCATAGGGCATTGAGTGACAAACACACCTTTCTGCCTCACAAATGCTGTGCAGCGTGGTAGAACTGAGCCCTCCTTCTCCCTCCTTTAGGGGGATGTTTGGCACAGCTTAGGTCACAGAGAAGGCACTGATATGCCCACAACTTGGTTTGTGTGTCAAAATAACTTAATCTAAAATTAGATGAGGTTTTTAAGTGTGTTTATCATCCTCCAGGGTCATGAAATTTGACAGGCAAATGTATCACTACAAAAGTTGTAGGACTAGCCTCCCACTCCCAGACTTTCCTCCTGCTCCTTTGCTTCCCCTTTTGACCCTTTTCTTGGTCTAGTCCAGAGGAGAAAATACAGGGAGATTTCCCTCTGCCTTTGTAGATATTGCCTACTGGCAGACATGTTTGTCTTGCCCACTCAATGAATTTTAAACGTAGTTGAAATACCTCGGAGTGGTGAACACACAATATAAAATACAGATGATGTATTATAGAATTGTACACCTGAAACCTATATAATTTTATGAACCAATGTCACCCCAGTCCTATATAATAAAAGGCTAATATGCAAATTATCCCCTTGGGAGTTCGACTGGGAGACTGGGAGTTTGACTGCTCAGTATGACGTGTGCTGACCACCAGGGGGGCGGCACAAAACAAAGGATGGCCCTGGCCAGCAGCTGGAAGAAGGCAGGCAGGGGAAGGAAGGCCCGGATCAGCCCTGATAGCCAGCCAGGCCTAGAGACCCTACCTGTGCATGAATTTTGTGCACTGGGCCTCTAGTAAATTAAATAAAAAAGTAAAAAAAAATTTTGAAGTATATGTAAAAATTGAGAGATTTTTATATAAAAATCTGCCTTTTCCTTTAGTTTTGAAAATTGTAAATAGAAGCAACCAGTGGCTGGAACTGAGTAAAGGCATCAGAAGGGCATGCGGTTTCTAGTTTTCCATAGTCTCCACCACTCCCTATTGTTTTCCTGTGGTACCCACTGAAGTCCCCAAAGTTATATTAGAGTTCATTCAGGCACCCTTCCCAAAGTCAGGCCCCTTAGATCTTCAACTATTCATTCTCTTTATAGTGTTACTTGAATGTGTTGGGCTTGCCTTCAAATTTGGCCAGAAGGTTGCATTTCTTACTCTAGATCAAATGGTCAAGAAATTTGAACCTGACTTCTTCCCACAATTTCCGGTGATTAACTTCACATCTTCCCACAATTCCTAGTGAGCTCCACTTGTTCCCATAATTCATATTGAACTTCACCTCTTCCCACAGTCACCAGTGAACCTCATTTCCTCCCCCAATTTAAGCAGCTTTACTCATTTATTCTTCTTTCCCTCCAGCTTACTCTTACAATACCAGGAGGAAAAAAAATGTAGTCTTCAGATGAATCCTTGGGTCATTTAGAAGTGAAATGAACATTCAGGAAAAAGTGACTGATACTACTGAAGGCAAAGCTGTCCTCAGAATGATTGCAGGGATGTTTAGAATTTTTTTCTTCTCCAGTTCTCCCTAGAAGAAAGAGCCCAGGTCCCATCAACTGATTACAAGTCACTGCTAGCCCATTCAAGTTCCAGTCATTGTGAAATTGAACAAGTCTGCGGGTCTCTCATGGAGTTTGAACATAGGAGCACTTTTTTATTTTAAGGAAGAAGAACCCTTCTCTTAATTTTAGTAATGATTTAATGGCAGAATGTCACTCAGCCACCACGTGGGTGTTCGAGAAGGATTGTGGGTGCCATGCAGGCCACATTAAACAATCAGCCCTTGAGGGTTCAAGTTAGTTTGAAATGAGAAATTGCCAGTGACCTGAAACCCATCATTATTAACCTTGTGGCACCACATCTCCATAACCAGTAGCCAACTCTCATTTTTCTCTTCTTTTTTTTTTGGTTGAAAGAAAGGCTCATTGATGAAAGTTGGCTCAGTTCTTTTTGTTTAAGTTAAGTGGTCGGACCACCAAGAAGAGTTACTCTCCTTCAATTGGGACTAGCCCTAATACAGATGTCCTTTGCATGGCCGATCTCCTTTTGCTGGTACACCCACAATTGGTTCGAGCTGTGTTTATGTATAGACACCGCCCACAGAGACTGTGGAGAAGCATCTGTGTGTCACGGTCTAAGTCTTCCAAAAGAATTACCTTTTAATAATTTATGGTTTTGTAACTTAAGTACATTTATAATGAATGAATGAATGAATGGCTTCCTTCTTCTACCTTCATCCAAAAAGAAAATGTGAGGTAGGAAGGGTTTTGGGAAATGCATTATAGAATAATAATATGCATTATATCCCTGGACATTTTATGGTAGAAGATTCTGGAAGGGTGAGTTCAGCTCTTTCCAGATGTGGCTTCATTGGTTGTGTTGGCTGGCCAGGCAGTAAGGGCCCTGCTGAGGACTTCCTTACCTCTGTGGCAATAGCTGTTTCAGAATCCGGCCTTGTGGTACCCATTGAAGTCCCCAAAGTTACATTAGAGCTCAGCGCACCCTTCCCAAAGTCAAGCCCCCTGTATCTTCAACTATTCATTCTATTTATAGTGTTACTTGAGTGTGTTGGACTTGCTTCCAAATTTGGCCAGAAGGTTGCATTTCTTACTCCAGATCAATGGGCCAAGAAACTTGAACCTGACTTCTTCCCACAATTCCCAGTGAAGCTCACTTCTTCCCACAATTTCCAGTGATGAACTTCACTTCTCACAATTTCTAGTGAACTTGACTTTTTCCTACAATTTCTAGTGAACCTCACTTCTTTCCACTTCTTCCCACAATTCCTAGTGAACCCAACTTGTTCCAACAATTTATATTGAACTTCATCTCTTCCCACAATTCTCAGTGAACCCCACTTCTTCCCACAGTCCCCAGTGAACCCACTTGTATGGTATGGCTTTGAATAGCCCACTCATTTCTGCATGTTAGGCTTCCAGGCTTTCTCTTGTTCATGACCCATTTCTAACCAGTTTCCTGTGGCAGTTCTATCATGTTTTGTCAGATCATGGTAAAAACCTATCAATAACTAATTTTTTTTTGTTATCCTGTGCCATTATCTTTATTTCATTGGGACTTATGTCCTATGGCTTTCTAGGGCCTGACTCAAAGAATATCATCCGAGAGTGCTATGAAAGGTACTTTTTACAAGGTAAGGACCGAAATTCTGGTTCACTGCTGCCCCTTAAATGCTAGCATGATGCCTGGTGTTCCATAAATACTTGTTGAGTAAATGAATGGAGAAATGTGGAACTTGTGAATGTTACCTTATATGACAAAAAAGACTTACAAATGTGATCACTTTAAGAATCTTGACATTGGGGGATTATCCTGGACTATCCAAGTGGTCAGTGCAATTGTGAGTGTTTGTTTGTTGTTTTGTCAGAGGGAAGCAGAGAGAAATTGACTACAGAAGAGGGAAAGCAATGTCTGGCAATAGTGAGCATTCAGTAACTGTCCCAGCTGTGAGCACCATGGTTGTTGTCATTGCTTTCCCTTCCTCACCATCCCCTGTCTTCCTCCTCTTTCTCCATCATCATCATCATCATCTATAACTACCCCCTGACCTCATTATGATAAACCTATTCGTGGGTTTTATTTTTAGTGATCACATGTCCAACAGTAATACAGCATTTTCCATAAGATCATTTATTTAATATCTTTCCCTCTACTCATGGGTTTCCCTAAATGACACATAGAACCCACTAAAATTGTTTGTGGCTTTTCTAGACAAGTGTCCTTCTGAGCTCTGTATCAAACCACATGGCACATATTTGGTACATGCACACACACGCATGCACACAAGCACATATATTATTCATTGATCAAATAATTAATTTTTCACTGAATAACAAACACATGCTGATCATATTCCTGGGAGAGCTAATTTGTTCTCATGTCTTAGAGCATGGTAAAATCACATATTGATGGCTTTGGCTGTGTATCAGAAGGACTTCCATCACAGCTGATAAGTGGGCCCAAATCTGTAATAATACTAGCGGTCATCCTAACACTGCAACTCCCCATGGCATGTGTGGGGTGAGTGCTGTGTACCGGTCACAGTGGAAAAGTGTGTTCAACATTTCAGTATAGTTGCTATCTCTGTGGGGTGGGGGAGAATAGGGCCGGTGAGAAAGGCATTTGCCTCCCCTTTCATGCTCTCACATCCCTCTCAGCCCCTCTCCACCCCTTTCCAGTGTTTTAGCCCCGGAGAGAACCCAGTTACATTTCTGGGGTATAGTGAATCTCACTAGTGGAGACTGAGCCAACTCTGAGGGCAGGGGTGCCCTTGCTTCACTGTAGACAAGAGCCAGGTGTGGCATCAGAGTGGACACTCAGGAAGCCCCAGAGAAAGGGACAGTGAGTGTGTACAAGGGCCAGCTACCTGCATGTGGTTTTGGGGAAGATGTCCATGAACCAGGGGCTCTGAAAGTCTGACCTAATTTCTGATTAGCAAGCAGTCTCCCAGAAGACCTGGGGAGCAGATAAGAGACTTGTGAAATATACCAGACTTCCTGAGGGTTAAATAAAAAGGGAGAGGCGGGTGTAGTTTGAGCAACTTCTGGCAGCTCTGCAGTCATTCATTATCTCTTGGTAGCAAAGCATGGTGGGACTGGTTGTTTTGCTATTGATCATCTTCCCTGTATGTCTAAGGCTATTTTTTTGGTAACACAGGCCCAATGTATATAAACAAATTCCTTTCTTGATCTTCTAAGCTGCAAATACTTAACAGATTCAGGCTTGGAGAACTCAGTTCCTGCCACTAGCTCCAGCATGGAGGATTTATAACTGGGAGGGAGACAGAAGGTATGTGAAAGGTACTCAAACTGTGATTTCCTCCACCCCCAGAAGCCCAGGCAGATCCTATGATCCCTTTGCTGTTGTTGGGCTTGTGAGCTGTTTTCCTTCCTGGGGAGATGGGTGTTAACCGTTTCATGACTGGAATTGCCGAAAGAATCTGCATACAGTGTGCCCTGGGCACATATATATTATGTGAAGAAATGCAGACCAGGAGGTCCACTGAGTGTGCACCCACCTAATTGCAATGATTACCTGTGTAGGAGGGGGAGAGAGTGGGGAAAGGGCCAAGGCTGAGAGCCAACAGGGCCTGGAGCCTTGTCCAGAATACTTGGCATTTTTTAAAAGTGGGAAACATGTTCACCTATTGCTTATGTAATAAAATTATTTTTTAAAAATAGCCTGAGGGCATTAGTTTTCTCTGACTGCCATAAGAAATGACCTCAACCTTAGTGATGTAAAACAACACAAACTTGTTACCTGGTATTTCTGGAGGTCAGGAGTCTGACGCGGGTCTTACTGGGATGGTACAAAGGTGTTGGTGGGCAGTTCTTTCTGGAGGCTCTAGGGAAGAATCTGTGTCTTCGTGTTTTCTAACTTACAGAGACAGCTGTTTTCCTTAGTTCTTGGCCCCTCCTTCCATCTACGAGCCAGCAGCATGTGGCTGGGTCCTTCTCAAATGGCCATCTCTCTGTTTTTCTCTTTTGTTTTATTCTTCCCGCCTTTTCCCCCCCAAGTGTATTAAAACTAGATATGAAGGACAGACTCTCTATCTTAAACTCAACTTATTAGCAGCCCTAATTACATCTTCAACCTTTACTTCTCTTAGCCAGATAAAGAATATATAGCACTTTCAAAAAAGTGCTAAGCACTTTAAACGCTTACGCCTGCTGCTGCCAGTACCTGACTGCAACCACCACAGCCACCTCCACTGTTAATGCTGTTGTTCTTATTTAATGAGTCATCTCAGTTTCTTCTGTCAGCCTCTTCCCACTTTCACAGTGAGCTGGGCGCCCTCTGGTAAGTCAGTCCATGCATGGAATGGGAGTTCTTGTAGACATCCATCAGAGAGAGAGACTTCTCCTGCATCTGGATGTCCTGATCCTTTCTGGGCATTTAATTTCAGTCTTTATCCATCCACCCACTCATCTACCCATCCATCTATCCATCCACCCATCCATCCACCCACCCATCCACCCATCCATCCACCCACCCACCCACCCATCCATCCACCCACCCACCCACCCACCCATCCACCCACCCATCCACCCATCCATCCATCCATCCATCCATCCATCCATCCATCCATCCATCCATCTATCCATTCACCCACCCATCCACCCACCCATCCACCCACCCATCCACCCATCCATCCACCCATCCATCCATCCATCCATCCATCCATCCATCCATCCATCCATCCATTCATTCATCCATCCATCCATCCATCCATCCATCCATCCATCCATCCATCCATTCACCCACCCATCTACCCATCCACACATTCATTTATCCACTCTTCCATCCATCCACTCACCCATCTACCCATCCATTTACCTGTCTGTCCATCCATCTACCAACCTACCTATTTATCCTCCATTTCTCTATCCCGCTCCCCTCTCTCTCTCCTCTCCCCCTTTTTTCCCCTCCCTCTCCTCCTTCTCCATCTATCTCTATTTTTTGGTCTCAAATTTTGTCTCTTTTCTTCTGTCTGCTGTAGAAAAAGCAAGTTTTCTTTTTTAAGAGAGCATTAAATATGAGGTAAAAGTGAAAGTTTGCCTAAAATAGCTACCTTTCTCACTTTGTAAATGATAGAATTGTTTAATCACTAAGGTCTACACCTGAAACTAATATGAAGTACTAATGAATATCAACTATAATTGAACAATAAAATTAGAAAAATAACTACCTTTCTTTTAACTTGTTTAGTGTCTAAAACCACTGGGAAAGTAGTAATTAGAAATGTTGACATGAGAAGTGGAACCATTGTTTTTTGGAAGAAAAAGCTTTCCCTGTATACTCTTAAAGATAGCTTTGCAAATTTTATATAATAAGATGACTATGTGATGAAGAAGAAAAAATCATTTCTTAGGTATGTTTATATCAGTGTGTGCTCACACTATTTAGGGCTTATTAATCCTTGCAATTACTCAATGTTCTGTTGATATCCTCCTTTTCAGATGAGTAATTCAGACACAGGTAATACGTGTATTTTCATTACTTAAGAAAATAGAACTGAAGTTAGGAAGAAGAAAATAATAATCACCAAAACTACCTATCCACAATATTTTGTGTATGTGGTTTCAGACTTTTTATCGTGAATACATTTTTAGTGTTTCCTTATTGATTCCGACAAAAATTTAAACTCTGTCTCCCTGTAGCCAGCACAACCTGGATGATGAGAGACGGCATTCTCTTTGCTCTTGTGGTGTTTAGAACGACCCCCCTTCCTCCCAACGGGTAATGTTTCTTTTGGTAAAACACACACGCATACACACACACACACACACACACACGCATGCATGCGCACACATACACAGTTACTCATACACACGCATACTCACATGCACCACTCACACACACACATGCATTGTACACACACACACACACACACACACACACACACGAGCCTTCCAACACTGCTGGTATGCTCACACGGTTCTTCCAGTGTTTGGTTTAAGTACTGTTTACTTGCCTTACCCCATAAAGTGTGTATTATTGAATTATTTGGAAAATACACAGAAGTGGAAAGATGACAACACAATTGCCGTGGTCTCACCATCTAAAGATAACCGCCACGAACTCTGTGATTTACTTTTTCCTAACTTTCAGAGTCAGCTTGTTTTTATGGAATTGTGACTGTGGTTTTAAAACTCTGGAAATATAACACACATGCATGAGAGTACACATAATATATACTTGCTGCAGGGTGAATTTGAATAAAAGGAGCACACCCAGGTAATCAGTACGTGGGCCAAGAAAGAAAACATGACCCAGAAGCCCCCTTCTGCCCTCATTCAATGCTTACCTCCCTGTCCCCACCAAGGGTAACCACTGTTCCAGCTTCGGGTGGGTTAGTTTTGTCCATCTTTTTTACCTCCTATGAATGTGATCACTTTCTGTGAAAGGAATCAAATAGTAGGTGCTCTTCTATGTCTGGCTTCTTTCTTTCAACATTATGCTTCTGAGATTTATATTTATTGCTGCATAGAGTTGTAGATCATTTGTCCTCTTGGCTGTAGGATGTTGCATTGTGTGAATATGCTACAATTTAAGTTGTGATGGCATTGATAAAAATTTGAATCCTAACCTTTTCATGTAGCATTCTAACCATGTTAGAATTTTCTCCTGCTTTAACAGGCTCCTTATACACACTATTTTAAATAGTCACATAGTATTTATGGAGTAGATTTGTGTTTATTTAACCAGGCTCCTGTAGTTGAATATTTGGGAGATTTCCAATTTTGTTTTTTTGCTGTTATAAGTGGCACTACAGTGAACGGTGTCTACATCTGTGCACTGAGCATTTCGTGTACCTCAGACAGTGTTGTTAGGTTGACGTCCACGAGGTGGAATAGCTAGTTCAAAGGTGCAGCCATCACAAGTCTTTTGATATGTGCTGTCAAGTTTCTTTCCAAGAGAGCTGTGCCCAGTGGTTCACCCCCAGCAGTGACCGAGAGTCTCTCTTGTCACATGCTCATCGGCAGCTTGGGAGGAGACCCACATAGTCTTAGACTTGAACCTGGAGGCTTAGCTTCAAGCTCCTTTACTTCTCCATTATGCATCCATAGGCAAAATAACTAATCTTTCTGAGCCTCAGTGTTGTGATCTGGAAAATGGGACTTTTCAGTCCTTATACTGCTTCATCTGCTGCTTTGTCCAGCTTTACAGCCTACGAAATTCTGTTTCTGTAAGATGATGATGATGATGTCACACCTTCTTTGCTGCATTCCAGGGAGTAGATTCCTAGCCATAGTACTGTTCCAGGTTGCTTTCAAAGTTTTACAGTTATGCTGCCCAGAATCAGCCTGTACTCTGTGACATGCCTCCTGCCCAAACTGCCCTTTGTCTCTTTGCTCACTCATTATTCACTTCATGTGAGACTTTATTGAACTTCTAATATGACCCACCCCTCTACTGAGCTCTTTAGTTACAAAGATGAAATAAAGTTGCTTCTTGCTTGTGAGGAAGTTAGAATCTAGAGGTGAACAGACCAGGCGTGGGATAACAGCTCAGTAGTCCAGGAAATTGTGGGCATCTGGAGAAGGGACATTTGACTTCTCCAAGGAGTCAGGAAAGGCTTCGGGAATAAAGTTTTATTGAGGTTGAACCTGGAAGAATGAATAGGATTGAGCCAAGTGAAGAATGGGCTAAACAATTTAGGGAGACTTGAGCATTGATGGGGTTTTGGGTAAACACACACACACACACACACACACACACACACACACACACGTCAAGTTAAGCAGTCCTTCTTCCCTGGGGAGGCTGTTGCTTCACAGGAGACATTTGGAAATGCCTGGGAGACATTTTTGTTTGTTTCATTGTAATGGAGGGGTTACTGGCATCCAGGGATGCTGCTAAACATCCCGCCACGAACAGGACAGCTCCCACGCCAAGAATTGTCTGACCCAATGGCAGTAGTGCTCAGCTGAGAAATCTGGGCTAAAGTAAAGGGAAGGGGGAGGTAGGATAATGGCAGAGATGAATGCATTGCCCCCTTCTCAGAACTCGTGTGTGTGTGTGTGTGTGTGTGTGTGTGTGTGTGTGTGTGTGAAAGAGAGAGAGAGAGAGAGAGAGCGCGCGCATGTGTGTGCCTGTGTGCTCACACTTACGTGAAGTGGGAGGACTCCCTGTGACCTCTGCTTGGAGGCTGCTCATGTGTAAGTTTTGCAAGCTCTCTCTCGGCTCAGCTCCTTGTTGACTCTGTCCTGAGAGTTAGTGACTCAGCAGGTGTGCCTCACCCTTGGCCCCTTTCCCACCCCTTTCCCAGTGCCCTCCCTTTGATTTATGAGAGCATTCTATTCCCCCTTCAGTGTTTACGACATCCAGGGACTTGTTGGAACCACTAGGAAATGAGAGCGAACAGTGAGACTATTATCATTCATTTTCACTCCCCATAAACATTTTCTGTTTCTTTTTTGGAAGACATTGCTAATCCCCCGTGCATTGGCTTTGCGCTTTCTTTCCTCAGACTTGGTATAAAAGCAAAGTGGTAGTGACTTTTTCCTGATGGCTGCTGAAAAGGTTACATGGTGTTTGGACCACTGCCTGCTTCTACCCTCGAGCACAAAAGATCCAGGAGTGGAAACTGGTTCTAACAATATCCCTTTGTAAAACATCCAGAGGCTTGGAGTCACTTTCCCGTTGTGTGAAAGGCGCGATGTCCCTCCAATTCAGTTAGAGGCTGACACGTGCTGGATCCCTGCTTCTGAGAGGGGCTAATAATTGCATGGCCACAGCAACCCAAAAGCAATCTACAGAAACCTTGAAGAGTCCTGGGCTTGGGAGGATTTTTAAAAATATATATGCATGTGTTTAAATTTCTAGACAGGTTTTGGTTTTGATGGGAATGGAAGTGGAGGGATGAGGTGGAATCTCTAAAGTATAGGAGAAGTTTCAGTTTTCTATTATGAATGCAGGAGTTGCCTACCTTACGGTTCTTTAGTGCAGGCAATAGAAAAGATTGGATGATTTAAGAAGGAAAACACGATACTATATCTGGTATGACTTTGGTTGCATGTAAGAGAAAGCCCACTACACACACTATGGCTCATTTTCCAGAAGGGGGCAGCCTAGAGTTGGTGCATTAGTGCCCCGTGTGCCCCAGACTGTCATCTAGGTATGTAGTTCCCACCCTTGTGCTTGGGCCCCCGTGGTCACCTCTAGGAAGTCCCTTCATGGTGCTGCCCTTGGGGTGACTCAGTTTTAATCCCCTTCCTTGTGTGACTCAGCTCCAGCTGTAGATTCTCAGGAGACGGTCTGGGTTGCCTGTCTTTTGGACATGGTCATGGTCACCTGTCTATTCCCCAGAGCTGAAGGCCATGAAAGGGTTGGGATGAGCAGGAGGTGCTTCATGCTGCACGCACATCCATGAAGATGCGTTTCAAAGACCACAAAGGTTTTGGTAATTTGTTGCACCGCAGTGAAGACATATTTAAGTTCTGTCATTGAATCACATGTGTAGGTTCATGTAGCCACCACCACAATTAAAAAACAGGATGGCTTCTTCACCACAGAGATCATCTCTCTCTGGGGTCATGCCCCCCACCCTCCGCCCAGAGCCTTTCTTTTGTTCTACAAGGAAGCACTCAATTTCGTTCTTCAGGCTTCTTCCCATGCTGTTCCCTCTGGCTGGGATGCCCTTGCCCCAATCTTCCCTGCTAACACCTCATCTTTTAAGATTTCAGAAACCCCTCTCAGATCTCCTCATCTCAATCAGACCACCTCACAGTACACTCTCTAATTACACTCTTTATTTCATAGCTCTTATAATGATACATGGGTAATGGTGTGTTTATTTGTGTGAGACTATTTGTTCATTCTCTGCCTCCCCAGTTAGTCTGAAAACTCCATGAGGGCAGGAACTGGATCTGTTTTACTCAGTGTTGATTTTACAGCCTCATGTACGTGACTAAGCAGGCAGTAGGAGCCAAGTAAACCTTTGTTGAATGAATGAGCGAAGGATAGTACTCAAGACGCAGAACTAGACTCGTGTCTGAATCTTTAAATGGAAGAGTGCACTAGCATTATAAGAAATCCCACCTGCATTTGTTCAACAGACTTCTATTTTTGACCACCTTCTATATGAGTTATCCTGCTAAACTCGCTCTGACTGATGTCCCGGAGTAGTTATGCTTCCGTGAACCCTAAGTAGATAGTTTAACGCAACTGAACCTGCACAATGGGCCAAGTTTGCATTTGCTTTTTTTTTTTTTTTATTTCTTAGCTTTTTCCAGGAATAGTTTTGTCAATTCATACTGATGAAATAAATCCTAATAACAGCATTATTCCCCAAAGAATGTGGGCTTCTTTGGCCAAAAATAATTGTCCTGAGAAGTAATTGATGAAGTTAACTTACCTCTTGGCCAAATGCTTCTTTGAGGTATTCAACCAAAGATAACAGGCTGCACTTAGGGGAGGCCAAACATCTGGATGAAGAATGAAATATCCAGATGTTTTTCAAGGATCTGGATGTTTCTCACCATCTGTTTCTTTTGATTATTGACAAATGATCCAGCTGTTTTGCAGAAGATGGTATACCTAGTCTAACAGAAGAGAGAAATAGTATTCGTAAAAAAGTTTGATGGCTTCCCATATGTAGTAACACAGGGTATATGTCTGTAATTGAAGCCAGGATTCAGATGCAGGAAGTGAAAATAGCTTCATGTGTTCTGAAGCTGTTTTCTTGATGTGAGTGCCAGACTGCAAAGATTTGAGGTTAATTGTCTCATTTACCATCAGAGTCTAAATTGTTTGTAGCTTTATTCTATTTATAATGTATTCACACCTTAACCCATAGCTTTACAAACGTAATATAAGAATGCTGATATTCAGCACTGCTAAAGTCTGCAGA
This sequence comes from Myotis myotis, assembly GCF_014108235.1. Lineage (NCBI taxonomy): Eukaryota > Metazoa > Chordata > Mammalia > Chiroptera > Vespertilionidae > Myotis > Myotis myotis. Next base: position 22,910,612 of record NW_023416323.1, on the reverse strand, counting down.
TTGCCTAAACGTTTCAGTGTTTCTTAAAGTAGAGAAAAAGTTTGGTACCTACAACTTCTAGTGTAAATAGGAATTCATAAGCCTTGATAGAAAATGCATCTTATCCAGAGCAGGAATCTCTGAGATGGAGTAACTCCCTCCCCAAACCCCCTCAATTTTCTATTGTTTGTGTTTGAGCCTAAGGAAAGGCTCACAGCTGTGTGTGTGTGTGTGTGTGCGTGTGTGCGTGTGTGTGTGTGTGTGTGTGTGTGTGTGTGTGTGTTTAATTAAGGCTGGAGTAGAATAACATAATTGGAAGGCTTATTGAAACTTAAAATAAAACCTATTTGTAGTTGCCCACAAGAATCCCTGTCTGATGTTTGTGGCCCCGTAGGACTGAATATGCAGTCCTTACTTAAAAAGGATGTCCTAACAGTGAATAATGACATGGGGCTTGAATTTCCATGTTGACTTATTTCTCTGTCATTTTCTTGAGTGGTACGCCAGAGCTCATGGAGAAGTAAATTAGAGGTAGCTGCATGGTCGCACAGTCAAGACCAATGGACTAGGAGCTCATCCAATGCACCTCAGAGTCTCAGCTTCATGGTATGAGCTTCCAACTCTGAAGCTCAGTCCTAAATATTTGGAGGTGGGAGAGCAGCTGCTGGGGAGGCTTCTGATTCCGGTGACATTTAGTGACATTAGTTCTTCATACCAAATCGATGCAAATGGATTTCACTTTTGAGTGTCTGTTAAACATATTGCTAGTGACAGTCCCAAAAAAGATCGGTTGTTGACAGAACACAAATTCCAGTGAGTGCAGCCTGGATGGACAAACCCAAATGTCTTGCCTAAACATTTAGCTCCAGATTTTACAAAAAGCCAAATGGTTTCAATTTTGTTATACATAAATGGGATGATTGTGTATTTACTTCTCACGTGCAGTGCCATTGGGATGGGGCTCGCAGGGGAGACAAGGACAAACAATGCAAAATAGCAAATGAGTCAAATCCATCTGGATTTGGTTATGTGCTGATGATAGAGTTTGTTGTTCTGTTGTTTTTAACCTTCTGCATATTAGGCAGACTTAGAGGGGAGATGGCATTTTGACTTTGACTCCCTTTGTAATGTAATGCATTGCTATGTATTTCTAAAGTTTCTTCTGTACAGGAATAGTATGTAATAATGCTTGGCACTTACTGTGGCCGAGACCTATGTCAGATGCTTTCATATGCATCTCTTTTTAAACTTTACAACAGTGCAGTAACACAGAAATTATTCGCCCCACTTTTGGTGGGGGGAAATGGGGATTCAGAGAGGTTAAATAACTTCCCTAGGGCATCACATGGTGAATGACGGTTGGAGGCAGGACCGAAACCCAGGTATGTCTGAAGCAGCTCTTTGTCATTGGATGATGCCTCTCATGATATCTGTGTCAGCAACCTTTTCCTGTAACGGGGCAGATAGTAAATATTTTAGCCTTTGAGCACAGTCTTTGCTGCAACTATTCAACGCTGCCTTTATGGTGCAAAAGCAGCCATAGGCAATATATAAATCAATAGGTATGTTGGTGTTCCAATAAAAATTATCATGGTCACTGAAATTTGAATTTCCTATAATGTTTAAATGTCACTAAATATTTTCCTTCTTCTGATATGTTTTCCAATCATTTAAAAATGGTAAAGCTATTCTTAGCTCACTAGAAATGGGTTGGATTTTGGTGGTGGGCTGTGATTTGAAGTTGAAGTCTACCTTTAAGCAACGGTAGAAAATTACAACCCAAATGAATTAGGGGCTACTTCAGAGAGAGTCTGCTCAGGAGAGTCTTGGAGTGGCCATCAGATGGACAGAAGAGGCCGTGGGATTTGCCTTGAGGCTTAGAGCACAATCTGTATTTTCTTGGACTTGTTAGTTTATTTTCAGTTGCTTTCTATGCAGCAGATGGAATTATAGAGGTGGTGGGGAGGGGTGGGGGGCATGCAAACAGTTCCATGGCATCGCTCACGGTATAGATTCATTCATTCACTCCTGCATTCACTCATTCAACATACAGTTACCGAATGCCTACTTGGTGCCAGATACTTTGCTGTATGATATTTACACATTACATAATAAAACCTTGTTGATAGCTTCTCAGGACTTCCAGAATCTTCTGTTGATAGCAGGGAGATAGACAGTACACATGTGAGGTGCAATTAATGATATCCAGTATTTTCAGAAGCCCCAGCAGCTTCGGTGTTTTCTGCCTTCTTCTTTTAGCTTAGCTTAAACTAATCAGTCCCTGAGTTTGAAAGCACCAGGCAGCGAAGAGGAGAGCTAGCTAAGAAAGGGCTGGCTGCTCTCAGAGCAGGTCCTCCCCACCTCTTGGCCTCTTGCACAGGGACATTTTCTTGTGCACAGCAGTGAAAGAAACAGGCAGAGTGGGTTCTCTCTGTCCTCTTCCTGTTCCAGATGTTCTGTGATAAATAAGCTTGTACTGTCCTGGTTATTTCAGAGTAATTTTCCGTTTCTTCTGCCCTATATGCTGTATTGATTATTGAGGTCGTTAGGCCCATGGCTAGGTAGGCACCCAGGTGTGCACTCCTACGGACCCGAAGGGAGGCCTGCCCGAAGTTATGATGCAGTGCAGTTTGAATACATGGGACGTGTTGAGGAGTGACTTGTACCAGGCTGGCTTGAGATGGTAGGGATGGTGTTTAGGTAATAACCTGAATAATCATGGATACCCCTTGATGGAAATTTGGCTGGATGCTGGTCACATCACTAGGTAATTTCTGATGCATTTTCCTCCTTCAACATTCACCTTCTCCCTAAGGTTATTTCCTCTGTATTACAGACCAAACGTGACTCACGCAAGGTTGTAATAAGCTTGGAAATGGCAAAGCTGGGATTTAAATCTCTATCTGTCTCACTCCAAAACCCAGGCCTTTCTCATCAATGCCACCCAACTTCCCAGTAGTCAAGGAACCAAGTTTTTCTGTTTGCAAAGTGAGCTGGGGTGCTCCTGTGTGTCTGTGGTCCTGCTCACCTCACTGCTGAAATGTGAAAGTGAAAAGTCAGACAATAACAAGTATTGGTGAAGATGTGGAGAAAGTGAGGGACCCTCATACATTGTTGATGGGAATGTAAAAAGGCGCAGCCACTTTGGAAGACAGTCTAGTCATTCCTCAAACAAGTAGACATAGAGTTACCATATGAACCAGGAATTACTCTCCTAAATCCATATCCAAGAGAAATGAAAACACAAAAACATGTACATGAACATTTATTATAAGTTGCATTATTTATAATAGCTGAAAGGTGGAAACAACCCTAAATCCATCAGTGGACAAATGTATAAACGAAGTGTGGTATATCTATACAATGGAATATTATACAGTCATTAAGAATAACGTAATGGCAATTGCTACAAAGTGGGTGAACCTTGAAAAAATTACACTAAATGAAAGGTGCTAGTCACAAAAGTCCACATGTTGTATGATTCCATTTGTGTAAAATGCCTAGAACAAGAAAATCTCTGGTGACAAAATTTCGAGTAATATTGTTTAGGGCTGGGGAGGGGTGTGAGTGGGAGACTAGGAGAGTAATAGCCAAGGGTGATGAAATGTTTTAAAATTGACTCTGATGATGGTTGTACAACTCTGTGAATTGTACTCTTTAAAAGAGGAAGCTGTATGGCATGTGAATTATATCTCAGTAAAGCTGTTGAAGATGTGAAAGTGGTGATTAATCTTTACTTTCAGAAAACCCACGCAGGGCAAGACCTGCTTGTGGGCCCATAAGCCCATTTCTCAGATGTCTTGGCCAAGCCTGCCTGTGTAAGAGCCTTCAACTCTCTCGAACAGCCTGGGAGGGGATTGCTAGTCACACAAGGCCATGGCCCCGGGCACCGCACCAGCTGTGCAGGGTACCCGTGCCTGTGAATCCTCTCCTTTGCAGTGCAAACGTTTACCAGCTCTAATCATGCAAAATGAAGAACCACGCGTCTAATTCTAAATATGTTGCCTGTGATCACAGGTGTTGTTAAAACAGCTCTTTTACGACTTTATAAATATTCCAGGATTTATTTTGAAGCAATGTTTCATTATTCCTATACTGTGATTAAATATTGAGAGTACTGCTTTTCCAATTGGTCTATTGCAGTATTTAATGAGTGCAATTAAATGGAAAAATTGCCTTTTTAACTGATGATAGTCCATTAGTGTCTCTGTCTGTTCAGAAAAGAAAAGAAGTGAATTATTAGAATGACAAATGAGGCGAAGTTCCCACCGTGATGGAGAGGTGCGATTCCCCTCCACATAATCTTCAATTAGTGATCTCTGTAAGAGGATGTTTTTCAAAAGGGTAAGAGAGAAGTAATGAGATCAGAAGGAGGTCAGCCCGGCCTTCTCCGTTTGGCAGCTTGATTAATTTATTTCTCCTTCTTGGAGATTGCTGCAAGGGGCTTTTGTCACCCTGTGTTTTTCATGGGACTGTAACCTGAGTGACTGCTGATATATTAGCCTTTGAGGCAAAGAAGCAGGTCCCTGGCCCTGGAATGGAAGGCTTGGGACTTAGGAGTGTGATTTCGTGCCTTCACTCAAACACGCATCCATAGCTTTGCATGATAAGGAGGAAAAAAATTAATTAATCAAATTAAAAGCTCCGAATTGAATGCCCACTGTGGGCCCAGTGCCTGGAGCTTGGCACACACAGAATCATTTTCTTCTCTCAGCCCCTTGAGGGGGTGGGACTCCTTTTATCAACAGGATGGGAAGGCTCAGACAGATGCCCAGAGTTGTACAGTTAAGAAGTACAACTCCGTGGTTGAGTGTCAACCTATGAACCAGGAGGTCACGTTTCGATTCTTGGACAGGGCACATGCCTGGGTTGTGGGCTCGATCCGTAGTGGGGGGCATGCAGGAGACAGCTGACCGATTATTCTCTCTCATCATTGATGTTTCTCTCTCTCTCCCCCTTCCTCTCTCTGAAATCAGTAAAAATATATTTTAAAAAAAGGAGTACATTCTCCATCTGCCTCGAAACCAGCGGTTCTCAACCTGTGGGTCGCGACCCCTTTAAGGGTCGAACGACCCTTTCACAGGGGTCACCTAAGACCATCGGAAAAACACATATATAATTACATATTGTTTTTGTGATTAATCACTATGCCTTAATTATGTTCAATTTGTAACAATGAAATTGAGGGTCACCACAACATGAGGAACTGTATTAAAGGGTCGCGGCATTAGGAAGGTTGAGAACCACTGCTCTAAACTGTTGGGCATGCCCCTCCGGAAGTCCATACCCCTACCTATCGTGTATTGCAATGTGGCATTCTTCACTTCATTATGCAAAGGAGCAAGGAAACCGCTATCACAGCGCCCTAATATGATGGGGAACCTGAACCAAGAGGTCCCAACAAACAAGGGGGTCCCAGCCAAAGCAGCTGGTGGTGTCATTTTCTGCTTTATGTTAAGTGTACCCATGCTCAGGTGCAGACACTAAAGTGGCATGGTTGTAGACAGGGTGCCAGTTTGGCATATCCTATCACATAGAGAAAGCTTAGCATAGTGAAGGAATATAAATATTAAAATCCCTGCTCCACTGCTACTTACTGTGTGTGTTTGGACAAGTTACTTAACCCCTGTGACCTCATTTGTTTTGTTTTCCTTGTAACCTGGAAGTCTGTAGCAGGGTTGTTGTATTAGGGAAAAGAGCATAAAACACTGTTTCTGGCATAAAGCACATGTTTAAATCATGACTTACATTTTTTTTTATCATTAATACCAGCAAATTTTTGTATTCTTGCTTGCTACTGACATGGACTTGATTCTCATTTAGACAAGCAAAGGCATAATTTATTTAAAATGTAGATATAACTTTCATTGCCAAAGCATATTTATTTTATTTTTTAAATGTCTTTCTCCAGTAAAGACAATTTTAGAAGCTGTTTAGGTTTGCCTTCTACTTGAATATGGGGTGTAACTTTCCCACTATGGAGATGACAGCTACATCTAAAAATCCTACTTTTCTAACTAAATTTCTCTTGCTGCTTTTTCTTGTGGCCTCTGGGTACTCCTTACCATCAGCACCACCAATTAATAGTCATCCCTGGCTCCCTGGGTCCTTGGCACAGTGCTAGGCACTGCCTGCTCTGCCCCCGCCGCCCCATACCCCGTACCCCGCCAGGAGCTTTCCTCTGGGTTCCAATCCTGACCCTTTGACATCCGCGTCCCTAAGTGACCCCATGTTGAAGAATGTGTCACAGCCCATTCGAACCAGAGTTCATTTAAGCAGTAGCAATGGGACTAAATTTTAGTCAAGGTGTGTCTTATGAAAGATGATAAATGAATATGCCACGCTGGGACAGAAATCACTCTGTCATCATATGACAGGCTGGCTCGATTTGTTTGTGCCAGTGCCTGGATGGGGGTGCGAAGCCTGTGGGGTCTCAAGGCCGGCTTACTTCCCATCGCCTTCTGTACCTCCAGTGGTGGGTCTGGAGCATCTCCACTGGGCTTTCCTGTCCCCCAAAACCCCAGTCTCTGAGGAGAGAGCTCCATCCATGGACCTGAGCGTAAGATTTCAGGGAAAATGAAGCTCGACACACTTGTAGACTATGGAGTACTTGGTTACTCCACCCAAGTACCACCCATCTCTTTCCACCGTCCAGAGCACCACTGCTCCCTCCATTCTCACTCCCTGGGAAACTGCTCTTTGGCGTGACATGGGGCTTCCACAGAATTCTATGTTTTACTTAAAATGTGTTCTCTGGTCTGTCCAATGGGGATGCTTTTTTCTGAACAGCAAGCAAATGGCTAAAGTCTTCTTCCTCGGACCCCCGACCGTGCCTACTGATACATTATTTAATCTCAAATGGTTCTTTGCAAAGGTTGTCAGGCTTCAGCAAAGCTCTCAGCAGCACCCAGAGCCACCTTTAAAAGAGCAAGGGATTAGGAGTTAGCAAACCTGAATGAGTCTGATTTCTTTAGGTCCTCACTCCCTTATCTGCAATTTCAAAATCCAAAGCTTTTAAAAACAAACGAAAATGTTCCTTAAGTTGGTGGCAAACTCAAGTGACAGCAAAACTTGACTGGAACTATTGTGGCCTGGTTGCTAATCTTCATTTGTCTCAGTTATCCACTTCACATGGCTATTCATATATTTTGCTGCAGAAATATTAATATGTTTGATGTATGGGTGCGGGTCCAGGCTCTGCTGGGGGTGTTAAATAATACATGGTCAATGAACTATTTTAGGCTTCTTAAAAATATATATTCAGAATCCTTCAACACATTGGTATATATATATATATATATATATATATATATATATATATATACACACACACACACACGCACACACACACACACGCACACATATATATGTACGCATATATAGACATATATTAATTTTAGCGAGGAAGGGAAAGGGGGGGGTAGAGAGAGAGAGAGAGAGAAACAGCAATGACGAGAGAGAACCATTTATTGGCTGCCTCCTGCACAACCCTGACTGGGGATTGAGCCCGCAACCAGGGCATATGTTCTGACCCAGAATTGAACCGTGACCTCCTGGTTTATAGGTTGATGCTCAACTACTGAGCCACACCAGCCAGGCAACACATGGGTTTTGATTTAAGAAATAGAGATCGTTACCTTAGGCTAGTTGTTTAATTTTCATTTTTCTACAAATTGGTGGAACGCGCTAAAGCTGATGATAATAGAAATGATAATTTTATAAGAACGTTATGGAGGTTTAGTCTTTGTCTCACACAACAAACATATACTGGAGGTCTGCTGTGCTCAGTGTTGAGATTCAAAGGAGAACATAATACAAACGTACGATCACATGAGGAAGCTAGGTGGATTTAGTGCTATCGCAATGAGGAGTTGCTAGTGAGAACAGAAATGCACTCTTGATAGGAGGTGAGACTAGAGTATTGACAATCAGTCCATACCTCCTGCTAAGAAACACTTTAAGGTGAGCAGCCATTTCCACACTACAGCACCACTGGTTCCTCCCTCTCGGCTCAGGGCATTCAACCTATTTTTAATTATCATCAGACATAATTAAAGTGAAATTGCAACCCCAGGGCTTCAGTGGACTGAGCATGTGGTTCTGGTTTACTTGAGGTGGTAGAATGGCCAGAAAGAAATAGGGAATGATAAAAGGAGGCAAAAAGTGCTTCTTTTCTTAGAATAGTCTGGAAGGAGTGACTTTTCAGCATTTGCTGATCCCGTCACCGGAAGGCTGTAGTAGCAGCAAAAATAGTAGTTGGGCTTTGTGGCAAGTGTGACCTCTTTGCAGTTCCCACGGAAGCGTGTGACTGAGGCACACTTGGCCCAGGAGCAAGGTCTGTGCATGCTTCTGTGGCATTTGGCAGTGCCCCCAAACGCAGCCTTTGTAAAGCACTGCAGTTTCCTGGGTGCATTCCCCGGAAGAGGAAACCCTCCTGGGAAGAGGCCTAGACGGTTTCTTGCCAACCTGTCCAAGACATAAACAGTGAAGCATCTTTTTTTTTTTCCTGATGACAGTCTCTATAGATTTCTATCCGTAGTGCCTACAGCCTGCGTTCTTTAAAACTGAAGCTGTTGCTTAATTACAGATGTTTGTCTTTATCTTTGCTGTTTTAGCTTAGTAAAACCAATGACAACATCAATGTACTTAATGCCACTGAACTGCCCACTTAAAATAGATAAAATGGTAAATTTGTGTTATGTATATTTCACCACAGATTAAAAACAACAACACACAACTCATTCCACACAAGCCAAAGCACTATATCAAACATCCTACATAAATGTGTTTTGGGGAAAAAATTTCACTACTGAGAAAATGCCCCACTTCCAGTTTTCAAGTGTGAAAAAGAGTGGGAGCAGTGTTTGTCTGTATTATATATGGGTGTGTTTTTCTGAACATGCCAGAATAGTAAAGATTCTCCCCCCTTTCACTCACCCTCAGAGCGGAATTTAATTTACGACTGCTTGTGTACTCGTCAAACTTCCTCTTGGAAACAGAAGAAAATAAAATTAGGTTTTTTGTAAGCTGGGATAATATGCATGTTATTCTTATTTTCAATATAGGTAAAGTAACTTCTCCATTTTATTTTTAAACACTGCCTCATAATATAAATAATCTAGTCTTTTCTTGTGCAGCCTGTTTATTCAGACAGGTGGAAGTTGACGCTCAAGATTGGCGTTAAATTGTGGAAACCATTCATGTAGTAAATAAGATAATTTGTTTCTGCCCCAAAAAGATTAAAATATAGATTTTTTCATACTCTGTATTATTTTTAACGCCTACAGTCCCTGAATATGTTGATTCAGATTTGTCTCCATAATTCAGAAGGCCTTTTTATTGCAACTAAAATATCTTTCAGTTGCAGAAGTCATCACTGAGAGTGTGTTCTCATTTACACATGAGTTTCTTGCATTTGTTATTAAATAAAAAGTTTAGCTGGAAGCCTTATCATTTCCCAAAGTAATAGTTAAGGGTGAAGGTAATATCAGTATATTTATTTGCTATTTATGTACTTTTTGCAAACTTATAACCTCCCTGCCTCCAAAGATTCATGACAATGTCTTATTTTCTGGTTTATATATGGATGAGATTCCTTACAGACTTCATGATATAACCAGTTACTGCTCATTCGTTTTGCCTCAGTTTTCATATACAAAAAAAGATGAGAATGGGCCAGACACGCAGACACAGCCCTTTGACCACTCTTGTGTACATGGACGTGATCGATACTGCCTGTCCCTGCCAATTTCACTGGAGTCATGAACAATGGGCATAAAATGACTGTACCTGACACAAGCCCATGGAGATGGGGGTGGAGTTTTGTTATTCCGGCATACTCATCTTTAAATGGCCCTCTTTTCATGGAGTTTGGTTTGTCCATACTAACGGTATTTCACGAAGTGCCTAGTGGGTGCTAGCATTGTTTCCAATGCTTCTTTATACGTTGCTCTATTTAATCCTTCGCAACCTTTGAGGTGTCTGCCATAGTTATCCCTTTTTTACAGACACAGAAACTAAGGCGTGGAGAGGTTACATACTTTGCCAACAGTGAGAGAGGGTGCAGCTGGAATTAGGAGCAGGTGGCCTGACTCCAGGGTCTGCCCTCAAGCACTCTGTCGGGCAGAGGAGGACACAGTTTGGGATGCCACTCAGCGGGAGTCTGACTTTCACTTTCCTGTCCAGGCGAAGCTCAGACTCTCCTCCTCTGAGAAGCCTTGCTTGAGGCCCCCCAGGCCAACTTAGGTTTGCATCTCCTGAGTCCTTATCTTGCTTTGTGTCCACCTCCACCCCGGCTTCTGTCTATTTTCCGCCATGAATGTTGTTTGCCATCTCTTTTCCCAAAGAGCCAGAGCCCTTCATTAAAGAGACAGATTCCGCAGGTCACAGTGAGGCCTACTATTTAAGAATCTCTGACTCTGCATTTCTAAACTCCACCCCTCCCCCCCAGGTGATTCTTTGGGGGAGTTCAAGTTGAAGAAACATCCCGATGCACCATGAGTGCCTGGACAGGTGTTTTCCTGTCTGCGGTTTCAGAGTCTTAAGCAGAGTAACCTGTGATGCGTAGGGGCTGAATGAATGGATAGGAGAGAGACACTGAGAGCTCATGAGGGATTTTGAGTCCACTCAATAGGCCCAAATGCTTATTCCTTACACTCAAGTAAAAGCACATTCATTCATCCAGCCCAAGTATCTACTTAGTTCCATTAAATGGGCTGATCCACAGATTGTTACGTGGTTGCAAATGAACTGTTGCTTTTCCTCTATGTCTTTATTATTGGATGTAATGATTCCACAATTGCCCAAATTATCCCCTTCATTATGATTTCAATAATAACAGCGATCACAGTGATTGATGAGGATCACTAGCGCTCCTTTCGCTCGGTGCAGTCAGAGCTTCATGCACATTGTTCGCATGGGTTACCTGGGAAACAGTATTCTCCCCGTTTTACTGTCGAAGATCTTTGCTCAGAGAACACAGCTCGTTAAGAGTGGGGTCTTAGTGTGACACGAGACCTGTCTCCATTGCCTATGCTCTTAACTGGCCATAAACCATGTTGTTTGCTCCAAATGGTAGAAACAATCTTTTCAACAAAGATTCTTCCCTGAGATACTCTATCTGAGCATCATGGAAGAACTCCCATATTTTGTATAGGTGTTACAATTTTATTTTTTTCATGTTTAAATAAAAATCAACACTTATCATTAAGCATTATAATCATGGAATTTAGTGAATATAATCTTTTCTGATCTGACACTTAATGTTGACTGTCAAAAAATACTCTGATAGAAATAAATTAAGATGTATTCTTTTTACTTTTCCCATCAAACTGAAATAATGAATTCAGTGCATCATATTTTCAGAATTTTTCTGATAAAGATATATGAACATATACACAGACATGCATGCATCTTAAACGACATTAATGGAAGTGTGGGAGCACTCTATTTCAATTCTCCAGAATAAATATTTTATGAGCAGGAGGCATATATGTTTGCGTATGTGTGTGTGTATGTAGATACAGATATTGGGTACATATAGTTGCATTGAAGTTTCATATGGTGACTGTTCTGCAAGTGTAACCTAAAGTTTTGGCTTAAGTCATTTGGAGTTTTGTCTTATTTCAGATGCATTTGAGCTTTAAAGGGCTAATCCACTTAAGAAATTAGTTACTGTACTGTTAAAAGAAAAACCCTGGAAAAAACAGCATTAGCAGAAGGGTATTATCTCTTCTCCTCTTCCTTCTCTTTTAGAAGCCTCCCATGATCCACTGATGGTAAATATTTCATGCACTTTGCATATTAGCCTGAGTTCCTTTTGTGAAGTCAAGTAAATGGAATGTAAATCCCCACGTATTCCAGACAGTAAAATGGCATTATTTGATGTTGCATCACATAAACATGCAGATTTGATTCCCCCTTTACTCACGCTGTAAAAACAAAGTTTTTAAAGTGGTTAGCCATACCTGGAAATGTAAATGCACTCGCCTAATGTAATGCCAAAGAGAAATTAAGACAAATGATACCACATCGCTGCCACAAACTGCGGCTCGTACAAAATTCACTTTAGTTATTATGCTGTGAATACGGGCTCTCACCCTCCTCTGTGAATGCACAATTTATGTTGAATGCAACATGAATCATTTTAATAGACCGAGCAAAAAGTCCCCAAAGTCGATTTTCAAATTATGAACCTTGGAACAGAATATAACAACAGCCAACAACAAATTGTTCAGACTTTACTCTGAGCTATGGGTGAGCCATTAAAAAATACAGCAAGCACTTTCGGTTAGGTGTTACACAATTCATAGCCTAATGGCCAAGCATATCAGAAATGGGGGACTTTTTAGGCAGTTTTTCTTGCCATCATTCTGGTCAATTATTTTCACATTTTTGTAATCAAGATATTCCCAAATAGAGCATAGAGTTGTATATTGTTTGGAACTAATTATATGTATAATAAATCCAAGAATTAATTTAAACGACCCAGTTTCCACAGAGATAAAAGCCACATTATTTTTAAATAGCTAACTAAACGAAAGGCTCCCCCATATGGGAGAAATTTCCAAAGAACTAAAACCACCCACCAGGAAAATGGAAAATCCTTCCAAAAAAAACCATCAGGTCATATCAGAACAAGATGAAGAAAATAATTAAATTGATTGAGGATTGGCTGCCTTCCATATGTGCCCAGACTTGGGATCAAACCCACAATCTAGGCATGTGCCCTGATCAGAAACCACAACCTTGTGATACAAAGGATGGTGCTCTAGCCAATGGAGCCATATTGGCCAGGGCAAGAATTCTTTCTTTCTTTCTTTTTTTTTTTTTAAATATATTTTATTGATTTTTTACAGAGAGGAAGGGAGAGAGATAGAGAGAGTTAGAAACATCGATGAGAGAGAAACATCGATCAGTTGCCTCCTGCACATCTCCAGTTGCCTCCTGCACATCTCCTACTGGGGATATGCCCACAACCCAGGTACATGCCCTTGACCGGAATCGAACCTGGGACCTTTCAGTCCGCAGGCCGATGCTCTATCCACTGAGCCAAACCGGTTTCGGCGAGAATTATTTCTTTTTAATGGCCATTTACTTAGAGTTTGATATAGGACAATAATGCCATGATCTACCGTGAATTTATTTTAGATAACATAAATGGTTAGGAATTCAGAAGTCATAATTTCAGCCTACTATGTGATTGTGTGCATATTTAAATTTCTCACGTTTTTCTTTCTCTTTTCATTCCTTCCCTTTGTCTCTCTCTTTTTTTTTTCCCCCTCTTTCTTTTTGTGGATGAGGGGGTGTTTGTTCTGCTATTTGTTTTTCTTGTTATTTTCTTCATTATTTTCTGTCTCATGTTCTTGTTCTTTTTGTTAAAATTATACATGCACATGATTTAGAATCATAGGTTTTTCTATTAAGTGTTTTGATGAAAAATTAAAGCATTCCTCACCAGCAATTCTGTTTCTTCATCTATTACTCTTCGAATGTATTCATTTGGACTTTATATACATCATTTTAAACAATCTCACTTAAATGGCAACTTTTTAATTTTCTAGCTTTTGATGGTATATGTAAGCTTTCCACTAAGGAAAAATAAAATGTAGCTTTTCTTCACTGTTACACCTGTACCTAGATGAGCATCTTCCCTTAGTCGCTTTCTATCCTTTCACTAGAGTTCTATCATGACTTTATTTTATTTTTTAAAAAATATATTTTTTATTGATTTCAGAGAGAAAGAGAGAGGGAGAGAGCAATAGAAACATCAATGAGGAAAGAGAATGATTGATTGGCTGCCTCCCTCATATGCCCTGACCGGGAATAGGACTGTGAGCTCCTGGTTCATAGGTTGATGCTCAATCACTGAGCTATGATGGTTGGTTGGGCCTATCATGACTTTTTTAGGAGACAATTTAGTTTTTACATTGTTATGAATATGTAAATATATTTACAACTAAGCCATGTAACATAGTAAGATTACTTTTTCTTTCCTGCACCATCTTTATTTATTCCTAGAGGTAGTACTTGTCTTATATTCTTGCTTGCTTAGTTTTTTATTTATCTGTTTCTAATTCAACCTCAGACTCTCAGCTGATTGTATAAATCTCTTTTCAAAATGTTGAGACTATAACAAGTTATCTATTACTTTCATGTTTCAAAAAATCTCTCCAGGGCCCTTGGACCTTCCACAATTTGAGATGGCTGCCCTCTGTTCTATGCCTGCTGCACAAGAATGATCTACTGGTGTTCTACTTAGAGTTACTCTCACATTATATAACCCAGAAAGTCCATTAACTCTGTCCTGAGTTTGAGCTCTTGTTTCACTTCTTCTCCTGTTTTCATTTGCTTATTGTTTTTTAGGAGCATATCCTCTAGAAGCTTTTGGAAAAAGGAGGATGGCATGTACATATATATTTTTGGAACCCACATAGCTCAAAATATTTTAGCTCCCATTCTCATTCTATTGATTGTTTAGCTAGGTATAGAATTACAGACTTGAAATCAATTTTTCTTCAGGGCTTTAAGTCATTACTCTTGGGCTTTATAGCTTTCAGTGTTACTCTTGGGAAATACAAAGCCATTTTATCTCTGATATTTTCATTTCTTTATGGTTCTCTCTTGGAATTATTACAGGAGGCATATTTTTTTTTACCACTTGCTACTCTCGAACCTCTCTATATAAAAGCCTAAGCGACGATTACAACCAGCTGCCCGATCGACCAGTTGACCGGTTGCTATGATGTGCACTGACCACCAGGGGGGCAGACGCTCAACGCAGGAGCTGCCCCCTGATGGTCAGTGAACTCCCACAGTGGGAGTGCCACTCAGCTGACCAGCATGAGCAGGGGTGGGATGAACGGGAGTGGTTCCTCCCCAGATCCCTGCAGGCCACACTGAGGGACCCCATCGGTGCACAAATCTGTGCACTGGGCCTCTAGTAAGAAATAAAAGCCCTGAAAAGGGCATTTCTTTGTGATGGCATGCTGTGATATGAGTGTTTTTATCTCTTGTACCCGGCAATCAGTGAGACCTTTTATTCTTGAAACACCTGCCTTTCAGTTCTATGAACTTTTCTTTAAATGTTTCATTGATTAGTTAGTTTCTCCTGCTTCTTTTTTGCTGTTTTCTTTTTAGAGAACTTTGTTATTCAGATCTTGAAACTGCCAGACTGTTTCATAATTATTTTTCTATCTTTTATCATTGTCTTTGGTGCTACTTTCTGGGAGATTTTTTTTCTAACTTTCCCACTGATTTTTTCTTTTTCTTTCTACAGGTATGTTGTAAATTTATGAACCTTTTTGTTTGTTTCTTTCTTTTTTTTTTTTTTTTGGCTTTACTCTGTTTCCTGTTTAACAGCATTTTATTCTTGTTTAGTGGATGGAATTGACTCTCTTATCTCTCAGATAGTATTGATAATTGCTTTAACTTTTGTTGTCTCTGTATAGCTCCTATCTCTTCAAAACTACTTCTGTTTGTTTTGGTCACCCTCTTTCCTCAATATTCTGGTCTGTGGAAGTTTATTTGTCCTTAAGAGGAGGACTGGAAAAAGCTCTCGTCAACTCTTAGCACACAGCCACGACCAACTTAACCGTGGACTCCACTGGAGGGTGATGTGGCTGGGTTATTTCCTAGGGGGAAATCAGTGTGTTCAAATTTTTAGATCTTCCCAATTAAGCTGGTCAAATTTACCAGAGGAGGACTTGCTAATACTCTCCTTCGGGAGGGTCTGGCTCTGACTGCCGGAGTTCTGGGAGCCAGTGAAGGAAGAGGACCGAGTCTCACCATTCAGTAGGCAAGCATTTCCTTAAATTCTTTTTAGTGTAGTGCTATTTTACTCAACTGTTTATATTCTTTCTCTTCAGAGAATAAACTTGTTATTTTTCTGAGGTTAGGAGATGAAGAAGCCCTGGCTGGGCTGAAGGTTTGGGGCAGATCAGAGGATGTACACCCTTTGTAAACAAGTTTCAAAAGAGCCACCTTCACCTCCACATCCTCAAGTACCAGGTCCCACGTCTGCGCCTTCTGAGCTTCTGAGCCTTTGGCGGTTCTGTGATGTGAAGTGGTTCACGCTGGGCTGTTCCCATTGTTAGTTTAAAGCTCAGCTTTCTTTCATCTGTAAAGTCACTCTCTTGCTGTCCATCTGCTTTCCAGCATCCAAGTTTTTTGCTTTTTAAAATTTTTGTTATTGAATATTATAGATATTGATTGCATTTGAGCCTAAGAGATAGCACCATCACTTCCTAAACTTGGAGATTTGAATTGATATCTAAAAACAAGTCACCAGGTTGTCCTTGATCCATTGCCTTTCTGTCACCAACAAAGAGGGTCAGAGCTGCAGTGGAGCCACATATTCCTTCTCGCATTGAGCCGGTGAGCCCCTCTGTGCTCCAGAATCTCAGCTCACTTCATGACACTGAAGCATCTTCTCAGAGCTGTAAGTTCACCTTGGAGCAGGGATTGCAGATGGTAAGAAGGATGTTTTGGCGCATGTGAAAAACTTCTCAGCATGCCCAGTATTTGTGTTTGCTTTGACATAAATTATGGCCATCAGTAGGCCAAGCTATACTCCCACTGCCCTGTTACCTTGTTCGGCTGTTTCCTGTTCGACTGGAGCCTCATGTGACAACAGTGGGATGCCAGGATTCTAGAATGGCTGCGTGACTCTGTGTGCCATCTGGGTGTCCTCCATGTGCCCTCCGGAGCACACTCGGTGGGGAAGATCTCCTTAATGTCTGTGTGTGTCCTCAGCTTTCATCACATTGCCCATCACCAATGATGTTGTGCTGACTGAGCACGCTAATTCATAATCCACAGCCACTTCCCTGGATACCTGCTTCTAGGCACATTAAGCGGACGGCACACAGGCCCTCATTTTTCTCATCCTTCCATTTCCATATTAATTCTTAATCAATCACTGACGGCCAGCTGTCAACGGGCACGATTTTTGGTGGGACCTGATGATGTATATCCCTTGTTTTCAGATTCCATGCATCTCATTGTATAAGGCAAGGCTCTGAGCAGGGTCTTAATGCTTTTGGGTGCAGCCCCCTTGAGCTTTCATAATGGCAAGTCTAGTGCAGGTGCTGAAAGGGAAATCTTTAAAGGGACAGGAGGTGGGGACAGAGCTTCCTGGGCAGTGTGTCAGTATATCTGTGTATGGATAGGTGCTCAGCTAAAGGCCTGCTTAATGGTTCTTTAGTTGGGATGTGAGCTTTGCTTCCTAAAGTTTGGAATGAAAAGGCTATTTCTCTTTGGTAGGCACAGTAATGGATGAAGGAGTGGTTTGTTATACACTATTTGTCATTAAGCTGCTTTAATATGGGTATGGCACTAATTTTGGCTTTGAAAAGTTTCCCTTTTGCAATGAATGATGATGGTGATGACAGCGACAAGGATGACCATGTTGACAATTGCCAATGCTGATTTGAACAGAGAAGTTTAAATCTAGTACCTTCGTTTTCTTTCTTTACCTTCCTCACTTATTCTTTTGTGCCCTCTCATGCCCGCCTCTTTCTCCCATGTCACTTCACCTTTTTACCTCCCACTATCAGGAAATTTTCCAGCACTCCATTATTGATCTTCTTCGCCATGGTCACGTCTTTAGTCCTAAGGGCAGAGGGGGAAGGTGATTAGTGTGTTTCACCAGACTGCACAGCCTCCTGGGCCAGGTGCAGGAAGACGGGCTGGTACTTGGGAATGAGTGGCAGCATTTTGACAGGATGATGGATGCATATGCTGGGCTCAGAGGACTTCGGGTGATGGGCCTTTCTTTGTGGTCTGGTACGTGATAGGGCTCATTGCTTAATTTATCTACAATTCATATTTATTAATTTTGAATGTTTTATTGAAAGGTACTTGCTTAAGGAAATATATAAATGTACCTCATAATATCTATTTTTAAGTAATTTCCAGTGAGGAAGATTGGGTTACCAGAATGAGCCTGTTCTATGTTTCTGCTTGGATGACTCAGTCTCTAGCAGGCTCTATTCAACTTAGCCCAGAATATGCCACTCACCTGAGCCACCTATTCATGTTGCCATGAGTAGGAACCACATGAGTTGCAGAACCCGGGCTACTTCCACTCAATTTCTATAGGTGCAAGCTGCATGGAGAGGATCCCACTTTTAAGGGGTAACTATGTGCTGGGTGCTTACCTGCTCTTTATATACATATATCATTTAAAAAGCATTCATTGAGTGAAAAGGATTTTCATCCCAGCTTCCCAACTGATTTGATGTTTGATATTGATAAAGCTATACATCCCCTTACTTTTTTCTTATTTAACAACTAGAGGCCTGATGCACGAATTCGTGCACAGGTAGGGTCCCTAGACCTGGCTGGCAGTCAAGGCCAATCTATGGGGTGACCGGTGGGGTGACTGGTGCCTCCGCTCCTACCCACCTTGGCTGGCCTGGTGCCACCTGCTTGCTGCCCCACCCCCACCGCCGCTGCCAGTCGGGGCCTGCGGGCTAGGGGCAGCTCCTGCGTTGAGCATCTGCCCCCCTGGTGGTCAGTGCATGTCATAGTGAGCGGTCAATCCGCCGGTAATTCTGCTGTTCAGTCAATTTGCATAGTTGGGTTTTATATAGATGGATGGATAAGCCTGGCTAGCATGGCTCGTTGGTTGAGTGTTGACCTATGAACCAGGAGGTCACGGTTTGATTCCAAGTAGGGCACATGCCTTGATTGCTGGTTTGATCCCCAGTGGGGGGCATGCAGGAGGCAGCCAATCAATGATTCTCTCTCATCATTGACGTTTCTATCTCTCTCTCCCTCTCCCTTTCTCTCTGAAATCAATAAAATATATATGTATGTATAAATAAAATGGATAAAAGCCCATCAAATTCAGTTTCCAAAAGCAAACTTCTAAAGAGTTCTGAAGAAGCTGATCTGATGAACACAGGCTCTGTCATTTCCTGGCTGTGGGCTCTCTGGAAGGTCACTTAATCTCTGAGCTCAAGTTTCCCCATGTGGGAAAGGGGATCAGTAACAGTTCCACCTCATAAGTTGGTTGTGGAAAATACTTGGTATAATGCATCTAAAGTATCCAGGAGATTGTCTGGCATGTAGTTAACCCCATAAAAGTTTATTATGACCATTGTTACTATTAGTAGGATTATCACATCACTCAGCTCATTGAAAAAAACAGTGAGTAGGGGTGTAAAAAATGCTGACCTCAGAGCCACAGAGCTTCTGTGCAACCTCAAGCAAGCCGGCCTCTCTGGATATTATATCCCTCAGCTGTATGTGGGGAAATTTCAACTCTGTTTTATGGGTTGCTAGAATTAAATGGGATAACGTATGGGAAGTATCTTACACAGTTTATGATAGAGGTAGACACTCCATAATGATGGCCAGTAATAATATTTTCATTCATTCTGAAAGCAGAATTGGCTATTTGGATGTCACTGCTAATTTTTAACGGAAAGTGGTAGAACATTTGAAACATGCCTTTTGTTTGCTTGCTTGGTATGATTTTATCAACTTTGTTCAGGTGTAGTTTATGTAGATTAAACTTCATCCATTAAAAAAAAATACAATGCCATTAGTTTTTCCAGATGCACATGCCCATAAAATCACCACTACAATCAAGAAATAGAACACTTCTGTCCCCACAAAGATTTCTTGCTCTTCCTTTGCATTCCATGACATGTGGCAGTTCAGATAGCTGGCCCTAGGAAACCGTTACTCTTGTTTTCTGTCACTATTCATTAATTTGCATTTTCTAGCATTTTATGTAAATGAAATCAGATAGTCTTTATTCTACATCTGTTTGTTTTTTTTCTCATTCACCATACTTATTTGGTGATTCACCCATGTTGTTGCATATGTCAGTTGCTCACTTCTTTTCATTGATGAGTAGTATTCCATTGTGCAAATACATGACATTTTGTCTAAGTAATGTTAATAGACATTTGGGTTGTTTCCAGCTTTCAGTTATTGTAAATGGATGTGCATGTGAATATTCGCACATGTCTTTGTGTGGACATATGTCTTCAGTTATTTGGGGTAATACCCTGGAGTAGAATGAGTTCATCAATAATTGCACTAGGCTTAATATTTTAGAGAATGGCAAGCATTTCTCCAAAGTGGCTGAACCATTTTACATTTTTGGCAGAGTCCAATTCCTATATATTTTCAATAATGATTTGATATTGTTAGTCTTTTAACATTTCCACTTGGGTATGCAGTGGTATATCATTGTGGTTTTATTTTATTTTGGAATATAAATTATTAATGATTATCATCACATCTTCTTTTTTGTTTTTCCTTTTTTGGCAGGGGCAACAACTTGAGATAAAATTCACATACCATACAGTTCACCCATTTAATAGTTTTATTTTGTATCTTCACAGAGTTTTACAGTTATCCTTACAATCAAGCCATATCTTTTATCACTTGCTTTTTCAGTCACTCCCACCTCCTGCACACCACTGGCTTCATTTTCTTCTCCCAGCATTTAAATTGAATGCCCCCCATAGTTCTGTTTTTGACTCTTTCTCTGTGCCAATACTCTTTCCCCTGGAGATTATACCCATTCCCCAAAACTTCAAGCATCATTCTGATACCCAAATCTGTATGTCCATTTCAGAGTATCTGAACCTAGTCTGTTAGTCCCAGGTTACTCACACCTGCACATATCTTTTGCAGGGCACACTCAACAGGTCATAAAGCCACCCCTCCCCTCCCCCCTCCCCCACATCATTGCATCATCTCTGCCACACCCCCTCCCACCTCCTACACTTTCAGATGCTGCCTGGGGGTTATGCACCTTTATATTCTTCCCAGTATCAAGCCCAAGTAGACACTCAGTAAATATTCATCTAATGAATAAATGAACTTGTATTCTCCAGATTGCCTGAAAATGTGTTTCACTTTTATCTTCTTTTGAAATTAATGGCATTATTACCTTATTAAAGGTCGAGAAGAATAATTCATGCTACAATTCATGAGGCTACTCAACAGTTGCCCTGGTGATTTCTGATTAATATTTGAAAAAAATTTTAACCTATGGCCTTTTTTTTTTCTTATCTCCAGCTAAAGCTTTTCTGGAAGGAATTCAATTTCCGCTTTTCCTTAATGCTCCTTAAATGTTGTACATATCTTAAAAGTGGATTCCCCATAAAACAATATCGGTCATTTTGTTTAATAGTCTTAAAGCTTACCTGTGCCTGGCCAGTGCGGCTCAGCGGTTGAGCATCGATCTATGATCAGAAGGTCACATTTCCATTCCTGGTCAGGGCACATGCCCGAGTTGTGGTCTTGATCCCCAGTGTGGGGCATGCAAGAGGCAGCCGATCAATGAATCTTTCTCATCATTGATGTTTCTCTCTCTCTCTCTCCCTCTCCCTTCCTCTCTGAAGTCAATTAAAAAAATATTTTAAAAAAGTTTACCTGGAGGAACATGAATAAGACTCTCTTACAGTCGTGTTCAGGTTTTAGAGGAATATAAAACTTGCTCTAAAAACACTTTCTGCTTTCATCCCCTAACCCACAGAGCTCAAGTTTAGTTTAACTCAGACTCTGAGACAGTACTTTTATTATTGCTCCACAGCAGGACAAAGCTGTACCCCCAGGGTCAGTAGATCACGTGGAAACATCTTTGATTTTATGCTGTTGCTGTATTTTATCCTGACAAGGCACAAGCCCAGAAGAGATCTCATGTGTTATGACCATACTTATGAGGAGTAAGGAGAGAAGCCAGAATCTAAAAGGTTACTACAACTGAGCAGTCTCTGTAATGTCACTTAACATCCAGGAAAGGATGATGGCAGAGAGTCAGCCTAAGGGAGAGCTCTGGTGGTGGGAGGACAAGCTGTTAGCCATGGGAAGGGGACAGAAGGAGGGTCACGGAGGTGAAGAGGTGAATTAACCCAGGGAAGCATTGATGTCTAGATCTGGAGATTTAGGAAAGAGGGTCGGGTATCTATAACCCAAACATAAGAGCAAAAGTAAGGTTTGTGTCTGGTGTGTGTGTGTGTGTGTGTGGTGATGGGTTAATAGGACAATAGGAAGTCAGAAATCAGAGAAGCCAGGGTTGGGAAATACCCCAGCAGAGGAGAAAAGAGGAAGGCTGGACCTGGGCCACATTGCCGGCTGAGGCTGGTGTATTAGTTTGCTAGAGCTGCTATAACAAAATACTGCAGACTGGCATCTGAAACAATGGAAATGTATTTTCTCACAACTTTGGAGGCTAAAAGTCCAAGATCAAGGTGTCTGTATGTTTGGTTTCTTCTGAGGACTCTCTTCTTGACTTGCACACAGATGCCTACTGTCTCCTCACATGGTCTTTCCTCTGCAATGTGCACATCCCTGGGGTTTCTCTTCCTGTCTAAATTTCCACTTCTTAGAAAGACACCTGTCAATTTGGAACAGGGCCCACCATATGACTTCTTTTCAACTAATCACTTCTTTAAGGATCCTACCTGTAAATACAATCACATTCTGGGATGCTGGGGGTCAGGACTTCAGTATATGAATTTTGGGGGAGACCATTCAGCTTGTAACAGCTGGGGATGAGGATATAACAGATGTCACTGGTTAATGCTTACACGGGGATATGATGGCTTTCCTAAGGCATTATATTGCTACCTCACTTCTCCACCCTGACTAGATTGTGGTCAGTGATCATGCGATGACCCTGCACTGATGTCCTGATACTGTACCCACTGCTCTGAGGCCACTTTCAGTCTTGCCCCCGTTTAGCCCGGGACTGCCATGAGCTCAGTGGTGTATGCACTTCTGACATTTCTTCATTCTTCACGGATTTTCTGTCAGCCAACCAACTTTGCAGTTGTTTCTAGTGATTGAAAATGTGCTTGGTGTGCAGGTGTCATGGATGACTTAGTAATGCCTTGGGGTGAAGAATACGGTATAGAAATAATTCTTGTAAGCCCAGTGATCGGAAAACAATGAATCCCAAGTTTGAGCTTTATTGATTTTTTTTTTCCCAGGGCTCAGTCTCATTGCCCAGAAATAACCCGTTAATATTTTGGCCAGGATCACGGAAGTGAGTTTTTTACTCTTGTATATATTATATAATTACCCATAAAATATATATGTCTTCTTATGCACAATTTCCTTTTAAGCCAAATGAGATTGTACTCTGTAGTCTTTCTTATAGCCTGATTTTTATTGACCTTAATAATAAATTACAAACATTTTCTCATGTCAATAAATTTTCTTTCTTATCGGAATCTTTAGTGGCTATGCAATATGCTCTGTGGATATTACTAGTACCATGATTTTCTTATTCAATAACCTCATCACAGTCCCAATAGTCACCTGATGTTTCCACTCATTGTGAGACTTGTCCCCAAATAAATTCCTTCTAAAAATGCAGATGTTTGTGCAAGTTTTCAGAACGCTTTGTTGTGGTAGAATCTACATACCATACACCTCCCCATTGTAGGCGTGTAATTCAGTGGCTTTAGTATGTTTAGAGTTGTGCAACCATCGCCACAGTCAATTTTACATTTTCATTATCCACTCAAGAAGCCCCATGTCCCCTTGGCTGGCACCTCTCCCTTTCCCCACCTCATCTTAGCCCTGTGTACCACTAAGCTACTTTCTCTATAAATGATTTGCCTGTTCTGGACTTTTCCTATGAATGAAATCACACAATATGTGACCGTTTGTTCCTGGCTTCTTTCACTTAGCACAAGGTTTTCAAGGTTTATTCATGTTGCAGCATTTCTTTTTATTGTCAAATAAAAGTCTGGTGTATGGATATACCACATTGCATTTACCCATTCAGTTCATGGGCATTTAGATTGCAGCCACTTTTTGGCTAGTATAAATAGTGGGGCTATGAACACTTGTACAGAGATTTTTCTGTACACCTGTGTTTTCCCCTCTTTGGGGTAAATAACTAAGAGTGCAGTTGCTGGCTCATGTGTGTAACTCTATGTTTGACCTTTGAGAAAATACCAGATCGTTTCCAAAGCAGTTGCACTATTTACATTCCCACCTGCCGAGTCTGAGGTTCCAGTTTCTCCCCATCCTCACCAGCGCTTGGCATTGACTTTTTTTTTTAATGGTTGTCATTTTATTAGATCTGAGGTGGTACCTCATTGTGGTTTTAGTTGGGAATTCCCGAATGGCTAATCATATTTAGCACCTTTTCATGTGGCTATGGAATGAATGATTTTAAAGTTGTGGGGTTTTTTTTTGAGTGATTGTAAGGTCATTCCTTTAATAATGCCAACCTTATTCCCATACAGCTAACCGTGCTCTTTCAGGCAAATGCCAGGAGTTTCTGGAGAGCCTGCTGCTTTAGAATGATTGCCTGTGGCATTCAATAAGAGAAGGACCTAGGTTCTCCTCAGCCCCTAGTTTGTGAATTAGAATCTTGTGGTTGGGTCCAGAAATCTGTTGTTGTGCACAGCCTTGTCGGGGAAGCCAAGTCAGAGTCCACCGTGGCCCCTTCTTAGTGGGTGATCCTGCTTTAACGTTCCTGTGCTTTCATTTTCTCATGTACAAAATGTTCATAAAATCATTAATTCTAATATTCAAGCGGTACAGTAGTAATATTATCACTAGCAGAATTACGTACTTCAAACCTTTAACATAGAAAGTGGTGGGTTTATAATTTATAGAATGATGCTATTTGAAAAATGAGTTCTGAGATTGGACGTGTTTTGGCAAAAATATGTGCCAGCAAAGTTAAAGCGATTGTTTTACTGCACGACTTCCTGGAATTTCTTATTCGCCAAAATACACGCCTCTTTAAAGCGGGTGTGTGATTCAGTTTCTCAGAGCACGTTTTTTTGCTGGCAGGTACCTGCTAACCTCTGCAGCCAGTGGTCAGTGGTGTGTGGATTAGAAATAGCTGGAATGGAAGATTTGGTATGAAAATGAGCTCATTTCTATAACTGAAAAGATTTCGCATCCCTGTTAAATGACTTATGAGGACTTGCTAATATTTGGAATGGCCTCTGATCTCTCATTCTTAATAACTTGCATATTGGTTGCAAATTAGGAGCTAGGCCCATTTTGGTTTATCAACAGAACTGTGAACTGAAGCCAATGAATACCCTAAGGGTTTTTTAAATTCTTTTTCCCAATTTTTAGGACTATCAAAAAAGAAAATTGTCATTTGGAGTGATAATTTCTACTGAATTATTAGGTTCCATGTGGAGATATTCCCCCCATGAAGCCCCGGAGACTGGGCAGTAGTTGATCTGACGGTCACCACTCACAAGCGTTCATTTTATGTTTTTAAATGGTCCGAAGGGCGTCTTCAGGCCTTTGTAAGCACCATCTAAGTTTTGGAGACAAGGGTACCGTTAAAAGGGTCCCTGCATCACCCTGGTCAGTTTGGCTCAGTGGATAGAGTGTCGGCCTGTGGACCGAAGGGTCCTGGGTTCGATTTGGGTCAAGGGCATGCTCCTCGGCTGCAGTCTTTCCCAGGTCCAGGCCCTGGTCAGGGCTCCTGAAGGAGGCAACCAATCGATGTGCTTCTCTCACATCGATATTTCTCTCGGTCTTTCCCTCTCTCTTTCACTCTCTCTAAAAATCAATGGAAATATCCTCATTGAGGATAAAAAACAAAATAGGGTCCCTGCATCAAGGGAAGTGAGGAGTGCTTCACATTCCCAACAAAAAGTGCTCCCACGGCACAATACAGAGAGGCCAAATTGTGACCTCCATACATCTTTCCTTTAAACCCTGTTGCATTTCTGTGCCACTGAAGTTCGTTGGGAAAGAGCAAGAATAATTCTGAGGAAACAAGTACATGTTGTCAAGCTGTTGTGGAAATGTAAAAGGCTGCGAGATGCACGACTGCATCCATTTAGCCAGCAGTGTAGCCCTGATACTCCCAGGGGGTGTCATATAAGCCATTAGGTGAGCCTCGGAGATGTGGCTGTTTTAAACACGTTTGAAGAAGCAGGGCTGTTTCCAGAAGCATTCTGCTTCGGCTTCTCACCCAAAATATTGAACAGGTATGTGTGGCTTGGGTCCTGACTAATCAGAGCAGATGCCAGTTCTAAATTGCATACCTAGTGAATATTAGCCCTGCTTATAAGGTCGTGCTTTGTTTGCTTATTTGTTTTTAATCTCTTAAAACTTAGATCAAGCAACCACAAGTCAAACATTTCATAGCATCAAGGAGACAGTAGAAAGCGGTGGAGATTGTGGCAAACTGGAGGGACGATCTCAAGCACAGCTGCCACTCAGTCCTCCTGTCAAACTATGAGCATGTGGGCTGGGTGTCACCTCTCCTCATTTTTTACGAGGTGCCAGAAATACGGATTTGCAATATGAAGTCTCCCATGAACTATTCCTTTTCTATTTCTGCTATGCCACATTTTCACAAACTTGGTGGCTTAGAACAGCACCAAGTCGTTATCTGAAATCCTGGAGGTCAGAGAAGGTCTCAGAGGGCTGAAACCAAGGAGTTGGCAGGGCTGCATTCCTTTCTGTAGGCTCCAGGGGAGAATCCAATTTTCCAGCTTCCCGAGGTTGCTCACATTCTTTGGGTCATGGCCCCCTCCTCTGTTTTCAGTCAGCAGTGGCTAGTCAAGTCCTTCTCAAAGTGCTACCTGCCTACTTTTCTGTCTTCTGCCTCTTTCTAATTTTAAGGACCCTCTGATTACATTGGGCCCAACCTGATGACTTTCCTATTGTAAGATTGCCTCAATTTCATCTGGAATTGTAATTAACCGTTGCCATGTAACCCCACATATTCACAGGTTCCAGGGATTAGGATGTGGACATCTTTGGAGCAGAGGGAATTGCTCTGCCTACCACAGTACCCATAATATATATTCCCCTTAAAAATACCCGAGTCTTAAATTTCTTCTGCACCCTCCCAGCGCCAGGCAAAGTACATAGGTCTTTCTGGATTCGTTGGTGGTTGAGTGTCCACATCACAGAATTGAATAGCAGTGTAGAAAAGAGATGGATCATAACAGTACCTTTTAGTTTGTCTTATTCTTTAAAAATGAAAAAAATTTTTTATCAGTTAACTGAAAAGCAGTCTTAGAAACTGGATTGGATAATTTATTTCTATTTCTTCTTTTATAAAATAGTAAGACTACGATTTTTGTATGAGGTACAGTGGGGCCTTGACTTACGAGTTTAATTCGTTCCGTGACGGAGCTCGTAACTCAAATTACTTGTATGTCAAATCAATTTGACAAATCAATTTGCTGGGCTGATGGTGTTCACTGTGAGGTTCGCTGCGCCAACTAGCGGCGGGGTATCTGAAGCTGGCTCATAACCCGAATTTTAGCTCGCAACTCAAAGCAAAAAAACGGCCGAGAGACAACTCGTATTTCGAAAAACTCTTTAGTCGGGATACTCGTAAGTCAAGACCCCACTGTATAATTAAAATCATGCTTGTTTTCACTTCATCTCTATATCTGTGGCACCCTATCCGGTCATCTAGCCTGTCAGCCCACCAACTACCCATTCCTTTGTCCATCCTTTTGTCTTTCATCTCTTGACTCAAATTTCCATGGCCTTTTTGCCAAGAGGACTGAGGTTGCTTTTGTAGGATCCATGTATTATATCACAAGAGGCAACACATCCAGATGAGAATATTAGGAGCATCGTAATTTGCCTTTGTTCAGAGCCACATCACCTGCAGGCGGTTCCACAAGGTCAGTCAGCTCGAAGTTGCACAGCCACGTCTTCCCTGGCTTTCACTTTACCCGTGCCCTTGATGTGGCGCTGCCTTGTCAGGATTCTCGTAAAACTCCTCGCTGATGGCTTCTTCTGTTCCCTTCATTTCCTTAAAGTGAACATCTGTCTAATTGTTCACCTCCATTGCTTTAGTGCTTTCTTCATGCTTTCTCTCTTTCCAGACAATAAACTTTATTTTCTTCATAAGAATTCAGTCTACGCAAGGGTATTAGGCAGCTTGTTTGCACCTTTTAATTCCTGGATGTTTTCCAGGCCGGCTTTTTGCAGGAGTTCCAATGGGTTCATCTGTGAAGCACGGAAGACAATGCGGCATTGTGTTGGGGTTTTTATCCGTTACCTTCTGTTTGTAAACATCTGCTTGGAAATGTTTGCCGGTGCCCACCCTGGCTCTCCCCGACCCCCACCAGAAATAACAGGACTCATCTCTTTTTGCTTGGCATTGGATAAGACAGTGTTGGCTGGTTCTTTTTTTTTGGGGGGGGGGTGTCAGATGCATAGGTAGGTGACTGTTTAACTGAAACCCATAGACTTTGCCAAATGACTTTCGAGAGGGACCCATGTCCTTTATTTCATTATTGGCTATGCAGCCTGGTACTCTCCTCATGACTACAGTTTAATTTTGATGCTGATTTTGATGATGAATTAAAAACCTGCATAAACCAGCAATTGTAACTAGAAAACATTTCCATTATTGAAGACCATTATTTTTCATATGCTTAAAAATACTCAGCAAGCCACTGCATTTTTTGCGTTTTCTTTATAATCTTTCTGAATTATGTATTGTTATATCTTTAACAGTAACTATTTTGATTTTTTTTTAATCAGTGTAAGCATATTCTTATTTAAAGTATGTACACTATTGAAATGTTTTTGTAATTATTGATATGTTTCCTTCTGGCTTGGTTAATTTTATGTTTTTTATTTTTCATGTTTGTATGTTTTCCTATATGGCCTGTCTTTAAAAAGCAACTTTTGATTATGAATATGTCAAATACATTCAAAGGTAAACAGCATAATGATGAGCCCTGCCAATGCCAAATACCCTGCTTAAGTTAGGAAACTATTTTTCTCTGTTCAGTCACTGTTCCTTTGTATGTGTGTGGGTACATAAATATGTATATATACACACATATGTATTCACACTTGGATATATATATATATATACAGCTATATATGTGTAAATATACATATTTATTTTTTTCTAGCGTTATGTTGTAAGTTGGTTTATGTTTCTTGTGTCCAAATCAAATTTTGTTTAAACTAAGAGTAAGACCCATCTAAGTAATGAGGATTCAAAGCCCCAGTATGAAATCTTTGCTTTTCCTATTGATTTGTGGACATGGGAGAGAATCTTAGCTCCTGCACAATGCTTAGAGGGAGGAAGCATTGTGCATCTTGAGTCCATTTTAAATCTTGCTACCCTAACCCTAATCTCCAATGCTCTGGACATAGCAGAAATAGGGCAGTGCTGTGGGGCTAAAAAGTGCTAACACGCAGGACCAAAAGTTCTCATGCACAACATGTGATATGGATTGGGCAGTTTGAGGTTAGGTGGCTGATTTCCAAATGAAGCCTGCCTACTTATGGCTCTGTGTTTCTTTTCTGAAACCTGATTATAGAGACCTAGGAATGGATTCCAGAAGTTTGAGGGAGGGGTGCAGGTCAGAGGATGCTGGGCGTAGAACCTGTTTCTTTCCCTTGATGCAGATCGTCTGGAGCAGCGGTTCTCAATCTGTGGGTCGTGACCCCTTTGGGTGTCGAACGACCCTTTCACGGGGGTCGCCTAAGACCAACGGAAAACACATATATAATTACATATTGTTTTTGTGATTAATCACTATGCTTTAATTATGTTCAATTGGTAACAATGAAAATACATCCTGCATATCAGATATTTACATTACGATTCATAACAGTAGCAAAATTACAGTGATGAAGTAGCAATGAAAATAATTTTATGGTTGGTGGTCACCGCAACAATGAGGAACTGTATTAAAGGGTCACAGCATTAGGTAGGTTGAGAACCACTGGTCTGGAGGGTTCCTAGTTTGAATCATCACAAAGGTACCTGATGTCTGACAATATTCCAGGTGACAGAAAGCACATGGGCTGCTTCTCGGTCCTCTGGGTGGTGGTGTAAAGACAGTCTGGAAGCCACTGGTATAGGAAGTGCTGGAATCTGCTGAGACCTTACTTAGTGAAGACACAGATACCCCTTTCCCAACACACACACACACACACACACACACACAACTCTGGAAAGCAAGGGAACCTGCACTGCGCCATCTTGCCCCACCCTGCAGGCTGCCTCTCTTCCCCTTAGTGGTTGTATTTTGGCTGATTAAATCAATGTAAGAGGATGGTTTGGTCCCTTCAATCTTTATCTTCCCTGAAACATTGTCCTTTTGATATTATCATAACCTTAATTTGGGAGATAGGATTGTGTGTAATCAGAAAAAAAGCACATATGTGGCTAGGACAGACACATTTATGGATTACGTATTTATACTAAACATTTCCATATGTTATTCTTTTTTATTTTTTTAATTAAATCTTTATTGTTTAAAGTATTACATATGTTCCCCTTTTCCCCCATTGACTGCTTCTAGCCCGTCCCCATGGGTTATGCATATATACATACAAGTTCTTTGGTTGATCTCTTCCCACCAACCTACCCAATATTCAACACAGCTTTGTGGGGTTAGAGACATAATTATGGTGTTGTTATGAATATTATTATCAATATTAACTGTGATTACTGATCACCTCCTCATCCAGGTCAGTACTAGATGCTTCATACTCATTATCTAATTTAACAGTCACTGCACTCTTGCTGGATGTATATAATCCATTTCACAGCATCTTGGGAGATTGGTTAATTATCCAGCATCACATAGTTCACCATCAGCAGAAATGGGATTCGAACTTGGTCAGGCCTGACTTGTGCGCCTGTGGTTTCCCACCTAAAGAGGGGGAGCATTTCTCTGTCACTCACGCACCTGGGATTTGTTTCCTTGAGGGATTGAGTTGTACATTATTTGCTGAAAGAGCATGTATCTCTATCTCATTGATAACGGAGAGCAAGGGGGCTGGGTTTGCCTGGCAGTTTGTCGCAATATTCTTTTCAACTTTAAAAATATGTTGAGCAAAAAGTTTTAACAGTTCACATAAAAACCTTTAAAGCTCTCAGACTAATCACTAATGGAGGGTGGACAAGTTAAGTTTTTTGCTGTGCTTAATCCTTATTAAAGCACTAATCATTAGGGCCCCCAAATTGCTATAAGGAAAGCACTTAGAAAACATAAGGGATCAATAATTAGTACTTAGGAGATAAATGAAACAACTTTTTGTTTCTTCCCTTTAAATCCACTTTGTTGCTGAAAGATAGAAAGGCTGAACATGAGTGAGATTGTGGGTTTCTCAGCATTTCATAGCTTACATATTGAATCAGATTTTTAAAAATATATTTAACTACCCTTAACTTTCTCAAAAGCTACAGGGATGCATATTATTTAAAAAAATAACTTGAATTTTCAATGGGGGGTAAGACAAACCTGTAAGGAAATATAGAGGTGTGCATGGAAGCTCATGATTTGGTAACAGAAACATACCATGAAGCAAAGACTCTGTGCTGGATTCTTTAATCCCTGTTTCCCTCAGGGTACTGTGGGAGTCTGGAGCATGATGCCTTACCTAACCTAGGGCAATCCAGGAAGACTTCCTGGAAGAGGTGACTGAGTTTCATTTGGGTTTGACACTGCAACAGCCTAGAGACTGAATTCTGTGGTTGGAATATTGATAGTATTCTGTGAAGGGCACAGTGCTCATGTTGCAAACTTTTGTTGCTTCATTATTCAATCACTAGTAAATAAGTTACAATTAGTTTATTTAGTGTTTCTCAGAATTATGGATTTCAGGACTCAATAAACTTTTTCAAAAGAAAATAAAAATATGAGGACACCAACTTAGGCTTGCCTAAGAGTTATTTTTTTTTTTTTAAATAATGACATTGGAAACAACAAAACCCCCAACAATATGTAACAACACGCCCTTATCGAGGATCAGCATTATGAAAGAAAGGGTATTTTCGCGCCAAACATTGTAAGGAGATATATATACTTACTCGAAAGGAAAGCCATTTTTTAGCTTACTAACATTTTAGTTTGAACTATGTAAGCTCCATTTCACCTGCAGTTTCACTCTCCCTGGTAGTTATCCGCGGTCAGTGGTCCGAAAATATTAAATGGAAAATTCCAGCAATAAGCGACGTATACGTTTTAAATTGTGCCCTGAGCAGCGGAGCGTGGAGAAATCTCCTCGGTTCTGAGTCTCGCGTGGAAATCTCGCGTGGCCACGTCCGTCTCGCGTGGCCACGCCCATTCGTCGCAGCTGCAGAGCCTTCCCGCTGTCAGTCAGGCGGAACCTTCCCGGGGATCCGGTCGCCGTTGGTAGCAGCGCCCTGCTTGTGTTCAGGTAACTTTTATTTTACTTAATAATGCCCCAGAGCACAGGGGCAGTGATGCTGGGAATTCGGAAACGCCAACGAGAAGCCATGAAGTGCTTCCTATCAGTCAGTGGCTCCCAAACTTATTTGGCCTACCGCCCCCTTTCCAGAAAAAATATTACTCAGCGCCCCTTGGAAATTAATTTTTTTTAAATTTTAATAGCAATTAAACAAAGATATATGTATTAATGTTTCTACCTTTTTCGTAAAATATAGTAAAGAAAGGTGTAAATTAGAAACATTGAAGTTTGAAATTATGAAACTATTTATTGAACTCAGAATAGAAAGGTAATACAAAAAAAGCTAAAACAAATGCACCTGTGGCCATCACCGCGCCCCCCCCCCCCCCCCATCACTGCAGCGCCCACCAGGGGGGTAGCGCCCACTTTGGGAATCACTGCTCTAAGTGAAAAGTCCAGTAAAAGCTCATGAAGATATTTTGAGAGATGGGGGTGGGGGACGGGCGGGCAGGAGGGAGCGAGAGAAAGACAACATTCACATAACTTTTATGACAGTATATTGTCATAATTGTCCCACTTTATTAGTAGTTGTTAATCTCCTGACTAATTTATAAGTGACACTTTATATAGGGCAGACATCGTTCCAGTGATGGCGAACCTTTTGAGCTCGCTGTGGCAGCATTTTGAAAAACCCTAACTTAACTCTGGTGCCGTGTCACATATAGAAATTTTCTGATATTTGCAACCATAGTAAAACAAAGACTTATATTTTTGATATTTATTTTATATATTTAAATGCCATTTAACAAAGAAAAATCAACCAAAAAAATGAGTTCGCGTGTCACCTCTGACATGCGTGTCATAGGTGCGCCATCACTGGTACCCATAGGGTTCGGCCCACCTGCGGTTTCAGGCCGTCCAGTGGGGGAAAGAGGACTCTACTTTTAGACTCGCGTAGAAGTTGCAAAACTAGTGCAGAGAATTCACTCACCTTCCTCTAATTTTAACAGTTTGCCTCGGCGAAAATAATCACCCAAACTAGGAGACTAACGCTGGTACACAGTGTTCCGTGTGCAACCGGACGCCAGCTTCCCCCGTGGCCCCTCGTTATCTTCCTTTTAGTTCCGGATCCGGTCCGGCCCCCGAATTATCGCCAGCTGTTGCGTCCTCCTGGTCACCTTCGTCTTTGACAGTTCCTCATTCCTCCCTTGTCCTTGCTGATCTTGGGACTTCGGCGTGTTTGATGTTTCCTTATGATTAGATTGAATTTAAGCGTATTTGGGCAAGAACAGGACAGAAATGATGTGTCCTTCCTATGCGTGGTATCAGGTCGTCCATTACGCTGCGCTGTCCTGTCACTGGTGATGTTAACCGCGAAGTAACCTTGATCATCAAAGATGACGATGTTCCACCGAGTTTCTCTAGAGTCACGTTACTAATTTTTTCTTCATACTTTATACATATTTGGGAAGAGATGCTTTAAGATTATGCGGACCTGCTCTTTCTTCCTTAAAACGTTCACCCATTGACTTTCAACATCCGTGAGTCCATCTCGCCTGCAGCATTTATCACTGTGGGGTCTGCCTAATGATGAGCTTGTGCTTCCCTCATGCTTTCTACATTTATTTTAATTCTTTTGAAGGAAGAGCTCTCCTTCCCCCCTTTTTATTTACTTGTTCAGTTATTTTACTTATCTTGGTATGGGTTCGTGGGGCTATATTTTTATTCCATGGCTTGTCATCCAGTACTATCACTATTTATTTTGTTGCCAGCCTTGGCGATTAGGAACTTCTTCTGGTTGGCTTTTGTGAGTGACTTCCCTTCCCACTGCATGCTTAGTGCCGAATTGGTGTCTTGTCCCCCTCGCCGTTAGAAATAATGAGAGAAGACATGGAAAATGGTGATAAATAAAAAATAGTCGCGGTGCTTGGAGGAAAGGTAGTTATTTCTTTTAGAACTGGAAGGGGCATAGGGATTTCTATGGAGCACCCTCAGCCTAATACTAAGACACAGCTCATCTAGACCTTTCTATGTTCCGTGCTGGTGCTGGGCCTCACAGGCTACAGCATCTTATCTGATCCTCCCGCAGTCTTATTTTAATATTATGGTTTCACAGATGGGAAAAGTGAGATTCCAGGGTTCCAGGAGGTCACGGTGCATAAAGGAAGTGGTGGAGTCAGGATTGCATCTGGTTCCCGGATCCCCAGGGAATGTCACTGAGCACTTTTCATAAAGGACAGGGGGCAGGGGTAGGAAAGAAAATTCCTGCCTGCTCTGATGACAATGCCACCCCACCCACGTCCCACCACAAAAATCTTTTCTATCCATTATCAGGAAAAAGAAATGCCTTTCCATGCAGTAGTCACTGAGATTCCTGTGTGTGTGTGTAATTTTTCACCCTTCTATATAATCTGTAGGTAACAATATATGCAGTTCTGTCAATTTCATATCTTTCTTAAATCTTAGTTTTAGAGAGTACAAATGTGAGAAGTTTTAATGTGCAGTAATTTCACCAGAGATCTGTATCTGAGAGCCCCAGAAGAAAAAATGTTCCTCTTTCTACTGCTGTACTTGGCCACCACTATTCCTTTTCCTAACTCTCTTGTACTTGTGGTCCCTCAACCTATTAGGAACAAAGAATTGGATTCAGGAAGGGAGCTTGGCAGCACCATGCGCTATATACCATGTAGCTCACAGCTGGGACAGTGGAGGTCCTGGGGTAGCTAGAAACTGGCCAAGGTCATATACAGAGTGAAGGGTAAAGCCGGGCTGGGAAGCCAGGGGTGTGGCCTCCAGGCTGCCTCTCTACCATCTTGCCGTGGTGCTTATTCAATAATTCCTGTCAGTACCACCAAGGTCCGATTGACCACATGCACGAAAGGAATTCTCCAGAATGATTTCTTAATAATAAATGCTTACATTTTCTCTTGGCCCCAGGCCAAATCCCTCCTCTCAATCTTATTTTCAAGGTTGAACATTCCCTTGGAGTTAGTGACCTTGCCCTTACTGGCCTGTTGATGTCGCTATCCATCCATAAGCCTCCTTTCCAGGGACTGTGTTTGCAGCAAAGACTATAATTTTATTTTGGGTTTGGATATACTGATTACATTTTAGCTTCTGGTATATTTTCTTACCTGTCACAGCCATTAAATTTATTTTAATAGTTACTCTACCCTCCTGATAGCCACTAAAGGGGGAATTGGATATTGTCTATCAATTGGCTTAGTCTGTGAACTAAGGCTATATCTAATTACAAGGCATTGTATCGGTTCTGATTTATTAACCATTTACTTTGCCTCAAAGAAGTGGCATTTTTAGTAGCACTGTTCAGCCTGGATACAGCTTTCCAGGAGGGCAGGGTGCCCGGGATATCACTGATCTTACAGTTATTACTTTGTGTCATATATAATCTTGTTTTTTCCCTGCAACAAATAAATCTTTGGGTCTCCCTGAAAAAAAAGAAAAAGAAAAAAAAACATTTGTGGTTACAGCATAATAAAAATAAACCGTTTGTCGTGACTGCAGCTGACATTTATCAGCCCGTTTGTGGGTGCTCTTTCTCTCTCTCTATAATACAGAACATAATTTGTCACTTTGTAAATACATTCCAGTCTAAATCCCTGCCAGCATCTGTTAGTGTTTGAAGGATTAATGTACTACCCTGTGTATGTCTGCACTTGCAGGGAACACTGTAGCATATGATTATGGATCTTGGGAGAGAGAGGAGCAGGGCATTTTCTATGCTTTTTCCTGCACATGGATGGGTCTTGTTGGCCTTGTCCTGATTTTTCTTGTCATTATCCAGTTCTGCTTACCAGGATTCTGGTGGTCCTCAACTTTCCTTCTCCCTTTCACAGTAATGGTCACAGGAATAGTCTTTCATATGTACTGTGGTGAGCAGTGGGAGACCTTTTGGGCTTGGGTTCAGAATTCTATCTTCATCTGATCTATGACCTCCAGTTACTTAATTTCCATTTTCTCACTTACAAAATGAAGATGCTAATATCTATCTCTTAAATCTGTGTCGATGCAAAATGCCCAGTACAGAATTTGGCCAAGAGTAACTGGTGGGGCTGCATCACCTTTTATCATTGTCAGCATGATTGCTGTTCTTGACTCAGTCCACGAAACTCAAACTGTCATTGGAGGATCCCAGTGCCACGAGGCAGCTGGTGGTTGTGATTCTGTTTGTTTTCTTGTTAGTGGGTTTTGTATTTGTTTGGAACTATTTATATCCCTGTAAATCAGGTGTTTGGTGGGTTCCTGGCCCAGAAAGCATTCTGCCAAGAAGGGACTGGGGTTCTCAACAAGGCTTGGTACTAAATTCTGGCAAGACTGAGGGATTTAAACCCATCCCCAGTGGCAGCATGATGCAGAGACCTGCTGGAGGGCCGTCCTTGCTCTCTGCAGCAGAAGGCATCCACTCCCCTGAGTGATCATGTGTCCGTAGTTCCTGCTACTTTATGAAATGGCAATAGTCTGCCAATCCATCTTAAGCTCCTGCTTTTCTTTGGATTAGAAAAATTCCAGGAAATGATAGAAATGTCCTCATTAGTAATTTTTGTGTGAGCAATCTCTGTTTCATTTTTCATTCTTTAGTTTTTGTGTGTGTATTTCTGCCTGTCCTACTCCAGTGGTTCCCCCAACCAAACTCTGTGCCTGTATTGGCAATTCTCTCCAATAAAGAAGAAAGTGTGTGGTGCTCTTTTCATTAAAAGCATTCTTTTGCTGTTGTTTAGTTTTTGTTTGAAATACAAATGCATATGAACAGGATAGAAATATGCCCACATACCTAGTGGTCAAGATGTGGCTTATGATTTGATGCTTTTTTTTAGGATTCTGAAAGGAATCTTCAGCAGATCTAGGAGTATATCTTTGATTCTCTATGAAAAAAAATTCTTCTTTCCCTAGATGCCCAAGGATTACCATACTTGTAAAATGTCTAGAAAACCTTATTTCAATTATTTTGACCAGTATCTATAAAATTCTAAAGATTCCAAAATATATTTCTGTGTCCAAGCAGATGTATGGAATTGTAGGAACCATTTAGTGATGATACTTACAAAGTGTAATACTCCTGAAATTTGGATTATTTAGTAGGGAAACATTTTGCATGGAACAATGTTAGCAGATTCTCATTGCTAAATCTATTGTACATCCTTAGTTCTACACACTGTTTGGGAGTCTTTATGCTGTGTGTTACCTGTATCTTTATCAAATGGCCTGTGTGATAAAGTAAAACATACCTTAAGGCATAGTATGAAATTCTTCTATTTTCTCCTACATCCATTGGAATCTATGAATAATATTAGTTAAAGACTGTCAGATGTCAGGAAAAACACCAAATTTCTTGATTCTTGTTCTAAAACAGGAGTCACAAGCTGTACTCTGCTGGTAGGTAATCCAGCCTAACACCTGTTTTTATAAATAAAGTTTTATTGGAATGCAACCATACCCACTCATTTACAGTATCTATGGCAGCTTTTGCTTTCATGCTACAAAAGTTGAGTAGGTAATGGCCTGCAAAACCTAAAATGCTATCTGACCCATCAGAGAAGAAGTTAGCTGATTCCTGTTTTAGAAGATTCATTACCATTTGGAAAGAAAAGTGTGTTCCACTAAATCAGAATGAGCAGGTGCTTAGCTTCATATCTTATTTCTACACATATGGAAGCCATTCCAATGATACATTACTTAGTTATCAAACGTGGTTAATCCAAAGAGGGGTGGGGAGAGCAGAGAGGTTGAAGTTAACTGTTTTGCCATCATAAAGTTAAAAATTTAATGGTGAAAATAAAACAGAAAAATGTAAGAGGCTTTGGCTTCGTGGACAGAGCAACATTCCTGGGAGTGTACATTTGGCCCCACTGTGATCTCCTGGACACAGGGGAATTTCAGTGTCTGGAAGAAAATTCTGGCCCAGAGACAATAGTGTTATCTTATCAGGAGAATTGGCTCATTAGATGGAGGGAGAACTGAATCCCAATTCTGCTAGCTATTAATTATATGTGTTTTGAGCAGATTTTTTCATGCCTTCTTGGCCTTTGTTTTCTTTATAAAATACAGGTCATTAGGTCGACCTTGAAGGGCTCAGCAGGGTAAAATGTGACAAAGTTCATAGGCATTCCTTCTCGAACTACTATCTGCCAGAGAGCAGGTCCTCAAAAGTGTTTAATTGGCAGTGAGTGTTTGCCTCTTGGAAGGGATTTTGAAATTTGTACAGGGAAGAAGTCTTAGGTCCGAGATATGTGAAGAAAATGACACTGGATCAACTGGGAGAGTTGACCCTCAGCCAGAACATCCTCAAGTCCTCCAGGGTGCCTTGCAGACCCAGAAAAGAGTGCCACCGATAATATCATGCTCGGGGCCTTCCTCTGCAGAGGTAGAAGCTCTGGGCCACCTTGTCACACTGCCAGCCCCAGAAGCTCCCCTGTCATTAAGCCAAAGGGAGCAGGGAAAATGCCTATATAAATATTGGAGAGGCTGGAATTGGGTGCACTAAGGCCAAGCTGCCTTAACATGCACGCCATCCCAAAGTTGTGTCTAATGACATTTATAAGCCGGTGTCCCCCATGCCCTTCCCACTCTATTGCTGTCTGCGATGCTGTTCTGAAAACTTGTAGTGTATATGTAGCTGGCTTTACACAGAATTATCCAATGTGATTCATTTTTCCCATTTGGCTATAAGAGCGGAGACCACAGAACAAGCCAGAATGAATATGGCTGTTTGCTGATGCCCAAAGCAGCATGCTTTGTGCATCAAACAGACAGACATCAAGCTACTGCACTGAATCTATGTGAAAGTGTTGGACTCTGTTCCATTCCTCATGGACTTTCCTTTCCCCAGCTCCTGTTTGGACTTCATTTCCTGAAGGAGTCCTGGTGGAGCTGTCAGACAAGCCCTGGAAACCACACTAGCCCACTCGGTGCATGAGCTCTTTCTCTCTCTTGCTCTCTCTCTCGCTCGCTCTCTCTCTCTTCTCCATAACTTCTACTGTAAGGCTATCTGGAACTATAGGCTTGGGTAAGAAAGTAGCACCATTGATCTGATGTATGTACTGGGCTGAATTATTTGAATTAATTTTACGACACAATGCACTTTTGACTCTCAAAGACTTTTCCAGGCTTATTTTATGCAGTTTGGACTTTTCCAGCTATCTAATATTCCAGCATCTGTTTCTGCATGTGAACTGGATAGTTCTTCCCTGAACACATCTTTTCTCCTGCTGTCTTGGTAAAAGCAGTACAGAGCAGCCACCACCCCCTGACCTGACCTTCTGGCTCTTCTCTTGAGCTTCAGGCTCTGTAGGTACTAGATCTGCCTTTCACGTTGGGACAGAGAACAGTTTTATGAAATGAGTTCCCATGTATGACACAGATCCAGAGGGCTATCCCTGATTGACAGGTGGCTGTTCTTTTTGTGAAAAAAGTTTCTAAGCTTCTGTCGTCTAGTGGCTCCACTATCCCCTAGAATCTTGTTATAATCTTCATTCATCTTATGGAAGGAGAAAGAGAATATGGGTAACCGAATTCATGTTAAGAATAGACCAGGAGTTACACACTGTTCCTCTCAAAGGCCATTGGTGGAAACCTTGATGCCCACCTCAATGCAGGCTGGGGAATGTAGTTCCTGGCTGGTCAGTCTCTTCTCAGCACAGTCCCATCCTGTGGAAAGGGGAGCACTTGTTTGAGAGAAGCTAGTTCTTTCTCTCCACTGTGTATCTTTTTACATAACATAGGGTAATTTTAAAAATTCTAGTTTGTTGGTTTCTGCCTTTAAATGTGTGAATTTAAGTCCCTTTCTATTTCTTCTAATTATGGGTATATTTGTACTAATTTCTGTGTTTTATTTTGTGTTTTCCCTCTACCAAGAGTTTTCATTATTACTTTTAGTTCTTTTTAGACATTTTTGGATTAATTCATTTTCTTTATATCCTGTGTACTCCATATGCCATTTTTGTTTTCTTGCTGTTGCTTTGGAAGCTAAATATTTTCCTTCCTTCCTTCCTTCCTTCCTTCCTTCCTTCCTTCCTTCCTTCCTTCCTTCCTTCCTTCCTTCCCTCTTCCCTTCTCCATATCTCCATCTCTTCCTTCCTTCTGTAGTTATTCTTGAAGTTTTTATATACATATTTAAATTTTCTCTTATCAAGTATTAAGTTATTTAATGTCTCCTTCATTTAACCAACAAACCCAAACCCTACATTATTTACTGGGTCAGTGAGACCTTCCTTCTTTCCCCCATCCCATAAAAATATTCTTGCTATTGTTTCAAATCCATCTGTAATACCCTTTCAGTGTAATTTGTTTGGTCCTGTGCTAATGTAAAGGACGTGCAGAATTTGGGGATAACTTGACTATGACTCCTTTTCTGAGTGTGTACTGTGTTGAGTTCTCATCTTTTTCTGCCTTTATGGGTGTTTTGGTTGGAACCTATAAGAGGCTGCTTGGTAGATGCCACTTTAAGCTGGAAACCTGATTTCTCTCTGAAGCATTTTCAAGATTTTTTTCTAGTTTATCTGTTGAACTAGAGGCTCATTGCATGAAGAGATTCGTGCAATAGGCCTTCCCTTCCCCTGGCTGCCAGCACCGGTTTTCCTCTGGCACCCAGGACCCAGGCCTTCACTGCTCCAGCTGGAGCCTTCCGTCTTTGCTCTGCCGCTTCGGGCCTATTTATGCAAGTTAACCACCATCTTTGTTGAGTTAATTTGCATACTCTCCTAATTGGCTGGTGAGCCTAGTGGAGGGACAGTCAATTTACATGTTTGTCTATTATTAGGTAAGAAGATATCCTGCCTTGCTTCTTCAGAACCTTGGAAAGATTTCTCTCTTTGGATTCATCCTTAAATTAAAAATAGCCTTGTGGTCAGGCCTCCAGTGTGATGGTACTATTACATATTTACTGCATGCTTGG
Source organism: Myotis myotis (assembly GCF_014108235.1). Taxonomy (NCBI): domain Eukaryota; kingdom Metazoa; phylum Chordata; class Mammalia; order Chiroptera; family Vespertilionidae; genus Myotis; species Myotis myotis. The sequence goes on along the minus strand of NW_023416323.1, from coordinate 22,869,604 downwards.
TACACTGAGCTCATATCCATCATCACACAGTGTGACCAACTTCTGAGGGGCAGGTGCTCAGTCAGTAGGCTGAAAGCACCAGGAGAAATGCCTAGCTTTCCAAATGGCTTATAGATAATTGTTGCCAATGTCACTAGCCTGCTTTCATATCTATTTACAAATTTTTCCCAAGTTTTGTGGCATGTTATATATTCATTCATTAATTTTCTAAATTAAAGCCTGCCTTGAAAACCCTCTTCTTGCTACTTACTGTGTACCAGGTATTAGAGAGAGAGATATAAAACTGTGTGTTTTAATTTACCATAAATGTCAATGTGAATTATTGGTGTTTTGGTTTTCTTTCGTAGTCTCCCGCAGTGTTCTTGGGAATGGAGATTGCTATAACCTTTTTGGAGGACACCCAGCAAAAATCTATCAAAATTTAAAATGTAGATATCTCTTGATGTAGCAGTTCTACTTCTAGGAATTTGTTCTTTAGGAAAAAAATCACATATTACAAAGTATAAGTATTGCAGCATTGCATTCGGTAACTAAAACCTGGCAACTATATAAAATGGTATTAATTACAATAAGAACAATCGTAAACACATGATACCTGTTTAAGATACTGTCCATGGATATTATTCCATTGAATTCTCACAGAAATCCCAAGAGGACATGTTTATATTATTTATTATATTATTTATATTTTTATAGATGAGGAAATTCAAGCATCAAGAATTTAAGTGAAAGTTCACAAAGCCAGTGAAGGATGTGGAGGGCTAAGCCCTGCAAATGGGAAATATTTTAATAAATGATCAAAGACGTCTTTAATGGGCTAACTGTACAGGTTGAAACTAATGGGAGTAGAATTCTATATAGATATATTTAATTATGTGTTAATTAGTAAAAACCAGGTTGTAAAATAACCCATGAGCTCTGCAACTCTGTCTGTAGGCACACGTTGCACAGTGTTTTTGTATGTGTAGAAAATACACTCTGGAAGGATGTGCATCGTGCTGACCCTCTGTTTCTCTTTGGGCAGTTGGGTTTGGAGATGTTTTTACTCAATACGTTATACACTTCTGCATTATTTCTATTTTTTTCAATGAGCCAGTTTTATTTTTACAACTAAGGATAAATGTAAGTAGCTGAAAACTTCTTCAGGTCCATCAGTGTTCCTCTCACCAGCTCACACAGGCAGCCTGGCACTGTGGACCCCCGGTGCCAGTGGTAGGGGCTCTCTGTGCATTGTGGGAAGTTTAGTAGCATCCCTAGCCTCTATCCATTAGATGTCAGTACACCCCTCCAACTAGTTGTTGGGCCAGAAAAGTTTCCAGACCTTGGCAGATGCGCCCTGGGGGGCAGATGCGCCCTGGGGGGCAGATGCGCCCTGGGGGGCAGAACCTCTGCTTGGCCCTGCTGGCACTGGGCTATCTGTGTGCTGTTTTCTCCATTCTGAGGGTTGTAATGAAAATATCTCCCTCCACCTGAGGGTCTTTCAGGCTTCACCAGTCCTTCATGTGGAAGTCAGAATCCTCTAAGCCAGAGCAGACAAATCTTATTTATCTCTTTCTATTCAATTTAACCACTATTGACCTGTCACCGGTAATCAACAGGCGCCAGGTCTCTGTGTTTTGAGCTGCACTCTTTCTGAATCTAGGAGGGGGCACTGATTTTTCTTTTATCAGTGGCTTCCCTAGCGTAGGGGGTTCCATTGCTTAACAAGTTTCATTAAGAACACAGCTATTAAATATTCAAAATCTATAGACTGTTCCTGTTGAGAATATAATTATACAGTAAATTAGCTGATGTCCATTATGGTGTCTTTGAAGCACATCTTTGATGTTTCCAGTACTTACAGAAGATATAGGGGCCTGTTTATTAAGAGTCTTCAACTGTGTATAAAACTAGAGCAGTCAAAGTAATGGTGTCTGCTGAAGGATTCTTTATCATATGAATTTACCTTTAGTCATCTATTATTTATTTCAGCTATTTTATATGCCATTATAATAAATATTATGACAGAGAAAGCTTTTACGCTTCAACTTATTGTACTACTCTTTACTTGCCTGCAATCCTTCAACAAAATGTAACCATGCTTTACCTATAGTTAACGTAAATCATCACTTACATTAGAATGAAAAATTCGCTCTGAAAAAAAGGGCTCTTTCTTCAATAGCAAGGCCAAGATGCACAATCATGTTGGCTGCCAAACTCCCGTGGCTCTCGCCGTCTTGCCTTAAACTGTTTTTAAGCTGCAAAGTGAATACATTGCATAGAGGGAGAGTGGAAGGTTTTAGAATATTTTCACTCTCTTGTTAGTTTCTGGCAAGATAAGCATTTTTTATCCAGAGTGCAAAATATTGCCAATTATTGCCTAAGCATTTTTAATAGTTTTGCTTTGCGTGGCACCTAGCTCATAGACCAAATTAAATAAGCTGTTATCCAGGGCAGTTTCTCCTCGAATCAGCCTCACAATTACCTGTAGATATTGATACCGTTTATTTTATAAATTGAGTTCCAGCAACACAAGGCAAAAATTTTGACCTGTGTATAATGAAGAAAGAGTTGTCACGATCTCCTTATTAGGGATATATGTGTATTTTGGTAGCGTGGAGGATAGTGTTGAGGGCACTTGTGGGGGCTCAAGTATGAAGGTTGGTGCTTGATGTTTATCTGAAGGTCAGGTCAAGGCTCTAAGAAAAATCCAGCGCTTCGCCAAGGATCATTTTTGGTGTCGTTTCCTATTTTGAAATGTGGCATCTTCTGTAAGAGCTTTTTCTTGTTAAGGGCACAGTGGCACAGACTGGTGCACACGTACAGAGCTGTAAGAGACTCTCAGCGTCTTCTTTTCCTGGGGTGCTCTATCAAAACTGGCACCCTTTTCATCTGCAGGTTAGGCTGAGGTTGGGCAAACTTCCCTCAGACTTGCTCACAACTCTGGTATGGGTCCTTCCACTGGAGGTACTAGAGCTGAAAGTGGATGCCAGTGTTTATTTCCTCCTGTATTTCCCAGTAAGGATGCGGCCCTCCACTGCCACCATTAGCATTACTTATATAACACTGGAGAGACAAGCATTATGAAATCCCACATAGGATATTGATGAATTATTAAACCAGTTTAGGTAGGTCTGTATCATCGTTCAGTGAATAATGTCATGTCAACAATATGCTCAGCACCAGTGTCTCTCGCTGTTGTAAATGTGACAACTTCTATTTAAGGTTTCTGAACATAAAATCAGGACTGCACGTGTGTAAAGTGGGAGGGAGGCTGAGAGACATCAGCATAATGCAATTAAGGCCCATTGGATTGGAATTTGCAAGATGCCATTAGCAATAAGCTCTGAATGTAGATTATTGCCTTCATTACATTTTCTCTTTCAGCAATAGCCTTCTCTTATAAATTTCAAACATATAAAATAATAGGATATAAAATAGACACAAATAAGAATATAAAGGCGATGTTCATTTCTTTATAGCTTGTTGGTGTTACATGTTGAAGAATATGACAACAAGGATATACTAGTATACAGCATAGGGTGGTATTTCAGCAAAGACGCAAGCTTTGGAATGGGCCCCATCTGGTTATAGAGAGCTGGATCTGTCTTACTGGCTGCGCGCAGCCTCTGTTTTGTCAAAGTGGGGACTGATATACTTTAAAAGATATTTCATATGACTCTTAACTAAAAAGTAAATACCTGTTTTGCCTGAGATGATAAGCTGGTGTACTGGTGTGACTGGAAAAAAAGAGTAAGGATTTAAGGAAGGGTTGAGAGAGGCATTTTATACCATTTTAAGATTCAAAAATTCTTAGCATGAAGTTTTTTCTATTAAAGCTATATCATAGGTATTATTTTTTTTCGCCTTTAAATAATAATAAATGTAAATGAGATTTTTTTTTTTTTTTAGAGAAGCCCAGAAATGAACTCTTCTATAATTGTAAGAGAGGGGTAGATACTCATCCAATCGGCATAGATCAGCGCTTTCAAGTGAGATTACACACTGGCTAATGTTTGCATATGGCATGTCCCCATAGCTGAAGGAGACCCTCCTCTTGGTGTACTGAATGAAGGTTGGGCTCCCTATTTCCCTTCATTGCATCTGGGTTTCTCCATCCTTTCTTTTGTTGCTGGTAAGCACATTATGAATGTGAGATAGTCTCTTTTACATGTTGTAGTGATGGGGCAAAAAAGAAAAGGAGAAAAGCGTTAGAATTCTTGGAATATGCATTTACCTTTAGAGGCAGTGTTACTGAACGAATGAATTAATGAATGAACAAATTCATCCCTATAAATGTTGTCTCTCTTATTGTTGACCAAGAGCAGGACAGCATGCTGCCTCTACATGAGGCAGATCCAGATCTGGTGGGTTTCCTGGGGTTGGCCTTGCGTGAGTGGCAAGAAGGGTTGACGGCTAAGAGGACAGGCAGGCCACGTGGATATCATGGAATTTGGAATCATGATTAAAACATGGTTTAGTGTGAACTGTGGCTCTGCCAGTTACTGTCTGGGTGAAGTTGTGCAGTAGCTTTCTGAACTTTACTTTCTCTATTTGTGAACTGGGTGGTTAATAAATGGCCCCATAGTGCTGCTGCGGGAATAGAAGGTGCCGTGGGGCAAGAACTCCTGGCCAGTATTCTGAGATGGCTGCTGCTACCAGTTATGCCCACTCAGCCCTGTCCATGAGGAGTGAAGCAATTTGGTGCATATGATGATGGTGATGATTACAGTGATGATAGTGTTAAAAACAACAACAAAACAATCACAGTAATGCTTTTCATTGATAGCAGTTACAGACCACTCATCAGCCATCAGGCACTGCTCCAAGTGACTTACATATATATTACCTCATTTCCTGATATGGCAGGTGCCATTATTATTTCCATTTCACAGAAGAGAAAACTGAATGCACAAGATGGGGAAGTAACTGGCCAGCTGGTACGTACTGGGACTGGAGTTCAGACCCAGGTGGTCCCACCAAGTCCATGGCCTAACAAACCCCTTTTAAGTCCAGAACATTCACAGAGATGGGACCTGGGGAACTGTGGCCTCAGGGAGATTCTCTGAGCCTTCTTCCTTCTGCTCTGGTGTGACTTGTCTTCCTCCTTCCAGAGTTTCTAGTCAGACTTTCTCTGAGCTACTGATAATAGTTTATGAAATAAAGAAAGGAAACAGCAATTACTAATGTACTTAATTATGGAAGAACAATGGTCATTCCTTTTTAGCAGTGGCCTTCCAACTAATAATGATAATAGTTTTTATTTATGTGCCCCATACCTTATATACATCATGTCTAATCTTTACTCTTAACCATGAAAGACAAATGCCCATTTTCAAGTAAGGCAGCCGAGGCCCTGAGCATTGAGGTCGTGTCCCTGAGGGCTCCCTGCCTGTATCGTGGTCCTGAGCTGGAACCACAGCCCAGCTCTGCCATCCTGCTGCAGATGACAACCTCCTCCTATTTCTTCATTTAAATACCAAACAATCCCCATATGGTTCCTTTGGTTTCAGGCTATATCACATCTGAGTCACACTTGGCTAATTCATAGTCATAACATGGCATGAGAGATCACTGTTGTATAACAATAGCAAGCAGTCGAAGGATTCTGCACATACAGACTTTGCAGTCACTCAGACAGGTTTACAAAGAATAGACCAGGCAGTCTTGGTCTACAGAGGGTGTCTGTGAACCATGCCACTAGCGAGTATCCCTGGTCCCAGGGAAATGGAAGAAGAGTGGGTGGGTTGCTTACTTACTCATTCTTCCTGGTTGAGCCTGGAGTGTCAGGAGCAGTTGGGCGTCTCAGCTACTTAGAAGTTGCCTGATATTTCATGTGTGAGGTGCCACCTGTGCCATTCTATTTTAAAATGATGGGTACTAGCATCTGTATACATAATTTAAAATAAATTTACATTCTTGTTTTGCCTGAGATGATAAGCTGGTGTACTGGTGTGACTATACAAAAAAAAAGTAAGGATTTAAGGAAGGGTTGAGAGAGGCATTTTATACCATTTTAAGATTCAATATTCTTAGTATGAAGTTTTTTCTGTTAAAGCTAAGTGAATGGTTGGATAGATCTCTAGAGACACAGGCAGACAGATAGATAGGAAAGGAAGGAGAGACCAACACGTGGAAGGATAACAGTTTATTTTAGGGTAGAGAGATTGTATATGCATTTATTTTGTTCATATTTTTTCAGCCTTTTAAAAATTTTCTATAACTAATGAAAGTGTGAAGTTGGCAGAGACCTGAAAAAAGCCTGGAGAGGTAGACAGGGCCAAGTCATGTGATAGTCTTTACCATTCTCCATTATATGTCCCCATTATACACCTCTTTCTGGGCTCTTGGAGGGTTGTACCTTCTCAAACAGTGCAGTTACATGGTTGCTTTGCCAATGAAATGTGAACAGAAGCAGCCTCTGTTACTGCTGGGTGGAAGCCATGGGGAACCCTGTGCAAGTGCCAGACTCCTTTCCCCACTGTGGAAGTTGCTAATGTTATAGAGATAGAGGCTTCATCTGCCTGAGCCCTGGATGCCATGATGAACATGGCCCACGATGAACATGGCCCATGATGAACTTGGCCCCATCATGAACATGACCCCATGATGAACATGGCCCCACCACCCTGGGATGGATATGGAACATGAGCGAGTAATAATCCTTGGAGGTTTGATGTGTGTGTGTGTGGTGTGATTTATGGAATCCTGTGCTGACTGACACAGAGACTCTGTGTGAACCAAACTGAGGAATCTGGACCATATCTTGTTGGCCATTCCGAGCTACAAAAGGATTTTAAGCTGGGACTTTGTTTAGCCAATCCAGAGAGCACATCTGGCCAAACAAGGCTGGATGGCATGTGCTAATTCTGGCACCTCTTAATAAAAAGGTCCCTGGTTCCTTTGTGGTGATGGAACATTTCTGTATCTCGAATCTGGTGAAGGTAACATGAATTTATATGTGTGGTCAGATGTCACAGAATTATACACAAAGGCATTACAAATAAAGAAATTAAGTGCATCTGAAAACTGGTGATATTTTAGTAGTGTCTGATGTCTAATAAATTCCACTCTGCCAGTGTCAATGTAGTGGTTCTGATCATGGCTGAGATGTCACCATTGGGGATGATGGGAGTGGGCACTATAAGTACTACTTCTTGAGAGTCTATAATTGGTTCCAAACCAGAGTTGACAGCAGCAACAAAAGTTCATGAGCTAAACCATGAAAGTGAATTGTGGTCAGCCCCAGATTCAAGGCCAGACGTGGCAGAAAAGCTCACACTGGCAAATCGAAACTCTTGCCTTCACCTCACAGTCCACAGGTTATCCCTCAAAAATGGGACCCACCAGCCCCTGCATTTTCATTTAGAGCATGTCTCATGATAAACACTTTTATAAAGTTGCTAAAGTTCTTAGGTAGTCAGAAAAGCAAATCTCCCAATACACACACATAAACACCCTCTTCCCTCATTCTAAAAGCTGTGTTTTGTTTTGTTTTTCCACTGGATTCACTGTATCGCACACAGTTTTACTACATTTCTCAGCGTCGGTAGTCGAAACAGAAACCTGATACCGAGGGCAGGAGAATTACCTGAGTAATAGTGTGCAGACTTGAATCACTGTCCCCAGGAGCCTAGTAACCCACAGCCTGTGGATTAGTCTGTTGAACTGCTTGATGGTTTGTGACCCCTTGTTCCCCCTAGAGGTGTACATTCTGATTTTGTTCTTATTAGTAGTGGCAGCTCTGTGCATTATTTTAAAGTGAAAGGGGAGGACCAACAGACAACTTGCCAACTGTAAGTTACACACACAGAAGCATGTGAAGGCCCCCTTGGCCATGCCATCATTATCCTTGGAAAATTGCTTTGGGATCACCATCTGGGAATGTTCTCCCTATTTAATGCAGAAATATGTACATGCATTTTTATAATATCTCCTGGGTTTTTTTTATTGGGGTTTGGCTGAGAGGAGTAGTGTTTACCCTTCTTTCCCCAGCAGAATAAACACCTGACTCCCCTCTTAGGTACACTTGGAGTTCTGTCAGATCCTGTGCATGGTCCTGAGAGTCATGCTCCAAGTGAGTGAGGCTGGACCCAGGGATGCAGGATGAGGGGAAAGGACACTTTATTGCTAACTCTGAAGGTCAAATCAGGTAGATGAACATTTTTGAGGCATAGGAATACTCAGGGGGAATACGTTAGCCTTTGACAGACTTTACGCTCTGATTTTAACCACCAGATAGATATTGGCTATTCAGACAGAAAGTGTACAGGGTTTTGGTCCTCATCTGGAAGTCTAAGCTGTCTACACCGGGTGCAGCCTCACTCAAATCCATTCACTTCTCCTGGTGGCAATTTCCTGCTCTCTAGACAGAGGTGCACAGCCTTGCCTCACTGTGGATCCTCCAGCTTGAACGTCCCTGATCTTAGGAAACCCTAACAAATACTGTGTTTCCACTTTTCCCATTTCCTAAGCCAAGTTAAATGCTTCTCCTCCTTTTGAAACCTGCACGTTTGTGCATCTGCCACTGCATAATGATTGTAAATCTATACTGGCCAGCCCTTTGCCACTGATATGCTGTTAGGTTTGGGGAAGTCATAGAATCACTCTCTGCCCGCTTTCCCTAGAACTGGGCTCTGTGATTAGACATGGCCTGGGTCCTCCAGGATATAACAGACATCTAGTCTGCCATGGTCCTCAGGGAAGACCCTTGCATATCCTTAATACCATGCTGCATGGCAGTCTACCCAAAGCACCATTTATTGCAGGCTGGCACCAGGAGAAGAATTGGGCACAGTAGATGTTTTATCTCTCTCTAGTTAAATTTACCAAATACCTCCTCTCTTCCAGACAGGAAGGCGGGCGCTTTACCCTTATCCTCACAATTCTGTGAGTAGGTCATTAATAGTCACCTTTTACAAATGAGGAAATTGAGTCTCAGAAATGTTACCTGGCCTCAAGGCAGGCTGCTCCTCAGCTGTCTCTGCCTGATGTTTATTATTCAAAGCTTGGGAGCTGGGTGAGAGCCCAGGACCTTGGCAGCCAAGATAAACTGCCCCATATCCACCAAGCATCCCAGCATGGTCTGTATCCATCCCTGAATAGGACAGCTCGGTTGGAGGATGTTCTTAGCAGTGCTGTTTGCATTCACCTTTCCTAGCCTTAGAGGTGTCCTGTTATTCTCCTTAGTCTTCCTGTAGCCTCACCATCTAGATAAGAATTCCCAAGTCAACCATTTGTTTTATGGGGGCTCTTTTTTTTTTTAATATATTTTATTGATTTTTTACAGAGAGGAAGGGAGAGAGATAGAGAGTTAGAAACATCGATGAGAGAGAAACATCGATCAGCTGCCTCCTGCACATCTCCCACTGGGGATGTGCTCGCAACCCAGGTACATGCCCTTGACCGGAATCGAACCTGGGACCTTTCAGTCTGCAGGCTGACGCTCTATCCACTGAGCCAAACCGGTTTCGGCCTATGGGGGCTCTTTTACCTGAATAGGCAGGTGGCCTGGCATCCTATCTTTGGAGGAGGTAGGTCTAAGAACTGATAGTATTGAATCTCACACCCTGAAGTCCAGCCAAACTAAAAATTGGGAGTGCCTTTCACACAAGGCAAGTCTGAGAGGCAACCCTGATCTTTCCAGAATTGTGCTGGAGCCATCCAGTGGAATGTGATGCTTCAAAGCCTGACTGCTCCAGCCGTTTGAGTTCCTTTCCAGGAGGGAACTTGGGCTTTCGTGTCAGATTGGCTTGACGTTATGCTTGCTACCTGCACCTCTTACCTCTTTGATCTCTTATAAGATGCCACATTGAAAAGTGGAAAATATAGCCCATTGCTCAGTTGTGAGGGTGAAACTACATGGTGCATGTAAATGCTCAGCCCATGGGAGGCTCTGAATAGACAGTAGCCATTATGAGCATCATTATGATAATCCACATATGCCCCGTCTGTAGAGTTTTCTGGGTTACTAAACCCCGGAGATCTGAGTCAGTCATGAACCTTCTGTATAAATGACTTTTGCCTGCTTTTGTACTTATTATAAATAAATTGTCTTTAATTTTTGTAGTTGTTAATCCTCACCTGAGGATATATTTCCGTTGAGTGGAAGGGAGAGGGAGAAACAGAGAAACATGGATGTGTGGGAGACAAATCGATTGGTTGCCTCCCACATGCGCCTTGACCAGACCGGGGATTGAGCCTGCAACTGAAGTACATGTCCTTGACGAGAATAGAACCTGGGATGTTTCAGTCCATGGACTGTTACTCTACCTACTGAACCAAACCAGCTAGGGCTATATTGTCTTTAATTTTTGATACAGTCTTGGCGGAGTAATTCCAGAACCTGCATGGCAGCTTTTGAGATTAAAATGTTGGCTGAATTCTTGCCCCAGCCAGCTGTGTCCTGGTGTTCCTATCACTCCAGTTTTTTAGGATGCAGATTGAGGGGCGATACGGGAGCCTGAAGACCCTGAGGCGCCTCTCCTGTGCGCTGCGTGAAGCAGCACAACCCCCAGCCTGTAGTTTCAGCAGAGGCCGGGCCTCACATCCTCCCTAAACTTGGCAGTAAAAGCCTGGTTCTTCCATTCATTTTGATGATTTATATTCTCTCTGGGCGTCTAATATTAAACAGGGGAATTCCGACATGTTCCATAACACATTTACTGTAACTTGATACCATGAACTAAACTTGCTGTTATTTATCATTTCTTTTTATTTTCTCTCATTCCAGCATAAAGCCAAGGTAGAAGCAATGACCCTGGACCTCGCTCTGCTCCGTAGCGTGCAGCATTTTGCTCAAGCGTTCAAGGCCAAGAATGTGTGAGTGTTCTAGTGGAGGGTTATAGATCATAATATCTTACTATTGTAATGTCTTTATCAGATGAACATAACTGGAAGAACGCAAGGCTGTGGTGTTGTCTTGGCGTCCAAGCTGGAGGCTCATTTATATTGGCCCGGTTAAGGTGCACCATATTTTCCTGACTCTCATTATGATATGTATCATCCATCTATTAACAGCCTCCCAGATAAAAAAAAAAAAGACACAATTAAAGCACTAGTAAAAGTGGCTAATAAAAGCCAGATGATCATAAGGTACATCCTGCTTATGGACATTTTTGTAGTCTCCAAGTCAAGGGAAAGAACATTTTCATTGCACTCGGCAAGAGGACACCTCAGCTATCCAGGACGGCAAGGGAGCTGGGGATCAGAGCATGAGAAGGAGGTTCCACTGTTTTTCAAACCTGCCATGATTTTACGGTGGTGTGTGAATGTGGCTCCAAAAACATGGACTCCCATCATGAAAAACTTACTCCTTTTTTCATTCTTTTTTAGTCTTTCAGAATGCCTGAAGGAGGAAGCCTTGGCCAGAGGCTGACACATTTTTATACCATTGCATGTTAACCTCTCTTTCAGACAGAGAGAGATCAGGCCTCAGATCCAATGCTGAGGCAAGCAGTGGTGGTTACCTCCATTTTAATGGTAATATTTTGTGTCCAAGTGTTTATTTTTATGGTTCTCTCACAATTTTTAGGACAGGAAATACCGGCTTCTTATTTAACATAGGGGTTTGAGTTTCATTAAGAAGTAACTTTCAGTGGGTTGAATTATTAAACATGAGGATTAAGTTAATATTAGTAGAGGTGCCAAGGATGAGATAGTTCCAAAGGTGGCACCAGCTTTCTTGACTGAATTTGGAGAACTCTGATGCATGACAAGCTATCTTTGCATTAAACTGTTAGGATCATGAACGATGGGTGTAAGGGGAGGTATCCTAAACCAAATATTTATATGGCACTATGTAGATCTGACCCCTCAGTGCTGTCCACTATCCAATTCTCATGTTTCCCTCAATTTCCCACTCAGCAATTTTAGACGGTTAAAGAGTCTGTTCTCTGAATCCATTTCTGGATCAGGCAAGTGGCCTGAGTCCTGGAGGTTGAAGGACTGAATTAGAGTCCTCAATGAGACTTGCACCGTCCCCTAAGTGCAGGCTGCGCACTCACAGGAATACTTGGATAACAACCCTAGTTTGCCAGCAGGCCTGGGTGAGCCCTACCATGTGTGCTCTCTGTAGTGTTTGGCAATATTAGCGCTGGCCCTGCCCAGAGCTCTCAAGGAGACTCAAGTTTGGGTGCAGCAGTAGTTTTTAATATTCACCAAAGGATATTTTTTCTATTGATTTTTTTTCCTTTCAAACAGAGAGTGGAGGGGAGAGAGGCCGACCAGGAGTCAAACCCACAACCCTTCGGTCCACAGGCCAGTGCTCTCACCATTGAGCATAACTGGCCAGGACACCAGTAGCTTTTAAGTAAAAGCTACTTTGCTCACTTTCACCTTTGTCATTTATTTATCTACGTGTTCATTCACTTAACATACATGTAGTAAGTGTCTCCAAAGCCTCAGGCACTTTTCCTGGTTTTGGGAAGAGAGGGGTGACCATTGGAAGCCAAGTTATGCTGAAGCAAGCCAGAATCTCAGTTGTCAGGAAGCAGTGTTTTGTTGCGAAAGGTAATAGTAATAAGAGTAAATCACAATAGCAGCTGTAGCAGCTCATTTATGAGTGGTTATTATGGGCCTCACACTTAAGAACCTTTTGCAAGAAACCAAGATGGCGGCATAGGTTAACGCCGGAGATTGCTGCCTCGAACAACCAATTCAAGGGTACACCTAAAAGATGGAATGAACATCATCCAGAACCACAGGAAGGATGGCTGAGTGGAAATTCTACAACTAGGAGGAAAGAGAATATCGTACACAGACTCAGAGGAGGCGCAGTGCTGAAGTGAAATACTCAGGTGCGGAGTGTGCGCGCGGAGCGGGCTAGCAGCGGAGGGCGCGGTTGTTGTTTTCAATTGGGCGGGAGTTTCAGACTCTGAGCTCCAGATCCCGGCGAGTCTCTAGGTACCCAGACTCAAATGGGAGAAGCGGGACTATCTGGCTTCGGTCGGAACTCGAAGGCAGCTTTCTCTCCGAGGTTTGCAGCGGTTGCTGGGACTCTGTGAAGCAGAGCACCTAGGGACGGAACTGAGAGCAGCCATAACTGCTCGCTCCGCCCGCCCTGTTTGATCTAGTGCGACCCGCCCCGCCCAAGCCCTGCACAGAGCCATTTGCCAGATAGCCTCAGGCAAAGGCTAGATTAGCACCTCCCCAGAGGACAGAAGTTTTCCCACTGCAGACACAGCTGACTCTCATAGCCAGTTGGCCTGGAGGTCAAATCCCCCCAGTATTAACTACAACAATCAAGGCTTAACTACAACAAGACTGCGCACAAAGACCACTAGGGGGTGCACCAAGAAAGCATAAAAAAAATGCGGAGACAAAGAAACAGGACAAAATTGTCATTGGAAGATATAGAGTTCAGAACCACACTTTTAAGGTCTCTTAAGAACTGTCTAGAAGCTGCCGATAAACTTAATGAGATCTACAAGAAATCTAATGAGACCCTCGATGTTGTGATAAAGAACCAACTAGAAATTAAGCATACACTGACTGAAAGAAAGAATATTATACAGACTCCCAACAGCAGACCAGAGGAGCGCAAGAATCAAGTCAAAGATTTGAAATGCCAAGAAGCAAAAAACACCCAACTGGAAAAGCAAAATGAAAAAAGAATCTGAAAATACGAAGATAGTGTAAGGAGCCTCTGGGACAGCTTCAAGCGTACCAACATCCGAATTATAGGGGTGCCAGAAGATGAGAGAGAGCAAAATATTGAAAACCTATTTGAAGAATAATGACAGAAAACTTCCCCCACCTGGTGAAAGAAATAGACTTACAGGTCCAGGAAGCGCAGAGAACCCCAAACAAAAGGAATCCAAAGAGGACCACACCAAGACACATCATAATTAAAATGCCAAGAGCAAAAGACAAAGAGAGAATCTTAAAAGCAGCAAGAGAAAGAAACTCAGTTACCTACAAGGGAATACCCATACGACTGTCAGCTGATTTCTCAACAGAAACTTTGCAGGCCAGAAGGGAGTGGCAAGAAATATTCAAAGTGATGAATACCAAAAACCTACAACCAAGATTACTTTATCCAGCAAAGCTATCATTCAGAACTGAAGGTCAGATAAAGAGCTTCACAGATAAGGAAAAGCTAAAGGAGTTCATCACCACCAAACCAGTATTATATGAAATGCTGAAAGGTATCCTTTAAGAAGAGGAAGAAGAAGAAAAAGGTAAAGATACAAATTATGAACAACAAACATGCATCTATCAACAAGTGAATCGAAGAATCAAGTGAACAGATAATCTGGTGATCATAATAGAATCAGGGACATAAAAAGGGAATGGACTGACTATTCTTGCGGGGGAAAGGGGTGTGGGAGATGCGGGAAGAGACTGGACAAAAATCGTGCACCTATGGATGAGGACAGTGGGTGGGGAGTGAGGGTGGAGGGTGGGGTGGGAACTGGGAGGAGGGGAGTTATGGGGGGGAAAAAGAGGAACAAATGTAATAATCTGAACAATAAAGATTTAATTAAAAAAAAAAAGAACCGTTTGCATACATTTTCTGGTTTAATTCTCAAAGCAACCCTTTGTGGTAGGTGATGTGTGGTATCTCTGTTATACAGATGCAGAATGGGAGACCAAAAGAGTAGGTCAGTTATTTGAAGGCAGCTGGCTGGGAAGCAGAGGGGCTCTGTTCCCGTGGGGTTCCTTACTCCTGCTTCCCCTCCATGCCGAACTATCCTTTCTTTTACATGGGGTGAAACCAAGATCAGAGAAAGTGAGTGACTTTCACAGGCTCACTTGGCAGGTTGGCAGCAAATGTAGGGTTTTTATCAAGCTCTGACTTTTTTGCCCGCTCCTGACACCACACTGCTCCAGCAAGAGCTTAGATGTACTGCCTCTCCTCACGTCCTCCCATTCTGTGTCAGACCGCATTGTGAGCAGGCGGTTCTGCTGGAGAGAGCCAACTGTTACATAAAATCACTGTGTTCCAAGTCTTAACAGGACCATTAGTTTTTAACCATTACGTAGTTCAAAAATCATCACATTCAACTGCCTTTTGTAATCGCCAAGCCCCAACTTCTTAGAGAAAGCTATCACCCGTTTTGCCCTAATCTTAGATTTTAGCAAATGATTTTGAATTTGTATATTTCTGGGTTGAGAAACAAGGGTGATTTTCCTTTTAGCAAACCCTGTACCACAAACCTCTTTTTTGATGTCTCTCGAGAGGACAGTGTTTTACATGTTTTAGAGAAATATTGTGGTGGGGAAAATATGCATAAAAAAAAGCGAGTGATTTCAACGTTTGAAATCCTGCCAGTGAAATCTCTCCTGGATAGGCAGGCAGCAGTTCAGCACTTACAGGTCTTTAGATACTGAGAACTGTCAGAAGTGAACTTAAGTGTTGGTGACTGGGCTGCCAAAAAAACATGTGTAGCTCTATTCTTATAATCACCTCCCATCTTTAGACATTAAAATTTCCATGTGTGTAAAATATAATGACAAATGAAAGTAAGGCTGCCAGTTCAGAGCCAGCCTCTTTCTGTGTTGGGGAACTAAGGAGAGGAAACACCGTTACATTTAAATTTCATGTGGATGCCCCCATTCCATATCCCATTTTCAAGCCTGTCTGTAAGCACCCCGGAAGTTTTTCAGGCTCCCTTTTCCTGCATGTCTTCCCTGTGTTCACATTCCAGCACTGCAACATGCAGCATCTTGTGTAGACTGAGGCCCTGAGACTGAAAAAGGTGGAAACAGATGTGCAATGGAGACCATGGTACAAGACTTGGCTCACTGTACTCTGGAGCCACCCTTCATCTGCCTTCTAGTAGGAGGAGATGCGGACTGGCCTATTCTGGGAAATCATCTTCTGTGTTGGGGGTGGGAGTGAAGCCATTTCAAAATGAGCACTGCTAATGTGATGATGCAAAAATCACTTTTCCTTTATTTTGTGCAAGGCAATGTGCTAAGCACATTTGTCTTTAAATTCTTACAGTAACCCTGGGCATTAGTCATTTTTATCTCTATTTTACAACTTGAAGGTCCCAGCTTTTCAGAGAGAGTCTAAATGGCTTTCCTCAGGTTAGCAAGTTGTGAGTTCCAAAATTTGAATCCAAGACTGAACTCAGAGAGACTACTGTTTTTGTTAATTCTCAGACTCCAGTCATAGTTTTCAGGGTGGATTTCTGTGTTGGTATGTATTGCTGAGTAATATGTTACTTTGTAATTTAGTAGTCTAAAACCAGTTAAAACAATAAATATTTCTATTCTCTCTTCCTCTTTCAGCTTGTTTAAGACAGTATTTGAATAATAAGGTCAATGCATTTTTAAAAATATATTTTATTGATTTCAGAGAGAAAGGGAGAGGAATAGAGAGATAGAAATATCAATGAGATGTTTCATCATCTATTGGCTGCCTCTTGCATGCCCCTTTCGGGGGTCAAGCCAGCAACCCAGGCATATGCCCTGACTGGGAATCACAACGTGACCTCCTGGTTCATAGGTTGATACTCAATTACTGAGCCACACCTGCTGGACAAGGTCAATGCATTTTAATAAATAGTTTTTCCCTCAATTATTTTTCTTAAATTAATGCAACATACAAGGTGGGGCAAAAGCATTTTTTTACAGTTGTGCATATGGAAAATAATATAATAATTAATAAATACTAATTCAAATATTTCAGGTACTCACAACTGTAAACCTACTTCTGCCCGACCCTATTTGTTGAAGGGCCCAGGTTGTCCTGTAGAGTTTTCTGTAATCTGTACATTAGTGACTGCATACCTGGGGTGTCATTTAACATGTTCTGGTGTCTACTATGTTTCTTGTGACATGGTAGCTAAGTCTAGAGGCTTGAACAAATTCCTGTTTAATTTTCTGGCAAGCATAGCTCATAGATGGTGAAGTCTTCCATCAAGAGGGCACATATACCTGGTTGATAAAGCCAGTTTTCTCAAGGCTCAGCACACCTTTATCAGCCCCTTCTTCTGGCCACTCTCTCCTGGTCTGCCCACCCCATTTTCATTCACTTATTGTGTTATTCTCCCCTCACTCTTCTGGGTGGTCAGCCCAGGAAGCCTCAGCCTGCTTCCAGACAGTTCTCCCAGGAGTTAGTGATGGTGGTGGTCAGCCAGTGTGTCTCAGGTCGAATTATTTTGGGCATTACTGGAAAGTTCCAAACCAAAGGCTGTGGTAAATCCCAACCAAACTGAGTTTTGAGGGATATTTTTGTTTCAACTGCAATCCTGGAGTGTAGCCAGACTCCATACTGCCTGGCAGCAGAGGCATCCATCAGAGCATGAGGACTGGGACCCTTACAGATCATTCAGACCACATGTTGGGATTTTCTGTGATGGTTCTGGAATAGTAACATGTTGTTTGTGGCGATTTTGCACATTTTCACCCCTAGACCTATGTCTAGTTTATTGAGAAGCACCCATTTTGAATAGGGTCTGGAAGAGCTCAACAGCTCCGAGACCTGGGAACTCCATAAATATTTTCTTTTTCACATGTTTTATAGTTTGACTTCCATAGATTCCTGAAATAATGAATAGCAGGGTTCCAATCCTGGAATTTTAAAAGTTGGTGGTGGCATGTAATGTATAGCAAATCCAATTGCTTGCAACCCAGTAACCAATCAGCTCTTTTAATTCTGACCAAGGTCTTTGGTTCATGATGGAAACTAACTGAAATTGATAGTAAGTTCATATTAACATAATACATGCAGTTCTGAAGGTTTCTAGAACTTCATTGTTGATCATGGATTTCTATTTTCTCTTCTTAACTTTCTGTCTAAAGTATAATTTAAATAAATTAGGCTTCCTTAATTTTAAAGAAACAATATAGGATAGTAATGTTTAAAAGGAAAGATTAAAAGTTTTCTACCCCACCTTTACTTTTTAAATATTTGAAGGAGAAAAATCTTTAACAAAGTTATTTATTTTCACTTTTTACTAAATTACTTTCAGAACTTGCATGTACTAATCCCAGATATAATATTCTTGGATTCCTATTCCAAATTTTGCTGTCTCAAATTCTTCTATGGAAGTGGGTGGGCTATAAATTATAAATAAATTCCAAATTTTGAGGGATAAATTACCCCGAAGACCATTGTATAAATTATGGCTTAATCTTTCTTTCTCTCCTCAACTTAACTTTAAGAATAATGTTTTAGCCAACATATCTGCATTACTCTTTGCTCAACATGAGAAATCCATTTCTGGTTTGCCTAAAAGAGGATCATGTTGCTTTGCTTTTCTACACTGTATGAAAACTAAAATAAATAAAAACAAAGAGTCAGGTTTTAGGTGTAATGAACTTTCTAAATCTTTATCTTAATTATGACTCTTTAAGGAAAAAATTTAAAAGTCTGTAAGTTAGTTTTCTGCCATCCCATACATTTTCCATCTTAAGTTATTAAAAAATCATATTGTGAAACATTTAATATATTTACAAACATCAAGAAAGAATGCTTCCCTCAGAAGTAAATTTTTAATCTGAAAATTAACTTTCAGCATTATTTGCTTTTATATAATTCTTTAGAACTCTTTCTAAAATATACTGTCATTCCTTAATAAACAGAAATACTAACTTTAAGCATTGCAGTATAGTACAGGGGTAAGCACACTTTTGTATAAAGGGCTAGAGAATAAATACTTGAGACTTTTCATGACATAAGATCTCCGTTGCAGTTAGCTCTGGCTTGTAGCATGAAAAATACATGGACAATATTTAAATGGGTGAATATGACTGTGTTCCAGTAAAACTTTATTTATCAAAACAGGTGATGGGCTGGATTTGGCAAGGGCCACAGTGTGCCAACTGCTGGTGTAGTGGAAAGAATACAGAGTTTTGGGATCAAGTGAACTTGGATTTAAATCCCAGCTCTACTACTTACTACCTTTGTGGCCTTGGGAAAAGTCTTAGCATCTCTGGGCCTCACTTGCCAGATGTATATAAAGTAGAGGATCACATATACCTGTTAGAGTTGTTGAGGAGAATAGCCATAATGTATGAAATAACCAGATACAGCTCAGTGCACTGTGCCATTGACTGTTACTAACATGTATTTTTTATCATCTTGATTTTTAAAAATATATTTGTTTATCATCTAATTTTTTAAATATTTTTCTTGATTTCAAAGCGGAAGGGAAAGGGAGATAGAAACATGAATGATGGAAGAGAATCATTGATCAGCTTCCTCCTGTGTGCCCCATACAGGGGATTGAGCCCGCAACCCAGGCATCAAACTGTGACTGGGAATCAAATTGTGACCTCCTGGTTCATAGGTCAGTGCTCAACCACTGAGCCATGCCAGCTGAGCAATCCTAAAATTTTAAATAATACATATAGATAAAATAGAAACAAGGAATTGACTCAAACAGGAAAGGGGAATAAAAATAGACTAGTAAGATGTGATCATAGAGGAAGAGAGTCTATCTCATAAGGTCTTTCACATTCATTAAAAATTGGGCCTAAGAATGAGCTTTGGGATTCCTGGCCATCAAGAGAAGAGAGGAATTCAGCTTCACTTTGCCCACAGCAAATAAGCATGACAAGATCAAGCAGAAAAGGTTGTTACTACAGTGAAATTCCACTGAGGACCACAGAGTACTGAATACTCTTCATTGTTAGTAAAGCCATGGACTTGAGGGATATTTCAATTTTCTTTCAGTGTAAATAGCTAGACCAGAGGTGGGCAAACTTTTTGACTCGAGGGCCACAATGCGTTCTTAAACTGGACCGGAGGGCCGGAACAAAAGCATGGATGGAGTGTTTGTGTGAACTAATATAAATTCAAAGTAAATATCATTACATAAAAGGGTACGGTCTTTTTTTTTTTTTTAGTTTTATTCATTTCAAATGGGCCGGATCCGGCCCGCGGGCCGTAGTTTGCCCATGGCTGAGCTAGACTCTGTTTTCTTTGCCATTATCACATCTGTTTCACCTGGCTTTAAGTAGCTTTTCCAAAGTTGCCTTAAGAGCAGCCTGCTTTCAATGGTTGCTATTTGAATGATATATATTTTCCCAATCTGATACTTTTAACCTAAATGTACATTTAAATGTAGAGAATGTATCTCCTATAGATGGCATATACTTGGGTATTTCCAGAAATGATTTAGGCTGAAAATCTCTGCCTTTTGATTTAATTTTTAATCCATTTGATTTTAATGTTATTATTTATACTAGAGGCCTGGTGCACGAAATTGGTGCACAGGGGTGTGTCCCTCAGCCCGGCCTGCACCCTCTCACAATCTGGGACCTCTCAGGTACGGTCCCTAGGCCTGGCTTAGGGACCTGGCCGGCAATCAGGGCCTATCGGGGCTTTCCTTCCCCTGGCTCCCAGCAGCTTGCCCTGCCCCTGCTGCTGCCACTGCTTGCCATCTGTGAGGCACTGCCCCTTCCCCCGCCACTGGTCACCTCCTGCTGCAGGCAACAGGTGTGGGGTGCGATCACTTGGCTGGCCTGGGCCCCCCTCTGCCAGGTGATTGCTGGCCGGCCCCGTACCCCCTACACAGTGTCTCTGGCCTGGACCTCCCTCTTTGGGGCGATCGATCGTGGGGCTCCATGGTGGATTGCCCAGCAGAGGGAGGCCCCACCCACCTGGCCGGGGCTCTGCGATCTATCGCTACGCAGAGGGTGGCCTGGGCCTCCCTCTTTGGGGTGATTGTGGAGCCACCCCCTCCATCGAGCACCCTGCCGGCCGATGGCCTGGGCCTTCCTCTTTGGGGCAGTCGATCAATCATGGAGACCTCCAATCAATTGCCCCATAGAGGGTGACCTGGGCCTCCCTTTGCAGGCGATCGTTGAGTGAGGTTGAGCCCCCCGACCAATCACATCTCACCTGTCTTGGCTGGCCTGATGCTAGCGTGTGTCATAGCATGGTTGTCCAGAAGGTCGTTCAGTCAATTTGCATATTATGCTTTTATTATTATAGACTAGAGGCCTGGTGCACAAAAATTTGTGCACTGGTGGGGGGGGCGGTGTCCCTCAGCCCCACTTGTGCCCTCTCACAGTCTGGGACCCCTCGGGAGATAATGACCTGCTGGCTTAGGCCCGCTCCTGGGTGGCAGAGGGCAGGCCCAATCCCTAGGTGCAACCCCTGGTTGGGCTCAGAGCAGGGCCAATTGGGGAGTTGGAGCGCCACCCCCTGTCATGCACAGAGCAGGGCGGATCGGGAGGTTGTGATGCCACCCCCTGTCACGCACAGAGTAGGGCCAATAGGGGAGCTGGGGCACTGCCCCCTGTCACACACAGAGCAGGGCGGATCAGGGGGTTGGGGCGCCACCCCCTATCACCCACAGAGCAGGGCCAATCAGGGGTTTGGGGCACTCCCCCCATCACACTCAGGGCAGGGCCCATGGGGAGGTTATGGCTCTACCCCGTCACACACAGAGCAGGGCCCATGGGGGGGGGGGTTGGGGCGCTGCACCCTGTCACACACAGAGCAGGGCCAGTCAGCGGGTTGGAGAGTTCCCCCCTATCAGGCACAGAGCAGGGCTGATCAGGGGATTGGGGCGCCTTCCCCTGTCAAGAACAGAGCAGGGCGGATAGGGAGGTTGTGGCCCTGCCCCCTGTCACACACAGAGCTGCAGGGCGATCAGGGGGTTTGGGCGCTGCCCCCTGTCATGCTGCTCCAGGGGCCAGAAGGCCTCGCGGCTCCACTGATCCTAGTGCTGGGAGGCCTCGCGGCTCTGCTTGACATCAGGGCAGTGAGGACTCGCTGCTCAGCTGATCCCAGTGCTGGGAGGCCTCGCGGCTCTGCTGATCCCAGGGCATGAAGCCTCGCAGCTCCGCTGATCCCAGGTTCGGGAGGCCTCGCGGCTCTGCTGATCCCGGGGCATGAAGCCTCGCAGCTCCGCTGATCCCGGGTTTGGGAGGCTTTGCAGCTCCGCTGATCCCGGTGCTGGGAGGCATATTACCCTTTTACTATATAGAATGGAGGCCTGGTGCACGGGTGGGGGCCGGCTGGTTTGCCCTGAAGGGTGTCCTGGATCAGGGTTGGGGTCCCGCTTTGGTGCCTGGCCAGCCTGGATGAGGGGCTAATGGCTGTTTGCAGCTTGTCACACCCCCTTCAGGGTGGGGGTCCCCACTGGGGTGCCTGGCCATTCTGGATGAGGGGCTGATGGCCGTTTTCAGGCTGGCGGGTGACTGAAGCTTTCAACCTCTCCTTTTTTTCTTTTTTGTTTTATTCTGGGATTTATTTACCTTCTATGGCTGTCACTAGAACTGAAAGCCGGCTTTAGCTCTGAGGCTAGGCCCAGCTCTGAGACCTTGGCTGCTGATCTGGGTTTGTTTGGATTCTATAATTGAAACACTGTTTCAGCTTCAGCTCTGAGGCGGCCGGCTGGCTGAAAGCAGGTTTCTGGGGATTTTTTAGCTTCTATATTTGTAACATAGTTGCTTAGAGTGCAGCTCAGAGGCCGGCAGCGGCAGGCGGGGAACGTTGGCTTCCTCCGTCACTGGAGCAAGCAAGCCTCCTGTTCACTTCAGCTTCCTGGCTGCCGGCCACCATCTTGGTTGGCAGTTAATTTGCATATCGCCCTGATTAGCCAATGGGAAGCGTGTCAGAGGTATGGTTCATTACCATGTTTCTCTTTTATTATATAGGATAGTTGGGTTTATGTCTGCCATTTTCCTTTTTGTTTTTCTTATGTCTCATGTCTTTTTAATACCTTCATGCTTCTGATAATACCTCCTTTTATATTAAGTAGTTTTTCACGTCAAAATTTTAATATTTTAATGCTATTTTTACTGTTTTGTTATTTTCCTAGTAGTTGCTCCGGGATTAACCATATACATCTTAATATAAGAGAATCTACCCCAGATTTTATTTACCACAGATACTAACTTTAATTCTAGTGTAATATAGAAAAATGTATTTCTATATGTCTATATTCTTTTTCCTATATTTTTGCTTATATTATTATACCTAACATAATGTACAAATACATAGATATATTAAATTCATCTTCATTAAAAAAAAAAAAAGAGCAACCTGCTTTGAATAAGTGAGGTACCATGGGATATATTCAAGATAGTGAACTTGCTGCGTACTGTGGTATACCAAAGTATTTCACATGCCTTCTTCTCCCCTCTGTTTAGTTTTAAATGTTTCCCTTCCTCTCATTATTTATCTAGTGCTTACAATAGTACCAGGATCTGGGCTAGACATGGGTTTTAAACATTTGTCATCTCATTTCTCCTGTGCCTTATCTCTCTCTTATAGTAGTCATGAAACTTAAGGACATTTTCATAACTTTTCATAATAGCCATATTAAAAAACATATGCTAGGTAGAAAAGAAAAAAATAAGCTAATTTAATTAAGGGCCTCTTAGCAGTTAAATTTGTCAGAAAAAATTTTCCATGAGCCTTTTGCCATCATTAAAAGTCATCACTGCTAAGGAATACATGAAAATGTGTTTGAATTAACCACAACCATGTTAGCAAAATAAACAGTTTTGATTTCCCAACAGAATTCTAGGGTCAGCCATCACTATCATGTTTCATAAAATCAAAGTAATGTATGTTAATTGAAGATACACAAAAAAGCCCCTTCCAGGAAGAATAGAAACCCAGCTTTGAAGGGTAAATACAATTACTCTGTGGTTGCCTCTTCCTTCCCACACTCGTCAATCCACCAGTGCTGGTGTTATATCATCAGCTTTAGCAAAGAATATTAATTTTGTTGCTGGTATTCAACAAAGATCTCTTAAAGCAGTTGACTATAGCACAAGTCAGCAAAGTTTTTCGAAAAGAATCAAATATTTATTTAAATATCTATATAAATATGTTGTCTTTGTGAGCCAGATGGTCTGTAGCAACCATTCAGTCAGTATTAAGTGCATTTTGAGTGTTGAATGAGACCATCGTAGGGCAAAAGTAGCCTCTGTTAAAGTGTAAACGAGTAGACATGGCTGCGTTCTAATAAAATTTTATTTAAAAGCAGGAAGTGAGTTGGATATTTTATTTGATCTGGTGATTGTGGTCTGTTAATCCTTGGACTAGAACTCACTATTCCTTGAAATGTAACTCATTTTAATAGCATCCTTTCTCACTATGAGAAATAAGAGCGATTTTTCTTAGAAAATGGTTTATGTTAGATCTGGTCAAGATAAATAAGTACATATAACCATTGTTGTGTGCATGGTTAATTTTAATTCTCTGCAGAAAGTGCTGATACTTAGAGGCTGATCAAAGAGATGAGTTTGAGTAGAACAGTGTTCTGTGATGAGTTTGGTGTAAGCAGGTCAACTACCACAAATAAGTATTGTTTATTTATAATGAGGACACTGTAGTCCTAATTGGGACTTGGAACCATATAATGATGATGATGATGATAATTATTAAAATTTATCACCTATTTATTATGCATCATGCTCAGTTAAGCACTTATATGCCATCCCATTTTATCCTCATAAGAACTCAGAGGGTAGAACAAAAGGCTTGAAGAGTGGTAGTATCTTATGGTTCAGCCTAATACAATGATGAACCACATCTCACAGATCAAGAAATTGGAGCTTAAAGAGGTTAAGGACCGTGACCAAGGTTATTCTAGCGAGTTGGTTGTGAGGCTAGAACTGAGTCTGAAATATGCTCTCTCACTGGACTCAGGCAGAAAGATTTTGAAGAATCAGAAAGATCTGTCTCATTTGGGAAGTGCATCATGTGGGATGCATTGCCTTGGAAGGAGATTTGTCCCATTAATAGGATGGATGACAACCCCTGCCCACTGGGACAATTATTAAGGTCACTTCAAGGTTGAAGGAGATGCTTCTTCCAGCCAATTTTCTATCACCAAGGAGAAATTGTTTTTCCGCAATGTGTATAAAAGAGGTTAAACCAACCCAATAGGGGAGAGGCTCATCCCTTCAATTAAGGTACTCAGCCTGTTTTCCACCAGGTATCTAGACAGTGTCTCTCCATGGAGTCAGTTTAAGCAGAAATGGCAGCTATTTACTCTTGTTTGCAGTCATATTTATACATTTAGTCCACATGTTTATTTCCCCTTAGTTCCTACTTGTCTTCATAATGATGCTGATCAGGTAGACAGGAAAAGATCAGAGGGTCATTTTACTATGTACACATCTGTACTGCCAGAGTGATTGCTCTGCTGCCTGACTGTCCTGTGGAAAAACCCTTTAGTGAGGACTTGCAAAGGCTATACTGCGGGTGTGGCCCACCAAGGCCTCTGCGAGAAGGCCCCTTATCCACCTTCATTATAGCCATGTTCTCCCAAACCTGTCCTTCCAGACTCTGCCCCACACAGAGCTGCTTATAAGTTCTGCCTCCTGACTCTGGGTCTGCCAATCTGACTTGTGCCGCATCCCTCTGACCTCTCCATCACATACTCACTTGGTGCTTTTCTCACAGCCTCTACAGAACCTGCCTTGTTTCCTTCTTGTACTTCTGCTACACAGTGGTTGAATTGGCAAGTCACTCTTTGGAGCATCAATCACATACCCAGTCATCATGCTTGGAATACTTTGGGGATGCTTTTGCCTATATCGATTTTTCTTTGTTAGACTGAGCCCCAGAGAAGCAGAAACCTTGGCTAATTCATCTTTGTCTTAGCTCTTCCATAGCTTACTAAGATGATGACCTTGGCAACTGCCTTCATCTCTCTGAGCCTCAGTTTCTTCATCAGTAAAAGTGGGAGATGATAGTGATCGCATTGTGGCATGGTTGAGAGAATTAAATCATATAATGTTCTTAAAACGTAGTGCCTGATATCTAATAAACAATCAGTAAATTTTAGCTTGTATCATTGTTATTTTCATTAGCATTATCCTTTGCAATTATTACATTTACTGCCTTATAGTAACCTCAAGCAAGGGCGTGGATGGTTGGATGGGTAGATGGATGGGAGGGAGGGCAAAAATAGAAACGCAGTTCCATTTGGTGAGCACAACTTTTCTTTTAGGGTGTCAATTCTCAGCCATTGAAAGTTGTTGAATTGGTACCTCTTTGGGTAGCATGGAGGAGGTTACATGTTTATAGATGTTGGAAAATAAATTTTAAAGTAATGAAATGTACAGTAATTATTTTGGGAAAATAACACAAATTTTGTCTTCTAGGAATCTATGAACACATTTATCATCTAGGAGCCAGGGCTACCTTGCTGTGGCATGGCCATGTGAACATACTAGCCTGCCATTGCTTGGCTTGGAGAGGGACTGGCACCTCTGAGTTCTGCCAAGCCTATTCTTTGACCTCCACTGAGACCACCTACACAGTCATTGGCGCAGCAAAATCCATGATGTTAGGGTTAATATTTGGTTATTCTCAGAGAAATCCTGGTTTATGTAAGACTTGGGAAAAATATTTCAGTGTCTGTGGTTCAGAATTATATTTCTCAACTTGGCCCATGAATGCAGCTTGGTTTTTCTCCTTGTACCATCTAACCACCCCCATTGTCACATTGGAGTTCTACTTTTACATAATTGACATGTTGGGAAGTTTGTGCCTAAACCACACTGAAATCACATTTTAATAACATGGGAACTATCTTTTCCCCCCAGTAAATTGTTGAAAAGCTAATTCTTGTCAGCCTAAAAACTTGAATATACATTTGAAATAAATCACCAGCATTACACTGTGGCAGCCTGCTGAAAATCCCCAAAGAAGAATATATTTTTAGGTGAACTACTTGTTGCCGTACTGTGTTTTTAATACTATGAATCCTTTCTTTTCTTCATTTTGTAAGAATCTACTGTGTACCTTGTCATTCAGGAAAATATAAACAGAGCCTCTCAATTAGCAGTGACGTTCTTCAGGTTGCCTTTAAGGTCAACCTGCTCTTATAGCTTATTCACCAGCTCAGAATAAAAAAGATGTTTGAGCTGACATAATGCAATAATTTATAACCAAAACCAAAGAGGAGAAAAATGCTTCTGTTTGTCTCAGAAGTACAAGTAATGGGTAAGTCCACAAATTATACAGCTTTGGGAAACGGATCTTGGCAGAATGTCTCCCTCCTAAAATGACCGCAGTTCCTCAGTCTCCCATATCAGCTCTCCAGACTCCCTAGAGACTGTATCTTGAGGACAGTGCTTCTCAACTTGTCCATGTTGTGGAATCAGCTGGGGATTTTATACGTCACTGATGCCTGGCTGCTACCCCCTGACGTGTTGATTTGAGTGTTCTGGGGTGTGCACTGGGCATTCGGACTTTGAAAAAAGCTCCCCAGGTGATGTTCACGTGGTACTGTGTGGGGCACTGCGCACAATCCACCCAGCAGGTCTAAGTCCTGGTTATTCTCTGCCCACTCATCAGTTGATGACCATCTGGGCTGTTTATACATCTTGGCTATTATGAATGGCGCTGCTATGAACATTCATGTACAGGTTTTTGTATAGATATAGTCATTTCTCGTGTATGTGTCTAGGAGTCAGTTGCTGGATCATATAGTAACTTTATGTTTAACTTTTTGAGGAACTTTTCATTCTTTTTCACAGCTGCGGCACCATTTTACATTCTCACTAGCAGTACATGGGGATCCCAGTTTCTCCACATCCTTGTCAACACTTGTTATTGTCCTTTTAAAAACTTAAGTTATAGCTATCCTTTTTTATTATAACTATACTACTAAGTGTGAAGTGGTTATGTTACGTATATTCTTTTATATCTAAGCACATATATTTTTTTCTTTATAGTGAGTATGTCATGAGCACTTTTTCATGTTATTAAATATTCTTCTCTAATTTGAATGTTAAGGACTTTACTGTGATCCATTGCAAAGAGGTAAAATTATTTAACTTACCTTGAACTTTTGGTTGCTAGGTTTTTATTATACTATAATCATGTTTTGTACTTACTTTTTTTTGGATCTTGTTTTCTTAGGATCAATTCCTATAAGAGGAGTTTCTGGGACAAAGCATATGGATATCTTTTAATCATCTGTAAAATCAAATCACCCTCCATAAAAGTTACATGTAACTCTTATCCCTTCCTCAAAAACTAGGCAATACTATTAAGATATAAAATATGATTTATACAACTTGCTTTTATTAATTAAAGTGAAATGTTTATTATAAATGCAAGATTTCAGTTTACTCGTCATTGAAGTTCTTTTCTCAGTTGCTTTTCAAATCATCTGAGGCCATTGCAGCCACAGAGAAAAGAAACCACTTCCTGGTAGATCGGAAGAGAAATCTTAGCTTTTCTGTCATTGGTGAGGAAGTCTGGGGTTGGTCAATGGCACTGAGTGGTGAGGAAGTGGGGCTGAGCCCTGGACTGGGAGTCAGGAAGGACTGGCTGTCATTCACCTCTTCATTTATCATTTTCTAGATCATTCTTTGTCTTAGATGGTGGTGCATTTTAATAGCATCAACTAAGCTCCAGCATGTAACTCTGGTGATTTTTCAGGAACTTCCTCTAATATAGCTCTGGCTCTTAGGGCAGGACTGGCCACATTGTTAGAGGGAAGGCTTCACATTAATCTTGGACAAGAAGTAGCTATGCCCTTTAAAGACCCTGATACCAAAATAGACTTTTAACTTCAGGCTCCTCGGTCCTTTTTGACCCTCAGGTGCCTTGGACCAAACAGATCTTTCCTCCTTCCTTCCCTTCCTGTGTAGGGTGTCCATGCTTAGTGGAGTTTTGCATCAGGTCCATTATTTTCTGAAGCCCCTTCTCTGCTATCCTGGTGGAAGTCTGGGTTTGCTGTTTAGCATCTGCAAGGGCTGGCAGCCAACTGCGGCTTCTCATTCTGCCTTTTCTATTGTGCATGTCTTCTTGGGACAGTTTTTGATATGATCACATTTGCCTAATTTTATTTTGTTTGAAAAGGTTTAAATGGCTTTACGATTTTAAAGGCCAATGTTTAACCTGTTTATTTTGATACTATGATAAATAATGTTATATTACACAAGTTCTGTGACCACAGAAATGATACATGTCAGTTGTAGAACATTGGAAAACTATGGGAAACCTGGGGGCCACTTAACTCATTCTGAGGGTTTTAGACTAGGCGTCTCAGAACCCTGGGATTTTTTTTTGTAAATTGAGCTATAATTTATATACTGTAAATTCATCACTCTAAAGTGCATAATTCAATGTTTTTTAGTATAGTCACAGAGTTGTAGAACCATCACCACTAATTCCTGAACATTTGCATTACTCCAAGAAGAAACCCTATATCCATTAAGCAGTCATTCCCTATCTTTCTCTTGCCCCCTCCACCCTAGGCAGTCACTAATCTATTTTCTGTCTCTACCTATTGGCCTATTCTGGACATTTCATATGAATGGAATCATACAATAAGTTTTCTCTGGCTTCTTTCATTTTTTTAAAAAAATGTATTGATTGATTGAAGAGATAGAGGAAGGGAGGAGGGAGAGAAAGAGAGAGAAATCGATTTGTTTTTCCACTTATTTATGCATTCATTAGTTGATTCTTCTATGTGCCCTGACTGGGGATTGAACTGGCAAACTTGGTGTATTGGGATGACACTCTAACCACTGAGATACCTGACCAGGCTGTGTGTGGCTTCTTTCACTTAACCGTGTTTTCAAGGTTAAATCCATGTTGTCGTGTGTCAGTGCTTCATTGCTTTTTATGGCTGAATAATATCCCATCCTATGGTTAGACCACATTTTGTTTATACATTCATCAGTTGATGGACTTTTAGTTTATTTCCACTTTTTGGCTACTATAAATAATTCTGCTGTGAACATTATTCTCATTGTTTGCCCTCATAGAAGACATCATGATACTTAGGGGTGAAAGGGGTTGGAAGGTAGGTAGGGACAGTGAGACATCTCTTTGGGGATCAGCGTTCCTTTAGATATCAACACCATGACCCCTTCTGAGCTCCTCTTGAAGGACTGTCCACTGGGACATGCTCAGGGGTCCTCTAATCACTGGAGAAGCATGTATCCTCGAGAGAAAGTTTTCAAGTCTATGATCATAGCCAACAAGAGACCAAGATGTTGAGTGACCCCTGTTTGGTTTAAGAAGAGAGCATTAGCACAAAGTAACAGATGGAATCCAACTTGGGCTCAATTATTTTGTAAAGCTTTTTGTTTATTTGACCTCTCCTGACCCAGGAAATAATTCTAACCAATCAGTGCTGGCTCCCTTTGACCCTGGGGTCTGGTTGCTTTACAGCTGATGACAGCGGGGCCACACTGCTACCACATCTGAATTAATCCTCAACTCCAGCGCTGCGTGCTGTTCTCTGGCAAGGTTGTATTTCTTCATTAGCTATTCCCAGGGCCTTGGGAGTCCCAGAGGATGTCAGAGTACATTAATTTTTATCATAACATGGAATCTTTCAGGTCTGAATGGCAGCACAGCTGTCAGGGGCTTTCTGAACTCTGTTACAGCTCCATATATCTCTAGGCAAGGAAATTTACAAAATGTATGAGATGTTTTATTGTTTGAGTGACTTGACCATGCGCTTAAGCACATTCCCCAATTAATTTTTTTCCCTATTGTCTCTGTAAGTTCACCTCTGCCACCCCACATTGAAACCCCCTTCCTACATGTAACTGTGTGAGGTATGTTTTAAATAAAGTCTCTGCATAATAATAATGAAATGATCATTAGGTACTTATACTATTCTACAAATAGATATAAAAATGAATGTTCCCAACATTCTTTCAGCAGTATTTATGCATCCATGATATCAGGAGTTTGTAAATAGTGTCTTCTACTGCTTTATATTGCTTCATGTCCACAAAATATACTTTTAATTTGAAGGAATGCCAATGCCTTTCTAGAAAGGCTAGTTATTTCTTTATTGCCTTTCCCTCCGCTACTTTCCAGTGGAGTAGAATGCTTTCAGGAGTGCATGTTATTTGGAGAGGAAGCCCAGGTATAATTTTAATAGAAGTGCTGTCAACAAATGCCAGCTTTCACCTATGCTCAAGACCCTGTACTGGACACTGTGGCATGGACCTAAGAACCTTCCCACAAGGAAATCCTTGTCAAAGGGAGAAGGCGGCATTTTCAGTTGTAAGAGCAAATGTGTTTTCAGTAGGCATACCAAGTCATTTACTGCCAGCTCTAGTCCCTCCCTCAAGTTTCCTGGATAATTTCAATTTCTTAGTAGGGGATGTGTTTTTTAAGGCCACACGGACTGTTCATTTAGTGACTCCCACTGCCCGGCAGCCTAACTATATCAGCTTGTGAGCCATAGGGCTCAGTTCCCCAAAGTTTACAGATCACCATTCACACTTAAAATGTTTACCGGCCAATATTCTACTTACGATAATACATGCCATTTTTTAAAACCCCAGATCAGAGCAGCTACCCCACTTAGTGGATATTTGTGCAAAGGATGAGGTTGAGAAAGATAGATGAGTTGGTTCCCAGTGCATTTTTTAACATTAAATACAGGTGGTCGTTCAATATGACAAAAATTAGGCAAGTGGCATGTATTGTGGAGAGTGGTGGCATAGAGACGGGTATGGGTTTTTAAAAAAGTACTGACTGCATGCAGTGCTTTAAAAATCAAAATGACAGTGAACTTAATAGGTGTGAACAGAGATGCAGAGAATATGTGTGAACAGAGATGCAGAGAGCTTTCACAGGTGATATTTAACTTTCAGGGGTTCAGTGATTCAGCATCTTCTATTGTCTGTCATGCACGGTGCTAGGTGTGGGAGCAAAAGAGGGGCTGTCCTTCAGAGGTGTCTAGTCCATTGTTGTGACATCCTGTATTTTGTGATGGGAGAACTGAGGGTCATAGACACAAATTCCATCTGCTCTCAGTCAGGCCAACCCCAGCTCTCCCCATCCACCAGCCTCTTCCCTTCATTTGCATGAATAATGTTCACATTCTCTGCATTCCCTTGTGGAGTTTACTAAACTTCAATTTGGCCTCCCCAGATTTTTTACATATCACAAGTGAATTTTCTTAGGACCTGACCATGATTCATTTGTCAGATGAACAAATGGGAATGTGCTAAGAGAGACTTGGGTTAATTTGCATTTTCTCAATCTATGGGAGCTATGTTCAAGTGAGGTGACTAGGTTATAAGCATAGTGGAAGTTATTTATTCCTATTCTTCCAACCTTCCCATCTTTATTGTACTTGTCATTGATTGTCCACTTTATTAAATACTAGTGGCCTGGTGTACAAATTCGTGCACATTGAAAGGAAATTAATTAGAAGAAATATTTTAATATTGCTGTTCGCCCTTTCTCTATAATAGAAGTGTCAACCAAATTCATGATTGACAATGACAGATTGAAACACATGTGTGAGGTTGGTGCCAGTGAGAGTTTTAAATGTATCACACATATGCTAGTCAACTTAGCCTTTTATCCTCTATAATAAAAGCCTAGGTGGTGTCACACACTCGTGTGATGTCATCACAAGATGGCCACCACAAGATGGCTGCCACAAGATGGCCAGCAGGGGAGGGCAGTTGTGGGCGATCAGGCTGGCACAGGAGGGCAGTTGGGAGCAAACAGGCCTGCAAGGGAGGGAAGTTGTGGGCAATCAGACCGGCAGGGTGGGCAGTTGGGGGTGAATAGGCCAGCAGGGGAGGGCAGTTGGATGCGACCAGGCCGGCAGGGGAGGGCAGTTGAGGGAGACCAGGCCTGCAGGGGAGGGCAGTTGAGGGAGACCAGGCCTTCAGGGGAGGGCAGTTGGGGGGACCAGGCCTATAGGAGATGGCAGTTGAGGGCCATCAGGCCTGCAGGGGAGGGCAGTTGGGGGCGATCAGGCTGGCAGGGGAGAGCAGTTGAGGTGATAAGGCCAGCAGGAAAGCAGTTAAGTGTCAATCAGGCCGGCAGGGGAGCAGTTAGGGGGCGATCAGATTGGCAGGCAGAAGCAGTTAGGGGCAATTAGGCAGGCAGGCAGATGAGCTGTTAGTAGCCAGCAGTCCTGGATTATGAGAGGGATGTCTGACTGTCACATGTGGGATCGGGCCTAAACTGGCAGTCAGACATCCCCCAAGGGGTCCCAGATTGGAGAGGGTGCAGGCCAGGCTGAGGGATTCCACCCCCCTTCTCTCCCCCCCGCCCCGCATGAATTTTGTGCACCAGGCCTCTAGTAGATATAGAATAAACTTGCTTAATTAGACCTGCTTTCTGATTTAGCTAAACTTTTTCCAGCCCAGTGAAGCACCCCAACTCCTCTTTCAGGTAATTGTCGGCAACACAGCAGTAAATACCAACATGAAGCAGATTATTATTGTAGTTCACGCAGGGAGAACTAAGAGTAAAATATTTAACTGCAGCAGTGTTTGACTATATTCTGCGCAATGAGAAAACGTGAGGTCATTTTCAAGGTCCACGATTTCTTCTTTTCAGTTGGGTCAAGTTTCTAAGCTTTCTAAATCTCTGTTTTTCGGCTAATGAAAAGAAAATAGGATTCTACCAAGTCTCCTATCTACCTACTCCAGGACTTCTGAGAGGATCAAATGAGATGAGGCGTAGAAAAATGCTTCACAGACATTTGGTTAAAGTGTAAAATGTTTGCACCTGGCTATAAAGCAAGTCATGTTCCTGGGCTGAAGAAACTCCAAGGAGGCTAGTCGCTAGGGAGAGGAAGCTGGGTGTTGCCACGTGATGTCATTACCTAGTGCCCACAGTGACCATTTCTGGGCTGCTCTGGGCTTGTGGCCACGTTTTGGGGTCTCGGCAGCATCGGCTGTGATTTGGTGGGGTGTCACTCCAGGGTGGTGGTAGGGCCTGTGTCCCACTTGGTGGAAGCCGAGTGTTGCTTTGTTGGTGCTGGGTCTGTAGTGCCGTTTCTTTGTAAATGGCCAGTGTGTGTCTTGGCAGCTTCTGGGTTGAGCGTCTTCTCCCTGGTGGTCAGTATGCATCATAGTGACTGGTTGGATGGTTGGAGGGACACTTAGCATATTAGCCTTTTATATATATATACATATACATATACATATACATATACATATACATATACATATACATATACATATACATATACATATATTCCCAGAACAGAGGGCAATAAAGTCCCCATGTAAAGGGCAGGAGAAAAAATGGGAACAACTATAATTGTAGCATTATTGAAATATTATGCCAGTTGGATTAAGTGTCGTTGGTGGCATAATTATCAAATTGATGCATTTTTCCTAGAATGCCCTCTTAAAAGAGTATCATGTAAGTAGGTGTACTCCTGATATACATTTGCCCCCATTCAGAATAAATGAGCTTTAGATTTTGCTGCCAGGGATGCCTATGATGGAATGGGAAAGTATAATCAAGGTAATGGACATGAGGCAAAAATTTAAGGAAATAACAAAGAGTGTTTCCATTTTCTGTTAAGTGTATATACTGATGTTCTGGAATTCACTATAAGAAGTTGTAAATGGTGCATGAAATGAAAAATTCTTGGTGGTCTCCAGGGTATACAGCCAGTGCTCTGCTCTATTCCTGCTGATTGTTTTGGATTATTTTCTCTATTCCAATTTAAAAACAAAGTGTGGCTAGGTTATCTTGACAGCAGAATACACTCTGAGTTAATTATTATTTTAATACTGGATGTTGTCCCTCACATTCTCTAAATATGTGGAGCCTTTACGATTTAGAAACACAGCTGGGTGGTCACTGACCACCTAAGCTGATGTTGGTTTTACGTGTTCGTGTTTCTCTTGTGTTATTTGCTTTATTTCCTTGCACACTTATTCAGAAGCCTATCTCCCAGAGATATTCAGTAACTGCATGGGAAACAATATATAGGTATTTTATAAATGTTGGAGAAAATTATATACATATTTTATATCTCTGAATTATTGATGGGTATCATGTTCCAAAGTATAGCTCAATCCCTAGGAAATAGGCAGCTGAGAAAAAGAAAATGGTCTGTTTTAGGTACCATCTCTCCCAGGGCCAGCGCTAGGCACTTACCATTTCTCTCTAATTCTCACAACCATCAAACAAGCTGGTTATTATTATTCCCTTTTATCATTATTATCATTGTGAGTTTGAGAGGCTAATTACATATTTTTTCCCTGGTACATTACAGCAAATAAGGACTTTTTAAAAAGCTTGCCTATATGACACCTAAAATCCTCCTCCTGAGTTTTGCTAGTGTCATGCATCATGCATGTTGGGCATTGTGGTCCTGGTTTTGGTGATTGCTGGAGTGTAGGGAACCTTCCCTGGGCTTGAGGTCGCTGTAGAAGAGAATTGTTACGTTAAGCTTTATGCTGCCATCTTTGAGTTCAAAATAAACCGGCCTGAGCTATTTAAGCAGAATGCACCTTGGAATTCTATAATCTTTCTCCCCTCTTTTCCTGGGAGAAGAATACAACTGACCACCAGAAACAGTTGCTTTGGGGATTTTGGGTCCTTAGGCCCTTTCTATTGAATTTCAGAGTATTTCCAAATAGTATGAATGCTTGTTACTCCCTTGAGAAGTGCCCCAGATGGTATGACATTCTGTTTCAGGGAAAAATTGAAAAGTGTTTCCCTTTATATAACATTCTACTTAGCTCATTCTTTTGTTGTGTTTGAAATGGAATTCCCAAGAGCCACAATTGTGTAAACATTGCTGGGGTGTTTATTTAACCTGTGAAAGTCTGTCTTATTTTTTTTTTGGGGGGGGGGGCATGTTACAATTTTACTTACAAATCTTCACTGTAACTCAATGCCATGATGTTTGCTACTGCTTCTCACAGACTGTTTTAAAGTACACTTCTAAGTTCTCATGTTTGAAATTATGTATTTGATTCATAGGTTCCTTGAGTCATAATGGGCTAATCTTATCTCCAAAGCATAAATAACTGTCTTTATGATCAGTTAGACCCAAATCAACTTCCCCCCTCCTCCTTATGCCTTTTTTTTTTTTTTTTAGGGAATAATATATTGTAAAACATGGCTATGTAATGGCCTATAGACCAAATGTCATTGGCAAAATAGCATTGATTCAGATGTATCTATTCAGGAATGTACAGAAGGCTTCTTACCATATGCGAGACCTTGGGCGAACAAAGACCTCTCTCCTGGTGGACATTGATTGTTGCATAATGGCAGAAACAACATTTGTACATGTAGCACGTGATAGAAAAAGTATTAAATAATGTAGGAATGGACACACCCCAGGTAGAATAGAAAACCAAGCCTTCTGGGAGATGCTACAACTCAGAAGTTGATGTTCAATAAACACTCGGGCATGCTGGAGTTGGGTTGTTGCCAGTTACTGATGAGCATTCAGGGTAGTCAGTAGGGCTGAGAATGGCAGTGGACATTTGTGGAGGAAACTAATGGGATCCTGTCATCCTTCCTCCCCCACTCATTTACTAGTAGCTTGTTGTATTGGTAGTGACTAGAAGGTTAGGGAACCTGGGAAATAGCCAGTTTTCTTGCTCATGCAGCTATCTGTTGGTAGTAAGTCAAAGGATCTTTGTTTGTGTCTGTCTTTCTGTCAATCACTATCATCAACCTTGATAAAGGTATAGAGAAATGTTTGGAAAGTTCAAAAGAGGGAGATATTGCTTATTTTCCAGATGAGGTTCAAGGATTCTTTGAAAAAGGAAATGTCTTCTGAGTAACCCTTGGGAGATGGAGAAGGTTGTGACATGTAGAATGAAGGGTGACAGAGTGAAGTATCCTGGTGACAGAGTGAAGGATCCTGGTGATCTGTCTGAGTGGGAAACTAAAGTAACACAAGAATGCATTGAGCAGGGATCAGAAGGCAATGTGATAAAAGTGTCATGAGTTTTTATACTGTCCAGAAATCTCCATTCCTGTCATCACTTTGGATGAGAGTCCGATTGGAGATAGGCTGAAGTTCAAGCATTCTAACCCATTCTGACTTCTTAGTCACCTAATAGCACTGCTGCTCATAGCTGTGCAGGGTGTGCACTGACAACTCCGGGGATGCCTACCAGGGAGACCACTATCTGTGTTCAACCCCTCGGCCTGCAGCAGTATGCCTTCCTGTTGTCGTGTTTTAATGCCTATCTGTTTTCATGGCAAAGAATAGAGTTCAGTGGCAAATGTTCCTAGTTTTGAATTCTGGCTCCTTCAATTCCTGGCAGGAAACCTTTTGAAGCTTAATTTTCTCATCTGTGAAATGGTGATGATCTCTATCTTATGGGTTTCTATGATGATTAAAAATAGACTGGTAACATACCAAGACCTATCAACGATGTTTTCTCAGACTGAGATCATATGAATGCTCCAAGCAAGGGAAAGTTCTATAGATTTTCTACGCCTGTGTGATCAATTTCACAGGCATGCATTGAAAATTCTCTATGACCAAAGTCTCGGGGTCAGTTTTATATCATGACAAAGCTGCAGACTGCCCCTCTTCTGTTACAACATTTATAAGTAGGTTATAAAATTACATAAGAGAGGATTTTTTTGATTGATCAGAACATTCAGAGAATCTTCTCCAAGACAAGCTTTTCATAAGTTGCCTATGGAATTGTGTGGATACTAAATGTTTTACCAATTCAGATAAGGAGCCATTCCTTTGGTTGGGTGGTCCAGGGGATTCCACAGAAGAGGTGGGATTTGAGCCAGCTCTTGAAAGGACAGTGGGATGGTCAGCATGAGTCCCGTACACATGGACATGTATTCTCTAATCTCTACAATGTTAGGTTTACCTAATGGAATTTTAAAATTTTCTTCTCTTCTAAGTTATTCTCCTGGAACTCGGAGCAAGGCACATTGTCAATAGTCCATTCATATTTTACTTGAGTTTCATGAAATTCAGCAGTTTGCATCATGTGTCAGGTGCAAGGTGCTCTGCAAGTCACTCCTGAGTTGTGGAGACCAGTGAGGCCCGATTGCTGTAGTCCTACTGTGTGTAGTTGATACACTAGAGGAACACAAAGCACTACTGTTTCTCTCCATATTTAAAGTTAAGGTGCATTTTATATATAGAAAATTTACCTCTTTTATTATACAGTTCTGGGAGTTGCGACAAACACACAGTCATGGACTCACCACAACCAAAATACAGAGCAGTTCCATAGCTCCTCCCCCAAATTTTCCCTTTGCCCCCTTGTAGTAATTCCTGCCTCTTACACCCAGCCCCTGGCAACCATTGATTTTTTTCTGTCCCTAGAGTTTGCCTTCTCCAGAATGTTATATAAATGGAAGAATTTGGTATGTAGGTTTTTGAATCTGGTTTCTTTTACATAGCATGATGCATGTATTAGTTATCAGATGCTGTTAAATTATCCCCCAAACTTAGTGACTTAAAACAGCAAACATTTATTACCTCACTCTACTAGTTTTCTCTTGCTTTTGTAATAAATTACCACAAATTATTGGCTTAAAACAATACATATTCAGGGTGTAAGAATACATATGTCAATCAGTGTTTTATAACATAATAAAAATAATATTATAAATAAATCTACTAATTTGATAGGTTGAAATTATCTTTTTCAATATTTGCACCGGTGGGGTCCCTTGACCTGGCCAAAACCGGCTCTCTGACATCCCCCGAGGGGTCCAGGATTGTGAGAGGGTGGTTCTCGGGTGACACACCCTGGAATAGGGCTCCCTCCTCTCTGGTTCCAGGTGAGTCACCCAAGAACCGCAGCTACCAAGTCACGGCAGTTCGGCAGCTCCTGTGTTGAACGTCTGCCTCCTGGTAGTCAGTGCACATAATAGCTACTGGTCTGCCAGT
This sequence comes from Myotis myotis, assembly GCF_014108235.1. NCBI lineage: Eukaryota > Metazoa > Chordata > Mammalia > Chiroptera > Vespertilionidae > Myotis > Myotis myotis. The sequence goes on along the minus strand of NW_023416323.1, from coordinate 22,831,103 downwards.
TGGCCAGTTGCTTAGGCTTTTATATATATAGATAATGTTTTTAACTTGGCCCCAGTATTCATAATGAGTCCAGTAAGGGTGAAGGCAGAGCTGGCAAGGCCAGGTATGGGCTATTGCAGTGACCAAATCTAAAGATATCGAACAAGAAATGTGGAATAACATTGTCTTAGCTTGGGTTCCCTAGATATCAAGCCTGGGATGGGGATGTTTGCTCTGATGATTTATTGGGCAAGTGCTCTCAAGAGAAGGAGAGAAATAGGTTATTTAAACTGGAAACTAGTTTCAGCCTGATCCTATAGGGAGCTCTGGAGAAGGAATTATAGAGTTGGTTCTCTTATTTTCAGAGAGTACCTGGCTGTAGGGCATGACTTTCCAGATGTGATGATGTCCATCAATCAGGGACAATTTTCTGGAGAAGTCAGTGCTCATAGCAGTTGGGAATAGGTACACTGGACCTGTAAATCAGGGCTAGGCAGAACATCATAACACCCACTTCATTGGCAATGTAAAGGACTGGACAGAATATTAAGTCAGTGCTCACAGAGGTTGGGAATGGGTACACTGGACATGTAAAGCAGAACTAGACAGAACATCATAACAACCACTTCATTGGAATTATAAAGGACTAGACAAAGTATTAAAGAGACCCTGAAAGGTCTAGAGATATTGGCACTGATCAGTCATAGAGACTATGGGAGAAGATGTGATAGCAAATGTTTCCTTTTTTAAAAAAAATATTTTTATTTACTTCAGAGAGGAAGGGAGAGGGAGGGATAGAAACATCATTAGTGAGAGAGAGTCATTGATCAGCTGCCTCCTGCACCACCTCCCCCCCCCCAAAAAAAAAAAAAAAAACAACAACTGGGCATGTGCTCTTGACCAGAATCGAACTTGAGACCCTTCAGTCTGTAGGTCGAGCCAATGCTCTATCTACTGAGCCAAATTACCTAGGTCTGAACGTTTCTTTTTTTTCTTTTTTTAAAGTTTTTATTGATTTTAGAGGGAGGAAAGGAGAGAGAAATAGAAACATTGATGAGAGAGAAACATAGATTAGCTGCCTCCTGCACACCCCCCACTTGGGATCTAGCCTATAAACAGGCAGCAAATGTTTCCGTGATGTTTATATTAGGAGACTGGTTAGAGAGTATCTCCCATTGCAGAAATAAGAACATTTCTAATGGTGGAAAACTTAGAGAGAAGATAAAGAGTTTAGATTTGGGATAGTAGGAATGAGATTCTGTTACTTCGGGATATAGGGGCTGGAGCTGTGGGTGAGAAGTTGGCCATCGTAAAGGATGAAATTGCTGTAGGGAAAGGTTTTGAGACTCACTCAAAGGAGGTTGAAAATGGAACTCTGAGTAGCTGAGGAAGGGCTGGAGGAGGCAGACAATGAGGCAGTGGTGGCATTAGGAGGAGGTCCAAGATTAGATGTATCTCAGAAACTGAGATGGGAAAGGGTCCAGGACTCAGGGAGGAAGGAGTGGATCTTTTGCGACAGAGGTCTGATCTCAACAGAAAGGAAGTTTTGGATGTAGAGCTTGTGAAGCCTTTGCTCTCCAAGCAGCTTTGATAGACTTTGGATGGTGATGAGACAGACTTCAGTTGGCTTGGTGAAAAGAAGTGCAGTTGGGTAAGGAAAGAGGTTGCCATAAAAGGGAAAAGAGAGGCTGGTACCCCTTGAAAGAGCCCCATTGTCAAAGTGACATTTCTTGCCAGCACTCTCTCCTGTCTATCTTCCTCTCTCTCTCTTTTTCTTCCACTTTCTTTCCTGATTTTCTCCAAACTCATGGTCAGGAAAATCTGACTAGCCCATTAGACAGCAAGAATGAACCCGTGGAGAGGGAGAGATTGAAAACGCCAGAAAGAGAGGACAGTCGATGGATGGGAATCTTGAGGGCCTGTACACCAGAAACTAATATAGTACATGTCAATTATACCCTAATTAAATGGGAAAAAGAAGGGAGAGTGGGAAGATAACATAGAGATCAGCTATCTAAGGGCCAGTAGGCGACAATCTTTGGACTAGGACCCTCTTTTGTTTGTTATCACCATTCAGTGCTCTTCCCAGTGAGAAGTACCACCTAAGACTACCCTGGATAGAAGCTTGGCCAATTGTCATGCCCATGGATAACAAGCAGAGCTTCCCATTGGTAAATTATTAGAATCCCACCCTCCTTATTCTTGAGTAGTTGTTCTCTGGCCCAAAGAAATGTTTTGGCCCTCAAGGATGCAATTGATTACTACTTTCTAAACATCACCCCCAGCTGCTCAGAGAAGGTGCTGGGTCCACTCAATAAAGAGATAGGAGCTTTCTCCATGGTAGTTCAGAAACACAGAGAGCAGGTGCAAAGGTGCACGTGTGTGTGCACGCACACACACCTATTAGAATCTCCTGTGCTATTCACCCAAGACAACCCTTCCTGTCCTCACTCACCTCTCACTGATCAGAATCCACCAAAGAAGAAAAATATCAGTCCCTGAAAGTGCTAATAGCATCAACTTTGGAATCCAAATGATACTCTTTTTGTTTCCATTCTATATTTATTGAATTTTCCTTTGATATTTTGTAAATATTAATCATCTCAGAGCCTTTTGAATTGCAATGGCTTATAGTCAAAACTGAGCAAAATGTACCATTTGAATAATAAAAACCTCATTAAAGCGAGGCTAAAGGAATTCTTTTCCTTTTGTACAAACCAATTAGGTGTCTTTTCAATTAGAAAAAAAAAAGTCTAGCACTTTATAGTTTCATATTCCATAAGCCTGTTTTTAATTAATGGAGGTGACAAGTTTTAGGTACAGGGTACATATTTTGCCTCTGGTGTTGTGCAGTTAACACTAATAAAGGGTATTAAAATTTGGTGAAACAGGAAAGGGTGTTTGGGTCCTCCAGGCCGAGGTCTTTGGTAAGCAAGTTTTTTTTTTACTTGATTCAGTTTGCATTTTCTTGACAAAATGCACAGGCAGGGATAAAGGTGTTATGAAGAGGTTATGGTGCCAAAATTCCAAATCCCCAGGCCTGTCTTAAAGACAGGGAAATGCTGAAAAAATAGCTTAGAAGAGTTTTATTTTCTCTTGCAGACAAAAGGGAAGGGTAGAGACAGAAGAAGTGATAGTGACTTAATCTGGTCAGTATTTTACAGGATAATGGGGCTTAGCTCCTCTTTCTTCTGCTGTTGGATTTTAAGGTACTTCTAGTTTATATACCTCTTACAGTTCTAGCTCAAATATAATTATCTCATCCTTATGAGTAAACTTTTATATAAATGTTGAGTATTTTCTTAGGAAAGAAACTTAGAAACTTGTCTTAGTTTGCTAGAGCTGGTATAACAAATTACCACAAATTTGATGATCTAAAACAAGAGAAACTTAGCCTATCAAAGTTCTGGAGGCCAGATGTCCAAAATCAGGGTGTCGGCAGTGCTGGTTCTTTCTCGATGCTCTGAGGGAGAGTCCATTCAGTGCCTGTCTCCCAGCTTCTGGTGCAGGTTGGCAATCAGTGGCATTCCTTGGCTTTTAGATGCAACACTGCAGTCTCTGCCTTGGCCCTCATATATCCTTCTCTGGAGTCACCTGCCTGGCTCTTCTTTTGTAAGGACACTTGTCATTGGTTAGTTCCACCTTAATACAGGATGATCTCATCTCATGATATGAATTTAATTACATTTGCCAAGATCCTTTTCCCAAATAAGGCCACATTCACAGGTTCCTAGTGGACATATCTATTAGGGCCCATCATTTAACCCCCTACAGAAGCAGTGGCATATCATAGGGTTATAAGAGGCTGTGCCCCATATGTAGGCAAAATGGGGGAGCATGATTTGTAGAGAATTCAAAACCAATAATAAAACTGACTAAAGGTTGCTGTGTTTTATTATGATCATACAGTGGCAATTCTAAACATTATCAGTCATAAACTATTTCTCTCTCAAGGTGTGAACTGTTGCCTCAGCACTGCCCCCTATGTACTCTCGGAAACAGGATGACTGAGTGAAATAATGTGAAGTTTTCTAATTCTTATGATATATATTTTCAACTTAATATATAGAGTACAGGAATGTAATCACCAAGTTTATACAAAATAAAAAAGATAATATAAATAAATCTGCTCATTTAATAGAGAAAATCTTATTTACAATTTTGCTACTAGTAGAGTTTAACATGTTTCATCTTGTATTGCTTACTTTGTAATCTAGTTCTATAAAATTTTAAAATGCCATTATCCATACTTCCACAGGAATCAGAAGTTTTATTATTGATTTGTAAGCATTCTTTATATATTAAAACTATAGGTCCTTTATAGCATTGCACGAATTTGTCATTGTTCCTTTTTACTTTATTTAGATAACATTATTTTAGTTTTTAGAGTGTTTCCTTTATTTATTTAGTTTTTAATACGTTTTTATTGATTTCAGAGAAAGGAAGAGAGAGAGATTGAAACATCAGTGATGAGAGAGAAACAATGAATTGTTGCTCCCTGCATGCCCCCCACTGGGGATCAAGCATGAAACCAGGCATGTGCCCTGATCAGGAATCAAACTGTTGACCTCATGGTGCATGGGACAGTGCTCAATCCACTGAGCCAAATGGGCCGGGCTATGCTTCCCTTTATTACATACCAATGTTTGTTTTTAAAAATTCATGACTCTGGCTACAGTCTTTCATGAGGTTGAAACAAAATCAGATTGTTAGAAAAAGTAATAGCTCTATGAAAAGTTTCTATAAAGGAACATTGACTTTCTAAAAATAAAAATACAGGAAATTATTTTACTTTCTATATCACATAGGAAATATTACCTGCAAGCCATTGGTGTGGAATTTGAACTGTATAAGAAAACATCACCCTCAATTACCAGTTCCCATAATTTCCAGGATTTAGAAACTCAAAGACCTTGGTGATTTGTCTGAAACAGACAAAATTCAGACCTTTAAACTTATCATCCAGTACTCTTCTAAAACCCCACCCTATCTCTTTTTCTCTTGTTTTATTTGTTAGCCAAATTCCCAAATGCTTTTTTTCTATCAAGCATTTAGTTGATTATATTGTTTCTTATTATAAAGATATCATATGTTAATTATGGGGAAAAGATGAAGAAAATATGAATGAACTCAGAAAAAAAACAATTGAAGACACATTGGATTCTGTGGTAGCAGTTAGACATGAGCAGAGCAAGGACCCTGGGCCAGGTACAGGAGGTCACCAGGGTGGAAAGTCCCAGGTGCCTAGCAGAACTGGGAAAACAGGACCTTGGCCCCAGGATAACCTTTCCTCCCCTTGCATATCGGTGGTGTGGCCATGCGGTTTAGACCCCCTGACCTTTCATATCACTGGTCATGTGCTTCAGACCTTCCCCTCACCTTTCCTACCCTGGTAGGTCCCTAGTTATGTGGTAGACACCCTTGGAGAGGAACAAGGGGTCAAAGAGTGGCCTCATGTGACTCCCATGCAAGCCCTTGCACAACCATTCCCTTAATCTAGGGAATTGACTCCTAAGGACAAAATCTAGGCCTCAGTTGTGTTTCAGCTTCAGGCCCAGAAATGCAGCAACACCAGACAAGCGATGCCATGGCTGACATCAGAACAAGCTGCATCGACTAATGACCCCCTACCCTAGGGCTGACCAATCATTGGAGACCATGACCTTGATTTCATATACCTGGAAAGCTGATGAATATTCTATTGAGATTCTCCCCTAGAACCTCCCCTAAAATCCCCAGCTTTAATAGCTCTTAGGACTGAGGACCAAGATGCTATCACTCTCTAAACCTACTGGAATTTTTTTTTTTTTTTGAGTATACTTCGCTTTATTTCTCCTAAGCTTCAAGCGCCATTCCTTTACCTCTATAACTTGTAAGGCTCACTTCTCTCTGTGACTTTCTAAATATACTTTTTCTTATAGTTTGAGTCTTGGTTCTGAATTCTTTCTTAGCCAGAACTCAAGCACCAAGGTTGCTGAATCAAGGTCTAATACCAGTGCCGTTTTCTCCACCTACATTTCCACCCACCCCTAAAGATAACTACTGTTAACATTTTTGTGTATACTTCATTACCACTGTGTGTGTGCTCTGTGCATTTGTGATCATATAATAGTGTATATTTTGTTTTTTTTATCATGAAGGTTTTACCAGGATCAATAGATTTGTTTATTTGTTATTTTAATGGCTGCATAGTTTCCTATAATATACATATATTCAAATTCATTTAATGATTTCCCAGTTGTATATTTTGTTTAATTCTAATATGTTGTTTTTATGTTGCAATTACAACACTGGGTAGCCTTGAATGTATTTCTTTATAAAATTCTTATTAGTACCTTAGGATGATTTCCCACAAGTACAGTTTCTTTAAAACGATTTAGGATTTTTATTCACAGGAAAAGCTTACTTAATATTTTTAAAATTTTTATTATGAAATAAATATATACCAAATAAAATATTATAAGAGGCCTCCACTTACCTACCTGCAAAGCTCATTTCTAAAATGTAGATTTAATCTTACTTCTAGAAGAAATATACAAACCATATGTACCTGTCTCTTTAGACAGAGCATTTCTACCTTGGTAAGTTTACTGAGCACCTACTAAATACTGGTTCCTACGTTCACCTTTTTGCAGCATATTTTTCTTTTGTATTTACTTTAAGGACTATGTTGAAGAAGCTGAGAATTGGAAGAATTAAGAAGCATAGATTCAGCGAGGTGGTAGAATCTAGGTTCCACCCAAGGTGACCAACACAACCTGGTTTGCCCACTAAGGCCCTGGTTTTAGCACTGAAAGTCCTGCATCCCAGGAACCCCTTCCTTCCACCAGCAACCCTGGACAGTTGCCAACTCCAAGTCCAAGCCCTTCCCCTTCAGAGTGATTTAAGATGCAGCATTCTGGGATATCCTATTTCCAAGGGACTGGAATCTTGAAGATAGCGAATAATTGTTTATTCCTGAGAGAGCATGAGTTATCCTTGATTTTAGAGTGTTTATGCCTATATAACGTTGGCTGTTTTATTTTTCAGGTCTCTGCATGTGCTCGTGTGCAACGCAGCGGCTTTCGCTCTACCCTGGAGCCTCACAAAAGATGGTCTGGAGACCACCTTCCAGGTGAACCACCTGGGGCACTTTTACCTGGTCCAGCTCCTTCAGGATGTCTTGTGCCGCTCAGCCCCAGCCCGAGTGGTTGTGGTCTCCTCTGAGTCCCATAGGTGGGTTGGAATTCCATGTTTTGTTCCCTTATCGCCTTCTTGCACCAGCTAATATTCCCCCAAGGCTGTCTTTCTGAAAATAATTTTCATTAGTCCTACTCTGAAAAGTGTGAGTGCACTCGACCCTGCTTTATTTTTTGAGTTTTGTTTTCTTTTTGTGCGATTGTGGGAGATTATTTGGGGTTTTGAGTACAGTGATGTAGATTGTTTTTACAACTCTACTTCAAGCCCCTCATTGATTTTTCTTTGAGATGGAATAATAATTGATTAAATCTGAATGCCTGACCTTTATTGATTTGTCATTCAACAACTTCAACATCTCACCAAGAAGAATGTGCAGTTATTCTAGCAGGAGAAACAATGCAATTAAAGACTGCGTGATGAAATCCAATTGTTTTATAATGAGAAATTAGGGAATTCAATGCAGACATTAGCTGTGTAATTGTAGGAAGGGAAGTACTGTAGTTAGAACATATTAGAAATCTGGCCATGTCTCTTTTGGTTAAAATTTCAATTAAAACATCAGATGGCACTTCTTTTCTATCACCATTAGGAGGATATTCAATTGAGTAAAAAAAAAAAAATTGAAAATTTCATCGTATTTTCAGCATATTTGTTCCTACAGTTGGATAAACAACTATTTGTCTGAAGAGAAGTACTGGGGAAAGACAAAGGACTTGCTGGGTGAGGCTAGATTTAATGCATGTTAGGGAGATTTTCCTAGTATGGTTGGGAGCTTTCACTCTTAGCAAAGTAGCTGGAAAAATAATGTGCAAGGGCCTGTTTTCCCCCTTCTTCTCCGCTGTAAGTCCTGAAATGTTTTAGTGACCCAGAATGAAGCTTATTTTTAAAATCATGCTTCCATAAAATGTAACCCCTGGGACTTGTAAGAGAGAGACCAGCCAAGGGTTAGTCTGAATCCTTTATCACTCCCAAACACAGGGGCTTAGGGTCTAAGTGACACGCTGCAGAGAGATTTACTTCTCCCATTTTAAATTTATGATGGCTGAAATGAAAGGAAAATGCCAGTAATAATCCTCCCCCGTGTTAAAAGACATGGAGCATCTAGTAATTAGGTGGTAACGAAATCTGGACATCCTTATCTTTGCAAATCACACCAGGTTTGTTAAAGAAAGTGGAGTGGCCCCGTTAAGGCGTGAGGGAGGCCACTGAGGGGGCAGGCGCAGGCGAGCGAGCTCTGGAAATAAATCTGCCAGCCCCAGTCATGTGCCAGATGTGGAGGGCACCACGGGATGTGTTTAAATGAGCTGGTATTTAATGGGAGATTAGGTTGAATTGTCAGCTGCTCTCTTCCCTTTGTAAATCTGTATCTTGAATGCTATTTCATGGGACGTCTTTGTTCTCTCCTGAACTTCAGCAGTGTAATTCGTTCCTGCCTTAGAGATCTGATTCTTAATTTCATTTAAAAAGTTGAATTGGAAGGAAGGGCCTTTGACCCATTTTAGTTTATAGATAAGGCCTTCATGAAGTGTGAGAGGAGTCTCACTCCTGTCAGGTCCTTGGTGCTGGTTTTCTGCTTTCTGATGATCCTTTGCACATATTAAAGGGAATTCTCTCAATACGTTAATTCTCCCACTTTGGTTTGTTTATTACACTTTAATCACCCCCCACGGCACCAGAGAGCCAGTGTGCGCACTGGGTGCATAGGCCTGGGAACACACTTGCTCATTGCTCAAGGACCCAGAGCCTTAACCCATGTTGTAAAATGGAATGTTGATATCTAATTACCTCCATAAACCTTGGTGGAATCTCTTCCTTGGAGTCAAGACCCCGTGTTAGGGGAAAAATAAAGTCCTATGTTTGCAGAAAATATTATACCAGACTGCCCCAAGGCAAAATATTTATTAGCCCCCCTGTGTCTCCACTGTATTCTGGTTATTTATCTGGAGTGAATTGAGTTTCTGTATACCTAAAATACATCATATTAAAATGAGAACTTGACTTCTTAGCTATGAAAAATTTTCAGATAACAATTTAAATAGGAGGAAAAGCACAGTGCTGCCTGAACAAGTCTAAATGGCTACAGCTGTGTGGAGAGCTAAGCTGACATACACACACAGAAACACAGCTTCTGATACAAATTCTGTCTTATTCTTTAAACATACTAGCTTTTGTCTACATAGAATCCAGACTAATTACTTTAGTTTGGAAGTTTAAAAAACTTCAGTTAAAAAATAAATAAAAGGATCAGTGTAAATAGAAATACAAGCTAGAGGTTCCCTTATATAGCCAATGTTAATGTCCAGAGAGAAAATGTTAGCATGTTCTGGTACTGGTAGGAGGATCATTCTATTAAGACTTGATTGTTTGGCTTTGTCAGTTTTTCAGTTTGAAAGTAGAGTAGGCAGCCTTTGAAGAGTTGTTTTACTGCCTCTGGAGCTGAGAGGTGAATATGGTAGTTTCTCAGCAAGCCTGTCCTGGCTCAGAGGAATCAGAAGCCTTACCCACCCTTCCCACTTCCTGTAGCGCTGTCAATACAAGCTAATCAGACCTTAAAAATGGGTGCGCTGCCCAGGAGATCAGCTGGGCAGGAAATCAGGGGTCCACTTATGGGGGAGGCTGTGTGTAGAGGGTGGGGCCTAATATTTAGCAGCTGTGCTTCCTTCAAACCTTGCTTTAACCTGGTTCCATGTAATTTCTCATCATGATGTGTGTGTGTGTGTGTGTGTGTGTGTGTGTGTGTGTGTGTGTGTACGCGGGCGTGCGCGCGCTTTCTAGATTTCTAGGTTTCTAGATAGGGGGCTATGAATGAATGACTTATCTCTTTTTAGGAATTTAATCAACCCATTATGTTCCCCAGTCATGAGGTACTTTTGCATTGTCCTTAAAATCCAAAGCAGGAGACTCATTCTGAACATCTGAAAGTGCCAAGTGCCACATTCTTTATTCTCTCTAATGAAGAACATAAAGGATCTGAATCTAACAGTAAATTTTGCCTTTGCAGCAAGGCTCAGAACAAAGTTTTTTGTTTTTTTGTGTGTCTTTTTTTTGTAATAAGGGAGACTTGGCTCTTAATTTGTTCTCTTTGTATTTAGTTTGTACTATGTGTTAAAACATTATATGAGGCAACAAGCAAACAGCTCACTATCTTTTAAAAATTCACAGTCTAGCACTGGAACCAGGTGAACAAATGCTTTGAGGTCTGGTGTGGTAATGCCAGAGGCAGAATGTGTGGACAAAATACAAAGATGGCATAATTTGCTTTGTTACTAATCTTGGAGGGGTGGCAAGGTTATTGAACACTAATACTATCATGGACTGGGTCCTGGAGATTGGATACTTAATTTCTGTGGAAACATGCATTTCAGTCCACTTTGCATTTTTTCAATCTATCCTCCTTTGCCACCTAAGAAATCAGTGTGACAACCGGCAGTGGTAGAGTTAGTTGGGGAGAGCTTCCTGGAAGAAATGGCACCTGAGCTGGGTTGGACTAAACAAACATGCCAAGAAGGGTTTCCTGCAATAGGTGAGTGGAGAGAGAAGGATGTTATATTTATCTTATACCTCTTAGATATTGTCTGAGTCCTTGATGCACTTTTCTACTCAAGTAGGTAACAGTTCCAGGATATGGCCTATGGCTTGGATCATTGGGTTCTCAACTCAGTAGTCCCTTTTTGTAACAACTCTTCCTTAACACCTTATCATAGTGATTTTCAACCTTTTCCATCTCATGGCACACATAAAGTAATTACTAAAATTCTGTGGCACACCAAAAAATGCATTTTTTGAGGATCTGACAAAGAAATCTGTATAATTTGATTCGTTCACTTGGGATGGCTATTGGTGTGTTCTCTGTTGTCATTTTTTTTTTTTTTTGACAATCTTAGGGAAAAGAGGTCAGTGTCTCTGACAAAATAGTCAGCTATAGCATGTTTTAAAAATTCTTGCAGCACATTGTTTGAAAATTGCTGCCTCCTTAGAATGTTAAAATACAGTCCAGAAGTAATATAACTTTCCTGCATAAATATATTTTAATTCAATATGTTAGTTTACTGTAATATAAAGAAAAAAATAAATGTGAAGCAAAATAGCATATGTTTCAACATGTGAATGCTTGGGCAGGACTACAGGAAAGGTAAGTATCAGATGTGCATGCCCAGGCATAAATCACCTAGTGGGGAGGCTATTAAAAAATGCAGACTGTGGACAGGCATGTGGCAGTCCAAGACTCCAGTGCCATCAGCATTGAGTTAAGCCTCATCTCCCCCCGGCCCTAATCACGAAATCTGAAAGTGTATTCATTCCTCATTCATACAATTGTTGTACTACCCTCCCAGAAATGCAGTGGGTGTTAAAACACCCATGTAAAGCACAGTTAGGCCCTAGGCTCAGACAATCACACAGGCTTTTCAGCTGCATGAATGTCCAGTGCAGGAGTCCTCACTGAGCGAGACTCCATCAGCCTTGCAGGACAGCTATAATTCACAACCCCCCACGCCCCGCCACCCAGAATCACAATGACAATCAGAAAAAGGCTCCTGTAAGTTTTTAAATTTCCTGCTAAGTTCCACTGCCTAAAAGGATTAAGCTTAGAAGTCTGGGCTTTCCCGGTGGTTTGGGGACCTTGGGAAGGGATGGCAGCCAACAATTAGTTTCCTAGTCCCTTTGCCATGTCAATAATGGTGATTATGGCCATCAGCTTTGTTGATGTCCTCAGACCAGCAATGTCATTTAACACTAGAAACTGGATGTCACTGACTGAGTCCTAAAAAGGGGATATTTAATTTCCATTAAAACATGTATTTTTTTCTGCCCCTGGGATGCTTCTTTTGGTCATAGCTCAACTGAACTGCTCATGTTAAGTAAGGAATGACCAGATTATTCCATCATTTTCATTTTACCTTTGCTTTGTTTCCCACAGCAGTTATCCAGATTCCTCTTATTGTGCTTCTTTACTACTCATTGCTAATCTAATGAAGCAAACTAAGTTCTTAATAATGATGAGTCTGTCATCTAGAAAATCCTTTTGTTATTATCCATGCTTTAAAAGGCAGTCACTACTTTGTTGTTGATTTTTTTTTAAAAAAAAAAAAGGAAGAAAGAAATGAAAAAACAAACAGCTGGTGTTTAACGACTCCATCAGACCCAATTATAAAACATCAACTACTTACTTTGATTTGTGTGTATCCATGCCATGGGTATACTTAAAAACATTAGACCCCGCTAGAACTCATTTTGGCTTTGTTTATATTTGTCTTTTAAACATATAAGACTATTGATGGCACCTTACCAAGGTTGTAACCCCTTTATAATCATTAATTTTTAATCTGGAAAAAGAGTCTTGGAGGCAGCAAGACTCATCTATATATTTACTTGGATGCTCTAGTGAAACTATACAGGACTCCAGCTTTGGCTAAAATAACCCAGGAAAACCCTGTCAAAGGTTAGCAATGTGATATCTTCCTGCTTCCAAAAGCAGCAGCCCTTCATTTAAGATGCTTTTCCATTTAACTTAATTATCCCTGAACTTCCTGTTGAAGGTTTTGAAAAATATATGTGAGTGGCGGGGGGTGTTTAATATGTTAAGACTGCTCCTTTTCTGAATTTGGGTCTTTATGAAGCCTATCTTTGCATCCAGTTGGTTTATATTGTTAAATCACCATTGTCTATTTTTATGGGCAACTTTGTTTCGAGGTTTGCACCATTGGGTTTTCAGTAGTCTTTGTGTAGTTTTGCAGATTTTCAATAAAAATTAAGAAGTTATATCAAATGTCAGCGCTTGGCTGCTTCATGTCATCTTTTCTATTTTTTTTTTATTTTTTATTTTTTAGATTTACAGATATTAATGATTCTGCAGGAAAGCTAGACTTCAGCCGCCTCTCTCCATCTAAAAATGACTACTGGGCCATGCTGGCTTACAACCGGTCCAAACTCTGCAACATTCTTTTCTCCAATGAGCTTCATCGCCGCTTGTCCCCAAGAGGGGTCACCTCGAACGCAGTGCATCCAGGAAACATGTTGTACTCCTCCCTTCATCGCAACTGGTGGGTGTACACCCTGCTGTTCACCTTGGCCAGGCCTTTCACCAAGTCCATGGTAAGTGAACGACTTCGTCACCGCAGACCCATTCACTGTGCCTTTCTAAAGGGTCCTTGAGAAACCCAGGCGTGCTTTCTTCAGCCTTTCACCTCTTGGAATGATGAGTCTGGTCTTGCTAATCACATCATCAAGCCTATTAAAGCCATTGGAAAGGGCCCTTGAACACATTTCAATTGACTTTTGATTATGTGTGTCTCTCTAAAGGTGTCTCGAAGGGCTGGGTGGGAGATGTGGTTTCTCAGTATTGTGTTAGTGTGGCTAAAAGTCTTGATAGCAATTATTGGTTTTCGTTTGATGTGCTTTTATTTATTATTATTCAGAAAGTGCAGTGCTCGATAACTGTGTTTTGCATTAGTAGGTGAACAACATGGATTTGTGACTGTTGAATTATCAGATGATGTGATTCCTTTATTTCCACTGAGAATCTGTATCTGATGTTCCAAATTCTTTTCTTACTGGTTGTACACCTCTCCTGGGGTATACTTGGTTGGCTAGAAGTATGTTTTATTCTCTACTTCCCCAACAATGAATTATTTTGGATGAATCACACTATTGTGGTTAGATTTAGAAATGTTCACAAAGGTAACTATGACATTTTTATGTTTTTAATGGTCATATAACAACCATATCTAGAAACTTCCTCCATGAAAGTGTTTCAGTAAGAAGTAACTTGAATGAAGAATACACATTTGATGTAGTATTTTTCTAATCTGCAGACTTTAATCTGGCTATTTAGTATGATGGCCACTGACCACATATGGCTATTGAGCCCTTGAAAAATGAATAAAGAACTAAATTTTTAATTTGATTTAATGTAAATAGCTGCACATGCCTAACAGCCACCCTGTTGGAAAGCACAGTTCAATAATGTGCCCAGCACAGTGCCTGTGGTATGGAAGGTATGTGGCACTTCTTGCAATGATAGTTGTTATTCTTGTTGTGAATATTATCTTGGTCCTGAACAATATTTTGTAATTGCTGCCAATGAATACAGGGGTCACGGAACTAAAGAACTCTGTAAATTGGGAGTCTGCTGTTGGTGGTCAGGCGACTTTTATCCCTGAACTCAACGGCCCAGGGAGAGGGTTATAGGCAAGGTAGGGAGGGTGCTCATCTGGGGAGAGCTTGATTCTCCACCCTGTCGTCCATTTGGTCCCTGTGGAAACCACTGTGCTTAGACTTTTCATGTTCCTGTCCCAAGTGATCATCTTTTAAATGTCACAAATGTACTTTTTTAGATAAGCCTATGGATTAGGAAGGCTATAAAATATGTAGCTAAATTTAGATTCTTAGGAAAATTCTAGTAATATGTTTATACATGTAGGTATTTGGTGGTATTTCTTAGCCACTAGAGCTCCATATGAATAGGTGTATAAAGAGGGTGGGAACTCTGGACTGGTTTGTCAAACTCACAGCCAATCACTTCTCTTTCATAAACATTTAAGACTCTCAGAGGAGAAACCAGCAGGAGCATAAACCTGGGATCACTATATTTTACTGGCGGGATAGACGGGGCTTATTGGGAAAGTCACCATGTGTTTTATTCTTCTGTGTGCTGCTTCTGATTGCTTTTATCATGAGAAGACGTTTGTTTCATGGGTGAAGAGTGCACATTTGCCATTGTAATGCTAACACATTTTTGGAAATAAGCCATGCAGTTGCATTCCCATTCCCACTCATGGAAACTGTTGGATTCCTATCACCTCTTGTGCATTTCGACTTCAGAGAAAGTGTTTTCCCTTGACACTATTGTTGCCGGAGTATATATTCCATTGTACAAGGTCAAGGAAATAAGAGCTACAACTAGGCCTTGTGCTTGGAAGCCCTGCGTGGGCTTCTCCCCCACAGACGGCTCCCTGAAGTATTAAACAGCAGTATTGTAATATCAGTGTCCCTTTTTTATTTGCAGTGACTTGCTGTGACTATGGTGATTTTAGTTACAGTAATTAGGTCACCCTTCATGGAGTCAGGCTATTTTAAGTGCCTCTTTAAGGAATATTGTTGCAGATCAGTAATTTTACAATTGGATGTTCTTGTGTAACTTTATTAAATGTAATCTGTCTTTTAAATGTTGCCCTTTTACAGTTATACATTTCTAATTGTTGCTGTAAATGCATTATCACTTTGAAATTAATTAATTTTTCCATTTTGGCCGCCTGCAGTATAATAATCACTAATGAGAAACTCATAGGGATTAATTTTCAGCTCAGCGACCCCCACTGGTAAAGCGTGTTTCTGCCCCCTCTTACTCTTGAGGTCTAGGGGACAAGACAGAGTCTTGAGGATCCCGGGGAAGAAGTTGTGTGCTCTCCAATTTATGATAAAATAACAGTAGTGGATAAAATAGTAATGGAGTTTTTTTCATGTTTAAAAAAGATGCAAGATTCCTCAAATAGCTGCTATTGAAACATCTTTAAGGAAACTGATGTTTGCTGGGAACTTTTAAATAATGAAGTCACATACAGCATGTGTGTGCTGTCTTTTTATTTTCTGTCTCTTTATGCAATTAAAATATTCTAAAATTATATTTTGTATATGTATACATGAATATACATTGTATGTTAGTCTATAAGATATATTCATGTATACATATTGCTTTATGAGGCTTAATTCACAAAACCTGGCATACTGTATTTTCAAGGATAATTTTGCTACCTGCAGTTGTTGCCCAGTGGGTTGGCTTTAGATTCCTGGCATACTCTCAGTAAGGTGCAACTTAGCAGTGTAAGCTGGGCACCATGATGCTTCCTGTATCAGCATATGGATCTTTAGGTATCTCATAACCCTTCTGCAGTGATGGAATTATTACCCTCATTTTGCATTTAGAAGCACAGAGAACTTGCCCAACTTGTTCAAGCAAATGGTATTTCAGCCTCAGAACCTTCGTCATCTATTCCCAAGTCCACTTTCTGCATCAGTGCCCCACAGTACCCCTGCCACAGATATCTAGTTGTGCAGTTATGTTTTCTTCTTAACATGTTTGAAAGAGCCTTCGTGAAATTAACCCTCCACCCCTCCATTTCCCCCCACATAAGCTTTCAGTTCTGGTAAACAGCATCCTAGGCCCCAGCCAGCCCTGTGCACATCCCTATGTAAATCTGAAGCTGAGCACCATCACGTGCTTCTTAGGGTGTTTTGTGCAACCAAATATTTGTGTTGGCAGGTAACAGTAGAAAGAATATCATGTGTTAGGGGAGCAAGAGCTTAGCAGATGTTTTAGAGAACTACATTTTCAAATCATTTTACATTAAAAAAGAGCTTGAGTTGGTAGAACTTTTGAAAAGATTGGGTTACGTTTCCTGTGGCCGTGTAAAGCCAGGCATTGTGCTGAGTTTTAACAGATGTTCAGCTACCCTGTTAATGGACGGGCC
Source organism: Myotis myotis (assembly GCF_014108235.1). Classification (NCBI taxonomy): domain Eukaryota; kingdom Metazoa; phylum Chordata; class Mammalia; order Chiroptera; family Vespertilionidae; genus Myotis; species Myotis myotis. Next base: position 22,814,478 of record NW_023416323.1, on the reverse strand, counting down.
TGCAATGCCGGTTCTGTTGCAAAGTTATAAATTAAACTAGAAAAAGCACAAGATGTCATTCTCCTAACCTTCGGGAAAGCCAAGCTGGGTAATTCTGCCCTTGAATAACCTGCTGCAGGGTGATTTATAGTTGGACAATTTAAAACATAATGAAGGAGATAATAGATGTTGATTTGTTCTTTAAATTAGTATTTTAGAAAAATACTCTCCCCCTCTCCCCTTTAAATACCTCCAGCTGACTACACCCCAGATACTGTCAAGGACATCCCCCAACCCCCTTGAATCTCTTGGCACATGGAGTAGAAAGCAGGGACCTTTTTCTGTTGGGAGGAGGAAATATGATTTTCAGAGTAGAAATTTCAGCCTGTTCTTGATTAATCTAAATATTTTGAGACTTCCTAGTGAGGGCTGATTCTCTGGCTGCCATGCTCTTGCCCATTTAAAAGTGTTAGAGAAGCAGACTCTGAGGACCTTCATGGCTGGGCCACACTTGAGCTTTCCTGCAGACGTGCACAGAGGACCTGGTGGCTGAATTCCTCTCCTCACTGAGGCCACATCCCTGCAGCCTCAACATCCTTCTTACAGCATTATCACTAGCAGTGGTTTTATTAGTCATGGCTCAATTCTGTCTGGAGTTTTACAATTTACAGTGTTTGTTCAATTCAGAGTCCAAGGAATATGGTAGAGCAAAAAAGAGTGAAGGGTTTAGCATCATTAGGCCTGTGTTTAAAACTCAGGTTTCTCCTCTTTTTTAGTTGTATAATTTTGAAATTATTCAGCCTCTTGGGGGCTTCTTTTCTACATTACTTGACATGTTTTGGACTGTGAGTTACTAAGATGCAGTTAAAAGTGGTTGGAATAATAGAGATCTGTTTTTCTCATTGATCCAGGGGCCGCAAGGCAGCCAGGGATGCGTTTGGCTCCTGTATGTAGGCAGCTCCTTTGTGATGGTGTTGCCTCTTTCCTTCTGCTTATAAAATGGCTGCAGCAGTGCCAGCCATTGTATCCTACAAGATAATGTCTGAAGACAGGATAGTAGGGATCGGGCCCCTCCTCCTATGCCTCTGTCTCAGAGTTATCCTCCCTGGGAGACTTCCTCTCAGCTCACTGGCCAGGATTGAGTCACTTGTCCATCCTAGGTGCAGGGGAAGCTGAGAAAGTGCATTCCTGGCATTTTGTGTTTCTAGGGCTGGAGGGGAGATCTGATGGCAAGGAAAACGGGTAGAATAATGGCTTTGAATTGAATAGGTGTGCATATAGTTTTGTCACTGACAAGGCTGAATGCTATTTTATTGGGTCACTGTGAAAGCAAGTGAGGATTGAGTGGAAGGCACCTGGCCATATCTGGCCCCCTTCCTCTCAACCAGTTTTACCTCTAGCCACTTTCAGCCTCTTTCTCCTTTCCTTGTCAGGCTGTTGAAGCAGACTGTTCTTTAGTCCAGAGCTCTCCTTTCCTCCACTCTCACGTTCTACTTGTCCTTCAAAACTCAATCCAAACGTTACACCTCAAGAGAGCATTAGGTCAAGATTTGCTCATATGAGCCAGTACCTATAATAATATCTGATGCATAAAGCGCTCCATAAACATGTCCTGAATGAGTACATGAAGGACCCCCGAAATTTCTCCTTCATAGCATTGAACACAAATAATTTCTGTAGTTTGTATTTCATGGCTGACTCCCACATTCCTGAAAATGCTATTTTTGCCTTCACACCACTGTATCCTGGTCCATAAAGTAAATGCTCACTAAAATTTGTAAATGAATAAATGAAAGATGATTACGTACTTAATGAATGAGAGTTATTAATATATTCCTTATCATTAGCCTCCCTGACATGCAGAGGTTTGCAGTTGAGGGTGTAGATAAAGAAATGGGGGAGGCTAGAGGACCTGCCCAGAGTCACACAGCTAGTACATGGCAGGACTGGGACCAGAACCAAGGACCCCTGACTCCTTATGGAGTGACACAGGAAGGATCTACCCAGAGGTGTGTGTAGGGAAGGGAAATATGTAAGGGGAGAACAGCATGGTATAGGAAAGATAGGATAAGCTTTAGAGCTAAGCAGCTCTCGGGTCAAACCCCAGCTCTGCCCCATGCTAATTCTTGGGCACATTTTATAACCTGATTAAGATTCTCTTGTAAGAGGGGGATGTTGTACCTACCACATGGACTTGTGCTGATGCTTGGAGACCATGAATGTACAACATCTACCTAGAAGGTACTAGATGCTCAGTAGACATTAACTTGTATTTTTATTTTTGCCTGTGTTGAGAATTAAAGATCATAATATATAGGAATGCTAGATACTCAGTAAACATCTATTATTATTGTTGTTACTGTTACTATTATTATTGTCATTATATTTTCAGATAAGAAAAGGCTTGTCTGCCCATTGCCTATAGATGCCTATTCTCCAAATGATGGCTCCATGTCTGTCACAGACGGTCTCTTTCTCCCGTAAACACATCATGTACAAGTCTAAATAAGCACTGAGCAACATCAAAATGGAAGCTAGAATTAGAAGGGCTTCCATGGTGCATAATATAAGCTCTCCTGGCTGCTGTTTAAAGCCACCAACAGCACACCTTAGCTTTGAGGATAGATCAGCCTTCTCTTGTAAAAACAAAGACAAGGAAACTATGTCCTGCTTTGTGAGGCCATCGCATCTCATTGCTGTATTTTCTCAGCCTTGCTTTTCAGTATTCTAAGTCTGGTTAGGCCTTTGTTCCTGAAGGAGCAACTGAGAGGGGAAAAGTGACTATCTGACCTCAATATGTATGACAAATTATTTAATGAACATTTAACCAAGATTTGAAATTCTCCCAGTTTTATTTTCCTCCTTTCCTTTTCTTCCATGTCCCCATTGGCATCTCGGTAATGCATTGCCTTTTCTTAACTCTCTTTCTGGCTCTTTCATTACTTCTAAGTTAGTGGTGCCTCCTTTGATCTTCCCCCCTTTCAACTTCCTTTCCTCCAATTTCATACTTCTTTCCAGTGAGTTTTGGCTGTCGAGCTGCGGAGACATTGGAGGCTGGCACGATTAAACAGATGCCAGGCGTTTGTGCTGCCCCGTGATGATGTTTCTGAAATGTTTCTTCTATGAACCTTGATTCTCGTATAACTACCCGGGCACGTTGGTTTTTCCTTGTGAGGTGGGGAAGGTAATGTTTTTCTGGCAGCAATATAGGGAACTCAAATCTGGTATTCTGAATTATTCAGAAACTAAAATCCATACCCTCCCACCTTCTTATTACTCTAAGATTAATGAAGATTTGAAAATCAGCTGAGGACATATTCTCAGGTGACACGAGAGCCTACTTAGTGCCAGGCTCCACGCTCCTGGGTTTACATCTTTATACTTTGTCTCACATAATGTCATTTTAGAGTTAGCTCTCAATACACGATGGTGTGTCTCTGAGCAAGTCTCTTACCATCTTCGGGCCTCAGTTTTCTTACCTGTAAAATGAGTCGGTTAACCAAGGTTAGTTGTCCCAAAGCTTTGGATGTCACAGAACAGTGTAATTGAAAAGGAAATTAAATAGGGAGACTGACGCAGGTTCATACTTTTTATTCTCAAATCTCTGGATGAGAACACACTCACCAACATCGGTTATCTCCACTATATAAAATAATAGGTATTTTACTGCCCAAAACTGTGCAGGACGATTGGGAAAAGAAGCAGTTCTTTCAATTGAATATATTTAACTTAAGGTCTAATTCATTGCAGTCTCACTGTTGGTGATGTTGTCCTTGTTGAAAATGCTGGGCTTACACTTGGGAATACCTGGCCTGGAAGATTCCACGGGTACTGTTTCTGCTCCAAAATTCCTTGGAGAATCTTTTGGATCCAGATTCCAAACTTTCAGTAATGCTAATGGCATCTCAACACTAGTTCAGTAAGGAGCCTGCGGTGAGACCGTCTGCGACATGCAGACCCCTCAGGACTCTCCACAGTGGAGTGAAGGGAAACAGGGTGATGCAGCTCTGAATTGAGGTGTCAGCTGACCCCTCACAAGCACTGGCTTCAGCCTGTGCCCTTTTCTGACTATGGCACCCCATCTACTTATTTCACAGTTTCTGTGGGTCTGGAACCTGGGTGTGGCTTAACTGGGCCCTGTGCTTTAGGGTCAACTCTCAGGTTACAAACAAGGCGTCAGCCAGGCTATAGCCATTCAAGGCTCAGTTGGAGAAAGTCCACTTCCAAGCTCAAGTGCTTGCTGGCAGAGATCAGTTCCTTGGGGCCTAGTAGAATGAGGGCTGGGGTTCCTCTCTGTTGTTTAGCGGGAGGCCCCTCTCTGGGTTCCTTGCCACAGTGGCCTCTCCAGCATGGCAGTTTACTTTATCAAAGTGTGTAAGCTAAGAAGGAAATAAACCTACGAGCAGGACAGAAGTCACAGTCCTGTGTCACCTCACCACCGAGGTGACATCTCATTACCATTCCCCATTCTGTTTACCAGAAGCAAGTCACTGGGACTGACCCTCTCATGGGAGAGGATTTCATAGTGGCCTGAATACTAGAAGCATTGGGGCCCATCTTAGCGGCTGCCTGTCACTTTTTACAAGTTCAGTGGGGTTTTCTGTTTTATTTTTACTTTCTTGGTCTTTTGTGTGTGTGTGCCTTTTGGTAGGCTATCTGGTGGCAGATTTACTCATAGGCTTTAATATTTTTTGGCCTTAAGCTTTCCTTATTGACACATTTATCTTTGCCTTGCTATTCTCCTATTTGCATTCTTCCTGTATTCTTGTCCTCCTTTCTGGGCTAACAGAGATACCAGATGTACCATTTTGTTTTTTATATATGTATGTCAAGTATTTGTTTTCATACTGCTTTATTACAAGGGGTCTTGTTAATCAATGGCCCAAACTTTCCTTCGAAAGAAACATTCACAGCCAAGTTTTGATTTGAGTTTCAAAAATAAGCCAGAAACCCTGGACTCTTTTTAAGCCATAAAGGTAGATAAAGCTCACTGATCATTTTAAAGCCCATGTAGAATATTATTCCAGACTAAGTATAGTCTTGAGGATTTGGTTGTTGTTGTTGTTTCTTTGGGGTTTGTTGTATTAAATATATTTCTAAGGGAAAAAACTTTCATTTTGCTGTTTTCAGAAAATATTGTAGAGATTGATTTGGAATGCTGGTTTGGTTTTCATGGTGTAAAGCCTGTTAAACTTTATAATAAGTTAAGTTTCTTATTTAGTAATATTCTCATTTCCCCTGTGAAATATCAAGCTCTTTTACTGAATCGGGACTCTTTGTTTCTACACATTTTGCCTTGTATGGACTCTGCACCTTTGAAACATCTCATCCTCAAGTTTCATAGGATGGGGTCTCTTTAATCATTTACATTTTGCAAAAAGAAAGTGAAATATTCTTCAAGAAGCCAAAGTAATCCACGGGAATGTATGGTGTTTGTTCAGCTGGATATCTTATTTATTTGAAGTACTGAGAGAAATCTCTTCTGACTGCTCAAAAAAGGGAAGAATAAACAGTGAGACTGTCCAAGTAATCTGAGCTAGAAAGTCCCTCCTTTCACAGGAACATTATAAAAAGTATATTCACTGGGTCCAAAAAAAATACTGTATATCTACTACTGAGACCTGCATAATGTTTTCTTAGTATTCTCACTCTTTAAAAGAAAAAGAAACTATAAAATCTTGGAACTTTGAAATATTTTTGATATTTTAATATGCCTGGGCAGGTGAATGCAATAAGTCTGTTTTTCCTTCTTAGAACATAGCATTTCTCATTAGATTTTGTGTATTCTCTGTATAATTTGTCCCTTTGTTGATTTTCCATAACCATAAAAGACCAAGTAATGAAATTAGCGTGGATGAAATCTCTGTATTAACCCTGAACAGATTTCCTATAAAGGAGGCATTAGACATTTAAAAAGTCAGAGGGATGGGGGTCGGGAGGAGGGATGTGGGGAGAGGTGGAGAAGATAAAGGGGATAGATAAATGGTGGTGGAAGGAGACTTAACTTAGGATGGTAAACACACAGTACAACATAAAGATGATGTATTGTAGAATTGCATACCTGAAACCTGTATAATTTTATTAGCCAATGTCACCTGAATAGATTAAAAAAAAAAAGACATTTAAGAGAAAAAAAATTTATTTCAAAAGAATTAGATTCTGGAGTACACCCAGTCTGGAAGGTAATATAGATTTTTTTTTCTCTCTTTTTGTTTTCTCTGTACCACCCATTGGGAATGAGCTGGCATATTTCTTGTGGATGGAAGGGTCTTTTCTCGGCTATAGTATGCTTTTCCTGTAACGTTAAGCCTGTTTATCTCATTTTCCAATCCCACTTTCTCTCATTGCCAGGCTCAAGGCTCTGTTGGATTCATATTTTGAAAAACTTAAAAACTTAAAAATTTAAAATTAAGCTTATCTTTGCCTAAGTCCATTGACACATCTACATGGTCTCTGTAATGAGACGAGTTGATGTGTGTTGGATGCAGTATGGGAGTTTCACTGTGAGTGTTCTCTGAATAAGTGTAGGTCTAGAGGACAAAGGAAAGCAATAATAACAACAAAAACAACAGCTCATGTTTATTAGAACTTACCTGTGCCAAGTAAGCCCTGTTCTAAGTACCTTTGTGTGTTAACTCACTCATTTCCCATAGTCCATTACCAACATCATATAGTGGATTGGAGCTAAGATGAGCACGTTGCTGTATTTTGTTGAAGACGAATGTTTTGTGATATAGCAGAAACCCCAAACATGGGCTTTGAAGTTGAAGAAACTAGCTCCAAATTCCAGCCTTTCCTTCTAGTGACCCCTGTCACCGTGGGCAAGTCACACTAAGCACCTCGAGCTTTCATTTTCTTTGTAAATGGAGAATATAGTTCTCACATCTTCGGATTGTTGGAGGATTAAGGCACAGCTCAACCCCAGGGCTATAGTAGACACTCAGGAAATACTAATTTTCTTTGTATTTTATCAGTCAATGTAAACTTCCCTGTAAATGTACTGATTTCTAAGGACATAGAGAAAGCTGTTGTCAAGGATGTTGTATTACATGACCGCAAAACATAGGAAGTTATGCCACTGCATGTGAGATATACCCTTAAACTCTGAATTCCAAGAAAAACCCCGGAGAAATTCCACAATGCCTTCTGCTTGATAACGAAATGATAACATAATGTATTGTTGGAGCTCCTGGTCTATTTTATGCATTTTCAGATCATTAATGCTATTGGTTAACATAATCAACTTCCTCCAGTTTTTAGTGACTGAGATATTTCGTTCACCTTATCCTACACTTGATCTTTCTTTAAGTCACCTTAGATCTATTTTTGGAGGCAAGTCACATATGAATTAATAAAGTAACTCAGATTACACTACAGGCATATCCCACAGAGCCTCTTAACGATACCCCAACAAGAACAACTTTATCTTAGTTTATACTTTGGACATATTTTCCATGCTTGACAAAGAGATTATTTGATATAAAACCTGAAAAAAAGTGGACGTATTATTAAAACTATTTTGTCTTCAGAATTTTGGAAAGCATAATCCTATTACTGCCTTCTATCTAGCAGTATGCTAGCTACCTAGATAATATATCTTTTAATCAGATGTATATGTATTTTTGTGTGTGGAAGCATGTAATCACCATTCTTCAAGGATCTAATTAATATTCCTATTCCTTTTTTGGTCTTATTCTTTCTATTTCTGGACTATTTTTTCCCCCCTAATCCCACTATTGTTTTTCAGTGAGCTATTTATGTTTTGAATATATATTTGTGAGAAATTTTTTTAGCATTCACTTTATTTAAGATGGTTTATAAAGACATCAGGAGCTAGAATAGCAGTGCATATGGACATGTACAAAGAGTAAGTGTCCCATAAATTGTTTTTTCTTTGTTTGGTTCTTACATCATGTAGCTGTGCATTTAGAAAACCTGTTTGGGGGAAGGGAGTGGTAAAACCAGTTATTTTAGCCTGCTATTTTGATCCTGAGACTTAAAAAAAAAAAAACACCTCTGTGTTTATGAATAAAACATTTTAATCAGAACTATATCAACACTGATCAATTTTTTTTCGTGGAAATCTAATACAGGGTGAATTCCATTAAGTCAATTAAATACCTTGATTAACATATATGGTCAATTAATTTATGACAACGGAGCCAGGAACATTCAACGGGGAAAGGACAGTCTCTTTAATAAGTGGTATTGGGAAAACTGGACAGCCACATGCAAAAGAATGAAAATCGACCACTATCTTGCACCATACAAAAATATTAACTCAAAATGGATTAAAGAGTTGAATATAAGACCTGAAACCATAAACTCCTAGAAGAAAACTTAGGCAGTCAGCTCCTTGACATAGGCCTAGCAATGATTTGTTAAAATTTGACACCAAAAGCAACAAAAGGAAAAAAATATGTGCGAGTATATCATACTAAAAAGCTTTTGCACAGTAAAGGAAATCCAACAGAATGAAAAGGCAGTTTACTGAGTGGGAGAAAATATTTGCAAATTGTGTGTCTGATATGTGGCTAATATCCAAATATATAAAGAACTCTTACAACTCAATAGCAAAAACAACAACAACAACAAAAAAACAACAACCATACAAATAAAATAAAATAAAAAAACCTAATTAAAATGGGCATAAGGTCTGAATAGACATTTTCTCAAAGAAGACATACAGATGGTCAGCAGGTAGGAAAGGATGCTCAACATCATTAATCATCAGGCAAATATAAATGAAAATCACAATGAGATATCACCTCACACTAGTTAGAATGGCTATTATAAAAGAAGATGGGGGATAACAAGTGTTGGTGTGGATGTAGAGAAAAGGGAACCATGGTGGGAATGATTTGATGCGCCTGCTATGGAAAACTGTATGGAGGCTCCTCTAAAAATTAACAATAGAACTACCATTTGACACAGCTATTTCACTTTGGGGTATTTACCTGCAGAAAACAAAACACTAACTTGAAAAGCTATATGAACCCCCATGTTCATTGCAGAATTTTTTAAAATGGCCAAGACGCAGAAACAACTTTAAGTATCCATGTTCTTCAACCATTAAAAAAATGAATTCTTGCCATTTGTGTCAACATGGGTGGACACTGTGGGTATTAAGCTAAGTGAAATAAGTCAGAAAAAATAAAGACAAATACCATATGACCTCTCTTAAATGTGGAATTTAAAGAACAAACAACGATCTCATAGACCAGTGGTCGGCAAACTCATTTGTCAACAGAGCCAAACAACGATTGAAATTTCTTTTGAGGGCCACATTTTTTAAACTTAAACTATATAGGTAGGTACATTGTTATAAACTTAATTAGGGTACTCCTAAGGCTTAGGAAGAGCCACACTCAAGGGGCCAAAGAGCCCCATGTGGCTCTCGAGCTGCAGTTTGCGGACCACTGTGGTGGCTCTCAACCTTGGCTGCACATTAGAATCACCTGGGAATCTTTTTAAAATCCTGATTTCTGGGCCTCATCCTCCAGAAATTCTGTTTCTTTGTTATGGGGTGAGGCCACAACATTAGTAACAAAGAAACAGAATTTCCGGAGGATGAGGCCCAGAAATCAGGATTTTAAAAAGATTCTCAGGTGATTCTAATGTGCAGCCAAGGTTGAGAACCACTGTCATAGACACAGAGGACACATCAGTAGTTGCCAGAGTCAGGTGGGAGAAAGGGTAAACTGTTTTGTTTCTTTTTAGTTTAAATAAATTGTTTTAAATAAAAATAAACAAATAAATAATACCTTGATCCAGTTTTTAAATAGTACAAAGATAGATGATAGTCAAGCTGATGCTTTAAAAAAACAAATAACTTTACTGAAATTGTTTTAACCAGGATTGATTTTTTTCCCCATATGTATTTTACGGTGAAGATTTCATGACTTGTTTTCTGTATACACCAAATTTTACAGTTTTTTCTGGCATTTTCCTTTTGTGTCAGCCATTTCCAGCAAACCCACAGTTTGAGATTGAGCATATCTAATTTCACCAGGTGACATTTTTGTCACGAACATTTTATGGTGGTTATTGCAACCAGAAATATATGTTATTAATTTGATAAAAGACCAATGTTCATTTTTTAGCTGATATCTAAAAAATTCCTCAGTAAGTCCACTTCAGTATTCTGGGTTTCTCTGTTACCCAGGGTTGTTCTTTGAGCATGTTGCTAATCTGATGCTTTCTCACACTTCCAAAGGCTCCATGACTTTGGAACCCGTGCACTTTCTGTGTTATGGCAGAGCAGATAGTTAACGACAAATCAAGATGCCCCATTGTTGCTCCAGAAGTGTCTTTCTAACTTTTTTTAATTACTGTCCAAATTTTTATGCCACAGCCCATTATATGTATACTTATGTATATACATGTATGTCTGTCTGTTCATATAATATGCATGTGTGTGAGTATGTGTCTGAAACAAAAGTTTTATGAAACAATATTCTAATGATGGGCCATGTCCTCTGCTGTTTTCTTCCAGTTTGTATTTCATCTTTTAAAGTGTTGATTGTGACCCAGTTTCATGACCATTCACTGTATAGCAATCTGTCCTTTGAAAATCGATACTCTATAACTATTTATTCTGCTCCCATCTGATAACTGTTCATTGAATGCCTCGTGCTCAGACTTAAGGGGTAGAAAATGCAAAAGTGAGCAAGTCATTATTCTTGGCCTTTGGGCACTTACGTTAAATGGGACCGAGATGAAAAATATGTTAGACTGAGGTGAGATGGGTACCACTGGACACATAGTGCTTTTCTGTCTTGTAGGTAGAGACAAGAGTAGTCCGATAAAGTTCCAGAAAGGAAATGATATCTTTACTGAACCTTGAAGAATATGTGGAAGGTGAACATGCAGACACCAAAAGGAGAAAATTTTAGGTAGACTTCGCAGCAATGGTAGGGCTAGGACTAAGATTAGGGACAAAATTAAGGAATACTAAAAACTTGTAATCAAGATAAACAGAAATTTAATACAACATTTCAAAAAATCAAAATTCATGTGAAAAGAATGATGAACAAAAATGTTGATTTTAAATCAAGACAGGTCAATGTTACACAAAAAGCTCGGGTAATGAACATGAATTTGTGGTGGCTATGCAGGAGATGAATGCAAAAGTAGGTCACTGAGGGCTTTCTAAGGACTTGGGATCTTATGATCTCATATTTGAATTGATGTAATGGCAATAAGACAATGATGATACAAGAAACTAATATTTTTGAGCTGTTGCTCTCTGCCAGGGTCCTCTGTGTTATGTATCTATCTCTCACGTTGTTTCTTTGAGAATGGTATTCGTGTGAATATTAAGGGGTTTTGAAGGGAATGAATGACCGGCTCAAGGTCACATAATTAAAAGGCACTGAGTGCAGATTCAAGCCCTTTCCAATGGAGTGAAGTGCCCAGGCTCTAGCTCCCTACTGCCTACAGCCTTTACTGGCTCCAGGTTGTACTGGGCTTCAAAACAGCCATTTTTATGGCAGTGGGGAAGTAGGTTTGAAAGAGGAAGGTGTTTTTAGCACAACGACAAATAATGAGGCTGAGAGAGTTGACGTTCTAGAAATTTTGTAGGCCTGTACGTAAATAGTGTTGGGGGCCAGGGGCCCTAATGTTCCAGAGTAGAAGTAGAAGCAACTTTTAATGTGTTAACTGAATATGGGACATAAATGGGTATAAATACACATGGAATATATAGATGTGTGGATGGATTTGTTGGTATTCATATATATATATATATATATATATATACACACACATATATATATACACACACATATATATATATATACACACACATATATATATATGTTTAAACAAACAAAAGAAACCATCTGATATTTGTTTTTTTTTTTTTTAATTAAATCTTTATTGTTCAGATTATTACATTTGTTCCTCTTTTTTTCCCCCCCATAACTCCCCTCCTCCCAGTTCCCGCCCCACCCTCCGCCCTCACTCCCCACCCGCTGTCCTCATCCATAGGTGCACGATTTTTGTCCAGTCTCTTCCCACATCTCCCACACCCCTTTCCCCCCCAGGAATAGTCAGTCCATTCCCTTTCTATGTCCCTGATTCTATTATAATCAACAGTTCATTCTGTTCATCAGATTATTTATTCACTTGATTCTTAGATTCACTTGTTGATAGATGCATATTTGTTGTTCATAATTTGTATCTTTACCTTTTTCTTCCTCTTCCTCTTCTTAAAGGATACCTTTCAGCATTTCATATAATACTGGTTTGGTGGTGATGAACTCCTTTAGCTTTTCCTTATCTGTGAAGCTCTTTATCTGACCTTCAATTCTGAATGATAGCTTTGCTGGATAAAGTAATCTTGGTTGTAGGTTCTTGGTATTCATCACTTTGAATATTTCTTGCCACTCCCTTCTGGCCTGCAAAGTTTCTGTTGAGAAATCAGCTGACAGTCGTATGGGTATTCCCTTGTAGGTAACTGAGTTTCTTTCTCTTGCTGTTTTTAAGATTCTCTCTTTATCTTTTGCTCTTGGCATTTTAATTATGATGTGTCTTGGTGTGGTCCTCTTTGGATTCCTTTTGTTTGGGGTTCTCTGTGCTTCTTGGACCTGTAAGTCCATTTCTTTCACCAGGTGGGGGAAGTTTTCTGTCATTATTTCTTCAAATAGGTTTTCAATATCTTGCTCTCTCTCATCTTCTGGCACCCCTATAATTCTGATGTTGGTACGCTTGAAGCTGTCCCAGAGGCTCCTTACACTATGCTCGCATTTTTGGATTCTTTTTTCATTTTGCTTTTCCGGTTGGGTGTTTTTTGCTTCCTCGCATTTCAAATCATTGACTTGATTCTTGCGCTCCTCTGGTCTGCTGTCGGGAGTCTGTATAATATTCGTTATTTCAGTCCGTGTATGCTTAATTTCTAGTTGGTTCCCCAATATAAGATCGAGGGTCTTATTAGTTTTCTTGTAGATCTCATTAAGTTTATCGGCGGCTTCTAAACAGTTCTTGAGAGACCTTAAAAGTGTGGTTCTGAACTCTATATCTTCCAATGACAATTTTGTCCTGTTTCTTTGTCTCCGCATTTTTTTTATGCTTTCTTGGTGCACCCCCTAGTGGTCTTTGTTCGCAGTCTTATAGTTAAATCTTGATTGTTGTAGCTAATTCCAGGGAGGGTTTGACCTCCAGGCCAAGTGGCTATGAGAATCAGCTGTGTCAGCAGTGAGAGAACTTCTGTCCTCTAGGGAGGTGCTAATCTAGCCTTTGCCTGAGGCTATCCGGCAAAAGCCTCTGTGCAGGGCTTGGGCGGGGCGGGTCGCACAGGATCAACAGGGTGGGCCAGAGAGAGCAGTTATGGCGGCTCTCAGTCCTGTCCCCAGGGGCTCTGCCTCTCTGAGTCCCAGCACCCGCTGCAAAGCTCAGAGAGAAAGCTGCACTCTCTCTGACCGAAGCCAGACAGTCCCGCTTCTCCCGTTTGAGTCTGGGTCCCTAAAGACTCGCCCGGATCTGGAGCTCAGAGTCTGCGACTCCCTCCCGATTGAAAACGCCAACCGCGCCCTCCGCCGCCAGCCCACTCGGCGCACTCCGCACCTCAGAATTTGACTTCAGCACTGCGCCTCCTCTGAGTGTCCGTATGCGTTTCTCTTTCCTCCTAGTTGTAGGACTTCCACTCAGCCAGCGTTCCTGTGGTTCTGGGTGATGTCCCTTCCGTTTTTTGGTTTCACTTTTGAAGTAGTTGTTCAAAGCAACAAACTCCGGCGTTAACCTATGCCGCCATCTTGGTTCTCCCTCCTTCCATCTGATATTTGTTTTATTTGGTGCTTAACAAAATACTATCCTATCTTTTTTAAAGAAGTAACATTAAATTCTTGCCTGAGGAATATCTGAGAGAGGTAATATGGGACTGCATTTTAACATGAAGTATTTTTCTTTTAGATGGGTGCATTGTTTATTTCCATAAATAATCGCTAGAATTGTGAACCTGCAGTATCTCAGAAATATCTAGGTAATGTCTTTCTGTTGGTAACATTTAACAAATGTTGTAAGACAGATTCTAAGAAGAGAATATTTAGAATATACACATGTACTTCTATTATACGTTCACAAATTATCATATCTATTCATTATTTAAATAGCTGTGGCCTTTTGGTGAATACCAACATTAACAAACCATGTTAACATGATTTTTGAATATGTAATGGAATTTGCAATGCCATCTGATGACTGAACTAACCAATTAGCGCTCACAGTGGTGACTGATCATCCCTAGGAAGAGCTGCCTGCATTGTGAACAAGGAAGACACACATCCCCTTGCGGGCTGGCAGCATTTCTGCAAGCACCGTCTTAACCAGTGACACTGGAAGGATGGCTTCTTCGATGCTAAAATGTCATTCAGTGTGTGCGCAGCCTGCAATTTTAATCTGCTGTGCACATAGGGGAGTTGGCATATGTTCAGGCCGACTGTTAGCGTTCTCTCTGATTATCTGTGTCTGTTCCCATTTTTGTTGCTTTAGTTACTGTTGTTCTCATTAAAGGTCTTTCCAGGGCCTTCTCCAATCTCAGATAATGACTTTTCCGAAGCAGAATTATCCAGGAGTAGCAAAAGCTCTCCTGCAATATGTCTTTTCACCACTTTAAATGAAACGGTGGAAAGCGTTTTCATTTAGGCCAGATTTACTATTTGTTCTCTTGGTCCTTTACAAATTAATGACTAATTACAGGGCTTTGCTATGCCTGTATCACTTCATGACTTCCACATGTGTCTTGAGAGAGTGAAGGTGACTTCCATCAAAGTTAGTAAATAGAAAAACTTTTTTCACGTTGTTTTTAATTCCCAACCACCCTTCTCTCCCCCCCGCCCCCCACCATGCTAAGCTTTTGAAGGCAAAATCTTAATAGCCCTTCTTATAGGACTTTCTGTTTTTATAACATTCATGCACATCACAGAGGACACATATAGATGGAACATGAACTTAGAAGCTTTTACTAGACTCGAGAACTTTCTGGACTGTCCATGCTGGGAGGGCACATTCCCTTGTTTCTAGATGAGGAAACTGAGGAGTTCCCCACAGATAAAGGAGGCACCCCTTGATGTGGTTGAATGTAGTTTACAGACTTTGTTTCAGTAGTTATTCCTGCCAGTTAATTGTTTTGTTTCATTATTTGACTTAAACATTAACTTATTTTCTATATAGCATAAGTGATCTTTTAAAATTATATTATTATGCAGCACTTGAAAATAACAATAAAAACCACCTAATTTTTTTAACATTAAAAGTAAGATAAACAGTCTGATATTTTAAAATGTATAATATGTGTCTGTTTATACTTACATATGTATACATAGCCAGGAATACATATATACTAGTAAACTACTGTGAATACTGGCATTTGCCAATAGGTGGCACAGTGTTTCATCTGTGTGTGGGTCGGGGGTGGAATTAGCCTGTAGAATGAATATATGGAGGGGCGGGGCAATGGAATGATTAGTACATCCTCACTGGGCCTGGGGAGGGGGAAAAAAATCTTAATTTCCAACATTTTCCATTCCCTGTGTCACGTTGGTATTTAATTTACTTCACTTACACTACTACTTGAAGTTGTCCCAGGTTAGTTGCTCCTATTAATTATGACCTAGAGGGATAATATTAGTAAACTAATGGATTACGGTATCTAAACAGAGTTTAGCAGATCACTTTGGAGGGACTGATCAGGAGCGCCTAGGGGGCAGAAAGAACTGAGGCCTCCTTTAGCAGTTTTGGTGGCTACAGTTTGTCATGACCTTAGGGATTATCTAGACCAGTGATGGCAAACTTTTTGAGCTCGGCCTGTCAGCATTTTGACAAACCCTAACTTAACTCTGGTGCTGTCACATATAGAAATTTTTTGATATTTGCAACCATAGTAAAACAAAGACTTATATTTTTGATATTTATTTTATATATTTAAATGCCATTTAACAAAGAAAAATCAACCAAAAAAGTGAGTTCACGTGTCACCTCTGACACACGTGTCATAGGTTCGCCATCACTGATCTAGACCAAGCTCATTAGTTTAGAGATTTAAAAACTAACACTGAAATGTTAAGAGACTTTCAGGTTTGCCTCAAAAGAGAATGTTTACACTGCATCCGGAGACTTTCAACCTATTTCATGTTTCAACTAACCTGGGACAAATGAAATATTCGAAATACTGGGCATCTCCAGTATTTTGAATTAATTCTATTTCTTGCATAACTGGTATTTCAAAGTAGCCTAGGGGTTAAGTATTCTGTCACAAATTCAGTTCATTTATGTCTTTTAAGTGAAAATGGCTACAAAGGTCCAGGATTTTATTTTCATGGTGGTAAGCAGCTTCCTGCTCCTCTTCTTCCTCCTCTTCCTTCTCCCCTCTCTCCAGCTAGTCAGAATGTGTGTGGGTCAATCATTTCACCTAGTTTTACATTTCTTCATATTTTCTTTAAAATCTATGCATATAAGGGTATTTGGTACATGGTTTAATTGTAAGCTATTATACATCAGTGGCGTTTTATGGAACGAAATTTACTTTCTGCACTTGTCTGTGCCATTATTAAAGGCTGCTGATATTGCCAATGGGTATTCTTGGAAAACATCTTCTAGTTTCAATGCAGTTAAATATTTACAATTAATAGCAATGACTTGTTTGCATTCTCATCCAACTTGATGGTATAAGTGAAAAATTGTAAGTTTCAGTTTTAAAATCCCAATAAATTATATGTAATAGAAAAATGAATGACTCTCTCTTAACCCATTGGTCCATCAGTTCCCTTAAATTGAATTTGGAACATCTCAGGATCTTCTTGACTAGCTTGCTCTTATTTTGCCTTTTTTTTTGTTAATTAACCTAGAATTTAGCTGCATAGTAACTTGGGTGATGCTGTGATGCCTATGTGGATCTTCACTGTTCAGTTCTAGAAGCCATTTCCTTTGAAAGTCTGTACCGTTCAGTTTCAGGAATTTCCATCTATCTAGGACAAAAGACACAGCTCCTGTACCTCTAATCTGGGTTGGTACTGAAGCTCTATAGGGTTGTATGTACTGGGAGTGGAAGTGGTAGAGCCTGGAATTTCATGGATAGATTGCATCATATGAGACATCTGCATGCCCTGCACACATATTTTCATGAACATATACATTTGGGGAAATTCAGGACAGCAAAATTTAAAAAGAAAAAAGGATTTTGAGAGAGAAAAATACCTAATTGGTTCTCTATTTAAATCCAAAGTAATTTTCTCACAGAAAAGGACTAAATATATACTTTGTCTCTCTGTTCTCTCTCTCTGAATTAATCAGTGTGGTTGCTGCCTTAACTTGCTCAGCTGGAAACCACTGGCCTGTGGGACTCCAGGCTCGTGTGATGTGCTGAAAGTTAAACACAGGGACTCCCGAGCATGGAGATGACACAGACAATTCATAAAGTCAGGCTGCAGCTTTGCAGGAAGGTGACCCTGCAGCAAGCTTTGTCTCTCTAGTGTCCATAAAACCCAGTCCACACAGCAGGTCAATTTGGATGATGGGGATTGTGCTAATGGTTTTAAGATCAGGGATAGTTTATTATTATCATTATTATTTTTGGGATATTTCTATATACACTTTCATGCCTGGTATTAAACTACAGTGTTTTCAACGGGAATTAAATTGAATGCTGTCATTTTCTTGGACGTCACTTTGCCCCCTTGACTTTAGCCCCTTTGCTGTCACTTAGCACATTCATTGTGACTTTTTTGGCATGAATTCATTTTCACTTTTCACATAGGGAACTGAGATGGGGACAGGGGTCTACGTGCAGAAAATAGAAATGGAAATGCCTATCACATAGATGTGGTGTCAGTAACCTGAGAAAGTAAAAGCCACCTCTGAACTCTCAAGCCAGCCTTTGAAGTTTTCTGTTTATCTTTAAGAAGACTGCTTACGATGGAAGCAATGAGTGACAATATCATTTTCATGCTTTTCTCTAGGCTGTGGGTAACCAGTTTATAAACATGCATCTAAATACACATTAGTTATTAGCTTATAATAAGTCTCATTTGTTCCCATATTTGAAACAAGTCTTAAGTGTGGGTGACAATATCAGATAGTTACATCATTCTTGGAATACACTGACTCCCAGAGAGTCCACATGGTTTCCATTGAAATTGTATGGAAAACTGCAACTATGTCTTAGA
Source organism: Myotis myotis (assembly GCF_014108235.1). Classification (NCBI taxonomy): domain Eukaryota; kingdom Metazoa; phylum Chordata; class Mammalia; order Chiroptera; family Vespertilionidae; genus Myotis; species Myotis myotis. The sequence continues at coordinate 22,796,338 of NW_023416323.1, read as the reverse complement.
ACAGTACTGTCTGTGGTACACCGTGTTCCCATTTCTGAGCATCCTCTGGACTGTTTTCAGAGTTACATGGGTGGTACAAGAGGGTAGCAAAGAAGCATTCGTTGAGTGCCTGGAAATGGGCCAGGTATTTTTTATATGTCATTCCATTGAACTTTACTTTCCAGAGGAACTATTGAGTTTTGAATTACTATGCCTATTTTACAGATAAGGAAACTGAGGCCTTGGGTGACTTGCCTCAGTCACACAAGGTAGTAAGTAGCAGAACTGAGCATCTGATTTAAATGTGTGATGCCTTCCCCATTGCATCTCCAAGCACATGCTCACCCAGGCTTCTGTGGGCTCTGTCCCTAACCCCAGGGCTGAGCGTGGTTTTGTGGGACTGGCCTCATAGGTCAAGCATGATATTACTGTGGAAGGAGCTGCCCTCTCCTCTATTGGGAACCTCAGTGGTTGGGAGTAGGACCTGGGCACCTTATAATGATAGATTCCTTCCTGCCTATTGAGATGTGTGACCTGGGGCTTGGGATGAATCAAGAAACGGGACTATCAGTGGGGTGCCCTTTCAACATTTCTGATTGCAAAAGAGGGAGTTTATGCTTTATATTTTCCTTAGTTGTTTTTGATTTAATAACCTGTCGTCCAATGTATTCTTTCTATGTCCCTTTCTCTCCTGTCCTCCTCAAATACTAGTGCTTCATGTGCACAGATTTCTTCAACCTCGCAGAGATCAGACCGGACTAGCCATTCTGAAGCTCTCTATTCCTAATGGAGAATGTCAGCCTGAGTAACTCAGAGGTGCAATTTGTAAGAGAGAAGGTTGGTGTGTGTATGGCAGGCATATCCAGTGACCTACTCTGTCTTTGCATTTGAAGAACTAAAGAGTAGATTCGACTCCTTTGAAAACCATGAAATGTATATATTTATTCCACACCAAACCAGGTGTCATAGCAGGGATTATACCTGTAGGGTAGAGGGATTCCTTGAGCAATTCAGTATTAATATTAAATTGATGCTTTCTTTTTATTTTTTTCTGTTATATTAGGAAGCATCACCCACATCCCACTGCAAGTTTATAAGTTTTTATCTTGCCTGGCTCAATTGTTGAGCGTCGACCTATGAACCAGGAGGTCATGGTTTGATTGCTGGTCAGGGAACATGCCCAGGTTTGGGCTCGATCCCCAATGTGGGGCATGCAGCCAGTCATTGATGTTTATATCTCTTTCTACCTTTCCCTTCCTCTCTGAAATCAATATAAATATATTTTTTTAAAAGACGTATTTTTCTTGGAGAATAGTGCTGATCCCAAATTTCAATAAGGCTATGGGTGTAGCTAATATCGCTTATCACATTTTCACCACAGTTATAATTCAGGCTGTGGCCCTAGTACATACGTCACAATATTGGTCATTACTATTGTGCCTTCATGTGAGTCTGAGACTACAATAAAAGTGCATATTTTAAAATATTTAAAAATTTTTTTTACTGATTTCAGAAAGAGGAAGGGAGAGGGAGAGATAGAAACATCAGTGATGAGAGAGAATCATTGACCGGCTGCCTTCTGCTAGAGATCGAGCTCACAACCCAGGTATGTGCCCTTGACCGGAATCGAACCTGGGACTCTTCAGTAGGCAATCCAGTGTTCAATTCACTGAACCAAACTGGCTAGGGCAAAAGTGCAGATTTTTATATATGATATATTTGAAAACCTGATCAAGATGACATATGATATTTCGTGATCCATGAAACTTTAACTTTCACAAATACCTCTTTTTAATCTGAGAGCCCACCTCAAATTCGAGTTTCTCCTGGGTGTCCTATATTTAACCCAGCCTTCCAAGCAGTCTGAGTCACCATTTACTGATCTGGCATTGCCATTTATCCAAATGAGGAGCTAATTAGTAAGGACACAAAGGAAAAAATAAATTGGGAGAGTATTTAGGGAAGATAGAGAATTCTGGATACAAGAAAACCATTTAAACAAGCCAAATATGTGTGGTAGTTGGGACTTAAGATTTCATTTTATGAAAGCAGAAATAAAGACAAGCCAGACAGGGCCCTTGGCAAGGATCTCCACATGGGTGTATCTAACCCAGGGATGGGCAAGGCAGCCAGGAGCAGCTGTTATTTTAGGGCCAAACTGTTTTCAAAATTCAAGCCATTCGCAGTCCAAAAATCCTTACAGGTCATGCCTGACTACCTTCAATGTGCCCCATGTAAAAATACACTGCGAGTCGATTGGACATGCCCTATGAATTATACCTTATTTATTATCATTGAGCCCTCCTTTTTCCGTCATCCTTTAGAATTATGGGCTGGAGCAGTTCTTAATACTCTATTTATTTTAGGGGAGGAAAATGTTTTTCTTTAACCACAACATTCATGCAATACCAACTGCTGGCAGTTTCCCCAGCATTTAAGGAAATATTGTTGTAAGGCTTTTATGTTCTGTACTTCAATCAGCCAGAGGCAGCAGTATCCCCATAGAAGGACCCTCAACAGACCATTTTCAGCATTTTGCTACAATTAAACTCCTCTGGTTTTAGCCCTCAGGCAATTTAGTGCCTTTTTACATATGCACATTATGAACTTTTGACCAGGGCTTAGCAGTCATATATTAGAGTGTTGCTCTTGAAAGCAGGCTTAACAAGTTCCTCTGAGTATTACAGTTGGAGTCAGTTGTGGAAAAGGTAATTTAAGCAACTTGCAGCAAGGCCATTCAGAATCTCAGTGATGATCCTAAATCTCTCTCTCTCTCTCTCTCTCTCTCTCTCTCTCTCTCTCTCTCTCTCTCTCTCCCTCTCTCTCTCTCTCTCTCTTTTTCCCCTTGTTTCCTCTGGAAGCTGGTAGCTAGAGCTTTCAAAGTCTGTGATTGATCTTTTATTCAGTAGCTAACGAGGGCTGTGATTCTATTAGCGTGCTACAAGGCAAGAGAACAGTGATTTAATGAAGTGTCTAGTGAGCCGGCCATAGATTTATCCTGTTGTCGCTAATTTGCAGTGCCGTGGTGAGCATAAAGGAAAATGCACTCACCCCGCTATTAAGCAGGTATTTCCTTAGTAAATTGTTGTAAGGTCAGGTACCGTTATCTCAGGGAAAGCAATGCCTTACCTCTTCAGTGTCTGCTGATGACAGCCGCCTTGCTGCGCGCTCGCTGAAGCGGAACCGGGAGATCAGAGGTCCGTCTCCACGTCGCCCTGCACAGAAGCAGGAGCAGATGAACTGCCAAGGAGGAGTAATAGAGTCATAATTGGTGATTAGAACTGGAAAGGTGCAATAACATCTTAATACAAACTGGCGTATGTTATAGTTACTGTCAGGTGTTGTAAACTCGCCTCGCCGCCTGGACTAGTTACGCTTCCCTTGATTAGCTCTGAGAAAGAGACAGTGGGCGCTGGGACAGCCACGCGGAGAACATCCAGACCGTGGCTGCCTTTCAGGGCCTTGCCCTGTCCCTGCCGTTTCTCTTGGGCACGAGCACGGCCCTCTCGGAACGTGGCACAGTAACCTTTCCCTGCTGCCCTGGGAGAGTCGTGATTTCATAAACGCCCTCAATCTTCCCCTTCCAGACGCAGTGACATTTATGCACACTGGCTTTGAGGCTCGTTGAACTTCTGTTTTATTTGCCTTTGCTAAGGGGAGGTATTTGCCTCGTGCCAAATCCATATCCTGCTGCAATTCTGGGTTCACAGTAAGAGATTTGGTCTTGCCATGCCAGAAAGAAAACATGAAAGAAAATAAATACGGGCATTGAGGAATTATGAGTTTGAGAGCGGGGTTCTTCAGGACAAATGGGGATAATTTAATTGTAAGGCACATGTTTGAGGTGCCCTTGCAGGTAAGTGTAGGTGGGGTCTATTCCTGGGAAAGGCTAGTTGAAGAAATTCTTTGGCGATGCATCATGAAATGCCAGGCTGGCTAAAAGGCCAACCCTTAAAAAATAAGGTGTCCAACTGCACATTGATACATGGCTGGAGACTTTTCTATGCTCTGCAACATGTTCTTTAAATTCTTAAAAGAAGAAGCTGCCCAGCATCTTCCAGAGCACCTATGCTGAGCACCTATTATTATCTATAATAAAAAAGTGTAATATGCTAATTAGACCGGATGTACTTCTGGACAACCTTCCAGACGAAGCCGGGGCTGCGAGGGCTGAGTCGGCTGGCCAAGGCAGAGGAGGTGGCCGCGGCAGCGGGGGGCCAAGGCAGCCGCTGTGGCAGTGGGGGCCAAGCCCCTTGCACGAATTTCATGCATCGGGCCTCTAGTTGATAAATATAGGTGACTGGTCATTTGTTGTGAATGGGTTAAGGCTTGGCAGCACGCCAAGGAGCAACAATGAGATTAGATAAAGAGATGATGTACATGGACACATTTTACTAATCTAGCATGTAGTAGGTTCTCAATAAACCTTTTTTGATTCTTTAGTTAGTTGTAGAAACTGTTGGGTGAAGTCTTGTCATTGGGTTCTAACCCCGATCCATAAAACTTGGACAATTCTAACGCTCACTTCACCCCAGGACCGCTCTGTGTTGTTAGTTAAGGTTTATGGTCAAGTAAAGAGTTTAAAGGAGTGTTTTATAATGGGGCCCTGTTTTCATATGATCACCTGGATGATTAATACAAAAGAGTGAGTCAAACTTCCCAACTTCCTAGTATAGACCTTTGGCCTCGGAACAGTTTTATTCAGTTTTATGAAGGGGTCTTCCTTCTGCAGAACAGAACCTTTGCTGGTTGGTGTGGAGATCAGAACCCGGGACACACAGGCAGTGCTTTTGACAAGTAGGTGATGCTGATCAGAGCACACCAACATCAGTGAACACCTGGTAGCTCTGATAGATCTATCTCAGAGAGCTGTGGCATAGGGAGTACTGAGATGTAGGGTTCATTGCTTAGCATTGTGGCCAAGGGGCACCCTGGTATATCTAACTCTAAACAGTAGAAAAGAGGGAAAGGCAGAAGAGAGGCAGAAAGGAGGAAAGAAAGAGTTAATTTAAAGCATAGCCAAAAGTCATACTCACTATTTCCTATAGCCCAAACAAAGTAACTTGGCTGAATAGAAATAATGGTGCCAAAGGACTAAAATTTATTGAGTGCCTAGCATTTGCCCATAGAACATTTAATTTTAATGGCAATCCTCATTTGCTACAGGACAAAGCTATTGTTTAGGGGCCATGGCAGAAGCAGAAGCAGGATTTGAACCCAGATTTGCCAGTACTGTCCCCTCTGGATGCAAATACAGAAACACTGCCCCACTTTAATGTGCTCATGCCCATTCTCCCTGAGGAGGCTTCCTTTCTGTAAAGGTCAGATAAGGGCAAATCCCTCCCTTTCATTTGTGGAAAGGAGGGAAAGGGGAAATCAAGGAAAGGAGGGAAAAGGAGGAATAGATCAGGGAAAGAAATAGAATTATAAAAATTCCCACTTCTCACATGGATGAATAACCTGGACTGGGAATCATACTGATGTAGACCTACAAATGACTCAACCTGTGTTGTCATTTGCCTAAGTGGCTTTGAGGGAAGTTTTGTTAAAGAACTCTCTGTTTTATCCCAGGACCCCAAGCTCAAAGGTTGGGGCAATATCTCTGAGTAATGTGCCTTTTAAATAATAAGCACGTGGACTCATAGTCCTTTATTTAACACTGGAGACCCGGTGCATGAAATTTGTGCACTGGGGGTTGGGGGAGTCCCTCATCCCGGCCTGCACCCTCTCACAGTCTGGGATCCCTTGCTCCTTACTGCCTGCCTGCTCACTGTTCCTTACCTCTTGGCTCACTGCTCCTTAGTACTGCCGTGGAGGCAGGAGATGCTCCTGCCACCACCACTGCGTTCGCCAACTATGAGCCTTGCTTCTGGCTGAGTGGTGCTCCCCTGTGGGAGCGCACTGACCACCAGGGGGAAGCTCCTGCATTGAGCGTCTGCCCCCTGGTGGTCAGTGTGCATCATAGTGACTGGTCGTTCTGATTGTTTCACTGTAACAGTCGCTTAGGCTTTTATTATATAGACTAGAGGCCCAGTGCACAAAAATTTGTGCACTCTGGGGGTAGGGGGGGATCCCTCAGCCCAGCCTGTGCCCTCTCGCAGTCTGGGACCCCTCTAGAGATAACGACCTGCTGGCTTAGGCCTGCTCCCAGGTGGCAGAGGGCAGGCCCAATCTCTAGGTGCAGCCCCTGGTTGGACTCAGAGCAGGGCCGATTGGGGAGTTGGGGGGCCCCCCTGTCATGCACAGAGCAGGGCGGATCAGGGGGTTGGGGCGCCGTCCTCTATCACCCACAGAGCAGGGCCGATCAGGGGGTTGGGGCGCAGCCACTGTCACACTCAGGGCAGGACCGATGGGGAGGTTATGGCTCTACCCCATCACACACAGAGCAGGGCACATGGGGGCGGGGGGTTGGGGCGCCACACCCTGTCATACACAGAGCAGGGCCATTCAGGGGGTTGGGGCGCCGCACGCTGTCACACACAGAGCCGCAGGGCGATCAGGGGGTTGGGGAGCTCCCCCCATCATGCACAGAGCAGGGCTGATCAGGGAGCTGGGGCACCGCCCCCTGTCACACACAGAGCAGGGCCCGTGGGGGGGCGGGGGGTTGGGACGCCACACCCTGTCACACACAGAGCCGCAGGGCGATCAAGGGGTTGGGGAGCTCCCCCCTATCAGGCACAGAGCAGGGCTGATCACGGGGTTGGGGCGCCTTTCCCTGTCACGAACAGAGCAGGGCAGATAGGGAGGTTGTGGCCCCGCCCCCTGTCACACACATAGCCGCAGGACCATCAGGGGCTTTGGGCGCTGCCCCTTGTCACGCTGATCCCGGTGCTGGGAGGCATATTACCCTTTTACTATATAGGATAGAGGCCTGGTGCATGGGTGGGGGCCGGCTGATTTGCCCTAAAGGGTGTCCTGAATCAGGGTAGTGGTCCCCACTGGGGTGCCTGGCCAGCCTGGGTGAGGGGATGATGGCTGTTTGCAGCTGGTCACACCCCCTTCAGGGTGGGGGTCCCCACTGGGGTGCCTGGCCAGTCTGGGTGAGGGGCTGAGGGCTGTTTTCAGGCTGGTACTGAAGCTCCCAACTGCTCCTTTTTTCTTTTTTTTTTTTTATTCTGGGCCAGCTTTAGCTCTGAGGCTTGGCTCCAGCTCTGAGGCCTCAGCTGCTGAAAGAAGGTATTTGGTTTGTTTATGTTCTATAATTGAAACTCTGTATCAACTCCAGCTCTGAGATCCCGGCTCGCTGAAAGCTGGTTTCTGGGGTTTTGTTTAGCTTCTATATTTGTTACAATGTTTCTTAAACTGCAAGCTCAGAGGCCGGCAAGGCAGGCGAGGAACATTGCAGTCCTCCGTCACTGAAGCAAGCAAGCCTCATGTTCAGTTTAAGCTGCCTGGCTGCCGGCCGCCATCTTGGCTGGCAGTTAATTTGCATATCACCCTGATTAGCCAATGGGAAGGGTAGCAGTCGTATGCCAATTACTATGTTTCTCTTTTATTAGATAGGATGCTTTCCAGGAAGGTGTTAATATTTCCCACTTAACACAGTCTGTTTGGGGAATAAGCTCCCCATATACATGCACCTTGGAAATAATGCCTATCATCAGAGGGCACCAGTAACTGTAATCAGTCTGTATTTTTGAAATACTTAAGTTTTATGGATTTTTTTTTTCTTTTTGAAAAACTGATCTTTAGAATCAGATATGTATTCAGACAGGCTTAATTTATTTTTCAATTAAAAGAGGCTAGCTCATCAGATACAAAAGGTCACATATCATTCTATTGATATGAAACATCCAGAATTGGCAAATACAGAGAGATAGGCTCCAGATTGGTGGTTTGGAGGGGCTGGGGGACTGCTGCTAATGGGTTTGGGGTTTCCTATTAAGGTGATGGAAATGTTTTAGAACTAGATAGAAGTGTTGGTCGCACAACAATGTGAATGTACTAAATCCCACTGAATTGTATACTCTAAAAGGATTATTTTTATGATATGCGAATTTCACCTAAATAAAAAGAAGTTCACACATAGGGAAGGCTTTTAGCATGTGGGACATATTAAGTTGGTTTTTTCCTTTTCTTCATCTTGATTAGACAATCCTACCCGTAGAGCCAGGGAGGCAATGATTGTGCTGCGTGTGATACCCAAATAAACAGATCTGAGGCGGAACCCAGTCCCTGTCCTTGCTAGTGTTACACACAGAGCTTCCTAAACACGTGCTTACCTTATCGCTTCTTGACCATGTTATTGATTAGTAATATGTTTGCCTGTGTTATTAATAATATATCCCTGGAAAAAAAATTTATGTGCATTACAGTCTTTGATCTTGTTATGCATTTCAAAGCCAAAGATTTCATTTCTCTCTTTTATTTTTTAATTTTCAAAGAAGTAGAATGGAAATAATTTTAAAACTGTTCTCTCCTTTTTCTAGTAGAGAGCTTCCTGCTGACCACCTTCCTGTTAATGAGATATATATGTATGTCCATGTATGTGATGTATATACATATACATTTACATAATATACACATTTGCATAAGTACACACCCATATACATTTTAAGAGAGAATTATAAAACAGGCATTTAATTCAAGCTTACTGTATGCTAGAGGTAAAGTATATTTGAATACAAGACTTACACATCTCATAGATTAAAACAGAAATTAAAGACTTTAGATGAAGGCACGATCAAAGGCTCTCTTTTCATTGTTCTTTTATTGTTTATTGACTTCAAAAAGACTTTTTAGTTTAACTGACTTAAATGTCTCTTGAATGCTCTTTTGTAAAGTGACTTTGAAAACTCGAGGATAATGTCTTCATTAAGTGGAGAAAAATTTGGGGTAAAAATATAACTGTAACTTGGCTTTATTGTTAGAGTAGAAAGAGATAAAGTTTTGCTTAATTAATGTCTGTTTTCCCTGTGTTCAGAATTATAAGGGAGAAGGGGGTTTAAATTAGTGCTGATAAAAGTGTGAACTAGACAGCATTGAAACTTTATTTTTGCTTCCTTAGAATTTAGAAGAACATAATTCTTACAATTCAGTGAACAGTATTGGGATATTCTAGGTGCCCTGTCTTTCTGGTTCTGAACATTCTCCAGACCCAGTGATACCCATGATCCTGGCTCTTGCCATCTTTGCTTTCATTATCTTTTTGTTTGCTTCCAGCATCTGTTTAGAAATTGATGATTTGGGGGGCGGGATAGGATGGAGTGGTGTCTATTGATATGTTTTCCTTTCTATTACAAAATTTAAAACTCCCCCTGCTTCTTTCTAAGCCACCGGTTAGAGTTCATCTCTTTCAGAAAGTCACCGCTTATTGCCCATTCGGAACATCCCTTTTGTACTGTTTCTTCACTTTTCTATGGATTTCTACCTGTTTCCTTTTCAGCTTCTCTTTTCTACTGAGCAGATTTGGTCCTGAAACTGAAGAATGCACTTCCAGGCTGCCTATTTTGAAAAACACACAGAACAACTCCATGGGGACCCTAACACCTTACTCTTCAAGCAGTGAGGCTTTACCAGTGCTGGTCAGTCCTACTGGCTGCTTGGTTCTTTTTTTTCTATGATTAGTAGCAGAAGGGAGATTTCTGCATAGGAGCACCACTGTCAGAGTTCACACTGAGTTTCTGCATCTGTCGTTTTGCTTCCACACACCCCGGGAAGGCAGTTCCTAGAGGAGCATCTCATGGTGCTTTCTCCACTCCTCTTAGAAAGGATGCCTCATCCTCTCTTCTCTGTAGACATCAGTGGGCCGGTCACCTGATAGAGAACCACATGGTATAGTGGAAAAAGTACCGGGTTGGGCTTGTATAAAACAGAGCGAGGTACAAATAACACATCTCCTACATACCAGCTTGTCAACCTAGGGTAGGTTGCTGAACCTCTCTAAGCCTCCATTTTTTCATCTATAAAGTGGGGATAATAGTATTTACTTCAAAGGGTTGTAGATGGATCAAATATGGTAAAGCAGACTGTAGTTATACAGTCATAATTCATATTCTGATTTTAGCAGTAGCCCGCCAGCCACTAATTCTGCACAACAGCTCTTATCTGGCTCTTTCTTCTTACATGGCTACCTGCTTTTTCTCCCAAAAAGTATATTCAAGAGGCCAACTTTCAGTATCATGATGTCTCACACCTAATAGCTCTGAATGACTTAGCTATCTTTATTATATCTCTGGATAGATGGATGGATGGATGGATGGATGGATGGATGGATGGATGGATGGATGGATTGATGGATGGATGGATGTTAACATGTGCAATCCTGCTGGCCGTATTCATTTTGGAATGCTCAAATGCCATTGAGTCCTAGGTTTCAGAGGCAGATGTAAATACCGGGTTTTAAGTGGCATGGAGCAGTCTCCTTGGCTTTGTTATGTAAACCCTCAGGGATATTTATACCTTCTACTGAGAAGGGTAATTGAGCCTCTAAACCACCCACCAAGATTTCTGCCTGTAAAATATTTAAGGACTGGACTATAAAGCCATTTCCCTTATGCAATTTGTTTTCCATCTAGGAGCAGGAGAACAAGTAAAGTATGGCTCAGAGTAACTTATAAAAGCCAAACTCTTAAGCTACAAAATGCATCTTCTCACAATAGCACTTGGAGAAGGTCTGAAGGCAGACAAAACGTAAACAGAAAAGGGACCGGAGTTCTGAAATTGAGATGACAGGGCTCCACAATGCGGCGTAATGATGGTGTTATAAATCACCCATTCAGGATTAAGCGAGACCTTTCCTGGAAGCATATCGTGGGGTGTGCAGAAGGGCTTTTTGATAAAAGGAGCCTAGTTAAGAGATGTGAAAAAACGAACTTTGAAAGCATAGCAGGCTTCCAAGTAATTCACACACAGTGGGGAAGAGTCTGCGGCTTCCACTTTCATGTGGATGCCAGGCTGGTGCCCTTCTCCCCTGGTTTGCGTGAGTGGCATCAGGCATGCTTTCCCTGGAAAGGCCATCCTCTAACTGAGCGAGCCGCAGAAGCCAGGGCAAGGTGATGTGAGGTGACACCTAGAGAGCCTCTAAAACAAACCAACATGGGTAACCTGGGGTTAGAGCCAAAAGATGTGAATGAAGTTTTCAGAGACTGTAGCAGACGTGTAAGCTTTGGATTGATGTATTGTTAAAGGTAACACTGGCTTCTGTGAAAATAAGCCCACCTGTGTGGAGTGGCTCACACACGGTAAGCATTTGTTTCTCGCCTAAAGGAGGCTTGGCATGTCTGTTCTGCATTAGCCAGCAGCTCTCTTCCCAGCATTGACTCGGGGACTCAGGCTCACTTCATCCTGTGGTTTAGCCGGCTCCCACATCTGGCTTCCAGGGCTGGCTTGGTTGTCTGTATTAAGGTGGTGGAAGAAGCAAGAACTTGGGCTGTCATATGTGGGGCATTTTAAGGACCAGGTGTGGGAGTAGCACTTACCTACGAAACAAGAGAGGTTCGGAAATGTAGCCTAGCTGTGTGCCCAGGAAGAAGAGGAAACAGGCTGTGTGAACAGATAGTGTTTTTCCCTGAGCTGATGTACTATGTTTGTTTTAAATCAGTTTCTTCTTTTGCCCACATTCTGCATGTGATTGACTGGAGATAGCCAGAGATGAATAAGCCATGCTACCTGCCCTCCATTCTCTCAGCCTCTTGGGGAAGCAAGTTTCCATTCTTATTGTCCACGGTGCCAGGTGCCTTTGTCCACGTTTCACTATAAACATGGGAAAGGATGATACTGTACTCACCTCTTGGCCTCCCTAGCCACTGAGGTGGCCACGTGACAGGTCTAGCCAGCAACTGAAGTCAGGATTGTGCAGCAGGCCATATTGGAGACCTTTCGCTTTTGAATAAAAAGGCAGGTGTTGCTGGTATTTCCCCCACCCCCTTTCTTTCGACTCTGAATACAGATTTGATACTATAGCTACAGCAGTCCTTTTGCTAACATGAAGCATCAAACCAGAGAAAAATATGAAAAGAAAGGCAGAGAGATTGGCCCTCATATTGTGGGACCACTGACCAGTCAGCAGCTGCAGAGCAGTCAGGCATGTTTCTTCATTCCCCTCCCACCAGTTAATGAATATCTAATGAACATATTGATGCAGATGGGGAATACAGGTTTAAGAGGGACTCTGGATAATTCTCAGGGGTGAGAACTCTCTGAAAACGCAGCAGCCATCCCTCATCACATTGGTCTGTTTAAACATTCACTAAGAATAATGTTTTGCTTCAAGTGGGGAACACTCAGTATGATGTTTTTAGAAAGCTACCAGTTTTAAATTAGGAAGACGTTCTTCACCGTCAGAATTTGCTCACCAGCCCATTTCTGGTAATATGGGAGATGATGATCTCAGAACTTCGCCTCATGCGTGAAATCCCCAAAGTGAGATTTGAACCTCTTGCCTTTCCTATTATTGTTACCCCTTTTCCTCCGTGACTTTGTACTGAGACCCATTTATGTTATGGTAAATGCTTTGTGGTATTTAAAAATATTTATTTGGGCCACATTCATTAGAAGATAAAAATATATAAACACTAGTATCTCAATGTCATTTGACCTGCACTAGACTACAGTTTCTATCACCCTTATCAAAATAATAATAATATTAATAAAAAGGACTTCCCATGCCAAGGAATAGTGTAAATATCACCATGAAGTGGATGTATGACTTATTAAAGAAGCTTCTAAAGCTCTTTAATACATCAGTTTGCAATGGTTTTTGTTTCCCTATTCCGCAAAACTATTCCAGATAACAGTTATCAGTTTTTGATTCTACACATAGTTGAAACACTACACATATGCTTCCTTAGCAATGTAACAAAATTTACACTTTCTACTTTATTCTCTTAAAGCTGACACCATTATATTAATCTGGTTATTATTTAGCAGAAATGGAGTAAAGGGAAGACTAGATAATATAGGCATGCAATTTATACAGCTTCGCTTATTTAACACTCTCCAAGTCTGTCCCCCGCTAATCGATGGGGAAGGGACTGGACAAAGGCAGTTTAGGCGCATGCCCAGTAAGGTATGGGTGACATGGGAAGGTGCCTTCTTTTGGTCACACCTGGGAACAAATTAGTGGCCAGATAGGCATGGCCATGGACAGGGGGCGAAACCTGAATATTTAAACCCCTAGACAAAGGGAGTTCCCTCTTTAGGCTCTTGGCTCACTCTCTTGCTTTTTGCATCTGACTCCTGTTGCAGGGGGCATTTACCCATGTAAACCACGGTCATCTAGGCTCCATGGCCATGTGGGCTCCACACAATGGATCAATGCACTGAACCTAGATTGACTGTACTGGTCTCGAGTGCAACTTGGAATGGAAGCTCTGGACACTGGGCTTTGCTTTTGACTTTGCTGAACCCACAGCTGCCCCTTTTTCAGGACTTAAGGGAAATGGGACATTGGAAGCTGAGGCATGTAACTCCACCCAAATAAAGTCTTCTACCACACCTCATTCTTCCCTTCTGAAAGCACTTATTTCACCGGTACCCCAAGAATCCCATTTTCACAAGCAACAGAGGAATCCCACTACTGTATTCCTCTGCTAACAAAGCCATCCATTTGATTATTCCAGTTAGTTATTATGATGCCCAGTTTGTGCACCTGTTTTTCTTGGGCGTCTATGCTTGCAGTGGTCAGAGGGACAGGTCACACTATATTCCAAATTAAACCCTAAGCACACTGAAAGGCTTGGCTGCATGTTGCATTCACATAACCTGCCACGTTAACAATAGCATTACTAAGCAGAGCCAGCCACAGGGAACGCAGTCAGCTTTGTATCTCATAAACCAAGGCTATTGTGTGTCCTGGACTACTTCAAAGCTGTCAGTTCCAAAATCAGTTTTTTTTAAAAAAAGCTGTCAGTTCCAGAAACCTTGTTCACTTTCGAATAATGGAAAACTTTGGGGCCTTGATAACTGTTTCTGAAGGAAAACATTCAGAAAGTTTAGAATATGAATTTCTGCCAGGAAACTAAGTTATTCTGCTGTTCTGTAAGGTGCACTCAATTTGGAAGGTATGCCATCAAGTTTTGCCCCACTGAGGAAAATCACACCACTTGATCATCAGAGTATTGGGTGAATGAATCCCTGTCAAGAAGGAAGTACTGGTTGACCTCCTTGCTGGCTAACCTATGGTTTATCACAGGAGAGAGCAAACTATGACTCTTGAGTCAAATCTGACCTAATGCATATTTTTGTGCAGCTTGTGAGCTAAGAATTCTTTTTTACATTTTTAAGTGGAAAAAAAATCCTAAAGAAAAATGATATTTTGCGGTTATATGCAAATTATATGAAATTTAAATTTTTCCATAATTAAGTTTTATTGGGAGACAGCCTCACTCATCCATTTTTGCATTGTCTGTGGCCGCTGCAGCATTACAAAAGCAGAGTTGCAACAACTAAGGTATGGTCTGCAAAACTGAAAATATCTACCACTGCTCCTTTACAACAAGTTTGCCAGCACCTAATTTAAGAGATGTACTTACCTGTGAGCAGAGGCAGTGAAATGAGGAAGGATCAGAATGTATTCTTGCCCTTGATGCTGATGTGGCCATGATGGCTACTTTTCAGAATTCTTTCTATTCAACAAGCCCCAGCCCTGACTCTGCCTGTCTACTTTGCTTTATTCTCAGATCTTTCCAAGATAAACAGCAAGATGTTAGCTAAGGACCAGTGTAACCAACCAGTGGTTCTCTGCAGAACCAAAAGAGTCACCTCTAAGATTATCCATGTGTGGCATGGTAGTCCAAATCCTTGTGACATACACACTGCCACCCTGCTGTGCTGTGCTCACAGCATAATTTAGGGATGATGAGGGGAAAGTGGTCTCTCTTTACCGGTTAATTCCTTGGAGGAAGTTCTGTTCAGAATGAATAGTTTTGAAATGCGCAATAAAGTTACCTATCAAGACCACTTTTACAGAGAGATTTAAATGTGATAATAAGAATAAAAGAAAATGAAGTGACATTGAGGGCGTCTTCTTTTATAACATCTCTTGGTCTTCACTGCTAAGCACACTGTAAAATGACTTTTATACATTTATGGATTGAAATGGTTCTGCTGAAATTTTAAGTGTTAACATTGTTCAAACTTCCATTACTAACACCTCTCACATTGTTACAAATGGTTTCGTATTTGACATTTTGATCATACTAACCTGGGACATTTCATGCTAAAGCTCTCATTTTGTGAGATGGGAAGGTTCTGCTTATTTTGCCTTCAGCACCGTTCAACAGAAAGCCAATAGGTTATGTTTGCACATCTTACGTTGGTGCATTCTATAAGCTGATCATCACATGCAGCAGGTATTTTGCAGAGGCAGAGAAAGCTTCAATGTTTTTGTTAGATTAGTTTGGGTAGAAAATGTTTTTTGTTGGCTTCTCCTTAAAGCTACTACTATTTAGACTATAATCCATAAATGCCCCTATTTTTTATAACAGCATTATTGAGATACAATCCACATACCACACAATTCACTCATTTAAAGTGTACAACCTAATAGCTTTAGTATATGCACATAGTTGTACAATCATCACCACAATCAAATTTAGATCATTTTAATACACCCCCCCCCCCCCCCCCCCCCCCCGCCAAGGAAGGCCCATACCCTCTTGCCATCACCTCACACTTCCTCAGCCAGCCTTAGCCACACAAATCCACTTTCTGTCTCCATAGATTTGCCTCTCCTGGGCATTTTGTATAAGTGGGATCTTATAGTATGTGGTCCTTTGGGACTGTCTTCTTTCACTTCGCATAAGGTGCTGCACCTTATTTGTCAGTTTCTTTTTCTTTTTTCTTTTAAATATGACATTTATGGTAAAAGAAAAGAATGTATGTGCAGAAATATTTCACCTAGTGAAGCATGCGAGATCTTTTGGATTCACCTTCATGGTCATCACGACTGCTGGCAGTGCCTAGCACATCCCATATATTCTACTAGTGCTTGCAGAGTTCACACACGTGTGCCTGAGAAAGCTCACGTTAGCCCCTGGGCCTATAGCCTCCCTTAGCACAACTGTAGGTACATCCCAAAGGCCAGCTCGTCATGTGATGTGTGCAGAATTGTGCTTTAGGGAATGTAACGTGAACACCACCAATATCTCAGACATCAGAAACTGCTTCTTTGACTCATTCTTTCTCCTTGTCTCCATCATCTCCATCCGTGTATCTAGTACAAGGACCTTCTTGGTTACCTACGCTGGCTGCATCAGCACCTTCCCAAAGTACTACCATTCCTGAGAACAGGTGTTTTTGGTAGTTGGATACATTGGGGTTTTACTAAATGTCTTGCTTATGTTTTCCCCTAGAGTTTTACAGAAGAGAATACGGACTTTGTTATAAATTAGTCCTTAAAACAGTTTAGGCCTGTTTTTACAAGGCTCATTTTGGTTGAAGATAACTTCGAGTCATGATTTTCATTTTGATGGTCACAGAATGCTCACTACACCTTTTAGAAATAAGAACCTTTTAAATAAAAGTAAGAAAAAGAAGTATTCAGGAATGGTTCTTGTGCTAATATTCTATACAGATGGGAAGAATTAGGATTTGGACCTACCTGTATTCTTTTTTTCCTCCCCTCTCCCAGTGCCTCCCTCTGTAAGAAGATTATTCTCCAGTTTACCAGCAAGGGCCCATGGAACCCATTGGAGATCTAATTGTTACCAAACACAGGCAGATGTTGGCTGTGAGATGCTTGGTGAACTTAGTGGGTAGAATTAGAACAGCAGTTTTCATTTTTAAGGCCTGCCCCCCCACCCCCACCCCAGTATTACAGAAGATGGAAAGCCTGCTTAAGTTATAAGCTAGCTAATTGCTTCCTTAGTTGAAGACCTAAATGAGTTTTAAAGTGAAAAGCATATCTCCAAGTGCCAAGTAGGCAACTCACAACAAGCAACTGAGGTAGCAAAGACTAATTTAAAAGAGGTGTTCTGTTTTCTCTTTCTTTCCTCTCCCTCCTCCTTCCTGCCCTCCCTTCCTCTTTTCCTTCCTTCCTTATTTTTCTCTCTCTTTCCCTCTCTTCCTCCTTCAGTTCCTTCTTCTTTTTTCTTCTTTCACTTAACCATTATAAATACAATGGAGTTGTGTCTGTAGGCTTTTGCTGGCAATTAACTAAATTTTTTATACTTTTAACACAATCTTGAATTACTAGGTGATCATCTTAGGCACACTCAAAAGAACAAGAGCCCTTGAAAGCAATATCCCAGCATAGATATTCCATAGCACGTCTTACAATCTAAATATTGCTTTTAGTGTAATCGAAGCAGCAAGAGTAGTCACAGCAGTTGATGGACTATTTTTCAAATTGATTTCAAAAATGTATTTAAGGGGATGATCTTCTAGTCTAGATTACCTATTGATTTTTAATATGAAAAGCTCATTATGTAAGCAGTAACTGCATATAAAACCTAGCAAACCTTTGCATAAATCCTTTAATTGAATTTCTAGAGCCTGTGGTTCTACTTTTTTTTAATTAAATCTATTTCTTTTTTTAAGTGTTACTGTGTAATTTGCATGCTGTGAAGAGGCCCTGTCCCAGATAAAGTGCCATTGATCCTTATTAAACCTCACCTCTGGGCTTGCTTAAAACTAACTGGAAAAATTAAAGTGTTCATGCCGCAATGCACTTATAGCTTGTGTGATAGGATTATGGAAAAAATAATAAAACTAATTTCCAGGAGAGAATTTATAATGTGAGATTTTATTTTTTCAATTTGATAATTAATAGTGAAATCGTATCATATATATAAATCATATTTTAGCCTATAAACTGAGATGGCAATTAGGAAAGATAATATATACTTGATGTAAAACCATCCTTTTACGTTCGGATAATCTTTTGGCACTTTAATTTTTTAATTGTAGAAGGAAAGGATTATGGATTCAAGTCAAACACATTAAATGGTGGGTTTCCTTTGAAAAGTCTGATTCTTTTACTATGCACTGGATTTTTTATTTTAGTGTAAGGAAGTATAAAAGATACAGAGAAAGATAATCTGTCTATGGTTTTGCTAAAATGTATGTATTAGAATTACCAGGGGAAAGAAAAAATATAAAAGCTGCAATAGGTTTTTTATTTTTTAATACCTAACATTTGTTACTTTAAAAGCAATAAAATCCCCTAAAGAAATATTCATAATCAATAAGAACACAAAATATGGAATATATTAACTGAGTTATAAAAATGTTTGTAGTATAGCACAAAATGAAAAACATAGCAAGTTATGTACGGTTTAAAGTGTAATCAATTTTGAGGTTGTATACAAGGATATAAATGATAAACACAAGCAGTAGCATTTTTAGTAAAGGCTGTTACAAAATACTGTATTTATGGCCTATTCCATTCTTTTTATAGCTCATTAATGTAGAAAACAAACACAGTGTATCCATCTTCTCAGACAGCTTAAAATTCCCTTAAATGATATTTTTAAATGAAAATACTGAGCTCATTTGATCTGTTTCTTCTTTAAGCACACATTAGTTTGAACTGGCATGTACACTGGGGTTCCTTTTCAGTCTCTAGAAAGAAAAAAGTGTTTATCATGATGCATTGCCCTTCCTCCACAAAACAGGGCCAAATCTAACACCTTTACAAGTAGTTCAGCATACCCCCTCCTCTCTCTGCCCACTCCCCATGACTCACCCCACTCCAAGGAGAACCTTTACACCTTCTGAAGCTGCATTAATTCTTCCTGGCCACAAGGGGGCTGTTGCGTTATTGGTTCACTTCACTCACTGGAAGGAGAGTTTTAATGGTGGTTCCAAAGGTGCTTAATTCTCCATGGTACCTATGAATATGCATACCATGTGTGCTCAGCAATCTAGCACTTCAAACTAGACAGCTGGTTCTGATGGTGAACTTTTTCCCTCTCCTTCCTTTGGACAAGTCCTTTCTGAGTAAGCTGAATCTGAAATGTAATTTCATTAACTTATTTTCAGTATTTAATTTGGTTTTGATATTTCCATCGTGGTCTCTTTTTTCTTCATTGTCTCATTTCCATAGAAGTCACTAGCCTGCCATGATTGTGATGGAGCACATTTCAGCTCTAGGAGTCACAGACTTGGGTATCCCGCCTTCCTGAAATATAAGGAGGATTTAGTAGTGCTGTATTTGTTTCTTATACATTAAGAGTATTTGGAAAAGAAAAGAAAAGAAAAGAAAAGAAAAAGAGCTCTGGCCAGTTTTTTCAGTGGTTAGACCGTTGGCCTGTGGACCCAAGGGTCAAGGGTTCAATTCCTGGTCAAGCGCTCATACCTCAGTTGTAGGTTCCCCAGTCCTGGTAGGGGTTCTTGTGGGAGGCAACCAGTCAATGTGTCTCTCTTGCTTCAGTGTTTCTCTCCCCCCTCCTCCCTTCCTTCCACTCTCTCTGGAAATCAATGGGAAAAAATAGGATGAGGATTTAAAAATAAAGAAAAAAGAAAATATCTTGGGAATATGGTCAACGTTTTTAAATTGTTTCCTCCCCCCCCCCTTTTATTTGTTTGAATCAGAATACAGTTCAACACTACATAGCTCCATCTATCCATCCATCCACCCATCTCTTAATTCATCATCCATCCAATATGTGTTGAGTGCCTACTATGTGTCAGAAACTACTTCAGACAGTGAGAATTTGAATTTGGATCAGTTGTTGCCTTCAAGAATCTCATTATCCATTGGGAAAGACAAAAACATATGCAAATAATTTAACACGTAGTCACAGAGACCTAACTCAGCCTTTGGTTAGAAAAGGCTTTCATTATAATGCTGAAAGCTTTTATACTTATGACTGTAGTTTATTTAGACTTATAAAACAAATCCTGTTGGAGGTAAATACCATAATAATGAATACTATAAAGATTATGGTTTTAGAATGAAGCCTTTTTGGGCAGGACCATATGCCAGAGGATACTTTACATAGTGAACATGGACATAAGATGATTTCCATCTATAATAATAAAAGCGTAATATGCTAATTAGACTGTATGTCCTTCCAGGCCAAGGCAGAGGCGGCTGACGCGGTGGGCGAGGGGCCAAGCCCCTTGCACGAATTTCATGCATCAGGCCTCTAGTTCTCTATAATAGATTGGCATTGGTCTGGATGCCCTCAGAGAATCATGTGGCCACCGTCACAGGGAGGGTCAACACAGAGATCCATTTGTAGAATGTGGAAAGTCACTTGCAAATTGAGAACAGGGGCCAGGACACCAAATAGAGTGGTGTATGTGTGTGGCCTGGGAGCTTGGACAGGTTTCCCTAAGCCAAGATTTAAGACCCAAACCAGAAATAAAAGCCAAGCTGAGCTGGGAAAAGCCTAACCAGCACATATCAGAGGTCTCTAAAAATGCTGACAAACAATGACCCCAGTCACTGTCCCTTCCTGAGGACATTAAAGCCAATGACAAAAAAATTAAGCATCTTAGAGACAGAAGAGCTGAGGAGCTAACGGTGATGATGCTCTTGGCTTCAGAGCCCAGAAGCAGGCTTGCTTGATCTCATCTAAGCAGCCAGACCTTCTCTGAGGCAAATTGATGGATCACAAAATTGAGTTCCATCTTATAGTGTATCAGACACAGTTAATTTTCTGGAGATTCATTGTCCAATATGGTAGCATCTGACCACATGTGGCTATTTAATAATGAAAACAAAAGTTCATTTCCTCAGTCGCATTAGCCACATGAAAGTGCTCAATAGCCACATGTGGTTAGTGGCTACTGTATTGGGTAACGCTGATGAAGAATGTTTCTATCATAGCAGAACACTGTATTGGATTAGGCTGCTCTAAAGCAAAAGTCTCCAAAGTGTGAAGAATGACTTGCTGGGTCCTAGGAGAAAACATTACAACTTGCATTTGTCCATTAAACTCTTCCATTTATTATTAAATATCTTGACACATTTATCAGGTGGCAGATGCAACTGTTTTGAGTGCATCTTATATTTATACATATCGTCCTTTTAAATATCTTTTCACATGTGCACTAAGGAGGTGCTGTTATTACCCCTGTTTTATAGGTGAGGACACAGGCACCCTGAGTCAGGTGGTCTGGCTCCAGGGTCCTCACTTTTAACGTCTGTATGATATTGACTCTCAATTAAGAAGCATTGATCTTTACAACTATTACACAGATGCGTTGACATGGTGCCCTCTCCAGTCTCAGATGGTTAGGGGCCATGTATTATATGCAAGCCACTCTGAGGTGTGGCAGGCTGTTTCCCCAAGTGGAGAGGCCATCGTGGGGCCCTTGTTTCCTGTGGGCTTCCATCCTGCATTGGAAAATGCATTGTAGTTCCTCATGTCTGCTCAGTTAAATGGGTTAAGACATTAGATTATCTGGTTGGAACTAAAGCATCCTGCACAAAATGAAAACAAAAAAGGCCTACAAAGACTTCTGTGAGAGACCAGCATTTGAACATCGTGCTTACAATGTGAACACAGGCAAGCAACGTGGAAATGGCAACACTGGTACTTCAGCTCCTTCTACTATGAACTCATAATCTGTTCCAAGGCAAACACAGTGAAAATGTGATCAGATCTTAGAGGACAATCAAAAAAGAAAAGTCTAAATTAGCAAAAAGATGTAAAATTGTATGCACTAATTTTAATAATGAACATCATTCTAACCCTATACCATGTCTTGAGACATTAGCTAATAGAATGATACAAGTTTATAGTTTATAAGAAGACATAATGAGGTATGTGCCCTGAATTTTTCTGTTTGATGAAGGTGCACAATTAAAATAGTCTGGAGCCTCTAAGGGTTTTTAAAGAGCCTGTGACCTTTGCCTGTCTTGGTTTTCACTGTTCATTTGGGTCCTGCTCTGTTTATCTTCTGCCTAACAAAGACCACATTTCAATACAATTGAAAATGCTAAAAGGGAAGGTATTTTGAAAGGAAAAAAACTCCATTGATAGAAGCAAAGAGACTGAACTTTTGATGGGAAATTGCTGGATATGCCTTTGTTTTTGTGAAAACTGTGCAGGAATAACACATATCTATGAACCTTTTCTAGTCATGTTTCTGGTGCTGGTGCTTTAAGATAAAGTATGTCATTTCAGTGTAGAAAGGAAACCCTTCTCTGCCCAAAGATTTCTTAAAACATTTCTTAATTCTGTATCTCTGATTAATGCGAGCTACTCAGCATTTATATTTCTAATATGTTTTGCTTTCATGTGGTTTTTAAGGATTTAAAAAAACCTCTCTAAGGAATAACTTAGAACTTACTTGGTATTGTTACACTTTCTCTAAGAAGTAGGTGGATCTGATACATCTATTTGGATGGAATCATAGATCACATGTCTCCATATCTTTTTGCATCTTAATTCCATAATTTCCATTAGAGAAACAGAGGTTGAGAGAGGTCACTTGTTTTTCCTGATGTCACAATTTTTTTAATTGACCCACACTTATTAAATGTTTATTGGGCCCTATACTAAGTGCTTTTTTTACATGTGATTTCTAATCTCCTGGCCACCCCGTGACATGGCTACTGTTATTATCGTCATTTATAATGGTGACAGAATGGAAGCTCAGAGAGGTTAAGTAATTGTCTGGGTGTCACACAGCTGGTCAGTGGCAGAACATTTACTAGCACTAAGACTTTTTGCAGGACCATGTTGTAGGAGAGTCCAGGGTATGACAAAGACCTTCATTTTTCTAGGGAAGGACCCCATCTTACTCATCTGTTTTGCCGTGCCTAGCAATAGTGGCAGATGCACAGGAGGTACATGGCACAATCTGTTAAAAGAAAGAAAGGCATGAACAAGAAGCAGCCATTTATAGATATTCCTGGAAATGAGTTGGAGGTGTGTGAAGGCAGAAGCCTATGAATGGTGGGGACCCACTTTAGGAAAACAGTAAAACATTCAGTGCAGAATCTTAGAAGGGCCCATGGACCTGATGCCCCTTAAAGCTAACTCTTCATTAGCTTCAAAGTTGTGTCAAGGCCAAATTTCACAGAACCAAGTTGGATATGCCTCTCAATGTCACTGAGCATGTTTGACTTTTTTTTTTCATCCACTGAAATGTGAAAGCTGCTTCACCATTTCAGTTTGGTGTTGAAGTCATTTGAAAATCACTCTGTATTTGTACATGTGCTTCCGCATTCAGGGAAGTCCTCCATCTCCAAAGGCATCCTGTGACACAAAGACTTTTAAAATGCTTTTCTTCTTGCCTGCATCTGGATAGATTTTCCCCCCCACTAGTTTCTTAATGGTCTTTAGTGAAGGAAGTAAGTGACACTGATCAGTGAAGGTGGACAGTAAGATTTATAATGTATTTGTGCTAGCTGAATGCCAACAGAACCGGCCTTTCCCAGTGGTGCTGTACGCAGACTCAGAAAATCAATAGGGATTAACCTCTGACCCCCTTCACATACTTATACTGTGGGCTGCATCGCTTACCAATATTTCATCTGTTTCACTTAGCTGCTATTCCTTAATAATATGTGGCTAGTCTCACAAGATACTAATTAATTTTTAAAAATGAAGCATCACTTGAAACTGATAAAATATCACACCTTTGGAAATCAAGGCTCTTTTGGTTTATTCAGTAAACTCACATTAATTAGCATTAACTTAAAATAAGACTAGGAGAGAGAAAGCTTTGCCCATACAAACCCCCTTATGTTAACAGTGGTGGTGGTGGGGGCTCTGTGGTCCTAACAGGACAGGTGTCCACTGGTGTCAGTTGGGACATGGACCCCTTTTGGGATAACTGCTAATCTTACCTTTAAGACGCACTTCTTTTTTTTCTGTTAAAATGATTTTTATAGATAAATAGGTAAATATGGTACCTTACAATGAAATGAACCCAATGTATAACTTTATTAAGGGACTTTAATACACTGTCTACTTGCAAACATATGCAGAGGTTTGTGTAAACATATGTGTTTGTATGAGCTGTCCTAAATTATTATTGAATAGGATGAAGAAGAGCAAAATTTGCAGTAATACACTTTTTAACTTTCCCTTTAAGCTTTGGTATATATTATTAAAGTGCTCTGCATTTGTCTTAAAAATTGAAAGTGTTATACATTTCCTTCATCCAAGACCCTTTTGTTCGCAGATTTTTTTTTTTTGCAAGTGTACCTATTCCCCAGAGTTGACTTACAGTTTGCTATTGATCCAGCAGCTGGTATTTGAATTGGTCGATGTACTCTGCAACTTGTTTAAGATACCCTACCTGAGCTATTAGTTTAAATAATGTATTCATAAATTGATTAATCATTACAGTAAGACTTATTAGCTGCATTTATATCTGGGTGTTATCCACAATTGACTTGTAGACTAATAATCACGCATACTTAAGCAGAAGTTGCGTTTTACATTACAATTTAATAATTATTGAGGTGGAAAACAATGGTATTTGTGTGCAGAGGTTGAGTGGATGCAGGGCTCTAAAGGTGGGACCCATTAAGCCGATTGCTGCTCTTCCTTTTCCTAGGTAAAACAGATGGTTCTTCCCCCTAGTGTGAGATAGGGAAAGTGGACCACATTCTGTCAGCCTGGAAGAAGTGGTTGGGTTTGTCCAAGCTGTCCAGGCTGGCCTCACATTTCAGGAAGATGGATGGGGCAGAAGGAGAGGAACTTAAAGCAAGAGTGCCTTTGTCTCCATTTCTGTAATGGCTACATTAGGCGAAGAAGTGTCCTGTGCACTGGGTTTTCAGGGAGTCCACTCACACCACAAAGCTTGTATACCTGCCCTTCAGTGAGGCTGCTTAGGAGCCAGGTTTGCCCACCAAACATACCAGGATAGTCTTTGAAAGACCTGTCCTCTGGACTCCCACGAAGAAAGCAAACAATTCAGCTAAATTCAGGGCTTAGGGCTACATGTACTTTTAAAGATATATTAATAAACTTTATATTTTAGAGCAAAATTGAGTGTATAGTGCAGAGATTTCCTGTATGTCCTTCCCCCCATACACGCACACATCTTCCCCCAGCTACAGGCACTTATAATCAAACTGCATTTTAGTTAAAAACAATCTTTTGGGTGGTGGATGTTAAATTAGGGCTTTGCATTGGGTCTGCCCCACTGGGCTATTTCTGACTCCTTGGGTAGCCCCTTTTTGGCTTTTTTTATGGGGGTGAGTATCTGTCTGACTCTTTCCACTTCTTCTTCCCTGGGAACTGAACCCCCTTTCTTCACCCCAGTAGGTTAGAAAGTCATTTTACCTTGCCACATGATTTTTCTACTTCATAAATCCCCCTTTCAAACATTATTCAACAACCTGCTAAATTAATATATACTGTGTTCTTTCGGCAACGGGGCGGGGAGCCCGTCTTGCAGCATGCATTTGCTCAGCTGTGTTAAAAGAGCGCTGCCTGCCGTGAGAAGGACATCTGCTCACAAGTGAGCAATTGTGCTCCTGATTCGGGGCAGCACCTTTGCCGCCACGCCGCACCAGATGAAAGAACAGATTGCTTTGGAGCTGCTTTTCCTAGGATCTCTCTCCCCAGCATGGGGCTTCATACATTATTGAGAGCAAACCTACTTTCCACTACCACTCCTCCCTGCACTTGTTTTGCCAACCTTATTCAGGATGTCAGCACGGATCACTTTTCTACAAAGGCTGAACGGGCCAGCCAGGGAGCTTCAGCAGATACCTTATTTACAGTGTTTAATTATCACTGTACAGATTTATTAAACTTCTTGGTTACCTAGGAGCCCATGCGGCTGTGGTACAGAGTTTGCTAAGCTTTGAATAATAGGCGTTGTCTTCTAAAACAAAAACCTTCTGTGTGTGCTGCTACCATATATGCCATGTCTGTGATGGTGATTGATGGGGGGAGGGGGTGTTGGTAGATAGTTAACAACAGATTCTTGGGGAGGGCAACTAACATTGACTTGCAATGCTTGCTGATGCTGGTAGTGTAAATACACCATGGCCAACAGGAAGTTATGAAGCATGGAGCTAGTTTCACAAACCATGTGTGTGTGTGTGTGTGTGTGTGTGTGTGTGTGTGTGTGTGTGTATGCTATCTCCACTATGTAGACACAATAGACGTAAACAGCCTCAAAAGCATAGATGACAGTCAAACATACTAACATTATTCAGAAGTATTGAGTTTTGAGTATTTCTTACCTTTGTTTTTTTATATAGTTTATTTAAGCATGACTTTATGCAATTTAATATTTAACAATGGGTGTGTCTGACAACTACCTCACAAAAGTCCTGGAAATTTTGCAGTTGACTCTTGAGTTGCTAACCCCCGACGGCAGCACACGCCTGTGTGTGTTTGATTGACTCCCAGTTTTAAATTACATCCTGTGTTTAGATGAAGTTCACGCTCTCCTCCTAGTTCAGGCTCATCCCTAACAGTGTCCCTGCACAGTTTTCTGCTGGGGCGTGACGAGCTGGTTGGCATGCCCTAAGTGTCCTCAACAGCAAGCAGACACATGCACCCTGGCTGGTGCACCCCAGACGAGTCTGTTGTACTGATATTAAGGACAACAGTGTTTTGCCAGAAGCTATAACAAGATGATTCTGTAACAACAGCATGGTGACACCAGACTATGTTTTGCAATTTTCTTTAATATTTATGCTGGATAAATAATTTATCTCCTTTTTTTTCAGTTTTTTTTTTCTTTCCATCTTGAACATGTTGATATAGACAGGTGCTAGGTTTCCCTGGAAGACTGAAGCAAGGATTGGGTTATTTCCCACTCACTCCCACCCCCAAGAAAAATCAGAGGTGTCAGCAGAGTTGAGCCTCTGGGAATGGTTCCCATAAGTCCTCATCCCATCTACTAATACAAACTAATGAGTTCTATTAAGTATCAGCCCACACATTTGAAGGGAGTCACTTATTAATGTGACATCTTTGCAAGGCATTATAGCATCAGGATCATCATCCTCTGAGGTTTGGGGAAACTCAAAGTCATGGCTCACCTGTTATTTATATGTTTGGGGCTCAATGCAGAGGCTCCTCAGAGCCCAGAGTTTCACAGTGCCAGTCCTGTTAGACTTGGTGCTGGGCCATTCATTGTTGTGGGGTTCTGTCCTGGGCACTGTAGGAGGTTGAGCAGCATCCCTGGCCTCCTCCCACTAGATACCCATAGGAAGCCCTCTCCTGAAGTAAGGATAAAAAAATATCTCTGGATATTGCCAAATGCCCTCTGGGTTGGGGCTTGTGGGGAAGGGGATTGCCATAGGGGGAGAATCAGTGTTCCAGAGCCACAGTTCTTAGCCACTTACAGTGTACAGGGAAGAAGAAGTAGCCATTGCTTCCTTATAGTTAGCCCTCTCTCCACCTGGCTTCCAGGAACCTCCAGCCCCCTAAATGTGAGAACTGAGAATAAGGCAGCCTTATGCCACCAAATCAGCTTTGCCCAGAGATCTGGCCTGGAGGGAGAAATGCAGTGTTTCTACCCAAGGACTCCTGAGAATTGCAGACAGCATCGGGAATGGGGTCTCTAGAGTGGGTGGAACTGCGGCCTGTTCTTTCTCAGACTGTTGCTTGCTGTGCTCACAGACTAGTTTCTGAACTGTGGAGCAAGTAGGTATTTCACTGGGCACTGGGGAGCACCTCCAGTGGAAGATTTGAAAGGTTCCCACTGCCCTTGGCTGCGGATGGAGGGGTTGTGAGAGATAGGTCTTTACCCCTTTAAGGTGGCATAGACTGCACAGTTACTGCAGGTTGAATTTTAGGATTGCTCTGAGGGTGCTCCAAGCCCCCTCCCAACAGAAAAGCAAGTTTTGTACAGCTCAGCTCTAGGTGAAGGGCACCCCGTGGAATTATATCATGTTAACTACACAATGGTCCGCCTGAGCCCTTTCTTCAGGCGCAAGAGGGCTGAGATTAAGCTTTCCCTTTTTTCTTCTGCAAACAGGCCTTTCCGACTTTTTAGCTGGGCCTGCCAGTATGACATTTGAGCATGACAGACTTGGTACCTTGCTGGCCCTGCCTTGCACCTGGATCCTAGGTAGCTGACCTGAGAACCTTTGGAGCTGCTGGGGTGGGCGATGTCAGTATTCATGTCTCAGGCATCATCTGAGACAGTGATTACAGCGGAAGGAGGCAAGCTCTGGGTCATGCAGACCTGGAATGTTCTTCGTGGGCCACTTAGGAACTGTGTGACCCTGGGGCAGTTTATATCACCTCTCTGAGTCTTATGTTTTTTACCTGTTAAGTGGACATAATGATATTTTCATGTCAAAGTAGTGGAGCTATTAAGTTAAATAATAAGAACTAAGCATCCTTCTCAGCTCTGTGGCAGAGTAGGTCTTCAGTAAGCCACATCTATTGTTGCTATTCCTTTGGTTTTATTGCCATTTAGGTCATTTCAGCAAATAATGGCCTTGAGCTGCCTTGTCCCCTCCTGCATATAGGACATAAAACTGCCCAGTCTCTTCAGAGTGTCCAGCTCCTACCTCCAGTAGCCCCTTTCAGAAACAGTTAAGGAGATCAATAGTTATCTGCTTACCTTTCTGGCTGAGATGAGATTTTATGCTTGTTACTAGATCAATAGTGAAAGCACATTCTGTTAAGTTTTCCGTAGGATTCATTAATCTCCCTCAGCCTCAGTTTCCCTATCTGTGAAGTGAGTGTAAAAAGGATGATGACGAAGAGTCAGGTCAAGTGAGGTTAGCAGTCAGGCCCCAGCCACTGGCTGCGACATTGAGCACGTGTTTTCTCCATCCCCAGGTCAACAGCCACCAGTCAGCCTGGAATGACCCTCTTCCACCCTGAGGATCCTGTTCTCTCTTTCCTTGTCCAGGTATCCAAGCTGAAGCTCTCACTCTGAACCTGGCAACATACATTTCAGTAGCACAAAATGCCATTTTAGAGCCAACTTTAGAGGAATTTGTGATCTCTTTTTTCTTCTAAAGACTTTTCCAGGGAAACTTTCATTCTCATTTCTCCCTTGTCAGTTTTCTAATAGGTATGCATGTATTTAACATGCATCTCACACATTTGAATATTTAAACTGAATTGGGGCTGGTCTTTATATTTCCAGAAAGTTCTTATTGTGGTTCTTTTTTATCTCATCATCTACCTCTCCCCAGCAAAAGAATAGGGTAGAAATGACCATTTGCTGAGGGCCCACACTGGGGCTGGTAATGGTGGGAAGGTTTCATTTTGGGGTTTTTGCAGTGGTGGAGGGGGAGTTAGGAAATCATCAGAACAGGTCTGGTATCTGAGGCCACAGTTCTGGTTAGAACACTTGCCACTAAAGCTACTGATAACCAAAGGGTGAATCAGTGTGGGTAACAGTTGGAGGAGTGGGGTTGTGTGACAGATAGTCGGATGATCTTAATGTTTATATTCCACTGGGGTAAGCTGTAACAAAGACCCATCATTTCCCAGATAACCAATCCTTTTAAAAGAACATCTGTTGAAACTGGCAATTTACATTCTTCTTAAAATACGGAGCGACATAATTAACCCTCTGGGAAGAGTAATATTAGTTTATTAGAGACAATTTCTAGTTCTGTTTATTTTTACACTAAACAATTTGTTCAAATTGGAAAAAAAATTTTTTTAGTTGTGCTGTGGATTCACTTGTATTTTGGGTTGACTCTTCTTATCAAGGACACACAAGGTAAATAGCTAGGTTGTAATATGTGGTCACGATGACCATCAGCCATGGACTAATGGAAGCATGCTGCAAGTGCTCCACATTGTTAGACATTTGAATACCGTGGCATTGCACTAACTTTTGGCTATAATTAGTCTATTTTAAAGTGACCTAATCTGTCATCAGATGTGTGCATGTATTTAAGTGGTTCCCTTTGTCTGCAGTTATGGCATGGGCTCCATTGGCACCTATGTTGGTGGAGCTCTCTTGTGCTGAGTGCTGTGGTCCCTATATTGATCGGTACTCTCCACACGAAGATCACAGACACTCGGTCGTTTCAGACACTGGACTAATTTTGGACTCTGGCTTGTTGTGGGACAGAGAAGAGAGAAGACAGGGCCTGATAAATTGATAGTTCCTCTGATTGTTCAGATGACCTTTGAATTCAAAAGCACTCATTTGCATATCCAGTCATTTCGCCCTCAGTTCTATCTCAATCCCTCATCCAAGGAAGTCGACTCCTGTTTCCTCATGATGACTCTTCAAATATGGGTCTTCCCTTACCAAGTAACTCTTCACTTGGTAAGCACTCAGTCATTCAGAGGACCAAATGTCTCCAAGAACCTTCCCCATTACCATTTGCTGTACTGCAAAAAAGGGTTCACTGGCAGGAGCTCACAACATAAAACTAGCCACGAACTCAAGTGAAACTCACCATGAGCTCCTCCATTCGGCTCAGGAGCCTCTGGCCTGGCCCCTGATCTGGCCTCAGGTGACTGCCCCAGTCTTCTATGCTTCCAGTTCTCCCTAGTGGCCACCTTTATGATCTAGCCACACTGAACTGAGCTCACCAGGCTGACTCACCTGTGCCAGCCGTGTCCTCTTCCCAGGCTCCTCCTCCTGCGCTCTTCACAGGTCTGGTGACAAACTGCTCTTCATCCTTTAAAACCCAGCTCTTGAATCTTGTCTTCCATGAAGCCTTCCCAGACCTCTACTCACTGAGATAACTGGTCTCCCCCACCCTCAATGCAGGACACAAGGGGTACTTGTGTATCAGGATTGCCCAGTTGCACAGTCATCTTCCCTATTGGATGAAATGCTCCCTGGGGAAAAGGACTGTGTTTTATTCCATTTCTAACCCTGGCCTGCACCTAGTAGGTGCTCAGTAAACAGTTGTTGAATTTAGTTCCCTCCCTTCCCCAAGCTGACCTGTATTTGAGATGTAATTGCACTTGGTGTCTTATTTTCAATGAGGTATAAGAGTTGCATCACATGTATGTGGGAGTGATTACAAAATTCGATCAAACTGGGAATCGCTGACTCATACCTGGAGTTTCTTTATTTGCAAGCTGGAAGACGAGAACTGAATTTGAAACCCCTGGAGAAAATTAGAGCATATGAAACTATTTTGAATAACAGTCATTTGAGGATTGGGGAGGGGGTGGGCAAGATGCCTCTGGAGACCTGAGAGCCACCCGCCTCTCATTACCTTTCCTTCCACCCCTCTCTCAGTTACCTTCATCAAGATCCCACAGCCCACATACTGCTGAGTCACATCTTCATCTAACATGGTTCCTGAACCTGAGTATCTTCAGCGTAGTGAGTGATACTCTAAGGCATAGAGTGTGGGTGTGCTCTTCTGGGTTATTCTCTAGATTTCTGAAACTTGGCATTCTCCCTTTAAAATTCCTAGCCAATTTCTTGCACATCACAGTTAAATGAATACACAGAAAATGAAGTGGTTGCTGTAGCTCAAGGGGCATTTCCACAGCAAGGAAAACAGATGGTTCCACAGACACGGTGTGTACAGCGTATTAAGGGTGAGGAGGTAGGCTTGAACCAAGGGCTGGTGGAGACTTAATGAGGCATGTGTAAACAGCCATACAATAATGAAGGAAACATGTCTTCTGAAGGTGTTTGTGTGCATGTGTGTATCTTCAAATTGAGTAATTTATTTTTATTTTCTATTCACTAGCCACTGTTCAAGTTGACCCAGTATAAAAGCCCACTGGACCACCTCAATGACTTTTTAGAAATTCAACCCATTCCTGTAACTTCCTAGCCTCTCTTTTATCATTGTATGTAAAGTCTACCTCACAGTATGTTGAAACAAATATATTCCATATCTAGTCCACATTGGATTGATTGTGTATGATGTCAGAGCACTTTGCTACATCTAGAACAAGTGAGCAAGAGATAGTCTTTGACCTTGGGGACAGGTCCAGGGCCTGCCTCTAGGAGGTGTTTACAGAATCCGTGTTTGCCTCCCCTCCCAAGTGAGACTGGATTTATGTTGAAATTTGCTTTATTTATTGGCTTAGGGAAATTTTATTGTGCTGCTATGTGCAGCAACTTATGGAGTTACAATTCAGGGGGTTAACTTAGTTCTTAGAGAATCATCATATCAAAATATGTTTTTCCTTCAATTTGTAGCCTTTTGACAAATTACCAAGAGCTTTATCCCTGATATACTAAATACTGCGGGCCACGAGTGTGAGAATGGTGAATATAAGTGTGCTGGCATCTACTTCCCAAGTCCTTTGCCTATGACAAACATCACTAATCAATCAGAATCATGCTTAGCACATGACTCCAAGCAGGCATTACTAGTTATCTGGAGTCAGGGTAGGAGACACTTTTTATCTGCCATCCTAGCAAAGTGATATTTTGGTAAAAGCATCACCGTTCTTCCTGCAGAATACAGATCGGCCCCCTGTATATCGGTCACACCTTTGGAGATCTTATTCCCAGCGATATTTAGCAGTCATAGCTTGGCCTTCCTCCTGGGAGAAGGCTGGAAAAACTTCAAGCCAGTCACCTATTGGTATAATATATGTTTTCTACTTCCATTTTCTGCCTGGGCCTGACACTCCTCTCCAACCATAAGCTAGAGCTGTGTCAGAAAAAGTTCTCCATTAAGAATTTGTGTATTAAGGATGGCCAATAGACATATGAAAAGATGCTCAATGTCATTAACCATCAGAGAAATGCAAATTAAAACTGTAATGAGCTATCACCTCCACCTGTCAGAATGGCTATCATCAATAAATCAACAGGCAAGTGTTGGCAAGGATGTGGAAAAAAAGGAACCTTAGTATGCTGCAGTTGGAAATGTAGACTGGTACAACCACTATGGAAATAGTGTGGAATTTCCTCAAAAAATTAAAAGTGGAACTGCCATTTGACCCAGTGATCCTACTTCTAGGAATATATCCTAAGAATCCTGAACCATCAATCAGAAGGAATATATGCACCCCTATGTTTATTGCAGTGTTATTTACAATAGCCAAGATATGGAAGCAGCCCAAGAATCCATCAGTAGAGGAGCGGATAAAAAGCTGTGGTGCATATATGCATTGGAATATTACTCAGCCATAAAAAAGAAGGAAATCTTACCATTTGTGACAGCACAGAAGGACCTAGCAGGTATTATGCTAAGTGAAATAAGTCAGTCAGAGAAAGACAAATACTATATGATTTCACTTATATGTGGAATCCAAAGAATAATATAAATGAACAAACAAAACAGAAACAGAAGACATAGATACAAAGAACAGACTGATGGTTGTCAAAGGAGTTGGAGGACTGGGTGAAAAAAGGTGGAGGAATTGGGAAATACAGATTGGTAGTTACAAATTAGTAATGGAACATAAAGTGCAGCATAGGGAATATCTATCCTGTATAATAAAAGGCCTGCGACCATAATGGCATAACGACCTGAACGACCAATCGACCAGTCGCTATGAGGTTCATTGACCACCTCTTGGTCCCTCCCCACAGCCTTCAGGCTCTGATCGCCTGATGGTGCACGGGGAACCAGGGTGGGTGTCAGCAGTGGGGGAGACTGGGGACTGGTGAGCGGACAGAACGGCTGACCTCTTGGTCCCTCCCCCCAGCCCACAGGCTCCGATAGATCACCAGATGGCGAACAGGGAACTGTGGTGGGTGTCAGCGGTGGGGCAGGACTGGGGACTGGCGAATGGGAGGAAGATGACCCTGATTGCAGACTAGGCCTAGGCACCCTACCTGCACAGAATTTTGTGTGCTGGGCCTCTAGTATATATATAAAAGCCTAAATGACTATTAAGACCTGTTGACCGAACAACCGGTCAACCAGTCGCTATGATGTGCACTGACCACCAGAGGGAAGATGCTCAATGCAGGAGCTGCCCCCTGGTGGTCAGTGCGTTCCCACAGCCAACCTCCCGGGGTCCCTCCCCCTGGCTGGCTGGCCCCGATCGGCCCCATTTGGGACTGGATGAGAGGGCCCTGATGCCCCTGATGGCCCCGATCATCAGCCAGGGCCTCTAGTAATTAATAATGTAATAACTATCTATGGTGTTGGGTAGGTACTGGAAATATGGGGTGGGGGAACACTTAGTAAAGTATTTGATTGTCTAACCCAGCTGTGGGCAAACTACGGCCCATGGGCCAGATCCGGCCCGTTTGAAATGAATAAAACTAAAAAAAAAAAAAAGACCGTACCCTTTTATGTAATGATGTTTACTTTGAATTTATATTAGTTCACACAAACACTCCATCCATGCTTTTGTTCCGGCCTTCCGGTCCAGTTTAAGAACCCATTGTGGCCCTCGAGTCAAAAAGTTTGCCCACCCCTGGTCTAACCACTATATGCTGTACATCTAAAAATAATACAAAATGGTACTGAATGTAAACTGTAATTGAAAAAAATTTAAAAATAAAATAAAGAAAAAAATATTGTGTATGGAGACAGGTGGCTATTAGTGTTCTGGTCTAAAAGCTTTTCTGGAACAGAAAGGACCCATCGCAATGGCAGCCTTACCCCGGTCAGTGAAAGTATGATTTCACTTACAAATACAAAGTTTCAGGAACATATCTGTTGCATCAAGCTGTGTCTATTTGTGTGGGTAATTAATGTGTGTGCCTATTATTCCCTTAGATAGCAGAGCTTAGCAATTATATTGTCATTCTAGGTCCCTACAGTGTCAATTGAGTCATTTCTAAAATATCTTTAGGCTGCTTAAAGTGACTCATTTTTTGTAACTTCTGATTTAATGACATAAGGAAAACAACATAAATATAGCTGGTACCTATATAGAACTTCCCATGTGCTTATATACATAAGTATATAATACATAGCACTCTTTCTGTAAACGAACCTTTCACCACAATCCTATCGCCATTTCAGATATCAGACAATGGAGGCACATAGAAGATAAGTAACCAGGCCAAAAGTGTATAGCTGAAGTATTTGTCTGACGCTCTAGCGCCTGTGTTTTTACCCACTGAATACTGTGGGATTCCCCCTAAATGTTTGGACAGACTAATGCTAACACTTTCTCACTGAGCCAGGCCAGGATTCCAGACTTTTAAAATGATTAGAAGGTAACAAAGTTGGGAACCAGAGGCTTAGAGAAGGTCTGAATCTCAAGGCAGTGTCTTTCCTTTTGCATTTTAGACAGGTCAATAAGTAAACATGAAGCAAACACAAAGCAACAAGCAAACAAAAGAAAATAAAACCAGCAACAAATCACTTTTGTGCCACTTGAAAATTCTTTTGTTGGCAGCCCTCCACAGACCCGTGTGATGCACAGGCAGGAGTCTATGTGTGAGACTCACATGTGCTTTGACTGGAAACACGCCTTCTCCTGGGTTGGCGTGGCTGTGGCCTAATGGACTGCACATCACCATCTTTTTGAGGAAATAAATGTAAAGCTTGGCCATTGGCCCCTGAGTCAGCACATTGGACTTTATGTCAATTAGCTTCCCCCTCCTCTTTATGGTATGGCCTTTCCTGTAATTACAGTCAAGATCCTATAGCCGGAGGAAGGCCTGTCAATTGAGTAACAGCTGATGTCCATCGAGCTGTGACAGCCGGTTCTGAGGGTTTTAGGCCTGTCCTTAGAGACCCTTGTTATTTCCTCCTTCGGTACTTTGCCTCAGCCCACTCACCACCGTCAGGTGGACGGAGGTGTCTTATTCTGTGGTTGAGCCCAGGAGGTCAGGCCCCTGGGATGGGATATACTGCAAAGTAGAGATGTTTTATTGATTTGTATTGTTTTTAATTAAAAAAATTTTTTTTAAATACCCGTATGTGGGCACATAGGAAAAGATCTAGAAAGATAAGTAGTGGACTTTCCATCAGGTTTTCCCCTGGGGAGTGGGTTTGGGTAGGAAGTCACAGGGAAACAATCTTGCGTGACTTTAGACCCACCTGTGAGCATGGATTATTTTTATAATTTCAAATTACTATATAGTTAAAAAGTCAAAATCTATAAACTTATTTCTAATGGTCAGAAATTCCCCAAGAGAGGAAAAATTTAAATGAGAATCACAAAAATCTGGGGTGCCTTTAGCTGAAGTATGGATTTTCATTATTGCTTTCAGAATTTTTAGCCAATTAGAGCTCATACGTCTTTTTGACTGTTTTTCTACATGGGTGATTAGCTTCCCCTGCTGCCCTTTCCCCCATTTTCCAGCAATTTTCTGTCTCAGAAAATGAAGTATACGTCTGCAGTCATCACTGGTGTCCTGCCTTTTTAAACTTATAAACAAATGAGTGCCAGCATGGCAGAGCAGATACAAAGATCACTGAAGATGTTGTTGTGGTTTGTAGCCCTGTTGGAGAATTTTGTATCTGTGAGGAGCTAATAGTGGAATTTAGGGGAGGAATCATGTCTGTTCATAGGTGACTGGCATTCTGTGGGTCTATTCAACTCACTTGGCCACTATTGTAATGTGAGAGGTGTCTATGCCACTCTATGACTATTGCTTTTCCAGGGTCGTGTTGTGGTGAATGGGCTTGTCCATCCCACTTGCTTTGGAGCATGTGGACCCAAAAGCAGGACTGTGTTCGACTCACCCCAAGTTTTTGGTTTTCTACCAACAAGGCCCCTTTGGTTTTCTACTAACTGCCAAAAATTAGCTTTCTCGTTATGTGTTTGAGATTGCTGTTCCCAAGTGGATGGGGCACTCTTTGAAAACCAGAGTCCTTGGATAGCTCACTCCAGCCTACGTGGGACACCTTTCTGAGCCATCTAATCTACATGGAAGGAGAGAAAATGCTCTTGCTCATCAGTTCTCTCCTTTCCAGCTCTGTCAAACCACTAGGAAGGAAAACCAAATAGTCAAAAATCAAGAGTTAAATTTTGCCAAGAATGGTATCAGCAGCAAACTTCGGGAGAATGATTGTGAGGGGAACCACGGGCTGTGGGATGCTAAGGCGTGCAGCCCTCTGTGTAGGCCTATTGCTTTGGCTAAAATAACTGGCCACGTTAGATAACGTTTCCACACAGGCCTGTGGTGGTGTTTAGGGAAACTCAAGGGAGCATATATGCATGGGGAAGTTGGACCAAATGATTTTATAAAAATACAGATCCATTAAAAAGGCCCATATTTTGCTCTGAAAGCTGGTTTTCTTATTTATAATTTGTTTCTTTCAAGATTTTTTTTTCCAATTCTTAAATAGACTTTTTTTTTTTTTTTTTTTTTTTTTTTTTTTTTTTTTTTTTACAGCAGCTTTTGGGTGACAACAAAATTGAGTGGAAAGTACATAGATTTCCCATATACCCTTTGCCCCCACATATATACAGCCTCCCTCAGTGTCAACATCCCCTCCCAGAGTGGTACATTTTTATGATTCATGATTGGTTATTTGGTAATATCCTAAGCCAGAATCTTTCACTGGTAACACCTTCTCATAACTACTGGCCATTGAGAGAAACTTGAGATAAAGGCAGCAGGCTCTCAGGTCTGAGTTTATAAGCACCATATTCATGAGGCCAAATTCTTTTAGGCTTTGGATCTGTTTGGTAGTATGTCAATGACAGTAATTATTGAAATTGTAAATGGGCGTTAGAATAACTGATTAGTGAGCAGAAATAGTATGTTTATATTTCCCCCCATACCTTATTATATGTTTAATAATATTGTTTGATTGGATCTAAGCAGCCCTCATGATTAGAGCCCCACATTCTGAACTCTGGACACTATATTACAGGGACAGTGCTGGGTCTGGAGATGTTGCCTTTGGCTGTTTTTCCTAAGAAGCTATTCTGTTTCACTCAAAAAAGAAAAAGAATTAAAAGGCAGACTAATTATATAGCAGAGGAGCTAGGACTTAGGAA
Organism: Myotis myotis; assembly: GCF_014108235.1. Classification (NCBI taxonomy): domain Eukaryota; kingdom Metazoa; phylum Chordata; class Mammalia; order Chiroptera; family Vespertilionidae; genus Myotis; species Myotis myotis. The sequence continues at coordinate 22,758,764 of NW_023416323.1, read as the reverse complement.
AATCATGTTTTTAAGGAAATTATATATATATATTTTTTCAATATATATTTTCAATATATATGTATATATATATGTATATATATTTTTAATCCTCATCCAAAGATTTGTTTTTATTGATTATTTTGAGAGAGAGAGGAAGGGAGAGAGAGAGTGAAAGAGAAACATCGATGTGAGAGAGAAACATTGATCAGTTGTCTCCCCTACGTGCCTGACGGAATCAAACCCACAGCCTAGGTATATGCTCTGACTGGGAATCAAACCTGCAACCTTTTGGTGTAGGGGACAGTGCTTCAACAATTGAGCCACCCAGCCAGGGCCAAAATTGTTTTTTGGGTTGTTTTTTTTTAAATTTTGTTTTATTGCTTGAAGTATTACAAAGAGTATTACATATGTCTCCTTTTTTTTTTCTCCCCTTGACCTTCCCCTGGCCTCCCCTACCCCCCAGTGTCTTGTGTCCATTGGTTATGGTTATATGCATGCATACAAATTCTTCCGTTGGTCTCTTACCCCACCCCCACCTCCAACCCTCCCCAGCCTTCCGGCTGTAGTTTGACAGTATTTTTAAGAAATCATCAAGATTGTCAACATGAAGGGAAAAAAGAACTTGGTTAGAGTTCCCATCACATACTTTGTGGTTTATTATTACTTTGTAAATTTCACAGTCACTAATGGGGCCCATTAACTACTGTCAGAGTTTATGGAGTGGGGCAGCAGAGGGGACAAGTTTTTTCCTCCACCTCCTCCCCATCTAAAGGCAAGGTGTGCTGGAGGGATCACTTTTGCGAATTACACATGCCTTGCTCCCAAAATTTGTGATAATATAAAACCCTTCCTAGTGAGAAGTGCTGTTCCTGGGAGCTTGAATAATGTAGAGACAGGAAAAGGGTTGCACACCTTTGGCTTAAAGGGACATTAGTGACATGCATGATAAGAAAAATTCAGAAGGAACATAATGTTGTTTTACTGATTCAGCCACAGAGCACGAAGGTATTTGTTGATGGCTATTCCACATCCCTTCTTTCTTAAATATAAACGCAACCTCCTCAGTTGTCTCTCTTTCATTGGCATTGAGAGATAAGCACAGTTATGATTGAGTTAAGATTGAATATTATGAAAGCTAAAGGAATAATTCTGAGAACTTTTAGTCTATTAGCTTTATGAGGCTTCTTAATAGTTTGGCTTAAGGCAAAAATGATTTTCCTCTAGCTTCATCCTTGTTGAGTCCATAATTAACCGAGTTTGATTAAAAGGGAATTTTACTTTAAGTATAAAAACCACTGGGGCCTTTCTCTTTTCATATGAAAAATTGCCAGAGTCCTTGTCTCTGAATAGTTCAAGGTGTCTAGTCTGGGGGTGAGACTCAAGGCACCTACCTGATGGAGATTGCTTTGCTTGTGGGGATGGTGGGGGAGGGTACAAAAAGCATGTATTCTTTTCCATTTGGCTTTGCTCTTGATGGAATGATAGTACCCCATCTTTCTGGGTGGAATTGGCCCATTGAAGAACCCCCTTTATAGCAGTCTCTACTTTTCTTTTCTTTGTACCTTGTTAAATTTTATAAATGGCCAGGTGGGACTTTGGGGGAATTCCTGGCCTTTGATAGGCAGAGACCACAGGTCACTCAGCAGCTGATTTGGGGTCCAGGATGCTGGGTTTCAGAAGGGCTCCCTGCGTCTTGGCTCAGAGCTTTTCTTGGACCATATAGTCACTGTGCATTTGACTGTCTTCCCCACCAGGCTTAGTTTCTTCAAGCGTTAGGACTTTGTTTTTTGTTTGTTTTATTTTTATCCGTAGCTACATCCATGGAATGAATTTATGAGAAAAAATAAATAAATAAGGTCCAGGCAATGTAGGTCCCATTGTCTCTCGATGTTGAACACTTGAATTTCATGCCATGGGGCCCTTCCCTTACATTCCATCCTTATATGCTATAAATACACATTTCCTGCTCGGGGCTAACTAGAATTAAGTAGTACCAAATGCTTCTTCCCATTTTGAGGCCTCGCTGCTTTTAATCTTTTTTTAAAAAAAAATAGGTTAAAGAGATAGGTGGAGAGGAAGTGGGTTGAAACCTGGGTTTTGCACACCAGGAAAGAAAATCAAAATAAAACACAAAAGCAGGCAAGGGTGGTCATGAGTGCTTGTTGAGGGTTTTGGTATGTAATGCCAGGGAGTGGAATTTTACTAGCCTAGGTTTGCTACCACTTATAGTCAGTGTAACACTAATTGTTCCTGTGAGTGTGTGTGCAGTGGGGAAAAAGATGGATCTTTAAAAAAAATGTATGGATTGCTTGGCATTTACTGTGGGTGTTAAGGCTCCATTCTAGTTTCCAAGATTAAATTGAATTGTCCCCACTGCTGTTCACTGTTACTCTGCGCACTGTAGCCAACATTTTTGTGCCATTTTCTCTCTCCTCCTTTCCTTCCTTCATTCCTTCCTTTCTTCATTTGTCTTTTTTTTTTTTTTTAAACACACTGCACACTGCCTCACTGAGTTGATCACAGTAGCATTTTAGCACATTGAGCAAACCAGGGCAAGTTATGCCAGCCACATGCTGTTGGAACACCTGGCTGACATACCTGAGCATGTCTGTGTGACCCGGGTGGGTAGACAACACGTTACAATTTACAAAATGGGGGGCTCAGTTTGGCACCATCCTGATGGTTTCCGAGCAGCCTTCCAGCTGGACCAGCTTTTCGGGAACACATGTATGTTTGTGCTGGAAGCCCCAGTAATATCATTTAATCCAAAAGCCTTTTTCTGTGATGAATTATTCAGGCTGTGTTTTCCAAAATTGTCATTGATCAGTACAGACCCAGGAAGAGCCACACACAGCAACGCCTGTGCTGGGCCTGTGAGGAGTCGATATTTTCTGGCTCAGAGAAGTTCCAAAAGAAAGAATTCAAAGCCAGTGTGTTTCTTTCTCTGGGCAGCAGGTAAGGCAGGTACTACACTCAAGCTTACTGATGTTGAGCTTCGATTAAAACCCAGCCAGGGAAATATGTGCAGCCTTGTGGGGTGGAGGAGGTGGTGGCTTTTGCCCCTAAGCATTCCTCAGTGCAGAATGTTGGGCAGGACCGAAGGTCAGCTGGGAGCTGGCCACTGAAGTTCTCGGTTGATGCCCATAGAATTCTGAACTCTGAACATAAATGCCCTCCCCCTACATGCATGTTTTTGGGGAGGGATATATTGAAATAATCCTTGGAACAATGCCCACCTATTGTAAGTAAGCAGACAAGTGGGTTCAGCTATCTTTGTGTAAACATTTGGGCACTATTTGTGAAAACATCTGACGGAGGTTCAAGATGACCATGTCCTCCCTGCTGTGGCCACACACAGACAGGTGCAGCTGGGGTGGGGTGGAGGGGTGGGGTTAGATATGTACTTGGGAGAATACTACTGCTATGAACATTCATGTACAAGTGAGTGTGGATTATATTTGCAGCCAATATCCTTTCATAGCATGTCTTGGTGCTATCCTCTGGGGCAGGGGTCCTCAAACTACGGCCCGCGGGCCACATGCGGCCTGCCGAAAACATTTGTTTTTTTACTTCAAAATAAGATATGTGCAGTGTGAATAGGAATTTGTTCATAGGTTTTTTTTCAGTTCGCAGGCCGATGCTCTATCCACTGAGCCAACCCGGTCAGGGCTAGTTTTTTTAAAAAAACTATAGTCCGGCCCTCCAACGGTCTGAGGGACAGTGAACTGGCCCCCTGTTTAAAAAGTTTGAGGACTCCTGCTCTGGGGCATTAGGGATGCATCTTGAAATGTTCTGCAACAGAAACAAGTCATTATTAGCAAAGCAGGCTGCTCAGGAACTGGACCAGGGAACTTGGGGGACTTCTTCATCCTGCACCTGCTGTATGACCTTGAGCTATAAAGGCTTGAACTGTTATTCTCAGGTGAAGAGGGAGTACAGTGACCACTCCTGCTGTGGGCCTCCCTGCTTCCGGAGATAGCATGCAGTAAAATGAGCTGTGTTCTGAGAAAGGAAGGTGCTTCATTCCTGGATTACTACACGGCTTCAGTATTGTTTGTATGATTAATGAGTCCACATTTCAGATGTTCCCATTTAATGTATCTGAGCCTTCTAACAACATCGCCTCTCACGTGTTGCTGACTGTTTTTTGAGATTTATGAGGTCTAACTCACAAGCGATGTGTGTCTGGATTAAGGGAACCTGAGAAGCACTGTTCCTGTCTGACCCGAGGAAATCCCCAGTAAGCTGCTTATCAGAGGTGCATGCTGAGAGCATGATGGGAAGATGGAGTCTGTTGTCCCCTGGTAAGATCTGGAATCTCCTCCCGTTCCAGTCTAACTGAAGTGGCAATAAACTCACAGATTTGTCAGTCCACCTGTAAGGATCTGCTGATGGTTCCAGTATTTAAATTTAGTTTTGAAAAATACATGTGCTGCAATTCTACCCCTACCCACAATACTGCTAATCTTCAGTGTTGAATTAAAATATAATCTCTTATGAAAAAAAAAAAAGAAAAAACTTTGTTAAGGTGGTTTCGATAAACTAAATGTGTCTCTAATATTACTAACAACAAAGCTTTATTTTTAACTTAAAGCACCATCAATGCACTATGCTCTTTATATTTGAATTTGTAAGACAAAAAGATTTCCACATCATTGAAAATTAGATTTCTCTTTAAAATAGCCACAAGGTGCTGAAACACTCGCATGTGTTTATGCATGATTTGACCACCAGGGGGCATTGTGGTTTGACTGTCTATTGAAACAGCATTCTATCAGTTTACCCAGAAAATAGAAGGCCTGCGCGTATTTCTGATTCCTTCCAAGAAGGAATCATATCTGGATGAGAACAGATGTCGATTCTTTTTCCTCACTAGCAAACAGTAGTGTTGTCAAATTTGCTAAACTTAGCTAGTTGAAGATTAACATGCAATATATAATATGCATGTGCCGAAGTGTACAATAAATAGTAAATCACATTTTTATGCTTTCTCTGAACTTGGAAGCTATTTCCTAGATGTGATTAAATAAATAACATTCAGATACATTTTAAAGATGTCAAGTCAGAAAAAAAAAGTGCCAGGCAACTGTGTTTGATACATTTCTTTTATGATTAATTCTCCTATTAAGTTTTAATGACTTTAAAGATATAAAGCTAGAAACCACAAAACGATGCATGGTTAATAAATAACTGAAATACCAGGTGTATGACAATGCATCTGTGGAAAAATGAAATCATATATTCTCTGGGATGTATTAGGAAACAGCTCCTTGGCAAGTCTAAAGTATCCCTGAAGAGGGGGAGAAAGTTTAAAAACTGTAACTAAAGAAGATTGTTGTGTGTTTTTTAAAGAACATCCTAAGAGAAGGGTACTTTCTATGATCCACATATGTAAATTAAATTATTTTGTGAACCAATATTTATTAGCAAGGTTGTTCTCTTGGAATACATTCCTCCATTTCAGATTTTAAAAACCGTTGTACAGATTTTCTAGTATTTCTCAGTTTCTCCTCAAAGTTTTCTTTCGGGCTCATATGACATGGAAAGTGCCTGCTGCTTGGTTGTTTCATAGATGCTCACAGGACTCGCTGCTCCCAGAAGTGGGAAGAGCGGCGACAGTGTTTTAGCAAGGCTATCTTTCTGTTCCGCACCCAAAATTTATGAACTATGACTTGGTTCATCCTCAGAACATCTCTGTCAAGTGGGGAGGATAGAAGAATTAATTCCAGTTTCCAAATAGCAAAAGTGAGCCTGGTTGGGGTCTTGCAGGCTTGCCCTGGACACATGAAACAGTCCCTCTGGAGTACCTTCGTGTTTCTGCTTTGGGGCCCTCTGTGGGAGACACTGCTGGGTTACTGAGTTTCTAGAACAGCCGTGGGCAAACTACGGCCTGCAGGCTGGATCCGGCCCGTTTGAAATGAATAAAACTAAAAAAAAAAAAAAAAAAAAAAAGACCGTACCCTTTTATGTAATGATGTTTACTTTGAATTTATATTAGTTCACACAAACACTCCATCCATGCTTTTGTTCCGGCCCTCCGGTCCAGTTTAAGAACCCGTTGTGGCCCTCGAGTCAAAAAGTTTGCCCACCCGTGGACTAGAACATCTCAACTGGATTTCTTAAGCTGAGCAGTTTAGAAACAAAACACACAGTAATTAATATGGATAATGACTGGACGTGCTGCAGGGCCCCAGAAGAAGAATGTAAGAATGTATATGTTTTTATATATGCTTGTGTACAGGCTTTTGTACGTGAAAGGTTTGTTTTATACAATTCCTTCTCTCTGTTTAAGGAGGACTATTATTCTTGAATTCTTCTGAGCTCCCAAAGTACAATAGGTGCTCACAACAGGCAGCCCCTCCCCTCCCCCCGCCAACCCTACCCATTCTTCAGAACTTCAAATCTCAAGATCTTTTAAATACACAGAACTTATTTTTTGAAAGTGTTTGGCCCATCTCAAATGAATACTGATCCCCAGCCTCTAAAATGCTTGGAGGGAGAAAACAGGGAATATTGTTCTTTTCTGTTTATATTATTTCATACTGAGTTCACACACTTGCCAAGAGTCCGAGGCAGCTTCTGGCTTGACAATGCCTTATTTAACTCGCCTAGTTTCCAGAGTAAAATCAGAGTCCCCCAGGCCTCTCAGCAGCATGGAGGCCACTCCCGAGCTGGAAGAGACCAAAGCAAATAAAGCGAATCTGCTTCCCCAGGAAAATCATCTTACTTTTTTAAGGGCGAGGACACAGTGTTGGCCTGGGTAGTCCGAGAGCCTGATCCATCACCGGATACCCAGGTCGTCCCAGGTTGCAGAGAGTTGGAATGCTGGGCTACAGAGCTCAGTGGCCTGCCTTTTGGGGCCCAGCCACCTCACCAGAAAATGAGGCTTTCTGCCTGCTCCAAACCCAGGAAGTTGCTGGGAAGCCTGGTTAGCAAGTCCCTCATTCCCAGTCTTGGCTATATCTCCGCGCCCTCGCCAGCACACAGAGCACGTAGGCTTGAGGCTGGAAGAAACCCCAAGCATTTGTCCAGAAACAGGTTCCAGCTGGCCCAAGCGCCGTGCTTTTAAAATTACCCAGATGAACTGATTTTGTATAGGGAGTGGGTGGAGAGGACTCCAGGGCCAAGGAGGAAGATTCAGCCTTTCTCTTCCTAATCATGAGCAGTGTGATTTGGAGAGAGAAGCGGGAGGTTGGCTTGGCAACCCACACTTCCTTGGCCATGCTCCAGAGGAGAGGGGCGATCGGAGGGAAGGCACACCACGTCCGGTCAGCCCATTGAGGCCTCTACACTACGGCCTTCTGCTGGGCGTCCTGTTGGTCAGTGCCCAAAAGATAGTCACTTGGCCCCGCAGGGGCTGCCTAGAGAGAGGTAACTGGCTCCAATTTTGGGGGAGTGGCTTCTGTGGACATGAAAAGACTACATCAGAAATAAAAGACATCCCTCCCACCATAACTTGGCCTTTGGGCAACCCCTGTAGACAGCGGGTCACGTTCTCTTGGCCCTATGCCCAAGCCCATTCTTGGCACACGCCGACTTCCTATATCATTTTTGCCTCAGAAACGAATCTGGTCAGTGACTTAGCCACACTATAAATTGAAGAGCAGCGCTGGTATGCACGTAACATTTTAACATAAGAGTTAGAAGAAAACAATAATAAAGGAACAAGAAGCTGAGCATTCTCATTCTTAATTCCCTCCACCCCAAGGTGTAGCTGGGATGTCCAAAAATATGTCCACCTCACCCACATGTTTATGGGCAAGTGAGAGATTACATGTCCTTCTCCAGCACCTGCTTCATACCTGGGCCCAGGGAGCAGCGCTGGCCAGGTGGGAAGAGCCTGAGAGTGTGGGCCCGGGTGAAGGCCTTGTGTTGAGTAGTTCTTCTCACTCAGGCCCTATTTCATGCCTAGCCCCGTTCTTTCAGGCCCGGGGGAGGGGGACTCCTAATCTGTACTGTTGTAAACACTGAGGAGCACGGTTTTTCTACAAGGGCAACGTTATCTCGCGTGAAGTGATAGACATGGGCCGTGCTCTTGTGTGCAGTCAACGGCAGAGGGCCGGTCAGAACACGAGTGTCTGGAGGAGGGAGCATCTGAGTGCTTTCTGCGAGGTGACTCTTCTGAAGACAAGATTAATAGTGATGTATAAACACAAATAGTTTTTTTCCTGCCTACGTACCCTAGGTTAGATTTCACATTCGAAATGTAAATTGGGCTGAGGAAATGTGGATGTTTATTTTAAGCTGCTGACCCTCAGGGATAAAAATAAAAAAAAAATGAAACAAACAAGCCGCGTTCCTGACAAGTGATGGGATGTTCTGTTTCATATCGCACAGATATTTTACAGTCCTGGCATTCCGAGGGACCACTTTGGAATACTTCTAGTCCGGTGTGTCCATAAAAAGCTGTCCGTGTATTTATGTGTTGAAAACACATGCAGAGAAACCCACAGCATGTGGTATTAGGTATCTTATCCTTGGGGAGACAGTGAGAAGCATCAATGTCACCCGCGTAGCACCCCCACCCCGCTGCCCTCTGGGAAATATCCCAGTGCTGCCTCTAGCCGAGTCAGCATTGCAGTTCTTGCTGTATGCTCTTGGCTGTTTGGGACGTGTATGAATTATGATGCTGCATGGGGCACACAGCCTGGCTGCAGTGTCTCATGTTGATGGTGCTCTCTGCTGCCCAGGGAGCAGAGCTGTCTCCGCCGTGGCTCCCACTGTCCCGCCTCACTTAATAATGCTCACAGGAGCCTCCGAGTTCTCACCTGTTCAGACTACACAGAATGACAGGCCCTGGCACTGTGGGCACAGCTGGTTGCTCTGCAGACCAGGGCTGGCTAACCTGGCCTGGACATCAGCGCGTAGGTATGTTTTCCAGAACCACATCCACCCCGGTTCTAGTTTTTATTTCTCAACTCAGTTTTTGCCGCAGAAACAACACCACGATACAGAGGGGAATAGTGCTGCTCATCTTTCAGAAGTTATGGAAAGGCGACCATGCCCTCCATGTCCAATGAGCAGAAAAGCTGGTGGTCCCAGCGCGGGAGGTGGAGCGCAGAGTGCAGATGCTGAAATCCGTGCTGTGGTTCTGGCTGCGCAGAACTGCGGGCTCTCTCTCCGCAGGGCTGGTCTCCCTGTCAGAAGGGCGAATGTTGCTCCCTGTGTCTCTTTTGTCTTTGTCAAACCTCCAGCTCTTTTCAGGAACACAGATATTTAATTATCTGCTGCTGCTAGACCTCAGTCATGGGTCTCCCGGATGCATTCAAAAGCATCTCCCTCTCTAGAAAAGGAGGGGATTTTGCCAGCAGGATCTCCTATGAAAGGGTGTGTGTGTGTGTGTGTGTGTGTGTGTGTGTGTGTGTGTGCGCGCGCGCCTGTGCAATGTGCACTCAGGCCGGTGTGCTTGCTGGCCCCATTTTCCAGCGTGAGGTGAGCCCTCCCCTCACAGCGACCTGGGACTCGCAGTGTGCTGGAGCTGGCAGGAATTCCATGACCCAGTTGTTAAACACAGACAATGTGAAAACATAAATTAAATAAGCTTACAATTAAGTAAATTGTATTCAAAACGAAGTCATTAAATACTCAATGCTTCCTAGCCATTTTATTGCCTTTTGCTATCATTATCTGTGCTCTTACCTAGATCTGTTGTACGTAGAATGGAGTGTAGCTTCACGTCTTTCCCCAGACCCACATTCAGTGACATCACCAGGGCAGTGTGAGAGCCATGGTGCAAGAACCATGGTGGGGGTATTTGCACCATTGAAATAGGCAATTTTGATTGATCATTTTCTTTATATTGTTTGCCTTAAAAAAGTAATTACAATGTTAATAATGCCAATTAAATTTAAGAATATGGTATCTGCAGCCATTACATTATGAACATTATTTAAAAATAAGGAAATAATTCTTCAGCATATGTGGAAAACAATTAATACAATACAGCAAAGAAACCGCTGAGGAATGAGTGAAGTCCCATACGTCTGTCTTGATGGTTTCACTTCATCTTGCTGGTTAACTCGGCCAACATTTATATTACACATCACTCACTCACCAACTGCATCTGTGCTGTGGATGCAAGAGTTCGGCAGAAATCAATGAAAGCGCTGGTAAGAATCAATTGGTTCTGTGGAACTTATAATAAAGAGTGTATTTTACTTGTAAATTGTGTGCTAATGTCTTTTATATCAGTAACTCTGTGATAATTGTATGTGTGTATTTTATAGGCATATGTTGATTTTGGAAAGCCCATACTAAACCTTTACCAGAACACCTGACTCCCTCTGTCAGCTGTGGCCTCGCGCGAGTGTTTGGGGACTCACTGAGAACAGGGTGCACATACATACCTGCTCAGGTGCCGGCACACAGCCACAGTGATGGCAGTGGTGGTAGGCACATTTCCACCCCTGGTTACCCTCTCAGAGAGCAGGATGTATGTGCTCACACAGTGTGCCCCGTAGCCTGCTCACTCAGCATGAGGGGCTTCTCAGTGTGGCTGGTTAAAACCGCATGTCTGTAGTCTCAAGGTGTTGATTTTCAGAGAGCAAAACTCTTTTATGGCTAGCAAACGTAGGTCTTCCCCGATGTCTTGCTATTTACAGCCCTTCCAACAGCCTGTACAAAAATCAGGAGGAGGCTGGGAAAGGCTGCCGTTAATGTAAAGACAGCGTTCCTGCTCTCCTCTCCCCAAATACACATTGTCTCCACTTCTAAACAGGGACCACTTCTGTCCCCTAAATCAAGCCTTTTAGCACAATTTACCGGGATGCCTTTTGCCTGGACACCCTGACCTTTCAAGAAGGATTTGAAATTTTTTCAGAGCTGTGAAATGATGTACACCGGAAATATATACCTGAGAACAAAAAAGGGAGCAGGAGGACACCTTGCTGTGGAAAGGACCCAGGACCTTACAGAGCTCGGAGACATTGTAGGCACGTCTGATCTGCAGGCTGTTCGTACTTCTGAGAGCCAGGTGTCCTCTCTCACAAGCCCGTTGCCTAAGAGATGCCCAGGCCTATTGAACAAGATGATTTCAGAGTGATTGCAGTACCTCCCTGCTTACATATCCTCATGTATTTCTTGTTATTCTAGTTGAGTACTGCATTCAGACAGAGGTTGCCAATAAAGTTTATTGTAGGAGCAAAGTGTCAATATCTGTAGTACCCCCCGCCTTGGGTGCTTGTAATTAAAATGCCACAGAGAGTCTAGGAGAGGCATGAAAATTTGATGGCAAATTGATTTCAGGTTCATCTTGAAATTTGTCCTCCACTGGACTCGATACTCCTGGCAGACGTAGGATGGCTTTTGTCAGGAGGGTCTGCTAGGATGAGACAGAGATGTCTTGATCTGAATATTAAGTACAGCATGCTATTTATGACAGATTATTTTCTGCTAAAATACACAGCCACTGCTCTTTACACATCCCTCTCCACTGAACTTGCAAGATAGGATCCCATAGACCCACTTTACATTAGAAAGGAAGTTGCAAAAAACTTGCTGGGCATAAGAAATGAAGAGTTTTAGAAACACTGGCTTCAAACACATGGTATTCTATTCAATATTCTAAACTTAGAAATGCTGCTTGCATGTAATTTAAGAAAGCTAGAAAAATAATGGTAATCAAGATAGTGTAATCAAGTCGCACAGCCTTATAGAGCTTCCTCAGAATAGTGGGTAGCAGAAAAGGATAAAGCCATATAAGTGAAAAAAACCCAATGGTTAATATTATAAATTGCTGGTTCCTGTAAACTTGCATCCATGCATCACATTATAAAAGCCATTATCCTTATGTATTGTTCATGCAGAAATGCACTATGATAATATAATTTTTAAAGTATATTTGTTTTCAGAGTTTAATTTTAAAAAGGTTTGAGGGGAAAATAATGTTTAGTTTTGAGTGTTTTTAATTTAAAAAATGTGTTGTTCAGTTGAATTAAACATGTTCAAGAAAACCTGTTTTATAAGGGGAAATTATTCACTTGGCAATTAATTGTATTTACTTTAGAATTCAATATGTGATTAGAATCAAGAATTGACAGAGCAATATGCAGATGGAACACATTCATTCATTCATAGAACAAATGAGCATTGAGTCCCTACGATATGCAAAGGGAAACTGGCTGAGAAGAAATTTCTAGGTGGGGATTCAATGAGACCCACATCCTGGGGGACAGCGTGTTATTTTATGTATGTGTGGTGTATAATTAAGTTTTCAAAAATGCTTGAACTAGTAATGCCAAAATCTGCCCAGCTACCTTGAAAACAAATGAAGGGTAGTTTCATGGTTTTTTACATGAAATTTAAAAATGAAAGCAGAAGCAGTTCCCTTTACTCCGGAGCATAACCAGCTATGTGGAATCACTTCCAGGAAGGACCCCCATCTGCATCTTGCTCAGCGTTCTCTCTCAGGCAGTCACTGGTACCGAGGCCCTCGGCGAAGGAGCCCAGCATATGCTCGCCGGTCATCAAAGTCGCTCCTGTGCACATTCTGGAGATATTTATGGGTCTTTTATTAGGACAGTTTTTATGGCCCAAGATTAAAAGTTAAAGTTAAATAGTAAAAGTAATGAAGATGTGCCTTCGGAGGATCCAACTGGTTTGTATTTTCATTCTTCCCGTTTGTCATGGCCCATTGATTTTTGATGATAGCATTAAAAAAAAGGATGCCTCGAATCATTTTTGGAAGGAGACACAGTATGAATTAACAAATTAATACAATAACATATGCTCCAAAGATGCTAATTTATATCTATGTAAAGAGGTGGCTCTTCTTTTTCTGATGTGGAATTAATTTGTAGTGCCTTTAACATTCTCAAGAAATACTGTTGGTAACATATTATAAAAGATTTAATTATTTGGTCATAGAAAATAAATGTCAAGGTAGTACATTCAAAGCTCTGGTGAGAATGTTTGTGAGAGAAGCATTGAGTAGAAAATGGCACTTTTTGCAGCTCATCCAAGAGTTCGTTTTAGATTTTCAGATACCTTATTGTGAGGTTGTTCTTGTTGGACAGCAGCCTTGAGTTCAGATTCACAATGAAGCTTCACTTTATGGCGAATCTGTGGTCCACGGGAGGAAGTAAAATAGTCACCTGGCGTCCAGTACGGGTTGTCTGTGAATTCCGATAGAATTCATAGTTGTACGGAGAAGATGAAAGAAAAAAGATTCTGCAGTCAAAACTATTTCAGAAATGCAGTACTTATCAGAGCCTTTTATATGCAGATGTATCATATACCTCTCTAAAAAGAGGGAAGAATAACAGCATTTCCCAAATTTATATCATGACCACTTATTGCTCACCCTCATGCTTTTTTATTTTATATTTTATGGGACAGCAATATATGGAACACCCAAGAGATAGATAGTTTTCCGTACTTATATTACCACTTCACCTCCACTTTTTTTCCCCCTTTCATCATTTTGTGGGACCAGCCTTCTTTGGAACATCCACTGGGAGACTTTCTTTACTCACAGAAGTCTGTAACCCGTGCTGATTCACAGAACATTGTGAAGATTCATTATATGAAAAATTTTTCTCCATATAATATTTTTAATCCTGTCACTGGAGTGACTAAAATCATCTAGCTCATGATATCACTGAAGCATTTGTAAAGACTTTTCTCTATTTATAGAGCCCTCAAGTATCAGACAAAAGTTAAGTGACTTTCAGAAATAGCAAGATAGTCTATATTGCAGGGTATTCTATAGGAGCCAATTTCAGTATCTTTATTGAAGCACTTGCTTTAACTTCCTCCTTTAGAAATTAGATAATTATGTATAATTAACACATTAATTATGTGCAATAGCTGCAGTTGAGTGTGTGTGGGAGTGCAACTGCTTGGAAATAGCTTTTGAGTTCACTATTTGACCTGTGACATCTTTCTCTTTTTCATGTTTTAACTTTTTTCCCCATGTGTAGAGGTAAAGAGCAGTGCAGTGAACAAAGTAACAAAGTTGGTAGGATCCCAATATACCATGGCCACCCTTGTAGATGTAGAGACAGCATCCTCAGCTCCCTCTGGGACCTCGGTGGCGTGCTGACAACTCCTTGCCCAACATCACACACACCAGGCTACTGCCTGCCCCAGCCCCAGATAGCCAGGGTTTTCCAACGCATTTAATGTTGACTAAAGGCTTATTATACATTAATTGGAATGAGTTGTTGAAAAAATAGTGTGTATAGGTTGATTTCCTTGTTATATAAAAATGTAGGCATAGAAAATGGATGTACATAAATGATATTACTATAACTTCATTGCCTGCTCCCTTTTTCTCAACAAATATTGATGAGAGATCGATTTTATGCCACTTACTGTACTGGTGCTGGGAATATAGCCCATAACAAGATGGCCGTATCTGTATTTTGGGAATTATAGGCAATTTTATCATTTTAAAAAAGAATTTCCTATAGTTAAGCATTTTTTGAAATGAATTTGTCACTTTTTTATAATCAGAAAAAAGCCCTCAACTTATATGTTGAAATTTAAGATATACTTTTATTATATCAGCATAAGACCCTGCACATAGTAGGGTGCGATAAAATCTGAGTAAAATTGAATATATTTGCATTTGAAAGCAACCCAGAGATTAAACACCAGCTCTTCTTAATTTTATTTACCTAGTTATTTGTTTGGCCTGGCGATTATTCATTTCCCGGAAGTGCCCTGGGGGAGGGATAGGTGACTTGCCCATCACCTGTGGACTTCCTGGAGAGACCACTGACAGCACCATGCAGGCTCCACATGCCCGCCTCTGACCAGATCCCGCAGTGCCTAGGTGGGATGGAAAACTTCCACCAGCTTGATCACATCATGCTCTCTCCCCATCGCCACTTTGACCCACCTCAGCTCCCTTCCGCACCTGCCTTCGCACCTGCCAGGCTCCACACTGCACCAAGCCTGCATGCTCAGCTCTTCAGCAACAGTTCTTCTGTAAAGGTGGCTCTGCAGAGGGCAGAGAGTTCCTCTTCCAAATAAGTCAGCACATTCACTTTAGGGGGGGAAAAAACCAAGAAAAAAAAAACACCTAATAAAACTCTTCAGTCTTAGCATTCTGGCACAGTAGAAAAAATCCTGATAGTGAACCATCTTTGGCCAGCAGCATTTTTCTCTCTCTCTCCTTCTCATTCTTTCTCTTTCCTCTCTCCTCCCCTCTCTCTACCTTCTTCTCTCTCTGCCCTTGGTCTTCTGCTTTTCTGCCTCTCCTCCACCCCCTTTTATTAAAAATTTCTCACCAATTAAATGATAGCATGTGCTCACCACAGAGTGAAACCCATGCAAAGGAATAGTAAGAAACCAAGTTCCTGACTTACCCCTTTCATTCTGCAGTGCCCTAGCCATACCCTCTGCCCACTGATCACAGCTCTGACAGCCCACCAGGAGCCCTTCACACCATTCTCCAGACTCTTTTATCCATAAAGTGACATGGGTGGCAAACATAGGGAGGGCTTTCTGTTTTCTTTACAAGAATCCTGCCCTGTTTATGCACTGTGCACTGCCCGTCCTTTGCTTATTTCCCTTACCAATACATCATGGACATCCCCCCAAGTCAATAGATAACAACAAACTCATTTCGTCTAATAGCTGCATAATATTCCATGGTATGGATATTCCCTGATTTATTGCAATTGGACATCCATACATTTTAAATTCTTATGTTCAGAGCTTTATGGACATTTGGAAGCATTTTAGGATATTGACATCATCTCTGTAAATATACAGACTCAAATTCCCTCCGGAATGTCTGGGTACTCACAGTGTCCTGCACCCCTCATTTGTTTGTACACTCTGTTCCCCAGACATCATTTTCCATTTGCACATATACCGTCTCCTCATATTCCTCTGAGCCCTTCCTACATGCCTGTAGAATATGTATTTTTTTTGCACAGGCAAAAGTTCAGCTGAAAGGATACTTATTTAGCATAATTTAAACATGAGGGTTTTCTAATGCTACTTCCATTTAAATAATTCAGAAATCCGTTGCAAGTTGTCTGAATACTAGGAGAAGAGAGCTGTTAATGGATACATCATCGAGGCTGAAGATAAACTGTTATTCTGTCGGTGTTGAGATGTGTAAGAGAAAGATCAAGATTAACATTGTCCTTGTTGGTGTTATGTTAGCTGTTTGCTCCATCCTGGAGGCAGAGGTCTGATTCCTGAGAAATCATTTTTCCTCATCTTTAGGAACAGTAACTTTAAAGTGGTTTTAATTTTAACTGTATTATTTGTTTGCTTTACGTATTTTTAAAACGTTTTATGAAAAGGTCTTAACATCTGTGTTTCTTATTTGTGGAACCAGGGCAATCATCTTTTAAATATGCAGCAGATATCTCAAAATACTAAAATCTCGCATTGCATTTATGGCTGTGTGAATAGTCTTCTGAAATTGACATATCAAGGAACTTCTCATCTATTATTAAATTACCTTTTCCTCAAACAAAATATTTATCAGCTGTAACTTGATACCCAAGTTCCTTTTCTTGGTAAACCAGAAGCATGTGCGCTCTCTCTCTCTCTCTCTCTCTCTCTCTCTCTCTCTCTCTCTCTCTCTCTCTCTCTCCCCCTCTCCTTTATTCTTGTAATTCTTGGTTTCCTACTGTATGTTAACATTTTAAGCATCCAGAGAAAAGTAATAGAATGAGCAATAGAAAATCACCAGAACTAAAATTATTTCCCACTATGTTTAAATATGAATGTCTTGTTCGCCTCATAGCATATGTATTTATGGCAGTGTGATATCATAATGAATATCTGCTGAATTATGTGAGATTCAGTGGGGGATACAAATGGATTTGGATTCTGTAACTGCCGTTCTATGGTTCAAAGGGGGCAGAAATGGGAATATCCCTCTGCATGAATACATCTGCCAAGTTTCTCAGCACTCGGGGCAAGTCCTCTCTGTTGAAGTGTGAGGTTGCACTGAGTACCTGTCAGGACAGGTGTTAAAAATCAAACACAAGTAACATGTTGGAGCCTCTTAACTTTGGGCTTTGGGTTTTCTTTACTCTGGACTAAGAACAGTGCTGTCCAGCCTTTAAGTTGTTTTCTTATTCTGCATACCCAACTTTAAAAGGAGTGACTAGGGTACCTTATTATGTAGTGTTCATGAGTGATCGAGCATATGTGTGCAGAGCACAGAGGCCCAGTGAAAAGGGAAGGGAGGGTCCTGAATTGGAATTCTGGTGCCTTCCTTGTTCACTGCGTGCCCTTGAACCAGGTAATTAAACACTTGTGTGAAACATACATGTGCACAACTGCTGGAGTACCCACCTGCTTCCTCATCCTCAAATAACTTGCTATCCCCTTTGTGTACATACTAGAGGCCCAGTGCATGCATGGGCCTCTAGTATGTACACAAAGGGGATAGCAAGTGCCTGTTAAGTAGGAATTTAATATGAGCTTTTTTTGCTGTTATGATCATTCATGTTATCTTTATACAAAACACATCCAGTTCCCTTAGGGGTAATTTTTTTTCATTTTCACATAGTGGAAGCTCATCATTTAAGCATTAGGAACTCATGATTCTGAGCACCTAGAATCAGCTCGTTGAAGACATATTTACAGAAAGCCAACTGTTCCAGGCATGGTGCTAGGCCCTGAGACAGTCGTCTGGCAAGTCCCCACCCTCATGGAGATCACATTCCAGAGGAGGAGATACAACCCAGTGGCCAGGGAGAAGGTTTCCGGTGAAAAGATAAGCCTGTCCCCACCCTCAGAGAGCTTTCCATCTTGCTGAACATGCCTGCTTCCTGCTAGGGGTTTGGCTGTAAGGAAGAATTTCCCTTAGCAGGGCAATGGAGGAAAGCATTGTTCATGATTTAACTGAGCATAAGATTACATTTGTGCTCATATTTCACATGTAGCCTATATATGGATATGAACACAGAAGCCACATATACTTAGAGGTTTTGAAATGTTTTGTTTTTGGTAGTTTTTGTTTTTGCTTGGTGAAACATGGAGTCAAGGTATGCATACTGTTCCGTACCTCTGTTTTCTCATCCAGCCATAGCATAATACCCCATGATATGGACATACCATGATTTATGAAGTATTTCCCCAAATTGAACATACTGAGGGACATTTCTTCCATTTCCAAAGGTTTTTTCCCCTCACTCTCCTGGGCCTCAAATAGTGATACAGTGCACATCTTTGTTCTTATGTTAGACTGATGCTTTTATTTCTGTGGGATGGATTCCCAGGTATGGGATTGCTGGGCCAGATGCTAAATTTTTAAAATGGATTTTTTATCATTCTAATGGATTGTGCTGAAGAGAGCCAAAATCTTGAAAGACTCAACTTAGAGTGAATTTTTTTAGTTGTAACGATGGATGGTAATTAAGTGTACACACATTAAGAGCAGCAGTTTGACCAGCATATCACAGTATTAATTGATTCTAATATCTGGGTGACTTTTCATTGCAGTATTTGAGGATGAGGAAGCAGGTGGGTACTCCAGCAGTTGTGCACATGTATGTTTCACACAAGTATTAGAAAGGAGCTAGCTTACCTTTGCTAGTGTTTTTGTAGAACAAAAAGTGCTAACGAGTGTCATCCTGATGCCAAACACAAGTGAGCAGTTGCTGTCTGAATTGTCCTTGGGAGAAGGACACAGAGCTGAGGCAGGCTGGTTTGTCGGGGCACCAGGAGGGCCCTGGTTGCTTGGTAATGTTTGTTTAGAAGGATGGGATGTGTGGGAAAGCATCATGAATACATGCATTGGCTGCCCCTGTAGCAGAGTGAACACTCCTCCCCCAACCCCAATCATAAATGGAACCCCTGTGGTGTGGACTGCCTTTTTACCCAAGCCCAGAATGTCTAAGCTGAAGGGATCCTCCTGTAATCTGATAGGGGAGCTGTGAATTTGAATTTTGCCATGGAGTTAACAAGCAACAGGACCAAATGAGTTCAAAATAAATAGTGGTGTTGGGGAGCAGAACTGGATGAAGGCCTGGACTTGCAGGTGAAATGAAGGAGAGTGCCCGCCATCCCTTCCAGGAACACACTTCCTTAGTCCTGGGAGAGAACCCAGTCAATTCTGTTAAACTTCACAGCGGTAAAACGACATCCTCAATTTAAAAATTTTGACAGCTTACTTTTATGACTTAATTCTTGATCTCACCGAAGCTTGGCGAGTCCTCAAGAGATATTTTGTGCATCTTCTTTGTTTTTAGATATTACTTCATAAATGGGGTGCATGGATGGTGAAGGGGTTATTTCAGGGAGTATCAGGATTGGGAAATGTAGGAGAGGCAGAGATAGTTCAAAAGTGTGGCCCAAGTTCCTATTACAATGCTACTATCTAACAGCTGCATAAAATCAGGCAAATCAATTTAGGCCTCCTCCTTTGAAAAATGGGAAGAATTTTACTTATGTTAAGGGATTTTATGCAGGCTCATGAATTAAGGGTGCTCATATAAGTAATAAGTATTAACCAAAGGAATAGGAATCATCATATCGGTTTCCAAATTAATTGATATTGTCAAGATGCCAGCCTTTACAAGTGTGCTTTTATTTCGCTACTATTGAAAGAATAGTTCTTAAAGTATTCGGTGGTATTTAGTCAATGCTTAAAAAAAAAAAAGTGTGTTTTAAACCCCCAAGAAACTGCAGTTCACTCTAGACCTATAAAAATGTGTGTGTGATTTAGCTTGTAGGGTATGGGGGGCACTTGTCTGAATTTTATAGTTTGGGCACTGGAGATGGGGAAAGAGAGCATTTGAGACTCATGACAAGTTTTGCAAATTTTCAAGAAGCTAAGGTTGAGAGAGAGTGATTTTACAGTGAGTCACCTTGTCGTGAGTGGTGGGCCTGCTGCAAACCCACAACTGTCTATACCTAAAGCACATGTTCTTTCCACATATATGATTGTGGAGGAAAAGGCAAGAGACAAAAGGCATTTTTTGAAATTCAGAAGCTGATTTGAGACTCATTCATTTTTGTCCTACTCTCTTTATTAAGGCAGGAAATAGATTCAGGAAATCTGAAAGTTGTTGAAAAAATATGGGGGAAAAATATTAAATCAAGACACCATTCTGATTAATTGAAAGTTTGCTCTGTGTTAAAAAGGAACAACAACCTTATTCTTTGAGTGTTCCTTAGACCTCGATTTTCCTCACAAGTCACTTCCATTCACACTTCTGGAAGTTCTCCTCTGTGCGGAATGGTAATAACTCACCCAGCTCCTGGGCTCTGCCTGCGGTCTCTCCTCGTGCTCCAGTGTCACTCCTCTCTGCCTTCTTCAGAAGCTATTATGTGACCTCCAGATCTCTCTTTGACTCCCTGTATTACCATTAGAAGACATCTACACTGGGAAATCGCCCAGTTCCTGTTTTTGATTAATATTTTATCAGCCTCGAGAGGAAATGGTATTCTATAGCAACACTAATAAGTTATTGAGCAGACGAGAGATGCTTCTGCTAGCTTTGGTTAAAAGTACAGGCAAGGTTACCAGTGGAGAGCTCAGGATAATAAAATCAGGTATCTGAATCGAATATCTGGTAGGGTTAAAATCTAACACTGGTGTGAGCAGAAATCAAGCACTATAAATCCTTCTTTGATCAGTGGCTTACCAGTATGTATTCATTGAAGGTAGTAATCATAGTACTATCAATTACTGGCTTCATTTAAAGCCACATATATAAACAAAAGGACCTAAAATGTTAATTTTTATAGTGTTTAATATATACCAGTATGTATAAGTTCAAGGTTTTTTAAGTGGACAGCTATTTGCCGGGTATACTGCAATACCCAGCAAATGATGAGAATTTGACTCACCTTAGTGTATCCAAATGGTTGTAAGAGAGAGGAAGTGGTGTAGCCATCAGTAATAATACCATCCGGTAATTACGGAATCATAAATGTTTGGGGAGCTGAAGGTCACAGTCATAGTAGCAACTCAGGTCTGTCCTTATGCATTTTAAATGCTTGTCTTTTGTATCCAGATGATGGTATTTTAATTCCCACTGGATAGCCTGATGGGAAAAAAATAGTTATTCTTCCATATTTGTTTTTCTTTATCATGGGTGAAAAGGCTTTTTGTTTTTCTTGAATCTGTGGGGACTGGCCTTCAAGAAATGGAAATGATTTCAGCACATACAGTCAGGATTCCTTGGAGAAAGATGCTACATTTTCCCTCCTGCATGGTGTCCAGCATGGGCATCTGATTGACGAGACCCTGACCCTTGGGGCCTCTGGAAATAGCTGGGTGCACACACACTCCCTGCAGGAAGCCAGGCTCTAGTGGGAGGCACAGAATACAGCCAGGAGCGGCGGCAGTTTTAGGGTAAGAAATTGCAGGTAGGAACACGGCACATTTTAAGAAACATCAGTGGGTTTTTTTTTTCTTTCCCTGGGTATTTTATTAACATTTGCTTCTGTTCTCAAGCACAATTCACTTAGGTTTGTGTTTCTTGTGTATCACACGGGAACTTTCATTAAATTGTGGCAATTCCAATTTGTGCGGTTATCAAGTCAACATCAAATAACTGGACCGCATGTTAGCCTGCAAACCTCACTTTGTAAACCCCTAATGCATTCGGCTGATTCCCTGCTTCATGCTCTCTTCTCTTCATAAAGTTACCGTTTTTTATTGCGAAGGAACTGTTATTGTTGGTTTTTAAGGGAAATTGTCATGATGCACCTGACATGGGAACCAGACACAGCCTAAAGCCACTAAGGATAATGTCATCATGGCTGATGCTGTTTTGTTACTTAAAATTATTTTCCATCAGATACTTACTTCTCTCTCTCCCACCATTAAAATCCAACTTAATTATTAAAATTTAATGGATTACTGATTTCACATTTGCCTTTTAGCTAATGAGTTATTAGCAATTTAATAAATAACATTTAATATGTAGTAATGGAGGTTAAAATGCATTAATGATTTAATTCTTTTGACAATACACATGTTTTCTTATAAGGCCAAAGAGAAAATAATTGCCTGAGAGAAATGGTTCCTGTGGTTCTTTCTTTTCAATTGGGATTGAAGAAAATGCCAACAATATTTCCTCTCTTTATAAATAGTCTTTTTTTTATAAAGAAGGGGTAAGGGCAGTGGTGAGCTGGGGCGAGCATTTAACTGCCTGGGAACTATCACAAGCTACAAATGCTATTTCTTCCAACTTTTTCTCTCTCCTGTTCCTGAATTTGTCCACAGTTGTGTGGATTGTGACACAGGGTATCCTGACTCAGGACTCCCCAGAAGTTTTAGACATATGAGCACTGCTTTAAGAAAAGGGTCTGGGGGGTGGGGGGGAAGTATAATTCTTTTCCTTTTAAATGGAGATATAAAAATCCTATAGGCATGATTTACCATTTGATTGGAACATTCTATTTTATGGTCATAGAGCACGTGTATCATCAGATCTGCCTCTGACGTCCAGGAAGCAGTTGTGGCTTTTGTAATTTTGATGAAAGAGCTTACAGAACAGTGATTTGGTGTGTGCTTGCACAGCTCTGGTCATTAACTTATTCTCCGAGGGCCACTGATAGAGGCGTGGAGATCCCAGCACCTGAGCAAGGGCTCCAGGCCATCAGCAGTGGAAGGAGGCATGAAGGAAGAGAAGCAGAATCAGGAATTCCTGGTAGGACCTGTGGATGGCTGCTGCTCATTTCTTCAGCCCCCTCATTTATCTGATGGCCTCGAAGGAGCTAGTGGTTCTGATCTTTACACCGGGAAGCCTGTTGGCCCTAAGCCATCTCTCTTCTGACTGACATGAACAAGGATTCTAATGCAAGTGATTCCCCAAAGGTACACATTGAAGTAAGAGAAGTCCCAGCAAGACTAAAGAATATACCAGACCCGGGGCAAAATGAGAATGTGGGCTTCAGTCCGGGGCAGGGAAGTTGGCCTCCCCTTTCCTTGGGCCTGTCAATGTAGGGTGGACAAGGATTCCTCTGCTCTGGGACATTCTTGGAACCTGGATCAGGGTGAGCAAGAACCCCTTTTCTGTCACCATGCCAACACACTAGGTCCTGCCAGCCTAGGACTGGGCAAGGCTGCAACCTTTTATGACGTCTTGCCTACTCACATCCATGCCCGGCCCCCACTGGGAGTAGAGGGCAGAAGGGTGGGTATTCCATGATGAGGAAACCTGGGTTGAGGGTGACAGTGGCCTCAAGGTGGAGGCCTGGAGGGAAGGACTGTCCTGGCCCAGGGTGCCAGTGGGCAGAGAGTAGGTGGCCAAGAATCCATCCTTGGCAGGCAGGGTTGGGGGACAGGACAGACATGCAGGTGAGCTAAGACTCCAAGCCCAGTACATGATCTATTGTCCCATTGGACTTTACTTACAAAATACAGGTTCAGACCTGTAATTATCAAAGAATAACAATATGCAACTGCGGAGTATTGAGCTGCAAGCATGGGGCCCTGTGCTCCTGCAGCAGTCTCACTCCATGAACCTGCCCTGGATCCAGGGAAGCTCATCCCCTGGAGGGCTAATCGGGAACAGTCTCAGCAAACCGTTTCCAAGAGGCTCGATCACAAGTGCCCGATCACAAGCTTGTGAATCTAATGGTAAAACTTCTGATATAGAATATCATATGTGGCCTCTTATTTCATGTGAGTTTGAAGCAAATTAAAACCTTTGGTGAGGCTTCTATGTGACATGGGTGTAAACAGCTGTCAAAACACATGGAGAGCACACACTTTGTTACCTGGAAGTTAACCTTCAACGAGTTAATTTTTAAAACAACAACAACTCTATAGGGATAAGGAAGGCAGGACCTGAGGACAGCATTGACCAAACTCATTCCCCTAAGTTGGTGGGAGAAGCATCTTTTCCATTTGCTTCGATTCCTTAGATGGATCAGTTTTAACCATCTTTATGTGTATTGCAGTCCCACTGTGCACCTGACAGCATGTTAGGTCTTTTTTTAATAAAAATCTGTTATTACATTTAATCATTTTAATTTCATGTAGAGGGGATTCTTTAGTCCAATGGTTCTTAATTGGGGACAGTGTTGCCAGTCAGGGGACATTTGGCAGTGTCTAGAGACATTTGTGGTGGTCACATTTGGGGGTGGGGACGGGGCAGGAAGATGTGACTGGCAATCTAGTGGCTGAAGGACAGGGATGCTCTTAAACATCCTACAGTGCACAGGACAGCCCCCCTCAACCTGTCTGTCATAGCCAAGCTTGAGAAACTCTAGTCTGCTCTGTCCCAGCCTGAAGATTCAAGGTGGTTATGTCACTGGACTAGTAATCGGGAGGGGTAGAGAATTTAACACAGCTAAATGGTATTTCAACTTCTTTGACTGTGGGTAATTAGCAAAGAATTAACAGCAGAAGATTGCTCTCACCCATGCCCATCTAGAAAGCACTCTTGTTCAAGGTGCTAATTAGCGTGTTTTGTTGCCAGTGAAAACAAGAGTCAGATTTCATGATTGATTCATGATCATTTTAAAATTAATGCTGCTATTATCATACAAAGCAGTGGTAAGTGGAGGTGAGAGAATTTTTGCTTGGGGATACTAAGTCAACATCACAGTAAACACACAGCTAACCCATTTATCTCCGGCTTAGTGCTCTGTTGTTTCTTCCAAGCACTTCTTAGGTGCCTCTGGGCTTTTTAACATTCTTTGGTGGTTGTAATCTATTAATTGATTTTTAAATTTGGCTTGTAAAAATGAACTTTAGTTAGAGGTTTGAGGAGAATGAAAAGGCCTATTGGTTTTCCAGGGGCTGGTTCTTCCTGTTTTGTGTTAAGGAGCCAAGGAAGTCACACAACCTGAGGACTCAGAGACGTTCCACTTCCAGCTCCCTCACATTGCAGATGAAGAATCAATTGTTCAGAAAAGGTCTTCCCATCATACACATTTTAATAAGCGTCAGTGATATTAAGTGACCCCTCATTGAATGCACCCTAACAGAGCCTCAGGGGTCATCTCTCCTATTGAATTACATAGTGGGGGTGCCTAGATACACCTGGTTTTGTTAGTTTTCTATTTCCTTACTTGTTTTATATTTTTGTCCCATGACAATCTGCTGAAGCCATCTCAAACTTTTTTTAAATGTATATTGTAAAAAACCTAGGTTTATAAAGGGTACCAATTATACTTAAATATGGTTCCATCTCTGACTCCAAGGCATGTATTTAAACAAAACCAGCATGAGATGCTAATCATAGTTTTATAAATCTAACTCTTTGAAAGTTTGTGAATGTTTCTACGTTCATATCTGAAATTCCTCACCCTGTGGAATTCAGTCTGATGAGATCTGCATCTGACTGCGGATAGAGATGGTGATAATAATTGTTAATATTTACAGATTGTGCTAAATATTCTGCAGCACATAATGTCATTTAATATTCACATCTTTATAGGGTAGGTTATGCTCATTTGATGGGTGAGAAAACTTAGGCTCAGAGAAATGACAATTACAATCCAAATTTGGAACTGGAATTTCAAACATGTGCACGGTCTTAATCACTTCCCATTGAATTGTCTTTATTTCATTAATGCTGATCACAATTTTAATTTGGTAAGGTTCTTGTGGAGTTGTTTATATCTTATGAGTCTTGGCATGTTTGGTGGAAAAACTTCCTAGGTCTCAGGATGCTGATGGCCAGAAATTAGGCAAACTAAGTCCAAGAGTCAGCTTGGGTTCCCGGTCTACATGTAAACTCCCACATTCAGCAGTCCTGGAGTTTGCCTTAAGTGACAGAATTTCAATTCTCCACTACTAACAGATTCATGGGTGTTCCCCTTTGTTTGTTTGTTTATTTGTTTTTCTTGTTATTCTTAATCCTCACCTGGGGATATTTTTCCACTGATTTTTAGAAAGAGTGGAAGGGAGGGAGAGAGACAGAGAAACATCCATGTGAGAGAAACACACTGATTAGTTGCCTCCCACATAGGCCCTGACCAGGGCCAGGGATCAAGCCTGCACCCTTCAGTTGGAGGTCTAATCTCTATCCACTGAGCCAAACTCAGTAAGGGAGCAAGGCCATTTCCAGTTCTCCTAGAGCAGTGGTTCTCAACCATGGCTGCACATTAGAATCACCTGGGAATCTTTTTAAAATCCTGATTTTTGGACCTCATCCTCCGGAAATTCTCTTTCTTTGTTATAACCACCGTCCTAGAGGTTAGGGTGATTCCTTTGATTAAATTGTGCAGCCTGTTTGGTTAAAACACTTGTGCACTGAGAATGTGTTTATTAACATTGCTATCTAATCTAATACATTATAATCTCACACCAAAAATGTTCTTTTGTATTTTTATACCAATTCTTTTCATTTTTTCCCAAATGTGTGAAGTTGGATAATTAGAAAGTGTTTGAACTTGCTAAGTATAGTAACTTTTTCGGTCTTTTTTGCAGTATGTATCTGCACAATCTGTCTCCTGGCAAAATCAAGTAATGGATTTCAGTTTAGATTTCCATTTACAGGTGTCTCATTGGACAGAATTGCCCAGGGAATACACTTGAGTGTTAATTAGCTGATTTCAAAAGGATATCATCTAGGTCTTCAGGACCCTGATTTTACTGTTATGCATTTTTATGTTTTCAAAACACATTGTCCTTTTCTCAATAGAATAAAGCAGGGCCAAAGTAACGTATTGAGATACCAGCCAGTCAGTCACTCTGTTAACAATCAAATGAACATTTTGCAGAAGTTACTATATATATATATAAATCTAGAGGCCTGGTGCACAAAAATTTGTTCACTCGGGGGTGGGGGTGGGGGTTCCTCAGCCCGGCCCGTGCCTTCTTGCAGTCTAGGACCCCTCGGGGGATGACCACCTGCAGGCTTAGGCCCGTTCCCTGGGGGATTGGGCCTAACCTGGCAATCAGACATCCCTCTGGCAGCCCGGGAGCCCTTGGGGGATGTCCACTTGCCAGTGGGGAGCAGGCCTAAACTACAGTCAGACATCCTTAGCGCTGCTAAGGAGGCGGGAGAGGCTCCCACCACCACCGCTGTATTAGCAGCTGTCAGCCTGGCTTGTGGCTGAGCAGAGCTCCCCCTGTGGAAGCACACTGACCACCAGAGGGCAGCTCCTGCATTGAGCGTCTGCCCCCTGGTGGTCAGTGTGTGTCATAGTGACCAGTCATTCTCAGTCGTTCTGCTGTTAGGGACAGTTTATTACCCTTTTATTATATAGGATAGAGGCCTGGTGCACGGGTGGGGGCCAGCTGGTTTGCCCTGAAGGGTGTCCCGGATCAGGGTGAGGGGCTGATGGCTGTTTGCAGCTGGTTACACCCCCTTCAGGGTGGGGGTCCCCACTGGGGTGCCTGTCCAGCCTGGGTGAAGGGCTGATGGCTGTTTGCAGGCTGGTCAAGCCCCCCGCCCCCAGTGGAGACCTTCACCCCATGGAGGTTTGGCCAGCCTGGGTGAGGGGCTGAGGGCCGTTTTCAGGCTGGCCAAGCCCCCCCGGCGATGGAAACTCCCAGCCTCTCCTTTTATTCTTTTTCTTTTTTATTCTGGGATTTATTTACCTTCTGTAATTGAAACTTTGTAGCCTTGAGAGGTGCTCAGAGCCAGCTGGGGGGAGGGCGGGGGGGCAGGAGGAAAGCTTAGCTTCCTCCATCGCCAGGGACAACCAAGTGCCCTGCTTGCTCCAGCTCCGTGGCCACGGCTGGCTGAAAGCAGGTATCTGGGGTTTATTTACCTTCTATAATTGAAAATTTGTTGCTTTGAGTGGAGCTCAGAGCCGGGGCCGAGACGGGCGGGAAGCTTGCCTTCTTCCATCATTGGGGCAACCAAGCCTCCTGCTTGCTCCAACTCCGTGGCTGCCGGCCGCCATCTTGGTTGGGTTAATTTGCATATAGTCGCTCTGATTGGCTGGTGGGCGTTGCTTAAGGCATAGCGAAGGTACAGTCAATTTGCATGTTTGTCTTTCATTAGTGTAGATGCCTAAGCGACCGTTCCACCATTTGACCCATTGCTATGACGCGCACTGGCATGTAAATGGAACAGGCTAATGAATCTCAAAAGGGAGCGGGGAGATGGGAGGGAGGGAAGAGATTAACCAAAGATTTTATATGCATACTAGAGGCCTGGTGCACGAATTTGTGCACTGGTGGGTTTCCTCGGCCTGGCCTGCAGGGATTGGGCCGAAACCGGCTCTTTGATATCTCCCGAGGGATCCTGGATTGCAAGAGGGCGCAGTCCAGGCTGAGGGACCCCACTGGTGCACAAATGCGTCCACCGGGCCTCTAGTCTATATATATATAAAAGGCTAAGTGTCCATCTGTCCAACCACTAGCTATGACAGGCACTGACCACCAGGGGGCAGACGCTCAATGCAGGAGCTGCCATGATGCGCACTGGCCATTTAAAAATAAACAGCACCATGGACCTGGTGCTGACAAACCAACACTGATTTACCCCAAGTGTGACACAGGCCCCGCCACCACCCTGGAGTGACACCCCACCAAATCACAGCCAACACTGCCAAGACTCTGTGGCACAAAATGCAGCCCACAGCCCAGCCCAGCCTGGAAACAGTCGCTGTGGGCACCAGGTAATGACGTCACATAGCAACGCCCATCTCCCTCTCTAGTGACTAGCCTCCTTGGAGTTTCTTCAGCCCAGGAACACAACTTGCTTTATATCCAAGTACAAACGTTTTACAGTTTAACCAAATGTTTGTGAAGTGTTTTCATGTGCCTCAGCTCATTTGATCCTCACAGAAGTCCTGGAGTAGGTAGATAGGAGACTCAGTAGAATCCTGTTTTCTTTTCATTAGCCAGAAAACAGAGATTTAGAAAGTTTAGAAACTTGACCCGACTGAAAAGAAGTAAGAAATGGTGTACCTCGAAAATGACCTCAGGTTTTCTCACTGCGCAGAATATAGTCAAACACTGCTGCAGTTAAATATTTTACCCTTTGTTCTCCCAATAATAATCTGCTTCATGTTGATATTTACTGCTGTGTTGCTGACAATTACCTGAAAGAGAATTTGGGGTGCTTCACTGGGCTGGGAAAAGTTTATCTAAATCAGAAAGCAGGTCTAATTAAGCAAGAGTATTCTATATCTATAAAAGGCTAAGTTGACTCATGCATACGCGATACATTTAAAACTCTTGCTGGCGCCAATCGCATGTGTGTGTTTTGATCTGTCACTGTTGATCATGAATTTGGTTGACACTTCTATTATAAAGAAAGGGCAAGTAGCGATATTAAAATATTTCTTCTAACTAATTTTCTTTTAATGTGCACAAATCCGTGCACCAGGACATTAATAGATAATAATGGGCAAGACCTGTTAGTGATCAGTCAAGGGATGCTGAAATATTTTTTTTTAAATACATTTTATTGATTTTTTACAGAGAGGAAGGGAGAGGGATAGAGAGCCAGAAACATCGATGAGAGAGAAACATCGATCAGCTGCCTCCTGCACGCCCCCTACTGGGGATGTGCCCGCAACCAAGGTACATGCCCTTGACAGGGGTTGAACCTGGGACCTTTCAGTAAGCAGGCCGACGCTCTATCCACTGAGCCAAACTGGTTCTGGCAAGGGATGCTGAAATATTTTTGTGCATTGCCCGTGGAAAGAGGAAATGGCTTCTTAAGGTTATTTTGTTGA
Organism: Myotis myotis; assembly: GCF_014108235.1. Classification (NCBI taxonomy): domain Eukaryota; kingdom Metazoa; phylum Chordata; class Mammalia; order Chiroptera; family Vespertilionidae; genus Myotis; species Myotis myotis. The sequence continues at coordinate 22,729,256 of NW_023416323.1, read as the reverse complement.
GAAGAAAACACTATGAAGTGTCAGGTGCCCACAACAATACTACAGGGCTTGGCGAACGTAGGTTTACAGTTGAGAATACGTGAAACATAAAGTTAGTAAAGCTGTTGTAATAATTGTAACCTGCATGTCCTTTTGCCATACGAACAACTGTAAACATACTGTGGCACATGCCTATATAAATTATGGGCATACACACTAAACACTTTAAAAAAATAAATGCTTTCACATGCGATCAAATAAATACATGCTAATCAAAAGAATACTTAAACGTGCAGGGAATATCATTGTCGCACCCTTCCAGGAAAATGACCTTGAACTCTGGCTTGTTAGAAATACACTCTGGATTTTTGAGTCAGAGTCTATGGACTTGGGAATCAGCTGTCTACTTTTCCAAATCCCACCAGGTGACTCTGTGGCCATGCTGAGTTTAGGAGGATCTGCTGTCTGACAAAACTTTGGGAAATCTTCGCCTCATCCAGGGACACCTCCATGAAATGATGGGTGTGCACTCAATACAAGAGCATATCCTGGCATAGCCTCTTTAATTTTCTTAAGAGGCTATATTAATTGTCCCTCCATTCATCTGGTTGCCCGAATTTGGCAACAGTGAGATCTGCACTGGCAGTTCTTGCCAGGAGCTGTAAACTTTGGGTCTCTGTTCTCCAACACTGATCAGATGTTAGCTTTACTCGTGGAGAATCCATGCATTTCTTTTTATATTCTAAACATTAACTTGAGAACAGAGAAGATCATCAAGGAAATAGGATGAGCTACATGGTTTGGACTCAAAACTGATTGTTATTATCTCATCAACTAGAACTGAAAAGTGAAGGAGGGGGAGGGCTGAAGTAAGGGTGCATTACTTGGCAGCATGCTGGTTTTCTGGTCAGTGTGTACTGTCCCTGATCTGTGGGTGAGGGGAAGGTGGGACCAGTGGCCCCGCTTGCCTCACTGGCTGGAGGCTGATTGGTTAGTGACAAGGAGCTGGCACTGCAGGCAGGATTTGTTACTTCTCCCCTTTTCCACAGACAGGGGGCTCTCTCGTCATGCACATTTGGTGTTTGAGATTCCAAATGAATCTGTAGTTGACCATTTATAACAGAGTCTCCAAGGTGAGCTTGAGTGTGTAAAGACTTCTAGCGTGAGAGACAGCAAGTACAGTCGTGGGCTCCTCTAAATGTCGGAACTGTGTTTTTGCTACTCATTGAGAGTTGGTCTTCAGTCCACATTATGTTCAGGTCTAACTCCAGCTCATTCCTCAAGTCTCCATTTAAATGCTGTTCCTCTAGAACAGTGGTTCTCAACCTTCCTAATGTCGCGACCCTTTAATACAGTTCCTCATGTTGTGGTGACCCCCAACCATAAAATTATTTTCGTTGCTACTTCATAACTGTAATTTTGCTACTGTTATGAATCATAATGTAAATATCTGATATGCAGGATGTATTTAGGCGACCCCTGTGAAAGGGTCGTTCGACCCCCAAAGGGGTCGCGACCCACAGGTTGAGAACCACTGCTCTAGAAAGTCTTTTCTTGTCTTAAAGGACTAAGTTGGGTGCATCTCCTGAATGTTCCCTCAGAACTTTCTAGATCTTCATTGCTGTTAGCACACTTGATCATCATGTTTGTCTGCATGTCTGTCTTCTCCGGGAGCCCCATGTGGGCAGACATGCATCCATCTTGTTAACATTGGGCCCTCATTTTAATAAGTCTAGGGCTAGTTATGAAACAGTAGCCCTATAAAGATGTGCCTAAATTAAAAGATGAATGCTAAGCGAGTTCTTAGAAAGATGGATATAAGCCATTGTTATCATTCAAGTCATATGGGGGAATGGCTATTAGAATTGTTGAACCCTGAATTTAAAAGAAACATCTAACTATTGGTTGCTCCTTATCTGCAATGTGGACATCCCAGATGCACTGGCCGTGCAACTCTAGGCAGGGGCCTTCCCTTCTCTGCATCTGTTCATATATTAAAAGAGGGAGACATCCTATCTTCCTCAGAGTATTATAAAGATTAAGTTAACCAATCAGGTAAGATCAGCTTGCATGGTACCTGGTACAGTATAGGTGCTCAGTAAACACTAGCTGTCCTTTATTATTGATCTTGTTTGCCTATTTTAATCTTGCTGGCTCACTGAAACAACCAACTGAAAACCATGAAGAGACTCATGGTGAAAGATGACAATTGTAACTTACTTGAAACTCAGTTTTGATTTAGACATTTACCCCATTTTGTCCAACATTTAGAAAACGGAAAATGATAGTTTTGGCATGATTGGACCCAAGGGTGGAAGAGGACATGGCATGTGGCAAGTAAAGCATCCCAGAATCTTAGAAGGAAACACTGTGAAGTAGAGGTGTGGTGACCCTGTGTGGAGGTCACATGTATCATGTCTCCTGCTTTTTAGTCTAAATAGTTACTCTCTCAAAACTACATGTATTAAAAGAATGCTCTGCAATATTGATTTATACTGTGGCTGAAGAACACCTCCTAACCCCCAAGTTCATGCCAACTAGGAAAAATTCTGTCTCTCTTCCCCTGTCATCTTGTCACTGCCTTGACCCAACACTGCACACGGAGCTCCTCTTTGCACCACAAGGAGAGGCTGCAGATGGACAGGGTCTGCTCAGGGAGATAACACCACCTGCTAATTCTGCCTCCGCCATCAGAGGCTGAGTGATCAGCGATGGGGACCAAGGCTAGATTAGGTCTCCAGTGGCCCCTCTTTCAGAGTCTGGGAGATGGATGATAAGGGTAATCACTCCCCACTTTATCTTCTCTCCATCTCCTTACTGCAGCTCTAACTACTCACTTTTATTGTTCCAGAGCTAATTGTAGGATTCCATTCTCCAAAGTGAAGTCAGGAGAGGAATGTAATGTTGCAAGAGCCTTGTGGCTCTTTCACACACATGCCCTGCCCCCACCCCACCTTGACACAGAGGGGGAGCCCTCAGAAATGAGATTTTGTTTGTGTCTGAGGCTACGGACTTTTGATTCATTTTTGAAAAGAAAGCCTACCTTGGCTGGTATATTCTGACTCTTGAATAGGGCAATTAAAATGATCTCCTTTTCCCTGTAATCACTGAGTGTATAGTCTTCGTCACCGAGCGCCTTCAGACATTCTGGGAGTGCTGCTTCCTTTGACATGGATTGGAGGGGACCCATCTCTATCACTTCCAGGAGGTGTGACCTTGAGAAAGAAATGTAGGCTTTCTACGACTCAGTTTCCTCAGTGGTAAAGTGGGGATGGTAGTTGTGAGTGGGCCAGCAAGTCCTGCATGCCAAGTCTTGTACAAGCGATGTACACTAAGAATTTATTAAATGTTAGTTCTCAATGTTCTTGGTGTCAGCAATGTCAGTGAGAGCCCTGATGAAGTTGTTTGGAAGTTTAGATCTTGCATTTGTGCCTTGTATACAAGGGGCATTTATTAGGTGCTGGCTAGCATTATTATCCTAGTTTAGAACACATGCACCATGACATAAAACGTTGTCATTAGATAACTCCCCCGCCTCCCTCATGACATATACATGTATTTGAAAATGTTATTAGGAATACTTTGGTACCATTCTTCTGCCCTACCTTAAGTAAGTTTTTAGCATAAATGTCATATTCTTCATGGAACTGTTTCTTTTCACTGACAGTTGATTTGAGGGCTTGAGGTTCTCAGCCAAATGAGTTCATTCACTGAATCCATTGAGAATGAGGGAGATCAAGTCCCATGAGAAGGAAGCTGCCCCTCTCCCCACACCCCCACCTCAGGGCCCATATCACAGGCTGGTCTGGGAGGTTGCCACCTTTTGTCATTTGAAGAATTGCCTGCAGTTTTGCCCACTGGACTGTGTGTGCACTCTCTGCTTCAGACCTGCTGGGATTTCTTTTCTCTTTCAGTAACTTCCTGCTGCCAGTATTTATCCCAGTACAGACAACAGTGGCCTCAAAGAGTGCTGTTCATGTCTTTCCCAGTAGGTCTCAGCAGGGAATTCATGCAATCCCAGGCAGGCATGGGGTGTGGCTTCTAATCTTGATGGGAAAGGGAGAGGAGAGAATGATGACAAATGATGAGGAAGAGTGGGTGACTTGCCTCTAGTTTTAGGTGGATTGTTTTTTCTCTTTTAATTTTCTTGTTTTTGTAGCCTGATCCAAATTTTCAGCATAACAACAAAAGCACTCACTATGTGTTCGCTGAAGACAAAGGTTTTAAAATATCAATATCAACTAACCAACCTACCTTCCTTTCCTTTCCTTCCTTCCTTCCTTCCTTCCTTCCTTCCTTCCTTCCTTCCTTCCTTCCTTCCTTCCTTCCTTCCTTCTGCCTTCCTGCCCTTCATTCACCCATCTTTCTATTTCATTCATCTATCCATCTATTCATTCATCATCTCTCTATTTATTCATCTGTCACCCAAATTACTCCTTAATCACAAACACCTCAATGACATAGATGTACCTTTTTCAGGTGGGTAGGTAAAGGGTTAGCAGAATGGAGCTTCTAAGTCATGCAGCTACTAAGTGGTTGAGTTGGTTTTCTCACTATGGATACTGCCTTTCAACTCAACAAATTATAGTTGTTGCTTTCATCTTCTTCACCACCACTGTGTGATTTACGTTTTCTCCTGGTCATGCTGACATAGGCAGGGGAGAGCACACCGTGTCACTCGCAGCTAGAAACAAATCCATCTATTAAAACCCAAATTCAAACTGGCAGGGAGTCTAGTTGTGCTGTTGTGGTAACAACTATTTTGAAGACTGGGATTAGAATTCGGGTCCCCATTGTCAGTTCATTTGGGGCATTGAGGTAGGCAGGGACAGAGCAAGGTTCCCTTTGGAATGGGGAGGAGGCTGGATTAGGGAAGCTGGTTGTGTAGGAGTTTGGAGGGGGGTGGAGGAGGGAAGACTTGTCCACCCATGTGGACCCCACTCCAAAATGGAAAGCCAGTAACCTTTGCCTTGTAGAATTTTTCATAACCCCTCACTAGTCCACGGTGAGTCAGGGCTCCTTTCCCCATTACAACAGCCCTAGCCTATCTCTCAGGCAGTCTGCTGATAATCAGTAAACGAAATGAACTTCTCCCCCAATTCCGAAAACAGAAAGATGAGGGTTGAGTTACAGGGCAAATAATGAACATCATTGGAACATGAAATTTTGAGCTGCAGGTATGGGGGAAATCATTTTATTTGGTAGAACAAATTTAAGCTTGGCAGCTACCTGAAAGAAAATTAGGTTGCTGATTGCAAGTCCAATTCTCTGGCCTTGTGAGGAAGATAGATTGTAATCTTTAATTAATCTATCACTCACACCAAAAAAAAAAAAAAAAAAGGCAGGGGAAGGGGTGGGGGAGATTGCCCATATCACATTTATTTTGGGTGGATGAGGCTGCATTCGGAAGCCCCAGTCTAGGGGTGGCTGCCAGCACTCCATGTGTTTACTTTTGTTTAGTACATCAGTTTCCTGGTGGTCCTAAGCTTCTGTGCAGTGTGCAGGTGGAGGCCTGGCATGTGCCCTTGGCCACAGGCTTCCCTGTTGTAATGAAGATGAAATGACTAGAAGGATGACCTTTCCGTGCCTTTGTCTGGAGCCAGCCCTTCTCTTTCACTGCACACCTTTCCACAGAACATGTTTTGAACTCTTGAACTGCTCATTCCCTTCCCCGCACGTATTGCTCAAGCTGCAGTTTATCATTATATGCCTCCAAAGACTGTGTTTCTTACATTTGACATAGAGATAGAATTTTTCATAACCCTTTACTAGTCATAAATTTGATTGTTAAGGGACCGGGTTAATCTTATTTCTAATACCAGCATCTGATTCTGAAACCCTGATTTAGGAGAGTTTCTCTTTCTGCTGCCTTCCTAAAATGCAGGGTGGAAAAGTATAAAATATGTCACCTGATATTGGAGGATTGTTTATTTCTGTTCATTTTGTTCTGAATAGTACCTAAGAGATGCATTTGAAAACTTATCTTGTTTATATGTTTCTTCTGTTGCAATTTCTTCCATTACCTGAAATAGTCGCTTTGGACAGCAAGCAAAGAAATGCCCTTTCATAGTGAGGGGGTGGATGGGAAAGGGCCTTTGTAAGGAAGTAGTTTGGAGACCACTGGAGCATAGCCAGAAGGAATTATCATTTTGTATTTAAGGAATTTTTATAATTAGTATCTCATATTGGCCTTTCTCATAGCCATTTAATTGCATTTTACTGAAATTGTTTCATTGTTTCTCCTCTAGCTTTCCAGTGCATGGCACATAGTAGGTACTCAATGTGTGCTGAACTGAACTGCAGCTTTTAGGTTAGTAATTAGGTGCATAGACAAAATGACAATAGTTCTATGACACAGGGACTCATTTCTGAAAATTAATTGAAATAACTCACAAAAATAACCAGCACTCTGTCTGTCTGCTTGGTATGTGGTAGCACTCTTGTCACTGAATCTACTGTTGTCATTCTAAAAAGAAAACTTATGGCATTATTTAGAGGGAGAAGTTACATAGAATTTTAAAGAGTGTATTTCTCCTCCAGTAAGCAATTCTGCATTGATAAGAAGTGGGCACAGAATAAGTGCAAAATATTTAGTTAATTCATGTTGACAGAAGTAGGACTTCAGGTCTAAAGGCATTATATTTTAAGGTTCACACAGATGCATTTTTAAAATTTTCCAAACTCTCTAACGTGCATGGACAGATTTGCACATGCACTATCTGTACAGATTGCACTTGCAGTGGCTGTCCAGGAAATGAAACCTCTGCACTTCGCCAAGGCATAGTTTCCTCCACAGAGAGCCAGTTGATCATCACTAATGCTAATGTCGGGGTGAGGTGCAATGGGTAATCTAACACAGGCGATGACCCCCAGAGCATTTGTACTTGATGTTGGAATGTGTTCGTTTTCTTTATCTTGTTATTAATCCACCTCAATTGAGCAATTTACTCTGCATAGATAGGATCAGATCCAATGTAAATTTAGAACATCACACTTACATTTAAGTACAGACATTTCCCCAGCTCATAGTCTTTCTGGCTCTCATTTTCAACACAACACAATACACACAGACACCCCAAGCCACACAGCAATCTCAGAAGTGGGATCCACAGTTCTCTCTGTTTCCACCAGCATAGTTTCTCTGGCTTCTGATCTTCGGTCAGTGTCTGTCTGAGAGAGTGGCGTGTTCATATATTTAGATATGGTTGACAAAGCCAAGAATATCAGCAGAACCTGGGCAGGATTAATGTCCCACAGCAAGGAACAACAACAACAAAAAAGAATCATACACCCAAGAACTTTTTATTATGTCAGTTGTTAAAGGTGATCATTTATTCACTTAAGTACAATCTTGATTCTTTGGTTTCAAACATTACAGAGGTGTCATTTGGACCTTGGTTCTCCCACATATATGTAGTGTGTGACATTGAAACACATTTTCTGATTACAATTCTATTAGTCCTTGCACATGGGCATAATTGGTGTTCATGAAAACCACTGATTTGGGAGTAAAAGAAGGACAGAATTAACTTTGTTTCTGGCATATGAACAAAATGTCATTTGCTAACTGCATTAATGCTGACGTTTACTGTGGCTCTCGGCTATGGACTGTGTCTGTGTCCACATCTGCCTACAGTGGCTGCACTCTGGGCTTTTGATGATTAGTCTTCATCAGAGCAGCAACTTTCTGTGAATTTCTGTGAGCTTTGACTTACTAGTATTTCTTCTAATGGAGATTTTTATGAGACATATGTCCCCCACTATTTCACAGGTGATCTTTGCTGAGTTGGGGGGACACAGTGAATAGATATAATACAATTAGATTTTGAAAGGCCTTTGAAATTGTTCAGAGAACTTAACATATTTTGAGAACTTCAATTTCCTTTCAATGTAAAAAGCAGTTTAGAAAATTGCATGTACTGTATACATCTACTTTTGTTACAGACACACACACACATAGGTATATACTATATATAGAAAAAGATTCTGAAAGAGATACACCGAGCTATCTACAGTGGTTCTGGCTGGCTAGATGTAATTTAGTTGTTCAAGGTTAAGTTAATGAACTTTGTCAAACAGCCATGGATTCAAATTCTGCCTCTATCATTAATTGGCTGAGAGGTGTGACATTGGATAAGCAATTTAGCCTTGGTACACCTCCAAGTCCTTATCTATAAAGTGACAATTGTAATAGGACCTGCCTCCCAGGCCTATATGCAGATGAATTAGGCATGGATGTTGGAACTCAGAAAATTTGCCAGTAAGTATCACTTTTTACCGATTCTGCTTTTTTCTTCCCTCCTTTTCTGATATTTCCTTCTTTAGTGTATCTGTATTGTTTTTGTAATATGAAAAATATAAAGTTAAAAAAATAAAAAATAAAGTTAAAAGTTTTTTGTTTAGTTTTTAAGGCTTAGTCAAGTACTAATGGGACTATTTTCATGGATTGGTGTCTTGATTAAAGTTAGTTACAAGAGGGCCTCTTTAAGCAGAGGATTAAAAGAGTGTGAATTAGGCAGACCCCAGCTATCCATCTGGGTTTACTCTTTTTTTAAAAAACTATATTTTATTGATTTTTTTACAGAGAGGAAGGGAGAGGGATAGAGAGTTAGAAACATCGATGAGAGAGAAACATCGATCAGCTGCCTCCTGCATGCCCCCTACTGGGGATGTGCCCACAACCCAGGTGCATGCCCTTGACCGGAATCGAACCTGGGACCCTTCAGTCCGCAGGCCGACGCTCTATCCACTGAGCCAAACCGGTCAGGGCTACTCTTAATGATTTTTTCTAAAGTAATGCTTCCTAGTGAAATCTCCCAAATTTCTTTAGCACTAAACATTTCAGGATGTGAAATGCAAGCTAACAGAAATCATCTATTCGTGCAATTCAGGCTTTCCATAGTGATACTGGCTCTATAGATGATCTTATGACATGATCTCCTCGTATCATTTTCCTGAGTGTAAATTCTTGGGTAAGGATGGAATTCCTAATTTTGTATAAGGTGATAGACTCTGTGTTCTTCAAGCTGGAAAACATAAAATATTATATACACTATGAAAATTATGAGGAAAAAAAGAGCGACAATCTAAAGAAGGCAGATGTGGATTTTGCAGGAACTTAGATAAGCCTGTTTCCATGGTTGGTTCCTGAATTGGGTCCCCAGTATCCTGAGAGTTAAGTTGGGAAGCAAACAACATTGCTTGCTAATGTCAGGGAATGAAAACTCTGTAACACAAGTCCATTTGCAGAGGCAAATGCTTTTCCTGATATTGAACTTCAGCAGGTGCCTATTTCACAGGTCCACATGTGAGGCCTTGGGTAATCCAGAGAGCAAAGTTGTGCTCAACTGTGATTTTATAAAAGACACAGAAGTGCATTTCAAGTAGACATTTCTTATATCAGCCTCCTAAACTGGCATAACCCTGAATCATAATTCAGTGAAGGCATTTCTGCAAGAAGCAAAGATAATAAGCTCCAAGTACTTGCATTTTCTGACTTTCTTTCCTGATGCAGGGAAAATCGAGATGGGACTCTCAGTAAAAACCCAGATGAGGGGCCTGGGAGTCATCACCATCTGATCCCTGAGGACATTAGCTCAATCTCTTTCTGTAGCCAGAACCAATAGTGAAATGATAGAATAGTTGAAGCAAAATAGCAAACTTTTTTTTTTTCTGGTATAAAAGTGTGTATGCTGTGTGTATATAGAATGGGGGTGTAAATGGTGAAGGGATGCTATTTTAGCACAGTGTACATTTTTTTTTCTTGCTCATACTATGTGAATGGGGTGGGTTGGCAGGATTGCTGCACACACAGTCACTCAGGGACCCAGGTTGATGTTGTCTCCATTGTCTCATAGCTGCACCATCTGGCCTTTTTCACCACTGGAGACAGTCACAGCAGCAACTATATGCTTTGGTTTGGAATGTCACATTGTCACTTCCTCTCAACAGCCTATTGGTGAGAACCAATCACATGACCTTGAAGAGGGTGGGAATGTATAATTTCCCCATGGCCTTGAAGGAGAAGAAAACCAGATGTGTGTGCACAGTCTAATCTTTACCAAAATGGCGCCTTTTTTTCCTACAAAGAAAAGAACTAAGGGGCTATACTGTTGTTTGATACCATCAAACCTGGGAACAGAGCAAAAGACATGCTTTTGACAAAACCCAATTTATACTAGACCTAGGGTCTTATTTGTAACAAATCAAAGGAAATGTTATTGTATGCTGGGAGTAGTGAAGTTAGGAAACTCATACTTCAAAAAGATATGTGAAAAGTAACATTTGAATAAAATGAAGATAATTTTATGAGTGGTAGGTTTACAGTGGGTTGATTGTGATTAGCTTCCTGATCTGTTCAGGTCTATCCAAGCAGGAGGAACCTTTCTCCCCCAGTTTCCTGATGCCACAGATGAAAACTTGGATCGGTTGATGGGTGAAGTTCGGATAGTGTAACTTTTCCTTGGTCTTACACATTGCAAGTTCCCATTAAAGTAAAAGAAATACTTGAACTTGGATCTACAGGCTTTTAGTGGAAAAATGGTAGTTAAAATGTCTTAAAGATATTTTATAGACATTTTAAACAGTATTGTAGTCAATATTATGGTGACAGATATCTTAGGTAGCAAACATGCCACTGTTTCAGTCAGTGGTAGGTTCAGCTTCATAAAATGGGAAACCCAAAACAACATTGGTTTAAATACATAAGGACTTATTTTCTCACTTAAAATAAGTCAGTGGCTAGGTAGCTAATCCAGGACTGACTTGGTGGTTTGATTAAGGCAGGGGTCCTCAAACTTTTTAAATGGGGGGCCAGTTCACTGTCCCTCAGACTGTTGGAGGGCCGGACTATAGTTTAAAAAAAAAACTATGAACAAATTCCTATGCACACTGCACATATCTTATTTTGAAGTAAAAAAACAAAACGGGAACAAATACAATATTTGTATTTGCATGTGGCCCGTGGGCCCTAGTTTGAGGACCCCTGGATTAAGGCATCAAAGACTCCTCCAATTGTACTGTTCTTTCATTCTCAGCAATTTGGCTTCTATCCCCACAAGCCCACCTCTTGATCCAGGATGGCTCATGGAACCCTAAGTTCCATGTGAGTTTCAAGCCACAGGCAGCAGGAAGAAGGGGGAGGCAAGAGGGATGACCCTTCTGAGTTAGCTCCTTGAAGGAGTTTCCAAGAACTGCAACTCAGCATTCACAGACAGCTCATTGGCCAGGGCTGAGTAACCTGGTCAGGGTTAGCTGCAAGGGAGGCTGGGAAACACCGTTTTGGTTTGTATTTCCTTTGAGGGCATTAGTTCATTTTATTATTAACCTTCTAGTACTAAAGAAACAGGTGGGATGAATATCTTTCATTCCTTCCTGCTATGCCTCTTACAAGAATCTGCTTGCTACTTGTGTTGAAAGCTGCCACCTCCTGGCTGTCCACTTCCCTTGAGAATGAACTTCTCCCACTCCTCTCACAAAAGATTCCCAAATAGTTATCCACAGATAGAGAGTAAAAGTAGAGGAAGTTTATCTTTGGTACCTCTGTCCAGACTTTGTATACCTCTCTTTCACTTTTGGGTTCTTCCCAGGAATCTAGTAGTGCCATTTCCAAGTCCTATGCTATAGGGCCCACCAGGCTTGCTCTCCTGACAATGTCCTATGCTCCCAACTTGCCATTTCTTCCTCGTTTATTCAGTCTATCCCAATGATTTCAGATAAGAAGAAAACAGTAAAATGCAACCTAGTAAAGTTAGGATGGCCATACATGGACATTTTCCACATAGAAAGTGAGTAGTATTCTGTGTAATTTCAGGTATAAGGGCTAAAGGAGAGGGTATTTTCAAACTTCGGAGGGAAGGTGGAGTCATTATAAGAAATGTAGTTTTTGCCTATAAGTAATAGAAAATGCCATTAATAGTAGCTTCAACAATAACAACATATATTATCTCACATTAAAAAAAGTCTGGAGGTGCCTGGTCAATATGGTTCAGTTAGTTGAGTATTTTCCTGTGCACTGAAAGGTTGCCAGTTCCATTCCTGGTTCCTAGTCAGAGCACATGCCCAGGTTGTGGGTTCGATCCCTGGACAGAGTAGGCAACTGATCGATGTTTCTTCTCCACATTGTTGTTTCTCTGTCTCTCTCTCTCCTTTCCCCTCTCTCTAAAATCAGTAAAAACATATTTTTAAAAAAGAAGTCTGGAGGTCAAACACTTTCAGGTTTCAGTAATGCAAGGGCTTAAAAATATCTTCAAGCACCTAGGCTAGCTCTGACTTTCTGCTTTGCTTTCCCTCGTACATTGGTTTATCCTCTTAGGCAGGCTCACCTCATGGCCACAAACTGGTTGCCAGGCCCCAGGAATCACTGATAGAGGCAGGAAAGGATACCATGTGACTACTTCATGCACCCTTTAAAGAGCGAAGAACATCTTCCCCGACACTGGGAGTAGAACCCCCCACACGATGCATTGGCCAGAACGGCATCACACATCCACCTGAGCCTCAGCAAGGGAAATGAGATCACCATGACTGTCTCTTACTAGTGAAGAATTCTTTTGGGGGCTGGGGACGGGCCCGGGATTTTGTTAGAAGGGTGAAGGGAGGAATGATGGCTGTTGAGCATGCAGCCAACAGCCTTTGCCATGGGTCTTCCATGGCATCCATATTGGCAACCACCCCCTACATGTGAGAACAGCCTTCCTTTCCAGCATCAGTTTTCAGGTCTTTGGAACTTCTACCCTGACGTGGAAATTTTTCAGTGGTTGCCAAATTCTGTCCTAAATAATATTATATTGAATGACCAAATCCTGAAAGACCAGGAATAGAAAAATCTGGGGCCACAGGCAGTTTGTAATATTAAATCCTGGGTGATAATGGAGGCTTCGAGTCTATAAAGCCGAGACCTTAACTTTTGTGCTCCTTGGGTTGTGGAAAGAACATCCGTCCTTTAAACAAGAACCCGTCAGATGCCTCGGATATACTGACAATACATTGATGAGAATTGAATGCCCATAAATTACATAGCCCCCCCAGGGCCTGTTGCAGACCCTAACTCACTGCTTATGATTTCAAAAATCCTGTTTACTTGTGTGAAGGATAGTTGATACTTTAATCATCAATAAACTAATGTTTCAGCAGCCTGCCATAAATTTCTTGTCAAAGAAGAGAATATTATTAGAACTCTGTGATGAAAGATAATCTCTGCCTAGACTTATATCCCTCAGTTTTAAAGCCTCCAGCAGCTGGGCTTGGAGGTTACTACAATAAGAAAAGCCTCGCCAAGCAAAAAGCCCATGCTTTCTACTTTCAAAATATTCGTGAATTAATTGACTTGCATATTTTGACCTCTTTTCAAGGAATAAATAAATGAATTTTGAGAGCAAATATTTTGATAAAGAAACAGGGAACTGATACATACTAGTATTGTCTTTGATTATAATTGTTAAGCAGTTGACATCTTTCAATAAGTGCTAACATTTATTATATTAATTATTAATAAAGTCTGACTCAATAATAATGCAATCATAGTTATGATTTATTGAGAGCACCTTGCTGAGCACTTTGCATCCCTTATCTTGTTTGCTCTCTCCAACAGCCTTATTAAGTAGATACCATCTACATTTTATTAAGTAAATGTTTCCTCATTTGCTGATGAGGAAACCATGGCTGACTGAATTAAGTGACTGCCAAAGTCACAGAGCTTGTAAGCAGCAGCTGTAATTAAAACAGAATTGTGTGGCATCAAAGCCAGTCTCCAACTCAGTGCAATGCACAATGAGTTCAAATGAGATTATTAAAAATGAGGTTAAGAAGACGGCAAATTAAATGTGAGCTAAATTTTTATTCTTGTTTTAAGGTCTTTCTTGCTAAGCAGATACCCAGGAACCAGCAGTGTACTCTGGTTCCCAGGGAGACTTACTCTCAGTTTTCCTGGATGGTGGAGTGTTTTGATTAGGTGGCAACTTCCTTCTCATTGACAGCATGCCGGGTGAGGGTGGGGTAGTTTATGAGTCAGGAGTTTTGTAGAAGGTATGCTTTTTGTATTAAGTGATGATCCAGGTCCCAGCTCAAGGGATGTTGTGGTAGTTTAAGCTCTGCTACCTGCATGACCATCATGGCCTTCTGCTTATGGAATATCTTCAGATGGTTTCTTTTGGTCTATTTGTTAATGAGTTCAATAGTTTCTTTTCCCCCATACGTATGAGAGTGGAGAGAGCACAGTGATACCCAGTAGCCATGGTTGGTCATTGATGGGTTATTGAGTCCCCACTCTGGAACAGGCTCTGTATAGTTTGCTGGGACTGCCACACAGAACACCACAGACTGGGGCTTAAACAACTATCTTTACTGGGTTGGGGGCTGGAAGTCCAATACCAAGGTGGTGGTGGAGCTGGTTTCTCCTGAGGCCTCTTTCCTTAGCTTGCACATGGCTACCTTCTCCCTCTGTCTTCACATGGCGAATCCTCTGTTGGCCACATCCTTGATGTCTCTTCATATAAGAACACTAGAGGCCCGGAGCATGAAAATTTGTGCACTTGAGTGGGGGGTCCCTCAGCCCAGCCTGCGCCCTCTTACAGTTTGGGAGCCCTTGGGGTATGTCTGACTGATGGCTCCCTGCGGGGAGTTGGCCTAAGCCACAGTCTGGACTTCCTCTGCAGGAGGCAAAGGCAACTGGCCAGCTGATCGGGGGATGGCACCAGCTGGTGAGTGGTCGGCCCCACCCCCATCACCCCACCGCCACTGGTCACTGCTGCCCCCTGATCACCATGTCTTCCCTCTGCTTGCTGGCACCCACCTTGGTGGGCCTGGTGCTGCCCACTTGCCAGCTGGCCACCCGCCAACCAGTCATTCCACTGTTTGGTTGATTTGCATATTAGGCTTTTATTATGTAGGATGGGTCATATTGGATTAGTGTTCTATCTACCTTTATGGACTCATTTAACTTTAAGTACCTCTTTAAAGAGCTCATCTCCAAAAATAATCACATTGGGGGTTAGGCCTTCAACATATGAATTTGGGAGGGACTCAGTTCAATTAATAGCATGCTCCATGTTGGGCATGAGCGATGTTATTATGGTGGATAAGGAAGAAAGAGTCCCTATCCTCCATCAAACTTCAGGGGAAAGGAGAGGACAGTTTTTTTAAAAAATAGTCACATAAGTAATCACAAGATAGTTAATGATATAACAGAGAGTGTAAGGTACTCTAGTTCAGCTTAGAACAGTTGACTCTGACTTAGTCTAGAGCAGTGGTTCCCAAAGTTTTTATGGCCATGCCCCAACTAAGCATCTCCAAAATCTTGATGCCCCACTTGTGACATATAATTCTTATTATTCAAAAAGTGAACTATTCGCATGGAGGAAGCCTAAAAGGCCATTAACTTGTTCTAAACAAGCTTCCAAAGAACATGGCATCCATGAAAGAGAAAAATAAAAGAATGAAAGGACAGTTGAAGTACTGAGAAATTGTTTAAAAAATAATAATAATCTGAAGTGATATGAAAAAATAGCAAATAAAGTTTTAAAATATAATAGAGAACTGGAATGCATAAATATGTCACTATATATATTTATATACTGTATATGAGGCCCCTAGAACCATATGGAATGCAAAAAATTCACTGTTAATAACTCATTCTAATAATAATTGCTCCCCTTAAAAATCAAATTGTCCCCCTGTGGGGCATGTGCCCCACATTGGGAACCACTGCTCTAGAGGGTAGAGAACCTTCACTGAGGAGGTGAGGTTGGAATGGATGCAGGAAAGGGAGAAGGAGAAGGTCAAGCAGAAGGGAAAACAAACAGTAGGTGTGATCAGGAATTTTAAGGTCTGGTCCTGTTTATTGCAAGTTCCAGGAACTGAAAGGTAGCCTGCATGACACCTGCCTAGAAAATGCAAGCAAGGGATTGTGCAAAAGAACACTGAATCCATGTTGCATCACTTTGTAATCATATCTAATGCTGTGGAATTGCAATGAATTTTCTATAGTAAAGATGGTTTGTGGTTCCATTGTCTACATCCTTTATGTTGATACAGTCCTCAAGAATCAATTAGGAACTTATTTTTAAAATGTCAGTTCCTGGGCCCCACTCCCCAGAGATTCTGATTTGATATATCAAGAATGGGATCCAGGAACTTGTATGTTAAGCAGGCACTCCTGGTTACTTAGAAAACCCTAGAAAAGTTGAGTATAACGTTACTTGCAAAGAACTACCAGAGCTGTTGGAATGTCTGCCAGACTCATCCCATGGAGATGGGTGAAACTAGCCTTATTGAACCTTTATACGGGAGACACTCTGGTGAGTTCTTTGTGCATATCAGCTCTTTCAATTTAACACAACAAGGCGGCACTATGAGTATCTCCATTATGCAGATGAACAAATTGAGGCACGAGACCAGATGAATTTCTACGGTCACATAGCTCGTAAGTGACAGAGTAGGCACCTGAACACCAAGTTTACATGGCCCTGCAGTGCATGTGCTTTTGAAGTGTAGAAGCTAGCTAGCATTTAGTGCCTTCTGATCATGACTTGGTGCTTCACATATTTTGACTTCTCATTTATCAGGTGATCCAGAAAGTCTTGGGTTGTGGACCTGATTTGAACCAAGGATCTGCTGTTGATTCTCTTAGAAAACCTGGCAATAGCCTGTTGAACCTCATCCATTCCTTCTACTTGCCCTGTGATTTTATTAATCTTCTTTGCTAAAAAAAAAAAAAAAAAAAAAATCCAGATTGCTTGGAAAAATACAATACGGACAACTCACGACAGAATTAAAATTTTCTAGATGATGAACTTTCAACATAGTTTGTTTCGCGATCCAACGGCATTCTGTTCCTAAATTTAAAAAATAATAAAATTGAGTTTATTTTAGAAACTCCATTGCCAACTCCTTTAGAGCATGTCACTGCCTTATTGGATGAGTCATATTTTTAACTTTCACTTCCCATCAACTTAAACATAATCTGTCAAGGAATGGATGGGCCAGTTGACTCCAAATGAGTTTGCCTTTCATGCAAGTGCTGTTCTGTCCGCTGGCCACAGAAATGGTTCCAGGTCATTCTAATTTATTAAATTAATTTTGGAGATGAAATTATTTTGCCCAATAACTGGAATGCTAATGGGATTCATTGTAATGGTTCAGTTCAGGTTTGTTGGTTCGAAAATAAACGCCTTCATTTCAATATTTGCCTTTTGGCTGCAGCCCGTTAACCTGTCACACACTGTAACCTCATTAACATCAGAGCATAATTGTAAGTTAATGTGCACCTAGTTTTTGTAAGGCAGATTTGTATCAGTAATGCCAAGTTTTGCCCCCTAAATATATCCCTGAATTGGCATTTCCAACAGATGGGTTGATCAGAGTGACATAACTGATACTTTTAAACACAATAGCTTTATTGGTGCCTTGAGCGTTACAAATTTGAGCTGATTTTTAGAATTTAGAATGAAGTGGGGAAAATAAATGTTAGCTCACTAGAGTGTAATTGTGGCTTTGTGAATTGTGGCAGTGTGCTGTATCTGTCACTGGAAGAGGTTGCAGGTAGTGAGGGAGGGACAATAGAACCACTACAGAATCAAAGGCAGAATTAAAATCTGCATGTTAATAGCTTTCCTGCCTGTCACCAATGGAGTCATTCTTCACATCTCAGATACAGAAAGCTTATTTCAAAATAAATTCTGGGGAACGTTCAACCTGATTGAATCTGCTGTAAGCTCTGTTAATATATTTGTTCGAGTCACTTGCACTCAAAAGCTTTTTAGATAGAATATCACTTTTTTATATTATTCATGGTAATGTAATTCCCCCCTTTAATCTCTTCAGGTTTCCCATTAAGTCATGATATGTGGTTCAGAGAAAGTTGGATGGACTATTAATCACACTATCTGGACTTCTGTATGTCTACTTTTTGTCCATCTCTTAAATCAGTCACTTGGCAGCGGCAGGACATGGGGCTACTTCAGACCATTTGATCGAAGGGATCTTGTTAGGAGATTAGACGGCTAATCTGCAAACCAGCTAATGGAAATCATTCTGGGCAAGGAAATAAAACTGAACAACATTAGCAAAATCACTACATATTATAGGAATCAAGTATGTTCTAAATGGCTTAATCCTGCAGGTTAGATATCAGGCCTAGGGATAAAATGAACTTCTTAGATGACCTGAGTTATCCAAATTTGTATATGTCTAATCTGTGTTGGGTAGGACGCCTATCAGAGATGGGGACTTTGTACAGCATTTTTCATTTGACCAGGCAGAGTAAAGAGGGTAGTGGGTTCAAAACAAAACAAAAACAAAACAAGAAAAGAAGGAAAGAAAAACAGAAGGAAGAACTGAAATATTTTTTCTCACAATCATGGAAAATACCCATATTGAAAACACCAGCTACATGGTACATTTTAATAAATACTTGTGGTTGAATCAAATTACCTGATACAGATAAATTTTTTAAATTTCAAAAATGGTTGTCAGTCTTTAAAAGTTTTTTACATTTTCCTCTTCCCTAAATACAAATTAATATTTAATTAATATTTTCATTAAAATGTTTTTATTTGATCATCCCATTTATAGTCAAATGATGACAAAACAGATCCAAGGAAATGAGTCACAGAAACTAATTTTCAGTGTAGAACAGAGTCTGTGAAGTTTATAAAGGTTCAGAAAGGAAGTATTTTTGGCTTTGTGACCCATGTGGCACCTCTCACAGCTATTAAACTGTGTGATATATAGTGAAAACAGCCATAGATACTATGTAAACAAATGGGCATGGCTGTGTACCAATAAAGCTTTATTTACAAAAACAGCTGGTGAGCTGGATTTGGCCTGTAGGTCGTATTGTGCTGCCCCCTGGAGCACATGTCTGGGAAATATAATTACAAAAATAATTTTTGTTTGATTTCCATAGCTTAAGAACATGATCTTTTTAGCCATGAATAAGTTCTCATCTTTTGAATTTTTATTTCTTCCTGATGTAACTCAAAGCCATTGCTTTGGGATTTTTTGTTTAAAAAATCTTCGCTCTGTTGGCAGCTGAGCTGGCATGGTTGGATGTGAAGGCAGGAGCTAGCTTGGAAATGATATTTTCCAAACTTGGGCAACTTGGGAAAATGTCAAGAGTTTGGAATGAGGATTTGGAGCAAAATGGCTAAGGGCTGACATTTTTTAAGGATAAAGAGAAAAGAAAGGGATAGGGAAGATGATGTGTGTTTTCATTGGCTGGAGGCTCAGGGTTTATTGGTGACTCTAAGGGTGTGTTGCTACAGAGCCTTTTTAGGACAGATGTTGCAGAAGTAGGATTCTAAAGAACAGGCAATATATCCCATGATCCAGTTATTAAAGAATCATACTTCTGGCTTTGGAAGAAACCTCCTTGTCATTTTCTTGGGTGTTAGATGGCTTGTCTTATAAACAGATCTGTATCAATGTCTGAATTTTCTCATTAGAAGAGGGACAATGGCATTTGAACTCATATTTATTTATATTTATTTAAAATGTTAACCCTAAAATTGACCCAGTGTAGTAAGGAAATGGGAGACTATCTCCCCGCTTTCATGGAGACAGGGACATACATCTTGCCTATTGCAAGTGCTGGCATGTTCCAGGGAGGCAGGGCTAAGGGGTTTGTTAATGTCACTCTTTCAAAGGAAAAGCATACCCTGGAGCTAGATGAGTGCGCCTGGTAGCTGTTGGCTCCTTGAACCCTGCTTTGAATGGTGAATACAATAAGCATGAGGCTGCCACTTGCAGCCACTGCTTCTCAGTCTTGACAGGCTGAGAAACCCCTAGCGCCCCAGCCGGCTGTCTTCTTGCATCAGGCCAACATGATGGCTCTCCATTTTACACTTGAGCTCAAAGTAAGCGGAAAACACTTTCACCTTTCCCCTTCCGGGTTAAGTGCCCAAGCAGGTGTTGTTTCAGGCCTGTGGTTTCCAGTCAGCAAAACCACCCCCTTACCATGTGGCAGCAAACACAGGGAGATTTTGAGAATGGAATGGGAGAGGGTTCTTGGCGATTACTAGAACCAGCTCTTAGTAGGGGGCCTAGCCATCCTTGGCTTCCTAATATACATTCTTCCCCATTTCCTGTGGCTCCCCCTGGAAGGAAAATGATGGAGAGGTCACCGGTGACCCAAAGACCAAGGGACTCCTTAAATGGACCTGAAATTTCACATGTAAGTGTGACCGCTGATTAAAGCTGTATCTGCTTAACCTATGCCTCTCCCCAAAGATTAGACTGTGATACTGTTCTGATGAAGCCATCTCACCCTGTAAACTGTCATCTGATTTATACAAAGCCATCTGCTTCCATACAGGGTGTGTTATTTGGGATCTAGGAAAGGAGAAGGCGCATCTGTACCCTCCATAGCATCTGAATCTTAATGAATAAAAGCACTGACAGTTATTTAAGAGGGACTAGTATGATTCTATTTATAGCTTGATACCATTTTATAATCTAGCTCCACATTGGATGAATACTGTCGTGCAAGGAAATTACATTCCGTGCTGGTTTCCTGATTTAGGTGGCCATGATCAGAGATGCAGCTGGGAGGGGCAGGGAGCCCCCTGAGTACTGAGGGTTGGACAGGAGGCCAGGTTTCTCGTTAGGGAAACACATAACCTCCACGCCTGTCTTCAGTGTGTGTATCCCCAGCCCAGGTGGGAGATTTCTTCTATAGCTCCATAACTCTCTTCTTCTCTATTTCTGAGTCACTCCCAGAGGTGACTCCCACTTCAAAATAAAACCAGGTTTTAAGTTAGTCATCATTTGTTCATTCTTTATTCCTTCTACATTCATTTTCCCTTTTTTCTTTGGTCCCTCCCTTTCTCCATCCCCCTGGTCTATCTGTCCTTCCTTCCACCTCTCCTCTACTTATTGTTTTAATAATTTTTATTGTTATCTAAGTATGGAGATGAGGAGATGACTGTCTCAGAAAAATGATTTCTTGTACTCCCAGATCTCAGAAGGGGACCTGCTGCACCATGTGGGGTGCACATGAAGAGGTGTCAGGGTTGGGCAGAGGCAGAGGGATGGGGGAACTGTTGATGGAGCCTTTACAGTGGTTTCAGCAGGAAGGGTGGGGGAGGCATGGTAAGCAGATGTAGGATTGGCTTCTTTGAATAATTTCGGTGGGTTCCAGGGCACCCGGGCTGTCCCTAGTCGTCTGGTATCTGGCCATGGGGTGCAGGGCAGGTGGATTGTGGCTGGGAGTTTGAGAGCCCAGTAATGGAAGCCTTTGGAGAAAGGGTGAGGAGCCGGTTTGCATTTGAAAAGTGTGTTCATGGATGAGTTGTTTCCTATCTCTAGAAATTGACTAACTCTGGGAGGGGTCTTTTTTGGCCAAAAATCCTGGACAATCTTGTTTGGTTTTAAAACCATAACATTGAATGGGACCATGGAGGTGATGTGAGGTAGACCTCCACTGCACACATAATTGATTATTTAACTCTCTTCTTCTCTGTTTCTAAGTCACTCCCAGAAGTGACTCCCAGATCTGATGGCTCCCCCAGCCCAGGACTCTGCATGGTGGCCCAGGGCTGTCCATGACAGAGGTGGGACCTCAGGCAGGAGAGGATCCATACTTTCACAGAATCCGTAATCCTTACCCAAGCATTAATTTTGCTGCATAGGCAGCCTGTTCTACCACAAAACACTGACTAAGGAGAAAAGGGGCCCAGCACACCCTGCAGGGCCTGCCTGACAGCTTGTGGCTCCCTTGCCATTGAAGGACCTAAGGAAGGTGGAGACATTAGCAGCAGCAAAGGAGAATTCAAAGGAGCGATTTAGTGGCTTTTTTTCTCCCTCCTGCCTCCCAGCTTCCTTCTCTTCCTTCCATCCTTCTTTCCTTTCTTTTTAATTACATACCCTATATAATAAAGATGTAATATGCAAATGGACATTACCTAACGACCGACCGCGTAATGACCGGATCACGGATCAGCAGGAGGGTGGAGCAGCGAGTTACAAGCGGGCGGCGGGGAGCTACAGGAGGGGGCAGGGCAGAAAGATATGGGCAGGAGGGGGAATGGGGGGAGCTACAGGAGGCCAGGGCAGCAGGCAGAGAGCTACAGGAGGGCGGCAGTGAGCTACTGGCTATAGGCGGGCAGCGGAGAGCTACAGGAGGGTGGCAGCAAGCTACTGGTGCACAGATTCGTGCGCAGGGCTACTAGTATATATGTGAAACCCTAATTGCAAATAGACCGAACAGCGGAACAACCAAACAACTGGTTGCTATTACGTGCGCTGACCATCAGGGGGTGCGCATGGGACATGGCAGACATTGGCCGCGGCAGGATGGTGGAACAGGTGAGTGGAGGCACCAGACCAAGGTGGGGCACACATCCCTGTAATCAGGGCAAGCCTCTGGTGGTTACTGAAAATTCTTTGCTCCCGTGTGCCACAGTCCTGCCCAGCACTCACACCTGCTGCCAGCACTGGCCCCGATCACTGGGCGCTGTCAGTTAGTGCGAGCGGCGGCTGCTAGCCCTGATCGCCCCTCAGGGCTTCTCCACTTGCCCCTGCTCCTAAGGGGTGATTGGGGCAGCAGCCACCACTTGCACCCGCTGCTGGCGATGGCCCCTCTTGCACCTGCCGCTGGCGCCAGCCCCAATTGCCTCACACCGTCAGCGGGTGCGAGTGGGGCCTGCGCCTTCAGCACATGGGAGCAATGGTGGCTGGAGCACTGCTGCTGGCAGACAGGGGACCCGGGGCTGTGGTGGGAGGGGCTGGATGAGGGCGTGGAGGATGGGCTGAGACCCGCCCCTGTGCCCAACGCAGCCTCATGGCCCACAGTTTCAAAGTGCACAAATTTGTGCACTGGGCCCCTAGTGTGTGTGTGTGTGTGTGTGTGTGTATTTAATGCTATTAATTTATTTTAAAAAAACAACAACCCTGTGTCTACTTAGGATCCCCAAGAGAGATGTATATTTCTAAATTTAAATGTATTTTCCTACCCTGTGAAGGGAAAGGAAGCATTTTTAAGTCAAACTAAAAGAAAGGAAAGGTATTCCCTTTTATTCTCTTACTCATATTTCAAAAACCTTCACCTTAATATCATACATTTGGGACAGTTATTATTGAATATTGTGAGGCACTGGACCTTGTGACTTGGGTCAAAGTACTTATTGTCTCTGCACCTCAGCTTATTCACCTGAATAATGGGGACAATAGCATTGACTACATCTCAGGGATTTTGTGAGTATTCTTCAGATAATGTAGAAGAGAGGCCATTACACACTTTACACTAAAGGAATGCCACTTCTTACCTCCAGAGTTACTGCACTCCTGAAGAGCTTTATTTCTCATCTGAATGAGGCAGAACAGGGAATTCACTCTTGCGCAGTAGGTAAAAACCTCACAATTCCAAAGTACTTCACATTTGGAGTGGTTTCACTAGAAACTTGAGAGAAGCCTCCTGCTTCAATTTTGCCCACAGATTCCGGAGGAAGACTTCAGAGCATCGCCAGGGAGAACATGAGAATAGCAGCTTACATAAATGTTATCCGATCTTGGCAGAATCGTGATGTGTCCGATATTTTAAAGTGTCGACCACAGGGTCTTTATTATTCAGCGATAATAATAAATCGCTCCTTATGAAATCCAGGGACTCGAGCAAGTGCTGGGCGAAGAGCTGCGAGAGACAGAGGTCCAGCCAGACCTGGGCTATTAATCATCGCCCTCCATTATTTCCTGAAGATTCATTCATTGTTCCATAGGTACCTAGAGGGTCAATTAGAGACCACAGACAGGCTTTTTCAAAGACACAGGAGGGTCAATTAGGCCCTCCTTATAATTTTCTGCTTTAACAGCAAATGCCAGCCTATTGCACATTGGATGCAAGGGAGTTTGGAAATAAACAGTATACTTTCTCTCCTTCTTTAAAAAAGAAAGAAAGAAAAACAAAACAAAACACCCAACATCAAGAAATGGAGGCAGTTGGTTCTTGCTAACATATGACTCCCTGTCAGGCTCTGGCTCAAGCAAGGAGAGCAAGGATCTTATCACTGAGACTTGTGGGGAGCAGAGTTCTTGCAGGTCAGAGCGCAGGCATGGTCAGGGATTTCTGTGATGGAACAGTCTGTTCCCACAGCTGAGCTGATTCATTTATCTCGGGTGCAATCTGAACTGCTCTGGCAGGAGGATACAATTATAAAGTGTCTACAACCGGAAGGGGACCTGAAATCAATGGAAGTAGATAGCCACACTGACAGCTGGTGGGTCACCATTGCCCACTGCTAGCTGGTGCCCATGTTTAGGAAAGAATCCAGCTAAATACACAAGTTTTCTCTTGAATCACACTGGTTTCTATTTGTTTTCCCTGGGATTGGCAACGTTTGAAACACATGGCAGTAAAATCAGGAGGAAGGGGGTTGTCCTAAGCGAGGGGAAGAGATGGAAGGTGGAAGGGAGATGTCAGAACTCCAGGTGCCTCCATCTCTTCTATGTTTTTGAAGTGGGCTGTTGGGTTTTGAGTCTGCCCATTTCTGAATACCTAATCTTGTTAACAGAAGGAGGGACAAATGTTACATTTTCTTTCCTTGAGATTCTGTTCTACCTATTTACTATCACAGAGAGATCTGGAAGCAAAAGAGAAATTCTTTTCATGTACAGAAACTAATTCCAACTTTAGTGATTTGTTTTCCCTGGGATCTCAGTCATGCTTCTGAGTCCTAAATTGTACAATGTATTCTGCAGATGTTTGTTGGGCGCCAGCTCTGTGCAGGCGCTATTTTGGATTTTGGGGATATAAGCCCTTTGCTCCTCTGTTCTGGAAAGCTGGACCCTGGCCTCTGGGACCTCCTTCAATTCCAGGTGGCTTGTCCTGCGTTTTTTTCAATAAAGGGAATTGGACTGGAATTGAGAAAGGTGAACTTGGGTCTATTGGAGTCTTTGCTAAAACTACTGGAAATTGCCCCATTTTTCATTTTTTTCTCAGAAAGAGGACAAAAATGTGCATTCCTCTAGGGCAGGGATTTTGTTTCTTTTGCTCACTGCTCCTTTTCCAGTTTGGACAGTTCCTAGTATATAGTAGGCCCTCAGTGGATATTTATCCACTAAATGAACTCATGGATGGGTGACTGGCTTCATTCCCATCCTCCAGGAAGTTCGCTTTGGCCCCTGGCTGCTGCTGTTGCTCCAGGATCAACTCTCTTATGAACACGTTTGCTTTCCAATCCCTGGATAAAAAGCAAGAACATCTTCCAAAACTTGCACACTCCATCCTCGTTTCCAACTCCTGTCCCAGAAGTTGCAAATTGGTGGCTTGCAGATGTCTTTTGTTGAGCCTGCTGGGTTTTTGTTTTCTTAATGAAATAAATTAGTTGCCAATATTTTAAAAACACTTGGGAGACTTCCTATTACGATCGGGATTTCCTGCCTCTCTTGGACAAGCAGAGCTGGTGTGATTTGCCTGTGCTTCTGAGTAGCTACAGTGAGCTGGACTGGGGCCGTGCTGCCCTTCTCTAGCTGGGGCATGTGCTCTCTGGTTTTCATTAGTGCCCATCAGGCCCACTTCCTAGTTATAGAGATGCCCTGGCTTCCTGGGCCTTGACCTTTGCAACCCTGTATGGCAAGTACACTAATCCATGAGCCCACCACTCAACCTGGCTATCATGGTGACCTCTCCTAGGCCTCTTGAATTCTACGTCTCTGATGCATTGAGCTGACCAGTATCTTGGCTTCACAATTCCAGATCTAATGGTGCTCTGATAGGCCAGGCCTTGTATGCATAGATCCTTCTGTTTTGAATGGCCTTTTCTTTTTCTGCAAATGAACTTTGACTCTTTCAGAAGACTTGTCTAAACCCTAAACCCCCTCTTTTCACAAAATTGAGGATGGCTTGGGTATCCCTCCATCCTCCATTATTCTCATAATACCCTTTAGAGCCACAATTGTATTGCTGGCCACCCCAGAAGGTTCTTCCCCTAACGATAAGGACTTTGCTGCTCATCTAGGGCATCCAGAGGAGATATGGCCCCTGGGGGAAAGGCTGTGATTCTGTCTAGCTAGAGCCTAGCATGGGAGAGGGACAGTGGTGAATCAAGTGAAATAGAAGGGTAAATGAGGCTTAAGTCCCCAGGCACCTCGGGAGTCCCAGCAAGTGTCTGAATCTTATCTGCATAGCAATGGAAAGCATTATGAAGCTTTACAGATATTTTGGTTACTTGTACATAAGGGAACCGAGTGTGTATTTAGAAGGAGCGTCTTGCTTCAGTGAGAAGGGTGGGTTTGATCCAGACAAGGAATTGTGGAGGCCAGGCCCAGGGCTGGATATAGAAATAAGAGGTGGCTGTTGGTTGGGTACAGAGGGGCAGGTAGATGAAGTTCTGGTGTGGGGAAGGAGGAGTAACACATTGGCCAATGAACTTAGGAAGATAACTTTACCCCAATTTCCCCCTCCCCCAAATATTGCCGGCATCACCTTGACAATATAGCCTGTTATTAATTCAGCAACTAGTGGCTCTGAGGGCCCTGGATGACTTTCAAGCAGCACTTTTAGCAAACGTCCACTGGCTTGGTTTTTAGTGTGCATATATTTGTGTGTATTCCATGTGGATTTTCTCTGCCTTTCTTTTTCTTTTTAATCCTCCTCCTTAAGGGAAACCCCGTTCTTGCAGTAGCTTCTTGGTAGAGTGTTCTAACTAATGACTTTAATGTGTGAATGTATAGCAGAAATGGACAGGAAACTCCTCAGCCCATTTATCTTACAGACCCCAAGTGTGCAAGCACAAAACCATAGCCTCCACCCTCTTCCTCCCCCTTTATTTCATACTTTAGCTCAATTTATGACTTGGCGTACAATCTGTTGCAGAAAGCCCAGCTCCCCAGCGTCCTTCTGAATCTACATTTTCCTATTTTGTCTGAAATAGCCATGGTCTCAGGAGTTTGCCGTTATATTGCTTCAGAAAAATTAGTGACATTGAAGAGTTCTCATCTTTTTGTGTGTGTAATTTTGGTTATAAAAAGAAATTTACAAAGCTGTTCTCCCCCCATCTCTGCAGTTTGGGAGATTATATTACATGAGATTTGATACAAAAATACCCAGGGCAGGGCTTTTCTCTATGCAGTTGCTTAGAGAAAGTCAGTGCTACCGAAACAGTTACCTTTTATAGAATACATTTTGAGCTCTGCCTGTATCTGAAATTTTTCTTACTTGACTTTGTGTAAGACATGCCGTAGAAAAATACGTTCAGTAGCTGCTGATCTAGATTCACTGGCTGTGATATCACGTTATCATGAGCAAGACTAGTGATAAATATTGTTTCAGAACTAATTCTTTAGTAGTTAATTTAAAAACAATAATATAGGTATGGTGATTGAGTTTCTGTGTTAAGAAGTTTATACTCCGAAGGCTTAGGGAGTGTGAAAGCCAAGGAAATAGAAGAAAGTGTTTCTTTTGAAGCTGGGATTATGTAGGCTGCTACATTTGTTTTGGATTGCTACATAGCAGGTTACCCCAGCTCAAAGCAACCCCCAGGTCTTAGCTCACAGTTGTGTAGGTCAGGAGCCTGGACCTGGTGCGACTGGGTTCACTGCTTAGGGTCTCACCAGGTCGGATTCAAGGTGTCAGCTGGGTCCACGTTTATTTCTGGAAGCCCTGGAGAAGAATCCACTCCCCAGCTTACTCCAGTTGACAGCAGAGTTCAGTCCCTTGCAGTTGTAAGACTGGGACTGCTGGACTGCTGTCTCCTTTTTCTCTGACATCTGGTGGCCACTCTCAGCTCCTAAGGCCACCCTGGTTCCTTGCCACTTGGCTCCTTCCATCCACAAAGCCATGGATGAGACTGTGTGCATTGAATCTTCTTCTTGCTTCTAATCTCTGACTTTCCGTGGCTCTGACCCCTAGACTCAGATTTAAAGGGCTCCTGGAACTAGAATAATGTCAGCTGATTTGGAATCTTAATATCTATAACATCCTTTACAGGAGGACCTAAATTGGCGATTGATGGACTAATTGGAAAGGCCGCATGTACACCAGAAGCCAGGGACCTTGGGGGCCAGCTTAGAACTCTACCTACCAAAGTCACATTTAAAAACAAACAAACAAAAAACAGAAAATAAAGCTGAGATCTTTTCAAAGACCTTTTAAAGGCAGAAAGTTTGATATAAAAGAAAGGGAATACTTGAGGAAGATATATAACACAAAGAAAGGAAGGTTAGGTAGAGCCCTTTTAGGTGGGATCAGATGTGTCTTCCCTGTGAACCAAGCCAGTGCTTTTGCCTCGGAGGTGGAATGTGGCTTGGGAGGAGGGGGATTATATGGCTCAGGATCTTCAGTTACCAGCAGATGGAGCCGAGTAAAAAAAGTTTGGTCTCTTATTTGACCTGATTCAAGTAAGAATCTTCCCTGTGCCTCCGGGCCCCATCTAGAATGGGGTAGTGTTCAGGGTTGCTGTCATGATGAAGCAGCGGCAAATGAATGCTCAGTTGTTGCCCTGTTCAGGAAAACAGTAGGCACTCAGCAAATATCCCTCCCATCATTCTTTGAATGGAATTGTCAAATCAGATTAGATGGTAAACCCTAGATTTGATCTGATGCTCTGAAAATTACGAACTTCTCAAAATTTTTCCATGGTGAATGCCTACCAGGCAGAGGAAAAGGAATATGGGCCTTGTGGAGCCTGGGAGTGTTGCCTCAAACTCCCACTTCACACACAAAAGCCTCTAAAACCTCCTTATATCTTAAACCCCATGCAAATTCTGCATTCTACTCCTAATATAGCCAACATTGTATTACTATAAGAACTAGCATTTTAGCTACTTACCAGCTACATTCACATCCCAGGGGAGTATGTGCTGCTTCTTTATTGTCGCTTCTCAGGGTCAGAGCCAGGACCAGGCAGGCCAGACACTTAAGGCATCCATTGAAGGAGACACGCCCTCCTGGGCTCCTGCAAGTGCCATCCTGTTCTTGCTGGACCCTCAGCTTGAGTAACTGCTGAAATGTTTGCCCAAGACGTCCCCCTTGCCTCACCTGGTCTTGAATCTGCTGGGCATACGACACGCCACATTTGGAGAAGCCTGGTACCAAGCATAGCTTCTTGTCAGAGATCCAGCCCTAGTCACAACCTGCCACCTGTGCCCACTGGCAAGCTGAAGTTCCACTTCGAGGAGAAGCAGCATGCAGGCCACTAGTCACAGTCTTTGATATATGGAAGTTGTATTGATGAATGTGATGAGCTCTTAAATGCTGTCACGAAAAGCATGAGTCTGTCCTGTGTACAGAGACCTCACATCACACAACTTAGGGACTTGAGAGATGCAGGGTAAGGGGAGGATACACAATCGGTTAATTACACAAGGACAACTTGAGCAAGCTCAACAGCTCCACCCCTTACCCTGGCATGTGCCTGCAGATCCCTCTGAAAAGGATTACAGATGTTCCTTTTTTTAAGTCCCTCCGCCTATCTTTCTTTCTTTGCACCCACGGCGCTCTGCACTTCAAGCTAAATATAATGTATCTGATTTCCCATCATACATACTAATCAGGTTTGAAAGTTGTCTTGTGAGGCTTTAAAAAGCTAGCCAAGAGCAGTGCGATTTCTCCAAAAGGATGTCTGCAATCAAGATGATTACATGGGAAAATAAATCATAATTTATATTTCTGAAAATGTCATTTGCAAAACACTCTGACAATACTTTCCTTTGAGTCTGTTTTCCTGTGAATAGGGCAAGTGCTGGCCTCCTGAAACTTTGCCTTTTTTTAGTTATTTTTTTTAACGCTCTGAATATTGCTGGAGCAATTGCAGTTCCAGGAGATGTGAGGTGGTGGAGGCACACAACTGACAGGCAGTAATGCCAAAAAGTTGAATGATACCAGTGTCGAAGATAGTTAGGAATACTCCGTATTTAGGATTCACACACACGTGCAAAAAACACACACGTATGCACACAATTTTTAAAAAATTCAATGAGTCTGGCTAGAGTGGCTCGGTTGATTGGAGTGTCATCCTGTGTACCAAAAGGGCACTTAAGAATGGCGGCCAATTGATGTTTCTCCCTCTCTCCCTCTCTCCCTCCCTCTCTCCCTCCCTCTCCCTCTCCCTCTCCCTCTCCCTCTCCCTCTCCCTCTCCCTCTCCCTCTCCCTCCCCTCTCCCTCTCCCTCTCCCTCTCCCAGCATGTCCTCAGGTGAGGTTTTAAAAAAATCCTATTGAAAGAAAATTTAAAGATAGACTTTTAGAATGAAAAGACATTTAGGAGGCCATCTCTCTTCTATGGTAAATCATCCAAGAGAATTGATTAGTTATCTGATTCAAAATATGCCATGGTATACAGTGCTATCTCTGTGTTCTGGTTGGCTGTTATTAAATCCACAAATGCTGACAGTCACTACCTGTGGTAGATTATAAAAATGGCCACCGATTCTTCTGTCTCTCCTACATGTGGCTATCTTCAATTTACAGCTGAGGAGATTGAAGATCAGGGGGGTTATGTCTCTGAATAGCAGTAACATAGTAACATAGCAATAGCCAGTGTGACTATACCAGAAGCTCACATTTATGATGGGTCTTTCATGTGCCAGGTAGGAGGCTGACATTATAGATTCATTATTTGTTTATCCCCACACCATGAGTTACGGATGCTCATCATCCCCAGTTTCAGATGAAGAAACTGAGGGTCAGAGAGGCCAAGTGGTTACCACAAATCCCACCTTGGTGAAGGGCATGAATGGCAAGGCCCTCTTGAGCCTTGATCTCCTTCCTTTTCACAAGGTAGCTCCCAGAGGCTGTCCTCTTCCACTGCCAAGAAGTGGAGAGGTCCCTTAGCTCACCCCTGTCCCCCACCATCCCAGACTGATGTACTTTTAGAGGGTGCCCTTTGCTGCAAAACTGGGGCAAAGAGAACCAAGCAGGTGCTCTCCCCCGCAGTGGAAACTTCCACCTGGCCCAGATGCTTTTGTGGCTGAGTCAGGGAAAGGAGGGAGTGAGTTCAGCGCAGCCTCCAATGGGGTGGTCTTGCTCGGGGCCCATTACCAGGCTGGAGCGACAGAGTGTGGCGCACCTGCGGCTCATCCCATGTCTAATGGAACAGAAACGAGCACCTTACTGCCCTTGTTTTCCAGTGGCTCGTCCGGGGTTTGGCGAGGTTTATTAATCTTAGCGTAAAATGGAAAATGCATTGCCATGTTAAACCCAGAGCCACTGTTCACTGCTCGGTGGATTGAAGGCAGCAGGAGTCTTTGTCTTATTTACAAGCAGCGCATGGCAGAGACAGGGCAGAAGAACCTCGTCGTAAAAATCTGTGTGGAATTCGAAAGTATGCATTAATGCATGTGACCAGATGGTTCTAAAATATGCCACTTTAACCAAAAATCATCCTCTGAAAAACTCCTCTGAAGAACATTGACTGTGCATAATAACTGCCTTGAGTAGGGCCATAATTTTAGAAAATGTATGAGGTATGGGGTGGAGATGAGGGAGGAAAATGCTTCCTACTTATCATTACATTGTCCCTCCGATTGCCTGCTTGTAAAAAAAAAAAAATTACTGTCCAATGCATGGAGCCGTGGCAATACCTAGACCATTTAGAATCACTGTGAGTTATTGCCCAGAAATTGCTAACCACTGCTTTCTAAGTTATATATTAAAAAATAAGAAAAGGCTTTCGACTTCTAAAACTCCAGAAACAGCTGGCTGTTAGTTACATGTCACAATATTCATCCTAGTTTCTGCAAGGATACTTAAACTTTGTTTTCTGCTTGCATCTTACAAGCGTTAAGGGCCATAAGTCGAGGCATCTGATAATCTTAGCATGTCATATTTACACCTGAGGTCTTATTATCCTCTCCGTAGCTATGTAAACAGATGAGTACCCTGCTTTGGATTTACCCAGACAAGTGCTTGTGTGAACTCCAGGCACAATGAGGCTGGAGGCCTCTGGTGGCAGCCTCCAGCTCCTTGGTTATGGGGAGGGGAGCATGTCCCAGATGAGCTATCAGGGTGAGGTAGGGGGGTTACCATGTAAGCCACTTTATCTGTCTAAGGAGCCTTCAGGTGTGCAAACTATTTTTTAAAATTACAGGTGGCCTTGGGACTTTTTCAAAAGGAATCATGTGAGTAGAATGTGGATTTCCTCCGCAGACACATTCCGTTTCCCACTGAGGAGTGTCAGAAATAGAAACGCGTTGCACTGTCTCGCTATATTGTGATTAAAACAAGTGGGCACGTTTTCATTGCATTACAGCAGTATTTCCTTTATAAAACCTATTTCAGGTTGGTCTTCAAACTGGATACCCACGTTTGAGTTTAACATTGTTATAACTTTGTTGACCTTCACGAACTGTATGCTTTTCACTTGCTCATAACTTCTTGTTTGCAGTGTACTTTTTAAGGTGCAGTTGAAAAAATTGGGGGGGGGGGGGTAGAGAGGGGATTTACTAGTAAATGTTAATGATTCCTTTCCTAACTGCAATTTTGTCAGCTCTGTTTTGTATATATATGATTATGGAGCAATTTGCATGAAATTTACACCTTTTCAAATTTTGAAAATTGCCTTGTTGAAAAAGGATCTTTGCCCTTCTCAATACCACACTGATTAATCACAGTTATAGAGTAGACATAACATTTTTATTAAACTCTCAGTGAGCAGGAAACTTAGCACTTCCTCAATAACGATACTAATTTCATTAGCAAATGTTTTCATTTAAAAGGGTCTTTATCCTTTTCGTATTGACCAAAGAAAGGATGTATCTTTGGGAGCTAGTGATAAACCATATTCATAATATGATGTGACCTCATCGACAAGCCACTGTTTCTGGCCAAGTGTCTTCCTTGTTCATAAATAGCCATACCTTTTCTCATGTGGTGCTCTCTGAACTTCCTCTTTGAATTTCAAATGTGAGAAGTGATGGTTTCCATCCTTAAGAGCTTGCAAGGGGATGGTTATTGGTGAGAGTAAAACTCTAAAACAATTAGTTAGATTAAAGAGAAAGAAAATGCATTCTCTTGTTGATTTCTTTTCATATAACTTTTATATTAGATGCTTACAATGAAGGGGAAACAGGTGAGATGCAGGAAAGACCTGTGTCTCAGTTTGCCTTTCTAACATAGAACTGTGTGTGGCCAAGCTCAGGTGGAAAGGAAGACAGCTGGGTCAGGGATCTGGTGCCCACATGTTTTATTTACATACTAGAGGCCCGGTGCACAACATTCGTGCACTGGGGAGGGGGAAAAGCGGGTAGGAGTTCCCTCAGCCTGGCCTGCACTCTCTTGCAGTCTGGGCCCCCTCAGGGGCCTGCGCTGGCAGTGAGACATCCCTCTCTCAGTCCAGGGCTTTCACAGTCTGGAACCCCTTGCTCCTTACCACCTGCCTATAGTGGAGGCAGGAGAGGCTCCTGCCACCACAGCTCTGCTCACCAGTCATGAGCCCGATTTCTGGCTAAGCAGTGCTCCCCCTGAGAGAGTGCACTGACCACCAGGGGGCAGCTCCTGCGTTCAGTGTCTGCCCCCTAGTGGTCAGTGTGCATCATAGCGACCGGTCGTTCTGCTATTTGGTCAATTTGCATATTAGGGTTTTATTATATAGGTGTAGAGGCCCAATGCACGGAATTTGTGCACCTGTGAGGCCCTGCCCTCAGCCCCCCAATATTCATGTATATGTGTGTATGTATGCATATTTTGGTTTTTATTTTGTTAATCCTCACCTGAGGACATTTTTCATTGATTTTTAAAGTAAATGAGAAGGCGAGAGACAGAGAGAGAAACATGGATGTGAGAAAGACACATCAATTGTTTGCCTACTGTACATGCCCCGACCGGATTGGGCCAAAACAGTGCCACTGACAGGGCCGACTGCTGGTGGCCCACTGGGACTCAGGTGTTGAGCGTATGGCGATTTTCTGTTTCTGCTTCCGCTTCTGGTAGAAGTCCCACTTGTAGGAGCTGCTGATATAGTGACCACTTTCTGTCTTGATCTTCTTCTTGTCCTTCTGTCCTGCCTGTCCCACAAACTGCTTCTTTTTCCAGTCCCACTTGAGCTGCTGCTGGCCCCTGGTCAGGTTCTGGGCCTTGTCCCCCATCAGGTCCAGGAGAGCGCCAACCATCTGCTACTCAAAGGCTCCCCTGTCCCCACCAATGCTCAGGCTCTGTCACTGTCGAAGTCCTTGGGCTGATAAGGGACATAGAAATCCTGGACCAGCAGCTGGGACTCCTCCTTCCACCTCTTGGCTTCCTGCTCAGGTCCTGGCTGCTGCCGTTTCCGGCCCACAACCTCTGTGAAGACATCCTCCATGCTCTCTCCCGCTGCCTCCTCTGCCTCCTCCTCTTTGCCAGGCTACTCCACCTGCTGTGCTGGGCAGCTTGGGGCTAGGCCAGCCAGGCCCTCCTGCTGCTCCTGCCGGCCCTGCTGGAAGTTGGCAATGGCCTTGCAGTCCTTCTGCCACTTGGCCTGCATCTCCTGGCTGCTCAGGTCCTGGCTGGAGGCATTGATCTCAAAGATGGTCGCCCACAAGCGGTACTGCTTGATGCTGTCCACCAGCCTCAGCCACTGCAGCTCTTCCTTCTAGAAGCTCGAGCTGAAGAGGAGGTGCAGGCCCAGCCCCGCGAGGTCCAGCTCCTTGGCCCACTTGATGGACTCTGGTGAGGGTGCCAGCCACAAGCGCATGTACTGCTGCTGGGCGTTGTCAGCCTTGCAGCCCAGGCCCCGCTGCTCCAGAGACACCTCCAGGGTATTCTGCAGGCCGCAGTCCTCTTCATCCACCATGCTCTGTGGCACCTGGCCCAGCACGCCATCCACGTTTACCGCACCTGAGGGTTACTCGTGGGGGCAGGTGAGGGTGAGGGCACGGCCCAGGAACAGATGCAGGTCCAGCAGGTAGGGAACTTCATCTGGGGCCACCAAGGAGTAGGCTATGCCACTTTGGCCAGTCTGGGCCACACGACCCACATGCGCGGTACAGGAAGAGCTTGTCCTTGGCCGGGAAGCTGAAGTTGATAACATTGTCCAGCAGCAGGATGTCCAGGCCTGGGGCCACCCCGTCAGTCATGATTAGGGTGGAACACTTGCCGTGGGTGAACTTGGCCAGGTTGATCTTGCAGGCCGTTTGGGCCAGGGCGCTGTAGATGTGGGCGCAGCTCACCTGCTGGAGCAGCCTTGGCTCCGGGGAGACCAAGTGGCTATGGGGAGGCAGACATTCAACATCTGAGCCCAGGGTGGGGGTGGCAATCAGAGGCGGGGCCGGCTGGGGGGTGGGGCCATGGGTGGTTATGGAGGCCCATTGGGGCAGATCGCGGGCTGGCCACCAGAGTATGCATCATAGCAACTGGTCATTCCGCCGTTTGGTCGATTTGCATGTTAGCCTTTTATTATATAGGATAAACTCACATATACATCTCCAGTTTTGCCATGAAATCTTTTCTGAAACATGGTGTTAGATGAATTAATGCAACAATTACTTATTTACCACCTTCCTACTAGATGCCCTAAGGACACAGGTGAACCCCCAGACAAGCCAGCGCTTGCCTCTCCCACAGGGTTCACATTCCAGTGGGGACACCCAGGAAGAAACAAGTAAATGACTAGATAAAATATATTCCTTTAGGGACACATGTTGGGCAGCAAGCAAACATGTCCCCATGCCAGAGAGGAAGGTCAGGAAGGTGCTCTAGAAGTGATGGCCAGAGATGAGAAGGTGCCAGCAGCAAAAAGAGCCAGAGGAAACGTGTTCCAGACAGAAGGGACCCAAAGTGAAAAGGCACCCTGTCCAGGGAAACATTATGCACTGTTGAAGGGATAGCATTGACCAGAGGGCTTGTTCATGTGCCCTGTGATTTTTAAATTTAGAATTGAGGTCTCTGCTGATGTGAAATATTGATCCTTTCTTTGGATCTAAGTGGGTATGTATTCAAAGTAGGAGATAAATGTACATTTCTGAACACCCAATGAGGGAGAATGGAACAGCAACAGCTCCTAAGTGTTAGTGTTAGGAACTCAGAAATATTGTGTGTATGTGTGTGTGTTATTGTGTCAATTATATAGTTTTTAATGTATCAGTTAGGGCTTGGAAAGGTAAATGCCATGTCCAACGTCATAACAGATTTGGGAACCAAGAAACTGAACACTCTTTAGGGACATCCTTATTAAAGGGGGAATAAATGGGAGCATATTCATACAGTAGGATACTAGAAAGCAGTAAAAATAAGTGAATTACCATGACCTGAATCGACATATAAGAACCTCAGAAACATAGTGTGGAATTAGAAATCTATACATAACATGATTTAACTTAAAGTTCAAAATATAGGCAGAACTAAACGAATTACTTGAAGAGTTAAAGATATGTGCTAAAACTATAAAGAAAAGCAAGTGAATGAAAAACATAAGATAAGAAAAAATAAAAGAGCCAAGCATCTGACACCTAATTCAGTTTTAAGATGCCAGAGCATTTTTAAATTTTCAATATTATGCAATGTGCATACATAACAAAGAGTTCGCATAAGTAATCTATGTATACTTCAAATAAAATAATGATAAATAGAATGACTGCCTATCTACCTATTGCTCAACTTAAGAAATTGAACTTTCTGATACTTCTATGTCCTCCCCCCAGACATCATTCTCTTTTCCACCACGCTCCACCCCATCCTTCACCTGGGGAAGTACTAGTTCTCACTTTGTTTTTGAACAGAGGTAAGCAAGGCAAATATTATATTTTAGGTAGATGTGTCTGATGGGACAGGTTGGTGTACTGAAGAAATTAGAGTCACAGCGGGCAATATTACTCTACTATGTTTTCCTCAGGTAACATGTCACCTGAGATTAGTTCCACCCTGGAGGGGAGGGCCTGGCAGTACTCAGAATTGTTTATTTGCTTGCTTGTTTTCTTTTCAAATAAGAGTGGTTGGACCCTTGAGGATTAGGGTCTCTCAAATACTGGCCATATAGATGGTTAGGGCATATTTGTTTAGAGGGCAGAAGACTGTGATGGGCTTGTCTTCACAATGTCAGATGTCCCAAGGGCATGGTGTCAATCCTATACTTTATAGAGCCACTGAGAGATGCTCAGAAAATCAAGAGTGTTTCTCAAGAAGACCCAGGTAGTCTGATTTCACCCCATCCTACTATCCTGTGACATCAGCCTCTGACCATGGCTTTTGATTGTCTCCATTGCTTCCCTTAAGCAGAGCATTTGACAAATAGTGAGCACCTACCATGTGCTTGCCTCTGTTATAGATCATGATGCCATTTTGAAATCATAACCTGAATAACAGGCAACACACTGATAAAGACCCTGTCTGGTCTTGATTATTTTTAATACTATAAGGGAAAAAATTCATTAAATAAAATCACAATAACTCCTTTACTTTTAACCCCACATAGTGAAGTTTTCAAAGTGCGATGCCTCTATATACTCCCAGAAAATCTTGGATGGAAAATGCCTAGATAAGTACTGCAAGGGACATTTTT
The DNA here is from genome assembly GCF_014108235.1 of Myotis myotis. Classification (NCBI taxonomy): domain Eukaryota; kingdom Metazoa; phylum Chordata; class Mammalia; order Chiroptera; family Vespertilionidae; genus Myotis; species Myotis myotis. Next base: position 22,691,878 of record NW_023416323.1, on the reverse strand, counting down.
AAGCATGTAAAAAAATCAATTTTCATAAGGTTACATCTTTTTACCTCTGTATATAAAACATGCTATATTAAAAGAGAGATTAAATTTTACTTGGTGGAGTAAAATGCAAACATAAAATTATTTTTTTCATTTTTCACAGCATGCACTGGATAATCATTTATTTATGAGGCTTTTTTAATCTAGAATATATGGAAATCTTTTCTTGAAGCACAATATAATATTGAATTGGGAATGTTGTCTGACAGTTTCCCTCTTACAGCTGCGTAGAATGATTCTCCTATATGAATTTTTAAAAGAAACTTCAATATACTCTGCATTTGAAAGGGAAGAAGTAATCGCTATAATCTTGAGGAATCTTTTAAATGGCCCCCATTTGAATCCTTCTATGTTTCACCGACTTTTCTGCAACAAATAATGCTTCCATGACTTTTCAGAACTCACAAAATGTCCAGTTTTCTTTCTTTTGTCCAAAATGCATCCCAACAATTGACATTCCTTTCCCAACAGACATTGCTATCAGTTCAGAATAGAGCCGCCATGTGATTTCCATTTATTCCTTTTGCACATTGTCTTTGCTTGGAGGCCGTGGGCTTGAAAAGGGCCTAGTACCCTTCACTCTCCACCAGGCAAATGTCTTTCCATTTCAGTCCCTTTAAATGCACATGCTGAAGCTGGTCAGCCATGAGGATAGGAACCACATGAAAATGCTGGCGTGGGCATCTTAACTCTTTCTTAAGCATCCTTCCAAGCTTTGCCCATCTGTACCTCTCTGCATATGCTCCTAGCAGCTCATTTTTCTGTGATTTGACCATTGGTTTTTCCATCCCATTTCCACCTTGTGCTATTGCTGCATTAACAAACCACCCCAAATGGGCTGATTAGTATACAGGTTGCCTATGCTGGTCATACTTCACATTTTGGAGGTTAGGTGAATGTGGTGAGTTACGGCACATTCTTCTCATGGTGGAAATTGGTAGCTTCCAATGCCTCAGAAGGGCTACATTCAGATTTAGCACACCCATCACTTTTATTCACATTCCAGCCAAGCCCAACTAGAGGAGTTTTGTTACTGCCAAGGAGGTGGTAGGCTAGAAAGTGAATTTTTGTTCAACAGACTTTCTGTTCAGTCTTTTGGATTTATTGGATATCTATCTATCTATCTATCTATCTATCTATCTATCTATCTATCTATCTATCTATCCATCCATCCATCATCTATCGATTTAGCTATCTACATATATATGGTTTATATATAATTACATTTAAATGTAAAATATATTTTTATAAAATTAAATATAAATGTTTTCATGTCTTGTTCAGATTGTAAAAGCTTGTTCAGATCTTACTTAGCCTTCTTCAGTGTATAAGTTCTAGCACTGTCCCAGCTCTGCCACCATGAGTAAGGGTGCCCTGACCCCCGGCTCATCGGTTGGCTGGCTCCCTTTCATCCAACACTGAATACACCAAGAAGGAACTTCCCCACTTTGGAGCCAGACCAGCTAGAGTTCAACTGCACATTCTTCCACTTCCCATCTTTGTGACCTTGGACAATTTATTTAACCTTTCTGGACTTCAGTTACTAAATCATTTAAATGGGATGGCTGTACCTGTGTTCATTCTCTGTACCTTCACAAAGGCATTTTGGATAATTCCCCAGTTCATCGTGCTAGAATGCTGTGTGCTGCCACTCTCTGACTACATCATCATAGCAATCTTGTAGAAGCTGCCACTTTGCAAAGAATCTGTTACGAGAGAATGTCAATGGCATAACTTACAATTTAGCACATGCACAGGTGACCTTGTTTAGGCTTGTGCCATTGGTAATTCAGCTTCGGGACCTTACTTAGATAGAATGTATTCATATATGTTTTTTGCTCTCAATTACACCCTCATTGTAATAGTTTTTTTAAACAATCAAGATTTCTGATATTTTCACAAGAACATTTGTCAGTGGGTTCAGATTTGAAAGAAAAAAATACAGAGTGTCTGTTCTTACAGATATTTTACAATATTATAGGCATACATCATTTTGATCACCAGCTTCAGAAAATACTTACTGTCTGACCTTAACATAAGAAAAGTAAGCTCTTACTGATGGATTTTTTTTTCTTTTCAACAGTTAAAAATAATGTTATATCATTGGATTAGTCTCTGGTCATTCAATGATAAAGTGTATGTATATTTCAAATACAAATGTATAGGTAAGATGGATAGATAGATAGATATGTAGTTGTTATGAACTGTGTGAAAGAAATTCATTTCCAGCTATGGGTCATTTGGAAAAAGATCAATATTATACATCAACATTGCAAGTAAATGAAAATGAATGAAACCTCGTAGCTTTCTGAAAGCCTGGTTTTCTGTGTGGCTTTTGGAATTGCGTCTCTGACACCAGCATCATGTATTATTGCTGCAGAATGTTTGTTTGTGAACTGGTTTAATGGTGAGGGTGCATCCTCATAAATGAATATCACTTCTAATGCTATTATAGCTTTGACATGTCTTTCTTTTCAGAAACCTAGAGCACAAAAGAAGCAATAACCATGATAAGGTTACATCACACCTCTATTGCACTTTTTGTCTGCCCTTTACATAGTTTTGTGGGGTTTCTTTTTCTTTATTTCTTCTTTCATGTTGTCAGTCACTCCATTATGTTTACTCTCCCAGTCTCAGTCCTGTTTTTCTTTCTGTGTCTCTTTTCTGGAGTTGTTAACCCATTTAATGATTCAGCAATAATTATGAAGCTCCTGCTTTATGGATGTTGCTTTTTTAAGCACTAGGGATAAAGACCAGGTTTTGCTTTGTTCTTAGAAACCCACAGCTTATTTAAGGAAATAGATACTTAAATAAATTGCAGCAGTGTGACCGAAATATGTTAAAGTTATGGAGTACATAGAATAAGAAGTGAGAAAGGGGGGCAGGGTAGGCTCCAAGGATGAGGTGAAAACTCGGCTAAGATAAGGGTGAACAGAGGTCACCAGGCAGGCAAAGTATGGAACCTCCCAGACAGAAGGATAAGAGCAGCGGTTCTCAACCTGTGGGTCGCGACCCCTTTGGGGGTTGAACGACCTTTTCACAGGGGTCGCCTAAGATCATCGGAAAACACATATATAATTACATACTGTTTTTGTGATTAATCACTATGCTTTAATTATGTTCAATTTGTAACAATGGAAATACATCCTGCATATCAGATATTTACATTACGATTCATAACAGCAAAATTACAGTTATGAAGTATCAATGAAAATAATTTTATGGTTGGGGGTCACCACAACATGAGGAACTGTATTAAAGGGTCGCGGCATTAGGAAGGTTGAGAACCACTGGATAAGAGGAAGGGAAGCCTGTGGGATCCTCAGAGCAGTGCAGTGTTTGCTCTTAATTAATATAATGTAGGACGCAGCAGAAAATGAGGCTGGTGCGGGACCAGAGCCTCCAGAAACATGCAGGGATGGGAATGTGGAGGTGGTATTCTAATTTAGAAGAGGAGGCCATTCAGGCTCCCTAAGGTGTGACATGTGGAATAGGAGATTTGGTGGGGCCTGGGAGATCTTCTCTCTCTACAGATGGAGAAACAGGCTGAGAAATATTTGAGTTCCCACCTCCTCAGAAAACAAATACCTTATGAAGTAGTTGTGAGGAATGAAATAAGGCTATAATATCTCTAAACCCCTTACCTGGACCATAACAGTATGCACTTGAAAACTAAGTTTCCTTTTATTTGAATTAGCCTGCCTTGAAGACTCCCTGAGATCCAAGGAAAGCATCACCATTTCACTCCAAACCATAAACTTTAGTTCAGAATGTTAAAACTCCAGGACTTTGTGAGGGAATCTTCTAAATAATGCAGAGTGTTTAAGGCACAGTAGCACCTGGGAACTCTTTGCTAGCTCTGGGGGGGGGGGGGGGGGGGGGGGGCTGGCATTCTCTGTCCCACTGAAAGCAAGGGCCATGCAAAGACAAGTCTAGTTAGGAGATATCTAAAGGGTACCTGTCAAATTATCTTATGAGCTTAATCTTATGAAAATCAGCTGTTGCCCATTTTATAGCTGGTTTGGTGTTTTGTTGTGTGTTGTTTTTTGTGTGTTTTTTTAACTATTATTTAATTAATTAAAAAAAATTCTTATTATTTAAAAGCTTTCTTGGTCATTTTCTGTTTTTAACTGCTGTTGTATACCTTTAATGCGCAGGAAATGGCATGGTATCACAAGTATTTTTAAAATACTTACAATTTTGATCTTATAAAGAGGAAGGTTACATATGGTCATTTGAACTAATTGCTAAAATGACACTGCATTAATTAGATAATTAAGGGTCTTGAGCATGTGGCTATTGTATTCATTGGGCTGGAAGCCAGCATTTTCTATAGCTGAGAAAATGGGTTAGGATAATTCAAAATTCACTTGCTGTACCCTTTTTCATATGCAGAGATAATACAGAATGAGTCTTAAATCTGGATTGGAAAAACTAACAGGGACTGGTTTTATTTTAATTGAGTTTTAAAGCACTTCTAGGCCATTTCATTGTCTTTATAGTTTAACTCTTTGCAGTTGTGACCGCTTGCCTGCTACTCCTGCCATCACACACATTCATTGTACAGGTTTTTTTCTAGATTTATTGTGAATGCCTAAGAATATGTTCTTTACAAATTAATTTCTTAAAACATCAAACCAAAGTCTCCTTGCCTTCTGGCCCCTCCTCGCTGAGAATAAATGCTACCCATGGTTTACAGTAGTTTATTACAATACATTTTCTAGATGCCTTAAAGTATCAAGGTTATTTGTCAGGAGAATTATCTCTTGTAACACCAGGTTCCCTACCTTTAGATGACAGGACTTAATACAAAAGTTTTCCCCATACCAACTAGTAGAGTAAGTTGATTTCATATCCTTTTATTTTATAAAGTTTTGCTTATCAGGTTTGTCATCCTCTATTTGAAATTAAAATGTGTGGTCTTCAGATGACCTTAAAGTAACTGACCCCCAAATCTAATCACTCCAGCGTCTGTGAAAATCGACAAATATGTCAGGTATAACTCAGGGCATCAAAATATTGTTTTAAATATTTCATTTGTAGGCAATACAAGGATCATTTTCAGGTTAGTCCTCTGAGAGGGAGCGCTCTGCGCCTGAACACCTTTGGTTTCTCTGCTCTATAATCAGCACTCATTATCAATGGGTTTCTATGAGCAGAAAATGTAGTTATATGTTCTGCACCAGTGAATTATTGATTGGGTTTATGGCCAGAAGAATGTTCCTAAGTGGTCAATATACGGCTAAAGTATGTCAGGTGAAGGTAAAAATAATGTAAGATCTATATTCTTCCTAGCAATTGCCATTGGGTTAGGTTATACTTGTCATCTGTGGTGACTGTTGGATATAGATTTAAAAAAAAATGTTAATTATATTAATATAGGTGAACTGTGGCATCAACGCATTTCTTATATATAGGAAGTATCAGTGTTTGCTTACCTTTGTCATTTATTTTGCCAAAAAGTCTTGTTTTTCATGAGCTGATACTGATTGTCTTGCCAGTGTTGTCTTTTGGTGTGTAAGGACAGCTTAGAAATTTCGGTACATTTAGTTTTATGAAAAACTAGATGCAGTCCTTCCATTTCTGATTCCTTATGACCAATGACAACTTCACCAAGATGTCTTCAGTTCATTGGTTGTTGATTAATCTAACATTAGCCTGATACGTCATTTCCATCAGATGACTAATAAGCCCTACGTAATAGTAAATTTGTTACTATGCGAAGTTATAATTATTAGAAAGAACTTCACCAAATTGAGCTAAACTGTGGCTCCCAGCTACTTCCACCCAAGGATCCTTATCTCTTTTCTTGCTGCAAAATGTCCTGGTAACCTATTACTTGGCAGGTCAGTTATGAGAGAGCATTCCATTGATGTTGAATGGGACCCATCTGTGCATTGGAGCTCTGCTACTGCTGAGGACATGGAGATAATGAAAAGAAGAACTTGGCTGTTGACATTTCACATTCTTGAGTGGAAGTTCAGTTCATGCCATCCAGTACACGTTTAACTTACTCGCTTGCAACTTTAAACAAGACAAATAGGAATTCCTATAGTGCTGGCAAATTTCTTCCTTTTCCTCCCTGAGCAGAGTTCTTGAAGAAAATGGGAATCTTTGTCCTTTGAAGTTTTTGTCCTTGCAAGCCTCTTAGTGGGGGCATCTTGTAATGTGAAGTGTTTAAAGATGTACGTTCTGTAATAACCTGATCTAAAGCACCCAGGCAAGTGCTTTACCTGGTGGTTCAACCAAACGAATGAGGCCAAGATGGTGCTAGATCCACACTGGCTCTCTTAATCCTACTGAGGCAGCGCCAAAGAAAATATCAGTACACAGGAGTAATTTTTACAAGATTCCCATGTGCTTTGTGCACCCACAACAGAACCTAGCCAAGCCATTGTAAGAAGAGGTGCCCTTCTAGTGTCTTCAAAGGAAGGCAGAATCACAATGAACCCATTAAGTGGAGTTTGTGTGTGTGTTTGTATTTTTTCTGAAGCAGAATCTCAGGTCATACAATGGAATATAGATTGCAGGTTTGGTGGGAAGAGGTACTTGGCAGAGATTCCTTCAAAGGAGGCCTGGAAATATCAGGACCCCAAGCTCATCTTCTCAAGCGGCAATGGACTCAATGATAATATAATGATATTACAAGTGCCTTCAGTGTCAGAGCACCACGCAAGGGTGGTCTGGCCCAGGAGCAGATGCCTTGATTGCTGTTGGTAATCCAAAGTGTTTGAGTTAAGTGCTTCTGACATGCAGACTCAAGAGTCAAGGGCGAAGCTGCCTTTTAAATGCTCTTTCTGAAGAGCCCACTGCAGGTGTAATTGAGCCTCTCAGGTGAAGAGCTTTATTAGAGCAAAGCTGGTTAGTGTTGCATACCTATTTGGGAGAATATCTTAGGCATCTTCAATAACTGCTATGTGACATTGCTGAAGGTCTCCAGCCTTGTTCTCCGCAGTTCAAGAAGAAAAATGTCATTTCAGACATGTCTAAGCCTCACCATGCACCATGGCCCAAATCAACCCATCTCTCCCCTTCAGAGTCAGGATACATCATTATAGAGCTGTTTATGTGTTTATTATATGTCTTGTTCCTTTCTGCTTCCCCAACATTAATACAAGGCGCAGCATAATCATCATTATCCCCTTTATCTTCATCATCGCCATGGCTAATATTTGTTGCCACATACAACGTGTCAGGCACTGTAAGAAGAACTTTACATGAATTATTCCCAATCCCAGAGTTAAGAGTCAAAACCAAATTGGCCAAGAGGAGAGAATATGGATTTTGGAATCTAAACACTTGATCTCATTTATCCCAATATGCTAATTTCCAGCCTGGGGTTTTGCACCCAGTCCCTTAATTTCTCTATGCTCACATTTCCTCATCAGGAAAATTGGAATAATAGTTCCCATCTGCCGAGTTTGCAGTGAGGATTAAACATGAGGATTGCTCTGAGCCCAGCCCATAATGGAGCCCAAGACAAGCGAACAGAGGTGCTATTTATTTATTTATTTTAATATATTTTATTGATTTTTTACAGAGAGGAAGGGAGAGGGATAGTTAGAAACATCCATGAGAGAGAAGCATCGAGCAGCTGCTTCCTGCACCACCCCCCACACTGGGGATGTGCCCGCAACCAAGGTACATGCCCTTGACCGGAATCAAACCTGGGACCCTTTAGTCCACAGGCCGACACTCTATCCACTGAGCCAAACCAGTCAGGGCCAGAGGTGCTATTTAAATATATGTTATAAAGTCTGAGAGTGAGGCTTACTGTTGATTGAAAGAAGCCAAACACTTGAAAAGAGTCCACCGTATGATTCCATTTAAAGGTCAAAAGCAGCCAAGACTTCTCCCTGTGAGAGAAGTCAGAAAAGCCTGTACCTGTCTGTGGGGCGGTGATCTTGAAGGGGCAAAGGGGGTGCCTTCCGGCATGCTGGGCAGTGTTTCATGTATTGATCTAGTGACAGTCCATGCATGTGTACACATGTAAAAGTTCATCAAACGGTACACTTAATATTTGTGCCCTTCAGTGCATGCAAGCTATACCTCAAAAGAAACTATTTGAGAGAATTTTCCATTCTCCAAGAGAGTTTTCCTCCTGCCTCAGGCAAGGCACAAAGTAAGTCTCTCCAACAGCTGAGGTGCCTAAGGGCCAGATGGTGGTGATGGAGGAAGGCTGAGATGACCACTTGGCCTATTCCCAGATTCTGCTGAGACCTGTTCAAAGGCAGTTATGGATCTATTACTCAAAACCTGAACCAAAAAAGACATTCTTCAGTCATGTCCATGGGAACTAATTATAGCATCAGATTTATAATGTTGTGGTTCTGACCACCCCCAGGCTATTTCTGACCACAGGGACAGCTTAAATGGTGTGGCCCATAAAAAGTCATCTGCAAGCTCAGGCCAAATGTTGATCTATTTAGGGCCAAGCAGAGACCAGGCCTTGGCAGCTGTTCTTTCTGTGGTAGGATCCTAAGCTGAATGGAGACCATTGCCACAACTGTCGGCCAAGAAAGTGGGAATTCCTTAGCACTCTGTCTCTTTGTAGACCAGCCTCTTAGTTATGGGGTTTACTTGTAAAGTGTTTGATCAACCTCCCAAAGCTGCATCCACTGATGGCCCTTAGCTGGTCTTTGCTGACCAGGAGTGCTTGGCATTAAGTCAGACAAGCCCCAGACTCCCCAGTCCCCATGTTTTCTGCATTTTTCCTTTCTTTTCTTTGCCATGGTGGTCCTGCCACAACTCCTTGACTTAACTAGCACCCTCTCCAAAATCACGTCACACCACAGGCCCTTTTCCTGCCTAGCTCATCTCCCTTCCCCAGTAACTCCCAGACAGGTATAGACTGCCAGTTATGGTACAGCCTGCTCTCTGATCCTGTTGGTGCCACATTATGGCTCACCTTCTGGAATCTTGTATAGTCTTATGCTCCCATCCACACTGCCAATCTCCCTCACTCTCAAGAGGTTTGATTCCAGGCCCACCTATGAAATAATTTCTAAAGTGACTTGGGCCAAGACTAGAGTCTCTAGGCCTCAGTTTCCTTATTTGTAAAATGAAATGTTAAAATTAAATTTTTTGATAGTTTTAATTTTATTTTCTATTTGAACACTTTTGTGAGATAATGATATACATATATGCCTCTGCCCCTGGCTCCTGCTAATATTTGGTTCTTGACCCTGGATCTTGACACAGAGCTCCTAAAACCATGGAATTTCCTGGGTGAGAGGAGCATCTTTTGTTCTAATGTGGTAACTGAAGGTGGGCTCCTGGGTAGGGGCTGATCACCAGAGAGAACAAGCAGGAGTAAAATCTTCTGATCCTCCCAGGAGGGGAAAGGGGCTGGAGATTAAGTTAATAATCCATCATACCTATGAAGCCTCCACAAAGTGTGACACACCTACAGTCTGCAGGGACAGAAGCTCCTATGCTCCGAACTCTTCTGGACCTGACCCTTTGTCTCCCTTCATCTGGCTATTCATTTGTTTCTTTTGAAATAGCCTTTGTGATAAATAGGCAAGAGTAAGGGAACTGTTTTCCTTGGTTATATGAGCCACTCTAGCAAATCGCTGAACCCAAGGAGAAAGTCATGAGGACCTTGGATTTGTAGCCATGTCAGAAGTTGGGGTGACCTGGGGTCCCACTACTGGAGATTGGCCTCTGTAGTGTGGCATTCCACAGGTGCCTCACTGCTGTAGGAATGAGCCCTTAACCTATGAGGTCTGTACCAACTCTGGCTAGTGTCAGCAGTGAGTTGAGTTTTAGGACACCCACTGCTTATGTCGGAGTGGGAAATACCTCCCTCATATCTGGTGTCAGAACTATTATGAGTGTGAGAGTAAAGGGAAAACAGTGAGTTTTTCCTGTACAATTATTTGCCATTTTTACTATCTACCAGTTGCAATATTAGATGCTGTTTTACTCATTATCTCATTTAACTCCTTAACTACGTTGCAACTAACTTGTTATTTCCATTTTAGAAATGAGAAAATGGTGACTCAGAAAGATTAAGTAACTTGTTCAAGGAGACCAAGTAAGAATTTTAATATCAGGAATAACTAACATTTATTGAGTGCCTATTGCATGTTTGGGATCGTGGTCAACTTTTCATATAGATAATCTCATTTCATCTGTACCATAACTCTACAATGATGCTATTACCATCTTTTTGACATAAGGGAATTCCATCTTTGGAAGGTTAAGTAATATGTCCAAATTCATTGATCTGTAACAGGTGGGGCCTCACTTTCAGACTCAAGTTTGTTAGGTCTAAAATTTATGTCTTTCCTACTGTAAACAATATGCCTCCTTTCATACACTCTATGGGAAATCCCTCCCCCCTTTTTCTAAACTAAAAATCCACAACATCTGAACTTGAAAACGCCCACTAAATCATGCCATAATCCAGCTTTTTGATAATGGCATAATATAGTGAGTATTCTTTTTAAAATTTGTTTGACATTTCAGAGAAGCCAACAAAATGGAGTGTAACTCTGATAAGAATTTTAAAAATTCAAGCGATTCTCTCTCAGAGTTTTATCATCATCCCATTCATAATTGATTCCAAACTTGCATGAATCTTTCAAGATAAGTGTCTTATTGATTATCCTGAAAACAAGCGATCACTTGGCATCCTGAGACTAGCTTGCTGCCCTCCCCTGATTACCGTAAACAGAGATGTTGATCAGAAGAAATGTCATTTTCTTTGGCTTGGAACCCACTGAGCATTCTGAGGCACGGGTGTGGGAAGTAGAGGGGTAAAGCGGCCCAAACAGAGTGGTGCTTGCTCATGGCCCTGACCTCGTTCCCGAGGAGCTGTTGACAAACATTCCCTGGTGGGTAATGTGGTCTTGAACTGTTTTACACCCTTGTGCCAGGACTTCTTCCTGGTAAATGTGCAGTGTCCCAATGAATGCCAATTCATTGCTGTCAGGAAGCATTCAGTCTCTTAAGTGACATCCTTTTTCTGCGTATTTACTTGTGATTATGTAAATCAAGCAAGCTTCTCTCTTGGAAATGATTAGTGTTTACAAAGGATTTAACCCCTTCTTTTGTAGTTGTAGCAATTATATAAAACATTAATATGATCTTGGGACTATCTTCAGCACAAGTGTCTGACTCCCTGTGGCTCTAATGCACCTCTTGGTGATGCTGACCCAGGTGCTGGTGCTTGCCTGCCTTGGCCAGCATGGGTGCTGGGAGGATCCCTACTTGTGAGACAACTGGCTATGTTTTACCTGGGTGGCTCTATTGCTCCTGCTGAAGCCCTTAAAATACAATCCAGGTGACAATAGCACCAAACTCCAACAGGTTGTAACATCTGGCAAACAGGAGACCTGACTCATGGTTTTTGGGTGCAGATAATGAAGATTCAGGCCATTGCATTAAACGGGCAGCTGATTTCCTGAGGCTGCTGCTGGTGAAAATGCTTAGTTGCTATCCCGGGGGACAGGATGGGGCTGCTCTGTACCCAGTGAGCCTGGTTCTCAGGAAGCTCTTGCTCAGCAGCAGAATCCACCCTGGCTCAGACTTGAAACTTATTTTTGAAGTGGCCTCATAACGTGCTTGGAGGAGGTCATAAATAGGAGTGGGACACTCATTACTAGAGTCATGGAACTTATAAAAGCCACTTTCAGGACCAGTTGATCCATTTTTTTTTTCTTAGATGAGGGCATCTCAATGAGGGTGAACCTTGTCTGGTGTTCATTCCTGCTGAGGTGTCCTGGGTACCTCTTAATGCCTTTAACATCTTATACATTTAACATCAATTGATGGAGCACCTACCAGGTACCAGACACTGGGCAGGATGCTGGGAATAAAGAGATACATCAGGAATGGCCCCTAGGGAGAAATACCAGTTTCCTTGTGGTGGTGGTGGTAGTGATGGTGGTAGAGGAGGAGGATTACCTTGGCCTTCTCAGGAAGAAGTAACTCCCTCACTTATCTCCCATCTATCCTGCTTAGTAAGCACACTATAATGCCTCTTTCTGGGAACATGACAACCATATTGAGACATGTATTTCAATTAATGCAGTCACTTCTATTAGGGTTCTACAGAGAAATAGAACCAAGAGGCGGAAGAAAGGAAGGGAGGGAGAGAAGGAAAAAGGGAGGGAGGGAGGGAGGGAGGGAGGGAGGGAGGGAGGGAGGGAGGGTGGGTGAGCTCATGGGTATGTCCAAGCTGAAGTCCTAAGAACCAGGTGCTCTGTTGTCCAAGGAAGAGAGAAGCAATCCCCACCCTCTTTCTTTGGAATTTTGCTCTATTTGGGCCCTCAATGGGATGGACTCTTTAGTGCCTCCCTCACTGTGACCATACTAGGTCCCCTGGATATTGTGAAGAAGCTACAGTAAAGAGGTAGGTAGTTGCTTAAGCCTGAGTTTCTGGTAATGGCGTAAAGATAACCAATAATTGGATGATAAATGCCCTGATTTCCTGTAAAAATACAGACATCTGAGGGTAAGGATGTAACTTATAGTATGTGACTCTTCACTTTCTTTTGGCTTTTCCTAGTTTAACTGTTTAATATCCTGTCTGCTGGCTTCCCCCTTTCTTTGTGTAGAATAAGAAACTTGGGGCATTAACCATGATGATGCTTCTTAGCTGGACGATTTTTTTTTCTTTTAAAGATGGAAAACTCTAGGTCTTCCCATAAGGAGTTGGTATTCGTTGACATTTTCCAAAAGGATTTCACTATTTGTTACCTCATACCCTACCAGAAGCCTATGATTATACCACATTCTTAGCTTTTTCTATGTTTCAGGCATTGTGATAGATCCTAGGATTGCAGAAATAAATGAAGTAATTCCTCTCTTTAAAGAGAGAAATGTAGTATATAGAAAAACTTGAATGCCTGGAAGATACTAGACACTCAACTAAGGATTAGTGAAGGAACCCAGTGTGTCGAATAGTCTTAAAAGAGGTAAATGATGGTGTTTTCTTGATATGGAAGACAGATCCAAGATGGTGATGAAGGTCAAGAAGAGTAGAAGAATCACTCTTTAACTCAACTATTATTTTTGCTGCTAATTGAAGAATAAACAGGATTATCTATGTTGGGGGAGAGGGAAGGAGGGAAGGACATAGATATGGAATAGGTTAGATAGGAAGAATTGATAGAACACACTGTTTTTGTTGAGCTATAGCCATTTAATATGTTGTAGCACTAGGTGTTGAGCAGATAGAACACAGTTCTTCTGCAATTTGTATGTTAAGACAAAGAAAAATGTCTTGTAACTCAGTAAAACGGTTTTGAAAGCCAGGGCCTCTGAGACAGGATGCATTTTATACAATACTTACACAAAAGAGTTGCAAGGCGAATTAGAGGGGATTGCTGTAAGTCTGATGGGTTTCATTTGCAGGGACCGATAGCCTCTAGAGCAGCGGTTCTCAACCTGTGGGTCGAGACCCCTTTGGGGGTTGAACAACCCTTTCACAGGGGTCGCCTAAGACCATCGGAAAACACATATATAATTACGTATTGTTTTTGTGATTAATCACTATGCTTTAATTATGAGGTGAAGTGGCAACAAGGCAGTCAGTGCAGTCTCTATGAACTACCTGCAACTGTCTCTAGTTTTCTGGAGAACAACCACTGACCACTCACTGTACAAATGTGCTCCAGTGACGATTACCACGAGTGTTCGTAACAATGCTGCTATTGACTTCTTATTTCAATAGATATCCAGATTTATTATCCCTCAAGGTAAGCATCGATTTTACCTTTGTCTCAGTCAATATTTACCTCTGAGGTCAATACATGTGGATATTCACCTCAGCTGCAGTCAATATCCATTTCGTATTACAATATATGATGTGCATATGTGAAAATAAAGAACACCGTGGTATGAAAAAAAGAGAAAAAGTCTGGTAGTCAAGGAGGCTTCCTGCAAAATAGATGTGGTATTTTTGTTGCATTTTGTTTTGTTTTTCACTATATCACTGTTTAGAAGTCAGATTCTATTTTAGCAAATAGAAAATATGTGCATTCTGTCAAGCACTGGTATTTGGGGAAGGTTAGCATGATATCAAATAAACATTCATGCAGACATTTAATGATATTGAACTAAATACAGTTGCATGAGAGTTCCTGAGTTAAAAGATAGACATGCACACAGATTACAAATGTGGTAAGAATGGAAACTTTTATACAGTTAGGCCTAGTAAAGCCCCTGGATTGTCAAATTATTTGTGGTTGAAGCAGGAGGAGGAAGAGAAAGAGGAAGAAGCAAAGGTGGAGTTGTTACTGCGAGCTAGAGTGGAAACCAGGCCTGGAGAATAATGGCCTGGAGATTGGAGACAAGACATATGAATTAGGAATTCCATTTGTCTACTGCTAACAAGGACCCAGCTAGGGTGGTAAATTTTTTCACGTAAAAAAGACCGTAAATGAGTAGCCCAGGGCTGGAGTGTCCACTCCACAAAGTCATCAGCGACTCCACTTGCTTCTCTCTGCTTTGCAACACTGCTGCCATCTTCAAGGTAACCTCCTGGTCCAAAATGTCCAGGCAACATGAAGGAGAAAAGTTAGGATGAAGACTAACCTCCTCCTTTTCAAAGAGCCTTCAAGAAACTCCATCCAACACTTCTGTTTCCTTCCCTGTAGCCTCGATTTAATCACTTGGCTAAACAGATAGCTGCAAGGGAGGCTGGGAAATGCAGGCTTCACTCCTGGCTTCAGGTAAATATGGAACCTCTATAGCCAAGGAAGAAGGGAAGGTGAATATTTGGGACACACCAGCAGTTTCTGCCACACCAGCTGCTATAGACTGAATGTTTGTGTCCCCCTAAAAATTCATATGTTGAAACCTATTTTCCAAATGTAATGATATTAGGAGGTGAGGCCTTTGGGATGTGGTTAGGTCATGAGGACAGAGCCAGATGAATGGGATTAGCATCCTTATAGAGGAGACTCCATAGAGCTCCCTAGCCTCTTCCACTACGTGAGGATACAATGTGAAGACAGCCATCTATGAACCAGAAAGCAGATGCCCATTAGATTCCGAATCTGCTAGCTCTTTGATCTTGGACTTCCCAGCCTTTAGAACTCTGAGAAATACACATCTGTTGTTTATAGCCACCCAGTCTCTAGTATTCTATTATGGCAGCCCAAATGGTTGAAAACACCAAGCCACTCTGCCTCATCCTTCCCTTCATGACCTGTCATCTTACTTTCACCCCTGGACTGTATTCTGATTCTTTTGGGGATCACAGGCTTTATCCTGATTTTTTTCTTATTATTGTAACTAAAGTGTTGTCAGCCCAGCATCTTTCCTATCACACTTGCACTACTTCTAGTGCCCTGTTTTCCTTTGGGCACTCTTCTTGGTGGAGGTGGTACTGTTGATCTCCACACGACCACCATGACCCCTAATTGTAGGGATAAACATGTGACACACGTCTGATGAATTACAGTTCCCATCTGGCTGCAGTGCTGGATGGAGGCCTGAGTACACATAAAAGGTAGAAAGCTCCATGTCTTTCGCTGCTACAACTGGTGGGGAAGGTTTTCCATGCCTTCATCTGGCACAGCTCACCTAGGGGACCCAGGGGCCCGGCTGCTTGGCAGAATCTTCTCAGGTTGCACAGAAGAAGGCTGTCTATTGAAAAGAGAGAGAAAAGGTGGGGTGGGGAAAATGAGACTCAAAGAGGAGAGATGAGATAGAGAGGGAGCTGGCGACAGTGAAACCTGATGTCATAATGTGAGCTCTTGGATCATTGGGCCCATACATTTCCCAGCTGCTAATAAAAATTGTCTTTGAGTTTCTTCCCCTCGCACCTGAAGGGGAAGGCAGATGACCTTGGTTTGCATTTGAATCCCACCGTCACCATATCCAACTTGTGTATCAGGAACACATATAAAAGTCTCAGTTTCTTTTTCCACCAAATGGGAAAATATCCATTTGAGGATGAGATGCAATAATGTTAATAAAGTCCCTTGCAATAGCATTATAAAGCCACTTCTCAACTGCTCTTTCCTCTGCCTTATTAATGCCTATTCTTTAACCTGCCCTCAGCTTCCTCTCCTGGAATCCTTGGTGCCTTTTAAACCCCGTGTATGAAGCAAGTCCATGTGCATACATGAGTACATCAACTCATATCACCCCATGCAGCATTGCAAAGCCAGTCCCTGAGATTTCCTTAGACTCCTATTTTCAGCAATGCTACACTGCAGCAGAACCCCAAATCATCTCATACTTTTCTATTTGCTGCAATAAGATCTTAACCTCTCTTCATGTTACTTGAGTCTTGACTGAGAAGGCTGGGGATGGACCCCACAGTTGTCCTGTTGCCTTTCGGCTTGCTTATGCCAGCTGGCACACAGCTTACCCTGCCCAGCCGACCATGATCCAAAACCCATAAGGAGAGTCTCAATCCTCAACTTGCCATGACTTATTGTTTTCAGGTCATATAAACCAGGGCATTCCCACCTCCGTCCCAGAAGGGGCCGTTTTGTATTGCTGGTGCAGTTTTGTATTCTACAATTAGAGGAACCCCACACATCACGTGGGGAGTGTAGCGGCAGCTGGCTCCTTTGGTACCTTATGCAACTCATAGGCTACCTCCAGCTGGACAGTTATGTTTTTATTTATTAATTTATTTGGCATTCGGAGAACTCTACAGCCTCTGTCTCTTGGGATATAAATTAAAGCATTTTCATTTTCATAGTTTCTCTGTTTGAAATTCCCCATTGTTTATTTAAATAACAGCTGTTGCATATTATAAGTAACAGATTATAATTAGAGGAACAAGAGGGCTGGATTCCTTGGGAAGAAGTGAGTTCTTTTCACAGTAATCCCATTCATGGCCCCTTTTGGGAAAAGGAATGTGGCCCAAGGCACCAGAGTTGCTTAGGGAGAGAATGCTCTGTCTTAAGGCTCTGGGGCAAGTGGGGAGGGGGTTCTCTGGCAAGAGCCTGTGGTGCAGATGGCACTGCTGCAATGGTGCCAATTGCAGAAGACATTGCAAACCTTGTAAAAGCAGTCACCGAGGATGGGTAGACACATGCTCTATTGCCAGCAGCTGCTGCAGAAATAGATTTGGAGTCAGATGTCCTACTCCCAGCAGAGGGTCCGGCAGGAATGGGACAAGGGAAGCTGCAAGACAACAGCTAGAAATGTATCCTTTCCTCTTCCCTCAAATTGGAACCAAAGCCCATTCCTTCCAGCTCACATCTGAGTGTCTTCTCATGGTTCAGATGCCCTGCAGCTGACAGCTGCAGGACTCCTGCCTCCCTCTAGCACATGATACGCAGTCTTTGTTGGAACACTGCGTTGATCAAGACCATACCCCATATTTGCAACAATCATGTCCACGCATGACTTCAGGTGGCTGTGTGCAAGGCCACGCTCTCAACAGTGAGGACGGATTCCTGTGTGAAATATTCTCAGAATGGCTTTGGAGTGGCTCATCAGAGAGCTGCTGTTAGAAAGCTCAACTTGGTGGAGGGGAGGAGAACCTCGCTGTCCAAAGAGGTGAAATTTATACTCAAAGTGAGAAAAATACTAAATGGTGGGAAGATGGGTAGCTTTTCATTCTTTGTTCGCTCATTTTTTATATTCAAATTTTCTATAATCATATCTGACATGTATATGTCCTAGACACAACAGGCTTTATTTATTTATTTTTAAAAATATCCTTTAGGGTTGGATATTTTGGATTCATCACCTTCATTTGTTCATTTGTTTCATGCAATGAATATATTTTATTTTTTTGGAGATCTTACCTTGCCAGGCTTTGAGGAGGCCTGGGGATGTAGTGGGTTACCTGTCAAGATGCTGGGCCTTCAAGAGTGTATAGTCTGGTGGGGGAGGTGTGCAGTAATTAAGGTGTCACAGAGTTATGTTGGGATGGCATGGGGTGCTATGGAAATCCAGAGTAGGAATAGCTAGTCCAGCCAGGGGCAGGCACACCAGGGGTGTTAAGGTGGCTTCCAGAATGAGGCTGTGGGGACATGAAGGGTGTGCAAGATCAGCAGAAGAGGAGACCCACCTGTGAAACTGCTGGCTAGTACTGATGTCAAGGTCAGTTTTGGGGAAAGCATGGGCTGTGTCCCTGGAGACAGATAGGCAGATTTGGATGGGCAGTACGTGGGACCTGGTAGAAAGTAAGAGAATGAACCCTGCTTCATTAAGTGAGCGAAGGGAGCATGGTGAGTGCACACCCATGAAAGGAAATTAATAAAAGCAGCAGGGTTTTGGCAGCTGTGATCTTTCTGCTGTGATCTCAGCAGTGATGAAGATTGGCTGTGAGGGGTGGGGATCATCCCCCACCCCTGCCATCAGCCAGATCTCAGAGCACACCTGCCACAACTTTCTCGATAAACATGCAGTCTAAAATAATGTCCATGTTCTAGGTCTGCAGATGCAGTTTCAAGACAAGTACTCCCTTGCCTAGCCGGTCTGGCTCAGTGGTTGAGCATCGTTTCAGGAACCAAGAGGTCCTGGATCTATTCCCAGTTGGCACATGCCAGAGTTTTGGGCTCCATCCCCAGTAGGGGGCGTGCAGGAGACACCCAATCAATGATTCTTTCTCATCATTGATGTTTCTATCTCTTCCTCTCCCTTTCACCCTGAAATTAAATACAAATATATTTAAATAAAAATAAAGACAAGCACCCCCTTTCCACCTGACTGCCCTTCCCACCCCCCACTGCTCTATGTCCTATATAGAAATTCTGGAGCCTCCAGTGCGTCCGGGTACTCACAGTCCAGAACCTACTGTCTTAGTGAAAATTGTTCTGGCCCTAATGCTTTGCTAATTTTAATTAGCACCTGCCTTTATAAAGGGAAACAGCTTAGGGAGTACTCTGCAGAGTAAATCCAGGAGCTCTTGTGGCAGGCATTGGACCTGTTTTCCTTGCTTTCTTTCTCCCGTATCCTGTAGTCAGTCAGACAGACATTTATTGGCACCTACTGTGTGCAAGGCACAATACTCGGCGCTATCTGCACTACTGATCGATGTATTGGGATTCTGTGGTTGCTTTGACACAGTGCCTTCATTTTGCAGATGCTTTTTGCCTACATGGGGGAGAGCTTTTATCCTGAACCATTTCTGAGTCTTGTCCCCCATATGCTTTCTGCTTTCAAAAACAATGCTGGTGACCCTGTTTTAAGAAAGGTTGAAAAGCCAGCACTTAGTTTTTTCTGGAAACCTTCAAATTAACCTCATTAGGCTTGCTTTATTTATTTTCTTTCATCTCTCAGGCCTTTATGCTCTACAGCCCCTGAAATTGCGGTGCTATAGTGATCTTTTGTAACCCAACTCAATAGTCAATACTTGTTTAATAGGAATCACAATGGATGCGTTTATAATATATATTTTTCCACGAATATACTGAATGTTTGCCAAGCCCCCCTCCTTTTTTTTTCTTTTTAAATTCAGAAATTTCTAGTTGTGTTTATTCCTCTCGTCAGCATACTTTATCATATCAAAGCCTTTTCAGACACTGTAAAACTACTGAGTTATGTTTGGGTCATGTTTTGCGGTATGCCCTTTAATACTGTAGCTTTAGAAATGCAATTTTCAGCCTCTGCTTATTAGAATATGATAAAGTATTCCTGGTCTATGTCCAGCTCCACTAATCTCCAGACTGCGCTTCATGAATTAAGCATGAAGATTTTAGTCAATGTGCTTTCAAAGACCAATGTTTAGGGAATCATGGATTTTCTACAAGCTGAGGGAGAAATCTATAATAGGAGGAACTGATTTTCAAACATCATATTCTCAAGAAGAAATGACCAGTTCTGGCCCAGAAACAGAAAATATTTCACTATCAGAATATTCTAGAACCAGTTAAAGCCACATTGTGCAGTTTGGGTTTATTAAAGGGATGGTGTTTTAAAATGTGTAAGACGGTCTGTCACGTGGGAGGATTTCAAATGACTACTTATTTGGGAGAGCTCATGTAGATTGGGTTAAAATCAAGAGGGGAATGCAAATTGAATTTATATGGTATTATTAACTTCACGTCTCCCTTCCATGCCCCGGTGCATGTTGGTTCATTTTGCCGTGATCTAATTCAGCAAATAGCCAGAGATTTCTTTCCAGGTGAGAGGTCTCACTCTGCGAGAGACTGAGGACCCCTGGGTACCTTTGCCAGGGTGCCTCACGGTAGGTAACATCTAAGATCCCAGTGTCTCCTGGTTTGGAAGCATGGAAAACTCAGCAGGCAAGCACCTTTGAAAGCTCCTTTCAAAGTCAGCTTGCTGGATGACATGGGGCATTACTCCATGAAAATGCAGAAGTCCTTAGTGTCTAGGTGGCCATGGTGCACCCCAAAATGGCATTGAGGATACTTTAATCTGAGTTAGAGCAGCCCTGCAGTGTTAGCGTTCTTGTTTGGTGAAACCGTGTTGGTGGTCATTGGCATCACCTTTATAATAACAGGTATCCTTTAGTGAGCAGCTCTTCTGGGCCCAAAACTGTGCTAAGCACTTAACATCAGTATCTCACTCAAATCCCTATTTCTCAGTAGGGAAACCGAGGCACAGGTAGTTTCAGTGAGTTGCATAGAGTCAGCATTGAGACCATGACTCCTTTGGCTCCCTAAATCTAAACAACCACACCACACTTTGGGGCCTCAGAAGCTTGGCCCACATCTTGAAGGTGTTGGGTAAGAATCTGGACCAGACCCCAGTGGGAGCTGGTGGAGGCTCTCATCCACTCCTCTGGTTCTGAGATCAAGACAGAAATGTAAATCATCTCCAATTACGGGGCTGCTACTTGAACATTTTCCTTTTGAGGAAGACAGGAAAATTTTCAGCTCATGTAGCTTTATCTGTGAACCTACAGGATCTCTCAGGGGCTTTAAATTAATCAATCAATCCACAGACATTGAGCTGAATCTCTCTACCTTGGGCTAGAGACTCTGCAAAGTGCTTTAAATGGGAAAAAAACCAAAGGGCCAGCTGCCCTGCCCCCAGCGATAGCCCAAGGCTGCCTTCCGTGGCCAGGGAATTGGTCTGTCAGTTCAATCACGCGGCCCCTCTGACTGGTGTTTTTCACTAAGCTGGCCCCGTGGCCACTCCGGTCATGTGTAGACATGGCCTCAGGAGGGGTACATCCTTCTCTTTTTGAGTCCTGGCCATTTAATCGTTCCTCACACAATTTTAAGGGAAATAACAGCAAAACCCAACCCTGTCAATCACCATTTGCTCCCAGGTCTCAGAGCAGCACCTGAAGAACAAGTGTGCAAGGACGTGTCCCTGGACACCTTAGGGTTACAAAGTGAGGTGCGGACAAAGTGGGTAGGAGAAATATTGCCCCGAGCCATCTGGGGACCCTGAAGATTTCATAGGGCCCCCAGTCTCTGGGTCTTGCAAACATGCTCTGGGAATGGGTCCTTCTTGAAAAAGGACGGGAGGTTCTCTAAGTGATACTGCCTGAACTATATAGCAGTTTTAGGACTCACTGCAGCGGGTCCCTGTTAGTATTAATGTAAACATAAGTGAGCCAAGCGGAGATTGGAATATAAGGGACGGCTCCTCACCTCCAGCTCTGTGTTGCTGATGTTGTTTTTAAAGATAAATGGGACTCACGATTTTTGTGTGAAGTCTCTTTATTTTAAATACTGGTAGTCAATTCAAGTTATTTTTAAATATTGGCATCCAGTTCAAGCTATTTTTTAAATAAAAATATTTTAAAATATATTTTTATTGATTTCAGAGAGGAATGGAGAGGGAAGGAGATGAGAGAGACTCATTGATTGGTTGCCCCTTGCCCATCTCCTACTGGGAATCGAGTCCACAACCCTGGCATGTGCCCTGACTGGGAATTGATTGCTTAAACACTGAGCCACACGGCCAGGCAATTCACCTTTTTTTTTTTTTTTTGACCCTCCATGGACCGAGCCTGTATGCCAGAGGAAGCCAGGTGCAGGTCCCCTTAGAACCCACCTCCTTATTTTATGGAGCTACTGTCCAGAGAGGTAATGCAGCTAGCTCCCCGGGACCACACTGGCAGGATGGAGAGCAGCATCTTTTGGCTTCACTGGTAAATCCTGGTGGCAGTAGAAACCGTCCTAACTTTGTAGCAGGACAATGGGCAGGATCAGTGTGAGACCTGAACACAGGCCACTGAGAGAATTACAGGTCTCAGTCCTGAACAGGTACCTTGAGAGTGTTCAGTTCTCTGAGCCAGAGCTCTAGCACCGACTCACAGACCACGGTGACACTGTGTGACTGACTGGGGCCTGCAAGCCTGCGGCAAGGAGGCAGGGAAAAGCCTGGATAACAACCCTGTGGCCATCTGAGTCCTTGCAGGGGCATCTGTGACTTTGGGCGTACCTGGGAAGAGAGCAGGACACCCGCCTTCCTTCCTGCACCTCTACCATCAGCCACCACCACTAGAAGCATCCCCTGCACACACCCCATCATTCAGTTACCATACAATACTTGGGAAGCAGATGTGAATACACTTATTTTACAGGTGACATGCCCAGGGCTCAGGGGATTGAGTACCTGCCTAGGTCAGGCGGCTGGTTCCCTGCACAGCAAGGAGGTACAGGCAACCCCAGGTTGAGCTCGCTCTACATTGAAACAGAACTTTCTTTGTCACCTGCCTTTCTCCTTCACTGCCACCTGCCTCATTATATTCACCTGGAAGGGGCCTGGGTCTCTCTTTTCCTCTTTGGGTTTTTGTGAAAGGTGACCTGCAAACTCTGCCTTCTATGGACAGAAGGTGGACACTGCAGACACACCAGCCCAGCTCAGAGTGTCTCTCCAACGGAGGGTGGGAGGACAGAGGATGATCCCTCCTTGATGGGAAACAGGAATTCCCCAGCAGAGAGAGGAAAAACAGGAAGGAGACTAGAATGTATAATTACCACGCAATTATCCACACCCCCCTCCATTTTCCAAATTGTAAGTTCTTTTTTATGTAACCACTTTCTGTTAAAGAGGAAGAAATAGCTTCACCAGCAGTGTAAAATATATACTTTCTAATGTAAATCAAGAAGCTATTAATACCCTAATAAGAACATGGTAGAATATTAATTGATGGAAATTGTAGAGTGGAATATTCATAATCAGCTGCAGTCTTTTCTTTGGAAGGAACAAAGGATTAAGTTAGGGAGACAGTAATGGTATTGTTAGTGGGCTATTTCAATGATTTTCTCTGTGGAAGAGTAGAGAAAGGTGAAATTCCAACTGGGAATATTACACTATGCAGATCTCTGCTCAGGGGTATTCGCCTCTGTTTAAACTGCCGAGCTCTGCTCTGCCTTATGATCCAATTGTTTTATTAGAGGAATCATTGCGCGTTTCATTTTGCTACAGTAATAGTGCAGTGTCTGTCTTAACAATAAATTATAGAGTCAGGCAAACAATGGTTTTGTATTTGGGATACAATGAGATATCTTATTAAAATGCAGGCTTCCTTAGGTTCCTGAAATTAGAGTCTTATTTTAAAAAGATTCCATTGGGTTTAAGACACTGTTTTGAACTAATCACACTAACAGAATCACTCTTTTGTCAGACATAGAGGACTATGGGAGTTACCTGTTTCTTTAGTCTTTTTCCCATTCATATTTTATTCTCTTCTGGAGAGAGCTTATTGGTTAAACAGGAAAGGCATCATTCCTTTGCATGTGAAAGATACAATGAGATCTAAAGCAGTCATATCCTCCCTGCCAAGTTTCTGAAGTGGATATTCTGTCCTGATAATATTCTGATAGCAATAATAATACTCCATAATAATAAATCATAGTTTTTGAATGATCACCTTATCCTGGGCACTGCAGAAAGCAGTTTACATAGTTTACTTTGTAGGATCCTCATTCTAGCCACCTAGGCGTATATACTGTCATTATCTTCATTTCACAGATGAGAAGATTGTGGCTTAGAAATATTAAGTGGTTTCTCTCATGTCACATAGCTTGGTCAATGTTAATACCGGGTCTTGAATCTCTGCTGTCTGGTTTGTGATACTTTTGACTTGTCATTGCTGATTAATTTTCATTTCTCTGCTCATCTCTCGGATTAGAACCTTTCTGTGTTCTTGAATTCAACAAGATTGAATAGCAGTTGCCTCTTCAGCCTCCAGCACACTTTTGGAGATTGTGAATGGGGTCACGGGGGAGCAATAATTTTTGCAGTCATTTTTTTTTCTTTCTTCAGGTTCTATATATCAAGTCCCCCCTCGAGGGCTAGGCTTTGTGCTATGTTTTATGCCCATCATCCTTTTCTCTCAGTCTCTGCAGCACGAAGAGAGGTGCTGTTATTATTTGCACTGCAGTTGAGTTATCTGAAGCTCAGAGTTTAAGTGGCCACTCAGGATACCAGCTCTGGTGACTGGGGTGTCCGGAGAGCATTCAGGCCTGTCTGGCCCCACCCCCGTCCTCTCAGCAGCCTCAATGTGTCATGGATGTCCCACTCTGATTGTCCAGTGCTCTTTGGGTGAACACAGGAAACTATGTTAATTAAAAAAAAAGAGTTTCTTCCCTGAGATGAAATTGAAAGGGACTACTGACAAAGAGTCTCTTTCAATTGTCACCAGGCTCCTCTTCCCAAAAAGGCCTTGACTTTTGGAATTCCATGTCCTTTTTTGGCATGACCCAGTTTTAGCAGCACTCCCTCCAAGTGGATTTACTGATGTATCTAGTCACCTTCTTCATTTCCCACATCCTCCAGGCAATGTATGATCACCCTGACCTGCCTGCAGCAAGAATCCTATTAGGTAGGTTAGCAAGAATTACTCTACCATCTTAGTAATTTTTCATCTATGAACCCTCCCACTCTGCTTGCCCTTGGCTATAAAATCCCCACTTTGTATTCGGAGTTGAGCCCAGTCTCTCTTGTACTACAGAACCCCATTGCAGTGGTCCCTATAACAAATGCAGTAATCCCCCAGATAAAGTCTGCCAGGAGTAATTTTTCTTCTTTTGCATTACCACTTTGTTGTTGAACTGGTTGGACCCAGTGGATTTGGGATGGGAACGCCAAGTAGCCACTGTCCATCTGACTGAATGTCAATGGACAACCTCAAAAATTAGAACGTGCATTTAGAAGACTAACCAACATTCCGATGCTTCTGCATTCCGGTGGGCTCAAAATATTTCTTCCTGTGTGCTCCAAATGTGATAACGCCTGGGGATTTCTTTCCTTGTATTTCTCACCACACCAACACCTTCACCGTCTGCCATCCTGTCCTCTTATCCTGGACTCCCTGGGCCACATGGAAGCTTTACTCAGTAGGTGCTCCCTTGTAAATAATCGCGAGGCCCCTCGATTACTCAGCAGATATTCAGAGCGTGTGTGCCAAGATGGTGCTAAAGTGGTACAGGATGAGCAGAAGACAGTTGTCATCTGTCAGATCCCAAAAGCTCATCTGTGACAAAATTTTCACTAGTCTGTTTAAAAACAAGGACAATATAGACAAAGTAGTGAGTTTCTCATAAAGCACATAGTATGCATTTTTAAAATTTATTTTTAAAAATGTTTTTATTTCATTTATTTTAGAATTGTATCCTTTACCCACCTTTTTAAATGTTAAATGTTTTTTCCTTTCAAAATGATAACAGAAAATAAGTTGGTTTCCTTCCCTTTTTTGTTTCTTTTTTTTTAATGTGCTCTCTCTGATTTCATTGTTATTGCTTTAAATCTTTAATTTACAAAACAAAATGTTAGCAAATCTATGTCAGCCTGCCTATTTCTTTTTTTCCTTTTGATTTTACTGGACCTTAACTCTAGAAGTCTAGGTATTTCTGATGGATGTGTATCCTCTAAGCTTGCCACTTGATGATACTCAATACTCTATTGTTCCTGATTATTTTTTAAATGTAGCTTTGTCTCTCCAGCCTCCTGCTTCCTGTCTCCCTCAAGGTGTGTTGCACTCAGGCATGCTGTAAGTAATCAATACTTGGTGATTTGACTTCTTAGCACCCCCCCTCCCCCCAAAAAAATAAATAAATAAATAAAAATCTCCAGGTGCAAAACACAAAGGCAGACCTCTTGTCAAGGGATTCCTCACTTTTCCATTCTCAGCCAAGGGGAGACAAGGCCACTCCAGACAGCACCCCTCCTCCCTCTTTGGCTCTTGTAAAAAGGATGGCTAGTTTTCTATTGCTATTGTGCTAACTGAAGAGTCGAAAATGTGCCTGGAGTTTAAAATCACCCAATGCCTGTCCTTTCTAGAGCAACCTCATTAACAACCCAAATTTAAAATTGTATTGTTAAGAGACTCAGCACTCACCAGAACCATCCTCTGCACCCACCCACCCCCCCCCCACCCCCCTCAGGGCTTGTGCTGTGTCTGAAGCACAGTTCTGTTCTGTGCAGATCCCTGAGTGTTACAGCTGATGTGCATGCCCAGCTATCTTTGCTCTTCATCCAAGTGACAGGATGGAGCCCCGCTGAACAAGGTTGAGGCACTCAGTGGTTAAACTGAACCCTCCTCCTGGTAGAGTGGTTGTGCCTCTTTTTTTCCAGCCTATATTTGACCCCTTAACTAACATACCAGCTTAAATGCCTCTGAGTGGGAAAAGAAGCTGAAACACGCACATTTCGAATAGGCTCAGCATCTGAATTGGATGGGCAGCTTGCTTTCTTTGTAAAGCAGCTATGGGAATGCCACTGTCCGGATATATCATAGTTAGGAGAAGCAGTTTGTTAAGAGGGGTATTTACACCCCCCTCCCATCCCAACTAAGGACATTGTTCACTTTAAACTTAGAATTTAGAATTTATGGCCACAAAGTATTAGTCCACAGCCAAGCATCATGATTTTTTTAAGGAGGTCAAAATTTACCATAGGGCTTTTTAAACACTTAATGTAATTAACATTAAAAAAAAACAGATCATTATTTTCAACAAAAATGGACTACATTTGTAGTCTCCTCTTTTTATGCAGTATGTTCATTTAAAAAGTTTAATAGATTTAAAAATTTTGACATATTTGTTATCAATCCTTTTTGCTTTACTTTTATGTAAAGGATATTATTTACCACAGATACAGAAGCACAAATTAGATGGTCACTCGGGATTTCCTCTTTTTGCCTTTTGGAGCCCATGAAGGTGAGGCTTTGTGTTTTCTACAAGTTGATTATCAGGAAATGAAAGAAAGACAGAACATAAGGGTGGCTGGTGCCTCGTTCCTGCTATGTGGGGAAAGGTCTTGTACCCTTCCTCTGAGCCCTCGGAACAAAAGCAAATCCTGTTGACCCCTCAGCTTAAAAAGTCAAGAAATATGCCAGCTTCTGATGAAGCAGGGTGAAAAGAGGACTGTGAAAATTAGCGACTGGAAATAGGAGCAGGTCCAGACAAATGCGTAGCAAGCCTGGTTATGGGCATTTCCCCGGAACCGCACGATTTTTTCCTTTTTAAATAGGGGCCGCTATTGTCGTTCAGAAAGCCCCAGGCTGTTCTGAAAACAGGCAAAAATCAATAGCCCACTTGTTGAGGATAAGTGAATTAGTCTGTGTTGAATGTAACCGAGCACCTGAACACTTGAGTGAGCAGGGCTTGTTGGGGAAAAAGGACAATTGGAAGGATTGTCTCGAGACGTCCACAGC